>NC_134414.1:57546641-58955998 GCF_030867145.1 Opisthocomus hoazin | reverse complement strand
TTAATGAGCTGACTGATATCAATGCGTTGTCAATGAGAAAGTTCATGGCTCATAGATTCCCTGATATATCTCATTTTAATGTGTAGAAAAAATGTAAGTCTCCAGTGTACATCAGAGAATATATGTTTCTAACATTATGAAATACAAGCTTGATTTATGAACTAATGTTCAAATAACATTTGATTATGGGAGATTCTGTTGATAACTTTAGATTAATATCATCTTAATTTCCTTGAATATCTTTTCATACTCTCCCATAGAGTTATTACGAATTAAATTGTATTCAGCAGACACAGAGATTTAGCATCACAGAGCTCAGTAGCACTCACACAGAGATAAAACTACGATCTATTCTGAAATCAATCTTTTTTTTTTTGGTTGTCTCAAAGACATTAAATCACATGCTTATTGCACCTCAACAATTTACAGTGATGTAATTTAATACTGGACTTGATATTTAATCTTACAGAATTAAAAAAAGAATTAGAAACAGCATTTTTTCTAAAATTGAAGTAATAATGTTTTTAATGAGAGAAACCTTAATTCATCCTTTCTTCTCTATCTTCGGCATCAATATACATAATAAATCATTTCCACTCTCATTATTTAACATGGGCAATTGTGACTAATGTTCTTAAATGATCTTTAAATGTCTAGAATTTAATATCTAAATAAAACTATAGTTGTATAACAGATACAGGTATTACAGCATTGTGAAATATTCAGTTATTATGCTTAAATAATAAACTTTTCTTTAAGAAAATATTATGTCTTTATCATAGGCAGAACTAGATATAACATGTGAAATTTTCCTTTTAATTTTTAGGCTTTGTAATAAAAAACTGTTTTTCACATTCATCTTTCGCTGGATCACAAGATCTTAAGTTCAATATATCTTTTTACATTTTGCTTTTTATTTCAAATTTGTTTCATTAAATTAATTTGTTCAAGTTCATTTGTCATTGAGAAAAAGAAAATAAGAAAATTTCTCCATATTTATGCAAATTCTCAAAAAAAACAGATTCCTTTAGTTTTTCAGATTTCTTTACAGACAGTCTTAAAGTTTCAACAGTACAGAGGGACACATAGGATTTTAGAGAAAGTTCATTCTGAAGTCTTCTAGTGTTTTTGGTAATACCATATCCAAATCTCAGAGAGCTGCAGGCTTCTGCAAGTCACAGTCGTATATACATATTAGACACGTGATAGCCACAGCCAGTTTTTTTGTTGTAATCACAAACCTCAAGCAAGCATTGTAAAAGCTGAATGGAACTTTTGTATAACAGACCTGTCAAAAAAATCATATGCTTTTATTTGTCTTAGAAATGTTCACAAAATCAATGTCCCAAAAGGGAATAATAAAATAAAATTAAATATTGAGAATTAATATCAATAATACCAATCAGATATCAAAATTACCACTTGTAATAACATTTTTCTAAATAGAGCTAACTTCGAGCTAAAACTATTATTCATTTTTTGAAAAACAAATACAAAGACAAAAGTGGGACAAACTAAATGTTTAACTTGATATTTCATTCTTTCTATTTTGTGTCATTCTCTGAACAAAAAAGCCACAGTGAAAACAAAATAACGTTTGTCCTTCATGAGACTGTACTTATGAGGTCCATTTTCTAATTGGTTTAATGAAGCAGTGATCTGGGCAGGGCTTGGGGGTGGAAATGTATAAAATTAAAGACTACAAAGTTAGAACTGAGATAAGAAAGTTATATTTTTAACTGATACTTCATAAATTGGGTCTGTCCTCTGTTAACCACATGAAGCATATCTTCTCTCCTCCTATTTCTCATAGAAAGTAGCAGAACTGTCGCGCAAGAACTGGGGGCCACACAGGGTGAAGACAGGTAGGAAAACTGATGGAACACATTTAGTCTTGTAGACTAGGAAAATAACTTTTTGTTTGTTTTTCAAGAAATCTGCTTTTGTCTAGAAAAAAATTGTTCCATTAATATCTCCCGAAGTCTACAATAAGTAGGACAGACTGCAGACTTTTTTTCAGGAACTAAAAAATTCTGGAGCTCCCAGTTTGCAATTTGTTCATGAATTTATTATTTTACAAATTTTTTTTTTTTTGTAAATAAAGTGTATTTTTTAAAAAAGTTTCTCTATTTATGTATCTTTTTCCTCACACTATTATTCTAGTGATACTGAAGGAGACATCTAGACAACCATAGCACCAACAAGACTGTGGAGAGTAGGAGAGGCTTGGATGGGCTGATGGACTCAGGGAAGGTGCCCCACTAGACCTGTTGTTTGTCAACAGAGAAGGACTTGTGGGTAATATAATGGTTGGAGGCTACCTTGGGCACAGTGATCATAAAACGACAGAGTTTTTGATTCTTGGAGAAACAGAGAGGGGGTTAACAGAACTCCTGCCTTGGACTTCCAGAGGACAAACTTTGGCATGTTTAGGGACTTGGTTGACAGGGTCTGTTGGGAGGCAGTTCTGAAGGGAAATGGAGTCCAGGAAGGCTGGACATTGTTCAAGAAGGAAATCTTCAAGGCACAGGAGAAGGCCATCCCTATGTGCTGAAAGACAAGCCAGTGGGGAGGAAGATTGGCCTGGCTGAACACAGGGTGTTGTCTGTAAGTCAGGAAAAAAAAAAGCACTTTGTGACCTTTGAAAGAAGGGGTCGGCAACTCAGGAGGACTACAAGAATGTCATAAGGTTAGCAGGCAGAAAATTAGAAGGGCCAAAGCCCAACTAGAACTTAATCTGGCTACTGCCATAAAAGACAATAAAAAATGTTTCTAGAAATAATTTTTTTAAAAAAAAGAATGAGTAAGTACAATCTCCATCATCTATTGAATGAAGAAAGAAACATAGTGACAAAGGATGAGGAAAAGGCTGAGGTACGTAATGCCTGCTTTGTCTCAATCTTTAGGAGTTAGACCAATTGTTCCCGAGGTACCCAGCCACCTGAGTTAGAAAACAAGGATGGTGACCAGAACGAAGCCCCTGTAATCCGAGGGGAAAGGTGTAGTGACCTGCCACACTACTGAGACACACAGAGTCATATGGGGTTGGATGGGATCAACCCAAGGGTAATGAGGGAGCTGGTGGAAGTGCTCAACAGGACACCTTCAAGTATTTATCAACAGTCTTAGCTAACAAGTGAGGTCCCAGCTGACCAGCAGGTCGAGGGAGGTTCTCCTACCCTTTTACTCTGCCGTAGTGAGGCCCCATCTAGAGTACTGTGTCCAGTTCTGGGCTCCCCAGTGCAAGAAAGATGAGGAGCTGCTGGAGAGAGTCCAGTGGAGGGCTACGAGGATGATGAGGGGACTGGAGCATCTCTCCTATGAGGAAAGGCTGAAGGAGCTGGGCTTGTTCAGCCTGAAGAAAAGAAGGCTGCGAGGGGACCTTATAAATGCCTACAAATATCTGAAGGGTGGGTGTCAACAAGATGGGGCCAGACTTTTTTCTGTGGTGCCCAGCAACTGGACAAGGGGCAAAGGGCACAAATCGAAACACAGGAAGTTCCATCTGAACATGAGGAAGAACTTCTTCTCTCTGAGGGTGATGGAGCCCTGGAACAAGTTGCCCAGAGAGGCTGTGGATTCTGCTTCTCTGGAGATACTCAAGACCGTCCTGGACGAGGTCCTGTGCAGCCTGTTCTAGGTGTCCCTGCTTCGGCAGGGTGGTTGGACTAGATGACCCACAGAGGTCCCTTCCAACCCCTACTATTGTATGATTCTGTGATTCTGTAAACCTCCCCTGGCACAACTTTGAACCATTCCCACATGTCCTGTCACTGGATACCAGGGAGAAGAGATCAGCACCTCCCTTTCCACTTGCCCTCCTCAGGAAGCTGTGGAGAGCAATGAGGTTGTCCTTCAGCCTCCTTTTCCCCAAACTAGACAAACCCATAGTCCTCAGCCACTCCTCATAGGACATTCCTTCCAGCCGTTTCACCGGCTTTGTTGCCCTCCGCTGGACACACTCAAGGATCTTCACATCTTTCTTAAACTGTCTTTATCTCAACCCACACGTTTTCTCACTTTAACTTTCTGATTCTGATTCTCTTCCCTTTCCCACCTGAAGGGAGTGAGTGAGTGGTTCTGTAGGGCTTAGTTGCTGGCTGAGGTTAAACCATGACAAAGGAACTGTGGCCTATGGAGAGAAGCCCATGCAGGAGCAGGTTTTCTGGCAGGACATGTGGCCTGTGAGGGGCCTACGCTGGAGTAGTCTGTTTCTGAATGACTGCAGTGCAAGGGAAGGACTCATACTGGAGCAGTTCTTGAAGAACTGCAGCCTGTGGGAAGGACCTGTGCTGGAGCAGGGGGAAAGTGTGAGGAGTAAGGAATGGCAGACTGGAACTGTTATGTACTGAATGCAGCCCTCCATTCACCATCCTTCCTGTTCCACTTGGAGGGGGGGGTATCAGTAGCAGGAAAGAAGGAGTGAAGTTGAGCCTGGGAAGAAGAGGGGGTAGGGGAAAGTGTTTGAGTTTTGTCTTCAGTCCAGTCTGAAACTCTGAGAGCAATAGTGAGTCTGCATCTGATACAGATACACCACGTAAGAGACAGTTGAACACAATACCAATATTTCCCTTTTCTCCACTTATTTATCCCATTTTTAATTAAAACTCGTGGGAAGTGTAAGGCACAAGAGGAAATAAGATGTGTTTTACCCTCATGTATTGAATAACAGAAATGTTTCGTTGCCTGAATAATTTTTCAAACAGTGTAGTCCCCTAGAATTATGAATTCTTTTTTTTTAGTGAGGATTTCACAGGACAAGATAAATACCCAAGATGTATATCTGTTTTGTTGAACTTTGATCCATTTACGTATTTTATAATCTGAAAGACAGAAATTACATTTACTAGGAAATAGGACAGAGATAAAAAATATCCCTAGGTTTGGGAGATCTCTAACTCCAGTCCAGATTGAAATATATAATGTTTGAATTTATTTTCATTGCTTACACAAAATTTTATTTAACTAGGAAACTAAGAACACTAGCTCATTGTGTATCTAGTAATATCCAGTGAAATCAAACACAGCAGACTGACAAGAGAAGATGAGAAAGCCATCAAAAGCTCTAGTGAGAAAAAGCTACCCTAGATAACTAAAAAGATGAAATTGAGGGCTGAATTTCTGGCAAAGTCTTTACACAACCCCAGCTGAAAAAATCCAGTCCTACAAAAAAATAGAGGACTATCCTTAAGTGGAAGAATGAATTGGTAGCTCTAAAGCTGATCTGAGCTTCCTAGGTTCTCAGTAAGCACCCTGCTGACAATTTGCACAGAAAAAGAGCATGGCCAAAAAACCCTTTTACTTACACGAGAATCCTCAGCTGCTAGCCTAGTCTCTAAGCACTGTCAGCTGCAGATATAAATCAGAAGGTCCTGTTGGCGTAGGAAAAATTGTTCTGTTCTCCTTGGCCATTGGATCAGTGTAGGTTTTAAATCGCTTTGTGCAAAGTTTTAGCAGGTACCTAATCTAATTATCACTGACAAGCAAACATAACATTTAATTTTCTAAAATATGAATGCATGTGTGCATTCATAACAACGCTTCTTCCATGCACAGGAGCAAGGCATCCCCCTAAGAAAGAAATCGAGCAAAGGAGGCAGGAGAACTGCATGGTTAAACAAGGAGCTTCTAGTGGAGCTCAGGCAGAAGAGAAAGGTCCATGGAATGTGGAAAGAGGGGCAGGCCACTTGGGAAGAATACAGGAATGTGGCCAGAGCATGCAGGGATGCAACAAGGAAGGCCAAAGCCCACGTGTAATTGAATCTGGCAAGGGATGTCAAAAACAACAAGAAGGGCTTCTTCAACTACATCAGCAGCAAAAGGAAGGCTAGGTACAATGTGGGGCCGCTGCTGAATGAGGTGGGTGTCCTGGTGACGAAGGATGCAGAGAAGGCAGAGCTACTGAATGCCTTCTTTGCTTCAGTCTTCAGTGCCAAGGCAGGCCCTCAGGAATCCCAGGCCCCAGAGGTAAGAGAAGAAGCCTACAAAGAGGATGACTTTCCCTTGGTCGAGGAGGACTGTGTGAGGGATCGCTTAAGCGATCTGGACGTCCACAAATCCATGGGCCCCGATGGAATGCACCCACGAGTGCTGAGGGAGCTGGCGGATGTCATTGCTGAGCCACTCTGCATCATCTTTGAGAGGTTCTGGAGGACAGGAGAGGTGCCTGAGGACTGGAGAAAGGCCAATGTCACTCCAATCTTCAAAAAGGGCAAGAAGGAGGACCCAGGGAACTACAGGCCACTCAGCCTCACCTCCATCCCGGGAAAGGTGATGGAGCAACTTATCCTGGAGGTCATCAACAAGCAAGTGGAGGACAAGAAGGTTATGAGGAGTAGTCAGCATGGATTCACCAAGGGGAAATCATGCCTGACCAATCTGATAGCTTTCTATGATGACGTGACTGGCTGGGTAGATGAAGGGAGAGCCGTGGATGTTGTCTACCTTGATTTCAGCAAGGCTTTCGACACAGTCTCCTATGATATCCTCCTAGGGAAGCTTAGGAAGTGTGGGCTGGATGAGTGGTCAGTGAAGTGGATAGAGAACTGGCTGAATGGCAGAACTCAGAGTGTTGTCGTCAGCGGCGCTGAGTCTAGTTGAAGGCTCGTAACTAGTGATGTCCCCCAGGGGTCAGTACTCGGCACAGTCTTGTTTAACTTCTTCATCAACGACCTGGATGAAGAGTTAGAATGTACCCTCAGCAAGTTTGCTGATGACACCAAACTGGAAGGAGAGGTGGATACACAGGAAGGCTGTGCTGCCATTCAGGGAGACCTGGATAGGCTGGAAAGTTGGGCAGAGAGGAACCTGATGAGGTTCAACAAAGGCAAATGAAGGGTCCTGCACCTGGGGAGGGACAACCCCATGCATCAGTACACGCTTGGGGCTGATCTGCTGGAGAGCAGCTCTGCGGAGAGGGACCTGGGTGTCTTGGTGGACGACAGGTTAACCATGAGCCAGCAGTGTGCCCTGGTTGCCAAGAAGGCCAATGGGATCCTGGGGTGCATTAAGAAGAGTGTGGCCAGCAGGACGAGGGAGGTTCTCCTTCCCCTTTACACTGCCCTAGTGAGACCTCATCTGGAGTACTCTGTCCAGTTCTGGGTTCCCCACTTCAAGAAAGGTGAAGAGCTACCGGAGAGAGTCCAGCGGAGGGCTACAAGGATGGTGAGGGGACTGGAACATCTCTCCTACGAGGAGAGGCTGAGGGAGCTGGGCTTGTTCAGCCTGAAGAAGACAAGGCTGCAAGGGGACCTTATAAACCCTTACAATTATCTGAAGGGTGGGAGTCAGGAGGAGAGGGCCAAGCTCTTTTCAGTGGTTCCCAGTGACAGGACAAGGGGCAATGGGCACAAACTGAAGCCTAGGAATTTCTGTCTGAACATGAGGAAGAACTTCTTCCCTCTGAGGGTGACGGAGCCCTGGAACAGGCAGCCCAGGGAGGTTGTGGAGTCTCCTTCTCTGGAGATATTCAAGACCCACCTGGACAAGGTGCTCTACAACCTACTGTAGGTAACCCTGCTTCAGCAGGAGGGTTGGACTAGATGACCCACAGAGGTCCCTTCCAACCCCTACCATTCTGTGATTCTATGGTTCTGTGATTCTGTGATTCTGTAAACAAAACAAAAAGGATATATATTGTCTGTTCAGATTGCAATATTGAAGCTTCAGGTGTAATGATTTTTTCGGTTTTTCACATGAGATGACTTCTTACAGTTGTTGGGTGAATTTCCTGAGACAAAATATAATGGAAGTCAACAATGAGGAACACTTTTATGCCAACAAGAATTTTACTGTATTATGTTTCTTTCTGAAAGAAAATGGAAAACAAAATGTAGAACTGCATGACTTATATTTGAAAATAATTTCTAATTATCAGTGCTTTTCATCTTTTTTATTTCTCACTTTCTCAATCTTCACTTAAATTCAGAGTTAATATTTTATGTATAAACCCTGATAACTGATAAGTACTACAGTACTAGATTTCCAAAATTTTCTGATAGGCAGTGATGTAAGGTCTCATGTTTGCTTTTCAAGCTGGTCAATTATTTAGTTTTAGCATTAATTAATAGATGTCCATTATGCTATTTTTTTTTCCTCTGATTTCTTAATCGAAATACTAAACAGGACCAAATGAAATGCCTTTCAATAATTAAATATTGAGCTCAAACTTATATAATTTGTATTAAGTAAATTTATAGTCTCATCAGAAGGAAAAATCATGTTACCTTGATATATATACTTGCCATAAGTATGTTAAGTTTCTGGAATAATTGGCATTATTTATGTTAATTTAAGTAATACTTTATTCATTCTATGCCACATAAGTTGTTCTGTATTTTGCCTGAGACATTGCAAGACAAAGAATCTTGAGATTACAGAGATTATCCTGTTTGCTTGTACAATATCAGCAAAATATTAACTTCACAACATGTTTGCATACTAAGAGAAAAGGAGAATAAACAATAACATCCTATACATATACAGAATAAAAACTCTTCTTGAGAAGGTATATAATATTCTGGTATTAAAGTATATATGACTAAAATTTATGTTTAGAATCTGTGTGTTTCTATTGAAAGACTACACTGTAGTACTAATATATGAATCATCTTTCCCTCAAAGTCAGCAATCAGTACGGTTTAAAATCAAATAATTTTTCTGTTAAGCTTGATAGCTCAACTATTTCTGTCTGTAAATGGACCTTTTTGTTCTTAAGTCTTTAATATGGACTTATTTACTTTACTTCCGCTTGTATTATGCCTCATTTTACATTGTCCTCGTTTATCTAGGTTTTCATTAGAAACTAGTGGTTTTTTTATTTCTTCTCTTTTCTATTTCTTTGCTATACAGTAAAATACGTTCACTCACTCTGTAATCTAGGGTACATTTTTAAGTCAATATGCCTTTTCTTGATTATGGACTTTGAATGTCATTCTTTATATCATTCATTCATGATCTTATTAGATATAAGCATATAAGTAGTGCAATAAATTTATGATCACTTAAACCTAACCTAAACCTCATTCCTACTTCTATGATCAATTCCTCCTTATCTGTCAAGGTTAAGTAAGATATAGCTTTATCCTATGGCAGAGAAATATGTTCATGTTAGGAAAGAGCCATCTATAATAAAAAAATCTCAAGACAATTTGGTTCCGTGAGCATAAGAAATCCAAGGCATGCCATTCAGATCAAAGTAATTCTGTTCTCAAATGTGATTTATTAGATTTTAGGAGGTAACATATATTGCCTCTAGTGTTCTCTGTCTGGTAAGACTGAACCTTGCTGAAATAAATATACTTTCATGTTACCACAGTCAGAACCAATGATTTTTTTTCTCCGTAGAGGATCACTTTTTCCTATTTTTTCCTATCTTTTTCCTATCTTTTTCCTTTTTCAGTCATGTCCAAAGTTTCTAAACTAATTTTCCGTAATTCTAATTATTCAACCTTAAAATAATACCTTGATCTCTGTCTTGTTTCCAACATCTCCCACTTACTGGCTTCCTTTGTTTGTGGGACAGAAAAAAATTTACAGCACTGTTCTCTAAGCTCACTGAAACTGTCTGTGATCTCTGAAGTATCATATTATCCAGTATCCATCAATTCAAGAGAGGTGATTCTGCCCCTCTGCTCCGCTCCAGTGAAACCTCACCTGGAGTACTTGTTATGGGTTTGCATGGCAAGGTTTTGGTAGTGGGGGGACTGTAGGGGTGGCTTCTGTGAGAAGTTGCGAGAATCTTCCCCCATGTCTGATAAAGCCAGTGCCAGCCAGCTCCAAGATGGACCCGTCGCTGTCCAAGGTCAAGCTAATCAGTAATGGTGGTACCACCTGTGATAACATATTTCAGAAGGGGAAAAAACCTGCGGTGAAATGGCAGTTGAGAGAGAAGAGTGAGACTATTGTGAGAAAAACAACTCTGCAGATACCAAGGTCAGTGAAGAAGGAGGGGGAGGAGATACTCAAGACGCCAGAGCAGAGAGTCTTGCCTTGCAGATCGTGATGAAGATCATGGTGTGGCAGGTTGTACCCCTGCAGTCCATGGAGGTTCACGGTGGAGCAGGTATCCACCTGCAGCCCATGGTAGGGACACCACGCCGGAGAAGGTGGAAGCCTGAAGGAGGCTGTGACCCCTTGGGGAGCCTGTGATGGAGCAGGCTCCAGCCAGGACCTGTGGACCTGTGGAGAGAGGAGCCCACGCCGGAGCAGGTTTGCTGGCAGGGCTTGTGACCCCATGGGGACCCATGCTGGAGCAGCCTGTTTCTGAAGAACTGCACTCCATGGGAAGGACACATGGTGGGGCAGTTCGTGAAGAGCTGCACCCCATGGGAAGGACTCACTTTGGAGAAGTTTGTGCAGAACTATCTCCTGTGAGAGGGACCTCACACTGGAACAGGGGAAGAGTGTGAGGAGTCCTCTCCCTGAGTAGAATGGAGAAGCAGAGACAACATGCGATGAACTGACCGTAACCCCCATTCCCCATCCCCCGGTGCCACTTGGGGTAGAGGAGGTAGAGAAATGGTGTTGAAGTTGAGCCCGGGAAGAAGGGACGGGTGGGGGGAAGGTGTTTTAAGATTTAGTTTTATTTCTCATTATCCTATTCTGATTTGATTCGTGATAAATCAAACTTTCCATTTCTCCCCAAGTTCAATCTGTTATGTCCGTGACAGTAATTGGTGAGTGATCTCGCCCTGTCCTTATCTCGATCCTTGAGCCTTGCATCATATTTTCTCTCCCTCATCCAGCTGAGGATGGAGAGTGATAGAGTGGTTTTTGTGGGCACCTGGCATTTATCCAGGCCAAACCAAAAGAGTACTGCCCAGCTCTGGAATTCTCAGCACAGGAAAGACACAGACCTTTTGGAGTGGGTTCAGAGGAATGCCACAAAAACGATTAGAGGGCTGGAACATCTCTGTCTATACACAGTGTGGTAGCCCATACTCTAATCATCCTCCTGTGAGGAAAGGCTGAGAGAGTTGCGGCTGTTCAGCCTGGAGAAGAGAAGGCTCTGGGCAGACCTCATAGCAGCCTTTCAGTACTTAAAGGGGGCTCATAAGAAAGATGCAGGCAAAGATTTTAGCAGGGCCTGTTGAATAGAACGAGAGGTAATAAAAAGAGTATAGATTTAGACTGGATGTTAGGAAGAAACATTTTACAGTGACGATGTTGAAACATCGACACAGGTTTTGCAGAGAGGTGATAGATGCCTCAACCCTGGAAACACTCAAGATCAGGTTGAATGGGGCTCTGAGCAACCTCCTCTAGCTGAAGATGTCCCTGCTCATTGCAGGGAACTTTGGACTAGTGCCCTTTAAAGGCCTCTTCCAACCCAAACCATTCTGATTCTATGATTTCTAGTCCTGAAAGAAAAAATCAGTGCTTCCACAGCAAGATCACTACTTCATTCTTGACCACTAACCTAAGAAATCTATTCAGTTTATACTTCGTAGAACATTCTTTCTATTCTTTTTAATGAAGAAATCTTCCTGTATGTTTGATTAGGCTTGTCATAAGTACCTAAGTACCTCAGGGACTTAAAGATCTCTTCTGGACAAATAGGACTTATGACTGTAATGTATCTGGAGCTGAATAACCATCTAGAGTTATACCTAATAGTTTATTCTATTCCATTGAACCAGCTGTATTTTTAGAGTCCTCATCTGGATTTCCACAATGAGAATATGATAAGGAGTTCTTGTTTTGTGAAATTTCTCTTACATGTGTTCCTCTAGTGGGCAATTCTGCACATACTTGCCTACTTCTCATTATTTACAATTGCATCCAACACTTTTGACAGGTGGGTAGTCTTCTATCGATTTTCTTTTCTTTTTCACCTTCTGGAGGAAAGTAATTTCTTTCTGAATCTGTGCAGCTCTCATACTTGAAGAATACACATTTCAAGCAAGGAAATATGTTCTCTAAATAAACTTCCACCTGAAGGAACTGAACCCATGTAACCCTACAGTTCTCTAAATATAGTACTGCCATTGCTAGCAACAGGCCACAGACTCTGTACTAAGTTAACAACAGAGGAGTCAGATTGATAGACTTTCTTTGTCTGAACGTACCTTGACATGCTTAGAGGTCTATTTTAGCTTGTTAAACTGTAACAGCAATGGTTGAACAACTAGGTGCCTATTACCTAATTTTAGGGTTGCCTAGTTTTGTGTAATTATAGGGTGTAATGCCTCTCATTAAACTATTTTAAATAAATAGTAAACAGTTATTTTGTGTACAATAAACTATCTATAACTCTATAACAATAATGCAACATAAAGGAGTACAGGCCTAGAATGGCAGTTGAAGGTTATGTCATTGCTTTAACAACTACACAAGGAAGCACTAAAACAATTGATAAATATTAAACACAAGTAGAGTTACACTAGACGCCTTCAGTTAGTATCTAAATCTGGAGTTAAATCCCAAGCTTTTGATATTAATTGTACAAGATACACCCTTAATACATGAAAAAGAAATTGGTTGGGAACAGTCACAATATACCAAGGGTAAATAATTATTGATGAACCAGACTGCTGCCTTTTCTGACAAAGTAACTAGGTTTGTGGGAGTTGGGAAAGGAGTACAGGTTATTCACTTCAGCTTTAGAAAAGTTTTTGACAATGTCTTCTGCAGTAAGGGAGGATGTTTCTATCTGGATGGTCTGAACAAACAGATGGCTAAAAAAAATGGTTGGATGCTCAGGCTCAGAGGGCAGTGGTTAATACGTTGTATTTTAGTTGACTGCTTATGAGTATTATTGCTGGGGTCCATCCTGGGAACTATCCTGTTTAACGTCTTTATCAATTACTTGGAAGACACAGTGGAGTACTTAATCATAAAATTTACAGATGACTCCAAACTGGCGGTGGCCTGCAAGATAGCTAGACAGGCTGGAGGAATACACTGACAGAAATCTAATGAAATTTAAAAAGCACGATACAAACCCCTGGCCTCAGGAAGGAAGACACTAATAAATCAAGAATTGGTATAGCTTATTTCTTAAGAAGATTGTTCTACTTAAAGATGTGTTCATTTTTTGCGTATTAATGCTATGTGCTATTATAATACTGCAAACAGTTTGTCAACACCCAAGATAAAAAGACATTTCAAAACTGACTCTGGATCAATTTACCTATTTCATCTTTAAAGCATTCATGTCTAATATGTCAAAAACATTATATTATTATTATGTTTTTGTTAATTACTGAATTTCCATTTCTATAGCCAACAATTTCATAAGCTGTTGAATAATTTTAAAGGCAGGCATTCATAAAAGTACTAGTGAATCCCTAGAAATGTAACCATATTCTGTGAATACTACTGAAAATGTAGAGCTAGGTTTTGAGAGGTACGTCTTATCCTCATTGCAGAAGTAAATTCTGTGTTTGCAGTGCCTACTCATTTCTTAGTGGATTTGTCTTTATTTGTCTCACAAGATTTGTGCTGAAATAAAATAAAGTTGATGATTCTTTATCAATATGAAACAGAACGTAGTGTCTGTAATAAGTAAATTTCACTTGAACAATCAAACTAAACAGATTCTCTAATCTATATAATTTATAACTAAGCAAAGCATAGAAGTATGCAACTGTAAGCAGAATCACTAAAAATGCTGAAAATCTCAAATACTTAGAATTCAGAAAGAGCTGAAATTCTTTTCTTGGCTAGGGCTTACATGGTATAAAAAGAAACATTTCGAAAGAAAAGAGAAGTTGAAGTAGAAATCTCTGCAGTCCGTTAAGAGAAACATGCAGCTTAGGAAGGTGATTTACCTGGTATGAAGATAAGCATCTGAAAAGGTGCAATGACTCACCCTCAGAGGTGCCAACAGTTCTTTATTGATTACAGGGAAGGACAGAATGACTGACATGTTAACTAGAACCCCAGCATTTAAATGACTGCAGTTATGTGAAGTGAACCTCATCCTTTCAGTACTTCAGCCAAGTGACAATTCTCCTACCTTATTCCAACTGTCCATAATTGCTCTGAGGAGGGGAGGATGGAGAGAAGAAAAAGGAAAACAATCTAAAAAACCAGAGTGCAAGAAAATAGTAACTGTCATCCTTCTCACTATGTCAGATTTCCTTTTCCTTCAGGCTGGCCCATATTTGCTAGACAAGTGTACTAATGTATAATATATTTTTCCTTCTTCCACTCAGGAATTCAGAAATCAATACACAGAAGAATACTGTTATGTACAGTTATGTAGGCTAGCAGCAGTCAACCTGAGAACATAGTTAATTACAGCATAACTTGAGCGAGACGAGTTATTTTAGTATTGAGGATAGAATGGTAATTTATATAAGATTTAGCATCAAAAGCTAAAAAAATAAATCCACTAATCTGTATCTCAGGTGTTTTGTGTTGATTATTGTCATTACAGTCAATGGAAGGCATGTCTTAGACTACAGACACGTCAACATTTATTTTCCTACTGAAATGATTTTCTCCTCTGGTTTTCCTGGATTTTGTAAATTTAACCTAAGTGCTATTCCTACATAGACTTGTCTGTGTGTTTGCATTGTGTCCTGGTTTTGGTTAAAACAGAACTGATCCTCTTTCAGGGAATTTTTTTTCAGCTGAGTTCTTCTAAGTAACTGCATTTTTCTTAAGTTGGCTGCATATTTTACAGACAGCATCCACTCCAAAGCTGATAATACCTGATGTTTACAGTTTTACTGAGCTAACGGTAGGAATGGAATGCATAAAAAAGCCCAAGTTTATATATTACTATAGCAGCCATGGTCACTGGTAGACCTTTTAGATCCTGCAAATGGTGAGTTGTAAAGGGTTGTACTTGCAGGGAGAGGTGGACAGAACAGGTGACCCAATGCTGATCAACTAGGTATTCCATGCCATACATGTCATACTCAGTTTAAAGTTGGGGGATCACTAGGGTCTCGCTCTCTTCGTCCATGGCTAGCTTCTGAAGAGGACCCTTGTCCTTGTCCTGCTTGCTATACTGATCCAGATTCCAATCCGTGCATTCCTGAGTCCAGATCCTGTCTACTGCTGAGCCCAGTCTGTGACTTTCTGGTGCTGCCTGGCAGCTGCTGGCCGGACACCAGTGCCTGCAGCATCCAACTCCAGGAATCTCAATACTGGTTTTATATATTTTGCCTTATTTCTCTTATTATTAGTGTTATTAGTAAAGCTATTTTCGTTTCTAACTTGTAAGTCTCTCTCCCTTTTCCTCACTTTTCCCTTGCTATGGTGGCGAGGGTGGGGGCCAATAGAGAGCATCTGCACTCTTGTTTATTGCTGCCCTGCTCTAAAAGGTGACACAATGTGTTTGGTTTTGTCAGCCTTTACACTACTGGAAATGATGCCATTTGTAGCAGCAGCTTAGGAGCCTAAAAGCAGCCGAAGAGTCTAAATCAAGAGCCTTAAAGGATCAAAATATCAAAAACCAACACTTTTTTTTTTCACTCATGTTTGAGTGAAGTGTTGATAAACACTTCCAAGATAGCTAACATCTATGCTTCCAAGCTAGAGGAATGCACTTATCTGTCAGTATACAAATACATTAAAGATGACAGCTGAGTCAGATGCCAATAGCTCAAATGTAATAAAAATTGAATCAATAAACAACAATACCAGTAAGATCCAAATCAGATGTTTTACAAAAGTTTGTTTTCCAAAACTCAATGAAATATTTGTTTTCCTATTAATATTGAACTTCCAATATTACACTGATCAAAATTTTATTCTAAATATATTCCTAGATACATTTCTGGAATATTCCTGAAATTCCTATTACAATGCAATACACAATTTGAATTGATAAAAGATACTTCATTAAATTCAGTGGTAAATTAAAAATATCCAGCTTATTATTTCACTGTTTTATCGTCAGACAGTTCATTCCTGTCTGAAGCCACGTCAAAACAAGCTATACATAAATCAGCTAATAAAAAATTTAACTTCCAGAAAATCTAACTGTTTCATTGCTGTATATTCATGTTAGATGAAACCATATTCTTCTGACAAAGTTAAATTTCTATTAAATTCATTTTGGAAAAAATCTGTGTCACTTTGTAGAATATAGACTTCATCTTCACTGAGGAGACGTACAGAAGTTGCAGAGTGTTAGGGGATATTCAAGCCGGCTGTTCTCTGTATCTGCCTCTGTGATTTCTTGAAGTAGGTTGAATAAGAAATAGAATTGACATGCTAATGTCTAGAAATATGTTGGCAGCTCCTATTCAAAACATTTTCAGTAAAAGTATTTCAGGCCTTTTTTCTTTGAACAAGAGTTAAAATGTCCACATAAAGCATCTAGCATAGATTAATCTTCATTCATTATTATATCACACAGGAACTAAGTTCAAGCAATGTTAACATTCAAGTCAAGGTAATTTAAATAACAAGAAGAGAATTTAAGATTGTACTATACAAATATAATCTTGTTATGTAATGTTATCTAAGCCTTGCTATGGCATTTTTTTACATTTACACTAATAAATATACAAGACTGTGGTGCAGGTAGATATTTTACACTTTTTGGGACTACATTTGCATATCAGAGCTATCTAGTTTGAAAATAGACAAGTATTTCACATAAAAGCCCTTTTTGCAATTCCCTCTTCAGGAAATCAAAAGCCACTCTATTAATGTAGTAAGCAATTAATTTATCTAAAAAAACCCTTTGTAAACTCAGAATTTAATGACTCTTTATATAACATGCAGTAATGACACCTCAAATTTTTGAGCAGTAGTTTTTAGTAATTACATGCATTTGAGAGTTTATGCATGAATAGATATTAGCCTACTGTGAAAAGGGCTAGCAATTGCTTATGATAGAAAGATATATTTTGATTGCGGCAAAGAATCATGGACTACATTGACAGCTTTTCTTTTTTTTCTGTTCTCTCTTAGGTATGCTTACAGTCGTGTTGTGGAAGGAACAAAAGGCACATTGCAGAATGTACTTTTTACCTTTTTTGATTGCATGAAACTTCTGTTTTCTTTTCTGTTTCAGCAGTGAAAAATGTGTATTTAATAGCAAAATTTGCAATCTTAGAAAGGTGCATGCAACTGAAAATCACATCCAAGGAAAATGGTAATCTAATTTAGAGCCACCAGAATAATTTTTCAACTGGAAGTGTAGCTTCTAGAGTTGTTTGGCTTTGTTTTTTTTCATTACTTTGCTAAAAGTTTACAAATTACTCAAGTAAAATAAATATTCCATTTAGCAATAGTTCAACATGTAATGGAGCAATTAGGCTTTTGTCAGTTGACCCTACATGTTTCAAAAAATTTCAACGTGAGGCTGACTTCTGTTTCTCTCCCCCAAGCCCCTTCTCTTTCTAAAGTATACCCATGAAAACTTTGTTTCAGAAGCCTCCAAGATCTAACAGTACCACAGGACTACTGTCCATGTTTACTTTCTTGCAGTCCATATACAGTGTGTGCCAGCACCAGGCACTTGGGCAGTAAGCTGCCTTCTCAAAGAGAATAGGATACCAGATAAAAACCATAACATTTCTGAGGCAATACTTCACAATATTGAAATGCAGTTTAGGTTTGTACTGGCTTGAAATGGATACAGACTAATGTGAACCACCAGAAACATTAAATTTATTGTAAAAAATAGCATAATGTACTGTATTCTCTGAATGAGCCAATTTGTACTATATCAAAATAGGAAATACTATATTCATAAAATTTAATCCAGTTTGGAACAAAAAACATTTTGCAAGGAATGAAAACTCTGATTTTCATTGAACTTGGTTGAAGTGAAGCATGTTTATAAATATATAGGTAACTGTTGCTTAATTATCAAGAACATAAATCTGTCATTAGCATAGGATTCTTGAAGATAAATTTTGCATGCACTTGTGGTAATACACAACCAGAAAAACAGATGAAATGAAGTACAGTTACATGTTGTGTGTCCTCAACAACAGTAAGTCTTTATCCAGGATAGATAAATAAGATCATACACTTTTAAGAACCGGATTTGAAGAAGTGGGTGATCCCAGAATGCTTTATAAAATTTTATTGATTTCTGAAATGCCTTAAATATCACCTGAGTATTTGAAAAGGCCACTGTTAAAAGTCATAATCTTCAAGCTCATGACCTTAGCAACTTTGGGTTTTGTATTTGTATTTAAAAAAAATCCAAAAACCTCTCATAGTTTGTTTGGTCATATAAATGGGGAAAACAAACAAACAAACAATCAAACAATCCAATAGACACATTTTTTTTTCAAGAAAGACAGACATATGTTAGCAAGTAAGGATTCATGCAGATTTACTTCCTGTAAATGACTGTGTCCATTACTTTGTGGGAAAGTATGTCTTACCCTTCTATCCAGCTAGAACACTGCTTGATACAGGTACATAGAAACTACAAAAATCAAAGAACACTAGTTACTCCATTACCTGAATTTTAAATCCAGACTCACTTTTTGGCTGAAATAGATGCTTTAACTAATACAAAAACTATGTACTTAAAGGTGAATTTCATGAGTTTCTGAGGTCTGTATTAAGCACATGATCAAGAATATATAGGTACTATATTGGGTGTAGGTGTCAAGGTGTTGGCAGTGGAGGGATTGCAGGGGTGACTTCTGTGAGAAGAGACCAGGGGCTGTCCCATGCAGTACAGAGCTGATTCCAGCTGGCTACTAAAAGGAACCACCACAGGGCACAGTTAAGCCCATCAGCCACTATAGTGGCACCTCCATGATAACATATTTAAGAACAGGTAAAAGATGTTGTGCAGCATTTGTCTGAGAGTAGGGAGAAAAATGTATGAGAAACATCCCTGCAGACGCCAAGGTGAGAGAAGGAGGGGGAGGAGGTGGTCCAAGCTCTGGAGCAGATGTTCCACTGCAGCCCATGGAGAAGACCATCAGGAAGCAGATTGTCCCTCTATAGCCTGAGGAGGACCACAGTGGACGAGATATCCACACAGCAGTATGTGGAGGTCCCCACATGACAGCAGGTAGACGTACTCTGAAGGAAGATGCAGCCCATGGGGACTCCATGCCAGAGCAGATTCCTGACAGGAATTGTAGTTGGTGGGTAACCCATGCTGGAGCAGTCTGTTCCTGAAGGACTATACCCCATGGAAAGGACACATACTGGAGCAGTTCTTGAAGAACTACAGTCTGTGGGAAAGACCCACACTGAGGCAGCTTGTGCAGGGCTATATCCTGTGGGAGGGTGCCCACGATGGTTCTGGGGAGCAGTGTGAGGAGGCAGGAGAAGTGGAGCCAAATATTACATTAAGAACAAAATGAGAGCCAAGGCGAATCTTCATCCTGTATAGGATGCAGAGCGGAACATCACCACCGAGGATGAGGAAAAGGCTGATGTACTTAATGCCTTCTTTGACAGTCTTTAACCATAAGAACAATTATTCCCAGGGTATTCAACACCCAGTGCTGGAAGACAGGGGCGGAGAGCAGAATAGAACCCCCATAATTCAGGAGGAAGAAGTTAATGTCCCGCTAAGCCACCTGGACACTCACAAATCTATGGGGTCAAATGGGATCCACTCAAAAGTACGGAGGGAGCAGGCAGAGGAGATGGACAAGCCACTCTGCATCATTTATCAGAAGTCCTAGCTAACAGGGAAGGTCCCAGATGACTGCAGTCTTGCCAGTGTAATGCCGATAGACAAGAAGGACCAGAATGAGGATCCTGGGAACTATAGACCTGTCATCCTGACCTTGATACTGGAGAAGATTATGGAGCAATTCATTTCGAGTGCGCTCACTGGGCATGTGAAGGACAATCAGGGGAT
Source organism: Opisthocomus hoazin (assembly GCF_030867145.1). Lineage (NCBI taxonomy): Eukaryota > Metazoa > Chordata > Aves > Opisthocomiformes > Opisthocomidae > Opisthocomus > Opisthocomus hoazin. The sequence goes on along the minus strand of NC_134414.1, from coordinate 58,936,242 downwards.
CAGGCCCAGCCAGCATGTGTTAATGAAAGCCAGGTCCTGCTTGAACCACCCTGATCTCCTTCTATGATCAGGTGACCCGCCTAGTGGATGAGGGAAAGACTGTGGATGTCATCTACCCAGGCTCTAGTAAGGCCTTTGGTACTGTCTCCCACAGCATTCTCCTGGAGAATCTGGAAGCTCACAGCTAAGACAGGTGTACTCTTTGAGGGGTAAAAAACTGGCTGGATGGCTGAGCTCGGACAGTGGTAGTGAATGGAGTTAAATACAGTTGGCAGCCAGTCACAAGCAATGTTGCCCAGGGCTTAGTTTCGGGGCCAATTTTGTTTAATATCTTTATCAATGACCTGGATGAGGCGATGGAGTGCTCCCTCAGTAAGTTTCCAGGTGACGCCAAGCTGGGCGGGAGTGCCGATCTGCTAGAGGGTAGGAAGGCTCTGCAGAGGGATCTGGATAGACTGGATTGATGGGCCGAGTTCAGTTGTATGAGATTCAACAAGGCCAAGTGCCGGATTCTGCACTTGGATCACAACAACACCATGCAACATGAAAGGCTTGAGGAGGAGTGGCTGGAAAGCTGCCCAGAGGAAAAGGACCTGAGGGTGGTTGTTGATAGCCAGCTGAACGTGAGCCAACAGTGTGCCCAGGTGGTCAAGGAGGCCAACAGTATTCTGGCTTCTATCAGGAATAGTGTGGTCAGCAGGAGTAGGGAAGTGATTATCCCCCTGTACTCACTACTGGTGAGACAGCACCTTGAACACTGTGTTCAGTTTTGGGCCCCTCACTACAAGAAGGACTTTGAGGTGCTGGAGCACGTTCAGAGAAGGGCAACAAAGCTGCTGAAGGGTCTAGAGAACAAGTCTAGGGACAAAGAACGTGGGAACTGGGATTGTTTAGTCTGGAGAAGAGGAGGCTGAGGGGAGACCTTGTCACTCTCTACAACTACCTGAGAGGAGGTTGTAGTGAGGTGGATGTTGGTCTCTTCTCGCAAGTAACTAGTAATAGGACAAGAGGAAATGGCCTCAAGTTGTGCCAAGGGAGGATTAGATTGGATACTGGGAAAAATTTCTTTACTGCAAGAGTTGTGAAGCATTTGAACAGGCTGCCCAGGGAGGTGGTTGAGTCCCCGTCCCTGGAGGTATTCAAAAAACGTGTAGATATGACACTTTGGGACATGGTTTAGCAGGCATGGTGATGATGAGTTGACGGTTGGGCTTGATGATCTTAGATGTCTTTTCAAACGTTATTGATTCCATGATTCAATGATTCTACGAAAGTGTTATGAACTGACTTTAACCCCCATTCCCTGTCACCTCTGGGTGGCTCAGGTCACTTGCTCACTGGAAAGTCCATCTTTAAGTTTACTGACGAATATACTGGCACCTCCCATGAACACCTGGTTTAGAGGAGATAAAGGCACTCACACACTCCCCATCTGCTCAGACTAGGCACAAGGGCTGTGACCCACAGTCTCACTCCAGCCACCGGTGCTGAGCCTCCTCACTCTCCTCCCTTACCCTGGTCCCCCAGTAGAAGATAGGTAGCAGGTTTTCAGGATGCATAATATTCCTGTCCCAGTGGCTGGAGATTAAGGATCCCCACTGGCTCTGGTAGCTGACACTGAGACCCCACTGGCTCCAATTGCTGAAACCCATGTGCAAGGATGCCCATACTACTGGTCTGACTCAATTAGCTGGCACCAAATTTCACTCACACACTTGCAGGACTCAGCAGCAGCTGGCACTGAGTCCTTGCACCAAATACACACAGTACTGAGAGTGAGGTTGCACAGAGAGAGAGTTAAGAAAAGATTTAATAAGAAGATAGAAGATGATAGAATGGACTGCAGTGATGAAGCACAGGGGTCAGTCAGACATCATGCTGACAGGTCTTGTTTCATGCACTTTTCTGTCTACCCCATCTTTGTTTCTTCCTGCTTCCTCTGTCCCCGCACGTCCCCTAATGAGTTTGCACCCCTTCTAGTCCAGAGTTCCTCTGGTTTTCAATCTTATTAGTTACAAAGTCCAGATTGATCTTGGAAGTGACATATGTAGTTTCCTGATAGCCCATCAATCAATATGAGTGGTGAAGTTTATTTCTTGTCAGTGTCTCCATGTTGATTTTGACAGGTCTCAATTTCAGTGTATTTTTTCTGGTTTCCCCCTTTTCCCTTGGTTTCCCAATGGACAAGACCCCTAATCAGATATCTTGCTGGAATAAACATTCTCTCACACTCATATGGCCTCACCAGTTAGTACGGTTGACAAGGTTTGGTTCTTATCACTGCCTCACTCATCATTTTTTGGTCAGGGTTGTACTCCTGTATGTTTTTACGTATGGCTTCCTCCTCGTCTTATCATTCCTTGTTGCAATGACAAAGGTCCTTGACCCTAGTCTGTCATGCTCGAGCTTACCTTCGCTCTTTCTACTTTGTTTCTGTTCAGAATTCCTACTATTTTTTTAAAATTTGAATGTTGTTGTCCAGTTTCATTTTCCTCAATTTTTTGTAGAATCCAACTCATTTTCAGTTTACTTGTTAACAGTTTGTACAGGTTGTCATAATTTTTGATTTCTAACTATTGTAGTATACTCCTTACTGATCTTGCCAATGTCGATGTAATCATCTTTTGTTCTGTATATTTTGGAGGTTTTTTTGAGTTTTTGATCTTTACAGTTACTTTGACTGCGACATACCACTTCAAGATTTTCTATTCATTTGAGTATATTGCAAATTTCTCATTACTTTTCCTTAAAATTTTGTTGCTTCTTCACTCCCTAAATGTATTTTTCACAACACTGTGTTATCATTTATCCCGTTGTTGAGATTAATTCTTCATTGTCCTGCAAATTACAATATATTAAGTTGTTCTTCCACATTTATTCAACTTGGAGAAGAGAAAGGTGAGGGGTGTCCTCATCGCAGTCTACTACTTCTTCAAGGGGGACAATGGAGGGTGAGATCCTGATCACCTCTCTCTGGTGACCAGTGATAGGACACAAGGAATTAGAATGAAGCTGTGTCAGGGGAAGTTCAGACTGGACAGTAGGAAAAGGTTCTTCACTGAGAAGGTGTTCGGTCACTGGAACAGGCTCCCCAGGGAAGTGGTCATGGCATCAAGCCTGTCAGAGTTCAAGGAGCATCTGGACGACACTCTTAGTCACATGGTTTAGTTGTAGGTAGTCCTGTGAGGAGCAGGGAGTTGGGCTCGATCCTTATGGGTCTCTTCAAACTTGAGATACTCTATGACTCTACGATTTCCCAGTAAGCTTGAAACACTAGCTCAATTAGTTAGTTGACTTCATTGAAAGGACTTATTTATTACATAACTGTACTTCTGGAAGAGCTGGATGAAGAACATTAGCTGTGAATTCAGGAATTATTCTGGCAGAAAAATAAGAATGCTAAAAGGTTAAAAGTAAAAGTTTGCTGATGACACCAAACTGGGAGAAGAGGTGGATACACAGGAAGGCTGTGCTGCCATTCAGCGTGACCTGGATAGGCTGGAAAGCTGGGCAGAGAGGAACCTGATGAGGTTCAACAAAGGCAAATGCAGGGTCCTGCACCTGGGGAGGAACAACCCCATGCATCAGTACAGGCTTGGGGTGGACCTGCTGGAGAGCAGCTCTGTGGAGAGGGGCCTGGGTGTCTTGGTGGACGACAGGTTAACCATGAGCCAGCAGTGTGCCCTGGCTGCCAAGAAAGCCAATGGTATCTGGGGGTGCATCAAGAAGAGTGTGGCCAGCAGGATGAGGGAGGTTCTCCTCCCCCTCTACACTGCCCTGGTGAGACCTCATCTGGAGTAGTCTCTCCAGTTCTGGGCTCCCCACTTCAAGAAAGATGAAGAGCTAGTGGAGAGAGTCCAGCGGAGGACTACAAGGATGGTGAGGGGACTGGAACATCTCTCCTACGAGGAGAGGCTGAGGGAGCTGGGATTGTTCAGCCTGAAGAAGAGAAGGATGCGAGGGGACCTAATATATACTTACAAATATCTGAAGGGTGGTAGTCAGGAGGATGGGGCCAAGCTCTTTTCAGTGGTTCCCAGCAACAGGACAAGGGTCAATGGGCACAAACTGAAGCACAGGAATTTCTGTCTGAACATTAGGAAAAACTTCTTCCCTCTGAGGGCGACGGAGCACTGGAACAGGCTGCCCAGGAAGGTTGTGGAGTCTCCTTCTCTGGAGATATTCAAGACCCGCCTGGACAAGGTCCTGTGCAGCCTGCTGTAGGTGACCCTGCTTTGTCAGGAGGGTTGGACTAGATGACCCACAGAGTTCCCTTCCAACCCCTACCGTTCTGTGATTCTGCGATTCTGTGAAAACAAAGTCTTGTGGCAAATTTAGCATTTTATCTTTTGTACTATCTCAAGGTCTCATTTAGACCCTTTCACATATGTTCTTGTCAGGACAGATACCTTATTTTTTGTTTGGAAGCTATTAATGTTATGCATCCTTTGGAAAAAGCAATAACCTAATAATAATAGATTTTCTGTAGTACAGTAATAGTGGTTTTTTCACCCTATTAGTTGAAAATTAGTCAAAAGCATCTTAACAGTTTCTAAAATACATTTTTTTTGAGATTGAGACTATACAAGATACAAGAAAAACTGAGGTTGGACTAACAATCTTCCTACTCTTTTCCTACAGAAACTCTCCAGATCATTGTGAATTCTGGTTGTGAAGATCTAATTGCACGAAAAAACATCTATTGTTTTGCAGAAATTTTCATGCAGTAGACATACTGACATTCTATGTTATTTGTTATTGTTCAACTATGCATGCAGAGTGCCCCCATTCATAAAATGAAGAACTTTCAGCACATAAAATTGCAATTAGATTCAGACCTCCTGTTTCAGTTTCTGCACCTTCACTATGTTAGTTACTTGTGTAATAATTTTATATCGCTTTTTGTCAAGGTACATCAACTGTAATTTAGTTGTATGTCTTCTGTAAAAAGTTTCCTTTTCCTATATTTGTTTCTTTTGCATGTACTTCCATGTGCCAGAGTTCATAATACATACTGTACATTAATTCAGAAAGTGAAGATAATTTCCAACTGTCCTTCTGTAAAGGTGAAAGAGGTAAAAGTTACTGTTCTGGTTTTGGCTGCAGCCGGCAACAAAAGCACCACGCGGCCGCCCATCCCCCTGCCGGGGTGCGGAGGAGAATGGAAATAAACAGGCAGAAAACTGGTGGGTAGGGATAAGGGCAGTTTAACAGAACAGCAAACAAAGGGAACAGGAACAACAATGATACAGAAAAGGGAACTATACAAAACAAACCCGCAGAACAGAACCGCTCTCTCGGACCGAACCACCGCTGAGCCCTCCCGAGCCGCGAGTGAGTTCCTGCTGCGCTGCCCCCCCCAGCCAGAAACCAGCATGACGGCACATGGTATGGAATACCTGGCTCTGTTTGGCCAGGTTGGGGGTGGGTCAGCCCACCCGGCTGTGCCCCTTCCTGGATTCTGGTGAAAATTAACACTGTCCTGGCCAAACCTAGGACAGTTATACATACTAATTGTAGTTTGATTTACTTGATAATTTAAAACTGGTGATGGGGAAGAAACAAAAAACAACCAAAGGAAAAAAACCCCACAAATAAACAAAAAAAATATATGAGAAATATATGATATGCCATGGGAATGAGTATTCAAGCAGGCACTTGTGAACTCCCATTCTGCAAAGGTCAACGCTACGCTAGATGTTAGGATCACATATCCATGTAAATAAAATGTAAGCCTTCAACTAAACAGCTATACCTTTTACGCAGTTGTACCAACATGTAAAAGAGAGTGAGCTATGATGACACCAAGCGCTGACTGCAGAACTCAACAGGGTGTGATGTATCGAGCTTTATATTTGAAAATGATAGCTATTCAAGTTAGAATAGTATTTGCAATTGAGACTTCTGGGCCAGATGGTAAGGACTGTTGAACAGGAGGAAATAGGAATGGGTGGGAGTGATTGAAATCCTCCAGCTTTACTGTGCAACCCTAAAAAATTAAAGTCTCTGAAGCTGTGATTTGAAACCTAAACTTTTGTATTGGACCAAGAGTTTTAAAAACAGTTTTGGATACACACAATGAACTCTCTGAACTTCCTTGTAAAAGACAACAGCCTATGTGTTTAATAATCTAGTAATTAAAGCACTGATCCAGGTAGCGGGAAAATGAGATTCAATTTATTCCTGTCAGAATGGATTCATATCCTTTTTTTCTCTTAGCAAAGAAGTCCATGCTGGCAGAAAGAGTGTTTTGTGTTCAGTCTTTGTTACTGAATATAAAAAAAGTTTGCAAATACAATGGAAAGAGAGTGAGAACAATCATGAGTACACCCTGGAACATGTAATAAGGAATAGACAGGCACTGGTTAAGGCAGTGATACACTGATTCTTCACCGAGAACTTATCTTACATTTAATAGAAGACCCTCAACACTGCAAGAGCAAGAAGCTTATGACATATCTGAACCTTTCACATCTCTTAGCTTAAGTGACAGCTGAATTTGAGTTGATGGCATCAAAAGTTTACATTTAGTTTCCTTAAATCTTCCAATCCACTTCCTTTAGGTATTTAAATTACTTACATAGCATTGATCTTCTAATCAATCAATAAAAAAACGCAGAAAGGGGATAACATTCCCTCAATGTTACTGCACATTGGTTTTAAAATATTTGTGGCCTTTTTGCAGATCAATCAAAATTTAGAGAAATGGTATTGGAAGCCTGTTAACTCAAACCTGTATGTTTGTGACGATATCAAGTTACTTACTAATAGGTAAGCAACTTACCTTACTGGCCAAGCAACTACAAATTACTTACTAAAGTATGTAGGTAGGTCCTTTCCACTGATGCTGGAAACAAGTATAAGTGTTGCATTCCTGCAATTCAAGGCACAAACAATAACAGCCTGGCTTACTCAGTGACTCATGAATACCTTACTTAAAGCTGTCATCTACAAGACATTTAAAAACGACCTGAATCACATCACGTTCACATAGGTGTTCTCTCAAGTGACAAAATGTGAAAATATATGTATATATTTATAGTGCAATGCATCCCTGTTATTTGCAATTTTCCATGTCTCACATTGCTTCCTAAATAGAATTATATGCATCTAAAAATAGTACCAGATCCTTTTCTGCTATTTATGAACAATTTTGCCTACAGACTTTGTAGATAAAATGAAAAAACACAAAGACAACAACAAAAAATTTCAAAATTTGTAATAAAAAATACAGTCACTGCATTTCTGTTTCTCAGTATTGAATGTGTTTTCTTGCTTGTTCAGCAGTATCTTGCAGAAGAGAAAATAAATTCTTGCCTTTTACTTGCTTGCATACTTTTTCCCCTTTGGTGATATTTTGCATTTGTGAAAGCCACTTGTCTGACAGCTCTGGAGGAAGTGGGCAGGTCATTTAAGCTCCGTCACGCAGACCTAGATGATTCAAATCTACCAGAAATCATTAGAAATGTTCAGTCTATATTTCATGGATTTTTCACTGAAAAATTCAAGAAGACTGAAGTATCTATGGAGCCTGAGACCCTTTTATTTTATGTAGGCAACTGCCTTTTTAGTAAATGTGTCTGGATTCCAGTTGATACACTGAAAATTAGAGGCCTACAGATGCTTGTATCACCAGGCATAAAAAATAGAAGTGTTATGACTAGCAGTGTTAAAAACTTTCCCAGAAAAACCTCCATACTCTCACTGTCTAGGTCTAAATATTTCCCTTCTTGTCAGCAAGGATCAAATCTGCTAAACATAAATATCAAACAGCATGAGAAGGTAGGATTGAGTAAATATGACATTTACAATTACTAGTGAAAGGCTTTGCACTCATTTAGAGCATTGGGTCTCAGAAGACACCCAGGCTTGCCTTGGCTTGGATGATTCAACTATCATCAAGTCACTAACTGTATTAACAATGAATTCTTAGCTCTGTATTTGCTCACAGTCTAATATCTGTATTTGCACGTAACCAAATTTTGAGTGTACAAAGAGGGAAAAAATCCCTTCAGTTTGAAATCTGTGGCATATGAATTTTGCTTTCCATAAGAGGTCTTTTCCATCAGATAGAAATAAAAAGCTCTTTTTTTCCCCTCATGTTGCTCCATAAAGTATGTTACAGTAGAAGTCAAGCTACGATGTCCTTTTTCTATATCAGAGCTAGCTTTGCAGCCCTTATGTCCCTTTGATCAAGCTGACCTCTGTTAACAGAATTTTCACTCTGATATTATACCCAGGATTTTAAGTATGCTTTTCTTTACCCCGCAAATATAGAAATAATCTTTTATATGTGGAAACAATTTTTTCATGAAAAAAAACTAGTGTGAACAAAGCAATGTAGCTTTTATTAAAAGATATTCAGTAATTTAGTGACCTGAGATCATTAGGTAACTTATTAAGGAGGGTGAAAATATGAGTAAACAAGTAGGAATATGGTTTCATCTGTGTAAAATCTAGTTGTTTAGTCTTATCTCCCAATTCTGTCTTCTGTTGCCTGCTTGAGGACTCTGGCTGAGACTCAAAATTTTATTACAGTATTTGGATGTCTAAAGCAGTCTTGACTGAATTACTAGTTCAATAGCTGGCTGTTACGCAGAATGTTTTACTCAACTTGAATAAAGATCTACAGTTATAGTTGACCCTTATTTGTCTATATGATAAGATTAATAGCTTCTACTATCATTAAATTTACAACAAATGTTTAGAAAACCAACAGTATCAAATAATCTTTTCAAATGAATGGAGATAATCATATTCAATAAGAATATTCTGTCCTTTCATTTTCTTGGAAAATTGAGGATATTAGGAACAAAACATTTCTTAGAGATGTTGCTTTTACGTCTGATTAAGAGAACCACTTCATATCAGACCAGCAACAGAAACTAAAATAACACTGTCTTTAACAGTGTGCTTTCAAGTGAAAAAAAATTATGTAAATGAATAGGACAGACTTATGGTAGCTACATAGAATTAGGTGGGTATTAACTTAACTTTTTATTACTGGAGTAAAAAAGTAAATTAAATATTTAAATGTAAAGTCAAATTTGTTTTTAGAACTTAGGTCAGGACAGTTATTTTAATTTAAAGCATAAACAAAACCCAGAAAGTATGTCACTATTGCTGCATTGTCTTACTTTATGGATACAATATATCAGTGGATCTACTAAAGAGCAGAATCCTGTGATCAAGCCCAAACCAGGATATTGCTACCCATATCAGTTTAAAATGTCTGAGAAGTGGAACAATTCTTTTTTTAGAGTTACTTTGCATTCCATTCATTCCATACTGTAATCCTGCTCAGAAACAAACAAAAAAAAACCCCAAGCACACAGGCAACAGGTAACTTTAGAAAGTGGAAATTAAAAGATCACTCCAGAAGCTGATTTAGCCCATCTTAACACAGATTCTTTCTTTTTCATTTACTTTCAAGAAATCTTAGGTAATTCTCTAAATCTTAAAATATTACCTATTAATCAGCTGAAGTTCCAGGAAATTAATCTAACAATAAGTACTTGTATTTATAAAGAGCCAATACTGAATTTCTTAACCCTAATTAATATGATTTGTTTCTTAATGCAATAAAGTGATCGAAGAATTAATTTCTTACATGAACTTTTATTCATACATAAATATAGACCAGAATCAATTATGCCTGGACAACCACTGTTTTTTGGTTTGTTTTGTTTTTAAATAACAATTAAATACTCCATGAAACATGCAAACATCAGTGAAAAATAAATTCTTCGTGTTTAGTGTATCCCAATATTTTAATTACCTCTACAGCTGGGAAGTGGAGGAAGAGAGCTCTTACACAATACTCTTCTGTGCTGCATATTAAGTGATTTTCTTGTTGGTTTCATTGGACAGAAAAGATTGACTCTTTTCTTCTTTATGATAATATTTTTACAAGAAAAATGGAATATCTTCACCTCTTGATCCTTTAGTTTTGAGTCTTCCAGAACTTAGACAATTGTGTAGTGGTGGAGATGCTCTTTAAGTGAGAAAGCAACTGAAATGTATTGAGCTCTGCCTAGGGGTGGATGAAGAATGAGTCTAGAGTTTACAGGTAAGAACTAAGTGACAGGCCAATATGGGTGACACTGTTGTAGGTCAAACAGAGAACTAGGGAAAATGTGGACCTGCTACTGAATGAGTTGGGTGCCCTGGTGACAGAAGATACAGAGAAGGCAGAATTACAGAATGCCTTCTTTGCTTCAGTCTTCAGTGCCAAGGCAGGCCCTCAGGCATCCAAGTCCCTGGAGGTAAGAGAGAAAGCCTGCAGAAAGGAAGACCTTCCCTTAGTCAAGAAGTATCAGGTTAAAGATCATTTAAGCAAGCTGGACATCCACAAATCCATGGGCCCCGATGCAATGCAGCCATGAGCGCTGAGGGAGCTGGCAGATGTCATTGCTGAGCCACTGTCCAACATCTTTGGAAGGTCCTGGAGGACAGGAGAGGTGCCTGAGGACTGCAGGAAAGCGAATGTCACTCCAATCTTCAAAAAAGGCAAGAAGGAGGACCCAGGGAACTACAGGCCACTCAGCTTCACCTCCGTCCTGGGAAAGGTAATGGAACAATTCATTCTGGATGACATGTCTAAGCAAATAGATGAAAACAAAGTTATCATGAGCAGTCAACATGGATTCACCAAGGGGAAATCATGCTTGAACAATCTGATAGTGTTCTATGATGGCATGATCAGCCGGGTAGATGAGGGGAGAGCAGTGGATGTTGTCTACCTTGATTTCACCAAGAATTTTGACACTGTCTCCCATAACATCCTCCTCGTTAAACTCAGGAAGTGTGGACTGCATGAGTGCACAGTGAGGTGGATTGAGAACTGGCTGAATGGCAGAGCTCAGAAGGTTGTTATCAGTGGTGCAGAGTCTAGTTGAAAACCTATAACTAGTGGTTACAATGCTGCCATTCAGCGAGACCTGGACAGGATGGAGAGTTGGGCAGGAAGGAACCTGATGAAATTCAAGAAGGGCAAGTGCAGGGTTCTGCACCTGGGGAGGAACAACCCCATGCACCAGTACAGGCTTGGGGTGGACTTGCTGGAGTGCAGCTCTATGGAGAGGGGCCGGGGTGTCTTGGTGGATGACAGGTTAACCACGAGCCAACAGTGTGTCCTGGTAGCCAAGAAGTCCAATGGTCTCCTGGGGTTCATGAAGAAGAGTGTGGCCAGCAGGTCGAGGGAGGTTCTCCTTCCCCTCTACTCTGCCCTAGTGAGGCCCCATCTGGAGTACTCTGTCCAGTTCTGGGCTCCCCACTTCAAGAAAGAAGAGGTAATACTGGAAAGAGTCCAGCAGAGGGCCACAAATATGATGAGGGGACTGGAGCATCTGTCCTACTAGGAAAGACTAAAGGAGCTGGGCTTGTTTAGCCTGAAGAAGAGAAGGCTGAGAGGGGGTCTCACAAATGCTTCTAAATATCTGAAGGGTGGGTGTCAGGACCTTGGGAACAGATTCTTTTCAGTGGTTCCCAGCAACAGGAAATGTGGAAATGGGCACAAACCGAAACATAGGATCTTCCATCCTAACATGAGGAAGAACCGTGACAGAGCCCTGGAACAGGCTGCTCAGAGAGGTTGTGAAGTCTCCTTGTCTGGAGATATTCAAAACCCACCTATATGAAGTGCTGTGCAACCTGCTTTAGGTGAACCTGCTTTAGCAGTGGGGTTGGACTACATGATCCCCAACCCCTACCATACTGTAATTCTGTGACATATAAGAATTTTCACTTGTACTCTCTTCGTACTTATCCAATTCTTTTGAAAAGAGTGGTCTCTCAAAATAGACACAGATTTATAATTCCCTTGTGTTTCAAATTAAGCATGCCTGTTAATTTATTCCTCGGTTAATGAAATCAGTCATGGATTTTTTTTTTTTCAGTACTTTTAAATTCACTAACGTGTAGCTTGTGCTAAACACTTTGTCCTGTAGTCCTTTATGAACTCCAGTGATTCTTTTCATCCTGAGCTGTTTTGTAATTCTGTATTTCCTTGCATGTCTTGCCAGGTGTAATTACCTTTCTTTTATGATTTTATCATTGCTTAGTTTTTCTGATACTTTGTCAACTATCTCTTGTTTCAGGATACAGATGAGAATGTCATCTTAGTAAGCATGATAATTTTTTCCATTCTAAAAGGCTAAGTTAGAAGTATCAGTAACTACAGTTCTTCCAAAGAGGGTAGCAGCTGTGCATGCCAAATCGATCCAAGTTAAAAAAATCTTTAAAATATCACCATTTTAGATGGTGTTTATATGTCCTTTTTCACTGCTGTCCACCAACAAATCATCCCTTGACTAAAGAATGAAGAGGTTTTAAATAGCAACGTGAACTAGAAACATGAAAAAACTGTATACGAGAAATAGCAAGGTTTTGACAGAATGTCTTGTATCTGAGAAAGATGATCAACTGTGTTCTGGAATAGCAGTATTTTTTTAATGGAAGGTATTTTTCTTCCTCACCAATCATTATAATAAACTTTAAACTTTTCAAGAATTTTTATGACTGCACTATGTGCTTTTGAAAATGATACATCTCATTCGGTAAAGAAGTGTAAAATTATTTTCTAATATTCCTCAAGTCTATTATTAACATGGATTCAAGATACCTAAAGACCCTTTACTTTGTCAGCTTCCATCTGTTAGAGTCCTTATCTATATACAGTGTGGTAGCCCATACTTCAGTACTAATTTTCAAAGCTACCTGCATATATTATTTTGAGATGAATTACGAAGTTGTAAATGTGAGAAAGTTATTTGTGATGAATAAAAGATAAGAAATTTATACCAAAAAGAGTTAGTAATGAAAGAGAGAAAGAGTACACTGCTTTGAAATAAAATTAGGCAAGAGATTTAGTTATATGACACCTGAGAGCTACTTGGAAAAAAAAAAATGTCAGAATACAGTAAAATTTACCAGATATCTATATTTGGAAAAATAATAATGAAATTTCAGTCCACTGGCTTCAGTGACAGCTGTGAAGCCCAGCTAAAAGCCACAATGATTACATTTTGGAAAAAGACCCCTTAATGAAGCACATTAATAAATGATGCACTAAAGTGCACATGCAGATATTGTGTTCCAATATTACGTTCGTATTATGGGGGTCTGTATAGCCACTAATGCATTTACTGCTCAACTGTCAAATAGTTTTCCACATAGATTCCTGCAGTTATTAAGTAGTTGCCAAGAGCGAACAAAAGCACAAGTTAATATTTATAGTCTTTTGCATACATTTTCTGAGAGAACAGGGAAAGAAGAGCTTTGTATTTAGGACAGAATTGAATTTACAGAAGATATTTTAGCATAAGGAGAGGAAGGAGGAGTTTACTTGTCCTAACACTAGCCATGTGCTATGGTAGCTAATCTTCGGTAGAATTCTTGATCTGCTGAAATCAGTAGATACTCTCAAATGGCTCTCTTAGGGCTTGATAGATCACCTGGAGAGTTTGCGTAGCCGAAATTCGATGCATACAATTTTAATTGCTCAAGTTAGATCAATCTAATTTTAAAGGTGAAATCAGTGTAATGACTGAATATCTTCCTATATATCTTGGATATTTAAGGATTCAAGCACCTATGCCTTTGTCTATGACTTCTTGGTAGTCAGTTAAAAATGGAACCTGTTGGTGAAAAACATTTTCTCAAAGAATTACTGACCATAAATTTATGGTCATTAGATTAGTGAGTGCCTGTAGTGGGTGGAAATGGCCGGGTTTCGATAGTGGGGGTACTGCAGAGGTGGCTTCTGTGAGAAGAGACCAGGAGCTGCCCCATGCCAAACACAATAGGTTTCAGGCAGCTACGCGATGGACCCACTACAGAACATAACTGAATGCATCATACAGGCTGGTGGTGTCTCTGATAAAAGATGTTTAAGAAAGGGCAAAACACTGGACAGAGAGAAGAGAGAAAAGGAGAGTGAGATGACAATGAAAAAATACGGAGAAGTTCTCACCTAGCGAAGACAATTTCAGTATTCCTCTATCAAGTTAATTCTTTCAGTGGTCTTAATGTTTCTATTTGTATGGGTCACTGTTAAGTAAATCACTGAATTAATTCAGGTTAATGGCAAATATTTTTGTAAAAATTAGGTTTTGCCCCTACAATTTTAGCATTCTATTTTACGTTGCTATTAATAGATGGTTAAGGGACAGCAAATAGTGTCACTGAGACAGAAAAGTGTGCTGGAGATGGAAGAGCAGAGATGTCTGTCCGTTCTCTTGCTGAAAGAGTTTCTTGTAACACCATGGTCTATAATTTGAACAGGTGATTTAGCTTAAACTCAGGATTATCTTGATAAGTAGTATCACAAACTTAGTATGAGATCCAGTTTCAATATGTCATCTTTAACAATTATGTGTATGGCCATGCTGGACAAACTAGACACATTAATTTCTTCTTTTAGACAGCTTTTGATTGGTGATATACAGGGATGAAGACACCTTAAAAAACCACATTTTTTTTCAATAAATGCTGTTGGAGAAAAAAAAAAATTAGCTCTAATATTATTGGCATGATTAGACTCATGGCCATTCATATAACTACTTATGTTTACCTGAAATCAAGGTTAGATACATCTCCCACTTGAATTACAGAGTAAATTTTGTTAATTTGGAGGTATATTCCAAATGGCACTTGATTTAGGTGATCTAATTCTATTTTAGAAATATGTATTTCCCCTTTTTACCTTTTATTTTCCATACCCAACATCTATTCTTGTGAGAAAGCACAGTTTCCATATAATTCAACTATTTTGATTATTTTGTAGAATTTGGGTATAAAATATATCTTTAAATCAATATTATAAGCTTTTTATGAATGTGCATCTTGTATGGGGAATTCTCTTTCTCTTTCTCTTTCTCTTTCTCTTTCTCTTTCTCTTTCTCTTTCTCTTTCTCTTTCTCTTTCTCTTTCTCTTTCTCTTTCTCTTTCTCTTTCTTTCTCTTTCTCTTTCTCTTTTTCTTTCTCTTTCTCTTTCTCTTTCTCTTTCTCTTTCTCTTTCTCTTTCTCTTTCCCTTTCCCTTTCCCTTTCTCTCTTTTTCTTTCTCTTTTTTCCCTTTCACTTCTTCTTTCTTCTTCTTCTGTTCTAACATCCTTAATCTTAAATAATATCTTTATGATTTGAGGTAAAAAGAAGATGAATAGCAGAGATGTGACTGTGGAAAACAACAGGGGAAAATGTTTATTTTTTAACTTTTTTTCCCCTGGCAAGAACAGAGCATTGCATAATGTTTCCTGACTGATTTCTCAGTTTTAACCAAAGATGACAGAAGGAATACTATCTCAGTGATGGACTTCTCTAGCGAAAGTGCAAACTTCCAGTAGAAAAAAACAATTGTATACTGTCAGCTGGGTGGGGCTGTCATGAATAAGCTTCTTGGATTCATTTCAAAATACCAACGGACCCACTGGATATCACCACCAAATTATCATTCTGCAAAATAAACTGCAAAGTCAAGAAAGTGAGATACGTAATTTACCTACTTATGCTTATTCTTACTTTTCTGGGGTACAAAAATAGGTTCAAGCTTACAAATTCATTCCTAGTAGGAGCTTCAGCAAGTTCAGTATTGTGTAAAAAACTTACAAGCAATAGCTGAGAAACTAATTAAAGCCTAAGGGATACAGAAATCACTATGTATAAATATGTAATTATTAAAAGTTTTTTAAAATATCCAAGTAATGCATCATGTTTCCCTTGTAATTGCAAAAGTTTCACAAAAGCAACAACAAGGTAGCTAATACTCCTATACTGCACATTTTATTCTAAGAATGTTGATCTCAGATGAAAATGTCTATACCTACTCCTATCTTTTACAAAAGAAAGTTGGGTGTTAATCTCACATTCTGCTTTCCTCCATGTCACTAATTTAAAACGCAATACTATGAGGATCACAGACTAAAAATGCAGAGAAAAACACCATAATAATATTTTTAGCTATTTTATCTGAAAAAAAAATAAAGCATGTCTGTCAACGAAAGCACTGAAACACAAATTTCTAGCAAGATTCAGAACCTACAATAAAAACCCAGGAAGTAGAAAGTCCTGGTCTGTGCTCCTTAACAAAAGGAGAAATGTAGGAACTATGCCGCATTACTCTTTTAAAATTGGCTTTCCAAATATCACTGTAGTACTAGTTGTTCACGGATGCATTAGCTCTGAAAACACTGTGCCTACTTACATATGTGGCATATTCAAAAGCCAGTGCATTCATTTAGGAGAAATAAAAAAAAAAACAACCACTTTTATGCAGGAGAGTAATTAACTATTATTTTAGAAATTGTTTGGTTTAGTATCATTTAAATACATTGCCCTATTGAAATAAAAATATCAGTGAATTGTGGTTGAAACTAAACTCACCTGCAGTGGTTAGTTACATAACTTTTTGTGCCTTACTGTCCGAATGAGAGACTTCTTACAGCTGCTGTGGCTCCAAACTGGCCCTGACCCGAGGGAACTTGGAGCAACACAGTCTCAAACCTGCCTGAAGTCTCATCATGGCTGGAGCATGTGCTGGACTCAGAAACTGATGGTAGCTATGGTTTCCATCATACAGACATCAGTTCTGGACACATTCCTAACGTTACAGACACTTTCACTGGCTTGCATCATACCTCTGTGAGATTTTTATTCAGGTAATTCCTACAAAAGTCTGAAAACTTAAGATTCATGTTACTGAAATTTCACAGATTGCAAGCTGGCAAAAGATGGCATATTGCACAACCTGAGAAGTGAAACATCAGTCTTTTGAAATCACACATATTTTACAGATTATGTTCTGAATTTCAGCCTAGGAGTGCACAAAAGACTACTCAAAGCAAAAAGATTTCTCT
This sequence comes from Opisthocomus hoazin, assembly GCF_030867145.1. Taxonomy (NCBI): domain Eukaryota; kingdom Metazoa; phylum Chordata; class Aves; order Opisthocomiformes; family Opisthocomidae; genus Opisthocomus; species Opisthocomus hoazin. The sequence goes on along the minus strand of NC_134414.1, from coordinate 58,919,391 downwards.
GTATGGATTTTACTTAGCTGGTCCCAAGACAGAATATTTGATGACCACTAGAGATGTAATATATATTAAGTATATTTTGTGTGTGGTAAAATGGAATAACTAGCTATATAGTAATGAAGATAATTCATTTAAAACTTACTTATTTTTAACTTTTGTCTTCTTTACTTACAGACTTTGCATTGGGGAGTTCTAAGTTCACCTATCAAATTCTGGAATAATCAACATCATCAGGTTTAATATAGCTTCTTTCCTCATGAGACTTTTGTTCAGATTAAGTCACTGACGTTCAGGATGTATTAAAACTCTTTACTTTCAATACTGCATGTAGTGGAGAAAATAGAAAAGGACAAACTCAAAACTGTCTACAGTACTTGGGCAGGGGCGGAGAGAGGAATACAGAAGCTAATAGCCTTACAACTAACACAAGTTTCTTATCCATGAAAAAGTGTTATAAAACATCTTCCACATTCAGGCCTTAATTCTTCCACTATTTTTCCCTTTGGGGCATTTTGAGCACACACTTGCAGCCCTGAAACCATAGGGTCTGAAGGACTTGCCAAGCTGCCTGGTTCCAAAGCTGATTCACCCCACTTTTTCCATTAAATACTGATTACATGAGCTTGATCTTCTCTACTGAAAATGATCTCTGCAAGAAAACACCATAACGTAGTCTCCATGGCATTACACTGATTGTCAGTAGACAGAAAAAGCAACTCAGACAGGGATCCTCATGTCAGGAGTTCCCCGAAAGAAACTGGTTCTCTCACACTCGAATTAACCCATTTAAATATTCTATGTCTACAGATCTTTTAAATGATTTAAAGGGGCCCCAGAGACTTCTGCATGCAGAATTACCCTGCTATGTCAAAGAAGCCACACTTAGGCCTAACACCAGCATTCTGAAGCTACCAAAATTTGTAAGCAAATGTCTTTTCATAGTATCAGTAGTTCAAATTATATAAAATGAGAATCAAACTCCATTCTCATATTCTGAAATAAAAGATAACCCCAGTCCCAAACTCAGTGGGAACATAGGTGCAATGCAAATTTGTTAAAAAATATGTCTTGTCTGAATAAAAATAGTGAGATTGAGTAACACGGCAGCTTATCTTTGAAATTGTTAAGTAAGGAGACAATGAACAAACTCATTTAATGAACTTTGGCACGAGCCCATGCATCAGAGTTTTAGCATACCATTTCTAGTTCAAGTCTATTCCTAAGTAAAATTTACCAAGCAATATTTCAATGAGCTGAAAAAAGGCAAAAGTTCTCCAGAGTTTACATTTCGGTTAGGCACCAAATGCACATTACTGCGATTTATCTTCTTGACATGAGTGAAATATTTCCCATTAATCCAGTTCTCAGATGACTGCAATATTTCCATATACCTTTAACAAGGAGAAATGGGAATTAAAATTTCATAGTGTGTTTACCAGTCTCGATGAATTCTTTATTTTTCTTTAAAAAAACCCAAATGTTTTGGTACAGCAGAGGATTATGTTCTTGTCTCACTAAGAAGAACTGGTAATCTTCTCCTTCACATTTCATGTTTCTATTTCTAAAAAAGCAGTAGAAAACACTAGTTTCATTTCTCTTTTATTGAGAACATAAGCTTTTTAATATTTTTAAAATAAAACATATGAAAATAATAATGAAGGTATTCAATCTCATCTTCTTTTGTTACCCATTTGAAACACAGAGGACCTTTTCTGAAAGTTTATGTCAAACAGAATTATTTTGTATCATGTGGGTATTTCTGCTATACTGTGAAATTCAGACATGCAATATGATTATCTAGGCAATATAACATGTCTTTGGTGGAATAAAGGTATTATGCCCCTTGCAGAACTGTGAATAAAAAAGACCATATCAGATACTCACAAACAATTGCAAATCTTGTATTTGAAACATTGTGAAGGAAAATATTTAACTGTATTATTTTTAAGCATACTTGATACTTTTATCTGCAAAAGAACTTTTTTCCTAAGAGAAAAAACATGAAGTCTTTCAAAAATATGGTGATTGCTCTATAGATTGAGTAAAAAATTATCCCTTGTCCTTTTGTCTCTTGTCTACTTACACATGAGAGATGGGACTGTTATTCACTGGCCCAACTTTTGTTAAAATTACAGAAAAAACTATTTTACTTCAGTGAAAACCTGAAAAAAAATTCAGTGAGGAGCAAGAAATTCAGTAATTTAATAACCAAATAACTTTTTCTGCAAAAGTGATACATGTTAAAGGATCTTCAGATGCCAGGAAAAAATCTCTACTGCTGCAATGTGTGCCACATCTCTGATACCCCATGAAAGTCCTTGTAAGATCCTGCAAAGGTATCAGAAACACTTGTGGTGTCCCTTGGACAACAACTCACAGAAAATTGGATCAATTTACACGACTGTTAATAGGAAAAAATGTGTTAGCTAAGGAGTCTGTGCAAAGTCTGTGTCATTTGTTCTAGACACCTTTCTCAAATTTAAATGCTTTATCCTGAAGTCTCTAAATTCAGAAAGGTAGAACACAGACTAACAGTTTTCTCTATCCAGGAGATGGTAAGGAATGGTGAGAGAGAAAATACTGAAACGCAAATATCAGCTACAGCTGTTGATATTTGTGATGTACAATGGGGATGCCAATTGCGGTGATGTTTCTACTTCTCCATCAGCATAGCTAATACATTTTGTTTGTAACAAGTGCAAACTGTTATCTGCTGCACTCCAAGAATTTTTCTTTTTTTTTTACCGTTATGCACTTCCAAGCACAATTTCCCCCCTGTGTTTTTGGGTAATACTGTTCAGAATTATTTGCTGACCCTTTTTGAAAGCTCTTCATTTCAGACACACTGAGTTCACAGTACTTTGTTATCCATGCTGCTTTCTGTTTGCAACAATTTTCTTGAAGTATCATAGTACTATTTATAGCCTGCTGAGCATTTAAGCATTTATTTTCAGAAAATATTTAAACTTAGTAACAGAACCTTCTTCATAATGTATTCCATTACCACAGATAGGGACAATATTGGAATCTTATTAGAATAAGTCCATAAAATAAAACAATTGAAAGAGACAGTTCAGAGTGGTTCAAAGTAATTGTGTAAAAGTTAACATTGATTATAAAAGAAAGACGATAAAGAAGGAAAGAAGAAGTTGAAGTAGTTACATACTTAACAAAGGAGAGTATGAAAAGTAAAATATGCTCTTTCATAAATGGAACATAAAACCTGGCAAAGAAAATGTAAAGCTAGAAGACTGTACAAAAAAAAGATTTTCATGAGAAACTTGTTATAGCATTAAAACTAATATTAAAAACTTATTCCAGCACATTAGAAACATAAAATTTTTCAGAGAGCTGACAGGGGTGATAGATGATCTTCTCAAAAATGGAACACTTAAGGAAAGATAAACTATAACAGAAAAACCAAATGAATTATTTGTATTAACATTCACAGTAATGGAGTTCAGAGAGATTCTTATTCCGTTATCTATCTTTATAGGACAGAATCTAATAAAATGTCACACACTGATATATTAATAGTATACTTTTAGAACAAATCAGTAAAAGACAAAGAAATAAATTATTTCAATCAGAAATTCTAGCAGAAATCAAATATGGAATTACCAAACTGCTAACTTGTATGTTAACTGTCATCTAAACTGGCCTTATTTTCAAGTCATAGAGAGAAGACAAGTAAGGAAATTATTTTCAGAAAAGGCTTCATCACGGATGTGAGGAACACACCCGTGGGGAAACAAGGAAAATTGTCTTAAAGTGTAACACAAACCAGAATTTGTATATAAATGGACAAATAGAATATATGGAAAAAATAACACTTGTTTTTATATCAAGAAGCTATGTTTTAATAATCTTTCAGAGTTCTCTGAAGGAGTCAATAGGCATTCATATACGCTTGATACTATTGGTACAATTAATTCTGATTTTCAAAAAGGTTTTGACTTTGAAAAATATTCTTGTAAGACACTTTAGGGAATTAAACTCTTGTAAGATTTATTAGAGGTAAAATGTATTGGTTTCTCACAGATTAGTATGTTTATTACAGGAAAAAAAAGGGAAAGAATGGACAAGTTTTGCAATACGGAGACGCATTAGTGGTGACAACTCTCAGAGGGTTGTCATCAGCGGCGCTGAGTCTAGTTGGAGGCCTGTAATTAGTGGTGTCCCCCAGGGGTCAGTACTGGGCCCAGTCTTGTTTAACTTCTTCATCAACGACCTGGATGAAGAGTTAGAATGTACCCTCAGCAAGTTTGCTGATGACACCAAACTGGGAGGAGTGGTAGACACACCGGAAGGCTGTGCTGCCATTCAGCGTGACCTGGGTAGGCTGGAAAGTTGGGCAGATGGGAACCTGACGATTTTCAACAAGGGCAAATGCAAGGTCCTGCACCTGGGGAGGAACAACCCCATGCATCAGTACAGGCTTGGGGTGGACTTGCTGGAGTGCAGCTCTGTGGAGAGGGACCTGGGTGTCCTGGTGGACAACAGGTTAATCATGAGCCAGCAGTGTGCCCTGGCTGTCAAGAAGGTCAATGGGATCCTGGGGTGCATTAGGAGGAGTGTGGCCAGCAGGACGAGGGAGGTTCTCCTTCCCCTCTACACTGCCCTGGTGAGGCCTCATCTGGAGTAGTCTCTCCAGTTCTGGGCTCCCCACTTCAAGAAAGATGAAGAGCTGGTGGAGAGAGTCCAGCGGAGGGCTACAAGGATGGTGAGGGGACTGGAACATCTCTCCTACGAGGAGAGGCTGAGGGAGCTGGGCTTGTTCAGCCTGAAGAAGAGAAGGATGCGAGGGGACCTAATATATGCTTACAAATATCTGAAGGGTGGGTGTCAGGAGGATGGGGCCAAGCTCTTTTCAGTGGTGCCCAGTGACAGCACAAGGGGTAATGGGTACAAAATGAAGCACAGGAATTTCTGTCTGAACATGAGGAAGAACTTCTTCCCTCTGAGGGTGAAGGAGCCCTGGAACAGGCTGCCCAGGGAGATTGTGGAGTCTCCTTCTCTGGAGATATTCAAGATCCGCCTGGACAAGATCCTGTGCAGCCTGCAGTAGGTGACCCTGTTTTGTCAGCAGGGTTGGACTAGATGACCCACAGAGGTCCCCTCCAACCCCTGCCATTCTGTGATTCTGTGATTCTGTGATTCTGTGATCTGTACTGAAAATTGTCCTGTTCACCGTACCTGCAAAATGATGTAAAACCCAGCATGCATAGCAAGAATAATTCTGACACTTCAAACTAAAGTAAACTATGATAAAATGAGCTGATGAGAAGAAGTTGTCATGAATTCAAAGGATAGATATATGGAGAAAAGCCTTTCTAACTGCACCGACTTTAGTGATGGACTTGAAAACTGCATTGTCACAGGTAAAGCTATACTGATGCAGTTTAGAAAAGGAGGAATGGGATGAGGTTCTAGAGCCCTGACTGTTAACTTCTTCCCAAATGTTGTTTTGCACAATTTAAAGAAAAGAAAATAAGAGGGGGGGATGAAATCTAGTTCTGAGCATTGCGAATGTGGTGGTTTTGATGTTATTTATGTCTGGAGCTAGGAATTTGAACATTGTTCAGCTTCATTTAGCACTATAGATATAGTCAAAAACAGTTAATATTCTTCAGAAAGATATCTTACAAATATCCTAGAGAGTTCTATGAAAATTTATGCTCAATTGTTGGCAGCAACAAAAAGGACATAAGAGTTAGGAATTATTAGTTAAGTAACAGACAAACAGCTATGTCACTCTGTTTTCATGTGTCACAGAACCACAGAATCACAGAATGGTAGGGGCTGGAAGGGACCTCTGTGGGTCATCTAGTCCAACCCTCCTGCCGAAGCAGGGTCACCTACAGCAGGCTGCACAGGAACTTGTCCAGGCGGGTCTTGAATATCTCCAGAGACGGAGACTCCACAACCTCCCTGGGCTGCCTGTTCCAGGGCTCCGTCACCCTCAGAGGGAAGAAGTTCTTCCTCATGTTCAGACAGAAATTCCTCTGCTTCAGTTTGTGCCCATTGCCCCTTGTCCTGTTACTGGGCAACACTGAACAGAGCTTAGCCCCATCCTCCTGACACCCACTCTTCAGATATTTATAAGCATTTATAAGGTCCCCTCTCAGCCTTCTCTTCTTCAGGCTGAACAAGCCCAGCTCCCTCAGCCTCTCCTCGTAGGAGAGATGTTCCAGTCCCCTCACCATCCTTGTAGTCCTCCGCTGGACTCTCTCCACTAGCTCTTCATCTTTCTCGAAGTGGGGAGCCCAGAACTGGAGAGACTACTCCAGATGAGGCCTCATCAGGGCAGTGTAGAGGGGAAGGAGAACCTCTCTCGTCCTGCTGGCCACACTCCTCCTAATGCACCCCAGGTTCCCATTGGCTTTCTTGGCAGCCAGGGCACACTGCTGGCTCATGGTTAACCTGTTGTCCACCAGGACACCCAGGTCCCTATCCACAGAGCTGCTCTCCAGCAGGTCCACCCCAAGCCTGTACTGATGCATGGGGTTGTTCCTCCCCAGGTGCAGGACCCTGCATTTGCCGTTGTTGAACATCGTCAGGTTCCCCTCTGCCCAACTTTCCAGCCTACCCAGGTCACGCTGAATGGCAGCACAGCCTTCCGGTGTGTCTACCACTCCTCCCAGTTTGGTGTCATCAGCAAACTTGCTGAGGGTACATTCTAACTCTTCATCCAGGTCGTTGATGAAGAAGTTAAACAAGACTGGGCCCAGTACTGACCCCTGGGGGACACCACTAGTTACCAGCCTTGAACTAGACTCAGAGCTGATGATGACAACACTCTGAGTTCTGCCATTCAGCCAGTTCTCTATCCACTTCACCGACCACTCATCCAGCCCACACTTCCTCAGCTTCCCTAGGAGGATATCATGGGAGACTGTGTCGAAAGCCTTGCTGAAGTCAAGGTAGACAACATCCACGGCTCTCCCTTCATCTACCCAGCCAGTCACGTCATCATAGAAAGCTATTAGATTGGTCAGGCATGATTTCCCCTTGGTGAATCCATGCTGACTACTCCTGATAACCTTCTTGTCCTCCACTTGCTTGTTGATGACCTCCAGGATAAGTTGCTCCATCACCTTTCCCGGGATGGAGGTGAGGCTGAGTGGCCTGTAGTTCCCTGGGTCCTCCTTCTTGCCCTTTTTGAAGATTGGAGTGACATTGGCCTTTCTTCAGTCCTCGGGCACCTCTCCTGTCCTCCAGAACCTCTCAAAGATGATGGAGAGTGGCTCAGCAATGACATCCGCCAGCTCCCTCAGCACTCGTGGGTGCATTCCATCGGGGCCCATGGATTTGTGGACGTCCAGATCGCTTAAGCGATCCCTCACACAGTCCTCCTCGACCAAGGGAAAGTCGTCCTCTTTGTAGGCTTCTTCGCTTACCTCTGGGGCCTGGGATTCCTGAGGGCCAGTCTTAGCACAGATGACTGAAGCAAAGAAGGCATTCAGTAGCTCTGCCTTCTCCGCATCCTCCTTTAATTCTGTGTTTCCTTCGAGCAACTCATCTCAGAAATAATTTAGTAAAACTGAAGATATTAAGCAGAAGCAGCCAGGATATTTGGATGTACATTATGGCTTCCATGTGATATGAGATTAAATGAATTAACATAAAAAAAATTGAAAGAAAATATGATTGTAGGTCACAAAAACATACCTTGCAGAATAAAGTAGGAAAAAATTTGTTTATTATTTCTTCTAACACAGAAGTTAAGAAACCATGTAAGGCAATCATGTTGGTGGTTAAAAAAACAAACCAAAAATAGTGCTTTGTCATATAACATACAACTGAGTTCAAGTAATAATACACTTGAATGCCAAATGTATTTACATGAGTTGATGTGAATGATTACACAAAATCAGGATAGTGGGATTGCATCTTCTGGGTCTAAGTCACAGAGTAACCGCAGGTACAGCTACTTTGTTCTTACAGTCTTCTGATCTCAACTGCGGGCCTTGTCAGAAAAGTGTTACACGACTAGACAGACTTTTGGTCTCTTTCAGTATAGCTATTCATTTTACATACTGTAAAAACCTAGTATTTCTTCAGTGCCAAGGAAGTAGAAAAGTTGCGAGAATTCATTCTGAATAGTAATTTTCAATAATTTTCCTACTCTAATGTCATGAATGAATAAAATGTATAAGCTTCTTTAAAAGACTTCACATTACAAGGCTCGGCAGGCTTTAATAAAGATTAAGAACTGCAGAAAGGTTAAAATAGAATTCTCATGTAGCAGAGTGTAATTTTTCTTCAACTTCAGAATTTTTATGATTTTCATATGTGAACTTCCAGCGTAATTCACAATTCTTAGCTCGTCTGCATTTAATGCAGACCATCTCTCCTATATTTTAAGTATACTATACTTAAAGCTGTTGCTTCTGAAGTCCTGATAATAGATCTGTGCACAGGCCACAGCCCAAAGTTTTGTCAAAGTAACAGGCTTGAATAGGAGAGGGAGCTGCTGGGAGGAAACTGTTAAGCCACCCCAGTATTTGCACAAAGGAAAGCTAGTTGTATGCATTTAGATCTGCTGCTTCTTTCACTGATGCCTTAACAATGATCTGCATTACTTCTTCCTCTCCACGTCTCACTTGAAATCTCTTCCGCTGTCCTTCTAAGGAACCATTCTGTGGTCTTGCTTGAAATTTTGCACCTTAACGAGGTTGAAAAGAGATGGGAACCAAGTAGAGAGATATAGAGATGGCCTGAAAAACAGTTCCTGATCACCATACGGTAGACCAACAATTCCTACTCAGTAAAACACGATTGTACAATATATGCAGTAAGACAATCAACCTCACTTGATCCCAGGGACAGGAACTCTGCATAAGGCAGGGCAAGCGAGACTTCTGACATCGTCTGTTTTCTGAAAGATTCAGGAAATTTAGAACATTAATGCTCCATATCTTTAATAGCATAAATGACTTTTCACTTGCCTTCACCAAAGCCCACAGATGGTAGTGTAATCGATGGCCTTGCTGGACTTGTGGAATGCAAGACAAAAGACAAACTGAGGACTGAGGTGTCAAGAGCTGACAAAGGAAGTAAATAATTGGTGCTTATCTTATCAAACAAAAGTAAATGGGGATAGCCCATCACTGTAAACTCAGTGATCTGTGGGGGCACCACGGAGGCTGCGCAGCCAGAGATTGCTTCAGAGATTGCTTTGGATAAAGCACAGATGGCCTCCGAATGCACAAACCAAGATGCCTGCTCTGAAGGCGTGTCACACTGCTGAGTCCTGCTTCTGACGACACGACATTCCATGCCAAGAGCCAATCGATACACAATAATTGACTTAGTCCCACCTCGCAAAAAGATTTCCAAACATATAAAAATTGGCACTTGAAAACTCTCTTTGGGAGGAGGAGCCAAGCGAGAACTTCACCTGACGGATGGGTCGATGGGCCTGAACCTCTCTTCCCCCCCCAAGAAGGGATGCCTTTTTGGTAAGAGTCGCACCTCTGACTTTGTCAGACGTATCCCCGGGAACACATTGCTAACTAAAGCGCTAAACTATTACTTTGAGCTCAACTTTTGTAGACAGTGAATTTATCAATGGCAATTCTGAATCTGTGATAACTGTCGCTTGAATAAATTACCTATTGTTTCAACTTTGCGAAACTGTTTCTGTGAAAGACCTTGGAAGGGCTCTGGCAGGCAAGTTGAATATCAGACTCCCCTTACCCCTCCCTTTAACACGACAGGTAGTAACATCACTAATTTCTCTTAGGGTCTTGGTTTCCCTGTGATGAGATGTAGCACTTTAGATTTGCATTTTGAATGGTATTTTTTCAGTGAGCTGCACCAATTCTGCTGAAAAGATTAATCACAGTAACTACAAAACACGATTGGTTTTACATTATGTTTAGAGAACTGTAAAATAAAAAATACTTAAAAGAAACAACAAAAATAATGAACTAAAGATTAAGAAAACAGTCAAAATGAATCAGAAATGGTCCAATAGATTTTCTTCTCTCAGATTAAAAAACAAAACAAACAAACAAAAAAAAAATCAAACAAAATATCCACCAACCTACCCAAAAACTTTTAAACAGCAACAAATCTTTTTAAAAAAATCAGTTCATTAACTTTTAGGTTACCATCTCTTGAGACTTTATATAGTGAGTGTTCAACAAACCATCTAGTCTTTTTGAATCATGAATAACTTGTAACGAATGTATCCTCGTTTTTGTCAGGTATTTATTAGGATTTTTGATTGTTTTCATAGAGTATCAGAGGCTAATATGAGCTTTATTCAATGAGTTCATCATGCTCTTACACTGTGTCTGTATTTTGTGCCTGTATGTCGCACATCTTACACTGTTCTAGTTGTAGGAGCCGGATGTGTGTTGCAGGACTATCTGTGTCTCTGAATTCCTAGTAGGAAGTCAAGCATATTCTCTGGCTTCACTGCCTATGCTACATGATTTACAAATTAAACTTCAAATGGTTGAAATCTGATTTGGGGAGATAACCTGACAGAGTTTTCATGCTTAAGACTCTAGATTGTGTTACATTTTGCCTAGATGGACTGAAAATGCCTTAGCCTTTGAATAAATATGTTTGAAGTATCTCTGTTTCTGATAGTTCTCAGATTTTTGTTCTCTCTCATCCCACCCACACTCCCCTCTCCTTCACAATGAAGACTCACAATTAAAATCTCTGGTTTACCATAAAACATGCATTTATTTCACATGTCTTTCAACTTTGTAGCAAGGATAATTATTTTGGCGGTTTGAATGTAGTTCTAGTATAACAGAGGAGAAGGGATTCGCACCACCTCTGGTGCCACTGCTCGTCAATTCCTACCTCAACAGCTTAGCATTGAAGATGTTGAACCCAAGCTGTGCAAGGATAACTTTTTAAGTTCGTGTTTGGTTCAGCTTGAAAGAAGAGTCTCCCATAAGCTAGAAAAGTACCTTAGTGACAGTGGTAATTGTATATCTTTCTCCCATTTCTACCCTAAATGTGAAAAAAAGGACTGATGTTTTCTGTGACAGCAATATGGTTCTTCAAAAAGTTTTGGCTTGTTGAGCCAGCTCTCCTTAAAAAGAATATGAATCAAATTTCAAATAGATTTTCTGACTAATTCTATCAGAAAGTATGTGCTGTACTTAAATTACCATTCACAGTTCTTAGAAGTTTCTCTCATGCTTCTAATTTCACAAGATTACAATTTGTTGGGTTTTACCCCTTCCGATGAAGGGATTACTTACAAGGAAAACCGAGGAAATTACCTGATGTTTCACCATCTACAGTATGAGAAAGTAGAGAAGAAAAAATGTTGCACAGTGACCTGTGCTTACTAACTGCATCCTGACCACAACCATGCAAGTTTGTAACCACAGCCACCACCTCTAATGTCATAGTGTCACTCACCCGTCACTGTAGAATATCTTTCCAACAGTAGTAGCTGTGACCTATGGTGCATCCATCTGAAAAAATTAGAGCAACTGTGCCTTGTTGTATCACTCCCCTTTTCCCACTCTCCTATGGTGTAGAAAATCATTTGTGTGTCTGACATATGAAATAGGTGAATTTACCATTAAAAAATAGCACAGCACCATTGCTTGATTGAGATTGTTAATTTGATTTAGGTGTTCCCTTGGACCATTCAAGATAATCAGTTTGATTGTAACTGTGTAAGTGTGCCAATTTATTTTCTTCTGGGAAAAGACTGATGGATAACATAATTGTAATAAATTACTTTGTAGTAGCATTTACTATCCTTTTAGATACTCATAGAGAAAAGAATTCACCAGAGAAGAATCATAGCTCAGTCACAAAAACATCATGACTAGACTACCCTGGAGATACTTCACATCTGTTCCAAATCTTATTCATAGGAACTCATAAATGATGTTCTTGAACACTGGGAATGTGATGTTAATGCTTAGTATCATTAGCAATATGGTAAACAATGTAGTATGAAAAAGGTAAAGGAAGATGAAGATATGGATTACTTCTTAGTTCTTTTTGCAAAATATTGCAATATTTAAGAAACTCTGATCAGCATAAGCAACTCAGGACAGGGCAGATGATCAAAAGACTATCATTTTCTGTAATCATCTATTTGAAATAAAAAAAAAAAAAAACAACAAAAAAACATGACATGGTTTCCTCCTTGTAATGAAATTATAACCAAAATCTGTTCTGAATTTTAAGATTATTCCCCTAGCAAGCCTGTTGTGTGTGCAGAATTATTTCTTCTGCCGAAGTGATGAGAAGACTATGAAACAGAGCTATTCTTTCACTTCTGCCTCCTCACTGCTGTCATTTGGTTTCTGAACGTAATTCAAGGGCCAGTAATGGGGCAGAAGAAGAAGGAGACATAACTAGTGGGTCTTTATAATGGTGAATTTGGGAGTGCCAGTACTCCACTTTCAAAAAATTACCAGATGAGGATATATTTACTTATATGCAAATATCTAAGTCTCCTGCTTAACATAATAATATCACAACTAAGACATACGGTGCATCTGCAAAAAAAACCTAGCATTTGTGGACATGAGTACGTACAAAGACCCACTCCTGCTTCACATCTCCTATTAAGGAGTTAATTTTGCAGTGCCAGTTAATCTAGATTTAAGAACAGATTTTAGTTCCTGTTCTCAAGGCTGCTTTATATTGAAGATACAAAGAATGCATAATACTCAAAAGGAAAGTAAGTTTCCTGTCTGCACCAAGAGAGCTAAAGCATACATTAGCATTGTTTGTGCCAGTGAAATTAACTTGGCTGCAGTCCTTGCTGAAGGCAACCATATCTGCCAGCATATTAAATACCAAAATACAATACATAGAATTAATTGAGAAAAATATCACTCTGTCAAAAGGATTCATCCATGAAGCTCATCACATAAGCTGGATGATTTAGATGCATAGGCATGACTGGTCCCACTATCAAATTTTCATAGCTATAAAGAGTGACTGAATAAACACAAATAAAATTAATATACTTAGGTTTTTTCCAGCACTGTTCCCTTTCCCTTATGCCTTTTTTTGACAGCTCAGATTGAAAACATGTTGTGCCTCCTCTGCAGCTGATGTACATTGGGTACTATGTCAAGATGCAGGGCAGCTGTGAGAGGTTGTGCAATTGCTGCAAGGGGAGTGGAAGGGAGCAGGAGCAGCTGTTGCTGCAGAATTTGTCTCTTGTCAAGAATTCAAAGCAAACTGTATAAAACAATGTTAAAGATTGCTCTTTTGGCCTGTTTCATTTTGGATGCTGTAAAAGCTCCTTATCCACACAGTTTACGCAACCCCTGCCCAAAATGTCAGCTGTGCAACAATCTTTATTCTGCTTCTCAAACTGTAAAACAGGCATACTGGAGGTATTATTCCCATTGAGTTTATGAGAGTATTTCATACCTATTGGAATGTTCAGTCTCGTATATGGAGTTTAGGGTCAGAGTTTTCATGATTATCATGTTCAAATGTGAAGGCCAATACTGTTATGGTATTCACCAAAACCCAAAAACTAACAAAAAAACCAAAAACCTGTTGTAACAGAAATAGCCTTGAACAAGGAGACAGAAATATGCAAAAAATAGATTGATCAGTAAAAAAGTTTTGTGTTACCTTCTTTCTACCAAAGCTATATTAACATATATTTAGCTTTGTTTTTGGGTTTATGGGTTTTTAATTTTAGTTTTCTGTGTCTATATACTCTGCCAACACTGCAACCATATTGATTTGAAGTAATTTTTTCAACTTTACTTTCAGAAAACTGTGTGTTTTAAGGTTAAAAATGCTTACATATTTCCCTGTTTATTCTTCGCAGAGTTTGAAATTTCACTAATAGACAAAACTCTTACTTCGGTTTTCGCTGACCAAACAAAAAAAAGCTCTCTCCAAAATACTAGAAGGAGCAATCAGACTTTGTAATTTGTGTTTTAACTCTAGATACCTCAGATCTGTAATCTGGTGAGAACCAAGATGATTGTCATTACTGTAGCTTGATTCTCACTGTTGGATTATTTTACAAAAATGGTAGTGATAGTGTTTTAAATTTCCTGAACAAGGAATAAATTTATTCCAGCAGCCAAGCATCCTGTAATTTAATGAACCATTTTGCAAATGGTGCTTGTATGCCATATCCTCACAAACAATCCTGTGGTAATTTTAAGTGTCAGAATTAATTTGGTTTTAAACAATGTATAATAGATATGGAGAACAACAGTTAAGACAACCAGATCTTCTTTAATATAGCTTTCTGCCTTGGCATGTGGCTGCTGTCTGTATTCAGTCAGATATCCAAATACACTTACCTATTAATATCCACTCCCAAAACATCTGACTTGCATTTGGTTTTTTAAAGGCATTTCAATTTTTTTCCTTTTAGTTCACATACACATTAGTCTTAGTCTACTCCCTTCAGTTCACACTTTCTCATAAATTTTGAAGGACACAACATTTAATATGTCATCCCATAAATATTGTAGAAAAAAAGTTGGAAAATAGGGAAGAAAACCGCTATTTTACAGTGCATCTTGGGTGTTTTGATTTTTTTCTACACCAAATTTTATGGCATCCAGTAGGGCCTCTGCACATCTACATTACAGAGGTCTACTCAGGATATATGAGACATTGACAGTGAATGCTGGGTTAAAGGAGATGATACTTAAATCATAACTCTGTGTAAATACAGGTAAGTGTTGTGTTTGAGAGACACAGAGTCCTATCTTACCCTCAGTTTCCTGAAGTTGGAGACCAGTAAATCTTCCCATGATAAATTTATGTGAGGGTCCCCCTACTTAGAGTTTTAGTAAATATGTAAATAACTGTGGGTACTTTCTACTGACTGAAAGAAGACAGAGATTATGAAAGCTATCTCTTGAAATTATCTGAAAATATATATTCATCCAGATTTGAAATATTCTACCTGTGAAATGAGCATGTAGAACAGCACTCATAGTTTAACCCTGGTAGGTGGCTCAGCCCCATAGAATTGCTGGCTTACTCCCCACTGGTGGGATGGGGGAGAGAATCAGAAGGATATAAGTGGGAAAACTTGTGGATTCAGATAAATACAATTTATTAGGGAAAGCAAAAGCTGTCTGCACAAGCAAAACAAAATAGGAAATTAATTCACTGCTTCCCATTGGCAGGCAGGTGTTTGGGAATCTCCAGGAAAGTAGGGCTCCATCACACATAGCAGTTACTCGGGAAGACAAACTCCTTAACTAGGAACATCTCCCCCCACACCTTCCTCCTTCTTCCACCAGCTTTTATTGTTAAGCGTGACATCATATGATATGGGACACCCCCGTGGTCAGTTGGGGTCAGCTGTCCTATCTGTGTACCCTCCCAGCTTCTTGTGTACCTTCAGCCTACTCGCTGCTGGGGTGGTGTGAGAAGCAGAAAAGACTTTGATGCTGTGTAAGCACTGGTCAGCAATAACAAAAACATTCCTGTATTATCAACACAGATTTTATCACAAATCCAAAACAGAGTGCCATACTAGGTACTATGAAGAAAATTAACTCTGTCCCAGCCAAAACCAGTACAAACAGTGAGTTTATATTCTGCATTCCATTATACTGTTTATGAAAAAAATATGCAATTATACAATTACGCAATCAGAAAAAAAATTTCTTACTACTCATGTACTTAATTTTTTATTCTGCATATGCTCTCTTAATAAAAAGAGAAATCTAAAAGGAGGGAAATATTTGAACTTCTGCTGAATTTGACATGATGGAACTTCACTGAGCCACATGTCTGGAACTATCATCTTTTCATGCAGTACAACCCAGTATAATACTAAAAATTTTTAGTATTATACAAAGACCACCTCTTCATGGATATATTGCCAAAAATTAATGTATTCTTGGGCAAAAACACCAAAATCCCCTAAAAACCCGAAACCAAACCCCTACAATTCAGGAGCTGAAATCCAAAAGGGTTCCTCTGTTACATATGCAAAGAAGAGAAAAAAAAAAATAAAGTGAACATTTCAAAGAGGAGCACATCAGAAGCATGCAGCTTCTTGGAAAAAGCAAAGGATGAAAATGCTTGTATATAAATAAATCAGGGGACTAAACACACAGAGAAGAGTTACTTCAGTTACATGACAATTTTTGCACAAGAAAAAGTAATATGAACTCTCTGTAAGCAATGTTAAGCTGGAAAATTTAAGAAAGATTCTGACCATAGCAGAGAGTTTTTGCAATAGCTTTCCAGACTGAATGCTCTCCAGAAGGAAAGTTTGTACAGAAGATTATATTACATGCTACTACGTATTTATTTTACTAGGAAAAAACCTCCACAAAATTCAACCAAACAAACAGAAGGCATATTATTATTGTTTTGCTTGCTTTGTTTTTTGAGGTAGATGTTATTATTCAAGAAATATAAAGTCCAGAAAGACCCAGATAACAAATTTTTCTTTTTTTTTTTTTTTTTATATTAGTGTAGAAGAGGAATATTTATATAGTACTTTATTCTGCTCTTTTAAAAGGTAGTCTTTATTCTGGCTATGCCATTAATAAAATTCTAGCATAAACAATGCAGAATGCTCTTAGTGTAAATGAGAATCTGTGGCTTGCATAATCACATAGGAATAGCCTTTAAGTAGGAATTTTAAAAGCATCAGTGACACCAGTCCTTCAGATCAAAACCAGATCGTATTGTTGGATGAGAAGTCACTGTCATGTTTTATTTATGGTATTTATACTTTCACTGCTGTATCACTCTTGGAAAAATTATACTTAGTATGTTCAACATTAGTTATAACCAAACTTCATAGTTGCACTTCGGGAGTGTTTAAAAGTGTGTATATGTACATATATAAATTATATTTAGCATCAATTCTTGTTAGATGACATAAATAAATGTCATTTTTCCACAGGAATTATCTGTACAATGATATTAGAGGAACATTAAAAAATAAGAGACAGCTTTCTTAGAGGAATGGTTTTGATAAGTTTTATGAAATTAATGCTAAAAAGGCATCATTAGTTTTCAACTATTCTTAATTAATTCAAAATTTAATGGTTTATATCTCAAGTATCTCAACACATCAAAGAAATCTGTAAAATTCTTTGTTTATTTGGTTTTCTATTGTTAGTTATACTTCTGTGGAAAAATTTTGAAGAGTTCAGATACTTCCAAAAGCAAACAAGAAAAAAAGATTTTGTAATTGCCTGAATTTATTTTCTCTCCTATCATCTTTTGATTTTTTGTTTCCAGATTTTGTTTTTTAATGATAAACGTTTTACATGAGAAGACTGACTTGTGGAACTGGAATCAAGGGAGAAGATGAGGCTTGTCTAATGCCTTTCAAAACTGTGAACTTTTAAAAAAGCTAAAATTCAAGGCCCAAAAGTAAGATGTTTTGTCAGCTGTTCAGTATGTATTTGCTTAATCTTTGACGGGATTTGTTTTTAAGACTGAAACTATCTAGCAAAAAGGAACAGTAACTCAGCAGAAGCTATTGCAGTATTCTGATATGCATATATTTATGTAAAATAACTTGAATCAAGCTAGTCACACCACATGACAGATGACCAGAATGCACCATTAAGAAAGGTGAAAGTCTGATTCAGAAACAGTGATATAGCAGCAATAAATGCATGATTTTTCACGAGAAGTTCCACAGTTAATTACTGATAAATTTTTGCTCATCTTTATTTTGTGGCTAAAAACTGGTAAGATTCTAAGAAGAATTATCAAAAACAGTAGAGAAGACATGTTGCTGTTTTGAACATAAAGGAGCGTTCAAACCTGGGCTTAGAGATAGGGAGCCAAAGCAACTACTCAGACAGATGAGTCTTTAAAATAAACAAAGATGTATTTGTTCAAGCACAAATCCTTTAAGTGCCTGCACTTCTAACGGCTAATGTAAACCTTTGTGTGGATTTCAAAGCAACACACTGAAGCATGAGGGACTGTAGGTGGCACTTGGTTTGAGTTCATACAACCAAAAACAATTCACTGGAGTTTAGAAAAGGAAGTGCACTCAATTTGTTAGTGTGATGATTCCCAAAATCTTCTCATATCGAAACACATATTAATCTAGGGTCAACAAAATATTGCCTTTGTGCATGATTTTCCTTTTCCTGCTTTCCCTCTTTTCTCTCCCTCCCGTACTCCCTTTCTCAATTACTTCTGTTTCCACAGCAGTCTTTTCCTCTCACTTATGTAATGTTGTCAGTGAGACTTTCAAAAGGTGATACTAACTCCTGTTTTGTTCTAGGTTGGTTTCAGTAGCACCATTTGACTGTGAATGTCTGAATTATTCACATCTAACAGTACAGAAATCTATTGGAAATGCCCCGTTGAGCAATATGGTCCCTGTAAAACTAGAAATAATCAGGCAATTCCAGAGATTATTTCTCAGATTTAATGACCTAGAACATTTTTGTCAGACCTCTGCAGGCCTTGCTGGCCCTGCCCAGCTCACATTATCACCATGTTGTCCTGAACTCATTATTTTTATGGGTTACAAAATTGTAGCAATACTTTTCAGGATATGCTTGCTGCTTTGTCTAATAACACCTCCAGTACATCAGTTGTTCAGGAATGCCAGACAGTCAAGGGATATCTTTCTTAATGCAAGCATATAACACCTTAGTTTCACAGTGATGTTTTTACAAACTCTGCTTCTTTCCAAAACCTTTTGAATGGCAAACTTGCTTTGCAAGTGTTGTAATTAACTGTAGAGTAAACTATATATCTTAGGGAAAAAAATCTCGCACTAAAGATATGTCCCAAACAGTTTAATTCTACACTTTATTTCTTCCCTTTCCAATTTTTGCACTGATTTTCTTCTCTTTCTATGTATGTGTCTATTTCTTTTACTTACTTTAAACTTTTTAAAACTTTTTAAAATAGGACCCCCTTCCTCGATTCTAAGGATATGGATATTAAAGAAATTATACCAAGGATATTATCTTAACTGACCACTGTTTTCTTCTGCAAGGTGTAATTAAATTAACAAAATCATCACATATAAATCAGAAACAGGATTATTCCTTAAACAGGTCAGAGGAATGTCTCTGTATTAGCTACAAAAAGACACAGTGATTAATAACTGCAGATTACTTAAGAAGAATGTCACCTTAAATGCCTATAAATTGTATGATATAAACTCAAATTCTGGATGAAATGAAAGCATCTCATATGCAGGCTTTTTAATTCTGATGTAACATCCACTGACTGGTGAATGAGAATGCTCCCTTTAACAGTTTCAAGCACTATTTGAAGTTCAGTCCTTAAAGAGTACTGTTAAAAATTAATCTCATATGAATTACAAAAATATTGATAATAATTGGTTTTCCGTGTCGTTCTTTACACCCTAAAATCTAGTATAATTTATTTGAAACAAATCTGTCTTTAAAGAATGCCGGTTTCCTGCACTGCATTTAAAAAATTTAGGGAGGATATATAAATCCTTAGCCTTGTAATCTCTGGGTGTCCATTTACACATGTCTCTATTCCTTTCGTTAATGGCTAATGCAATAATTTATTAGTAGCAATAAAGTACAGTGAAGTTGTCAGTAGACTGTTGATATTTATTATGGTAGGTGGCAAGCATAATTTTTTTATGGTTTTCGTGTTTAAACTAACACTGCAAAAAAAAATCAGTTCTATAAGAATTGGGGTCTCAATGTTTGTTATTTTTAAAGCACTAGAGTGCACATTTGAAATACTTTCAGCTAGTTACATGAGAAATCCCAAAACATATAAACCTACTCTCTCCTACTTGGGTGCTGAAGTACAAACCTGAAAACCCAAATAAAAACCCCACCCACTTCAGTATTTGCATTGCTCTAGGGACACGTTGAAATCATAGGTGCCTTATTAAAGCTCAACTGTCTTAAATTATCAGCTGGTTCAGGAAAGAGGAAATGGGGCAAAGCAGGAAATATCAACAAAGAGAAAGGACCAGACGTGGACACCCAGGAAAAAATCCCTGCCTAGCATATAGATTCTGAATTAGACTGAACTAAATCAGGAAATTTGATCTATGAACAGTAAGGGGATGAAGGACATTCCTCCCCTTTCCTTCTTGTTTTCAGGGTAATCGCCTCTAGTCAAGTAACAGCTGTCTGTATTTTGTCCTGTGCAACCTGTTCCCTGGTACATATTAGTTAAAAGCCAGGATCAGATTCATAAGATGTCTATTTTAAATGTCTTGTAAATCCTAACCAAAATAGGGCAGGAGTTCACAGATGTAAAGAAAAGTGAAAGTGCAGGAGCCATCTTATGAACTAAGAACTTTTGGTCTCTCCTGAAAAGGAACAAGAGGATCAGGAAAATTAAGCAAGACAAAAACAATATTTTAATCAATTGATTCATAAATTGATGTAGGATTTATTGAAAGAATTATAAAGCTACATTTAGGCATCCAGAAGGAGAGTTGTCTCCTTCTGGTCTTGTATAAAGTTGACCAGCTCCCAAAAAAGATGTCTTTGGTATTCTATGGCATCTAAAATGGCACTAAACGGCTAATAACTAAATCTCCATTAATTACAAAGAAAATTCTCATGTCTAATGCTATTTCTGGAAAAGAGCATGGCAGATGTGGTAGCTGAAATCTAGTTTCTGTATCTACTCACAAAAAATGAAATTCAACTGTATCAATCTCAGTCTGAATCCTACCTTATTTCTTTTTTTGTTTTGTTTTGGTTTTTATTTATTTTACTAACAACTAATTAACAAAATTTTTTCTTATGGTCCTTCCTTCAGAAATTAGTTGCTACTGAATTAAAGACTTATGTCTTGCTGAATATGTATATTAAATATTACTTCTCTGTTTTTGAATAGTTTTTATTTAATTGACTTCCTTGTCTATGTCTAAACATTTAGAGTGCACATCAAGCAAAGCTGGATAATATGTTTTTTCTTTCCTTTTACCTCCAAGTTTCATAGCTAGGGTACTATACTCAAGAAATCGGAGATGTTTCCTTCCTGAGTGACTGTAGCTTCAAAATCTCTGATACTGTACTACAAAGAGGAGTGCAATTGTGAAACCCAGGCATGAAAATATTTGAGCTAGATCTTGGCCTAGATAATTGACACTGGGGCATTTGCAAAAAATAGAAGCTCAGTAGTAACTTTCCATCTCTAAATAAGTAGCTCACTGATTTTCACAAGTACTGAGCATCTTAACCGCTCATATGGTTTTTTCCTACTAAAAAGATGTATGATTCATCTGCCTTAAATAAGGTACCTTCAGGTTGGATCTCAAAGTCTGAGCTAGTCACTCAGAACCCTCATTACAATCTGTGGATACAAAGAAATGCATTCAAAAGGAAATTAATTCAAATTTATGACAAGCAATACAAGATGGGCTAAATAAATCGTTATCTATAAGTAGCTATTTCCCTTTTTTTGCAATAAAAACATCCTTGAATATCTTTATCAGATTCAGAAGTCAGCCTTTTAGATACATCAATCTAGGCTCAGTGTTAAATCTCAAGTTAGAGCTGATTCCTACTGAAGACCACAAAATGCAAAATCACATGCTATAAATTTTTGAATTTTTTTGGTGTTGCAAGCGTTCCATAATTCAAGGCTTCTGTTTTTAATGACAGCTTACTGTATTCATAGGAATTAATATTCAGCTGTTAATACTGCTGCTTTGATGGAACTTTAAACAAGCAGCTCCATATCATGTTCCTCTAACTCACTGAAAATCACAAGATGATGTTCTCTTTACTGGGGTTTACTGAGATGGAATTTTAGAAATCTTTGCACTGAAAAGATTTTCAAACCTATCATTAAGAACTTTTTAATAAATAGTTCTCATTCACTAACTGTAAAACACAAAGTCAAGAAATATTTCTGTAAGCAGCTAGTATATAGAAGTTCAGATCAGTGGAATTACACATGCAACATTGGCAAAACCTGTGTGGCTATGTAACCACCATACCATTCCACAACAATAGGAAACTGTCTTGCTTTTTTTAAGATTAATGCTTTCTTTTCTTTTGTTCTTTTGTGAATACAACAGGCAGAACCTTGTACTAGAATGTGGGTGGGAGTGACTGAAGATGTAAAAAGAGTGCTGCACAGTTTGCTAATTGGAGAACGAGAACAGTAAAAGAAACTCCATAATGGAATCTGGAGGTATAAACTATATTACATTTTGGCTGAAGTAGATCACTGCCTGTCAACAAAATGGTATTCTATGATTTATATTTCAGTGAAGAAAAAAATATGTACTCTTAATTCTATTTTTAAAAGAAATTTGATTGGACAGCTGAACTAAAAGTCAGACCTGCTTATGTAGTTTTCAGTCTTTCAGCCAAGTGATGTCTAGATAATTGTTTTTTATTATTTTTCAGAGATTTCGTAATCATTTTTGCTACTAGTTATCTTCCATACTTCCATATACAGTTATGGATATTGAACACTCTTCCACATATATACTGCACTGAATTTAGTGATGTTCCTTACAGTATAACATCCTAGATGAGCATCAGAACAAGCTCTTTAGCATTTCCAGGCAATTTCTGAAAATGGCTAATAAAATTGTAACTAAAACTGTAGCACATATTCAGACAGCTTCTAGTTACCTTTGATCTGTTATAATGTTTATGGGTTTTTTCCATTGAATTCAGATTTTATTTTACAATAGTATAAATGAATATTTTTTTCAGAAGTACAAAGTTGCAAAATACATATATAAGGATACTTCCTCATCAGAATGTCTTAGTATCTGTAAGAACAGAAGCAGTGGATAAAAATGAAACGTTACCATTTTATGGATATGCTAGCTTCTTTTGTAGTTAGAGACAAACATAATAGACAGTGTAGCTTAATATCCAGGTTTTCTTAAAGTTGAAAAAGGATACATACTCTCACAAGCCAAATGAAAATGAAGTTCAATTAGAATGATGGGCGTGGAATGAGTATAGGATAGATTACTAAGAAAATTATAGTATAGGCCTATTACTCATATGTTGCACTGACAATAAAAACACACTTGGAAGGGAATGTATGAACTTAAGAATCCATTTGCTATTCAAGTTTGAGATAAAATAATTCTGAAATAATTTTGAATTACTAAAAAGTCAGACAGTCCAAAATCACTGATTACCACTTTGTTCAGTAACTAAGAGAAAACCAGATATGGGTTACTATAAATCCTGCATTAAAAGTAGATGACGGGGAATCAAAGCATGTTAGTAACTGGCCTATTTTTCTTAGATTATTCATAGGTTCCAAAAAACAGGTCACAAGAAATAGCTAGTTACAATGGAAGCCATGCAGAGTCCTTTTCATGGTAACAGAAGAATGGTGAGGAGCAGATCATGTTGACCGATTCACTCAGTTCTCGAGCAAAATGTTTGCAGCTGGATGTTCCACTGCTTGAGGGCTTAGCAAACATACAAAGGATAGATAATATTTCTATGCACTGATGTATGGAATAAGTATAAGCTAACCCATATTTAGTGCTTATATTTGGTACATGCATAAATTACTTCACTGACAAGTCATTGTATGCTTATGCCAGAGATAACGCAATCTAACTTTAGGAAAACACCTTAGAAATGTGCAGCCACTGAAGCCTAAACCATGGGTAGACTATCTCACAGGCCTGGGTCTTCCCTGCTGTTTTCCTGCAGGGTGCTCCCAGGGCTTCCCCTGCTGTGGGATTTGTGAGTGTACAGAACAAAAGAACATTAATCCCAGCATTGTTGCTCTTCACTTCTGAATGCAAATCCATTTGTGCTATTTCACACAAAATTTGGTGAGAATGGAGAATAAATGACACAGAAATTAAGCCACTACAGAAAGTAAAATGCCAATATTTTCAGAGTGCTTGTTTTGAAGTACAGAATGCAAAGAAGTAAATAAAAAGTTAATACTGATTTTTTCTGAATGAACCATAGGGTGAATTCTCAGACTGTATGTGAGTAGCTACCTAATGAGAACTCCGGTTACCTACCTGGAGAAGCTAAAGAATGTTCATGGGGAGACACTACTGAATCTGAAAATTATGAAAATGAATGAAAAGGAAGCAAGCTGAATGAGAAGAAAGACGCTTGGTGGCATCATCTGTAGGGAAGTATGAATGATGTGGATGAAACATGATGGTGCTGAAGAAGTGGAAACAAAAATCTGTAACAAGAAGGAAGAAGAAATACACGGGAAAGCATTCAAAGAATTCCTGAAAAAATACAAAAGACAAGGAAATGTCAGTTACAAAATCTTCCAGAGAAGAAAAAGCAGCAGCAAGATTAATTGTGCAGGAATTTTAATTATGCAAGAAGGTTGTCGTGGTTAGACTAAGGGTCAGTTTTAGTGAAATGAAAACCTGCTTATGTGGGAGACAATCTGGTACTGCAGGCTGTCTTCCAATGTTGCTCAACAGAGTACAGCAGATAGAACTCTGGGAAGGAGACAAGGACATATGAGTAATTATAGAAAATAATTTAAATGGTTTAATAAACAGTAATAATTTTGCAGTGATTACATAGGGGAAATTTTTATTGTCTGCTGGAAAGCAGGGAAGATGCATTGTGTATGTAATGTACATACTTTATCAAAACTGAGAAGATATATGTAAGAAAATGAAACAAAGAAGATTGTAAGTGGAGCAGAAAAATTACAGTTGCAATACATGTTCCATAATTAAACAGAAGATTCACTACAAAGGCAACTTTAGAAATATTTTGACAACTCTTGAACTAAGTTTTTTTGTGAAAAATTGTGTAATTAAATATATGTTATCACACACTTCAAAAGTATTATTTTGTAAAGTGGCTGTCACTGTTTTTATGTCCAAAATAACAACTTCTGGACTGCCTTGATTTATATCAGCCACATTAGATCAATTGTTTGTCATTTGCCTGTATCTGGTAGTGATAAAAGCTATATTGCCACCCACTCCTTTGTTTTATTATTTGGCAAATTACAGTTTTTCAATTTCAAAAGAAAAATCTGATGGCAAATTTCTGAGTTCATCCATATTTCATGTGATTTCAATATGGTAAAAATTTCCTTTTAATGATATGATAATTTATGGAAAAATCCACTTATATAAGTGTAAAACCTCATATTCATTGACAGAAAATACTAGTAAACAGTAGCTGTCCATTATGGATAGAGAAGTCTTGGGGGAACAGTGTGTGTAAATACCTGGTGAGGGGAAGTTAAGAAGACAGAGCCAGACTCTTCTTATTGATAGCCCGAGAAAAGATAGGAGGCAAAGGGCACAAACTAAAATACAAGAAATTCTGTTTAAATATAAAAAAAAGCTTTTTCATTGTGAGGGTGGTCAAGCACTGGGGCATCTTTTGCATGGAGGATTAGAAGGCTTCATCATTGAAAATACTAAGTACCTGAATGGATGTGGTGCTTGGTACCCTGTTGTAACTGACCCTGCTTTGAGCTTGGGGGCTGGACAAGCTGATCCTCAGAAGTTACTTCCAATCTCAAATGTTCTGTGATTGTGTGTTTTGGGTTTGTTGGTTTTGTTTGGGATTTTTTTTTCCTACTTTTTAGTACTGTATATAAAATGGCTTAACTTAGCACAAAATATTTGCTTTGAACTTGCATTTTTGTCCATGGATAAATATAGACAATAGGAATGTGATGTAAATAAAGCCTACCAAGCTAAACAAGAGGATGTCCACTGACATAAAAGAGTTCTTAATTAAGTTTTCACTAAATATTCTGAAGCCATCCTGCATGGAGAACTGAATCACAACAAATTATTATTTAGTAAAATGTTCTAGAAATAAATTAAACAATCCCTTGCTTCAAATGTATTGGAGCTTCATAAGTATTTACTTTTTCTAATTGTTATCACAAAAAAATAAAAGACATGGGTCACAGCTGACTCTATATAATTAAAAAGAAACATGGGAATTTTTAATAGATTTATTCTTTTGCTTTGTGGAGAAGATACAGATTTGTCATCACAGCTTGTACAACACAGTTTTGTTCACACTTATTGCGATTAAAGTAGTTTTAATAAATGACTCTTGTGCTGAATAATATAGTATTTCAATTGAAAAAAGAATTAAAGACGAGAGTAGTTTGCTTGAATAGCAAAATGCTGCTCACTAGAAGAACACAGAACTTCCGTGATTTCAACACCCAAAAGTGGATATTTTGAATAAAATTAAGTAGCCCTTATTAGTTCTAGAATTTATTTATGTAATCAATTCCCTTGAAATAAATTAAGTGACTAGAGATTCCCAGATTCCCCTCAGGCAAGAAATTGCAGAACCACACTGTCACAATGCATCTCTATAGAACAAACAATTTACCATAGCTAATAACCAGATAGAGAGATTATTGACATAAAACTATTTTTTCATTTCACTTTTTCTCTAACTAGTCTGCAGGGTTTAGTGAAACATGAAAGACAATGCTTCCCTCATGGTTTAACTGTTTCACAGAGGAATTAATTACAATGACCAAGAGGTTTATACCACATACCTTTTGATGACTATAAATAAATGTTAAATTTTATATTTGTCACCCTAAGTTCTTTTTCTAGGTAATACGCTTTTTGTCACAGCATACTAGACTTCTTATTCATAGATGCACCAATCTTGGTTACTGAAGCTGTGATGTTAGCAATAATAATTCCTTGTAACTTGGTATTCACTCTCCATTTTTGCAGCACACTGTACTTCCTGTTGAACATGTAAGAAACATCAGAACTTCTTTTTGCCAGTACGCCCAAGATATGCAAGGTCCGTGCTGTTTCACGTTGGTCAAGCAGGAAACATAGACTACTCCCATGAGTGGGAGTTTTGTATTCCTGCTGATACTGCAAGTTTTCTTCCCTCTGCAGCTTTGCTGTAGATTTCAGCATATTTTGCAGTACAGATTAAGTGACTACAGAGTGTGTAAAACTATCGCAGCTTTTAAATGCTTAATCTCAGTTCTACAGCACTAAGGCTAATACTTACAGTCATTGAAAAGAAGACCTGTGACTAAAATGAAACACAATAATTCAAAGGATCCGCCAGCTTTAACAGATTGCCATAAGAAAAACAAGTACCTATAGACAATGGATTTCTAACACACATTCTTATAAAGAATTCTTTCTTTAGGAGAAAAATCTGTGAAGTTGTTCCTTCATCTGTAGGTAGCTAGATACTCTCTTATTTCCTTTTTAGTTCTAGTTACTAATTCCATTAAAAGATAGATAAAATTGGCTTAAACTTTTATTTTTAATATTGATTTTAATTTTTCCAATTACAATACTAGTGTGATTTCTGTCACATGCAATGAGGTCACTAGTGACAGAGAAGTTGTTAATGAGACAATTTTTGTAATTAGACATTCTTCTGCATTAAAAGATTACAGATTTGTAGTACAGCATCTTTATTTTGAGATATCCCTGTAGCAGTCAAGCAAAAATCGAGCTTGAGATGATTTCCTTAAGAAGATAAAGAGACTGTGTCTGAATTGTATCTTGTACCTTATGGAGTCACTTAAAGAGAAAATTAATGGCATAAATGGTATAATACATTAACATTCTGATTTAGTAGAATTTCAAATCCATTTTGCACTGAAATAAATTAATATATATAGTACTTAGCAAAAGAAAATCAAAGCAACTTCACTTTCATATAAATACAGAGGTACTGGAGTTGAAAGGACTTTTGTTTTTAAAGAAAACATACCTGAGAGAGTTTGTCTTATAAGCAAAAGACAATAAACTTATAACATGAATGAATAAATAAAATTACCGAAGTAAAAATCATGGTTTTGATAAAGTTTTTCTTCCTTTTAAGAATATGGACTCTTAAAAAATAGAAAAAAAACACCCGAAAAGCTAAACCAAAAAAAACCTAAAAACCACCCCCAAAGCCATGAAATAAAAATAGATACATGAATAAATAATAGTAAGTTCTGTTCCAAAGTAGAGTAACATTTGGTTAAAAATGACATCAAATCAATTAATTATTTGCTCATCATAAACATATATATTTTTATAATAATACACTAGTCAATAGAAAATTTGGGAATACGATTACTATGCAGCCATGAGCTATTCAGAAAAGAATATGGGTTTGATCAACTTTTTTCAGAAAACATGGATATGAACAGATGCAGGAGAGCTACTGCTGTGTTCAGGATGCAAAACAGTGTTAAATTTAACCAAGGAAACTGATGTCAGAGAGAACTTACAGACTGTCCTTCTGTCTGTGGAAATCCTTTGGAAAGTCTCTGGAAAAGCTTTTTTGTTTAAGAAAAGGCTTTTTAAATTAAGAGGAAATCGTTCTTAGGAAAAAAAGTATATATAGTGTCCATTAATAAATTTAAGCTGAAAATGATACAGCTCTAAACAGAGGAGGAATTTTCTCTCGAGAAGTTTCTGTAAGAATACTTGTCTTTTAAAATAGATGTTGGCAAATTTGTGAAAATTATTTTGTGATGTGAATGTAATTTAAACTTTCCTCATCTTGTCTTCTTCACATGTGAATTCTTATACAGATTTGCTAGCTCATTTCCTCTTTTCACTGATACTGATGAGATGTAAGAAATGTAACATGCACTTGGCATGGAAAAATTTCCAAGGCAGGGACACAATTAGTCATCTTGGAAAGTCAAAACTAAAGTAACCTAAAGCTAAAGAGAAAAAAAACCCAATATATTTCAATCACTATTAGTACACAGAGTCATAATAATTGAATAAAACCTTCTATCTAATCTCTCCCTTAGTATGTTCCAATTTATCCACAAATTTAGCATTTGGTCTTTACTATTTGACTCATTCAAACTAAATGCCGCTTATTGTAGGCAGACTGATCTGTGTCTTGTAAAGGCTGCAGAGCCACTGTGTCTCCATGCAACAAACCAATCCTCTCAAAGTATTTCAAGAAATCAAAATAGCTATAAACTTCTCAAACTTGCTACCAAGTTGAGTGCATGAAAATACAGGGAATGAAAGAACACAAGAACAAGGTATTTTGTATTTTAATATTTAAAAGATGCTTTTAAAGAACAAATAACTTTTCAAACTCAACCTTTGCACAAATAATTCAGACAATTTGAAACAAGTACCCTTAGAACGAATCTATCTCTTTCCTCTACTTAGTTCTTTTCCAAAACAGCCTCCCATTGTCCTTGATTGCTGCCTATTAATCCTACTCTCTATAAATCTTAATTGCACACAGCAGTGCGCCACTTACTTTTAGTCTCCAAAAAAATGCTTAACTCTTTAGGCACTGGTACATAATTTTTTTACCAAGTCCTTCACATGACGAGAGAGAAATATAAATAGGAGTGGGAGGAAAGTTCTTAAAGGAAGAAAAGAGGCAATAGCTATTACGGGAAAAGACAAAGGTAAAATCTCACTATCAATTTGGTATGTTTGTATGTGTATATTTACATTTGCATATTATTATTTTTGCAAGAGTAATATTCCAAAATGCTTTGGCTTTATTCTTGGGTTGGTTCTACACAGCATCATGCACATAACTGCTATCAGAACACGTACTGACACTTGAGATGACTGAAGTTATTTGCCTACATTGACCACTATGACAGTTCCCACATTTCAGGCATGCTTAGTAGAGTACACAGGCCTCTCAACTCTCATGGCCCTTCACTAAACTGTTTCTTTTTTGAATACTATGCAAAGAATTACAATTATCGCAGTCCATAGACAGGAATGTATGCACAATATCGTTACTAAATGATCACAGAGTTTTTATTTCACGTTGTTTCTTTCTTGCACTATAATTCTTACTTAGCATATCCTTCTTCTGTGTGTGGAAGAATTCTACTTTCATAAGCATAAAATACATACACTATTACTGCCATAGTGCTTATCCCAATGAATCAAACACACTCTGCAAAAGCTGTGTCTTTGAATTGTGAAGACAATTTTTCCAAGACATCTCCAAAATTATACTATGGATAGCTACATTTTGCAGAGAAGTTATGCATCTCATAGTTGCTATATGTATAAAGCTGAAAAAACAAATTCTGGAAATAAAATGCTGCTAGGGCAAATAAAAGCCATCATATATTTTCTAAGCTACTCCCATTTGCCTTGAGGAATCTTCTTAATACAACATTATGGAACACAAACTAAGTTCTTCAATCCCATACTGTCTTGCACACAGATAACGTTCATATTTTTTCTGTGCAGTTCTTGTGAAACATGTGGAAGAAGGAACTTTCTCCCCACCCTGGAAACAGACATAAAGCACCAAACACAATAGGGCTTCAAGTCATATAAGTTTTGTGGAAACTGTTCCAATTCTATCTACAGAAATATTGATAATCCCCAAGTAGCATTTCCAGCTCATCTGGCAGTTCTCTAATAGATTAAGGCTGCATCTTATACAACACTTACGTTATTATTCAGCATAAAGGCCCTACAGGTTATGTATATCAAACAATGTTCTGAATAACCTACGGCTCACTTGCGCTTGTGTCAATAAACAGACACTTCATGAAGCAAACCTGAAAATCACAAAGATGTCCAGAATGACTTCTTCTACCTCCTTCAATATTTCACATACAACAGAGGAACGCAAAACCTAAAATCTATATAGAATTTATTCAGAGACACACCAAATCTGCAGGGTGCTGATATTGCCTCCTTAAATACTGTCTGCTTCTTTCACAATTGGATAAATGCTGACAATACATAAAAGTACTATTGTACTTCACCAGTCCACAGGCAGCACAGCTAGGATGAGTCTAACTGGCCACTGGATGCTGCTGTTACCTCAGAGAAAAGTAGCCGTAAACTCATTAAACTGGCTGCTAATCCTATAATTCATGAAGACAAAAAAATTCAGAACTAATTCTTTCAGGACTTTTGCTTGTTTTTAATTGCCTTGATTGTGAAGTGATAGATGCCACATGCTAGATTTTGAGACCAAGTAGTTTGCCTGTGCTAAAGGAATATCTTTTATCAGCCATCATTTTTTCCAACTACTAGCAACTATGCCACCTTTGATTTTGTACCGGATTTGATACTTTTTATTGAAGAAGGCAATATTTTCTCCTTAAGGTACACACCTACACAAAAAAAAGAAAACATGCAACTTTTTAAATTTAAAAATCAGGCAAGTCTCATATTCAAAGCATAAATGCTGTATTTAATTTTTTCCCTTATTACTACTGTGGTAAATGTTAATTAGTATCTATTAAGATGAGTTATAAATGGAACATGTAGAAGCTGTGTGATAGAATGTTAAAGAATCTATTTTTGTGGTATGCCTATCACTATCTGAGAGATGTATGAGTACTGAGGTACATGATTGAGTTTGATTTGATCAAGCTGTCTGCTTTTCCCTTTGTTATAATATTTCAATGCTACATTGCTGTGTAATGTACTTATGACCCTTGCTATCATCGTTTGTCAAAATGTCTCTGTTCCATAATAGCTAAAAAAGAATGTAATCAGGGATCCTAATTCTGTCACACCAAAGTTGGAACAGCTCAAATATCTTAGATAACAAGTCTATACTTCAGTTACAGAAAAAGGAAGACTCTTTAGATATGCTAATAAAAACATAGATCATATATATAAAAAACTTAATACTCCTGTTAGTAGACATTGATTCTTAAAAACAGACAAGGATGAAGATATTTCTGCATAGAATAAAACACATAAAGTGGCACATTGAGCTTTTTTTTCCGACGAACACTGGGTAACTAGGCTGCTGCTCCATACATTTCCTTCTTTTCTACAAATGGCTAACCTTTTCCAGTTAATAGTCAAATGGATTAAACACCTACAAATGCAATCCTTTCAAGAACGCTTCTCTCCAGGTCTGGTCCAACCACCAAATCCAATTTGGTCAGCACAAGGTCACTGTCCTTGCTTGGACTGTCCCTTTTTGACATAGATAACAATCATGTTCTTTCCTACTTCCACTAAAATTAACTGAAAAACTGTAAAGTCAAGCAGAGCCTTTGCCAAACATATAACAAGAAACAACAAGAACAATTTTTGCAGAGAAATAAAACATTGACCAGACTGAAAATGGTAGCAGTAGCAATGTAAGAATGGTAAATTTACTGTAGAATTCTCCCTTCCCCCATCTTAACTATACAAGGACTACAAGGATAACAATCTGGTCAGTTAATTAGCAAATGTAATGATTTCTTAACCTCATATCTCATGACTGATGGAGATTTCTTTGGTATTTTCAGTAGCATTCAATCTAGAGCAGACTGTGATTGATGAGAAGTCAATCAATGAATAAAATCTTGGTCAGAGACAAAGCACAAAAGAAAGGAAAAGGATAGTTCAGATACTAATTTCTACTGACAATAAAAACTTTATTAGATTTCATGTGAACTGAGAAATTCTATAAAAATCATTTCCCACACAGAAGTTTCTGAGTTTGGTGTGGCTTGTTTGTTATGTTGTCCATTGTACTGTGCAAGCGTAGCACTAGAGAAGGTGGAACCGTAGACCTGAATACTGTACTTTCTCTGTTCTGATTTGGGAAATACACATTTCCTGAGAGGGATGGAAAAGCAAGAGATGGTTAGGGGATTAGAGAGATGGCACGCTCTTTCTCTTTGTGTCTCCTCCTCTTTCTGTGCCTCTTTCAGTAATAGAACCTGAAGTACCAGGGAGTTACTTACACTTCTGTCTAAGAACAAGTGTTAAGCAGGAACAAGAAAAGCCTGCTCAGGAGTAGAAGAAAGCAATAGATCTGTCAAAATATGTCTTTTTTATTAGAGAAGGCTACTGTTAAAGAAATTTATTTTAAAGATAAAAGAGAGAGATATAGGTAAAAGCTGAGGAGAGGCAGGTAATAAAGAGTTCCTGTCATCTGATCTCCCTTTGTCATTTTTAATATATACTTCTCAGGTTTTTTTGAATGACTAAAAAATAATGATATAAAAGAAGAAAATAAAAAACCCTACCCCAGCTATGGAAAGACATAACCCTAAAAAACAAAAAAATCACATTTTTTGTGAATGTTATGCATGTACAAATTTGAATGTGGGAAGAAAATTGTACCACTTTAATGTGTATAATCATTGTTTCTCAGTTAAAGTAGCAATATGCACAGAAATCTGAATGCTGGACACAGGCCATCCATACCTTCCTTAAGCTAAGTGGATTATGCATTCCCTTTCAAACTCTATCAGCGAGGAAGCTGTGAATATTATCAATAAGATTACCAAGATCTTGAAATAAAAACTGTTGTATAACTGTCACTTGGATTTGATCTATTATTACTTTTTATTCAAGCTTATTTGCCATGCTTTTAACCCTGATCTTCCTTAAAAAGAACATCCAAAATTTTTAACACTTTATTGCCATAATAAAGGATTGTCTTTTATAATGACAATCCTCTAACTAGATTCATGAATTCTGCTGCATTATCATCACTGATGGGAAAAACTAGCTTATCTTTTACCTTTTTTCCCTGAGGTAAAAGACAATGTCATTTTTGTTTGATAAATGCTTTCATCTGGACCAAGATTTTACTCCCTGGGCTATTGCAGCAAAGTGACAGAAAAAATATTACTTGACTTTCTTATGATAGAGAGGATTGTAAGAAATCTACTAAGAGCTACTGGAGAGAGTCCAGCAGAGGGTTACAAGGATGGTGAGGGGACTGGAGCATCTCCCCTACGAGGAGAGGTTGAGGGAACTGGGCTTGTTCAGCCTGAAGAAGAGAAGGCTGCGAGGGGACCTTATAAATGCCTACAAATATCTGAAGGGTGGGTGTCAGGAGGATGGGGCCAAGCTCTTTTCAGTGGTGCCCAGTGACAGGACAAGGGGCAATGGGCACAAACTGAGGCACAGGAAGTTCCGTGTGAACATGAGGAAGAACTTCTTCCCTCTGAGGGTGACGGAGCACTGGAACAGGCTGCCCAGGGAGGTTGTGGACTCTCCTTCTCTGGAGATATTCAAGACCCGCCTGGACAAGATCCTGTGCAGCCTACTGTAGGTGACCCTGCTTCGGCAGGGGGGTTGGACTAGATGACCCACAGAGGTCCCTTCCAACCCCTACTATTCTGTGATTCTGTGTGATTCTGTGAAACCTGAAACTATAACAAAAAAGCCTTAATATTTTTAGGTTTTAGTAGTCTTTAGTACTGTAACTTGTATTTCTGCATGCATAGTAATCTAATGATGTAACACTAATCCCCATTTTCTCATTAAGGAATGTGGTGGAAGGACATCGACACAAGCTATCACTTAGTCATTAGACAAAATAATTAAGTGAAACAAAAGTGGTCTTGGTTCTCAGCAAATAATTGGGATAATTGTGGGATAAAAGAGACTCCTAAATAATTCTACTCCAGACAGCTTGGCCTTGGGAGGGCAAATGGGCCAAGCTACAGAGATAAGGAGGCACCAAGAAAGCAACAAGACTAGAGCCAAAAAACCTGAAAGACATGATATACGTGATCCTGGAACTGAGTTTGCGCAGAAACAAATGTCAATCAGTGAACAGCGTGATGAAGAGGATGGACCTTCATCTTGGGACCCCCGAAGACCACCCAAAGAAGCTAACAGACATGCATGAATTATATTTACATATGCCAATTAGTTCCTAGAAATATAATGAATATTTACATGAGTGATTGTATTTAACCTGAAGCAACAGGGTGTCTGGTGTACACGTTTGGAGGAGAAATCCCCCGTGTGCCTGGCGCTGCAATAAAGAATACCTGCTTAACAGTATACATTCTACTGTTAGGTTTTTCCTACCGGATCTTCCAATCATCCTGTATGTGTCTGAGAACCTTTTGAAATTTAAATAGCATGTAGAGTATGACATCAAATTCTTAACATGTTAACTCTCTCTGCTGTTAAATGGTTTGAATGAAGATTTTTTACTTAGACTAAGCCATTATTCAGAAAAATGTATGGAAGGAAGATGGGAAATATTGAGAAGATTTTTAAATGAGTTTAAGATTATTTTTTAACTTATCTTCTTAATAAAAAGATTGATAAGCACAGAATTCACAAAGTTACAGAGAGAAATTTAGACATTTTTGTGGATAGCATTAATATCAAAGAGATTCAGTTGCTGTGAAAGATTAAGGAAGAAAATAATTTAGGGCAGCTTTAAGGAAATTATGTGAAAAGTTGCAGACATCATCTGAAATAGTAATTACAGGTAACAATTCTTCTATTGTTTGACAGTGGAATAAGCTTCTTATTTTCTTATTCATTCATGCTTAATTGTTGTTAATATATTTATTTTTCAAGGACTTAGAGACCAGTCTTTATTTCCAGGGAGAAAAGTTTTAAGTGAGAAATTGTATAATAATAATAATCAAACTACATCTCTGACAAACAGAAAAAGAAACCTAAACTTAGATGAAATATGAAAATAATATCATTTTTTAAATGCCCTTAGTGATAATTTTCCAATTTTAGAATAACAGAGTTGTTATTCAATACAATTGTTGAAGTAGGGAAACAGTTATTGAGGAAGTAACATCTACTTTTAAAATCTTTGTGCTCTGACTGTTAGTGGAAAGAAATAACACCTGTTTTAGAGATATGTGATTAATAAAATTCTTGTAATAACTATACTTGGTTTTTGGAACATTCCCAAATTATTTTTCGTAACTATACTTAAATAAAGATAACAGATCAAAGAACAGACTTTTAACAGCCTCAGGTTCCTTGTCAGAGCTTAGAAATAACACACTTCTGCAAGAAGGCTTTAGATTACAATTGCTCATTATTAGCTTTCACCACATGTAATATATATCCTTCTAATATTATTGCTAAAACTAAGTTGACATGAAATTCTTTTAAAGATACGACAGATGCAGTTTTTACTTGGGAGTTGACAGAAGTGAATTCTGGATTTCTTTTTTGTGTATGCTTAAGAAAAGAAAATAAAAACTACAGCTATATTGGTCAAAGGACGGCTTTTAAGATGTCACATGACCTGGGTAATCTTCCAGGGGATCAGAAATAAACCACAACTGCAGCTCATAGTCTTAAGAGGAAGGTACATTTTTCTCCTTTTTCTTTTCCTTTTTCCATTCTCCCTTTTTCCTTCCCTCTCCTCACCTCCCCCCTCTCCTCACCTCCCTCCTCCCCTCCCCTCCCCTCCCCTTCCCTCCCCCCTCCTCCCCTCCCCTCCCCTCCCCTCCCCTCCCCTCCCCTCCCCTCCCCTCCCCTCCCCTCTCCTCTCCTCTCCTCTCCTCTCCTCTCCTCTCCTCTCCTCTCCTCTCCTCTCCTCTCCTCTCCTCTCCTCTCCTCTCCTCTCCTCTCCTCTCCTCTCCTCTCCTCTCCTCTCCTCTCTCTTCCCTTCCCTTAACAAATACTACCTTCTATTATACCTGTATCCCATTTCTGCTTTTCTTCTTCATAAATTTGCATCTGCTTTTTAGATAATTCAGACACATTATTTTGTATTGTGTCTTCTGGCTGAAGAGGAGCTGAAGAAGAAAGAATCACAGAATCACAGAATCACAGTATCACAGAAACACAGAATCACAGAAACACAGAATGGTAGGGTTTGGAAGAGAACTCTGTGGGTCATCTAGTCCAACCCTCCTGACAAAGCAGGGTCACCTACAGTAGGCTGCAGAGGACCTTGTCCAAGTGGGTCTTGAATATCTCCAGAGAAGGAGAGTCCACAACCTCCCTGGGCAACCTGTTCCAGTGCTCCGTCACCTTCAAACTGAAGAAATTCTTCCTTATGTTCAGACAGAAATTCCTAGGCTTCAGTTTGTGCCCATTGCCCCTTGTCCTGTCACTGGGCACCACTGAAAAGAGCTTGGGCCCATCCTCCTGACACCCACCCTTCAGATATTTGTAAGTATACATTAGGTCCCCTTGCAGCCTTGTATTCTTCAGGCTGAACAAGCCCAGCTCCCTCAGACTCTCCTCGTAGGAGAGATGTTCCAGTCCCCTCACCATCCTTGTAGCCCTCCGCTGAACTCTCTCCAGTAGTTCTTCATCTTTCTTGAAGTGGGGAGCCCAGAACTGGACACAGTACTCCAGATGAGGCCTCACCACCGCAGTGTAGAGGGGGAGGAGATCCTCCCTCGACCTGCTGGCCACACTCCTCCTAATGCACCCCAGAATGCCATTGGCCTTCTTGGCAGCCAGGGCACACTGTTGGCTCATGGTCAACCTGTCGTCCACCAGGACACCCAGGTCCCTCTCCACAGAGCTGCTCTCCAGCAGGTCCTCCCCAAGCCTGTACTGATGCAATAGCCTATAGCACATCCCTTTCTGAAAATTTTAAGATGCATCTTAAACTGTTTAAAATAAAATATTGAATTACCTCATTTGAACTGCTTTGTAAAGTGTGGTTGATTTTGTGAATTAAACAATGAAATGCAAACAATTTCAGCGAACAGTACCTCATTGATATACCCAAATGTTTGATTTGTGTTGCTTCTGTTGATATTTATCGTCACTGTTTGTGACAGTTTGTATTATGTATATTTGACAAAATATTAGTCATATTAGTATTATTGTGTATTTGATGCAAAAAAATAAATGGCCATGTTAGTCTTCAAACAATGATAATTCAATAGCATTAACATTAATAGGATTAACAAATAAATCATTCAGTCATTTTGAAATAAGTTTTGGGATAGATTCATGTCAAAATCCAATATCCAAATGAAATAAGATCCTGACAAGTCACTCAGCCTGAAGAAAACTTGCATTATCTTTTTATTTTTCAATTGCAATGAAACCCTTTCCAATCACGTATCAGTTCAAATTTTAAATTCATCAGACAATCTAATTTATTTTCAGTTGGAAAAGGTAACTGATTTAATTAAACATTGATCCAGAATACCTTAAGTTGATGATGGATTTTTCATTGACTTTAGAGGGAATTGTATCAGCCTTGGATAACCTGTTGTTTAGTCATATCAATATGGCATGCTGTAGCATGCAAAAGAACTTGGGTGTTTATCACTCTAGTAGAGAGATTACTATAAAAAGTACTTTTTTATTTTGGGGCATGAATGATTGGGGAATTAATTTTTAAGATTTTCAGGTGTCCTGTCCCAGAAGAAATCAAATTTTGAAAACTTTTTCTCCTTGGAACAACTATGTAGCTTCTTTCCCCTGCAGTTTATAATGTCTTCTTATTAAACTCCATTTCCAATTATTTTCCTGGGTGATGGGGCTTTATATTCTCTGCACATATGTGTGTGCCAGCAACTGAAGGAGAGACCATTGGTCACAAGGGGATGGGGCTTTATATTCTCTGCACATATGTGTGTGCCAGCAACTGAAGGACAGACCATTGGCCACAAAGGGCCTTAAGTCTGGGTACCAGCAGCTGCATACACCAGGCTGTGTATATATTTCCCTCGGAAACATGAGTCTTCTTTGTATACATGTAGTTATGAGCTATTCACTAGCAAACTTCAAGTCAGAGCAGTCAGAAAGTAACTGGTGAGTAGGATAAGAAGTCTAGGAATTAGCTTCTAGAGAGTGCTGGAAAGACCAGAGGTGTAAGAATCAGCTACTGGGGAGACCACAGGTCTGGGCCAGCTACAGGAGAGATGGGGGGGATGGAGGTGGTGGTGTTCATGTAGGGGAGTGCAATGGGTGTAGGTTTGAGTACCAGAACTTGGGGGACTCATTTGTCCTGATGTCAGCAACTAGAAAGACCATTGTCATTTCATTACAATTATATTCTTCTACCAGGATACCAATTATACAATTATACAATTATATTCCTCTACCAGGATACCACATTTATATTCTTCTACCAGGATACAGGTACATTACCTGCACATTTTTAAGGCACTGTTTTTTTCTCTACAAATCCTGACCACTGGAATACTAGGAGAAAAATAGTCAGAAAACATTATAAATTCCTCCTACCACAAGTTTTTTTTTTTCAATAGATATCATATAGTGAATGAAAAAATTTGGTATTTTTTAAAGCCAAGTGCTGCTCTCCAGTATGCTTGCATTTCCTCTTCATGTGAACTTCCTTATCAACCTTGCCAGGGTAATTTTCCAAAGCACAAGGCAATACAGGTGCCTGGATCAAGGTATAGTCTTTTCTTCACATTAATGTCAGTTTTCCCTCTGGGATG
The DNA here is from genome assembly GCF_030867145.1 of Opisthocomus hoazin. NCBI lineage: Eukaryota > Metazoa > Chordata > Aves > Opisthocomiformes > Opisthocomidae > Opisthocomus > Opisthocomus hoazin. The sequence goes on along the minus strand of NC_134414.1, from coordinate 58,880,415 downwards.
ATGTTCACAGAGGAGTTCCAGATTCAAGCTGAGAAGGCCAACCAGAAAGACAGTAGTGATTTGCACTGTCAGATAGCAGAGGATGGCCTTCAGTGCTGCTTCTTCCTCTATAGGTAAGAAATGGACACCGCAATTTCTTCCTCTTCAGATGAGCACCCTGGCAGAACTTACTTCTTTTAATAGTAAAACGGAGAACAATACCAGCTGGTTAGGTACCATTACACAGTACAGCTTCAGGGAAGACTCCCAAACTTGACTTTGACTCAACTCTGTTGTATTGGTGTGGATGTCTGGTTTTATATGAGACACTGAGACATTTTCATTGAGAAATTCTATATAGCACAGGTCACAGACAGCTGGACTGATAATTGCAGGCCAGGCAAATGGCACTAGACACATATGGTCAGTCAAAGAAAAAAAAGCCCTTAGTAGATAATAAATTGAATATCTCTCTAGTTTGTTTATTAAGTTGGTTAAATCTCTGTTAACTATATCAGGAGTTTAGAGGCTTAATTTGCAAATAGATGCCTAAATCAAGAAATCTTGATATCAGATTGAATCCTACCTGAGAGAGCTCTAACATGAACATTTACATGTGAGTTAGCTGTTAGACTTAAAATCAGTGAAGAGAAATAGGCATTCCTAGTGACAAATTTCTATCCTTTTCAAGCAAATATCTAAAACAGATCAGAATTATCACTCTAAAACGCACATTACTTTCTGGTGGCTATCAAAATAAAATAGGTGTCAGGATGCTTCTTAGCTTTGGAGTTCATTGCCAGTATAGATGCTTGGGGCACCTCAAATACCTTCATAGGTGTCACAGGTATCTCTGAAAGAGATCAGCTGAAGTTATAATGGAAGCGAGGCGAAATATTGCAGAGAGTTAAAAATGACAATAAATATTTATGTTAAGGCAACAGAATACTGCACAGAGAGGCTAGCTCAGATATAGATGTCTATTTTTAACTGAGCTCAGTCCCATTCCTTCTGTCTTGAATAATTAAGTGGTGTGTTGGGTTTTTTTAATTTCCCTTGTTAAAGAGCTACTCAGTTTAGATATCGAAGTATTTATTCTGGTCAAACAGACAACCGCTCTAAGGGAATTACTTCTGAGTTTTTCTCTTGGCTCATTATTTCCATCCTTAGGGATAAAAATTGAAAAAAAAATATATAGAAATAAAAAATTGTTAAAAAATGTGTTTTGTTTCCTTAACAATATCTGCGAGGACACATCACAACTTCTGTAAGATTTCTATCCTGTAAGAAAAAAAAAATTCCTTGTAGTTTTCGGGCTTTTTTCATTTTAAATATGTCAGTATTGGTATCAAAGTGAGGTATCCAAACTTCAGTGTGGTAGAAGCAGAAGGAAAAAATACCATTGATTCAAAGCTATGCTTCTATAGCTCTTCTGTGAGATAATTGACAGTATGATCTGAATAAAAATAAATAAATAAAAGCTGTATAAACATATATCCCTAAAATATTCAAGTTGTGATATAATAGTGTAAAGATTATCTGTATTAGCTTGCCACAAGATGTCAACGTATCCATGATTAAAGTATAAAATCTAGATGTTTTCTGCAGAATCTTAAAACAAATATAGCTATGTCAGTAGGTAGTTCTGCAAAACTTTTATCGAAGGTATGACTAAAATAATAATGTGAAAATGAACCTTCATCAATGCCGAGTGTGTGGGCTTAATAGCTTAGTGCAAAACCAAGTGAGGATACCTGTGTTAATCTTGACTTCAGTTTGGAGAGATAAAATTGTTTCTAGAATGATTTCTAGAATTTCTACAGCGTGAATTTCTCGAACTATCACTGAGCTATAGCTATGGTATCTTCTTTGAATTATGACATCTTTACTACAGACTTATCCTGGAAGCATCAGGACCTTACTTGGAAGGAAAGATACATCGTGATATCACTGTGAACTGGTTTGGCTGACAGGTTATGCCAACATGTGGATGTAAACCCACACAGTCACAGAGACTGGGGGAACATTGTAACACAGCTGTCCAAACTTACAGAAACAGAAGTCTTGAGGATTCAGCACCAAGCCCTGCCCAGGTTCTGACATGGACACTGAGGGGAGTGGATGTTGTGTTTCTCCAGACTGTGCTGTGCTGACTTACTGGTGTGGTTACAGGGAAGGTGTCATTTAACTGGAATGTGTTATGCGTGTGTGCATGTGTGTGTGACAGTGCATGTGCAAAGCTTTTCTGACACAGAAAATCTCCCACTTGTCCCATTTCATAAATCAAGCTTTACACTGTCATGTTGTTTCATGTTCCTTCTCCCACCATGACAAGGGATAAACAAGACTGTTTCTTAACATGTCTTAATATTATCTTGTACAAAGAAGGATATGCAATCTAGAATTTCAGCAAAACTAAAACTACAAAAGAAAAAATTAAACATATTTCTTAGAGATAACAATATTACTTTGTGGTAAGTCAGTAAGCAAAGTGAGAGAAAATGGAAATAAATTAAAATATCTTTTTTTTCCCTTTATCTGAGAAAGAAAAGGAGACTTAAAAATATTGGATATCAGACGGGCAGAGTCCCACATAAGAAATGGCAAATATAGTTTGACCTTAGAGAAGAAAGAATAAGACCTCATATACACAAAGATGCTCTTATTTGAGTGTAATACAAGCAAGTTACTCTGTAAATAATGGGACTAGTAAAACCTGAATAATGATGTTGTGGTTTAACCCAGTAGCCAATAACTAGACAGCTAGAACTAATTACTGGTTATAACTAGAACTAGACAGCTGCTCGCTCACTCCTTCCCCCAGCCCCGGTGGGATAGAAAGTAGAATGGATGAAAAGTAAGGTTCACGTTAAAGACAGTTTAATAAGAAAACAAGGAAGGAATAGTAGTAGTAGGAGTAGTAATAATGTGTAAAAAAAGTGATACACAACAAAATTTTTCCTCCACCCGATGACCAATTGCACAGCCCATCCCCAAGCAGTGATTGCAGAACCCGTGGAACTCCTGGAATTCATGGATCTCATGGATACCTGCCCCGTGGCCAACCCGCATTTATAAACTGAGCATGATGTCCATGGTATGGAATATTTCCATTGACTATTTTGGGCTAGCTGCCTGGCTATGCTCCCTCCCAGCTCTTATACACCTGCTCATTAGCCAAACATGGGAAACTGGAAAAAGTCCTTGATTTCTCAGAAACAACTAAAACCATCAGCGTATTAACAACATTCTTCTCATACTAAATCCAAAACACCGCAGCTACTGGGAAGAAAATTTACTGTATCCCAGCCAAAACCAGAACAAATGGCAGCGATAAATCTTGATCTTATGCAAACTTTGTCACATACTTCTTATTTCTTTCTTCCATATTCAGTGCCCTTTCTCTTTTGTTATGAAATATTTATTTTTTCACACATTTCTTTTATCTATTTCTATGACCATATAGCAACACATGTTGTGGCATCATGAAATCTTTTACCATTTTGAATCCTACTACTTTAGCTGTAACTGACCAAGAGATTGAAGAGTTATTTAGGAGGCACAATAGACAAAAAGAGTTATTACATTTGATTTCTAATTTACTTCTGAAATTAAACAGATTATGGGGCTTTGCACATAGCAGCCCATTTGTTCATTGTAAGAAGTTCATCCTGTCATTCCTTCAGACTATTATCCCATGTTGCCAATGAGTGCCAGCAAACTTGAAGATATGTGATTTTCATCTGTAGTGTTAAATTATTTCAAAATATTATCTTGCTTTTCACTTATGATTGGCTTGCTTTTCTTTTTGGTTTCTTTGTACATAAGCTCAATAATATATTTTGCTGGCCTACCCATTTCATCAGATTTCCTCATCCTGGGTCTTGTACACAAATTAACATCACTGCATATTGAAAAAGAGGATATATTATAAGGATTATTAGTATTTACCTTACAAGCGATAAACTGTTCTCTTACTGAAGTCAGAAAGAAATTTTGTCATATTATGCACATGAATATTTCACGTTTGCTCAAGTTTTCCTCATGTAATGGGCTTCAAGTATAGCTTTTCTGAAGAGGGATAGAGTATTAAAATGACTAATGAGCTCTTGTATTATCTTTTCTAATGTTTTTTATTTTAATATATTTTTGTAAATTCTATTATAGCTTGCATTTACAAATCTGATATTCCACTAGCATTGTTTATACCAAATATGTAATGGACTATAAAGAGATATCCTGGGCTGTAGAAGTCAGCATAATTCATATCAGTGTATATTGGGCAAATTAGTCAAAACTGATCTGAGAAGATATATAATGGTACTTAGTCCAGATACATAGCAACCAAAAAATAATCATTACATCTTTGACATTTACGGTGAAAGCAGACAGACTCTTGACTTCCAAAGTCCAAAAAAAAAAAGAGGGATTTCGTAGGACATCACATTGTCCCATAAAACATGATAACATAAGAACTTGTACAATGAAGAATTTTTAACAGAACTCTATCATCTGTAATGGTTATCTTTTTATTAATTCTATTCTTAAAGTATTTAAGTAGTAAGGTAATATGGATTAAAGGTGCACTCTTAAATACAAACAGTTTGTAAAGGATTCAAACCACTAAAATGTCCTCAGAAGTAGGGTACAGTACTTTTCAATGTCTATAATTAAACATTAATATGTATGAAGTTGCAGTAGGTCAAAATTGTGGGGGTAGTTTCATAATTACTCTTCTTCTATGTATACAAATACTGATTAACCAAGGATGCCTCTAGGAAGGTAGCTACTGCTTTTCGGATAATCTGGATTGCTCAGTGATTTCTGCTTCAGCCTTTTCAGAAGTCCATATGACTGCTAAGGATAACCACAGGCTATGAAACAATCTTCTTCTGGAAGCACTAATCTCTCACGCTTTGCAGCACATTTGACCTACTGCCTTTACTAATACTTCAAAGATGGTACCACCATTAACTAGATCTGTAACAATTTTTAACCTTAATGGTGCTGAGAATCAACAGAAAAATACGGTATAAAAGTGGTGTGTGGTTTTGAGATCATAGCACAATTGCAACTTTGGTGAACATACAGATAGAGAGGTTTTTGAGGGCTGGAATCATCTCATCCATTTCTATTTTTCTGGAATTTAACCGTGGCATTTCAGTTAGTCACAGATAGTTAAAAGAGGCAGGGGAATGAAAGAAGTTGGAAGAATAACTCACCCTGTGGTGTGACTGTTGCCACTGATTATAGAAGGAGACTATATGATTAGTTTCTGTGAGATATTCTACCTCTATATAGCTAACGTTAAGTGGGATGAATTCCATCTTCACTCTTGGCAAGATGTAAGGTGAGCTAAATTGCTATGAAATAGGCCACTCGTCTTCTTACATCAGCATGGCAAGAAAGCATCTCAGTCACATTTTGTGCAATGTACTTAAATAAGAAAGATTTTTCTCACTTTTTCCACCACTCCCCCAACAAACTTGCTACATTTTTAATATATAAGAAATTATTCCTTTTTTTTTAGAATATCAAAGCTATATAATCGTGCTGACATAAATTATATATTTCTTTTCTTGATGAAAAAAAGTTTCACTCTTTTCTCCTCATTACTGAAAAATGCAGACTTCTTAGCATTTATAATAATTATTTTATTTCTTGCAAAGTACATAGCAGTAGATGAGAATTATTAGATTTAACAGTTCAGTCTTCTGTGTAGGAAAACAGGTATGCATTCAAAAAATATGCAATTATCATTATTGTTTTTACTTTTGGAAATATAATGGAATATATTCCAACCACATTTACAATCAGTTGCAATCAAAGGTTGTGTACAGACTGACAATTTTCTTCTGAAGTTTATGGAAATAAATATAGATTGGAGTTTATATTGACTATATCTTAACTCACCTCAGATAGACTGCTTACAGCATAATAGATTTTAAAAAGTTCCAAAAGGAGGCATATTGTATCTTACAGTCTGTAACAGACTGTATATTTTGTTTGCTGTTACGTTAAACAGAAGTCATATGGCCTGGATGAGAGTCACAGTGTGTGCTGGAAGCCTATAGTTTGTGAAGAGGGAAAGACAGAGAAAGGCTGTGGAGAAGAGCAAGGTGACAGCATGTCACCAGGTTCTTTCCGATGTTCCACATGTGGAGTGCTTACTACATAACACAAAATTTACTTACTGGCAGCTCTTTGAAGTTACATGAATTTTTGATTCAGCAGAGAAATGCAGCAATGCTACAAGCTACATTTAGCAGAGTGAAGCAATGGCCATATATTGTTGAACCACAACACAAACTTTATACTCACTGCCTATCTGTACATATGGCTATTGTCACAGCACTGGGTGTCCCCATTAGCCAGTAAAGAAGGCGTGGGTTCAAACCTGCGCAAACCCATTGCTCCCTTCAAAGTTACTTTTGCTGGATATTCAGTTCTCATACTCTATATTGGGATGACTCACATGTACACTACCTCCTCACATGTTGGTCTGGCTGACTCAGGAAGACATTTTCACTTTTTTGATTAACTATGAGAAAAGAAGTTACACAGTTGCTTTATTCACTCAACCAATACAAATGGTTGATTTGCTCAACTGATCTAGCCAACTGACCTACTCATTTGCTACAGCTGTTTAGGCAGACCAAAGGCCACCCTCCAGTCTCCTTTGTGTTGAGGTGATGTTGGAGACCATACCTCAAGACAATTTCCTCAAAGCTTGTTTGCAACCCAGCTGAGCTCGCTGCAGGACCTCCTAGTAGGCCTGCAAAACTTGTTTGCAACTTAACTCACTGCAGGACCCCTGGTGGGTCAGCCAAATACAAACCAGACAAGGAATAAACAACCACTCAAAACCAGCCTCCAAGGGAGTTAGAGGATGGCTACGTCATTGTGGAAAATGTGTCTAGACACCGCCCCCCTCCCCGACCTGCCAGAGCCAGGACTGAGAAAAAAAAATATGCACGCGACTGGGGGAAAGTAGGGTACATGCCATTGTCTAGGGAACAATCTTCCTGAATACCTTATAAAAGGCAATGCAACCAAACAATAAGGGGACCCTCACCACTGACACACACGAAACTACAGACTAACGGGACACAGCTGGATCCATGGTGGTGACTATCTCTTGTGACTCTATCTCGACAGCTTGCTAGGTTTCTTTCTTTCCTGTCTTTTCCTCTCTTTCCTGTTGCTGTTTCCTCGTGACTTTGTTTGAATAAGTGATCAATAAATTTGTTTGATTGGCATCATTTGACCTTGTTTGTGTCTTAATCTCACTCTAGGAATAACAACGAATCTCTACAGCTCGGGTCTTCCTGGACTGTAGCAGGTAAGTTCAGCTTTCTCTGCAGCAGCTGTGGTCAGTTGTTCCCTACATCCTTCCCTGAGCTTCATGCACACATTGCCCTTGCCCATCTCCTCAGGGCCCTGTTACACTACTCGTTGATTGGTCCCACAGAATCAAGCAGCCAGGACTGAGAGCACTCCCAAATAAACTTAAGGGATCATATGGGACCACACAGACCTTACTGAGAAGTAGAAAACTACTGAACTGCCTGACAGCAACAACCTGTTTGTAAGGACAGTGGGAGAGCTGTTTACAAATACAATCTAATTCATCCTATTTTCATTTATATTATTTGAGTTTTAAATATTTAAAAAGTGAAATAGATTTGTTGATATTCTAAAAGATACCTCCAAACTGCACCCCGACACCAGCTTTAAAAGCCTTTAGTCTTCTTTGGGGAGATGAACATAAAGAAATTAGTCTGATTCCCTGAAAACTCTATTTTGTTATGATCTTTGGAAAAATCTATTCCCTGAAAACTCTATTTTATTATGATCTCTGGAAAAATTTACACTTGACACGAATATAGGATGTACTGCACTTTCAGTGTTTAGTAAGGTTTTGTTAAGTATGTGAATTCAGTTGGGAATTTGGATCACTTTCTTTCCATCCATCTAAAACTGCAGGTTTTTATTCAAAATGTAGAGATATCCTTTCCCCACTAGTTAATTTGAATGTGCATATATAGTAATATACATATATATTCATATACATAAGATAGCATGAATGATTATTAATTATTTTCACCTTCATAAGTAGTGGGGATGAATAATAAATTTAAAATAGTTAAAACATGATGTAGCAGCTTATTTTCATAACACATAGCAAAATGCATGTCAGAATTCATGGGCATTTACTGCTTAAGAGTGTTTTGAACTTTTTGAAAACTTTACTATACTCCCTCAGTTTGGGAGGACATAATAAATTTCCATCTCCTGCTGAGACTTATTTTTCAGTTTAAAGAAATAATCAGTATAATGTATAAAATGAGATTTCTCATACTATTATTTTTTTATTGAGAATTTTTTAATGTACTAGCAGTCTGATTACCATGTTGTATGTCAAATAAGGTTTATGAATCTTAAACCAAGCTCCCTAATAAGACCAACATTGAGATTTATTCCTTACTATGAGGAGCATTGACAAGTTGTGGAGAACATTCTTTTCACAGCAATTCAGGCAACAGATTTATACAATGGATTATTATGACAGCTGCCATCTTGTTCAGAAAAAATAAAATGTCAGTAGCTTGAAGTTGATGTTTGTAACAGGTAAACATCCTCTCTGCCCTGCACAGCGAGAAGTTTGCAAACTACCTGAAGCATTACACAACAGTTACTTGTGCAACTTCTTCCTTTGCCTTTTATATCTGAAAACCTGAAAACTCAGAAATACTTCAAACCCTCTGATGCTGAGAGTGTCTAAAGAAGCTAATCTCTTCTTAGCCATAAGAAAATAGCTAAAAGTTTGTCAACTGTAGTAACTCTTTATCTTGTGCAACAAGGCTTTCAAAAAGATTTAGTTTGAAGTAACATTTAAGAGAAATTATTTTACCTTGGTGAGATAACAAAATTATGAAGAGCACTATATAAAAAATAGCCAGCAGTATCCTACCTGTTTATAGTAACATACAAGGACAGAATAATTTTTGTGTAAAAATGTACCATTACGCTGTGAAAATAATGGCAAGATTTTTAAATGGTAGCCTTCATTAGGCCTTCACATTATTTGGAAATGAGATTAGAATTTTACTATTCTTAGTCAGTTATATCATGTAGGCACCCTTGTCATTCACTAAGACCGTCTTGGCCTTTCAATTGTACTAACATGGAACAAAAGAAAACATCAAGTAGAGAGTGTACGACAGTAGCAATTTGAGGGTGTTAGTTGCCGCTGTGGAATCACAGCATATAATGAACCATGGACTTGACCTAATGTTTTCAGAATATTTTTTGCGTATAGACCCACATCCTGCTACTACTGAAATTAGTAGAAAAATTGACTCTATAAGGCACTTATGTATTAATTCATCTCTGCATTCAAAAACATAATAGTTTTATCAAAATGTGAAATCTTCGTTGCTTCAGGCTTGATTTGCACTTCCAGCATATTTCTTGAACATTCAATTTCTGACCAGTAACAAATTTTTATTCAGAATCAGGACTCATAGTATGGGTAGCTTTGCTACAGTGGTTTCTGCATTTTAGTCTGGTTTTGCTTTGTGTATTCCCATAAAGATGAAGAAAAATTTAATTTTATTAACCAGTAAAGAAACGATGAGCATGGAAAACTCATGTCAAAGAACTATTTGCTAACTCTAGCACTAAAATAATTTCCACAAATTTTTAATTCACTACTGTTTGCCAAGATATTCTTGTGAAGAAGGTTATTGGTAAGATTGATAGTGACTCTCATAATGGGAAATACATTTTTGTTCATGTTGTGTTGTGACAAAATATAAGGCAAAAACTCTGCAATAAAGTTATCATCGCACACTGTTCACTTATTCTTGGGTCAAAGTTCCAAACAATTTAGAGGCAAGTTTCCAAGTGCATGAGGAAGAAATTTTTTTTATGATGAGGGTGGTGAAACACTGGAACAGGTTGCCCAGAGAGGTGGCAGATGTCCCATCCCTGGTGTTCTGGTTTCGGCTGCAGCCGGCAACAAAAGCGTCACGCGGCCGCCCGTCCCCCTGCCGAGGTGCGGAGGAGAATGGAAAGAAACAGGCAGAAACTGGTGGGTCTGGATAACGGCAGTTTAACATAACAGCAAACAAAGGGAACAGGAACAACAAAGATACAGAAAAGGGGAATACACAAAACAAACCAGCAGAACAGAACCGCTCTCTCGGATCAAACCACCGCTGTGCTGCAAGTGAGATCCCGCCCCCCAGCTCCCCCCCACCAGAACCCAGCATGACGGCACATGGTATGGAATACCCTGCTCTGTTTGGCCAGGTGGGGTCAGCCCGCACCCCCCTCCCCCCCCCCCCCCCCCCCCCCGGCCAAACCCAGGACACCTGGAAACATTCAAGGTCATGTTGGACAGGGCTTTGAGCAACCTGATCTAGCTCAAGCTGTCCATGTTCATTGCAGAGGATGTTGGACTAGACGACCTTTAAAGGTTCCTTCCACCCAAACTATCCATGATTCTATGATTCTATGGTAATATAATAAGCAAAAGCCATATTAAAATGCTGAGTAACTTATGCTTCTCCCCCAGAAGCTTAGACACTTAATGTGCCTACACGAACAACAATCTATATGTTTATTTCATCTTGTTTTTTTTGCTAAATTAAAAAGAGTTTTTATCAGTTCATTGGGACTCAGAAAAAATTAACAAAATAAGAATTCCTTCCAAGAAAAGGGCTGTTGTTAAAAAAAGAAATTAACTTTGTACAACCATCAATCTCTCTACTGGAATTTTCAAAGGTAATTAAAAACACTAAAAGGCAATCAGTTTTTAGTTTATATGTGTGTGTCATGAGAAATGTTCATATATGTCCTAGGAAATCCAACATGACCTATTTTCTGGCCTTTTGGGTTATTTGGGGTCCCTTTTTTAGATTTACTTACTTTTTTAGATTTGCCATCATGATAAAATATGTAATTTAGAAGTAACACCGAGGAGTGAAACCCATAAAAAAATGCCTTGCTCTCCACTTTCTCTACTATGATTTTTCACTCTCATTTTCAGAAACCAGCATTTCTTAGTGTACTTTTCCACGTTAACTGTATTTTACCAAAACGATATTGACAAGTAGTTTAAGATTCTCAGTTTAGATCCTGTTTATATTCAGTAGAAAGAAATAAATTTGTTAAATTAGTCTGACCTACTTTTAAATTTGTCTCATGATCAGATAAACTGTGATTCTCTTTATTCTGTGTTATCTACAAAGCTGAAGTTAAAAGATCTAGCATGCATGTAGGCCTTTGGTCAGAGTAATCCCATCTTGGGTCTTATGAAAAAACTCTGTAATTTACTTTTTGCTCATGGAGCACCAACAAGAATGAGACTCTGGACACATCCCAGTGTGAAAAATAAAAAAAAATATAAAGAGAAAAGAACTACATAATAAGACAAAAACAAAGAAGGAAGTTTATAGCAGCGTTCCTGTACCTGAAGAGGGCTTATAAGAAAGCTGGAGAGGGACTTTTCACAAGGCTGTGTAGTGATAGGAAAAGGAGTAATGATTTTAAAATAAAAGAGGGTAGATTTGGATTAGATATAAGAAAAAAACTCTAATGGTGAGGCACTGGAGCGGGTTGACCAGAGGTTTTGTGGTTGTCACCTCCCTGGAAGTGTTCAAGGCCAGATTGGACTGGGCTTTGAGCAACCTGGTCTAGTGGAAGGTGTCCCTGCCAATGGCAGGGGGATTGGAACTAGATGATATTTAAGGTGCCTTCCAACTCTAACCATTCTATGATTCTATGATTCTGTGAAAGCTTAAGGGGTTTGGAAATTTTGTGTTTAAGGAATATTTTTAGCCTTCCAAATTTCCCAAAGATATTAAAAAAAGCTTCAGAATGAACAGTAAAAACAGCACTGTGTGAAAAGGCATGACATGAACGCATATAAGAATCCTCATCAAGAGGTGGCAAGAAGAATCCTCATCAAGAGGAGACAAGTAGTAAGCATGAATTTTTTAAGATAGTTGCTAAGGACAGCAGCTACAAAACGATCAGCTGATTTCCTTACTGCAGCTGTTTGAGAAAATATTTTCAAATAACTTTTTTTGATAATACAGTCTGAAATACATTTTCAACATTGACACTTGCAGAAAATGCAGCCTGTGGGCTGGGATTAAAACGTAGTTTCAGTGTCAGCACAAGGCACATACAGAAAAAGAGAAACAAGAAAACAAGGACAAATAACCTTGCATATACCTCTATATCTCCCTGTACACATCTTTATCTCATCCGTATATAAGCTGTAGGACTACAAAGATGACCCAGTGACAAAACTGAAAAAGAGAATGTTCTATGAGATTCCCTTTTGATGACTATATCTATCAACGGAAAAGAGAAATTTGTGCGATTTACTGACCTATAAAATAAATTTCAAAGATTTTGGGGATGTGATTCAGGTGCTAAACAAGTGTATTTTAGGGTATCTTACATGACATTCAGGGGCTGTCCCAGAAGGGGTTGTGTCTGCTGTTATTTTTGTTGCTCGTACCAGTCAGTCCTGTTGAGATGTTTTCCTTGGAAAGACTTAGACTTCAGTAAGTCAGTCCCCTGAGAAGCTTAGAGTGTAAAAGTCAGGTTCTCAGTACTGTTTTACTCGTAGAATTACAGAATCATTTACATTGGAAAAGACCCTTAAGATCATCGAGTTCAAACATTAACCTAACACTACCAAGTCCACTACTGCACATCTTTTAAGTATCTTCAGGGATGGTGACTCATCCACTTCCCTAGGCAGTGTGTTCCAGTTCTTGATAACCCTTTCAGTGAGGAGATTTTTCCTAACATCCAATCCAAACCTCCCCTGATACAACTTGAGGCCATCGCCCCTTGTCCTATCACTTGTTACTTGGAAGAAGAGACTGACACCCACCTTGCTACAGCGTCCTTTCAGGTAGCTGTAGAGAGCGATAAGGTCTCCCCTCAGACGCCTCTTTTCCAAACTGAAAAATTCCAGTTCTCTCAGCTTCTCTTCGAAAGACTTGCTCCCTAGACCCCTCACCAGTCTCATTTCCCTTCTTTGGATGCACTCCAGCAACTCAGTGTCCTTCTTGTAGTGAGGGGCCCAAAACTGAACACAGTACTCCAGGTGTGGCCTCACCAGTGCTGAGTACAGAGGGATGATCACTTCCCTGCTCCAGGCGCAGGATCTGGCTCTTAGACTTGTTGAACCTCATTCAGTTTGCCTTGGCCCATCGATCCAGCCTGTGCAGATCCCTCTGCAAAGCGTTTCTACCCTCAGAAAGATCAACATTCCCACCTATCTTGGTGTCGTCTACATCTTACTGAGGGTCCACTTGATCCCTCCATCCAGATCATGGGTAAAGGTATTGAATAGAACTGGCCTCAATATTGACCCCTGGGGAACACCTGGGGAATCCCGCCAATGGGATATAACTCCATTCACCACCACACTTTGGGCCTGGCCACCCAGCCTGTTTTTTACCCAGTGCAGAGTATATCCACCCAAGGCATGAGCAGACAGGTTCTTCAGGAGAAGGCTGTGGGAAAAGGTGTCAAAGTCTTACTAAAGTCTAGGTAAATAATATCCACAGCGTTTCCTTCATCCATTAAGCAAATCACCTTGTCATAGAAGGAGATCAGGTTAGTCAAGCTGGACCTACCTTTTATAAACCCGTGCTGAGTGGGCTTGATGTTACTCAGCAGAGCCTTTTCTATTACACTGTCTTACTTGCTAGTAAAACTACAGCTTATGATATTCTAGTATATCTAAACTGGTAGTAAATGGGTATGTTTAGGGACATGGTCTTTTTCCCGTCTGCTCTTGAAACAAGTACCTGTCCTGGGTTCGGCCAGGACAGGGTTAATTTTCACCAGAAGCCAGGAGGGCACACAGCCTGGCAGGCTGACCCAAAATGACCATACAAAACAGGGCATTCTTACTATGTGCCATCATGCTGGGATCCAGCTGGGGTACCTGGCCAGGGGGGCAAGTCAGTCATGGCTGGGGAGCGGGTGGGGCATTGGGTGGTGAGAATTGCTCTGTGCATTTCCGCTGTTTGTTTTGTATATTCTTCTTATCAGTATTATTGTTGTTACTGTTCACTTTGTTTGCTGTTTAATCTGCCCTTATCCAGATCCACGAGTTTTTTGCCTTTTACTTTCCTTTCTCCTCCCCACCGCAGCAGGGGGAGAGGCAACAGAGTAATCATGTGGCCCTTTGTTGCCAGCCACTGCCAAACTGGAAGAGTACCTAACGGAGAAAGGAGACAAATGTTCTCTAAGTATGCTTTAGAATGGAACTTCAGAGAATATGGAGAAGACTGAGGAGTACTGATTGCCATTGTTTCCTGCAGAATCTGCTAAATATTCGTCAGTAAGTGGATATTTTCATTGATGTATAAATATCCAGAACCTCATTAGGTTATCACTACAGTATTTTGTTTGCTGACTGAACATAAATTCTGTGTGAATGCTTGCCAGCTCTTAAGAAAATCACATTTTACTGTGGTACTTTGTGGCAAACAACAAGGGAACACTTTCAGACTCAGTCTTTCACAGCAAGAATTATACATTTTTCTATACATGTCAGAGAGGTTTCCTCCAATTCAATTGGAAAAAGTGGAAAATATTTACTTTATAGTTCCATTTTAAAACAAAGAACTTTACTTAAACTGCAAATTAAACCATCTATTTCTTTTCCACAATTTTGTACAGTTACACTGAGCTTTCAGACGTCTATCCTTATGAATATAAGAATAGTATAATATCATATTACAGACAAATATCTACACTTTAAATTTTCTATGTTGTATTGTACAAATGTGCAATGTGTGTACGGTACTTTGTTACAGACATTGCATTAGTTTCAACAATGGAAAGCACTAAAAAACCACTTGAATTCTTTCAGATTCAAGAAACTTCCAATTCTTTCAGTTTAAGTTTAAGTTAAAATGTTCTGGCTAATAAATAAAGCATTTAAATAGATTTAACTGAGTTAGTAATCATATAAAGAGAATACAAGCGGATAGGATAAATTCGGATTTGAACATTCCTGTTGTGTACCAGATGGTGCAGCCTAAGTACGATGTTGGTAACTATGACAGCTTTTTCTAACACTATGTGTAAATAAAGAAATCTTCAACATTATTAATAATATATTCCTTGCAGAAAGGAAACAGTTTTCTGTTAATGACCAACTATTATTCAAAGACATAACAATAACAGTTCAGAATAGAATCAAATATTTCCATACCGTGTAGAATTCCTATAAGTCACAAATACTTATGCAATCATTATTTTGGATGGTATGTTTTTAGGGGCAACCATATTTTAATAAATTTAATACTTTCTATAGTGTGGAGTGTCTTTTTCTTATTTAAAACAAACACGGAGGTTTTCATAACACTGGTAATGGAAATACAAACATAGACCTGAACCACAGTTTGGATCTGAGCCTTCCAGAGCTTCTGTATGTGTTATCAACATTTGAGGAAAGAAATGGAAAGAAGTGGAGAAGTGTGCTTTGGATACTTATGAGAGACAAGCAGTAAACCTTAATCTTAAATCAGATTTCCCTCTCCTTTTCTCATTTCACCGTTTCCTAAGATGTGAGTAAGTGATGTTTCAGAAACCAAATTACATGATTAACCAGTGTAACAAAAATTTCTTTACCTGTTTTTCTTTCTGGTGGTTTGGGGTTTTTTTTATGGGGGGGGTGTGATTTTTTTTGAAGTTCATAGAATTTGAAAGAGAAAATACAATCCAAATTCTTTGTGAAGAATCACTGGAACTTTTTGCCACATTGGTTTTATTTCTTTGCTGTTGTGTTTATATTTTTCAAAAATTGACTTTTACAGATGAACAAACTTCTGAAACAATTAGAATTAATTAAGTCTCAACATAAACTCTGTGGGTTCATAATAAAAAAAAAAGGTTTCTTCATTTTTGGATGGTAGATTTTACTCAGAAATGCAGTAATAGAAGAAAGACTATATTAATATCCACATTTCTAGGAGTCTGATGTGGTAAAAAGCTAAAAGTTAAAAAAAATAAATTCAAGGTTCTGTTATTTCTTATCCCCTGCTATCTATTTCTCCCTTTCCTCTTCCACCTCACTGTTCTTGAACGATTGTGAGTTAAAATGTTAATTGAAATGGACTTAACTAATGAAAAACCCCCATGTTGTTCATAAACTCACACATTTCGAAGTTATAATGAACAACAAAAGAATGCCAGAACAAAGAAAATTTATTAGAAAAAAATAGATGAGAGGGGATATTATTTTTCTGAATAGATACTGGCATTCCAATAAACTACTCTGGCATAAGGTCATGATGATCTAACAAAGAAAAAAAATTAGTATCATGTAAAAAGGTTTTACTCTTGTGCGTACAGAAACAAACATCTCTTTGTGGCACAGATCTTGACATCAGTGAAGCCAACAGTAAAAAAATCACAAATCCTAGGAGCAATATCTGTAATGCCAATGATCGTAAAATACAGACTTCATAACTTGTGACTATGGCACAAAAAATTGCAAATATCGAATGTTTACTTAAACAATGACAACAGAGAATGAAGAATGGATTTTAGATATAGAGAGTCATGTTTCAAACCCAGGTCTTATCTATACAGAGATGGATTTCTTTCAGGGTGCTATATTTTCGTATTATTCTTTTTGTCATGATGAACCACGATGATTACATCCACATGGCTGACTTCACCTTACTTCCTTAAAATCAAGTCTAAATGACAGGAAATCAACATAAACAGATGGCATATTGGTGCTTACTGTATAGCATTACGATGTAGGTATAATTTACAAAAACTAGGGTGGTTTCTGCTCTGAGTAATTTCACACCCTCAGCCAAGACAGAGTGACAACTAAAAAAATTAAAACTTTAATCATGCCATAGAACTCATTTGGGCATTTCGTGTTTCCTAATGCAAGTAGTCAGCTAGGTTTTCTAAAACACCTAAAGCAATACGCACACTGCTGATCACTAGTGCTGTCCACAGGTTTACAAATGGAGAAAAAAGCAAGCGATAAAACACAGCGGTCCTGTCTGAAACTTTGCCCCCCAGAAGTAACATCTCGAAGTCTTGGTTAAAGAACAGTAGAATCAGGGAACCGTGCTGAGATACTACTTTTAGAGGAGGGTAAAGGCATAAGTTCGATCAGCAGAATTGAATAGTTGGGTCACTCTGGCTGTGCTTCTGGTTTCATCCAGCTTGCTTTGGAGTCCTGATCTTCTGCTTCTCCTGATTGGTACCCAGTTAGAGTACACTAGAGTTCTACTTTCACAGTGTTTGGATCCTGCTTCTTATACACTTTGGTCAGTAAACCGAACTGGGTTCCTGAGTGTTGTATTATAGTGGTAAACCTACAAATCTGAAAATGAGAGAGGCAGCTAGCCACATCAGTGTGACACTGACAAATTTTTAATTTTAAAAACTTTCAGAAGAAAAAAGAAACCACTGTCTTGGTTGATGCTAGATGTTGTCTATTAGCTATTTAGTGTAAAAAATTGTGACAGAATTCTCCACTAAAGATTTTGAAATTAAATGATAGTTAAAAATTGCAGTAACTTTCTTTATATATTTTAGAAAAAAAAAAGAATAGGTCTTAGAATCAGTAAATACTGCTTTTCTGCCTTCAACTTTCCTTCAGCTCCTCCAGCTTCCATGTCCTAGTTCCAGTGGAAATCAGAACCTATTATACCTACTGAATTTATATGTGAGTTTTCAACATGATGACTGTGATGACAGATTTCAGAAGTCATGCAGTGAATCATCCACCACTGCTCTGTCATGGGTTAATTACAGTGCTTTGCTGATGTTAACCTGGCCTTGTCATGACCTAAAGGGTTACCTGGCCTGCTAGTGTATAGAGATCAAAGGGAGGACAACCATCCTAGAAGTAGGAGGACAGACCAAGCCCACCCCAGAAATGGGCCTAGAGAGGGACCAATAAAATGACAGACAGAATCTTACTTCCAAGATTATATGCACCACAGAGTCTGGAGTCAGCCAGGCATCCCCAGAGAGAGTCCAAATTTTTGTAGAAAGTTCATGCATTCCCAATTAAGAATGGGAAAAGTACATGCAGCACAGGAAGTCCTCAGGGAAAGAATATCAATTTTGGATAAAAATGAAGTAATTTTTATATCTCAGAGACATAAGAGAGTGTAGGACCTCACCACCTTGAGCAGAGAGTAGATGATGTTACTTTGTGGTTTTGACCTGGAACATACAATAGATGATGATGTTTTATACGCTTTCAGATCAATTTTTATTTTTCCAGATTGATAAAAATATTCAACATCACTGGTCCCAGTATGGACCCCAGCAGAACCCCACTTGTCACTGGTGTCCATTTGGATATCAAGCCTTTGACCACTATCCTCTGGATATGACCATCCAATCAATTCCTCATCCACCGAACAGTCCACCCATCAAATCCGTATCTCCCCAATTTAGAGAGAAGGATGTTATGGGGGACCATGTCAAAGGCTTTACAGAAGTCCAGATAGATCACATCAGTTGCTTTTCCCTTGTCCACTGATGTAGTCACTCCACCATAGAAGGCCACTGGATTGGTCAGGCAGGACTTGCCCTTGGTGAAGCCATGCTGGCTGTCTTGAATTTCTTCCCTGTCCTCCATGGGCCTTAGCATAGCTTCTAGGAGGATCTGTTCCATGATCCTCCCAGGCACAGAGGTGAGCCTGACAGGTTGGTAGTTCCCAGGGTCCTCCTTTCTACCCTTTTTAAAAACAGGCACAATGTTTCCCTTCTTCCAGTCACCAGGAACTTTGACTGCCATGGCCTTTCAAGTTTAATGGAGAGTGGTTTGGCAATGACATCCGTCAATTCCCTCAGGTCTCTGGGATGCATCTCATCAGGTCCCATAGACTTATCTATCTTCAGGTTCCTCAGGTGGTCTTAAACCTGATCTCTTACAGCAGGAGGAACTTTACCCCCCTGGTTCCCATCTTGTGGTCCTTCGACTGGGGAGGGGTGAGGAAGGAGGTTACCAGTGAAGACTGAGGCAAAAATGTTGTTGAGTACCTCAGCCTTCTCCTCGTCTGTTGATACTAGGTGGCCAGTCTGATTCATCAGGGTGTGTAAGGGTATGCTTTCATTAACCTTCCTGTTCTGGTTGACATAGCTGAAGAAGCGCTTCTTGTTATTCTTAGCATCCTTTGCTAAGTTCATCTCCAGCTGCACCTTGACCCTCCTGACCTCATCCCTACACAACCGGGCAGCATCCCTAAACTCTTCCCAAGATACTTGTCCCTGCTTCCACTGCCTGTGCAGTTCCCTCTTGCTCTTTAGTTTGACCAGCAGGTCTCATCTCAGCCACACCAGTCTCTTTCCTTCGTTGCCTCATTTCTTACATCTGGGGCTAGAAAGCTCTTGCACTCTATGATAAGTATCCTTAAAGGTCTGTCAGCTCTGTTCTGCTCCCCTGTCCCTGAGCACCGTTTCCCAGGGGGTCCTTCCGACTGACTTCTTGAAGAGCTGGAAGTTTGCTTTCCTAAAATTTAGGGTCCTGACTATACTCCTCGCCTTTCTCATATCCCTCATTTCCCAGGATAGCAGTATCCAGGCTGGTAGACATTTGCCCTGTCAATATTTCAGCAGACATTTTCTTCTGTTCAGTAATTTTTCGCTTATAACCAGGTCACCTTTGTGGCTGCTCACTTCAGGCCTATATACGTGTTTATATAGTCACACCAAGATACCTACAATTACACTTAAATTCGTGAGTCAAAACAGTCCAGCTGTGTAGCCATTTCAGGCATGCTCCAGGAACTCAGATGAGTGTCAAAGTCATCAGTCTTTGAATTAATCTTTGACACTTCATCAAATCATGGTCAGTCTTCCTAAAGACCATTGAAAAGGAGACATGAGTAATTTCAGCATGAAAATCATGCATGAAATTCAGCATCAGTTTCAGTGTCTTGTGAGCAGATACTAAATCTGGTACTAGAAAATATTTTAGACAGAAAAATAAGACACAATGCTGAAATGACATCTGTTTAATTAAAAATAATATTGTGTTAACTGACACATCCTAAAATCTAATTAAAGCATCACTGTTCTACAAATAATTGTAAATTAATCTGAACTGACAAGAGGGGAAAAAGTTTTGAACGTTACCATAAGACCCTGTAATTCAGTACTTGAGTCTTAAATTCTGAAAAAACACTAGTAAGATGTGGAATTGCACTCCTGAACAGTTGTAAGAGCTTATTACTGTCAGTAAAAGAACTCACTTTTGACAAAATATCTTGAAAAAATATTCTGAACACATTCACGTTATCCACTTTATAAGCCTGCAATAATAGCTTGACTATGCAGCATTACATAAATAAATATATGCAAAACCTTTCTGTAGACCTGAAGATACAGCTTAGAAAAGATGTACAGACATGTGTGTGCTCTCACACAGATCTTAGAAACAGGTTCTGCATGTGAAAATATGTGACAAGTGGGAAGCTAGGATTCTTGAAAAGTTCAAGATGTCTGCAATATCCACTTTGATGGATCACTATAAGAAACACTGAAACATGCCGTCTTGCCAAATCATAGTAAGGCTGCAGAATAACATTCTAGAAGATAGCGTTATTTTCAGTTATTACTTCCCAGAACTCCTTGATATAAAGCAGTAAAAAAAATATTTAAAAAAACCCTGTGGATAGTGGAAGAGAGTTTAGCTGACTGATGGAATGCACAGAAGATGACAGGGGAGAAAAAGGATGAGCAGTGACATGAAAAAAACATAAGAAGTAGTCTTGTAGACCTAGAGAAAAGTTTCTGTAAAAAGCGTTCTGCTTGTTGCCTGATATAATCCTGGTAGTTTTTTGAGACTTTGTAAAGTTGCGTCATCTGAAGGACCAGTAGGGATACAGTGGGTATTTTGCTAAAGAGTATTTCTGATTCTTTTTATCTCTAGGATGGTGTCATGTCTTGGCAGTAATGATTATCATTTCAAAAAGTATCTTCTCCCTTGGTCTAGTACAACACCTCTGACGCTATCAGTGTGGGAGAAAGGGGTCTGAGAAATTCAACTGGAACTGAAAATCATGAATCTAGTGCTTTATTCCTAGCTTTGCCTCTCTCTCCCTCTCACCCTGAGCAATGTCATTTCTTCCCCTTTGTTTTTCCTTGCTTTTTCACACTGTGGAAATCACACACACCTGTGTAAAGCAGTCTTTCAAAGCTTAGCTAAATGTTGTTGATTCATCAGACAATGGCCGCTCTAAAGTGAAGATATTAACAATGACTTAAAAAAGGAGATTAATCAGTACTGATTGCACATTTCAAATGATGCTACTTCTGGAAGAAGGCAGCAGCTCCAGGAATAATAATGTGGGACCAAACACTTCATCCTGCTAAGAAAGCTTGGCTAGCTGTTTGACATTTGAGTGGAATATCCAGGAGCTCAGAGGAAAAACACTGATAGTTTTAAAAATGTAAGTGGTTTCAGGGGTACAGAAATATTTAAAATCATCAGTGTGTTCAGAGAAGCTGAAAGCTGAAATTAGCACTGTGTTGTTGACCCATCAGACAAAATTTAGCTTTTATTTATACTTTTTTAAAATCATAATTATTTAATATGATGTAAAGACCTATGAAAGAAATCATAAAATTCCTATTAACTTGAAAAAACTTAGACTGGTAGGCATATAGCCTGTGACTCTAGGTTAACAAAACTAGAAAATTATCAGTAATGTTGTCACTGAAATCAGGAGTAAAACTTCTTAACACCAATGTATCATTACAAATCAGGTGTTCTTTATTATGGCGCCAGATGCATGGGGGATCGCTCCGCCTAACATTCATGCCATAAGTTGCCTCAACCCTGTTACATACATGTGCATTAATTTTCTCAGAATGTTCATACATACTTATTTGGTTTCCTGGAACTAATTATCGTATATGCATAGTCAGTACGCATGCGGCCTGGGTCTCTGTGGGGCTCCCATAGGGTCCTCGATGGTCTCTGGTGGTCCCTGGTAGCTGTAGAGGTGGTACTTCCTAGTGTCCTTTCCATGAATTCCGAGTCTTTCCTCCCATATATGGTCATGAGTTGACTCACTGAGAAGTTTGTGGATTCCTTCGCATCTTGGTGTTGGCTGGTTTATCTGCACCGCTTCAAGATGTGCTGGTTACTTTCTTGTCTGAGGCCTCTGATAGTCAATCCTTTGTTTTCTGATTAATCCTTGTGGAATTCCCTACCATTCTTATGCATCAAGTAACCCCCCTGCACATCATGTACCCCCCCGTACATCACATCATGCACCCTATTTTACAATATTACCTCAATACAGAGCTGAGCCAAACTCCAGCATTTAAATACACAAATCGATTTTAAGAACTACTTAAAAATTTTCTTATTTTTTAGTAGATGAGACACTTTTTTTACTAGTCTTCTGATTTTAGTTCTCTATAGTTTTCTCAAATTTCAGTAATTTCACTTATTGCTCACAACTCTGTGTTGTGGTTTAACCCCCCCAGCGGGCAACTCAGTGCCATGCAGCCACTCACTCACTCCCCTCAGGTGGGATGGGGGACAGAATCAGAAAGGTAGAAGTGAGAAAACTTGTGGGTTGAGATAAAGACAGTTTAACAGTGAAAGCAAAAGCTGCACACACAGTCAAAGGCAAAACAAGGGATTACTTCACACTTTCCCATCAGTAGGCAGGTGTTCAGCCACTTCCAGGAAAGCAGGGCTCCGTCGTGCATAACTGTTACTTGGAACAACAAATGCTGTCACTCCAAATGTTCCCCCCCTTCTTTCTTCTTCCACGAGCTTTTATTGCTTAGTGTGACATCATATGGCATGGAACATCCCTTTGGTCAGTTGGGGTGTGCTGTTCTGTCTGTGTACTCTCTCGACTTCTTGTGCATCCCCAGCCTACTCACTGGTGGGGTGGTGTGAGAAGCAGAAAAGGCTTTGACTCTGTATAAGCACTGATCA
This sequence comes from Opisthocomus hoazin, assembly GCF_030867145.1. NCBI lineage: Eukaryota > Metazoa > Chordata > Aves > Opisthocomiformes > Opisthocomidae > Opisthocomus > Opisthocomus hoazin. The sequence continues at coordinate 58,857,440 of NC_134414.1, read as the reverse complement.
GCAATAACCCAAATATCCATATATTATTAACACTGTTTTCATCACAAGTCCAAAACATAGCCCCATACTAGCTACTATGAAGAAGACTAACTCTGCCCCAGTCAAAACCAGCACACGGCGAAAATTAGAAATCATGTGTGAATTTTAGGCAGCCTTTGAGCAACCATTAATGTTTAGCACTTTTTAATACTTAGAAAAAATACCTGTATTGTGTTGCAACTACCAAACAGATCATTTCAAATCAAATAACCCACATCCAGGAATTTAGAGTCATCTGCGGGAAATCCCATACCCATTCACCTTACCTTTCAATGCCTCAGAAAACAGAGATACTGTTGGTCTTCTCCCATCCCATGAATATTCCCTATCATGTGTCCCAGTACTATCCTAGCATATCGAAACCCTCATTATTTTGTTTAAAAAGAAGTCAAAAGAGAGCTATAGAATGAATAAGTGAGTCACGGTTAAATTCAATTGGGCCTTAGTTTAAAATTCTTTTTGGCCTCAGGCTTCAAACTGAATCTGCTGCAGCAGTAAACAGCTGCTACAAAAAAAAGGAAATGTTCTTTCTCCTCATGCTTAAATACTAATAGTAGGATGAGAGCAATACTGAGTGTGTTTCTGTAGCAAATTGATAACTTGCTTTGTTGAGTAGAGGAAATACACAACAGTTTTAGTGAGTGTATATCAAACTACATTGAGAACGGATTAAAATATGTCAAAAGATCTTGAGACAAATATTGTAACTAATATTTCTCCACCTACCAGGGAAGAGTCCTCACTGAAAGTAATTGTGTTCTTGTTTTATTCTTTATTATAGAAAAACTACAACAAAAGGAAAGTATTAACATTTTATTTGCCTGTGGCACAATTTTCATTGAAGTGTTTTGCCTGTGTTTTGTGCCTCCACTCCAAAATTCTAATAAGGATTCAGAAAAAAAAACACTAGAATAGTGTCCTGGGTTTGGCCAGGACAGGGTTAATTTTCACCAGAATCCAAGAAGGGACACAGCCTGGCGGGCTGACTCCACCTGGCCAAACAGAGGAGGGTATTCCATACCATGTGCCGTCATGCTGGGTTCCGGTGGGGGGGAGCGGGGCGGCAGGAACTCACTCGTGCTCCCGGCTTGGGAGCGTGCTGCGGTGGCAGTCGTGGAGAGCGGCTCTGTTGTGCGGTCTGTTTTGTTTTGTGTATTGCCCTTAACTGTATCATTGTTGTTCCTGTTCCCTTTGTTTGCTGTTCTGTTAAACTGCCCTTATCCCGACCCACCAGTTTCTGCCTGTTTCTTTCCATTCTCCTCCGCACCCCGGAGGGGGGGGTGTGGCCGCATGGCACTTTTGTTGTCGGCCACAGCCAAACCATAACAAATAGTACTCCAAAGGAAAATAGATTGTTAGTGACAAATACAAGAAGATACCTTCACTTTGCTTTTGAAAGAAAAGTCTTAACACAGTTTGTATGTTGATGGAGAGCAGAAATTTTACTACAGTTCGGTTTCTGTTAGCAGTGAAAGCAAGAAGAGAAATCTACAAAATCTGAAGTTACAAGAAAGGCCAGTTTTTTCAGTACTGTAATTTACCAGGGATTGTAGTAGATTTATAATACTTGAAATATTAAAGCAACTTCCCACCCTAGCCCCCCCCCAATTGTTTTATACAATAAATCACAGAATCATACAATAATTTAGGTCAATAAAAGAGTCTGCAGGTCGTCTGGTACAACACTCTGATACTCTGATCAAAGCAGAGGTGGCTTTGAAGTCATACCAGGTTGATTAAGGTAAAATTTAAAGGATTTTCATGGAAAGAATTTCCAGAGGAAGAATTTTTGCAGCCTCCCTGGGCAATATATGACCACCTTTCATATGATATTTTTCCTCTCCTATCTAAATAGAATTTCCTTTACTGCAACTTGAGTTTGTTGCTTCTAGTCCATTCCCTGTGCACCTCCAGGGAGAGTACCTCCCATCACGTAGTTGAAGACAGTAGTAAGATCTTCCCTCAAATCAAACGAAACTCGACTTCCTCAACTCAACTTCCTCTGCTTCGCCTCCACCTAGCTTGGTGTCTTCCTGCTAAACTCGTTAAAATTTGTCAATCTTTCTCTTGTAATATGTGGGCCAAAAGTGGATGAAGTGCTCCACATGCAACATCATGAAAGCTAATATCAGGGAAGGATCACTTCTCTGGACCAGCTGGCAACACTCTTCTTAATGTAGCATGGGAGGCTGTTGCCCTTCTTCACATGAGAATGCATTGCTGGCTTATATTCAACTTGTTGTCCACCAGAATCCCTATGTGCTCTTCTACAAAGCTGTTTTGTAGCAAATCATCAGCCCCAGCCTGTGCTGATGCCTAGGGTTATTTCTGCCCATGTGTAGGAATCCCTGGAACTCCATGAGGTATCTGTCAGACCCTTTCCCTGCCCTGTCAAAGTCCATTTAACAGCAGCCCTTCCCTTCAGCATACTGTCTACCCTCTGCCTAAAACCTGACACAAAGGCAACCCAATAAACACACTGACAAAGAGGAATAACTACTTAGCCTGGAGCCCCAAGACATCCCTGATAAGCTCCTTGATGAGGTGTAGCTGTTCGAGCAATGAAACCTCGATGGGCACAGAACTAAGAAATTCATGTTTGTGATAACAAACTGACCTTCCAGGAAAAAAGGAAACAGTAACTACTATTCAGATAACTGGTATCCTGTGCCCATTTACGTATCTACACCAAAAAGGTATAAAAAATAGCTCACTATCTACCCAAAATTAGTTTCTTCACAGGAGCTTGTCTGCACAAAATTTGGACAGATCAGACCCTTGCTGGGGACTCCTGGCTGACCGCTGGCTCCATGATGCAGATCGTCAATGAAGACAGACTTCTGTTCTCAAGTAGCCCCCTCTTGGGAGTGGTTTGATGAGTGTTGCACTATTAACACCTCTCATAATACATATAAGCATACATATAGATGAATGATCGTAAGTATATACTTTACTGGTGGTAATTCTGTACTGGCTTGATCTACATATACATACACACACACCTACCTTACTAGCGGTCATTTTGTAGTAAACTTCTTTATATAGATATATGTGTATACACACACTTGCTTTACTAACAGTAATATGTAATAAAGAATTTCACAGAAATGCAACTTCCAAGTCCTTGTGTACTATGGAATCCTGAAAACCCACAGTCACAAGCTTTACACATCCGCAGAATGGGTAATCCTCAGGGGTAAAGACTGTGACATATACAATACTCCCACCCTATAGCATGATCCATAAATTTGCTGAGAGTGCACTCTGTTCTATTGTCTGAGTCATGAATAAAAATTTTAAACAGTGTTGGCCCCAGTATCAACCCCTGAGGATGGTTGACAACTGGCCATCAGTAGGATTCTATACTACTAATCATAATTCTATCAACTCAGAAGTTCAGCCAACTTCACACTCCGTAATCCACCTGTCCAAGCCATACCTCTTTGGTGTGGCACCAGGGATAATGCAAGATGGATGTTCAGCTCAGAAGTCTGGCTAAAGTCAAAGTAAACAGTATCCACTTCTCTTTCCTTCTCCACTGAAACTTTCATTTCATCATAGAAGGCAATCAGGTTGGTCTGGCATGATCTGCGTTTGGCAAACCCGTGTTGGCTTCTCCCAAACACCAGCTTGTCATTGAAGTGTCTGGACATAGTTTCCAGAATAATCTCTTCATTTAAGTGAAACTGACCAATCAGTAGTTATCCAAATCCTCCTTCCCCTCCTTGAAAATGATCATGAGGTCTCCTTTTCTCATTGTCAAACATCTTCCTAGACCACCAGTAACTCCAATGATTGACAAGAATGCAGTTCATCCACAGTTATTAGGTGTGACACTGGTATTAATTAAGAGAAATATTGTGGCCTAATTCATACAGTAGGTCAGAGTATCTGATCAAGAGTGCCCTGTGTCGCGTTAAAGGGGGGGGTAAGGGGAGTCTGATATTCAACTAGCCTGCCAGAGCCCTTCCAAGGACTTTCCCTGAAACAGTTTCGCAAAGTTGAAACAATAGGTAATTTATTCAAGCGACAGTTATCACAGATTCGGAATTGCCGTTGATAAATTCACTGTCTACAAAAGTTGAGCTCAAAGTAATAGTTTAGCGCTTTAGTTAACAATGTGTTCCCGGGGATATGTCTGACAAAGTCAGAGGCGCGACTCTTACCAAAAAGGCGTCCCTTCTTGGGGGGGGAAGAGAGGTTCAGGCCCGTCGACCCGTCTGTCAGGTGAAGTTCTCGCTTGGCTCCTCCTCCCAAAGAGAGTTTTCAAGTGCCAATTTTTATATGCTTGGAAATCTTTTTGCGAGGTGGGACTAAGTCAATTATTGTGTATCAATTGGCTCTTGGCATGGAATGTCGTGTCGTCAGAAGCGGGACTCAGCAGTGTGACACGCCTTCAGAGCGGGCATCTTGGTATGTGTATTTGGGGGCCATCTGTGCTTTGTCCAAAGCAATCTCTGAAGCAATCTCTGGCTGCGCAGCCTCCGCGGCGCCCCACAGATCACTGAGTTTACAGTGATGGGCTATCCCCCCTTACTTTTGTTTGATAAGATAAGCACCAGTTATTTACTTCCTTTGTTAGCTCTTCAGCTCTTGACAACCTCAGTCCGTTTGTCTTTTGTCTTGCATTCGACAAGTCCAGCAAGGCCATCGATAACATTATCCACCCCGTGACTTTAGTCACATCTCATCAAAAAGGAATATTAGATGAATTTATGTTCAGACGGGTTGAGGGGCTCATCTTCCTCCCTAATAGGAGAAGGAATTAAAGGAACATAATCAGGGTTATGAACTTTAAGCATTCTAATATGCATACTAAAAGTTTTAGCTAATGAAGATTGTACACATGATAAACCCACACAAATAACAATAAGGAGTACAATAAACATCAGTACATATTGAATCAAACTTTGTATCCATCCACTAATGTTTAGTCCAAGTCCATTAAAAACTTTCGAGATCCACCCCGTCCATTCCCAGGGCTTCTGCTTCATATTTTCACGGAGTTTTCGAGACTGTTCCGCAATATTATGCATTTCATCCATGGCTTGATGTAAAGTGACGGATACATTTGGGATAGAAACACAACAGGTTTCATCATGATAAGAGGCATTTAGCCATCCACAAACACCACTTTCTTTTAACAAAATCATATCTAAGGCTAACCTATTTTGTAGCGTCATTTTGGATGTAGCTTGCAGCTACAAGTCAACTGCATTAATTACTGTTTTTGTCCAGTTTGCTAGGGATTCTACTTGCCATGTCAAATTTTCTATATATAATCGGTTATTGGTAATTACTGTCCAATAACCCCAAAAAGCTTTCATTCCCAAGTTTATTCTCATTGCTGGTGTATAATAGCTTGGCCAGGCAAAAAGATTACCATTTTCTTGCATAGAGTTCCACATTTGTGACTGTCTTTTAGCTCTATGTCCTCGTGATTTTGTTAAGGATTGAATGAAATTAAAAGCTATAGTAGGACACAAACTTGGAATACCTAGAGTACATTCTAATCCATCCCAGTAGGGTTGAATGTAGTCTGATATTTGTCCATTAGAACACACCCATACAGTTTCAGGTGGTGCAGGCAGCATTAAAGTGCTACACGTACTATTTTCAAGTTCATCGAGGTTATTATGTCCATTTAGATAATGCTGGAAAGGAACTCGGCATCTTTTGGCCTGTGGCTCAGCATTGTTGCTAGAAACTATACGATATGCCCATGTGTTAACCTGTTTGGGATCCACTTTTATCATACACTCTGACCTTGTCTTAGGGATTGGAGCACTATAATTATGACATAAACATACACTTCTTAAAGCATGGTAAAGGTCTACAACCATCCATACCCATGGGTAGTCATCAATATTAGAACAAGTTATCTTGTTAGTACAATTCCATAATTGGACTGGCCCTAGCAGCATGGTAATTGGAGGCTTTTCTCTCCATTGTGTAAAACGAGTTCTATGATCAGCAATAGTCCACATACAAGGTACGTCATTAGATTGTGGACTACACTTAGATCCATAGTTTGAGGGAAATTCAATACACCATTCAGCTTGTACTGGGTAAGTATAATGTTTGTGTTTGTCCACTCCCATGATTTCTTTTTTTGCAGTAAATTGTAAAGGGGTCGAGCAATGATAGAAAATCCAGGGACTAAAGTTAACATTAGAGGCATCCTGTCCCTGTTCTATTTTCTCCAGTGTGTCAGGAGGCATAGAGAAGGCTCCTTTGATCCACCAGACCCCTAGGAATTTAACTTCCTGTGCGGGTCCCTGACACTTGGATGGGGGAATTGCAATGTCACATTATCCATAGCCTGTTTAACAGTGTCAAATTGTTCCCCTCCAATCAAAAGATCATCTATATATTGATATATAGTAACGTCTGATGGAATAGGAATTCCAGTCAGTGTTTTAGCTAAAGCATTGTGAGCAATCGTGGGGGAATGTTTATATCCCTGAGGCAGCCTGTTAAAGGTGTATTGTATCCCTTTCCAGGTAAAAGCAAATTGGGCTTTATCATGTTCCTGGAGTGGAACCATAAAAAACATATCTTTTACATCTAAAGTTGCCATCCATGTGTGAGATGCTCCCTGTATCTGAGTTACTAATTCTGCAATGCTCGGTACAGCTGCAGTTAAAGGTGCAGTGTTGGCATTTAATCGCCTGTAATCAATCGTGAGTGTCCACTGCCCGTTTGGTTTTTTTACTGGCCAGACAGGGGAATTATAGGGTGAGTGTGTACGAGTGATGATGCCTCGGTTTTCTAAGTCTTTTACCAACCCGTCAATACCCGATTGCGCAGCTGCTGGTAAGGTGTACTCTTTTGTGTTAGTAATTTTTGATGGTGGTAAAGATATGGACATTTCTAATAAATTAATTTTTTTTAGGCTCATTCTGTTTAATTTCTCGCCCAGCAAAACTCCAAACTGAACCATCAGGGAGTTTCCTCACTCTGCCATACAACAAATCAAATCCCAAAATATTAGTGTTAGCAACACCGACCAATACTTCAGTGCGGGTTAATCTTTGTTCGCCCGGGAGCCACAGGGTAATTTTTGCTGTAGGGCATTTCCTTATGTCTCCATCGATGCCTGTAAATTTTACTTTACGGCGACCAGGTTTTACATTTAAGCATGTTGCAGTCTCCTTGGTGATTACCGAAATTTAAGCACCAGTATCAATGAGAAAATTTACAAAAACTTTCTTTGGTCCCACCAGGATGGCAATGAGAGGTTCGGGAGGCGTATCGGAGAGCCACTGTATAGCTAGTACCCGCCGAGGAAGGAGGCTCACAGCCCTCCCTGCGGATAGGTGTTTTTTGCCTGAGGGTCTGTCAGATCAATTAGCTCCTGCTGTGGGGCGGAGGGTGCAGTGTTAAAAGTGGCTTTGTTTTCTGCCGGCTGACCTGTCTTTGCTGAATTAAGCTTATGGCTTAACGACTGTACGAGAATTTTTAGGTCAGTCGTGAATATACCAATCAGTAGATGCCGTGGCACCCCAATAGCTCGAGCTTTACGCCAGAGCTCGTTACGCTCCGTATCAAATTTCAATTTGCATTCGGGCTTAGCCTTAGGGCTGTGAATCTGGTGAAGTCGCCGAGGTGGCGGATCAGATAACTGTGGGGATCTGATCCATCCCATCCTGCGCCCGTAGTTTACTATATCTTGTACAAATTCACTCCAAGTGATTACTTGATTTTGAGCTTGGTCCTGATCCTGATCCTGATCCTGCCCTCGACGTGGGCGTCGGCCTTGTCTGGGGCGAGCGACTTGAAGTCGATCTTGTATGTTGGCCACATATGTTTTAACTGTCTGGGAGGCCTCGGATCAGTGGAGTTAATCTTGCCGGATCTATAGGGGCTAACATTGGGGATCTTATTAACACATCCCGCTCATGCATTGCTTGTATGCAGGCAGCCTTTTGCACAGATGTCACCAAATCAGAGAACCCTGAGGTTTTTATAACAGAAGGTTCTCCTCTGTCATGTGGGTCTATGCCACCAGCCCAATAAGCAGCTCGCATAGTTAATGAATAATTATGATTACCTGGAGTGGTAGTTAGAAATACTCCAGGACCCCAGTAGCCTCCTGCTTCTTCCTCGTTTAAGAGGATTCGATCTCCCCCGGTAAGGGAGACTCGACACACATATTCCATCTCGGATTCCTCCGGACGCCTGGAATATTTTTCCTGAAATTTTGCCAATTCAGCAGGAGACCATGGAATGGTTCGTACAGTAGTACGAGCCTGTTCTCCACCCTCATCGGTGGTTTCTGTTTTAATCAATGGTCGAATAGGTATAGGTTCTGGGGCCAAATCGTAATCAGAATTTTCCTCCAGTTCATCATTATCATCCCTGTCCCAGATGTCTCCTTCCCCCGTCTCGGGATCCGCATACTGTGTTAATTTGCGGACTTGTTTAGCTGAGACCGAGGACGGTATCGGGTTTAATGAGAGATTTAATTTTTCTTCTAAATGTTTTTCTCGCCTATTGGCCCAAAACAATTGCGATTTAAGGTAACCGATTTCACCTTTTAGGGTGTCGATTTGTGTCTCAAATTTCTTTCCACTTTCCTTTTCAAAAGTCAGTGAAGTTTTCAACACTTCATTTTCTGATTTTAGTGCAGCATATTCTACATCTGCAATTTTTTCAGGTGGTGGGGACTCTTCAATTTCTTTCTGCGCGCAAGATAGGCAAGCCCCTAATACAGCACAAATAAATTTTTTGCCTTTAGTGCCTTTGCTCTTTTGCTCACTTAAACACTGTTTTATACGTTCTACCACTTTATCCTCATCTTTCCAGAATTTCTGGGCCCATTCAATTCCTGCTTGTGAAGGTGCACACTTGTATTTTTGTAGCAGTTTATCCATGGCAATCCTGCCGACTACGCCAATTTTTTTACTGTCGCGTTAAAGGAGGGGGTAAGGGGAGTCTGATATTCAACTAGCCTGCCAGAGCCCTTCCAAGGACTTTCCCTGAAACAGTTTCGCAAAGTTGAAACAATAGGTAATTTATTCAAGCGACAGTTATCACAGATTCGGAATTGCCGTTGATAAATTCACTGTCTACAAAAGTTGAGCTCAAAGTAATAGTTTAGCGCTTTAGCTAACAATGTGTTCCCGGGGATATGTCTGACAAAGTCAGAGGCGCGACTCTTACCAAAAAGGCGTCCCTTCTTGGGGGGGGAAGAGAGGTTCAGGCCCGTCGACCCGTCTGTCAGGTGAAGTTCTCGCTTGACTCCTCCTCCCAAAGAGAGTTTTCAAGTGCCAATTTTTATATGTTTGGAAATCTTTTTGCGAGGTGGGACTAAGTCAATTATTGTGTATCGACTGGCTCTTGGCATGGAATGTCGTGTCGTCGGAAGCGGGACTCAGCAGTGTGACACGCCTTCAGAGCGGGCATCTTGGTATGCGTATTCGGGGGCCATCTGTGCTTTGTCCAAAGCAATCTCTGAAGCAATCTCTTGCTGCGCAGCCTCCGCGGCGCCCCACAGATCACTGAGTTTACAGTGATGGGCTATCCCCCCTTACTTTTGTTTGATAAGATAAGCACCAGTTATTTACTTCCTTTGTTAGCTCTTCGGCTCTTGACTCCCTCAGTCCGTTTGTCTTTTGTCTTGCTGGACTTGACAAGTCCAGCAAGGCCATCGATTACACCCTGTTGATCCTATCATGTGTAAACTTATATTCTTCTCATTTACGGAGTGTTGAGGACTTACAATTGTTATCTGAGGGTGATCAGGTCCAGTTTTCTGCTCCATTTGCATCTGATATTAAAAACAAAAGGTGTCTGTGGGAAATGTCTGTTAACTCTTAATTTTCTCTGATTGCACAGCAAAGTGAAGTCTAAACAAATGGAGCCTTCACTCTTAGCTTTACTTGAATGATATTGAAATAATGGAAAATATACCTTACTTCAAACTACGCGGAGAAACACAAGGATTTGTGTAACTCATATTTATATGGCAGGTGTACAACTGTTTCTAAACCTTAAATGAAATTAATAATAGGACAATATTTCACTAGGAGTTCTGATTTCATATTAAATTAACTGAATTGCTGGTTTATATATCAGCATAGTGTACATTAACTCCCAGAAGCTGAAGGCAGGGCAATAGGAATAGAAGTAATAGGTTATGCTGTCATGAGGGAAAAAGAACACCAAATAACATGATACTACTAAACTCAATTTATGAAGTGGACCAAGCAAGTGAGAAGCTGTGTCAAGGAAAATTTTATGAACACATGCACATGCACACACACATGCACAGTTATATTTAGCTAAGACCTGTCCCAGTCACCACACCATTGAGTGCTGCGTGATTTGGTATACTACTTATATAGAACTTGTTTAGCATAACTTGCTTAGCATCAGTAGCTAAATTTGCTGAAGCTTTAGACTGCAAGTTGTGAATTTTCACTTAGATACATTGAACTTATGCCTAGTCAAGTAAAAGAAGGGCCCAGAGCTGGTTCAAGTCAGAGGATTAGGAAGCTACATTCATTAACAGAAGCTGCAACCTTAGACATCAGAGAAGAAATGGCCCACCTAGAGAAAGAGAAAGGATCCAATGAAGAATGGGAAGACCCCAGACCCTAATATTACTATTGGTCTGAATTGTCGCATGAGGGGTGGAGAATTTAGATTGTAAGGATATAATTGCCCAAGGATTTTTTTGTTTAAGATTCTTCTTTGGAGGCACCCAGCTTGAGCAATAACACTGCTAATAAAAAGGACATTATAGAAGAGTCTGTTCAGCTTGTTGAATCAGCAGAAACCTAGAGTTGAACCCTGTTATGGTGGCTGGCATATGTAATTTCTGTAATAGACACAACAGTCACTTCCATGAGTGTCCATGTCAAGCTCTGGGCTGGCCAAAACAGCTGTGGTAGGCCCATATCAGCTGCCCCACGAATCTTGCCTCGCTTTCAAGATCTGATGCTTGGGATTCTCACCTTTTCTTGAATGGACAAATTCATGAAAATTGATTGCTAGGAGAGTATTATTTTTCTGTGTGGGAGATTAGTTATGGAACTGCACTGTGGAAATGGGAAATGTTATCCTTACCTTGGTAGTAAACTATCAAATTATCTAGGGGTAGTATCTGCCTCTCTGCTAAAGTTGTTGATGGTAACTTTCAGGTCGCTGATAAGCAGGAGTATCCTGAGAATAGCATGTGTCTGGGTGATTTGGGTAGAAAAAGGACCTTAATTCTCCACATAGCATTCTATAAGCCCATAAAGAATTTTTCTGTTTAGTTCTGTTATAAAACCATATTCATTTTATTACAATAGCCTCACAAAATTCATAGCATGTTTAACTCAGTACAAAATATCTGAGTCTAAATTCTTAGAGATGAAGAGGACCATATAAGCAGAAAATTTCTTTCCTTGTATAAATTTTTGCAGTATAGTAAGTTTAGAGATTTTGAATATTCTGAAAAATGGAATTTTTAAACTGCAGCTTTTAATAGCAAAGAAGATCAGCATTATTAATATTATATCTGGTAGGTTTTCAGGTGATCAAGGTCAATCCTAATCACTTAGAAAAACAGTAAGGAATACACAAAGTATAAACTTAGCATGGCTTTTCCAAATCTCTTTTATCTCCCCTGTACCAGCACCTTCTTCTTTCATTCAGTGGGTGCTTTAATCATATAATACTTTCTTATAAGCCACAGATTTTACTCACAGCTGAAACAGTAAGTCCTACTTTGTAGCCAAAGGAAGAGGTTTCCGAAAGATCATAGTAGGGTGAACACTGAAATAGCTGCTTCTGTTCCAAATAGTTTGGAATACTGGTTACATTTTCATGACATTTCTGGCAATTTGAGAATGTGTGAATGACTGCCCTGCATCTAGGTCAACTGGCAACCTATTTTGAAGAGCAACTGGCAGTACAAACTAAGTGAAGGAAATGAAAATGGAGCACATAATATTTTCTCAACATACAATCTCTTAAATTCTCCCAATTTTCAGTAGTCATAGAGACTATTCTTTTTTTTTTTCATTTGAGCCAGTTATTGTAAATTTGAGTTCAATAACCCTTTATGATTTTTTACATTAATTAGTACAATTGCACTGAACCTGTATAAACTAAGTGTCTGTGGCTTTTGCTGTTCTCTGAAGGATATTCACTTGAAACACAGGCATCTTTGTGCATGGGAAATAAAGTGGAGATCTGCAGCACCTTTAGAAACATGTATTTTTCTTTCTGTTACTGCCACTAAATAGAGCATTTGACATGCACTCAGATGTTACCCTCCTCTTTTTTCTTGGACTGTAAGGTGTGAATTTAAAAACTCAAAAGAAGGAGCAAAGCAAGGAAATGGAGAGAGAGAGAGAATATAGAATTGGAAGAAATCTTAAACAGATGATGGGAAAAGGAAAAGAGCTGAACTACGAATTCATAGAGAAGAAGATAGATAAGAATACCAAAAAAGTTTATAAACATTTAATCGCAAAAGAAATAATAACCTGTTAAGCAAGGAGGAAATTTCTGACAATTGACATGAATTTCTTGATCTGCAATTCCAGTCTTCTCATCAAATTGAGCTAACAAAAAAGTCTAACAGGTATACAAGAAGGAAATTAATATTGAGATTACAGCAAATACAGAAAGGTGTTTAAATTTTTTTTTCTTACATTAATACATGTATAAATTATGGACACCATTCATGACCTTGCCTTGTATTATCACGGATATATCTTAATCCATATTGTACTATATTATAATGTAATAGAGGTGAATAAGAAAGTAACAGGTTTTTGTAAAACTTACTGAGATGTTACCAGTATATGAGTGTAGATAATAGAGGGAGCCCATAGGTGTAGCATTTTGCACAGAAGTTTGCAGAGAAGGGCAAAGAGAAGGGGGCCAGTAACTCTGCCGAGAACAGTGCATATGTTCTGCAGTGGTGGTGGTGCACTGCCAGAACTGCTCTCCAACATGTGTTGAAGCAATTATCCTTGTAATATCAGAGGCCTCAGTCCAGACCCAAGGAAAATGCAGCTGTCCAGGTCCTTGGCTTCTGGGAAACCTGGAACCACTTGCTGAACCTGGGACAGCAGGGGGTGGATTCCTTGCCTGCAAGAGTTGGGTGGGAGTGGACGGTCTGTGTTACCAAGAGAAAAAACTGAAAAAGGAGGTCAGCAGTTTCCGCAGCAGCAGAGATCACCACAAAGAGATAACCACATCATCTGCAAGACACTGCAGCTTCAGGAGCCTAAACCCATAGCTGTACCAAAGGAAGGGCAGGCAAAGTCTATGCCCTTTGGTGTGGGAAGTAGAGGCTCCTACAAAGGCTGGAAGCTTGTGGCTTCTGGCACTAGGAGGAAAGATCTTGATCTGCTTGCAGATCTGCAAGTACTGAAGAGATTTATTACCCTGACTGCAGGCAAAGGTTTGGGAGCTGTGTCCAGTGAAGCATCTGAGCTGGCTGAGTCTGAGTGCTGCAACAGCAACCAGGATGAAGTGGCAACTGATAGCAGTGTGTGACACCCTGCTGTGCGGAAAGGCCCGATCTGCTGACCAGACCTGTTTCTACGGAGGTTTGTTGCATGATGAGCACTCAGATCCACTATGTTACGGAAAGATTGTTGAGGTGTCTCTGGCCCTCAGACTATTAAAATCTGCTGATCTACCATGTGCACACCAGCGATACTTTCAGACGACACCTGAAAACTATCACACATGACTGAATGTGTCTGGGGGCAAGATCCTGGTGGACTAGATGTTTTTCTCCTCAATCCTGCCAGTGAGATGAAAGGCCTTAAGAAGAAGGATCCTGTGGGTCAACAACTATTTGTGCAGCTGGTGCCAGCAGTAGGGCTGGAGTTTCTATGGTCAAGGGGACTCTCTTTGAGAATCAAGGACTGCTTGGAAAAGATGAGCTCCACCTGACTAAGGGGGACAAAAGCATCTTTGCCAGCCAGCTGGCCAATCTGATGAGGAGAACTGAGAATGACAGGGGAGGAAAAGGATGACATACAGTGAAATGAGGAAGTGGCCCTTTCATCTATCTGTAGTTTATCAGTTATATAAAAAGCTTTGTTACACATCAACAGCAATACAAAGAAATCTAATGGTTTTGATCATAAAATGGCAAATCCTTTGTAAACCAAAGGTGAATTCACTCTATAGATACATTTGTTTGTGGTGCACAATATGTTCATGATCATCCAAATGAGATGGAAAATATTGACTAATTGTGGTTCATTTTAACTACTTTTAGTTATAAGGTTCATGTCAATGAGACGTTTCTAAGAGATGAGGCACCTCAGTCAATGGTCTAAGAGCTTTTTGCATAATTGTACATTTTATGTGGATTTTCTTATTTGTGTTTTGAAAGGCTTTTCAATATTTTCCTAAGCAAAGTGAAATATTGAAAAGAATAAACTCTTTGTAAAAACACCTGTTATGACTTTCATGTTATAGTCATGGAATGAAATATTTTCCATAATAAGCCATATCTACAACTTCATATAAGTTTGAGAATTTGATCATCAAAATTCCAAACAACTGAGATAAAAACATCTGCAAGTTCATTTGTCTGACAATCCAGTATTTTTCCCAAAGAAAGTCAGAGTTTTTCAAAAACAAGAGCCTATTTTCTGTATAATGCTTTTGGATTCTTCCTTGATGAGTAGATACAGATAATTCCTGATGGTTTTTAACCACTGTTACATATTACTGGCAATACTTTTACATATTTTTCTCTTTTTTTTCACATTCATTTACGTATAGATTTCAAATAAACATAGAGAAAGATTAAATATACAATTACTGATAGATTATCTCTTTTTGTCTCTTTTATAGCTCCCACAGTTTTCTGATTTATTAGTATGCCAAAAATGGCGTATTAGTATTTTCCATTCCTATGGTTTGTCTCTGGATTGACTGTTCCCTTATTGCTCTTCTCTAAGCTTGTTTAAAAGCTTGTAATTTCTGAACACCATAGTGGCTTGTATTCAACTAGGTAAGAATAAATATGACTTCTGGAAATAAAGAAAATATTATTTCATAATGGAAGGAAGTGTAGAAGGTGAGGTTTAAATATCAGAAAAAGAAAAACAAAATTTGAAATAAAGGTCTAATGAGTTTAGGCAAATTAGCTCCTGCAAGAACACTAGCACAGTCTAAGGACTTAACTGAATGTAACAGAACAGGCCTGCTAATTTAGCTTCAGTCTTTATTTAAACATTTGGATAAATTATTTGTGCTGTATAATATGAAATATAAAGTAAATAGCCTACATGTCTTTGGCAATCATGACATATTCAGGATGTGAAGACAATAGTAAAAATCCCCTTAATCAGATTTTTCTCTTTTGGGAAAAGAATCAAACAAGGATTTGTTGATTCTGCCAAAGTGTAGCCTGTCATTTTTCCAGAAGAGAGTTTCAATACAAACATAATAACAAAGCTATCTGTTGCTTATATAACATATAATAGCAAAACAGAACCAAAAATTTTGAAAAATTTAGAAGTTTCTAGAACAGATGATAGAAGGTCGAAAGCTTATGGGTAAGAATCAGAGAGAGAGGCAACAAAGGGAACCTAGTGGTTGGTGTCTACTACAGGCCGCCAGATGAAGAGGAGCTGATAGACAAAGCATTCTTCCTCCAACTCCAGGAGGCTTCACGCTCGCAGGCTCTCGTCCTACTGGGGGACTTCAACCACCCCAACATCTGCTGGAAAAGCAACACAGCAAGCTGTAGGCAATCCAGCAGGTTCCTAGAATGCATTGAGGACAACTTTTTAAGCTAGGTAATAAGCACCCCTACCCTAGGGGATGAGATACTAGACCTGGTGGTCACCAGTGCGAGTGAGCTCCTTGGGGATGTCAAGACCGGAGGTAACCAGGGCTGCAGTGACCACGTGCTGGTGGAACTAACGCTACTAAGGGAAATGGGAATAACGAAGAGCATAGTCAGGACCCTGAAATTTAGGAGGGCAAATTTCCAGCTCTTCAAGGAGATAGTCAGAAGGACTCCCTGGGAAAGAGTCCTCCAGGACAGGGGAACAGAACTGAGGTGGCAGGTCTTTAAGGATGTATTCCAGAGAGCGCAAGAGCTCTCGATCCCCAGTGTAAGAAGTCGAGCAGAGAAGGGAAGAGACTGGCATGGCTGAGACAAGAGATTCTGGTCACACTAAGGAAGAAAAGGGAACTGCACAGGCAGTGGAAGCAGGGACTGGCTTCCTGGGAAAAGTATAGGGAAGCTGCCCGGTTGTGTAGGGATGGGGTCAGGAAGGCCAAGGCACAGCTGGAGCTGAACTTGGCAAGGGATGCAAAAAATAACAAGAAGGGCTTCTACAGGTATGACAGCCGGAAAAAGATGGTCAAAGAAAGCGTACCCCAGCTCATGAGCGAGACCGCAAACAGGCAACAGTAGGTGAGGAGAAAGCTGAAGTACTCAACAACTTTTTGCCTCAGTCTTCACTGGCAACCTCTCTCCTCACCCCTCCCGAGTCGATGGATGGCATGAAGGAGACCAGGAGGGTAAAATCCCTCCAGCTGTAAGTGAAGACCAGGTTCAGGACCTCCTGAAGAACCTAAACGTACAGAAGTCCATGGGACCTGATGAGATGCATCCTAGAGTCCTGAAGGAACAGGCTGATGTAGTTGTCAAGCAACTCTCCATGATATTTGAAAAGTCATGGCAGTCAGGGGAAGTTCCCAGTGACTGGAAAAAGGGAAACATTGTGCCCCTTTTCAGAAAGGGCAGGAAGGCAGACCCTGGGAACTACCTACCTGTCAGCCTCACCTCTGTGCCTGGGAAGATCATGGAACAGATCTTCCTAGAAGATATGCTAAGGCACATGGAGGCCAGGGAGGTGATTCGAGACAGCCAGCATAGCTTCACCAAGGGCAAGTCCTGCCTCACCAACCTAGTGGCTTTCTATGATGATGTAACAGCAAGAGTGGACAAGGGAAAACCAATGGACGTCATCTATCTGGATTTTTGTAAAGCCTTTGACACTGTTCCCCGCAACATCGATCTCTCTAAATTGGAGAGCCATGGGTTTGATGGGTGGACCGTTCAGTGGATAAGGAATTGGTTGGATGGTTGCAGCCAAAGGGTAGTGGTCAACGGCTCAATGTCCGGATGGAGACCAGTGACGAGTGGAGTCCCTCAGGGGTCCTTACTGGGACCGGTGCTGTTCAATATATTTATCAATGACATGGACAACGACATCAAGTGTACCCTCAGCAAGTTTGCAGATGACACCAAGCTGAGTGGTACGGTCGAGACACCAGAAGGACGGGATGCCATCCAGAGGGACCTGGACAAGATGGAGAGGTGGGCCTGTGTGAACCTCATGAGGTTCAACAAGGCCAAGTGCAAGGTCCTACACCTGGGTCGGGGTAATCCCCTGTATCAATACAGGCTGGGGGATGAAAGGATCGAGAGCTGCCCTGCCGAGAGGGACTTGGGGGTACTGATAGACAAAAGGCTGGACATGAGCCGGCAATGTGCGCTGGCAGCCCAGAGGGCCAACCATGTCCTGGGCTGCATCAAGAGAAGCATGACCAGCAGGTCGACAGAGGTGATTCTACCCCTCTACTCTGCTTTGGTGAGACCTCACCTGGAGTACTGCGTTCAGCTCTGGAGCCCTCAGCACAAGAAGGACATGGAACTGTTGGAGCGGGTCCAAAGAAGGGCTACAAAAATGATGCGAGGGTTGGAGCACCTCACCTACGTGGACAGGCTGAGAGAGTTGGGCTTGTTCAGCCTGGAGAAGAGAAGGCTGTGGGGAGACCTGATTGCAGCCTTTCAGTACTTAAAGGGAGCCTATAGGAAAGATGGGGACAATCTTTTTAGTAGAGACAACAGTGACAGGACGAGGAGTAATGGTTTTAAACTAAAACAGGGTAGGTTTAGGCTAGATATAAGGAAGAAATTCTTTGCAATGAGGGTGGTGAAACACTGGAACGGTTTGCCCAGAGAGGTAGTGGAGGCCCCATCCCTGGAAACATTCAAGACCAGTTTGGACAGGGCTCTGAGCAACCTGATCTAGTTAGTGGTGTCCCTGCTCACTGCAGGGAGGTTGGACTAGATGACCTCTAGGGGTCCCTTCTGACCCAAAACTTTCTATGATTCTATGATTCTAAGGGATTTTAGGAAGGAGTTTTTGTTCGGTGTTTCTGTGAAAGCTGAGTGTGCTTTATCCATAAACTTATGAGAAGTATAAGTCTAGAATGAGGTAAACAATTTTTTGTTTAAAATTAACCTTGCATCTAGTAATTAGATGTTGTTTTTTAGAATTTTTCTATAGTGTAGGTGCACAAGCTCTCTGTGGACTTTCAGTACAGGCTGTGAAGACAAAAATTTGGGAAGATAGTGATGTAAAGAAGGTTCGCAAAGTCTCCTGTTTCTGAATATGCTGGTGAAATTCTGATTAGTAGTGCAGGACTTGAAACTTTGTTAAGCCTGCAATAAATACTTGTTCTTCAGTAATTTTGCTGTAAAATACTGAAATGTGAGCGTGATCATGTTGACCAGGAAATGAATTTATTAATAATCATTTGAAAAGAGTTTTGATCTGTTCATTATGATGACATAGTATGTTACAGCTTTGTTAATGTCCTTGTTAAAATACACCTTCAAAACATTTCAGCTGTTCCAAAAATGAAATACCTAAGTATATGATTATACACTAATCATTTATCAAGCTGTACGGTATGACTGTAATTTGCTACTCAGAATTTAACAAATTGCTTCCTCAAATCCAACATCTGTTACAGTGATTACCAAAAAGGGATACCAGGCATCTAAGCCCATAAAACCATCAAAGGATCTTGATATACTCTGACGGAGAAAGTATGAGGTTTTGTACTTTAACACCAGGAAAAAATACATATATTTCTGAGTCTTAATATTACTCTGAGTTTCCTTATTTAAAGGTTCTTTTTTCAGTTGTTTAGGTCATAAATTTGTTAGAATTTAACTATGATCCTATCCAGATGATGACATTAATACATATTTTTTAATTATTATCATTGTCTACCAAATTATTTAGCCTTTTTTGGCACTAATGTTGAAAGGAATGGGGTTTCCTCTTTTTGCTTGTTTATTCTGATGTTCCCATATTATAGTTACTTTAGTTCTTACATGTAATGAAGGAAAGGACTTGACTTTTTAAAAGAAACAGTTTTTGTGTTAAAAATATACCTTTTTCTTCTCCTACAATATCTGCTCAAATCTAGCGGGGTTATGGTTTTTGAGATGCTTTTCATGTCATAGACACAATGTGTACACTGAATGGATCAAGGACTAACGGTCGCCAAACCAAGTAGTTCAGATTGATTAGCATTCTTGTAGTCAGCGCATTGGAGGTCCTAAGCCAACCTGTGCTCTGCTCCAGGTCAGGGTTCTCTGACATGAAAACTACTGTTCTCATTTCAGATTTGAATCCAGGAATGAAGAAATATCTATCCTATTGTGCATAGTTTAATAGCTCATTAAATATGATTATTTTTTATTGCTGGCACAAGAAGATAGGTTTCATATTGATTTTACAATGAAAGGTCTCAGGACTAGTCCAAGGTTGCTTTGGCCAATGTGTACTTTACCTTGCTATAACAACTATCTACTACTGAAGTAACAGTTTTATGCCCTGCTTCAGCTTCAATTCTGTGAATACCACATAGAACAAAGATCTGACCAAGCAAAATGGTCACAGTGTAGCAAGCAATTGATGTCAACTGAGGATGGGGGATGCTACTGGGCAATGTTTGAACTTTACCTGGAAACTAATGACCAGCAAGCAGGCTAAAGTAAGAAAATGTATAAAAATAGTCCCAATCAGACTCAAAGAATGAGGTTGAAGGGACCCTCATCTCCAGAAATCAATCTCCTTCTACTGTAGACTTAGCACACTGATAACACACAGAACCCACCGCCTTTCTGCTTGAGGACACTGACTCCATCAGCCTTATGACCCAGAGGACACTGGAAGGGTGAAAATAAGACTGAAGTAAAGATGTAGCTACTAGTACATTTTCTTGTGTATGCATTTTAAACAT
Source organism: Opisthocomus hoazin (assembly GCF_030867145.1). Lineage (NCBI taxonomy): Eukaryota > Metazoa > Chordata > Aves > Opisthocomiformes > Opisthocomidae > Opisthocomus > Opisthocomus hoazin. The sequence continues at coordinate 58,837,367 of NC_134414.1, read as the reverse complement.
ATTATTAATGTGATTTTTTTGTGTTAGTTAGAGGTGAAGTGTTAGTGCAGCTAGAGGAATAATAAAATATATTTTGCTTAGATTGCTAATATTATATTTAGGATAACAACAAATTCTTGATTTCATAGAAGTGGTGTTCTCTGTTTTGGTCATTTTGCGTTTTCATAGAACTTTTGAATATAACAAGGACGATGGTCCTGAGACAAAATAAATAGTCAACACTATAGGCAAATTTTCTACAAATTTATTATGTGTACCAATTTATAGCTTCCATGAATGATAGAATTGCTTATGAACCCTGCTTATGGGTACTAATCACATTACTGTCCTGAGTGGCAAGGTGAATTTTCCTTAAATCCTGGTTTCTGGCTGATATGAGACAGGGTAAGGTAAGTACCAGAACTGAAGATAGTCGCACTATCTATTTCTATGGAAAGATTTTCACCATATTTCATAAACCAGAAATCCCTCTACCTCTCTGATATAAGACAGGTGGACTCTCTTCAAAAAACTTACCATATGTGTGAGGAGTTATCTTTGGTAAATCACAAACACTGTGGCATTTGCAGAAGGTGTCTTCTTCAATTTGAGAATTCAGTTTGAAGTGTTATCTTTATGCTTCATGAACCGTCTGCCAATCTGTTCCAGGTATTCCCTAAGAGACCATCAGGTAAATAATGATTATTTTAATTAATATTTTAATTATCTGATTTTTTATAAATATTTTGTTAATATCAAATAAGACTAAAAGAGATCCTAGGTTACCTTAAATTTGCTCTATGGACATTTAGTTAGGTACAACTTGGTCCATGTTCTTTCAGGAATGAAAGATAGAACTACCTAAATTCTGAGTATGGCTTGTCAACGTGGAATTGGCTCAAAGCACAGCAGCCATGATGATTTTCATTCAAATAGGTGGTCAAAGGAGAATTTCAGTGCCTCCAATATTTTTCAGAAAATATTGCGTGAGTTGATGTGTTCATCCATGATGTGCTGAATATAGGCTCAGTACTGTCTTCTGCATATGAGGATTCTGAAACAGAAATGCATTTCAGGAGAGTGTAAAAACTATTGAAGTACAGGTAAACGGGAGAAATACTTGTCTTTGCACAAACATGACACCATAAGACACAGAAGACAAACAAGTCGAAGTGAGAGAAAACTAGGGGAATATTGCATATGTAAGTTGCAGTGCAAGATTAGAAAGGGGAAGCCTTCTAAAGTGTTTTCCTCTCAAAGAGCTTTTCATTATTCAATTCATTATTTTTTAATGTAAAATGAATTAGGTGTCCAAGACTTCAGCGTTCCTGGCATACAGCTTCCTCAGGATGAATTCGTTATTCCCCTCTTCTGTTTTACAGGGAGTTTTACAGTAAGGAGCTACTGGGAGGAATCACATGGGCCAGGGCTCTGGAAGGCAGGGGGGACCAAGAGTGCTGGTCACTGTTTAAACGTCACTTCCTCCATGCTCAGGAGTGGTACATCCCCCTGAGAAAGAAATTGAGCAAAGGAGGCAGGAGACCTGCATGGTTGAACAAGGAGCTTCAAGCAGAGATCAGGTGGAAAAGAAAGGTCCATGGAATGTGGAAAGAGGGACAGGCCACTTGGGAAGAATACAGGAATGTGGTCAGACCGTGCGGGGATGTGATGAGAAAGGCCAAAGCCCACCTGGAATTGAAGCTGGCAAGGGATGTCAAAAAACAACAAGAAGGGCTTCTTCAACTACATCAGCAGAAAAAGGAAGGCTAGGGACAATGTGGGGCCGCTGCTGAATGAGGTGAGTGTCCTGGTGATGAAGGATGCAGAGAAGGTAGAGCTACTGAATGCCGCCTTTGCTTCAGTCTTTAGTGCCAAGGCAGGCCCTCAGGAATCCCAGGCCCCGGAGGTAAGAGAAGAAATCTATAGAGAGGATGACTTTCCCTTGGTGGAGGAGGACTGTGTGAGAGATTGCTTAAGTGATCTGGATGCCCACAAATCCATGGGCCCTGATGGAATGCACCCACGAGTGCTGAGGGAGCTGGAGGATGTCATTGCTGAGAGACTCCGTTATCTCTGAGAGGTCCTGGAGGACAGGAGAGGTGCCCGAGGACTGAAGAAAGGCCAATGTCACTCCAATCTTCAAAAAGGGCAAGAAGGAGGACCCAGGGAACTACAGGCCGGTCAGCCTCACCTCCATCCCAGGAAATGTCATGGAGCAGCTTATCCTGGAGGTCATCAACAAGTAAGTGGAGGAAAAGAAGGTTATCAGAAGTAGTCAGCATGGATTCACCAAGGGGAAATCATGCCTGACCAATCTGATAGATTTCTACGATGGCATGACTGTCTGGGTAAATGAGGGGAGAGCAGTGGATGTTGTCTACCTTGACTTAAGCAAGGCTTTCGACACAGTCTCCCATAATATCCTCCTAGGGAAGCTGAGGAAGTGTGGGCTGGATGAGTGGTCGGTGAGGTGGATTGAGAACTGGCTGAATGGCAGAGCTCAGAGTGTTGTCGTCAGCGGCGCTGAGTCTAGTTCAAGGCTGGTAACTAGTGGTGTCCCCCAGGGGTCAGTACTGGGCCCAGTCTTGTTCAACTTCTTCATCAATGATCTGGATGAAGAGTTAGAATGTACCCTCAGCAAGTTTGCTGATGACACCTAACTGGGAGGAGTGGTAGATACACCAGAAGGCTGTGCTGCCATTCAGCGTGACCTCGACAGGCTGGAAAGTTGGGCAGAGAGGAACCTGAAGAGGTTCAACAAAGGCAAATGCAGGGTCCTGCACCTGGGGAGGAACAACCCCATGCATCAGTACAGGCTTGGGGTGGACCTGCTGGAGAGCAGCTCTGAGGAGAGGGACCTGGGTTTCCTAGTGGAGGACAGTTTGACCATGAGCCAGCAGTGTGCCCTGGCTACCAAGAAGGTCTATGGGATCCTGGGGTGCATTAGGAGGAGTGTGGCCAGCAGGTCGAGGGAGTTTCTCCTTCCCCTCTACACTGCCCTAGTGAGGCCTCATCTGGAGTACTGTGTCCAGTTCTGGGCTCCCCACTTCAAGAAAGATGAGGAGTTACTGCAGAGAGTCCAGTGGAGGGCTACAAGGATGATGAGGGGACTGGAACATCTCTCCTACGAGGAACAGCTGAGGTAGCTGGGCTTGTTCAGCCGGAAGAAGAGAAGGCTGCAAGGGGACCTAATATATACTTACAAATATCTGAAGGGTGGGTGTCAGCAGGATGGGGCCAAACTTTTTTCAGTGGTGCCCAGCAACAGGACAAGGGGCAACGGGCACAAACTGAAGCCTAGGAATTTCTGTCTGAATATGAGGAAGAACTTCTTCCCTCTGAGGCTGACGGAGCCCTGGAAGAGACTACCCAGGGAGGTTGCGGAGTCTCCTTCTCTGGAGATATTCAAGACCCGCCTGGACAAGTTCCTCTGCGGCCTGCTGTAGGTGACCCTGCTTTGTCAGGAGGGTTGGATTAGATAACCCACAGAAGTCCCTTCCAACTCCTAACAATCTGTGATTCTGTAGTTTTGTGATACCTGAACTGTTTCATGACCTAGCTGTTAAAGCTCTCTACGGCAAAGTACACTCTGGATTTCCTCACAATGAAACAGAACTTAAGTTCACATTTTCAGTTTCCTTGGTAAGTGTCATCAGCACCAATACATTATACTGCAAGGAAAGTAGATTTCTCCGTCTAGGCATAATCTTAGTGTAGAATCATCAAACGATAGAATCGTAAACTGCTGTGGGCTGGAAGGGTCATTTAGAGGTCATCTAGTCCAAACCCCCTGCAGTAAGTAGGAACACCTTCAATTAGACTAGGTTGCTTAGAGCCCTGTCCAACCTGACCTTAAATGTGTCTGAGGATAGGGCCTCCACTATGTGTCTGGGAAACCCATTCCAGTGTTTCAGCACCCTCACTGTAAAAAATTTCTTGCTTATATTCAGTCTAAGTCTACCCTCCTTTAGTTTAAAGCCATTGCTCCTTGTTCTGTCACAGCAGGCCTTGCTAAAAGGATTGTCGCCATCTTTCCTATAGCCCCTTTTGCGTAATGAAAGGCCTCACTAAGGCCTCGCTGCAGCTTTCTCTTCTCTGAGCTGAACAGCCCAAACTCTCTCAGCCTTTACATGTAGGAGAGGTGCTCCAACACTCAATTCATCTTCGTGGCCCTCCTCTGGATCCACTGCAACAAGTTCATGTCCTTCTTGTGCAGAGGGCTCCAGAGCTGGATGCAGGACTCCAGGTGGGGTCACAGCAGAGCAGAGCAGAGGGGCAGAATTACCTTCCTCGACCTGCTGGCCATGCTGTTTTTGATGCAGCCCAGGAAATGGTTGGCCTTCTGGGCTGTGAGCGCACACTGGTGGCTCAAGTCCAGTTTTTCATCCATCAGTACCCCCAAGTCCTTCTTGGCAGGGCTGCTCTCAACCCCTTCATCCCCCAGCCTGTATTGATAGCAGAGATTGCCCCGAACAAGATGCAGTACCTTGCACTTGGCCTTTTTGAACCTCATGAGGTTCATACAGGTCCACCTCTCCACCTTGTCCAGGTCCCGCTGGATTGCATCCTGTCCTTCTGGTGTGTCAGTAAATTCTGTTCAGGTAAGTACTTGAATTCAAGAGAAGACTAATGCTGAGGATCATGAGTGAATGAAAATATCTGCAGTGAGTTTCAGCTCAACACAGTGTTGAGTCAGATATATAACTAAAAATAGAAGCCTATCTCTGTTGTAAGCATCTCAGTATATCCTTTCTTAACTTCTAGCTATACAACATACCTAGAAGGACAGAAGATATAGAGAAGGCTGAAATACTGAATGCCTTCTTTGCCTCATTCTTCACTGCTCAGGCTGGCTGTCAGACATCTCAGTCCCTGGAGGTAAGAGAGGAAGCCTAGAGAAAGGATGACCTTCTCTTGGCCGAGGAGGATTGTGTGAGGGATCATTTCAGCAAACTGGACACGCACAAACCCATGGGGCCAAATGGAATTGACTCACGAGTGCTGAGGGAGCTGGCAAATGCCATTGCTGAGCCACTCTCCATCTTCTTTGAAAGCTCCTGGAGGACAGAAGAGGTGCCTGAGAACTGGAGAAAAGCCAGTGTCACTCCAGTCTTCAAAAAGGACAAGAATAAAGACCCAGGGAACTACAGACCGGTCAGCCTCACATCCATCCCAGGAAAGGTGATGGAACAGCTCATTCTGGATGTCATTAAACAAGTGGAGGAAAAGAAGGTTATCAGGAGTAGTCAACATGGATTCAACAAGGGGTAATCATGCTTGACCAATCTGATAGCTTTCTACAATGGCATGAGTGGCTGAGTAGATGAGGGGAGAGCAGTGGATGTTGTCTACCTCTACTTAAGCAAGGCTTTCAACACTGTCTGCCATAACATCCTCCTAGGGAAGCTGAGGAAGTGTGGGCTGGATCAGTGGTCGGTGAGGTGGATTGAGAACTGGCTGAATGGCAGAGCTCAGAGGGTTGTCATCAGCGGCACTGAGTCTAGTTAGAGGTCTGTAACTAGTGGTGTCCCCAAGGGGTCAGTACTTGACCCAGTCTTACTCAACTTACTCATCAGAAACCTGGATGAAGAGATAGAGTGTACCCTCAGCAAGTTTGCTGATGACACAAAACTGAGAGGAGTGGTGGATACACCAGAAGGCTGTGCTGCCATTCAGCGAGTCCTGGACAGGCTGGAGAACCGGGCAGAGAGGAACCTGATGAAATTCAACAAAGGCAAGTGCAGGGTCCTGCACGTGGGGAGAAATAACCCCATGCACCAGTACAGCCTTGGGGCGGACCTGCTGGACAGCAGCTCTGCAGAGAGGTACCTGGGTTTCCTAGTGGAGGACAGTTTGACCATGAGCCAGCAGTGTGCCCTGGCTGCCAAGAAGGCCAATGGGATCCTGGGGTGCATTAGGAGGAGTGTGGCCAGCAGGTCGAGGGATGTTCTCCTTCCCCTCTACTCTGCTCTAGTGGGGCCCCCTGTAGAGTACTGTGTTCATTTCTTGTCTCCCCTGTTCAAGAAAAGAGAGGAACTACTGGAGTCCAGCAGAGGGTTACGAAGATGTTTAGGGACTGGAGTATCTCTCCTATGAGGAAAGGCTGGAGGAGCTGTGCTTGTTTAGCCTGAAGAGGAGAACACTGAGAGGGGATCTTATAAATGCTTACAAATATCTGAAGGGTGGGTGTCAAAAGGATGGGGCCAGACTCTTGTCAGTGGTGCCCAGCAACAGGACAAGGGACAAGGGGTACAAAATGAAACACAGGAAGTTACACCTGAACGTGAGGAAGAATTTCTTCACTCTGAGGGTGACTGAGCACTGGAACAGCCTGCCCGGATAGGTTGTAGAATCTCCTTCTCTGGAAATATCCAAAACCCACCTGGACGAGGTCTTGTGCAGCGTGCTCTCGGTGTATCTGCGTGTCAGAGGGGTTGGACTACATGATCCCCAGAAAACCCTTCCAACCACTACTATTCTGTGATTCTGTGATTGTAAGTGTTCAGACTATTCTCTTTAAATCAGCACGTACATCAGAGAACTCAAAGGAGACTCACAACTTTTCTGAGCAACAGTGAAGTTTGAAAAGGGAACAAATATACAGCCCACAAAATGTGTTGAGTAGGTCTTCACTATCTATAAGAAAAGCTTAAACTTACAGAGCTCAATTGCATGCATTAATGTCTAGTAACAGTTAAAACATATGTAATATGTGTAAGATGTGTATGGGATTAAAAGATAAGACACAGCACCTAAAGAAAACACATACTCCTCTGTAACATCTGTCAGAGATCAGGATGGATACACTATGGCACCTCAAATGGCACTAAATATCTGTGTGTTAAAACTGAGCCCCACCTAGCATCCTGGTTTGGGTTAATGCAGAACTGATTCGCTTTTAGTGAATCTTCCTTACAGCGAAGTTCTTCTAATCAACTGCATTCTTCTGAAGCTGGCTGCATATGTTTGCAGACACTGTCCACTCCAAAGCTGATAACACCTAAAGTTTATAGTTACACTGAGCTAATGGTAGTAACGGAATGCAGAAAAATGCCCCTATTTATAATTATTACTATAGCATGCAAGGTCACTGGTAGACCTTTTAAATCCTGCGAATGAGGAGTCATAAAGGGTTGTACTTTCAGGGAAGGGCATACAGAACAGGTGATGCAATACTGACCAGCGAGGTATTCCACACCATACATGTCATAGTCAGTTTAAAGCTGGGGAATCACAAGAGTCTTGCTGTCTTTGTCCATGGCCAGCTTCTGAAGAGGACCCTTCTCCTCGTCCTGCCTGCAATCCTGATCCAGATTCTGATCCCTGCATTCCTGAGTCCAATTCCTGTCTACTGCCGAGGCCAGTCTGGGACTTCCTGGTGCTGCGTGGCAGCACCCTGGCACCCAACTCCGGGAAACTCAGTGTCGATTTTGCATATTTTGTTTTATTTCTCTTATTATTAACATTACTATTATTAGTAGTAAAGCCGTTTTAATATTCAACTTGTAACTCTCTCTCCCTTTTCCTCCTCTTTCCCTTCCCGTCATGGGAAGGGCGGGGGTTAATAGAGAGCACCTGCCACTCAGTTTATTGCTGCCCTCCTCTAAACAGTGACATCTATTATGCACACACAGCTATTTAAATACTTAACAGAATTGTTTGGACTCTATAACTGAATCCTTTTCTTTTTGTGTAGAGAGTTACACTTCAGAGTTACTTGCACTAACACAATCTCATGCTCAGTGTTTTTTACTGCATAGCTTTTTGTAGCTCTAGACACTGCATGAGCTTTCTGGTGTACCTTTTAGCACCATGTATCACTCTATAGTGGCCATACAGAAAACTTTGGGAGTAAATTCAACAACTGAAAGTTCTACAGGACCACGGTGAATAATTTTTACATTCTTTTACTTCAAGTGTTTTTTTTGAGTTGCATAAATGCTACACCAAGAATTTATATCTACTACTTCTGCTAGGACATAGAACATTTGTATCTGTCCCGATCCGATATCGGGGAGGTTTCGATGAGATCCCAGGAGAAGAGATTAAGATGCAAACACAGTCATATGCCGTGCAACCTTGTAAACTTTATTTTCGGTGGACCGGGAATCGGAAGTCTGGTGGGGACGGCAGTGGGGGGGGGGGGAGCAGAAGACGAGACAGGAAAAAAAAAAGGGTAAAGTCGGAAAAACCCCAACGGACGAGGAAAAGAAGTGCGGGGGGAGAGGATCAGTTGCCACCAACACGGATTCCACGATGTCCAGCAATGTCCTGTCGGCTCAGTCTCTGTGCAGGCGTGGAGCCCCAGCGAGAGTAGAGCCCAGCAGCCAGGCGGTGAGGAGGAGAGCAAGAGGGCAGTGAGGAGGAGAGCAAGAGAGCGGCGAGGAGCATGTGCTGCCGTTTTATAGGGACATTTGCGCATGCGCAGATCATGTCTGCATAAGTGCAGTTCCTGCCATGCGTGCTGCCCGCTTAGACAAGTCCGTTTTTGCCCATCCACGGGCTACTCTGTGCGCAAGCGCTTTCCTGCAGGTCGTTGTGGCGGCTTCCTTCCAGAGGCCAGCAAGAGATGGCAATAGCAATGTCGAGACAAAACCAGTTTGTAGCGGTCTTCTACAGTATCAAAGCAGAAATTTCATAACCTCAGGATTCTTTTCCAGCTCTGATCATGTCAGTCCGTCTTCTCTTGCTGATTTTCAAAATGTGAAGTAATTCTTCCAGACTTCCACTGAGTGTGGATAAACATTTGTTTTCTGAACAGTCTAGGAACTGACTGGGAGAAACTGTTTTGGTTACATTTATTACGGTTGTATTCGTACAAGCAGCTGAAGGCACAGGTGACTTTGGAACCATTGCTATTCAGCCCTGCTGACAACATTGTGATTAGAGCTAAAATGAAAAAACTAAACGTTTACTTATTGAAAATAATGTTATTGGAAATAATCTTTACTCCACAGGTTTGGACAAAAATTGAAGATGTTCGTTTTACAAGAAGGAGAAAATCCCTTGTGGAATAACTGCCTGGTTTCTTGAACAGGAATTCTGCAAATGCAATTTCACCTTCTGCCCAAGAGAGAAGCATCAAAATGATACTTGTTATGAAGGTGAAGACAATGGACAAGTGTCACTTTGGCACTCCCAGGATAATTTGGGGAATATTATAAATATTTTAATTACTTTTTGATCTTGAGATATAGAATAATATCTGTTCCATATTTTTAATCTGATGACTTACACAGGTTATCAGTTTCATAAAAAGGACGGCTATTTTGGAAACCTTTTGCAACAGAGTATTTCCGACCCTGCCTAGTTCTATGCATGCAATTTTGGAGACCAGGATCCATTGATGTTGAACACTGTAATTTTGTCTAAAGCGTTTCCAGTCTCTGGGTAGGATATAATTTTGCAAAAGTGTAGCAAAGCTGAGTGTAAGAGGTATAGGAGGGGAAGAAGATTTTATTTCACAACATTCACACACAGTTTCACACATACTCACATATCTGTTAACCCCAAGACCCACTGATTGAGGTGACTTGTCCAGCTTGCAGATGAGAGGACATCTGCATCTGTGCACCCTTGTCCAGGATTTTTTTGCATTGGTACAGTGAGAAGCAGACACCAACATGGTGACAATATACAGATTGTGAATATCGCTTTTTGTAGCTTTCAGGAGCTGATAGTAATCAGTCCCTCCACCCTGACTCACTTTTGTGAGCCATCAAGATTTACTTACTGTCCTTCATCATTCAGTCTGTGTGTTCTGAGAAGTTGCACATGGGTAAATGCTGTGATCTGGATGACATGCTACACAGGGAATCAAAACATGTCCTACTTGCACAGGTGGTGTTTTCCTCTATCCCATCAGTGGAAGGGAAGAACACCAAAAGGGACAGGAAAACTCATATGATTAACAGGTGGCACAGAGACTGGTGCCATCGGTGGAATTTTGGTGGAATTATGGGGAGGTTTACATAGCACCAGGCGTGCTGGTGACAGATGGACTCCAGCTGTCTCAAAGGAGAAAAAGAATTCTTTCCATCGAGCTGGCAGGGCTCATAAAGAGGTCTTTAAATTAAGTTCAGAGGGGGAAGGGAATATAACCAGGCTTACTAGAGATGAGCCCAGGTGTGGCATGCCGCTGAGGTTGGGCGTGAGATGGATAGCCTAGCTCAAATGCATCTACACCAATGCACGCAGCATGGGCAATAAACAGGAAGAGCTGGAAGTCATTGTACAGCAGGACAGTGCTATAGTTTAGCTGCAGCCGGCAACAAAAGTGCCACTCGTCTGCCCCTCCCCCCGCTGGTGTGCAGAGGAGAATGGAAAGAAACAGGCAGAAACTGGTGGGTCGGGATAAGGGCAGTTTAACAGAACAGCAAACAAAGGGAACAATAACAACAACGACACAGATAAAGAGAATACAGAACACAAACAGCAGAATGCAGAGAGCAACTCTCACCAACCACCGCTGCTGCGCGCTCCCCAGCCGCGAATGAGTTCCCACTCCCCAGCTCCCCCCAACCAGAAACCAGCATGACGGCACATGGTATGGAATACCCTGCTCTGTTTGGCCAGGTGGGGTCAGCCTGCCGGGCTGTGTCCCTTTCTGGATTCCGGTGAAAATTAACCCTGTCCTGGCCAAACCCAGAAGAGACAGCTATGACTTGGTTGCCATCACAGAAACACGGTGGGATGACTGTCATGACTGGAACGCTGCAATGAATGGCCATAAGCTCTTCAGAAGGGATAAGTGAGGAAGGAGAGACAGTAGGGTGGCTCTGTATTTTAGGGACTGCTTCGATTGTATAGAGGTCGACGATTGTGATGACAAGGTCAAATGCTTATGGGTAAAGATGATGCGGAATGCCAACAAGACAGACATCCTGCTGGGAGTCTGTTATAGACCACCCAACCAGGATGAAGAGGCAGATGAAGTTTGCTACAAGACGCTGGCAGAAGTCTCACAATTGCTAGCCCTTGTTTTCATGGGGGACTTTAACTTACTGGACATCTGCTGGAAATACAACACAGCAGAGAGGAAACAGTCTAGGAGGTTCCTGGAGTGTGTGGAAGATGACTTCCCTGAAGCAGCTGGTAAGTGAGCATAGCAGGGGAGGTGCCTCGCTAGACCTTCTGTTTACTAACAGAGCAGGACTGTTGGGAGATATGGTGGATGAAGGCTGTCTTCGGCTTAACTACCATGAAACGATAGACTTCCCAATTCATAGTGAGGTAAAGAGGGGGGCCAGCAAAACCACCACCAAGGACCATCAGAGGGCAGACATTGGCCTATTCAGAACACTGGTTGAGAAGGTTCCCTGGGAGAGAGCCCTGAAGGGCAAAGGGATCCAGGCAGGCTGCACATTCTTTAATAAGGAAGCCTTAAAGGCACAGGAACAGGCTGTCCCCATGTGCCACAAGAAGAACCAGCGGGGAAGATGACTAGCCTAGCTGAAAAGGGAGATCTTGCTGGGACTCAGGAAAAAAAGGAGGGTTTACCACCTATGAAAGAAAGGGCAGGCTACTCAAGAGGAGTACAGGGGTCTCGTTAGGTTGTGCAGAGAGGAAATTAGAAAGGCAAAAGCCTAGCTAGAACTCAGGCTGGCCACTGTTGTAAGGAACAACAAAAAAAGTTTTTACAAATATATCAACAACAAGAAGAGGGCCAAGAGTCTCAATCCCTTATTGGATGTAAGAGGGAATATTGCCTCTGCAGAGGGATCTGGCCAGGCTGGATAGATGCACTGAGGTCAGTCGTGTGAGATTCAACAAGGCCAAATGCCAGGTCCTGCACTTCAGTCACAATAACCCCAGGCAATGCTACAGGCTTGAGGAGGAGTGACTGGAAAGATGCCCAGAAGATAAAGATCTAGGGGTGCTGGTCGACAGCTGGCTGAACATGAGCCAGCAGTGGTGCCCAGGTGGCCAAGAAGGCCAACAGTATTCTGGCTTCTATCAGGAATAGTGTGGCTAGCAGGAGGAGGGTGGTGATCGTGCCCCTGTACTCGGCACCGGTGAGGCCGCACCTGGAGTATTGTGTTCCGTTTTGGGCCCCTCACTACAAGAAAGACATTGAGGTGCTGGAGCGTGTCCAGAGAAGGGTAACTAAGCTGGTGAAGGGTCTAGAGAACAATTCTTATGGGGAGTGGCTGAGGGACCTGGGGTTGTTTAGTCTGGAGAAGAGGAGGCTGAGGGGAGACCTTATTGCTCTCTACCTGAAAAGAGGTTGTAGTGAGGCTGGTGTCGGTCTCTTCTCCCAACTAACTATCAATAGGATGAGTGGAAATAGCCTCAAGTTGCTTCAGGGGAGCTTTATATTGGATATTAGGAAAAATTTCTTTACTGAAAGAGTGGTCAGACTTTGGAATAGGCTGCACAGGAGGTGGTGGAGTCCTCTTCCCTGGAAGTGTTCAGAAAATGTGTAGATGTGGCACTTCGGGATATGGTTTAGTAGGCATGGTGATGTTGGTGTGATGGTTGGACTTGATGATCTTAGACATCTTTTCCAGCCTCTGGTTCTCTGATTCTGTGATTCTACTTTTATAGTCCTTCTGTCCAGGTTTTTTTATCTTTTTCATGTTTACACACACATAGTCTACCATTCGTTATTCTTTCATAATAATTTTCACTTTTCCAGTACAATTTCCCACATTTGGAGGCTGCAATACTGCTAGCTGCCTTTGTGGACTTCTGGCCTAAAAGGGATGTCAAATTGTGCTCTTGTATAAATAAGAATTGCTCTTTCTGTCCCAGTAGCAGGCAGTAACATTCAAATGAATCTGTGAAACAGTAGGAAATCTACTGCTCCAGAAAATACATCTTTGAAATCTGGAATGTGTTTTAGGGATTCTCAAGATAGTGAATTAATTATGTTTCCCTAAGATGGTGCAGGCAATACTGAAAATAATAAAGGACGACGTCTTAGGGAGGAAAATGAGGAAAGTTAAGGTTGGTTTATGAATTTAGGTAAAGGTGAATTGTTAATAGTTTTTTTAAAGAGGTAATAAGAAGGGTGTACGTAGAAGAGAGAGGAAGGATTCAAGATGAGGTGAAAACAGTAAGTGTGGTGGTGGCTTTAGACAATTTTAAATACTAAGCCACTTACTGGGTCTGGCTGGGATGGAGATCATTTTCTGCATAGCAGCTCATATCATGCTGTACTTTGGATTTGTGCCTAAAATAGACTTGATAACACACCAACGTTTTACCTGTTGCTGAACAGTGCTTGCACAGCATCAAGACTTTATCTTTTTTCCCACTCTACCCTCACAGTGATAAGGCTGGCGGAGAGGGGCATGGGGCTGGAGAGTACACAGCAGGGACAGCTGACTTAAGCTGACCAAAGGGATATTTTATGCCATACAACATCATTATCAGCAATAAAAGCTGGAGCAAAGGAAGAAGAATCAAGGAATGTGAGTCATCTTCCAAGATGGGCATTATTTGGACAGAGATTGGGCATTGGTCTGTTGGCGGGAGGGGATAATCAATTTCTTTCACTTTGCTTGTTGATTCTACCTTCATCTATTAAACCGTCTTTTTCTCAACCCATGTACTTTATCACTTTTTTTACTTCCTTTTTTGTCCCCCCAGATTTTTGGGGTGTGGCAAGGAAGGAGGAAGGGAGTTTTTGTATGGGTATTTGGCTGCTGGCTGGGGTCAACAGACCACAAGCAGAAATACATTTCTTCAGTCCTTTCCCATCAACTTCCCTACTTACAAATGAAATCCAAAAAGAACTGAAATCATCACACTTGCCATTTTGCTAATTTTATCAGGAAACAATCAGTGCTAAAAAGAACAGAACTTTCATTTTTATTATTAGGATCATCATCTGTCTACTTTAAAGCAAAAGTCAGCAAAAAAAAAAGCCAGCTTGGAGTGCAGATTCATAAAATTACTTTCAGTGCAGATACTTCAGAGTTTTTACTTTTATTTTTAAAGGGTAATAATTTGTGAAGAAGGAGATGAACACCAATATTGAGAAGATGTGTTCTATTTTAGCACCTGTTACTACAAACATCACAATAGTGACATTTCCTTAGATAGAATTTCACAAACTCCCAGGCCTCTTTCTTCTCTGAAATGAGACAAGCCAGCTGGAACTTTTGGATTTCTGCAAAATAAAAGGGAAAACACTGCAGGTGACATTCAGCAGCATTGTATTGTTACAAGTATGTGGTATTTAGGAGCAGTTTTGTTCACATGCTGTGCAACCATTACAGAGAGTCGTTAGCAGGGTATGTTAGAGAGGTAACTGTAGCACTTTTTCAGATAGCAGCTCCTCTGAGTATAAGTTATGATTGCTAAGTTACTTTTCTGTGCTTAGACTTACCAGGTCTCAGAGCAAATTTATAGGTGTTATTCTTGTAGTGGCTAGGTGAAAAACTACCAGAACTGAAATCTGGAGCCTTCCCTTAGGAAAAAAAAAATCAGTATGTTAGCAAATTGCAGATACCCTCTTGAGAAAATTAGTTACACTACCGAAGAGAAACTGCATTGATATCAGGAAACTCAGAAACTCTTTCTGTGGTTCTCACATGAAAATGTTTTGTTTAGGCTCTGTAATTGCAGTCACAAAAAAGATGTAACAAGACTTCGGTAATTCTAGCTGTATTAATAGAAAAAAGGTTTAAAGATGATTCACACAATTTCAGGGATTTTATTGTTTTTTAATGACTTGACTGCAGTTTGTTTGTTTGTGTGTCTTCAAGGGTTTTATTGGTTTATTTGTATACAACATCAGCAAGGACAGGATTCAGCACCAGGTCTTGGACACGCGAGTAAAGGTATACAAGTAGGTGCATATGTAAGAGCCAGGTTTCTAAATTCCCGTCATGGTCAATGGAAATTTGCATGTCATGTCATACATGCCTGCATTCCAAGAGAGCTGGTCTCTGTTTAAACATCACTTCCTCCATGTTCATGATCGGTCCATCCCCCTGAGAAAAAAGTCTAGCAAAGGAGGCAGGGAACCCGCATGGATGAGCAAGGAGCTCCTAGTGGAACTCAGATGGAAGAGAAAGGTCTATGGAATGTGGAAAGAGGGACAGGCCACTTGGGAGGAGTACAGGAATGTTGTCAAAGCATGCAGGGATGCAACAAGGAAGGCCAAAGCCCACCTGGAATTGAATCTGGAAAGGGATGTCAAGGACAACAAGAAAAGCTTCTTCAAGTACATCAGCAGCAAATGGAAGAGTAGGGACAATGTGGGGCCACTGCTGAATGAGGTGGGTGTCCCAATGACGAAGGATGCAGAGAAGTCAGATTTCCCGAGTGCCTGCTTTGCTACAGCCTTTAGTGCTAAGGCCAGTCCTCGGGAATCCCATGCCCTGGAGGAAAGAGAGGAAGACTTCACTTGGTTGAAGAGGACTGTGTGAGCAATCATTTAAACAATTTGGACGCCCACAAAATCCATGGGCCCCGATGGAATGCACCCATGAGTGCTGAGGGAGCTGGCAAATGCCATTGCTGAGCCACTCTCCATCATCTCTGAAAGGTCCTGGAGGACAGGAGAGGTGCCTGAGGACTGGAGAAAGGCCAATGTCACTCCAGTCTTCAAAAAGGGGAAGAATGAGGACCCGAGGAACTACAGGCCAGTCAGCCTCACCTCCAGTCCAGGAAAAATGATGGAACAACTCATTCTAGAAGTCATCATCAAGCAAGTGAAGGAAAAGAAGGTTATCAGGAGTAGTCAACATGGATTCAACAAGGGGAAATCATGCCTGACTAATCTGATAGCTTTCTATGATGACATGACTGTCTGGGTAAATGAGGGGAGGGCAGTGGATGTTGTCTACCTCAACTTAAGCAAGGCTTTAGATGCTGTCTCCCATTACTTCCTCATAGATAAGCTCAGGACTTGTGGGCTAGATGAGTAGTCAATGAGGTAGATTAAGAACTGGCTGAATGGCAGAGCTCAGAGTGTTGTCATCAGCGGCGCTGAGTCTAGTTGGAGGCCTGTAACTAGCGGTGTCCCCAAGGGGTCAGCACTTGACCTAGTCTTACTCAACTTACTCATCAACAACCTGGATGAGGGGGCAGAGTGTGTACTCTCAGCAACTTTGCTGATGACACAAAATTGGGAGGAATGGTGGATACACCAGAAGGCTGTGCTGCCATTCAGAGAGACCTGGACAGGCTGGAGAACCGGGCAGAGAGGAACCTGATGAGGTTCAACAACGGCAAGTGCAGGGTCCTGCACCTGGGGAGGAACAACCCCATGTACCATTACAGGCTAGGGGAGGGTCTGATGGAGAGCAGCTCTGCAGAGAGGTACCTGTGTTTCCTGGTGGACGACAGATTGACCATGAGCCAGCAGTGTGCCCTGGCTGCCAAGAAGGCCAATGGTCTCCTGGGGTACATTAATAAGAGTGTGGCCAGCGGGTCGAGGAATGTTCTCCTCCCCCTCTACTCTGCCCTAGTGGGGCCCCATCTGGAGTCCAGTGTCCAGTTCTGGGCTCCCCAGTTCAAGAAAGATGAAGAACTGCTGGAGAGAGTCCATTGGAGGGCTACAAGGATGATGCGGGGACTGGAGCATCTCTCCTATGAGGAAAGGCTGGAGGAGCTGGGCTTGTTCAGCCGGTCTTCTTACCCGCTGGCTTGTCTTTCAGCACATGAGGACATCCTTCTGCTGTGCCTTTAATACTTCCTCCTTGAAGAGTGCCCAGCCTTCCTGGACTCCTTTGCCCTTCAGGACTGCCTCTCAAGAGAATCTGTTAACCAGGCTTCTAATCAAGCCAAAGTCTGCTCTCCGGAAGTCCAAGATGGCAGTTCTGCTAACCTCCTCCTAACTTCTCTGAGAATTGAAAACTCTATGATTTCCTATTCGCTGTGCCCTAGACGGCCTCCAGCAGTGACATAACCCACAAGTCCTTCCCTCTTTGCAAACAACAGGTCCAGCAGGGCACCTTCTTGTCGGAATCGGCTGGGCCGCAGGCGGCCTTGATGATTTTGATGGATTAGAGCCATATCTTTGAGCTAATTATTTTGTGCACCTGTGGTTGAAAAACAGGAGCAAAGGAACGAAGAAACAGGATGGGAAAATCCAACACTTTGATAAGTGTGAACGGACGCATGATGACCAATCAGAAGAACAAAAGAGCTGCATGCCAAAAGACCCTCACCAATGAGACTCTGGGGGTGGGGGACAAGGGGATATAAAAATGTTATGATTAACCATTAAAGTGCTTCTGCTGCTGCTTCTGCTTCTGCTTGCTTTTGCTTGCTTTGTGACTGCCGTAACTTATTGTGGCGTGCTGCCACACTTTCTCTCTTTGGCTCACTCACCAGCTGTGTCAGGAAGTTATCTTCCACACATTCCAGGAACCTCCTGGACTGCTTCCTATCCGCTGTATTGTATTTCCAGCAGACATCTGGCAAGTTGAAGTCCCCCACAAGAACAAGGGTCAGCGATTGTGAGACTTCCCCTTGTTGCTTATAGAATATTTCATCTATCTCTTCATCCTGGCTGGGTGGTCTGTAACAGACTCTCACCATGGTATCTGCTTTGTTGGGCTTCCCCCTGATTCTTACCCCTAAACACTCAATCCTATGGTCGCCGTCATCAAGCTCTAGACAACCAAAACACTCCCCAACATACAGGACTACCCCACTGCCTCTCCTTCCTTGCCTATCCCTTCTGAAGAGTTTATAGCCATCCATTGCAGCACTCCAGTTGTGCGAGTCGTCCCACCATGTTTCTGAGATGGCCACTATATCATAGTTTTCATGCTGCATGATGGCTTACAGTTCCTCCTGTTTATTGCCCATGCTGTGTGCATTGATAAAGATGCACTTCAGCTGGGTTATTGATCCCGTTCTCTTTGTGGGGGCAGACGCTTCAATTCCTATGTGACCATTCTCAGGCTCTTCTGTGGTTTCTAACACCTCAATGACGCTTGCGCCTTTGCTGCCACATGGCTCTCCATCCCCTGCCTTCAATGAGATGGTAGACCACTGCAGGACCTCATGAACACACTGGCCCTCGCGTGTTGGTGTGCAGCCCCCAGGCTTATCTCTAGTGAGCCTGTTATTGTCCCTTTCTCGCTTCAAATCTAGTTTAAAACTCTTTCCACCAGCCCTGCTAACTCCTCTACAAGGATCCTTTTTCGCTTTTGTGACACATTTACCCTGTCTGTTGCCAGCAGGCCTGGTGTTGTGTAAACCAAGCCATGATCAAAGAACCCAAAATCCCACCAGTGACACCAGGCTCAGAGCCAGGTGTTGATCTGCTGGCTCTTCCTGTTTCTTCCCTCGTTGTTCCCTGCAACTGGAAGGATGGAGGAGAACACTACCTGTGCTCCTGATCCTGAAACCAGTTGCCCTAAGGCCCTGAAGCCTCTCTTGATGGCCCTCTGATTTCTAGTTGCCACTTTGCTGCTGCCTACCTGGAAAATCAGTAATGGACAATAGTCTGAGGGTCATACCTGGATAGGAAGCTTTCTCTTCACATCTTTAACCAGGGCCCCAGGGAGGCAGCACAATTCCCAAGAAGTGAATCTGATCTGTGTATTGGGCTTTCTGTTCCCTTCAAAAAGGAGTCTCCTATGACAATGACCTGTCTTTTTTTCTTGATAGATCGGTTTTGATTCAGGATATAGGCCAACTTAACCTTGGTGACACCTCTGAGCTAGATGAACCATCCTCCTGTAGGTAAAGTCTCCTACAGGTCCTTTGTCTGATATTCCAGCCCTCTTCACTGACACTTAGTCACCTCAAATGGCTATAGGCTTTCTGCAGGCAAGCTGAACGCAGCCATTAGTCAACACAGACCATTTTGTTTTAAACGTATTTTTCGACAACAATGTAACAGTCAGCAGCGCAGTTCTCTAGACTGAACTTATAATACCGACCACATGTCCTTTGATGAAAACTGGATCCTAAACTAGAATCTAACCTGTGACATAGGTTAGATACCTCTGTCACTGACACCTAGGTTTATACGTCTGAATACAAATCTTAATCCTAACAGGAGTATTATTCATAAAATGGTTGCCATGTTCTTAAAAATTTCAAGCAAAACACAGTCTGAACATATTTTAATTATATATTTCGATTATTGAATGAATATTTATTGGGAAATGGAATAGAGCGCAAAAGAGACACAGAGCTGTAAAAGGAAAAAAAAAATTCCTGGTTATGAGACTCCAATTAATCTACTGACTTAGTTGCTAATGAGAAAGATAAGATAGATATATGATGTTGCAGGTGTATGCAGGAAATTAGCAAAGAGGTATCAAGAAAAGAGAGAGAACAACATTCACAGCGGTTCCAAGACATTAGCAGAAAAGAAATGGACCAAGGTCTGCCATATATCCTTTCAATTTTTTTTTTCTTTCTTGTTTTTCCTTAGATAGCCCCTTAGCATCTGGTCAGCAGACCTGAAAGCCTGTTTCAGTTTAGATACAACGAAACTTTAAATACAGTGAAAGAGAAATTTAACAAGAGCAAGTGCCAGATTCTCCACCTGGGATGGGGCAATCCTGGTTATATGTACAGACTGGGGGATGAGAGGCTGGACAACAGCCTCCTGGAAAGACATCTGGGGGTTTGTGTTGATGGCAAGTTGAATATGAGTCAGCAGTGTGCCCTGGCACCCAGAAGGGCCAGCTGTATCTTGGGATGCATCAAGCACAGCATAGCTAGCCAGAGGTGATAGTCCCACTCCGCAGTGCATTGGTGCATCCCCACCTCTAGTACTGAATGCAGTTTTGGGCACCTCAACATAAGAAGGATATCAAACTATTTGAGTGACTCCAGAGGAGACAAGGTGGTGAAAGGTCTTGAGGGCAAGACTTAGGAGGAGCAGCTGAGCTCACTTGGCTTGTCCAGCTTGGAGAAGGGAAGGCTGAGGGGTGACCTCATCACTGTCTACAACTTCCTCGAGAGGTGCAATGGAGGGGGAAATCCTGATCTCTCTCTGGTGACTGGTGATAGGACACGCGGAAATGGTATGAAGCTGTATCAGGAGAAATTCAGACTGGATATTAAGGAAAGGCTCTTCACTGAGATTGTGGTCAGTCACTGGAACAGGCTCCCCACGGAAGTGGTCATGGCAGCAAGCCTGTCACATTCCAGGGAGGCTCCAGAAGATGCTCTTAGTCATATGGTTTAATTTTAGGTAGTCCTGCAAGGAGCAGAGAGTTGGACTCGAAGATCCTTGTAGGTCCCTTTCAACTTAAGATATTCTATTATTCTGTGAAACTTAATGTCTATGCTTACACATACACAACTTTTTTATTTCTGGTTGCCTCACTTGCCATACCTCAGCATGCATCAAATGTAAAGCCCAGTTCTTAAAGTTTATTCTCTTTCCGTTTTGTATGTGGGGAATATACATTATGTATACACATTATATACATGTATATATATATACACATATATATACATATCTATACACATACATATATATACACATTTATATACATTATATATATGATTTCCTTATTCCGTTCCTGAAAAAAAGTCTTTTATTTGCTATTAAACATCACAAACTCTCTATAAATACCAAATGCACCAGCAACTGTGAAAGGTAAAACTGACAATAGGGTATATCATTTATACTACATTGTTTAATGTGGGTTTTGCAGCTGAAAGAAGAGATTCAGTTTCTTAAGCTTTGTTTTTGCTTTACTTAGGTATTTACATCCATTTTTGTTCATTATTTGGGTTTGATAATTCGTTTTTTTCATTTACAATGGAACTGTAACAGAAAGATCACTGTATTTACTGGATGAAGGATGTACTCTGGTTACATTAACATTTTCTCTAAAATTCTTTTTCTCTGATGAGATGACATAGTATAATTC
This sequence comes from Opisthocomus hoazin, assembly GCF_030867145.1. Classification (NCBI taxonomy): domain Eukaryota; kingdom Metazoa; phylum Chordata; class Aves; order Opisthocomiformes; family Opisthocomidae; genus Opisthocomus; species Opisthocomus hoazin. Next base: position 58,816,578 of record NC_134414.1, on the reverse strand, counting down.
TTATTTACATAGGTGACATGAATATATTTTTCTTGTTTCCTCTTCCATTGTTATTTCATTTCTCAGTCTCGCCTGTCCTTTATAGTCCACAGGGTTTGCACAACTATTTTAAGGTACTAACAAAAATCTTTTGTGTGTTATAACTGGATTGAATCTTCTGTCTGCTTCACAACTTATCAGAAGTACTGATGCCAACACATCATTAGAGTACTCCATGCATGGCACAGAAGTGCGAACAGGTGGTGAAAGAGGAGAAATGCCAAAAAAAGCAAACATTGACTGAATATGTATCCTGAAACCACAGTGTTATCTGATTATAAGAACAGTCCCTAATCTCTCAGAGCAAAAAAAAAGAGCCAGATTACTTTAAACAATCAAAAACCTAGAGTTTTCATAGCTCGTTTGGATGGAAAGGTGTTGTGGAGACATACCTGTGCTTCAGATTTCACATACGAGGTATGGTGGGACAAGACTGGCAGTGATGAGCAACTAGAGTATGGCTGAGTATGAAAAATGTGTTGGCCAGGAGAGAATAATCACACACATACATGAACTGATATTCACTTTCAGCTTGTGTGATATTTGAATACCCTTATTTAAGTTAAGAAAAAGAAAAAAAAAAAGCACAATCTTTCTAAAATTCATGATGTTAATAAGTTTTGAATCCTGATTTGTTTCAGAAAGTCTCAGTCTGATACAAAGCCCGTGGCTGAAAATATAATGAATACCTGGCAAAAATGTTTATTTTGGTTTGGTACATCATGAACATACCATATTCAGCACTTCACCTCAGTGTTAACAAGATTATGGAATGTTTGAGCACATTTTTCAGTTGTCAGGACATCTTCAAAATATAATTCTTATATGAAGAAGAATTTTCAATATCGTTACTGAATCTCAAAAAATATAGGAGCATAGCTATCAGAAAATCAAGGGTAAAGTGTGAAATTATCATCACTCTGTTGATTAGCAAATGTGAGAATTTTCCATAATTGCCGAAAGAATAGTGAAGGACAAAGCAGGAAGAAAAGAGTTAGAGACAGCAGTGCAGTATGCCATTTAAGGTCATTTTGGTTTCATAGAATGCAACAAATTACTTATTCATGTCATATTTCCTGATTGTTTAATTCTCTGTTTAATTTCTTCCCCCTTTGATTCAAGTAACCAAGAGGAATAACATAACATGTATCAGGAATAACACATTAAAGTATCTCAGACATAACTGGTTTGATTGTTTCATTCTCTGCACTGCAATTAAATAATAGCGTATGTGTTTATATTCTCAGAAGAAAATAAAAGTGAGTTATACAATTCCACGGATGCATTTGTTACCATTTCAATAAATAAAAGTTGTTTAAAAAAATCAGTTAATACTGGTCTTAAGATTGAGAAGGACAGTTTCAGCTACAATAACTGACATCTGTGAAGCTTATTTGGAGTTCTCTAGTGAGTGATTTTTAACACAAAACAGTGCTTTACTGAAAGTGAAACAGCTTATAGGAAAATCAGCATTCAAGAAGCAGTCAAAATTAAGAGCAATAATAATATCATGATTTTGTTTGTTGACAGCAAACAAAAGGTATCATTTTCTATCCCACTTCTTAAAATGGTAAGAATAACTGCTGAAATTCGTAGGGTCATATATACAAAGCTCAGTAAAGTAAAAAGACAATCAGGATTTACATTACTTCAAAAAAAATTAGTAAGTACGTAAAGAAGTTAATGATGATATTTCGGCTAGTAAATGTATATTCCAGCTGTTTTAGCAACAAATAAGAAGCTAATTGTGTGGACAGCAGTTAACACACATCAAAAGACAAAGAAACCTATGAGATGTGATTTGAAGAAGGATGTCATCCTTATGTGTGGTGATCAATGTTTAAATTTTCAGTAAAACATCTTAGAGGAAGAAAGATGAGGGCAAGAGAGGGACAAGAACAAGACCTTAGACATGCAGATTAAAGAGAAAAACTACATCATTAGCAAGAAATACATTGTATATATATATGTATACATACTTAAGGGAAATTTTTATCTCTACTGCCACTGCCTTTTAATGATTTTAGCAATCTTACTACTGTGCATTCACTTGTAGTACAAACAACCCCACAACACTCTAATGCATCTTAGAAGAGCTTCAGGCTGTTATCTTTCATATACATTGTGTATAAACTTAGTTCATCCCCAAGAATCTCAGGATTTGTATCTAATTCTTAATATTATTTCATATTAAAGATCCATATTATATCACAGTCCATGTTTCTGAAATTCAGGCAGACTGAAAATTTTCACCTAGATTCATTATTATCTGGAACATATAGAAATCTGTATTTACAATATCCCTAATTTTTGGTACTGTTCAATCTCTTTCCACATGTAAAATATGGTGTAGGTATATGTTTCTGTAGCATAAAAAAGCTTATGACATCATAATTATTCTTTCAGAAACAATGTGTTGTTGTTTGTAAAAGCCAGGGAGTCTGTGATTTTTTATTCTTCAAAGGGTATGCTTATCAATGTCAGACTTCTTTTATCTCAAGGTCTTTTTTTTTTTTAATGGAAGCAACAAAGTACAGAAGATTAGAGTTTATATGAATTGTATCATAATTTATTACATTAATAGTTACACTTTTTCCAAGTATCTGTTCTAAATATTCTTATTCCTTATATCATCGTGAAGACGCAGTATTTTTTCCAGACCCTCATACTGCATGCCATATTAATGCTGTCATAGTTGAGGAGGTTAGGTAATAAATGCTAGCTTGTGATTTCAATTTTTCTGAAATTGTAGATCCTTAAAGGGATTCCTTATTCCAGAGAAAATTATTCTCTCACAAGTCTCTTCAAAAAGTAAAAAGGACTGTGACTAAAAATCTTCAGAACACTTTAAAGCAGATACCCGAGGACTAGTGAAAATAGGTACTCAAATACAAGTTATCTTTAGAAGCTGAAAAAGGCATAATGGAAATTTCAGAAGTGATTCATTTATAAGCACTTGTGATTCTTAGAACCTGTAACAGCTAAAAATATAACACGGACAAGTAATTGGTTATTACATGCCACTAAATACTATGAAAAATGTGGTCTACGTGTTCTACTTGCAGATAACAGTAAGTATTCAGATATGAATTTCTAGATTTTGAGCAAGCCTGCAAAAATTCACATAACTAAACATATTATTTCTGGTATGTGTTAAAATATTATTTGTGATATCGGCTAGAGGAAGAACACAGCAATCCAGGAGGTTCCTGGTGTGCATTGGTGATAGCTTCCTCCTCTAGGTGACAGAGGAGCCAATGAAAAAAGGTGTAGTGTTGGACCTCATACTCACCAACATGGAGGGGCTCACTGGGGATGTGAAGATCAAAGGTAGCCTTGGGTACACTGGCCATGAGATGGTGTTCATGATCCTGAGGTCAGGGAGGAGAGTGAAAAGCATGCTCAGAATGCTGGAATTCAGACCCCAGGCTTTGACCCCTTCAAAGATCTGCTTGGAAAAGTCCCATGGGATAAAGCCCTAGGCAGATGAGGGGCCCATGAAAGCTGATTAACGTTTAAGGATCTTCTCCTCTAAGCTCAAGAAAGCTCTACCCCAACAAATAAGAAACCAGGCAAAAATGCGATGAGGCCTGCGAGGATCAACAAGGACCTCCCAGTCAAACTCAGACAAAAAAAAAAAAGTGAATGGTGGTTGGAATCAAAGATGGGTAACATAGGAGAAATACACAAGCATTGTCCAGGCATGCAGGGATGAAGTCAGGAAAGCCAAAGCCCAAATGGAATTGAATTTGGCCAAGGATGTTGAAAACATCAAGAAGGGCATCTACAAGTACATAGGTTACAAAAAGAAAGACCTGCTAGGGAAAATGGGGGTCCATTGCTCAGTGAGACAAAGGACTTGGTTACACAGGATACAGAAAAAATGGAAGTACTGATTGCCTTCTTTGCCTCAGTCTTTACTACCAGTTCTGGCCTTCAGGAATCACAGGTCCCAGAGACCAGGGAGAAAGGCTGGAGCAAGTGAGACATAGCTGTGGTCAAAGAGGTCACGGAATACTTAGGCAAATAGGACATACAGAGGTCCATGGGCCCTGATGGGATGCGCACATGAGTGCTGAGGGAGCTGGCAAATATCATTGTGAGACCATTCTTGACAGTCATGATGACTGAGAGAAGAGCTTAAGGACTGAAAGAAAGCAAGCATCACCCTTGTATTTTTAAGTATATTTAAGTATAGAAATACTTAGAGGAAGCTTGCAAAGAGGATGGAGCCAGGCTGTTTTTAGTGGTGCCAAGTGTTAGGACAAGAGGCAATAGGCAGAAACTGAAGCGTAGTATGTTCCCTCTGAACATCAGGAAACACTTTTTTACTGTGAGGGTCACTGAGAACTGGAATAGGTTACTCAGAGAGATGATAGAGTCCTCATCCTTGGAGATATTTAAAAGCTGTCCGGACATGGTCCTGGGCAAATGGCCCAAGGTGGCCCGTCTTCAGCAGGGGGATTAGAACAGATGACCTCCAGAGGTCTTTTCCAACCTCAACCATTCTGTGATTCTGTGACTGTATCTAAAAATCGAAAGCACTGAAACTGAAATGTATCATGTTATATATTTATAAATTTTCATAACACTTTCTTCTGTTCTAAAATAAATTTGTTTTCATTTGTTTATACAGAAGAGAATAAATCTACTTAACATTCACTTAGAAATATTAATCAATATTCTAACTTTGTGTGAAAAGAAAAAACTATTCCTATTAAAGGTATCTAGTAACCTTTTCAGTTTTGACTTTCACCTATAGTCCCTGGGAATAGATTTTCTTTATAAAAATTAACCTTAATGTTGATGCTCCCAGCCTTTTTTCTGTGGCAATTTGCGTGTTGCAGACACTGATGAGGTAGTGAGCAAATGCTGTAGTATTGCATCATCACAGGATTGTAAGCCATGACAGAAGCTGCTGAATAGATACACAGCTCAAACTCCCATCCTGAGAAGTTATCATATAAAGACATCTTACTGTCAGACTAAGTATCCTTGCATATGTGACTCAAAGGTGGTGTTTAATGCAAAAATGGAAAGATCAGAGTTAAATCTGCAGCAATTCATTTCAGGCCCAGGAACACATGTCCACACCACATGTCAGCCAGCAATGAATATCTTGTATGTTGCTAGTCCTAGGTGGGCACCACACATGTAAGTAGGGACCTAACTACTGGTTAACCTTACACCATTATTGAAAGTAAGTCACTCCAGAGGGTGATTTAATGCACAACTTCAATCTTTGTTCCACCATGAGGGAAACATTTTCAAGCCCATCAAGCTCAAGACATCAAGCATAAACACAGTGCAAGTTCATATCGAGAAGAGACTTGGTATGACACTAAAACACACCAGCATTCTGGTGCACTGAAAAGAAAAGCAAGAGAAGTATTCTTGTGCACGCTAGAATATCAAAATCAAAAGGCAATGTTTAGATTCTGATGTAAAGAAAAACCCTCATCAATAATTCAGTTTATGTCCCTCATTCTGAAGTATTGTATGTGCTGGCTAATGTTAGATAATTTTGAGACAGGATTGCAGCTTATATGAGGCATGATTTGTGGTACCTGTCATCTTTCAAGGCCTGCTTGAGTAATCAAGTCACAGAAAAGTACTTGCCTCTAATCCATTTCCCAGGAGGCTAAGGGCTATGTTGTAAGTTTAGTTAGCAGTTTAACTGATCCACAAATATGCCATCAAGGTAATACCATTACTTGTTCTTGGCTGGCTGCTGTTTCTGTCCTGCCTATTATAAAGAAGAGAGGAGAAGAGAAGAGAAGAGAAGAGAAGAGAAGAGAAGAGAAGAGAAGAGAAGAGAAGAGAAGAGAAGAGAAGAGAAGAGAAGAGAAGAGAAGAGAAGAGAAGAGAAGAGAAGAGAAGAGAAGAGAAGAGAAGAGAAGAGAAGAGAAGAGAAGAGAAGAGAAGAGAAGAGAAGAGAAGAGAAGAGAAGAGAAGAGAAGAGAAGAGAAGAGAAGAGAAGAGAAGAGAAGAGAAGAGAAGAGAAGAGAAGAGAAGAGAAGAGAAGAAAGACAAATAATTGGAAAGCAGGCTGCTTTGACTTGGTATTCAGGTGTTCACTCATACCATAAGCAGTCAGCATTTTAAGTATTTTTTTCTTGGAGGTGCTTGACTTCTACTGTATCACATTATTTCCTCAATAGTTCTCTCTTTGAGGTGCTTACCTTAAAAACATATCTGTGGATGATGACTTGTCAAGTTGTGCAGTTAATGGGGTTCTCTCATCGTACAACTGTGATTCATTTGCTTAGGATGCTTGATTCATAAACACAAATACATGCAACACCAGTTTTCTTTCACAGAACTATTTGCCTTCTGCATGTTTGAAAAATCTGTAGCATTCAAAGACTACGTGCTCATGCAATCTACCTTGATATGATTATGCAAAGACATCCCCCCCATGAATAAACTCTTCAAATGTGATTCTCTTTGAATAGCTTTCATTTCACAGAATAAATGCAAGTGGCAAGTGCATCAGTACCATCATAAAATCCTTAAACAAAATGTGCATGAATACAACATATCAACTGCTGCAAAGTACTGCAACAAATTGGTTCTGAAATCTGTGAAAAGGCCATAAGAAATCCATCTCTGTGAGAATCTCAGCCAAATGTGTTCCACTCCAAGTATTTAAAATAACTGGAGTTTGCTATTCTTATTAAATAAAATGTCAAGTCAATAAATGTCAAATCAATGTCAAATCAATCAAGTCAGTCAATGTTAAATTAATATTAATACTGTGGTTTTAGGGCATGCTGTGAAAATATTTTCTTGGAACAAGCTCCATGTAACTTTTCTGAACCACTTCTTTGGAGGATTATATTCTATCCACTGTTACTGGGGAATTTTCTTCTAATTCAAGACTAGTTAATTGAGATTTACTTCTTAAAATATTTTAAATTGCAATGTTAGTGTTACTTTGTATACATTTTTTAGTAAGCATTGGGATTTTTCTTAATTGCTCTGCTTGTCAGTTAAATTATTGGAACTTAGGGTACAGTTATATTCTTCAAGAAATAATTTATTTTACAAAAAAATGGTTAAATATAACTTTTCATTCAGAAGGCTTCAAATAGAGCTTTTGTGCAATGTTTTAAAATAAGGAATGTTTGACCATCTGTCTAATAAAATAATTTGAGACAGTCTCTCCTTTGAAACACTGCAGTCTTGCCCAGTAATATATAAATAACTAAACAACAATTTACTGAAAATAGGATAAATGAAAAAAAGACATGATTAGGAATGGGAACAAAAAACCCCAATAGTAAGGGTTCTGCAATGTAGAGCTGATTGTGGCTTACCTCACAATTAAATTTTGTCTTCTCAATGTCATTTTCATAGAGTACTCAGCACCTATGAAACTTTCTATGGCTCAGATTTGCAACAGTTTTAAAGTTGAACAGAATTCTATCTAGAGACTTACAATAATATGGGACCAATTTTTTATGAAAATAAATACACTAAATAATCATGTTATTACTACGATACACCAATGTGAATGGAATTTTACCAGAACAGGATAACTAGAAAAGGCAAGGAGATACTAAAACTATTTCATAAAGTTATTTGCTGTTCTGTGCACCAAAGTTCAAATAAGATCAAATCAAACCAGGGAAAAAACAGAGAAGGGCTACTTGGACAATTAAGAGTCTGAAGAGGGAGAATGACAGAACTTGGGTGGTTTAACCTGGCAAAATGAAGACTGAGAAGAAACATGACCTCTCTATAAACACATCGTGGAAAGTAGCACAGATAGATAATAGCTAGCTAATAAAGACAATATTGGCTCAAAACCTAGTGCTTATAAACTGGTCTTCAGTCATTTAGACTATAAATTAGCATAAGATTTTAAGCATCTGACCATGAAGGTACAGCAGTAGACTTGCAATCAGAGTAGTGAGGGAAAATCATTGAACATTGAAAAAAAAAACCCAAAAAACACCCCCCCCCCAAAAAAAGGAGATGAATCCAGTTATTAAAAAAAAAAAAAAAAAGAAACTTGACTTCTTGCAACTCTAGGCAATTTAATGTCCTAGGGCATCCTTTCTAATCTTACATTCCCTTTAATTAGCTAGGGTACATGGTAAGAGAACATCAGGCATTGGTATGGATTTAATGGTCACCTAAACATTCATGGCTGGAAAAAGCATAACAGTTCATAACCTCTCATGTGTCAGGCACTTAACTGGGGCCAGCAAAATGTTACATATTTTCCACAATATACAGAATAACTAAGGATAACTGTTTGTCCTAATTCTGGAGAATGTTCCAGTCAGGACGTAAGTCTTCCAGAAATTTTACCTTGTTTTTTTCATTAAGCAAGGACCTCATGCCTTGACCTGTAAAACACACGTCTCAAACACTGACAACCCAAATTCATAATCTGAAAAGCGTGTGCCAGGCAAGTCTGCTAAAAGTAGCCACAAGTACTTTTGAATTAAAGAATGAAAATACACTGTTTCTGGGGTAGTGAAGAATGTAGATTACAGACCTATTTCTTATTACTACTGAAAACCAAATGCTTTTTAATACAACATCTGTTAAGAGTCCATTCATTTTGTCCAGTCAAATTAGTTTTCAACACGTACTTCATAAAACAAACTCCTTTTGGTCTATGAACATCAGGAAGGCATTGAGTCTATGAAAAGTAAGGTTCCTGATATCTATCACAAATCAGTTTGATCGACCATTTCTTCACTTGCAGAACTCTCTAATGCCTCATTCTCTCACACATTAAAGCTAAACCCTTTTTAAGCTATTTTTCTTGAAAGTAAATACTGGATTTTGTTGTGTATATATTTTGCCCAAGGAAAATAACAGGCTGAATCCCCTCCTGCTCTTTACCTGGCATACTCCTTAGCCTGGCTGTCATGCATTCTTACGGAAGTATGAAGACTGTTGATGTTCAGTGAAGCATGGCTAAGCCGTTATTACATCAACTTAGTCTGAGACTATGAAAAGGATAGGAAATCTATATTATTTGGGTTGTCCGACAAAGGAAAAATAGAACATGAATCATCTCATCAGAAAACATAAACTTCAGTGAAATCATAATCTTGCCAAACAAGTCACAGAAAGTTGAATAGCCATACATGACTCAATAAAGAAACAATTACTCAGTGTCTGAAATAATTTTTTTTTTCTTAGTTAAAGAAAAACAAACCAGATTAATATCTAGTCCCTTGACAAGAACAATTCTTTGCCTTCCCACTTAAAAAGCAACAACAATAACGACAATTACACAATCCTGTTCTTGTCTTTATAAGTACAAAAATACCTAATATAAAAACATGTCAGGACATGTTGTTCTGCTTCAGTCTGAGTATTTTAAAATAATGAATGTGTATGAATATTAAAAACATACACTGAACACGTGTCTCATATGACTGTATCAATTTTTTTTTTTTTTTTGTAGTTAAGAAACTGAGCAGCTTTTCAGTCAATCAAAAAAATTGCCTATTGTTGTTTTTCCTGGTTTCAGTCAACAGCTAAGAATGAGCTACACAAAGTTAGGCTTTTGAGATGTTTATGTCAAGAATGTTAAAACAGGCTGAAGTTGGAAATGTTTTTTACTGAAACATGGCAATTTGTCAGAAAAGGAGAAAGTAGGGCATTTATACTGCTTCTCATTAAGGAGCTGTTTGCAAGCTAGGACAGGAGATTGACATCCTGTCTAAAAATTCATTTACACATGGAAATAAGAGACATAATACTTAACTAAAAATGATTCAATTGTCTCTTAAACAAGGAGAAGAAGTATGAGCTCCTGAATGAAAATTTAAGTGTCTGGATACTTTCAAAGTTTTCAGAAGGTAAATTGATTGGGAGAACTAATGTCACTGAGGTGGCACTAAGGGTGTCCTTGAAGAGTTATACATAAAAAATTTCTTTAAAATAAGCTTTCAAAGTTAAACTCTCTCTAATTGAGGCTCTCAAATAAGCTCTTTAGAATAATTGTAAACTGATGCATGGTGGTGATGGGTTAACGGTTGGACTTGGTGATCTTAGAGGTCTTTTCTAAACTTAATGATTCTATGATTCTGCGATTCTATGATAAGTGATGCAAAAAAACAAAAACCTGTCAACCACCTTACTACAGATGACAGAAAGTTAACTGAATAAAGCAGAGAGTTATTTCTGATGAAGTTTTGTGCTAACTAGTTTCTTTTTTTCACGCTTTATGTATGCAGTTTTTTACAATCATGTCTGAATTAGCTATTTTGACTAGGTAGTTTTATTCCTATTGTATCTTACTCTAGCTTGGGTGAAGTATGACTTTTAAAGTAAGTAGAGAAATAAAAGGTAGGACCATAGCTGACTCACCTCAGCTTCCTAGTCTCTCCTCCAATGTCTCTAGAGGATACAAGAGTAGGCCTCCTTTTCAAAGGGTTTGTCCAGATGGAGAGATGACTGCATAGGTAGAAAAATCTGACAATAACCATGGAAACTTTCCAGTAGACATTAAAACAGAAAACATGCACTTGAAACATTTTTAGTGTCAGGTTTTGTACTATAGTGAAACTCATGTCTCCAAATTTCAACTCTACAAAGTTAGTTCTCTGATTAATTTCTGAAGGGTGCAAGATATTTGGAGTAGGTGATCAACATATTGATGGCCTGTCCTAGTCTTCACAAAGATCAGTATCTTCATATAAACAAGGATATCTCTATTTTATATTATTAACTATTTACATTTCTAAGTCTACAAATATCAGGATATACTACCAGAACTGGTTTAAAAAGTACACAGTTATTAAAAAAAATCCAGTATAGAAGTCTTACTGATATTGAATAGACCATGATATGAGAATTTGTTCAACGCTTCTAGCTATTTATTTCAATATATTTGTATTTGGAAATAACTACATCTTTCAGTAATACAAACGGATTGAAATCATTGTATTCATCACTCAACATGTGATCACCGATTTAATGGAAACCAGAACTTGATTTTTGAAATTTTTTTGCCTTTTTCACACATATATTTACACTTGCAGTTACTAGGAAATTACAGTAAGATCTACTATAGTGTAGAAAATAGAATAGTGACGTCACTGAATTATAGATGGGGAAAATATTTTCAGCAGGGCTTGTTGCGATAGGACAAGGAATAATGGTTTTAAACTAAGGAAGTATAGATTTAGACTAAACATGAGGAAGAAATTTTTTATGACAAGGGTGGTGAAACACTCAAACAGATTGCCCAGAGAAGTAGTGGAGGCCCCAACCCTGGAAACATTCAAGGCCAGATTGGATGGGGTTCTGAGCAACGTGGTCTAGTTGAAGGTGTCCCTGATCACCTGAGGGGGGGTTGGGTTCGGTTAGATGACCTCTAAAGGTCCCCTCCAACCCAAAGCATTCTATGATTCTATGATTTATATTTCAGACATCATCCTCCATACGACTGAGGCTTTACCTGCTTGACTTGCTTGATTGCAGCACACGTTTCACATTCATGGATAACCTGTGCGATGGTGTCCATGGTCAAGTCCACCCCTTGGTCACGAGGCCATCTATAAATTGCATCTCTTCCTTGATGGCCTGAGGTGTCATGGGCTCACTAAGCTATAAAGAGTTCACCCTTATGTTGCTAGTCCAAATCGACCTGAGCCACTTCAGTCTTAGCAGCCTGATCCACCTGGTGGTTGTTTTGATGATTCTCAGTCGCCCGACTCTTAGGGATGTGGGCATCCATGTGACCCACTCTTACAACCAGCTTCTTCACCTGGGCAGCAATATCTTGCCACAATGGGGCAGCTCAGATGAGTTTGCTGCTGTGCTGTCAGTTGCTCTTTTTCTGTTCTTGTAGCCACCCCCCACAAGGCTTTGGCCACCATCCATGAGTCGGTGTAAAGATAGAGTACTTTCTTGACTGGCAATGTCTAAAGCCAGCTGGATGGCTTTCGCCTCTGCAGACTGGCTCCACTCACCTTCTTCTTCAGCACTTCAGCAAGTCATCGTGTAGAGCTCCATACAGCAGCCTTCCATCTCTGCTGCTTCCCCACAATGCGACAGGACACATCCGTGAACAGGGCATACTGTTTCTTATCTTCTGGCTGTTTATTATACAGTGGGGCCTCTTCAGCGTGTGTCACCTCCTCCTCTGGTGCTATTCCAAAATCTTTGCCTTCTGGCCACTCTGTGATCAATTCCAGAATTCCTGTGTCATCGGGGTTTCCCATTCAGGCCCGCTGTCTGATCAGCGCGACCCACTTACTCCATGTAGCATCAGTGGCATGATGCGTAGAGGGGACCCTCTCTTTGAACATCCAGCCCAGGACCGGCAGTCGTGGTGATAGGAGGAGCTGTGCTTCAGTGCCGACCACTTCTGAAGCAGCTCGAACGCCTTCGTATGCTGCCAGAGTCTCGTTTTCAGTGGGAGTATAGCGGGCCTCAGATCCTCCGTATCCCTGACTCCAAAACCCCAGGGGTCGACCTCTAGTCTCCCCTGGTGCTTTCTGCCAGAGACTCCAGGTTTGGCTATTCGCCCCGGCTGCGGTGTACAGCACGTTTTTAACATCTTGCCCTGACCGGACTGGACCAAGGGCTACGGCATGAACTATCTCCCGTTTAATTTGTTCAAATGCCTGTTGTTGCTTAGGACGCCATTCAAAATCATTCTTCTTCCGGGTCACGTGGTACAGAGGCCTTACAATCTGGCTGTAATTTGGGATGTGCATCCTCCAAAAACCCACAACACCCAGGAAGGCTTGTGCTTCCTTTTTGCTGGTTGGTGGAGACATAGCTGCTATTTTGTTGATGACATCCATTGGGATTTGACGGCGCCCATCTTGCCATTTTACTCCTACAAACTGGATCTCTTGAGCAGGTCCCTTGACTTTACTTCGCTTAATGGCGAAACCGGCTTTCAGAAGGATCTGAACTACGTTCTTCCCTTTGTCTCAAACTTCCTCCGCTATGTCACCCCATGCAATGATGTCATCGATGCACTGTAGATGTTCTGGAGCTTCACCTTTTTCCAGTGTAGTCTGAATTAGTCCATGGCAAATGATGGGATAGTGATTCCACCCCTGGGGCAGTCTATTCCAGGTGTACTGGATGCCCCTCCAGGTGAAAGCAAACTGTGGCCTGCACTCTGATGCCAAAGGCATGGAGAAGAATGCATCAGCAATGTCAGAGGTGGCATACCACTTGGCTGCCTTTGACTCCAGCTGATATTGAAATTCTAACATGTCTGGCACGGCAGCGCTCATCGGTGGCGTGACTTCATTCAGGCCATGCTAGTCTACTCTTAGTCTCCTCTCCCCAGACTACTTTCTCACTGGGCATGTGGGACTATTAAAGGGTGAGTGAGTTTTGCTGATCACTCCTTGACTCTCCAGCTGGTGGATCAGCTGATGAACGGGGATAAGGGAGTCTCAGTTAGTAAGATATTGTCATCGAAGCACTGTTGTGGTAGCAAATGGCACCTGTTGTTCTTCAACCCTCAGCAACCCCATAACAGAAGGATCCTCCGAAACAAGAGGCAAAATGGACAGCTGTATAATTTCTTCCGTCTCCAAAGCAGCTATGCCAAAAGCCCACCGATACCCCCTTGGGTTCTTGAAATACCCTCTCCTGAGACAGTCTATGCCAAGGATGCATGGAGCCTTGGGGCCAGTCACAATGGGGTGCTTCTGTCACTCCTGCCCAATGAGGCTCACTTCAGCCTCCAATACACTCAGCTCTTGGGACCCCCCTGTCACTCCCGAAATGCAAATGGACTCTGACCCTTTGAAATCTGATGGCATTAAAGTACACTGTGCACCAGTGTCCACTAGGGATTTATACTCTTATGGATCTGACATGCCAGGCCACTGAATCCACACCGTTCAATAAACGCTGTTGTCCCTTTCCTCCACCTGGCTGGAGGCAGGGCCCCTCTAATCCTGGTCAGAGAATTTGTTACTCACCTGCTGTAGAAATGCCTTACAAGTCTCTTCCAGAGAATCAGAAGCAAGATCAGGCTTTCTACACTGTCTGGAGAACTGCTTGTTGGAAACTGGAGAGGCGTTTTTCCTAGCAGAATCCACTTTTGTGCTTGTTTTACCTCGCAACTCATGCACTCGTGCCTCTGGTGTTGAGGTAGGTTTTCCATCCCACTTCCACTTGTCCTTTCTGTGGTCAAGCAGGTAAAACCACAGGGTGCCCCGCGATGTGTAGCCTCTATATGCTCTCTCCTGAGCAGAGAAGCGATTACTCCTAATAGCTGAGATATTGGCCCATATAGGTGGGGAGCAGGACATATTCTCTTTGATTGTCTGGGCCTCCCAGGACTATTTCTCCACTGCTGAGACAACAGAGGAGGAGAGGCTTTCTTCATATTGCTGGAGTCGGACAGCCACTTTTTCCACTGTTGGTGCCTTTTCACCTTTCCAGTCCGTTACTACCAACGAGGTGGCATATGAGGATGGTGCCTTCCATACAAACTTCCGCCACATGGGTCATATGTATTTGACTTCATCCGAGTGTCTGGGTAACTGCACTTTTTCCAGGTCAGAATAAACCAGCTCCCACATGGCTAATTCCTTCAAGTACTGGATACCTCTCTCCATGGTGGTCCACTTGCTTGGATAACATACATCACCTTCAATGAAGGGGTACCTTTCCTTCAGACCTAACAGAAGTCGCCTCCAGAAGCTGAGAGCTTGTGTCTTTTTCCAGGTGCCTTGTCGATGCCAGCTTCCCTGGCCAGGGATCCCAGCTGCTTGGCTTCCCTGCCCTTTAATTCCAAGGTACCGTCCCCATTATCCCAGCACTGGAACGACCAGGTGACAATGTGTTTGCCTGAATGGTGGCTGAAATCTTTCTGCATCTCTTGCAGCTCACTCAGGGATAGGGATTGGGTCACTGTCTCTGGCCGTGCCTCTTCTTCCTGCTCTCGTGATGGACCTGGTTCATCGTCCTGTCTTACTGAGCGACTGATGCCAGGACAGGTTAGTTTTGTGGCCCAGCCGCAGTGCCTGTTGGCTTGTTTTCCCGTCCTTCCACTTGAGAGCACTGAATAATGCTGAACAGGGCTCCATAGGTGTGGGTCAGGCCCCAGCACACTGCAATAATTTGTGTCTCCCTTGAATTCCCAGGGTGGCAGCACACTTTTTACAAATATTCTACTAGTTTGTCAGGATTCTGCATTTGTTCAGGGGTGAAGTTCCAAAACACCTGCAGTGCCCACCATCCTAGGCATTTGCCCATGCTATTCCACACACACCCTGCCACTCATAGCTATCCAGCCTCGGGGCAGATCTCGGTACGATGTTTTTAACTGCTTGTTTAACCCTAAACAAGATCAGAAACCCATTCAGGAGACAGCACAATAGGAGCGTGCTGGTCTGAGCATCGCACGAATACTTGAAATTCTCAAAAACTCTTACAACCAGCCTGAAATAGAGAGGAGGGGTGAAGGAGTGGGGGAAAGTATCCCCTCTTTTTTTCCTCATAGATTGGTTTCAATTATTAATAAACTCTCAGAGATAGCACCTGAGGTATGGAAATGACAGCAATGCTGCACACATATAGAAGCCTAACCTCATGGCCAGCGATGCTATCATATCATAAGTCAATATTATACAGTACAGAAAAATGATAATCCTGATCCTTTGCCAGAGGTGATAATCTTCACTGCAGGAACACATACAGCAAGTAAGGATTTACATACCACAACCAAGTGACCAAGCAAAGCAACATTGTGACCAGTGACTGTTTAACTAATATAATAAATACATATACCAAACTATGACTAAGTTGGTTTAGCATGTTCCTGTCAGCCCTGACATTATCTCAACCCTTTGTGACCCATGTTGAGCGCCTGGAAACACTGTCATGGTTTAGCCCCATTCGGAAACAAAGAACCACGTGGCCACTGTATCACCTCTCCCCCTGATGAGGTAGGGAGGATAATGGGAAGAAAAAGGCAAAGCTTGTGGGTTGGAATAAGGACAGTTTAACAGAACCACAAAGGAAGCGAGCAGTAACAACAATAATACTGATAAGAGGAATATACAAAAAGAAGGAATACACAGAGGAACTCTGTCTCTCTGTTCAATGCCCAGTGCACTCCTCAGCAGAGATTAACCTCTCCACCAGCCTGCTTCCCCACTCAAAGCTGTCCATGATATCACATGGTATCAAATACCCCATTGGTTGGGCTGGTTTGGGTCAGCCATCCCGACTGTGTCCCTTTCTGACATCTTGTGAAAATTAACCTTGTCCCAGCTGAACCCAGGAGAAATTCACTAGTCTGTGATGTTTTTGACCAGAAAAGCAGTGTTAAAAAAAAGTAATATTAATAAAAAAAGTAAAAGATTCTAACATAATTATACATATCATTAAGTCTCAGTTCATCTAGAACTTTTGAAGGGTCTAGTACATAACAGATTGTCATTTGTTTATGTAGCAGGTTTAGTTTTATAAAGGTTCTTAATTTCAGATAAATTATTCTCTGTTATATACTATATTTCAAATAAAATATCACATAATTTTTAAAGCTGTAGCAAATGTTATATTGAATGAAGTCTAAAGTTAGCTATTTTTAGGCTCAAAATTGAATTTTTTGAAAGTATGTCTCATTTCTTTGTTAATTTCATGTTTGTGAACTTGACCATTGACACAAAATTCATTAACAGGAATTTTTAAATAGTCTTCCTGGTGGCAAGAATGCAAAATACATTAGAACTGTGCAAAAAATTCTTACTTAGTTTATAATTACCTCTTTGTAAATATAGAAAATCAATCAAGCAACTTGACACACAAATGTTATTACTGATACGATTCCTTTTGTAAATATAGAAAATCAATCAAGCAACTTGACACACAAATGTTATTACTGATACGATTCCTTTTTGAACAAGGAAGGTGACAATTTCTCTTTTTGTAACTGTGACAGGTGTAATACACTTAACTGATCAACTGGAACAGGATCTCATTTTCAAATTGAATCTAAAATCTCTTTAGAGGTTGTTCTACGCATTATAAACTTACTATAACTGTCTTTAAAGAGCACTCCCCCCCCTCCATTTCTTTCAAATAAAGAATCATTTAACCCTCCTTAGAGTTCCCCATTTTCTCATTTTTATTCTTGCTATTCATTATTTTCTGTGATTCAGTGCAATTTCTTCTTATGTTCCACCCTTGCTGTCTTTTGCAGATCAGTCTACTTCTGGCCTGTCTAATGGGACTTTCAGAAGTTGAATTCCCTGTTGTATCTTCTCCTTGCCCTTAGCAATTTGAGGGATAAAAGGTACATCTTTTTGAAGAAAATAAAAGGAAATTATTATGCATACATTGTGAAGCAGTTTTAATGTGATGTTAAAAATATAACTGTGCAGTTTATATGCACGATACCTTGACAAAGGATAAAACACAAATGAGGTAGCAAACAATAACTGAGAAGTGAAAGAGATCATATATAGAGCATATAGAAGCATTAACACTAAATACATTCACTATTCATTAAATGTCATTAATTTGACCTGCTCGTGAGTGTGTTATACTGTCCCAGACAGCTGGGGCATCAAACTGAGCTATTATTTTACTATCTCTGGACCCAAGGCCCAGATATTTCTAGAAATCCACTGTCAGCTATTTTCTTTGTTATTCATTTGTCTTCTAAAGTTTGCAAAACCCCGGCCAGTCATGTTTAATACTTGTGTTTTGCTTAAAATGACATATAACTAATCATGGAAGAATGTCATCCTATAATAACAGTACTACTGATTTTTACTGTCGTGGCAGAGTACTCTGATATAATCAGCTCATTTCCACCTAATGTTTTTCTCCCAGAAACTGAAGTTTTCAGAGAGTATATCAGTTCACAGTTGATTGGATCATAATGGACATTGTTGTTTCCTAAAACAACATGTTTGTTTGTTCGTTGTTTTTTAATGAAAGCATATATTTAGTTTAAAAAAGAATTTTTATGCAAGATTAAGACAGACCTTCATACCCCACTCTAGGAACTCTATATGCTAGCCTTAAGAAAGTCCTGGTTTCAAATGGGATCATTTTCCTCTCAGTAGCTGTTGTGATTTGGATTTAGTATGAGAAGAATGTTGATAACTAAGATGTTTTCAGATGTTTCTAAGAAAACCAAGGACTTTTTCCTGTCTCCCATATTCAGCTAATGAGCAGGTGTGCAGGAGCTGGAAGGGAGCATAGCCAGGCATCTAACCCAAGCTGGTCAATGGAAATATTACATACCATGGGTGTCATGCTCAGTTTATCAAGTGGAGTTAGCTAGGGGGCAGGAATTTTCTCCTTCTTTTTTCCATGAATCTGAATCCTCTTTTGTCCAGGAGTCTGGACTTTCCCAGGAGATCCATCTCTTTCGGGAGTTTCGCAAAATTTGCGAAATCCGTGATTTCTGGTTTCTGTGATTGCTGCTTGGAGACTGTCTTCTAATTGGTCATTGGGTGCTGAGAAAATTTTATTGTATATAATTTATTTTGCATATTCATTACTATCATTATTAATAGAATTATTATTAGTAGCTTTAGTATTTATTTTGTCATCTTATTAAATTGTCTTTACTTCAACCATGAGTTTTGCCTTTTGTCCATTTCTCCTCCCCATCCCACTGAGGGGGAAAGGGGAGGGGTGAGTGAGTGGCTGTCTAGTGCTTAGTTGCCAGCTGCTGGGTTAAACCATGACAGAGAGTGTAATATGCTTTACAAGATAGACAATACAAGTTAGTTAGCTGAGGGTGTATTAGTGGGTGTAGGTGGCAGTACACTACTCCTGTTTTTTATAAATTGCTGGTGGACTGTATGCATATGACCGTCTCCAAGCAGTGAAGGAGAGCAGTTAGGAAGCCAGCGATGATCTCTTGTAGCTTCAGTGGCTGATCATGCCTTCTTGAAGAGAAAAAGAGAAGCTGTTGTACTTTAAATATTAATTAATATGATACAATCTTTTTAAACACCATGGTCATAGCAAGTTCAACAACTCCTGAAGAACTTTCAGTTTTATTTAATGATTAATTGAGTCAAAGGAAGTGAGAAAAACTAAAATTTGCTTTGCCTGACTAGTAGATAAGCTGTATTATTGAAAGCAGAAGAGCCAGGTCCAAATTTCTATATCAGTTAATAATTAATTTTTTCAGACACAGTAGCACTGCAAGAGAAATTGTGAAGAGCTCAATTTGGCTTTCGCAGTGTTGCGTGATTAGTGCAGTCATCTGAGAGATTAAAGAAATGACAACAGAATCTTAAAAGACTAGCTATGAAAACTTTATGACTTTTTACTGAAAATAGTCTGATTCATAAATTAGATATAAGATGAGCCTGAAACCCTTACAAGTTACAGCTAAGAAGTTCTCAAAGTAGTTGGACCCTGCTCGTGAAATCATGCAAATGATTAGTTAAAAATGAACTAAAACTGTGTGATGCAAACACATGTATGTCTGGGGTGCATCAAAGAAACACAGCCAGCAGGTCAAGGGAAGAGATTCTGCCACTCTACTCTGCTCTGGTGAGACCCCACCTGGATTACTGCATCTGTCTCTGGGGCCACCAGCACAGGAAAGACATGGACTTATTGGAATGGGTCCAGAGGAGAACAGCAAAAATGATCAAGGGATGGAACATCTCTCCTAGGAGGAAAGGCTGAGGGAGCTGGAGTTGTTCAGCCTGGAGAAGAGAAGGCTGTGAGGACACCTTAGTGTAATCTTTCAGTAGTTAAAGGGGGCTTATAAGAAAGATGGGGACAAACTTTTTTTAGTAGACCCTGTTTTGATAGGACAAGGGGTAACGGTTTTTAAACTAGAACATAGATTTAGACTGGATATAAGGAAGAAATTTTGCACAATGAGGGTGGTAGAATGCTGGAACTAGTTGCCCAGAGAGGTGGTAGATGCCCCATCCCTAGAAATATTCAAGATCATGTTGGACGGGGCTCTGAGGAACCTGATCATGTTGAAGAAATCCCTGCTGATTTCAGGAGGGGTGGACTAGATGAACTTTAAAGGTCCATTCAAACCCAAGCTATTCTGTGATTCTACAATTCTATGTAAAATTTAAATTTACAGTGTTAAAGGAAGCACAGCTTTTACTTCAGCAAAAAGCAAATAGGTGAAAAACTTTGCGGTAAAATGAAATGAACTTGCTGGTAGATATAAACGTCTCCATAGAGTTATTGGGGTGTAATGTTCCTTCCTTCCTTCCTTCCTTCCTTCCTTCCTTCCTTCCTTCCTTCCTTCCTTCCTTCCTTCCTTCCTTCCTTCCTTCCTTCCTTCCTTCCTTCCTTCCTTCCTTCCTTCCTTCCTTCCTTCCTCCCTTCCTCCCTTCCTCCCTTCCTCCCTTCCTTCTTTCCTTCCTTCCTTCCTTCCTTCCTTCCTTCCTTCCTTCCTTCCTTCCTTCCTTCCTTCCTTCCTTCCTTCCTTCCTTCCTTCCTTCCTTCCTTCCTTCCTTCCTTCCTTCCTTCCTTCCTTCCTTCCCTCCTTCCCTCCTTCCTTCCTTCCTTCCTTCCTTCCTTCCTTCCTTCCTTCCTTCCTTCCTTCCTTCCTTCCTTCCTTCCTTCCTTCCTTCCTTCCTTCCCACCTTCCTGGTGTTCCTCAGGGGTCAGTACTGGGATGGGTGCTGTTTAGCGTCTTTGTTGGTGACATGGACAGTGGGATAGAGTGCACCCTCAGCAAGTCTGCTGACAACACCAAGCTGGTGCAGTCTTCATGTTGGAGAGAAGGAATGCCATTCAGAGGGAACATGACAGGCTAGAGAGGTGGACTTGTGTGAACCTCATGAATTTCATCAAGGCCAAGTGCAAGGTCCTCCACAGGGGTCAGGGCAATCCCAAGCCCAAATACAGGCTGGGCAGAGAATGTACAGAAAGCAACCCTGAGGAGAAGGACCTGGTGGTGTTAGTTGATGAGAAACTCGACCTGGCTGTCTGTGCTCGCAGCCCAGAAAGACGATTGTATCCTGGGCTGCATCAAAAGAAGCATGGCCAACAGGTCAAGAGAGGTGATTCTGCCACTCTGCTCTGCTTTGGTGTTCCGTCCCGTTCAGCGGGAAAAGGGGAAGGTGAACTTTTGAAGTCTCTGTGCAGTACTGAGAGTCAGTGAGCAATGAACAATGACCAAAGAGGCTTTACTCGGAAGGCAGTGGAATTACAAAAGATGACAACTTTGAACATCACTTTTGGTGCAATGGGGTTGGAAACGCGTATTGACTTGGCAAAGGTTGCAACAACACAATGTCTGATTTCACTAAACCACAAAATATAGTAGATTGACAAACTTCTACCAACATTACCTGTATGTGCCAAAAAAGTCAGAGACAGAGAAAGAGATGAAAGCAAGGGAATAAATAAAAGAACAGTTCTCACTACCCTTGGAACCAGCAGCGGTCTCTGAGCTGGTGGTCAGGATCCTCCAGTGGTAGGTGCACACCTGGTTGTCTGGGTCTTCTGATGGTGGGTGCACACAGCAAGGGGCTGGTACCCTCTCCCTTTATACCCTTTGGATAGCTGTCTCATACCTTCCCAAAATTTCTTGAAAATGAGTCAGAGGGCATTGGGGGGGGTGTGTCTTGGTGGTCTCACAGTTCCCCCTGAAGGCAAGTGCTCAGCTTCCTTGCCTATGTGACCTAGATGGCTTTTGCAAGTCAAAACCCTGCCTCAAGTCATCTGAGTCTAGTCTAAAACATATAATGGCTTTGCATAGTAGTGCCTTTAGTGTGAGGAAAACCTGTCATATTAAATAAAACAAAATATAAAAGTAAGCAAATATGCAGGGCTACATTCAGCAGCTGAGGTTGTCTCAGGCCTTTTTCAGAAAACATTTCTCAGAAATAAACACCAGCAGATGAAAAAGAACCTTTAAGAATCACAGGTGTGAATCTGTTTCCATAGGACTGGTAACGATATAAACTGCACTAGCTCTAAGCCTGGGAAAGAAATAATATCTATAAGCACTTTAAAAGAACTAGGAAATGAAAAATGAATAATTGGAATAAGCATATATTTAAAAGATCTATTATATGGATATTATACTATCTTTTTTTTTCATCTTTTTTGTATGTTCACTGTTGTACATTGATATATTCCTCTTCACAGACAGAAACTGAACATTCAGTTTTAAAGTCAGATTATGAATAATATTGACTTAGACCATAGGAGAAGTAACAGGAGTTTAAATTTCAATAAGAAAAAAATTACCAGTGACTGTGGAATTTTCTCAGTGAATTTCACTGACATAAGGTTTCTTCAATGAAGTGAAAAAGTGAATGTGTAACTGAGAATAATCTGCAAAAGAAGGTATGTTTAGACTGCCTAAGACTTTATCCCTTGTGGTACTGACCCCAGGAAACAAGGTCTAATTCTTCCAAATGTTTGAAAGAACATGCTGAAATTTGTGGTGAAAGTATAAAGAGAAGAGACAGCATTTCAAGGATTTTTAAAATCAGCCAGCTCTAACATGCTAATAGCCAGAGAAAGAAGACAGATAAAGGTCTATCAGGTTCAGCTGCACCTAAGCAATAAGAATCTCAAGTATTCATGCAGTGTTATTTGTGCATTGATATGTGCTACATAAATTTCAATTAACTATTCATATTTACGTATACTGTTAGCAAAAGGACTTGTCCTCATTTTTGTTGTTTGCACCATTTGACCTACAGAATCTCTAAAAATATTTCTTTGATGTGTCATCAAAGACAGCCTAACAGAGGACAATGGAAACTACATTTCTGTGTTTCTTCACTGTATGAATTCATTGATACTGCATGGTCCTCTTTGTTGTTCATTTTTTCCTTCTCTGGCAGTATGTTATAGGAACCCAGTCAGGAGGAAAATACAGCACTGTGTTAGATCTGGAGATAGACAGGAAAATGACGGCAGTTTATCTGCAAAGTAGGCTCCAGTACTGTGAACACTTGGATGCCTGTGGGCATCTCCAAAAGCAGACATTTAAGAATATAGGTTAAATTTATCTCATCTAAATTTAAAAATTAACTATTTTATATATATTGTGGAACTGTTCATGTTACTTGCCTTGTAAAGCCAAAGAAAAATAAACAAATAAATGTTCAGGGAAATTATTTCATCTTACTGTAGACTTCTTAATTAGTTTATAATCATATTCCAGATTATGTTGATCTATTTTACTTGCCAATTTTAGGATGAGAAATTTAAATTCTGGAAGTATCTATTCTTTCCATCAATTATAAAGAGGTCTAGAATGACTGGCTCAGACATAAAGCAGAATAAAGTTGGTAAGCAGTGTGTACTTGGCAAAAATTTATGTGACAAGAAAAGTAGAAAATTAAGGTGAGAATTTAGGTGAAAATTAAGTAGACAATTAAGGTTTTCTCTTAGGGCAACATCTGAACAAGGACTTTAAGTAATTAAGAGCATAAACAGGTGGGCATAGAAATTCAGGTAGTTAAGTCCTTTGTGGATTACTTTTACTGTATTTTTAAAGTCAAACCCCCTTTTAATAACCTCTTTATTTTCCCTCTCACTACAGTGTGAATATCCCTCTAACTCTTTTTACTTCTCCTTCCATTTTCATAGCTTCCTCTTTTTCTTTTTGCTTTTAAAACCCATATTTTCTTGACATTAAAAGACTGTTCTAAGCTGAGAAAATTATTTTAAAAAATAAACAAGGAAGTCAATAAATAAGAGTTAATTAAATTTACCCTTAATATAGTACCTCATCTGAGCTTTAATTATATTTGCCTAATTTTAAGTACAAAGGAGTTAGCCATTGTATGGGTAAGAAAGATAATTTTAATAAGCAATACTTTCATCTTAATGTAGATGTCAAAAACTGGTCAGCTGAATCACTCTCAGAAATACCAAGACAGCTTAAAGTGAAGCTCTGATGCTGATGACATTGCCAACAAGCAATAAATAAAAATCAATAAATAGAATATGTCAAAGAAAACCTTAAATTTTTAGCTTTGATTTTTGATCTATATTCGTCTCAAAACATCTTCAGGGGAATTATTAAGATGTGCATGCTAAATTGCGTGCTGATAAAGCAGAAAGACATTAAAACTGAATCTGAATTAAGACTTAACAGAGCTGAATTACATAGGTTTCTGTTTTACATGGTTAAAATAAATCTTTACAAATGAGTAAGACATTTATTCAATATTTTCATTATGGTTTTCTGCTATCAGACACAATTTATTTTATTGCGCTTATCTACGAAATGCATTATTGGGCCTTGATTCATTATCTGCATACCAATTAATTCCTTTTTTCTTAATTTATGCTTTTTCTTCTTGACTTCCGCCTCAGTAAATTATCTCTTCCAAGGATAACAGGTGAACAGAGAGTGAAAAAGACTTATTCTTGGTAATTAATGAAATTGTAAAGCTAAGTTGCTTGAAATGCTATAAAGCATTGCAGATGGAACCTTCCCTTTTAAAGTAAATTACCATTTTATTTGCATAGCCAACCCCCACAAGATAAAGGTTAACAATCACTAGACTGTTCTGATGTTGTCTCAAATGGATAGAATAACATGCTTCATCTATGCCACTGGCATCCGAGCATATTTAAATTAGACTGTTTCTAAATTATAAATCTTATATATGTTCCTGCTTTTGATTACTTAATATATGATTGTATGCTATTCATTGCTTCTTTACTGAAGAACACAATATGCCAATAATGTCCAAGATACAATGTTTCCCAAGTGTTTGGGTATTTTAACTATTATTTTTATATATGACTGAATGTATCAACTAAGTTCATATAACATTTAACACAATGGATTTGGGACTGAATATATAAATGCTTTTATAACTTCATAAAAGCAATTTAAACCAAGTGTTTTTACTAAAAAATCAGAATCCTGACAAAAGTAGCCTTGCTATTATTCTTTTTCTATCACAAGATAATGATCATAATAAACCAGACAGACCTTTTTTGTCTCTAGATGTATTTAATAATATCAGATAGAAATGGACTAGGTGGTGTAATATTTTTTTTTTTATATAATAATTCTACTATTTCTTCTCAGCAGTTCATCTAGATTTAATTAATTTGCTTTTCTCAAATATTCCTGAAAGGATTCTTTCACAGAGTTTCAGAAAAACTGTTGAGCTGTCCTTAGTATGATCCTGAAGGGGATGGGTTGCTGCCTTTGGAGAGCACAGTTCTCTCAGTTGACTTTTAACAGACTTTCGGTACTTCCTATAAGAAAAGTTCCCTAGTTAGGTAAAAGTAACTTAAATGTTAATTAGATGTTAATTTATATATCCTACCATCATCAAGGAAAGAAACAAGCTAGTGAGCTTTTTCAAACAGGGAAAACAAAGGTCTTAGTCCAGAAATAGAACCTGAGAAGTACCTAAACTCATTCTTTTTCATCAAGTGATTTATCTTGTTCAGTAATTGGACCAATTACCCCCATCCATTGACTTCCAGTTAAAAAAGCATCCTCCTGCTTTATTGAGTCATAAACCATATAAACAATGGAAGTCTACCTTGTTTTCTAGGAGTATGTTTCATTTGAATCATGCTGAGAAGAGCCAAAATTATCTAGCTTTGAATGCAATATAAAAAGAAAAGCAACAAAACCTCAGATGAGATTTGAAGTGGTTGCACATATTGAATTGTATATAGTTTACCTCTAAAATGATGGAAGATTATTACATTTATTCAAATTTCTATCTTCTCTATATTTAGTTTGATTTACAGGTTTTCTTCTGTTTCAAATTAACATATTTTGGAGAACACTGTAAAGATACAGCAGAGTAATGGTGTTTCATATCTAGAAACAGTATATTTGTGAGGAGATTGATGACACGGACTCCGATATTAAAATCGAAGACCCTTTATCAGAAAGCTGCGTTTTATACCCTTACAAAGCTGTTCACGTGCTCCAGCCCAAATCCTTATTGGTTAACTTACATTGTTCAGGCGCCTATCCTAAACATTCAATTGGCTAGCTGAACTTTGTATGATTTCTTCTTCGTTTACTCCAGGCGTTCTGCCAAAGTCTTCTGTTGCAAGTGATAAAGTCCTTATTTTAGTCTTATTCTGAAACTCTTAAGGACATCATGACCTTTGTTAATATAGTATGTTCACACAATTCCTCCTTTTTTTTTTCAATGACCAAGGCATGTAGTCATTGATATTGTCTTTGAATCGTTCTCTGAATACACTGCAAGAAACAAGATAATATCATAACAACAATCAAAATCATCATTCCTTCAAAATTCTCACCTCCGTGTCCCCGAGCTAACAATAAGAAACCTATGACTGCTCTTTTCTGAAATGTTGTGTGCCTCACTGAATCTACATCTATCGCTAATTCCGATATTAAAGCTGACATTAAATTCACTTACTTTGCCACACAACATGACAACCTATTTATACTACTGAAGCTTTACCTACACCTACATGTGGAGAAAACATAGCTACCAATACTCTCGTTGCTTCACCCCACTTATCTACCTCTAAGTTTTTAAAATGTCAGTGACATGCTCATACGCCGTAAGATCTCTAAAATCATTCACTGCCTTTCCAATAAGACACGTTCTAAATGGATTTCCTGGTGTGGCTGATGACAAGCACAATGAGTCTTGCCCTGTTAGGTTTGCAAAAGGCACCCATAAGTTTTGCCTTGTTTGGATGGTCCATGGTCCTGCTGCTGTTGTCGTGATGATCACTGCTTCAAAGATGATTCATCCAACAATGTCCCCTTTTCTACCACCGGTTTTACCCATTTTGCTGGGATCCACATAGGTCCACTATCTGTA
The DNA here is from genome assembly GCF_030867145.1 of Opisthocomus hoazin. Classification (NCBI taxonomy): domain Eukaryota; kingdom Metazoa; phylum Chordata; class Aves; order Opisthocomiformes; family Opisthocomidae; genus Opisthocomus; species Opisthocomus hoazin. Next base: position 58,789,813 of record NC_134414.1, on the reverse strand, counting down.
ATGACACAAGCATAGCCTCTTCCCCATGTTACTAATTGAAACGGTTCTTCCCGTTTTCCTTCCCTTGTTTTTCACTAGCACTTTAAGTCTCTCTTTATACGTTAACATTCCTGTTGACATAGCTTGCATATGTTTCACGATAGGAGGAATAACATCTTCCCCTGCCAATCGTAAAAAGTTCATCACATATTGTACTTTCATTAATCTGTTTACAGGTGTCTCCCCAGATTCCCTCTGTTTTTGTTTCTGCAAATAACGTTTTAATGTTTAGTGTATGCGTTCTATAATTGCCTGGCCTGTCGGAGAGTGTGGAATGCCAGTAACATGTTGTACTCCCCATTTTCTAAAAAATTGTCCCGTTGGTTGTGAAACATACGCCGGGCCGTTATCTTTTTTTATCTTTTCAGAGATGCCTAACGTCACAAAAGCATGTCTAAAACGATTGCGTAGATGTCGAGATGTTTCACCACTCAATGCTGTCATACAAACCGCCACTGAGTACATATCAAGAGATACACGTACATATTTTAATTTTCCAAATTCTGGGATGGGCGTCACTCAATACCACAAAGTCACCTTTAGACAGGGGCAGGTAAATAGTATCAGGATCATGTCCTGTCAATGGCTAACAACAATTCCAATCTTGTGCTATTAAGGACACTATCATGTCTACATTTGTGGTTAATGTTTTCATGGGTGTATGAGACAAAAAGATCCATTTCAGAGTCTTCAACTCCTGCACGTTAAACACACCACTGAACTAAAAGAGCATAAGGCTGGGAAAAAAAATAAAATAAAACCCCATAAAGTATATACAAATTTGTTGCCAAATTGACATTAATTCTGGAGGTACAGGCAACTGCAATTTTATGCGAAACTTTTCGTAAGACAGTTTTTGCTTCTGGCGTCAACCTTCAGGAAAATAACAAATCTGAGTCCTTTTTAACAATGTAAATAGAGGGACAACTCTTCAGTCGTGATGCCAATATTTTCACCTTTCAACAGAGTGAACAACATCATCTAGAAAGGTCATCTGAACCCTGGAAAGATAATAAAGTCCAGCTGTTTGTCCACCAGGAGTTCTACTGCAGTAATTGAATTATACACTTTTTGCAGCCAAGGCCTTGAATGTCAGCAAAACGGTTCTCACTGCGCTGCTTCTATGTTGGTCCTGGCTGGGCCGGCGCACTGGGAGCGGGGGGGGGGGGGGGGGGGGGGGGGAGGCTGCAACGCACCGCCGGTTGCCGGGGGGTCCGTGTGCCCTGCCAGGTGTAAGGTTTGCTGACCCGTCTGGTGTGGTGGCTGCTGGCACTGCAGGCTGTGCTGTGTCGGAGGGACTGCACAGCTTTACGCTGGAATTCTCTCTGCTGCTAATTAACGGGATTGCCATCTTTATCAAAGCGTGTTCGACACTGATTGGCATAATGACGTCCTTTGTGGCAACGTGGGCACATTCCTAGCATACAACCTCCTTGAGGTCCACTTTACCACCTTCCTTGACCTTTATTACATTGATAACTCAAATGTCCTTGCTGTCCACAGGTATAAGACCTTCTTGATTCTAAGGGCTTCATCACGGCTGCAAAAGCTCCCGCTAACATTGTAGCTTATTGTTCCAAAGTTCCTACACGATTAGCTGCTTCTACCATTTCTAATAAGGTGGCATTTTGTGGTAGGGTGATCAATATCTTTTTACAATCGGCGTTTGCATTTTTTAAGGCAAATTTTATTAATAATGATTCTCTGGTTTCTGGATGTTCAATTTGCTTTTCTACCACATCGCACAGCCTGTCTATAAAAGTCATATAAGGTTCAGAAACCCCTTGTTTGATAGAGGTAAATGACATTGGTTTTTTGCCGGCTTCAGGTAAGGTTAAAAATGCCCGTAAAACCATCCGAGCTGACTCTCTTAAAACCTCCGGCAATATTCTGAATTGCAATTCAGGGTCTGCAAATTGTCCTGCACCAGCATAATGATTCACGCCAACTCCTAACAAGGGATTTCCTTGTCCCAGGTTCTCCATTGCCTTTATTTCACAATACTCAACAAATTTGTCTTTCCATAATAGCTTTTGTGTTGGTGTTAAAATCAATGAAGCCAATTGCTGACAATCATATGGAGCAAATAATTGTCCACACAGCACATTCTCCAATAACGCCTGTGAGAATGGACATTGTAATCCATTTTGCACAACAGCCTTCCTTGCTTCCTTTATCAATTGCCAGTCAAAAGCTTGATATTGAGGCAGCTGGTTTGGTCTAAAAGTAACTGGAAACTTCACATCTATCTTCTCTCCATTCTTTAAGCCATCCATTCTTATTTTTCTCCATCTCTTCCTAATAGACTCCCTCTTCTTGCGTCCCGTTTTTCCAGCCCTTTGAATTGATTCCTATTCACTGCTGCTATCACTATCCATTTTTCGTAAAAAGCGCTTAATATGTTTCTTTCTCAATCTTAATGATTTGCTACTTTGTCCTGAAATCACAGTCTCACCTTCAGATTCTTTACCAGATTGCAACTCCTTGTGGTCATCATCGCTATTATCTGTCTGAGTGCCTGTTGACACAACGCTTCTCACAGATATCTGTGTAGGCGGATCATCATAAACAACCCCTGGCAAGCATTCCTCAGATGGTACTTTTGCATCAACAAAATTTTTCTGAATGGCGCTGGCTACTTTTTTCTCCTCTCGCGCATCTTTTAACGCTTCATAAACTAAAGGCCAGGTTGTTAAAACACGACTCACATTCTCATCTCCCCTTGAAGCATGTTCAAAAAGTAATTCTCCTGCTTCCTTCTAAGTTAAAACATCAAAAACACACGGTGATTCTGCGGGTACTCCTTTACTTCTGAGACAGGCTAACAACAGCTCTAAAGTCCGTTCTTCATATTTAATCCCTCTGTTCCTTAAAATTTGCTTAAACATCTTAACAGTCCCTTTCTCCTCAGCTGACATACTCACTCCCATTGCTTTTCTCAGCTGCTCACCTGATCCTGATTACGGTGTTAGTGGAAAAGGTGACTGTATCGCCCCAGGGTCTAGGTCCGCTCGGTCCATCTGGCAAGATGATCGTTCAGTGAGACGTCTCCTCCAGACGCTGCTACTCTGGAGTGCGCTTTATCAATCCATTAATCCATCCCTGGGTCCTGGATAGCGTCCTGAACTCGTCCTGGATCACGTTGGGGTTACCATTTGAGTAGACTGATGACACGGACTCCGATATCCAAATCGAAGACCCTTTATTTATCAGAAAGCTGCGTTTTATACCCTTACAAAGCTGTCCACGCACTCCAGCCCAAATGCTTATTGGTTAACATACATTGTTCACATGCCTATCCTAAACATTCAATTGGCTAGCTTAACTGTGTAACTTCACTTGCTCCAGGCGTTCTGCCAAAGTCCTTTGTTGCAAGTGATAAAGTCCTTATTTTAGTCTTGTTCAGAAACTCTCAAGGACATCATGACCTTCGTTAATATAGTATGTTTCCACATATTTGCATGTGCTAAATCATAGAACTGTAAACTAATATTACATATAAAAGGATTGTCTGAAAGTACTTACAGTTCAGCCTAAGTGGTGAGTTAGGTAACAGGAGAAAATTAGATAAGCCCTTTACTGCCTCCAGCTATGGCAGTTAGTTATATTACTGGTGTGGCATTTTCATAAATACTCTCTATAATAACAACTTCCAGATAGAGCAAGTGAAATAGTGGAAAGAAAATTTGTTCTTCATTTACTAGACAAAATAAATAGACAGGTAGAACATCATTTCCATAATACTTTCAATCGCATTCAATCCAAAGTGAGCATGTAATACTGAAGTCTCATACAGTTGAATTTATATAATGGTCTACTTAATTCTGTCAAACATAAATCTTCTACAGTGTTCAACTGTTACTTCCCTATCTCAGACAATACCATTCTTTCTGACCTGACCACCTTTTTAATCTCTTAGAGCCTTTTAACAAGACAATTCTCTCTCCCTTCCATGACTCTCAAAACTTCAGTAGATTTACAAAAACTAGTGAATTAAATTGCATTAGTGTACTCAAAGTATGTTGAGAACTGTCATTGTACTTTTTCAAGGCTTGCAGTTTATCATAGAAGGTGAGGAGAAAGTGGTCTCAAAGCAATGACTCTGATAATACATTTCCTACCTACCTACTCCGCAGAAGACAAAGACAGTTGTGTTCATGCTCTTAAGGGATCTGTATGAGCCTGCTTCTTGATCAGCACAGGACACAAGCATATGTGTTATTCCAGACTCTCCAAGTTGTGTGCAATATCTCCAGGCAGTCAAGAACATTGTTTTTTCCATTGCTGAATAACAGTAGCACAAACATTAAATCTAGAATTTAAAATTTCTCTGCATGTCTCAAAACATAAATCTGTATTTTTTGTAAGTTCTGGAGATGGGAAGAAAAGGAAATGACAGTGGAGGTTATGCACATGAAAAATGTCAAATATCCATGCTGTTAATTTTCACCTTGCTTCATTCCAAAAAAAATTAGTACTGCATCCTTGATTTGAGTTTTAGACATCAGATTTATCCAACACTGTTAATAACAAGTTAACAAAGGAAGAACTGGAAGCATTGCTGGTATATTTATTTCAAAATTATTTTCCATATAATCAAATATTAAAAAAGAAAGAACTTCAGTGCATGCAGAAGTATTGTGCCAAGAATCACATTAGAAATGTGGGCAGGATTTCTGGATAGTTTCATTCTTTCACAGGCTTAGCCATGATCTTAACTTAAACTCACTGGGAGAAGTGAAATGTTTCTGACTGCAAGTCTAAATGTTTTTGCAGTAAAGGCTATAATATCAAATTAAAGTGAGAGTTTATTTCCTGAACTCAGTATTTATAGGATCAGCTTGTGTAACATTAACTTCTGTCTGTGTTAAAAATTTTATCCTCACACGAGTGGGTTACACTAGGTATTGCTTTATTCACAACTCGGAGTTGGGCCACTCACTGAGTTGCTTATAGACTCATGAAAATTCTAGACTTGATGTAATTGGTTTAATAAATGTATATAAACTGGTCTAACGAGTTGAGCTTTGCCACCCACAGTGGTGATGGCCCAACTCTGAGTTGTGAATAAAGCAAAACCTAGTGTAACCCACTCGTGTGAGGATAAAATTTTTAACAGTCTGTCTATTAAATCAAACATGTTTCCTTTTGAGTCACTGTCCAAATTTCCCAGAACACTAGGGACAGGAAAAACTGATTTCCTCTCCATCTAAATCCAGTATGAAATTAAAATGTAACTGTGACTTATGTCCAAATCTGAGAAGTGGGCCATGCTCTGAGGTCCTGTAGTTATATTGTGATGTTTTGGAAAAAAATTTCCGTGTTATCATCTATAAGCAGGGAATCTTAGACTACATAGTTAGCTTCTATCTAGCTGACAGAAAGCCTAAACATACTATGAATGTCTTTATTTCTCTTGAGCTCAGAGCTCCTGACCTCAGCTGTACAAGTATATCTGTCCACTAGGATATAAAATATGTAGTCTGCTTCTTAAAGGTGATGTTTAAATCAGGATGGCTCCCTTTTTAAGGTACAGATTGCATTGATTGACTTTTACGTAGAAGTCTGAGGCTAAAGCACTCATCCAGAAAATGAGATAACTGGCTTCAACTTTCATGCTGCTTTGAAGGGATTCAGATTCATGCAGCTCATTTCCTCGGAAATTGCATAAACCATTAAAAGGGGAAAGGTTTGCCATTTGCTTTGAGGCTGCTCTCAATGCTGCCAATATGAGATTTACAAGAGCAAGAGAAAAAACAAGCAACAAAAGCTTAACCCTACAATTTCACTTTTAAGACAGCAGTCATAAGCTTGGGATACTACTCTCATGGCTACTTTTGTGTTACACACTGGATGGTCATTTGAGAAATCAGAAAGACCATTGAGAATACTGTAGCAGCAAAATGTCTTTTCCAAATTACATGGCCACGAGGTTACAGTTTCAAGTTTGTACATGCTGGGTTTTTTTTCTGTGGTAATACTGCTCGTTTCCTTGTTGCACAGTGATCCATTTTCAAGATTATAGAGATCATCCATTTCTGATCCTTTCTTAACTTTGCCCTTCTTTCTTATTATTTTTTAGTATCTTAGCTGTTATGTCAAGCTTCTAGGAAATATTTAGCTACCATCTCTTGCTAAAAAAGTGGGTGACAACATGACCTCCCTTGTTTTTATATGGAAATAGCTGCAGATGGTTATTTAGGGATGACAAAAATGAGTGAATGTGGACAAGATTCAGGTATCTATCATGCTGCTTGTGAATCAAGTCTTCTTTATAAGCAGCATGAATAGGCACTTTTACACCACAGTTTGTCTCATTCTGCAGCTCATTTTTAAATTAGCCAACACCAGAAAGACTGCATCAAGAGTGCTGTTTCCAGCTCTGTGTTCCCCAGTACGAGAAGAGACATGGGCATACAGGGACAAATACAAGGGAGGGCCCTGAATATGATAAGAGTGTTGGAACACCTGACATACCTGGAGAAGCTAAATGAGCTGGGACTGTTCAGCCTGGAGAAGAGAAAGCTCATGTGGGATCTTACCCAAGTGTACAAATAGCTGTGAGGAGGTAGGTGGGAATGGGAGGGGATGAAGAAGATGGAGCCAGACTTTCCTCAGTGGTGCCCAGTGACAGATAAGAAGCAACGGGCACAAACTGAAACACACGAAATTCTGCCTGCATGTAAGAAAAAACTTTTACTGAGAGACTGGTCAAACAGAGGAACAGGTTTCCCAGAGTTGTTATGAAGTCTTTTTCCTTGGAAATATTTAAAACCTGAATGGACATGGTCCAAAATGACCTGCTCTAGCTGACCCTGCTTTAGCAGGAGGGTTGAACTGGAAGGTCTTCAGAAGTGCCTTCCAACCTCAACCATCCTGTGATTCCATGATTTTCTGTTATTTGAAGTGTCTATTATTCTCTACTGAATCTCATATACTTGAGGGTCGCTAGTTCAGAAATAGATTAACACCACAAAATTACATTGTATCATACCTAACCACTTTTTTGGACAGTATTACTGTCCCTCTTTTGGGTAAATCAGTTTGGGCATTCTTAGCAGAGCGCAGGGACCTGCAAGCAAGTAACATATACACAATTTACAAATACACAGCAGTCATTCATTGGCTACCACACACAAAAGACAGCAAAAATTTTATGAGCTGTCAGGCTGAGGACCAGTATGCTCACCACCTCAACAAGGTGCCTTTGTTGGCTGGCAGGTGACAGCCAGGAGGGGATGGGGTGGCCCCCATGGCTCTGTGCAGTAGTCCTCAGTGTTGTCTTACTGCCATCTTCCCCAACTTCGTAAACACTGTAGATGCCAATGGCCCAGCCTGACCTGGTGATCCCTGACCAGTCCCGAATGGGACTGACCCTGCTGCCTGTCTTTTAGACAGGCTTTTGTCTTTTAGACTTCTATACCTTTTCTTCCGACATTTTTCCTCATGAATACCTGAGCTACTAAGGGTCTCGTGTCACCAGTCTCTCCAGCGATTGTTTCTGTATCTTCCTCATCTCCATGAACACTGTCTACCTCTCTTTCTCAGCAGCCCAAGCCCCAGTTACAGCAGAGCTGAATGAGAGCTGAGCCTTGTGGCTCTGGTGCACAGGCAGCTAAATCTTGGCATAGGGGAACTTACGGTGGGGCCTACAGAGCAAAAAAGGGTTATGACTGGGTGTAAGATTTTGTCTTAATTTTGTTGATAGAGTCCAGACACCTCTCTGCATCATCTGAATCACAGTGATGATTCAGCAGGAAAAAGGTGTCTGCATGCCCAGATTGGGATTTTATTGAGAAATACTGGCTACCCTTGCCCGAGACATTCAAGGCCAAAAGCTAGGCTCTGATTAAAATTTGGGTTAAGAGCTACATCAAGAAGACATTTGTTCTTAATTGCTTTCTGAGACTTGAACATCTAAAGTCTGTTCAGGTCTCATCAGATTTCTCAATCTCACCTGAAGCATCTAAATCAGGACATCAGCAGAGTCCATGTGCTGAAATCCAGGACTATGTTGCATGTAACTCTGCTAGTAACCACCTAATCTTTGGACAGCTGACCCACATTTTATTCTGAAAGTTCCCTTAGCAGTCTGTGCATGTGAGAGGTACTAAACTTTGTCCAGTGAAAAGGTCAGCTCCTTTCACTGTTCCATCTGTAAAGAAGTGTGACTTTGTCTCCTAATGATCTCTGAGTAATACATTGTCTTTAGACACTGAGGTTCAGCTAGGTCTGAAAAAGCAGTTATTTGTTTAGAACACAGTTGTTACAGTTAGTGTCCATCTTTAGCACATCGCCAATTTGTTGCAGTTACACAGCAATAAATTCTCCATTAGTTTGTCACACTACAACAATATGTATTTTATCTGGTTCAAAGACACAACTTACATAGAAAGCTAAGAAATATTTTTAGTCTAAATAAAGTCTTAAAAGTCTAATCATGCATTATTACTAGTCCAGTCATGATGACACTAATCCTTAAAGTTCAAATCATCAGTAAAGTAACTCTTCTATAAAACAAAACTCAGGTCTTGCTATCGAAGTTTATTCTCTTCTCTCAGCATCATTTTTAACAGCAGTTGGAGACAGGATACTGAATGAGATTGGCTCTTCCTCTGACAGAGTAAGACAGAGTTTGTAGGCAGTATTTTTTTTCCCAGTGTTTCTAGGCTGTGTCCTGCTCATCATAAGAGTTGTTATGAGACAGAGTCACCTACATAACACATTCTCAGTTTTCGTGTTTTGTCTGAAAGTCAGACACCTGCAAGCATTGTTACATCAAAGCTGTATTTACCTAAAATTTCAAAAGACCAGCACAATAATAGATGTATTCTGACCAACTGTGAATATACAAACAAAATAGCTATTTATTTTTTCATTAATTTCCATAAGACATTCAAATGGTTTCAATTTCACACCAAAATGGAAGGGAGAAGTTATAAAGTAAGCATGAAATAAGGTGGGATAAAATAGCAAATGCACATGTGAAGTGAGTGTGAGTAAAAAAAGTTTTGACAGATTTTGATAACTACCTTAAGGGAGTGTTTATTACAACTGTGTGTCTAGAAGTTAGCGGTAAAAATGTTGCTATTCAACTTTCAGGTGCTCAGCTGAATATTCTTTATTCATTTTATATACAGAGCTCTTAGCAGTGATACCAGTGGGCATTTTACACACAGCATAAGGCATATGATGCAGAGATTCACATTGTACATAAAACATCTACTATGTGTGGCAGAAAAAGAAAACCCAAGTGTCCTAGGCCTGCACACATAAAAAGCAAAATGTGCTTATTTGTATGCCAACTTCTAAACAGACTGTTTTCCAAGCTGACAGTTACTACCTTAGAGAGCTGATGGGGATCCAGACCTAGGAGGTAACTAAACAGAAACGTCTATGATGAAGGTCTTAGTATTAAAAATTTCCAGTAAGAACATCTCTGAAGTAAAGAAGTACTCCCTTCATGTTCCTGAGAGGTCTGTCAATTTAGACGTATTTTTATTTTCCTTCCACTTCCCCTTCATTTCTTCTTTTCCTTTTTCTCTGTTCCTTCTCCTATTCCACCCTCATTGTCTCTTGAGCAAAAAGTTTCCTTGATTTATTTTTTTGTTTTTTGTTTTTTTCTTTTTTATAAATACAGGTAAGTAGCTTTAATGGAAGAAAAAAAAAACTTGGCTTGCACAGAGGATACTTTATCTTTTTTTTTAACCAAAAAAGAATATAAAAATGTTTTTTAAAGGAAACAGTCAAATATGTACTCTTATAAGAAACAGCATTTTCATTTTTTAGAAATATTTATCTCATTTTACCAGTCTTACATTCCAGAAGAGTCTAAGTTTATGTGAGCATTGTTATGATATTATATTGTTAAATATATTTATAGAACTGAGGAAAGAACTTTATAATTTATATTAGTAGTATTGAGATTAAAAAAATGGAGTAGATGTAAATATCAAGCTTAAGCTTGTAACAAAAGTTCTGTCATTCAAAGCAGATATCTGCCATATTTGCATATGATTTTCCATACTTTCTTTTCCTGATTTATTTATTTTCAAAGGCAGAAGGACATTTTTGGCTTATTTTACTCTACTGAAAAACTGAAAAGGAGTGTATAATGGTCAAAATTATTTCTAGCCCTTTATGATCTTGAAGATCTTCTGAGAAATCTATAAGTAACTTTTGCAATTTTTTTTCCACCCATTCAATTACAATAACTTATTTCACAATACTGCTTTTCTACACATCTTCTTCAGTATAATGTGTTAGAAAAATCTGCATAACTTAACTATTCTAGTGTGATGTATTAATACCTTTCAGCATTTTTTCTGTTATTTAAAGCATAGTGAATATTTACACGTCTAATAACACCTAAAGGTAAATCAGCAATTGCAAGTTTAACAGCTGCTAAGTGCAAACTTATACAAGACACAATTACTGGAGTTCAAAGTCTTCTCTTCTTGCTTTCAGTGAATTATAAGTTATTCAGTGTCTTTCTCGTGACATGCTGTTATTCATGCTAGTCGTGTTGAGAAGGTAATGCTCTTTTGTTCACACAATTTTCATTTGGCTTTTCGGTCTGACTTTACGCCAGTCTCCTTTGAAGTCAAAGGAACATTTCTACTAAAATTAATTGTCATTGGATTAAGACTTCTGTGAGGAAAAATCAGGCAGAATAGTACAAAGAAAATTATACTGCTATTGATGGGTTTTTTATTAGTGTTTAATAAACTCATACTGCAGCTAAGATTAGCTAAATGCACACAATCACTTCTTTCTTTGAAATAATTCTCTAGTATTAGGCTAAGTAATCATCTTAATTACATGTTGATCACTGGGTGTATTCTGTCTTCATGACTTTCAGATTTCAAAGGTTATTTTTGTAAAGCACAATAAGAATCAATCTTTAATACCCTGAGTTCAATTCTGTTAATTTACTAAATCGAATCACCAGATAAAATGTACAAAGCACCTTGATCTTCCCGTGCAAATTAAAACATTAATCTCCATTCATTGTGATAAAAATGTTGCCACATTTCCCTCACTGCAGAGGCATCAGAAAACAGAAGGTGATTCACATTTCATGTAGGCTATATGTACATTTTTCCCTGTCATTACAGAGAGATCCCAGAACATCTGGAGTTCTGATTCAGGTTCTCCAAATAAGGGATGCATCTACACAACCTGAATGAAGCTGTGGGTGTTAGCTTCAAAACTGGGACTGAAACGAGCAAAAGACTCAATATGATAAAAATTTGTGGAAACTAGTCAAGGCTGAAACATTTGCTAAAAATGGTTAACAACAGTTGTACCTGGAGAAGAGGGATAGCTGTGAGACAGGATGTACAGACGGTACCAGGAAATCCCAATGTGGTAGGGGATCCATAGGTGGAGACATACTAGGCATTTTAGAGGGAGTAAAGAAGTCTCCTGGAAGGGACACCAGAAGAGAAGGTGATGGAAATACTGGCAGAAATTGAAATATTAGGGAAATCATATAATTTAGTATGTTAAGTCTCCCACCAATTCTCCTATGACAAGGTTAGCAGTTAAGAGGCGATGGGAAGAGAAGAAGAACTGTGCATTATCTGCTTTGTGAATCCTCTAACATGTCTTCCAAAACATGTTGGAAGAAACAGACAGCCACATACAAGACAGTAGCTGACTATTAGTCTATAGCATTTAAGACAAGATGATCCTATGCATACCTATAGCAACTACTATTTTACATTCAAATACAAATTTTGGCTGTTTATTATAAAGAAAACACATAGCAAGCAATCACAACATTGATACAGAGCTGCTTAAAAATATAAGCTTATACATTCAATAAAATGAGAAAATGAAAATGCAGTTAATTAGATCCTTAAAATCACCACAACCTGCTGTAAAGGAATATTTTCCAATTAAGATGGATAACTAAGGTAATTTTTGCTATTTGTTACCTTTCATAAGAAGCACAAAAAAGTCCAAAATCCATTATGCGCTCTGTATACTTTTTGAAATTGCTGTTGTTTAATCTTCAACTGTTTTTGTTTTTTTTTTAGCTACTCCTGTAGCCTTCCTGCTACCAAAACATTGCCATGAAAACCCAATACAATTTCTCCACAGATTTTATTTTGTTTTTCTTTCAAAATTCTGCAGTTGGAACCTACGCAACAGACCACTTGTTCTCTTTCAGTAGTTTTGGCCACACAGACTTTCATTATGCATTTCTAAGAACTCTCATTTTCACATAGGAATGGAACAAACCAGACAACTATTTCTCAGTGTTTCTCCAATGTTTTTGTAAGTTCTACATAAATTATTCCCTGAAGGACTTTATGATGCTTTCTGTTTAGTCCACAAACAATTCCTCCTTGGCAGTGTATTTAAATTTGCATTTGTTTTACTTCAATTGTATTTTATTATGATTGTCACTTGTAATTTGTGAATTAGTTGTATGAACTTTCGGTGTTTTTCCAGATTCACATACCAAGATTAAGCAACTTAACATTTACAAGTATAGAAGTACAGTTAAAAAATATTTGTATTGCTAAGGATACCTTTAACCTGACGTTCTGCTTCATGCTTAGAGTAAATCTTCATTTGCATTATATTTTATGATAATACTCCTGTGTTCTCTTGGAATTCTCATTGCATACATCGGAAGGCTGTGCTGTCATTCAGTGAGACCTGGACAGGATGGAGAGTTGGATGCAGAGGAACGTGATTCAATAAGGTTCAAAAAGGGCTAGTGCAGGGTCCTGCACCTGGGGAGGAACAACCCCGTACACCAGTACAGGCTTAGGGCAGACCTGCTGGAGAGCAGCTCTGCAGAGAGGGACCTGGGTGTCCTGGTGGATGACAGGTTAACCATGTACCAGCAGAGTGGCCTTGTTGCCAAGAAGGCCAATGGTCTCCTGGGGTGCACTAAGAAGAGTGTGGCCAGTAGGTCGAGAGAGGTTCTCCTTCCCCTCTACTCTGCCCTAGTGAGGCCCATCTGGAGTACTGTGTCCAGTTCTGGGTTCCCCAGTTCAAGCAAGATGAGTGAAGGAAGGGGTTAAAAGGGATTTTAATAGAAGTGGCATTACCTAATAGTTGCTGTGTATCTAAAAAACTGATAGTGCTTATCTATTGTCTAAATTAACTGAAGCAGAGAGTCTTGCATCTCCATACAAAGGGGTTAGTTCCTGATAGGGGCTGGGAGTCGCCTAGAACCGGTCAAGACCGACCCTGCTTTATGGATGGGAGCCAGGAGAGAACTGAGTTTGCACAGAAACAAAGGTCAATCAGCGGACACCATGATGAAGAGGATGGGCCTTCATCTTGGGACCCCAGACGACCACCACTAGGAGGCACTGCGCAAGTGCAACTGGGAGGAGTCTATGGAAATTACTTCTTGGAACTAATTATAATATGGAAATTATTTCTCGGAACTGATTTTGATATGCAATGAGGATAGATGCATATGTATAGGTGTATTGGGAAATCTAAAGTATATGTAATATTTGATTGTATAAATTGAAGAGACACGTTGCTCGGCGCGCACGACTTTGGTGAGACTACCCCCCGTGCCGCCCAGCACCGAATAAACATACTTACTTTACAGTCTTACAGATTGTGGAGTCTGCTTTCCGCACGTCATGAGGAGCTACTGGAGAGAGTCCAGTGGAGGTCTACGAGGAGCATCTCTCCTATGAGGAGAAGCTGCGGGAGCTGGGCTTGTTTAACCTGGAGAAGGCTGAAAAGGGACCTTATAAATGCTTCTAAATATCTGAAGGGTGGGGGTCAGGAGGATGGGGCTAAACTCTTTTCAGTGGTGCCCAGCAACAGGACAAGGGGCAACGGGCACAAACTGAAGCATAGGAAGTTCCATCTGAACAGGAGGAAGAACTTCTTCAGTTTGAAGGTGACGGAACACTGGAATATTTTGCCCAGAGAGGCTGTGGAGTCTCCTTCTCTGGAGATATTCAAGACCCGCCTGGACAAGGTCCTGTGCAGCCTGCTGTAGGAGACCCTGCTTTGGCAGGGGTGTTGGACTAGATGATCCACTGAGGTCCCTTCCAAACCCTGCCATTCTGTGATTCTGTGATTCTGTGTAATCTTTCACTGGATTTGTTCTGACATCAACACAAACTGTATCCCTTATAACCACAGGAATTTAGCTTGTTAAAATAAAATTATTGATAACACTATCTGTTCTTAAAAATTATTATTGTCTCAGGTAAAATCACCAAATTAAAACTGAATGAACTGTGGCTTTCTAAGCTTTGTGTTTACAATCAAACTATGTTCCTGTCATCTCATCACTGGGCTCATTAGTATCAGTTAAGATAACTGAATTTTGTTATTTTACTCACTGTTTCTCTCTCATTACACATGTTTTAGAAAAAAAAGTCAAGAAAATTACTTATTTTTTAAGCTTCTATTCATATTGTGATTCAAATATTCAAGAGCAGGTTTTCCTCAAAATTCCATTTCTTCTTGATTTTACAATTTTAATGAAAATTTCTTGCTGCTTTGGAATTCATAGATTCGTAGAATCATTTAGAGTGGAAACGACCCTTAAGATCACCAAGTCCAACCATTAACCTAACACTGCCAAGTCCACCACTAATCTGTGTCCCTAAGTGCAACACCTACATGTCTTCTAAATGTCTCCAGAGGTGACTCAACCACTTCCCTGGGCAGCCTGTTCCAGTTCTTGATAAATTGTTCACTGAAGAAATTTTTCCTAATATCCAGCCTAAACCTTCCCAGGAGCAACTTGAGGCAGTTTCCTCTGGTCTTATCACTTTTTCACTGGGAGAAGAGACTGACATCCACGTTACTACAATCTCTTTTCAGGTAGCTGTAGAGAGCGATAAGGTCTCCTCTCAGGCTCATTTTCTCCACGCTAAGCAACCGCAGGTCACTCAACCACTTCCTTCATAAGAAGGAATGCTTCTTTCCTGAGGAAAATTGAGCCACATAACTTCAGTAATATTGCTTCCTTTTCATTTTCTCTATCACTCGCCTTCCTTTCCCTCCCCTTTCCTTCTCATCTATGGTAAAACACGTGAATAATTTAATTAAACTTCAACTATTACATTTTGCTTTGACTGTTCTCTGCAGCCTCATGAAAAGAGAATTTTATGTTAAAGCCTTTACAGTCTAGAAAGTCTTAGCCTCATTTTTGCACTTGATCAGATGAACTCTTAATTTTATAATTCCAGGGAGGGGGGAAGGGAAAATGGAGAAGCAGTGGGTGAGGCAGAGGTAATGGGGAGGAGGAGGGAGAGAGAGAGAGAGAATCACACTACCATAAAAACCTAGAAAGGTTTGGGTTAGAAGGGACCTGAAAGATCACAGAATCACAGAATCACAGAACTTTAGGAGTTGGAAGGGAACTCTGTGGGTCATCTAGTCCAAGCCTCCTGCCGAAGCAGGGTCACCTACAGTAGGCTGCAGAGGAACTTGTCCAGGCGCTTCTTGAATATCTCCAGAGAACGAGACTCCACCATCTCCCTATAGCTGGGCACTACTTAAAATATTTTGTCCCCATCCTCCTGACACCCACCCTTCAGAAATTTATAAGCATTTATAAGGTCCCCTCGCAGCCTTCTCTTCTTCAGGCTGAACAAGCCCAGCTCCCTCAGCCTCTCCTCGTAGGAGAGATGTTCCAGTCCCCTCATCATCCTCGTAGCCATCCTCTGGACTCTCTCCAGTAGCTCCTCATATTTCTTGAAGTGGGGAGCCCAGAACTGGACAGACTACTTCAGATGAGGCCTCACTAGGGCAGTGTAGAGGGGGAGGAGATCCTCCCTCGACCTGCTGGCCACACTCCTCTTAATGCACCCCAGGATCCCATTGACCTTCTTGGCAGCCAGGGCACACTGCTGGAGCATGGTTAACCTGTCATCCACCAGGATGCCCAGGTCCCTCTCCACAGAGCTGCTTTCAAGCAGCTCCGCCCCAAGGCTGTACTGATGCATGGGGTTGTTCCTCCCCAGGTGCAGGACCCTGCATTTGCCTTTCTTGAACTTCATCAGGTTCCTCTCTGCCCAACTTTCCAGCCTATCCAGGTCACGCTGAATGGCAGCACAGCCTTCTGGTGTATCTACCACTCCTCCCAGTTAGGTGTCATCAGCAAACTTGCTGAGGATACTTTCTAACTCTTCATCCAGGTCGTTGATGAAGAAGTTAAACAAGACTGGGCCCAGTACAGACCCCTGAGGGACACCACTAGTTACCGACCTCCAGCTAGACGCAATGCTGCTGACGACAACCCTCTGAGTTCTGCCATTCAGCCAGTTCTCAATCCGCCTCACCGACCACTCATCCAGCCCATACTTCCTGAGCTTCCCTAGGAGGATGTTATGGCAGACAGTGTCGAAAGCCTTGCTGAAGTCAAGGTAGACAACATCCACAGCTCTCCCCTTATTTACCCAGACAGTCATGTCATCATAGAAAGCTATCAGATTGGTCAGGCATGATTTCCCCTTGGTGAATCCATGATGACTACTGTTGATAACCTTCTTTTCCTCCACTTGCTTGTTGATGACCTCCACGATAAGGTGCTCCATCACCTTTCCCGGGATGGAGGTGAGGCTGACCGGCCTGTAGTTCCCTGGGTCCTCCTTCTTGCCCTTTTGAAGATTGGAGTGACATTGGCCTTTCTCCAGTCCTCGGGCACCTCTCCTGTCCTCCAGGACCTCTCAAAGATGATGGAGAGTGGCTCAGCAATGACATCCGCTAGCTCTCTCATCACTCGTGGGTGCTTTCCATCAGGGCCCATGGATTTGTGGACGTCCAGATTGCTTAAGCGATCCCTCACACAGTCCTCCTCGACAAAGGGAAAGTCGTCCTCTTTGTAGGCTTCTTCGCTTACCTCCAGGGCGTGAGATTGCTGAGGGCCAGTCTTAGCACTGAAGACTGAAGCAAAGAAGGCATTGAATAGCTCTGCCTTCTCTGCATACTCTGTCACCAGGACACCCACCTCATTAAGCAGTGGCCCCATATGGTCCCTAGCCTTCCTTTTGCTGCTGATGTAGTTGAAGAAGTCCTTCTTGTTGTTTTTGACATCCCTTGCCAGCTTCAATTCCAGGTGGGCCTTGGCCTTCCTCGTGGCATCCCTGCATGCTCTGGCCACATTCCTGTATTCTTCCCAAGTGGCCTGTCCCTCTTTCCACATTCCATGGACCTTTCTCTTCCACCTGATCTCTGCTTGAAGCTCCTTGTTCAACCATGCACGTCTCCTGCCTCCTTTGCTAGATTTGTTTTTCAGGGGGATGCTCTGCTCCTTAGCACGGAGGAAGTGATATTTCAACAGCGACCAGCACTCTTGGACCCCCCTGCCTTCGA
Organism: Opisthocomus hoazin; assembly: GCF_030867145.1. NCBI lineage: Eukaryota > Metazoa > Chordata > Aves > Opisthocomiformes > Opisthocomidae > Opisthocomus > Opisthocomus hoazin. The sequence continues at coordinate 58,772,452 of NC_134414.1, read as the reverse complement.
GAGTCTTGGCCCATGGGATTCCTGCCAGTAGCTCCTTGAAGAGGCCAAAGTTTGCCCTCCTGAGGTCCAAGGTTTTGATCCTGCTTATCACCCTGCTGCCTCCACGCTGGATCCTGAACTCGACTATTTCATGGTCACTGCAGCCGAGTCTACCTCCGACCTTCACATCCTCCACCAGTCCCTCCTTGTTTGTTAATACAAGGTCCAGCAGAGCTCCTTTCCTTGTTGGTTCCTCCACCACTTGCATCAGAAAATTATCATTGATGCTCTGTAGGAACCTCCTGGATTGCGCCTGCCTAGCTGTATGCTCTTCCCAGCTGATGTCAGGGTGGTTGAAGTCCCCCAAACTGGATCATCTATTTCCACCTTGCCTGCCATGGACAGGGACATCTTCCACTAGACCAGGTTGCTCAAAGACCCATGCAACATGGGCTTGAACACTTCCAGGGAGGGGACATCCACAACTTGTTTAGGCAACACTTTCCAGTGTCTCACAAACCTCATAAAGAATTTCTTCTTTAACTCTGATTAAAATCTACCCTGTTTTAGCTTAAAGACATTCCCCTTTGTCGTATGACTGCATGCCCTAGTAAAAAGTCCCTCTCCAGCTTACTTGTATGTCCCCTTCAGTTACTGCAAGGCTGCTATAACTTCTCCCAAAAGCCTTCTCTGCTGCAGGCTGAACAGCGCCAACTCTCTCAGCCTTACCTCATAGGAGAGGTGTTCCATCCTGATGATCATCTTTGTAGCCCTCCTCTGCACCTGTTCCAACAGGTCCATGTCTTTTCTTTGCTGAGGACTCCAGAGCTGGACGCAAGACTCCAGGTGGGGTCTCAGCAGAGCAAGGTAGAGACAGATTCACCTCCCTTTACCTGCTGGCCATGCTTCTTTTGATGTAGCCCAGGATGCAGCTGACCTTGTGGTCTGTGAGAGCACACTGTTGTCTCATGTCCACCTTTTCATCCACCAGTACCCCCAAGTTCTTCTCGGCAGGGCTGCTCTCAATCCGTTCTCCGCTCAGCCTATATTTGGGCTTGGGATTGCCCCAAATCAGATGCAGGACCTTGCACTTGGCTTTGTTGAACTTCATGAGGTTTGCACAGGCCCTCCTCTTGAGCCTGTCAAGGTCCCTCTGGATGGAATCGCTTCTCTCCAGTGTGTCAATCACACCATACATCTTGAGATGACCATTCTCTTGGTCAGTTTAACAAATCATTACCTCTTTATGGCATATCAAAACCCATAATTTTTTCCTTTATGAGATATATTTGCATCTGAAATGTTAGGCACCTGATTTGCACCAGTTGTCTATGCTGACTGGATGGAGTTGTCCTCTGTGGTTCTCTTGAATTTGGTTTACTGTTTCCAGCAGCACATGAGCATCCAAAGCAATTTATTGGGTAGCTGCCTTGTCCTCACTTGTAACTCTGCTCAAGAGATTAAAGCTGACTTCTACGTCTGCATATGCTGCTCCAGATGTGCGTCCACATCATGGTGGGCAAATCCTTGGTGTAAGGATCTACTTCTAGAAGCATATATCCGTTCCCTTATCTCTCTTATTCTGATGATCCATGAAGTATTTGAAGTGTCATATGTTCTATAAATGGTACATGCCAATGCTAGCAGTACACAGGATTTTAGAAGTTGACAGCAAAAACATTAAGCAGAGAACAGAGTGATGAAAGGTGATAATGTACATAAACAATTGCATTTCTATGCTAACGTAAACCTCTCTTGGGTTAACTTGTTATCCGGATATTTCCCCTTTGGCTGACAGAGTACATCTGTTTTCATTAATTTCCTTGTTTTGCACAGCATATTTTACAAACTAAGCAATAAGAAAAGAGAATTTTGTCTTGATGTGCTGATGCTGTGATAGCTTTGTTATAGATGCTTTCCTCCCGTGACGAATCCAAATTGAGGAGCCAATTGTTAATTAATCAAGTGTGAATTTATTAGCAATAGAATTTTTTTAAGTAAGTGATGAAGCAGGCAAAACAGCGCTGGGTGGCCGGGGAGTATCTAGCACCGCCAACGATCCGCACCCCACCTCCCCCAGAGTCCCTTTTTATAGTTCTGTAGTTCCGGTTCCACGTAGCACATCCTGGTTTCCTTCTGTGGCTGCGCATGCTGTTGTTAGGGGGTCGCTCTCGTCCCTCTGGTGGTCGTGAGGATGAAGGCCGTAGTCTTCCTTCGCGTTGTGGATCAGTTCCTTTCCTTATTTGGTCATGTTGACCCAGTACATAGAAATCCCTGCTTTATTCTTTTTACAATGATTAAGGAAGTGGTTATGGAAGCGTTGCACATTAACAATACAGCAAATACCAAGGTAAGAGGGAAGGGGGGGGGGGGGGGGGCTCCTTCACCTTCCAACCGGTTTGAGAACAAATCTTATATTCTTTGGTTTATTACAGCTTGCTATTGGAATAAGATATTTTGCAATCAATAGTTTGTTCTAAAACTATATCCAGGAAAAACAAACACGTATTCCCTCTGAATGCAATTAGTATGAGTCTTGTATCTTTACAGCAGGGAAAAGAAAGAAACCCCCCCCCCCCACACACACATTGAAATTACAAATTAATCCAGTAGCTGAAAAAAAATTGAGTATGCAAAATTAGGTCACTCTTGATAATAGGTTATTTTTATTGAAACCGTTGTTTGTAAACCTCCTTTTTTTTTAGGGGGTTTGTAGTGACTGTGTCAAACAATGATTGTTTTCATCTCTGCTTGTTAAAGAGATTATAAACTTTTAATTCAGAAATAGGTCTTGCTTCATGTATTCCTGCCTTTACCAGTGTAGTCAGGTTCCTGTAATTTAGTCTGTTTGGGGCTACTCTGTGTCACCATTTGAAAATTGAAGACTGTCTAGAAGTCTGCATCATCAGTCAAGTAACACTTCATTTTGTGAGCTGTCCTGCTGGTAGCTGTCCCACTGGTGGAGATGGTAGGATTTTGATTTGAGGGAAAATACTTATTCTTGACTTTTTAAAGTCTCAAACATTTTGGTAAAGAGTTTTGTAGTCTAAGGAAAAAAAAAAATCAAGTTTTTAATAATTTCTATTGTAGTATCTCTTTTTTTCTTCTAACTGATTAGGCACCAAAGTTGTTATTTCAACTATTGTGGACTTGATCCTGCTACACTGCAAGATATCATACAATCATAGAATCAAGGAATGATAGAATCATAGAATGCTTTGGAGTGCAAGGGACCTTTAGAGGTCACCTAGCCCAAACCTCCTACAATGAGCAGAGACATCTTCAAGTAGACCAGGTTGCTCAAAGCCCCGTCCAACCTGTTTCTAGTGATGGGGCCTATGAAAATGTGATATTTGAGGGGCCTATATGAAAAGTGATAAGTAAATTAAAGTGCAAGATGAAATTTTTTGATCATGGAAAGAACTGGAAATAATTTTTAGAGATAAATTTCATTTGTGTATGCAAAAATTTTTTGTATGTATCAAAACTTCTTTCACAGTCATTGGAAGAAAATTCTTCATAGCGTGCTTCCTTCCCATTCTGAGATAGCCATGTATACAACTGAGGTGAATCTGTCTGTCTCTTGTTGGTTGACTGTAGTGTCTAGAAACCTAGTCAATATAGAAGGATTATTAATTGCTAGATGATGTGTCAGGACAACATATCATAGCTCGTTAATATCAGCATAGCTGAGGTACAAAATAAGAAATGTTAGAGGTAATAATTGGTCATGAAATGTATACAATTTTCAGAATTGTAACTGTTCCTGGATGTTACATCAGAAATATTGCATTTATAAATCTAAATATTTGGTCAAAAAATTAAGGTTTACCTCTAAGCTTGTGTATGAAACTGGTGAGAATGGAACACAGCAATATAAGAAATAAAGGAAAAAAAATAATGGTCTCTGTTAAGATAGTTCAGATTTTTTACTGCTGTCTACTATGCTAATTTGCCACATCTGCTGACGTATGTACGATTAATTTTGTTATCAAAGTGGAGTAGCTGGAGGCAGGCAGCCAATCTGGAACCTCATCTAACAGAGAAAAGTAATTTATAAATACAAAGGATAGTAGTGTTTCTCCAACCTGCTACAAATACTTCACAAATAATCATCAACGTTACAAAGCTGCTTAAGCAAGATGTCTACTTTTCTGACATAAAAGTTTTCTTTTTTCAGATTTACACTGAGCATATATAAAATTGCATTTGGATTTGAATATAAGATGTTGTCTCTTACCTACTCGGAGACACACATATGCATACACAGAAGAATCACTATTCAACTGAAATAGCTAGGTTTTTGTCTTTGCAAATGTTATTTTCATGTTGTAAAACTGCTTTAGTGCAAACATACATTCTAAACTGAATAGTATTTGAAGGACAAAATGGACAAATGAAAAAACAATTATCTGAGAAAATTATTCAGGTGCTAGATTACTGGAATATGCACAGTGTACAAAATATTACTGTAGTAAGTTTACTGGAAATTTTGCAATGGATTTCATTGTGATTTTTTGACACACTGAAAACAGCAGTATAGGAAATGCGTTAGACAGTATTTGTCCAGTGTATTTGTCCTCATTGACTAAAACAGATACACAGCATCTTAGAGTAACCACTAGTGTGTAAATACCTGCATTAGATCATATGAATCCCAGTGTATGAGTGTTTGTTTTTTTCTCATAAGAGTTTGAATTATTTGGCCAATTTTAGCCAAATTGGACAGAGTGTATGAAGGCTCAAACAGTCACAATTATTATTATTACTTTGGTGTAATCTCTTAAATGTAACATTTAGGGTAGAAGAGAGAGAAACTAAAGTACCAAGTTATGGGAAAAAAGAAGACTGATATGATGAATGTTTGTGTACATCTTACAGCAAACTCTTTTGAATCTTTTACAGATTTCAAACACATATATCTCTGTATATACATGTATACAATTTTTTAGGAGAATGAAATCTCAGTGACAATCATTTTCTTTTGCAAATCTTGAAAAATAGAAGGTAGGTAGATGTTGTGAATCGAGCTTCAAATATGCACATTTGTCCTTCATCTCTTTTGATTCCCGTCACTGATTTCTGCAATGTTCTGAACATTATAGCTGAAATACATTGAAAGAAAATTTTTTGAATAAGAGCAAATAAAGAAGCCAAATAAATTAACACTGAATCAAAAATCTCATCCTGAGAGAGTAGAAAAAAAAAATTATCTTCATACTTATTTTACAAGTAGCATATTTTAAAATAAATACAGGTGTTTACATTTTAATCCCTAGATACCTGAACTGATTGCACTGATATAAATGAGATGTTTTTCAATTGAGTCAAGCCCTAATGCTATGATAATGTGTTGATAAATCAAAGCAATTTTTTTCACAATAAATTAATTGAAAATGCAAGTTTGAGTTTTTTTAAGTTATATGTTTAACTACATTATCTTATGCCTTTACAATTATTTAAAAAAAAAAAAAAAAGCTTTAGATAGTATTAATATTTCACAGAGAAGTAGTTCTATCCAGTGAGTAATACATAGGAAGACAGAAATAATAGCCTAAATATTTTTTTCCTCATTCTCTCACTTTTCCATATTAGACGTGATATTTATCCTCTTTGTGCTTCAGAATCAACAGGTTTGATATGCTCTGTTAAATTCAAGGGGAGACAGAAACTGCTAACTTTATGTCCTGTAATAAGGAAACAAAATAGTGAAAAAGGAAGAGAAAACGAAAGGGTAGCGGGAAAACACTTCTAGGATGGCTGGATGCAGACAAACATATACGTATAAAGAATACTGATACATAGGTTGTTGATGCTTATTGCAGTATTGCTAGTACTTATTAGCAAGAGAAAAGAGAGAGCTGGCAATAAAAGGCAGTAGAAAACAGAAATTTAAACATAATTGAAATATATGAAGATTAATAACTTTGTCATGGAAGACTCATGGACTATCTCTCCTTGCAAAACTAATCAGTCCCATGGGAAAACTTTTTGGCCCCTAGGGGCCAAGGTCAACCCACCACAGATGTAAAGCCATTTGCATCTGTAATGCTTATGGCTAGATTCTGCTACAGTAGACTGGTCATGTCCAATGTATCTAACACTTGGTACTGGGAATATTTAGGCTCACGTTGGCATCCCTATAGCTCTAAGATATAATTATTTTTATTTTATTTTTTATTTTATTTTGTTTTATTTTATTTTATTTTTTCTTTGGTTCTAAGTATCTGAAATAATTTGAAGATTATGTTACAGTCAGTCACCAAAGTGTGGTTTTTACAGCCTGAAAGTGATCGCTTATGTTGTGTGCACTAGCTTATGATAGAAGGCATTATAGAATATGTTAAGGGATGTTAAGATGGCTACCAACTCCCCTCCTTCTCCTGGGCTGGCAGAGGCAGGTCAGCAGTGCAGCACACAAACAACACTCTCCAGATTCACAAGCACGTGTACATCTCTGGATCCCTTGAGCACTGGCACAGTCTCTCTGCCCACCTGGCACCCCTGCTCAGATCCCATCCCCTCTTATGGGCCCCACAGGTTCTCTACTCACCGACTGGTCTACCTTGGTGCTCGCTACAAACACACAGCACTCACACGCTCATCTCACAGGCACCCCACAGGTCCCTCCGAATACCAGCATAGACGCCCTCTTGCCTGACACCCCTGCCTGGACACAAGGCCCCCTGCTCACTGGTGACTCCATCTTGAATTTTGCTACTAAATATACACACAAGCACCATGCATACTGGGATTGAGGAAGACACAAATATTAACACCCCTCCTGCAACCAGCACCAGGCACACCGACTGTGACCTATAATTCTGCTCCAATCACCAGCATGGAGCCCTTCTCTCCTCCTCCCCATGCACATTGCCTCTTAATTTGGTACAGTCCCATTGACCCCCTTCAACACCCTGTAACCCCATATTTGCAACCTCATCCATTGCAAAGTGCCTTTTTGTCTGCAGTTTCTTGATAGCCCATCTATTAGTGGGACTAACCAGGTTTGTTTCTGGTTAATGTTTGTTAACTTTCATTGGTCGGGTTTTCTGTCTCTGTCTGTTTGTCTCCCTCCCTTTCCTTATCCTCTCAACTGAAAAAACAGCATTCTCACATCCCACATACTCTTACCAGTTCTTGCCACTGACCACATTTATTCTCATCCTGACCTCCCTTATCATGTGTCTCTCAGGTTTGTCTCTGTGTGTTCTGGTTTGTGGCTCTTTTGACCAGACACCCTTAAAGGAGCAGACATGCTCCTCTTACTTATGCTTACTCTATAAACTAACATCTCTTTATTAGAGATAGTCAAAAGACTAAGGTTCAGGAATGAAATGGGAACCTAAATGACAACATGTGATCTTTTTGTGAATGATAAAGGGCCTGAGGCAGTCCAAAATTCCAGTTATAGCAGAACTGGAATATAAAATTCTTTGGAACATAGAAGTGATAAAGATTAGACTTGGCATTGATTCCCAGGGTAGAGAGAGACTGCCAGATCTGTTGGAGAAGACTACTTGTAAATCCCTTAGCAGTGCAGGTGCCCTAGCTACATCCCAAAGCATCCTTGTAAAAAAAACCAAAACACATAGGAAGATAGGAGATACTGTACAGTGAGCTGCCTTCTGAACAAATGTCTCATCAAAATGCTATGCAGCACCTGCAGAGACATGGCCAGTCACAGACAAAGAGCAAATACTGTCCTAGGCACCTTCCTTGGAAATGCCAGGTCCCTGAGGACAACACTGGGTCTTACTGACTCTGACTAGTCTCACATGGGGCTTCCCTCCATCCACAGGCCCACGAGCCCTGTTTCAGCTCAACTCTGCACACCCAGTCCTTGCCTGAGGCAGGTTTTTGGTGTACTTGTGTACTGGGTGCAGAAGGCAAGGCTTGGTTTTGGCAGTGAGAGGCTGCAGGGTGTCCTCTCTGAGGACAGCCCAGGGGCTGCTCCTTGTCAGACACAGTTTCAGTCAGGTTTAACAGACCCACTGCAGGGCACAGCTGACTCCCTCAGCCCCGATGGTGGCAGCTTGGGGAAAATTTATTTAAAAAAGGGCAAAATGTTGCGAGAGAGAGAGGAGGGAGGAAAGAAACTGTGAAAAACATCCCTGCTGACACAAAGGTCAGTGAAACAGTATGTGAGCCCTGACTCCTTGATGGGCCTCAGGTGTGAGCCATAGCCTTGTCTTCAGTTGCTGACCCTATCTCCAGGTCTATTTCTGCCCATATCTCTGGCTGCTTCTGTTAGGACCCCCCCCTAACCAGGTTGTAGCCCTGGCTTGCCCCTTACTAGAAGTTTCAGGGGCTCAACAGCACCTCACACTCTGGCCTCCTCATGGGGCAGCCCTGCCCCTGTTGACAGGAGACAATATGTAACCATGGCATGGAGAGAAGAGGAGGGAGCATCACCGGGACAGAAATATTGAAGCTAGAATAATGGAAAAATAGAGGACTTTCAGAAAGCAGTTTGCTGTGTGGAAGCTTGAAGAGAATTTTTTAGTGAGTGAGATGGCATTGCAACCGTTTTGAGGACAAAATGTCTGAAAATAAGCTTCTGTAGTGTGTTCATCACCTTACTAAGTGGAAGAAAGATAAATCATAGCCTTGTCAAGGGATAAAATGCGAGTTCCTTTAGTATTAAGTATTTACTTTCTATATCTGGAAAAAAAAAATCTGTACATATTAATGGATATGTGAAGAGAGAGATACCATTGCTCTTAATGGGAGAAACATGAGAAAATATTTTTAATAGTGTTGACAGAGAAGAGCATGATAACCACTAAAAAAGAGCAGTAGCATAAAAATGTTATACTGAAGAGTTAGGCAGAGCTGAAGAGAAAATAGAACAATATCAGATACCAAGATACATCTTTACTGAGATATTGTAACCAGTATATCATTATAATACCACATCACACAGTCTACAAATACTCATCTCTTAACCATCTACACAAGGAAAGTGAATGTTTTAACTCCTGCTTCTCAGAGCAGATTATAGTAATTTGAGATCATATTCTTATCTGGAAATACTAAGGGTTGTCTTCAAAGTATATTTTTGACATATATAATAATTAAGCAAGTCTTCTTCAATTAGAAGTGTCTTATAACATGTTCATATCTAAAGCGTTACAGAAAAATCATGCTGCTGATGCAACGACTTTATATTTCCTTGAGAGAAATACATTGCCCCAACAAAAATTTTGTAATAAATATGAGACAGCAAATTTTTCCTATATTATAGTGTCATCGTTATGGATATTAGTGATCTCTGTGATTAAGGTTGCCTCCAAGTTTCCTGATAAATCATTACTTCAATGCCTTTAAGACTTCACCCTTAAAAATTGCTTTGTCTTGGTGGTAGCCAGCTATAATCTAATTGCAAAGGAGAATTTTTTTAAGGTCTGAATAAAAAATGGAAAATTAATATGCTTTACATTTTCATTGTGAAATTACTATTTGAAATGTTTCAAAATAATGTATCTTAATTTTATCATAGGTGAAGTAGCTTCTTACAAGCCCTTTTTTAAAATTTTATGCACATCTCTCTTCACATACTTATGTATGATCTGTTTGTTCCACAGTGATACTATGGTTCTTTTTTCTCAATAGAAAAAAGTATATACAAAGTAAAGAATACATCAAAAAAATTCCAATTTTAGTGGTATTTGCTATTCTACTTAGAAATAAAAAAAAGCAAGAAATCTCAAAGTTTCATAATGGAATTGTCTGACCTGTTTCATTGTGAGTCTTGTTATATTTTATTGAAAAGATATGGGAAATCTTTAAAACATATTTTTAATTTAAAAGGAAAAGTAATTTAACCGACATCATTTTTATATTGAACAGCTGGGAATCTTATGCTATTGCTCTTCTGTTGAGTAAAAAAATCCAGATTTCTTCACAGAAACATAACTGATCAAAGGTTTGTTGTTTTTTTTTCCCTGTAGTATTAAGTACAAAATCTTATAAATCATAAAAGTTCTCCATATTTTACATGCACACACAAACTTAAGGGACTTATATATGACCTGGTTAGGAGTACGGACATCTCACACAGGCCAAACAGATTCTTGTGAGTAATCTTTCTTTCTGCAACATTTTAAATCAAGGACCCTGCTGAACAAGATCCATTAAGCATCCATACACTTGGTATGTAATAAATAAAGTGAAAATAAAACCCTAAGATTCCTCCTCTCCAAGGGTATCCAAAGGGGAAGGACCTCCAAGAAATGAGAGTATCCTGTTAACATAAAGTGGAAGCAAGGGGAACTAAATAAATAAAAAAAATTATACTGATTTTTTATTATGTATGAGAGGCAGTTTTGCTAGAAGATAATCTTGTTATAAACTGAAAAACTTTCTAATTTACCATAGCTTCTAGACTAGCAAGCTAGAAATAACCATCCCTAGGGTAAGTACTCATTGTAAAGTAATCCTCAAGCTTCCAGGATTAGCACAAATTACAGCCTGGTGTCCTGGGTTCGGCCAGGACAGGGTTAATTTTCACCAGAATCCAGGAAGGGGCACAGCCGGGTGAGCTGACCCCACCTGGCCAAACAGAGCAGGGTTTTCCATACCATGGGCTGTCATGCTGGGTTCCTGTGGGGGGAAACTGAGGGGCAGGAACTCACTTGCGGCTCGGGAGCACGAGGCGGCGGCGGTCCGGGAGAGCGGCTATCTGTGTTCTACTGGTTTGTTTTGTGTATTCCCCTTAACTTTATCGTTGTTGTTCCTGTTCCCTTTGTTTGCTGTTCTGTTAAACTGCCCTTATTCCGACCCACCAGTTTCTGCCTGTTTCTTCCCATTCTCCTCCGCACCCCGGTGGGGGAAGGGGTGGCCAAGTGGTGCTTTTGTTGCTGGCTACAGCCAGACCATAACACCTAGAAAGGAAAGGAAGAAGGCGGTAGACTTTGTGTAGGGAATGAGGTAGAAGAAGCTGTTTAAGATTTTTTTATCAACTGGGAGACCGAAGAAACCGTTTGAGAATCCCCCATTCACTGTAGGATGGAGTCAACTGTCAGTATTAGAGACAACCTCATTTGTAAGCAACATGCTGGACCTTAGCAGTGCTCCTGTAGTCAACCAGAACAGAGAGCAGTATGAGCAGCTCTTTGTGTGAGTGGAAAACAGAGCATGGAACTGTCAACAGAAACAGCAAGAGGCAGAAAAAAAAATTGCAAGGAACATGACAAAGCTTGAAAGGATGGTCAGCAGAAAGAAGCAGAAAGAAACAATTTGTGGCACAATTCGGTAGAACCAATCGATCTCACAAGGTCATTTGTTTGCTAAGATCAAGCTTTGATATACTGGATGGGTTTTTTTGAATTATTATAATTGATTTATTGCAACAAGACAAAGTTCCCAACTAACCTAGAAGTTACCTCATTTTGGGGAAAAGGAAGCTAACTGTAGTTGTATTTTTGACATTTAGATATTGTACAGTGACTTGTTACATCACCTTATTTGTGTTTGTTTTCTGTAAGACACTGGAGTTCCTACACAAAACATGGGAAATTTAGACCAAACTTCTGGATGTTCAGCTCATGGTTATGATTGAAGAAAATTTGGTTTATTTTTCTTATGTTTTTGGATGGGAAATCTTGCCATTGTTTTCAAACTGAACCTGGCTGATGGTTTTAGCTGCCAATTTTTGGCAGAGTAGTTCCATAATCAAAGCCTACAGTCATAAATCTGAACTGTAAAGTCATTAAAATAGTTCAGTGAGGTGACCAGCTCATAGTACATTCACAACTAAATTAAAGGATGATAACTGATCAGTGAAAAATTAATCCAGGGAAGGTTCTACTGCAATGTTAACGTACAAGCTGAAGGGCTTCATAGATGCAGCATGTTAAAAAAAGGGAACTTGCTATCTTAGGTCCCACCAACGGCAGGCCTATGGTACACTCCATAACCCTGCAGCAATCAAAAGTAAACCTGTTCTTGGTTTAACACATTTACCCAAAAGTAAACCTGAGCTTGATTTAACTATCCTCATAAAAAAAAAATTCTTCTCCACTAAAATGATGACTTACACGTGACATGAAGAGTTTTTCTGTCATTTGAGGGTGTTGTGCAATGCTTCTGGTTGAAATAAAATTTTGCTAGTATATGATAGTGCGGCTTGGTTGGTTTTTTTTCCAAAATTGAATGGAATCCATGAATATGTATGTTTTCTTGGCAAACCAAATTACCTTAAAAAAACACAATCAAAATAATTTTTATGTTCTGTTTTGCGTATATGTTCCCCCATGATATTGCTCCAACAGAAATAATATCTAATGAGAATAATATAGTGTAGAGAGTATGACACAGACATACTTGATGGCAAATACAGTTCAAGTCTCTACTCTTCTTAATCAAATGCTTAGTACGTTCATATACTTAGGAAAGGTACTGTAGAACATCAACATGGATTTATACTTGCTCTGCATCTCTGAACTAAACATCAGAGTTGTTGCTCGAGAGAATGCTGCTTCTCCATTTTACCTACTAGCTAGCTCTGCCTCTATTGGTAGGGTTTTCTTTGTTTGTTTGTTTATTGTTTTTTAATGAACTTTGTCATGTCTCCAGCTCTGTCCTCGGCACCTTTGTTTTAATTTGGAACTATACTTTGCAGTTACCATACAGTGTTGGGTTTGCGTGCAAGGTTTTGGTAGTGAGGGGGCTACATTGGGGTCTTCTGTGAGAAACTGCTAGAAGCATCCCCTATGTCCGATAGAGCCAATGCCAGCCGGCTCCAAGATGGACCCTTTGCTGGCCAAAACTGAGCCAATCAGCAACAGTGGAAGTGCTTCTGCGATAACTTACTTAAGATGGGAAAAAACCTACAGCGGGTTAGAGGAATGAAAATATGTGAGAGAAACAACTCTGTAGACACCAAGGTCAGTGAATAAGGAAGGGGAGGAGGTATTCAAGGCACCAGAGCAGAGATTACCCTGCAGCCAATGGTGAAGGCCATGGTGAGGCAGGCTGTTCCCCTGCAGCCCATGGATGTCGACCATGGAGCCATTATTCATCTGCAGCCTGTGGAGGACTCCATGCTGGAACAAGTGGATGCCCAAAGGAGGCTGTGACCTCTTGGTGGGCCCGTTCTGGAGCAGGCTCCTGGCAGGACCTGTGGACCCACACAGAGAGAAGCCCAAGCCAGAGCACGTCTGCTGGCAGGACTTGTGACCCCATGGGAGACCCACGCTGGAACAGTGTGTTCCTGAAGGACTGCACCCCATGGAAAGGACTCATGCCGGAGCAGTTCGCTAAGAACCGCAGCCTGTGGGAAGGACCCACAATGGAGAAGTTCATGGAGAAGTGCCTCCCATGGGCGGGGCCCCACACTGGAGCAGGGGAAGAGCGTGAGGAGTAAGGAGTGACAGAAACAAAGTGTGATGAACTGAGGACAACCACCATTCCCTGCCCTCCTGTGTGGCTCGTAGCGAGGAGGTGGAGAATTCAGGAATAATATTGATCTTGGGAAGAAGGGAGGGGTGGGGGAAGATACTTTAAGATTTAGCTTTTGTTTGTTATTACCCTACTCTGATTTGATTTGCAATAAATTAAACTGATTTCCCCAAGTCGATTCTGTTTTGTGCATGATGGCAATTGGTGAGTAATCTCTGACTGTCCTTATATTGACTGAAGAGCCTTGTCTTACTTTTTTCTCCACTGTCCAGCTGAGGAGGGGGAGAAATAAAGCTTTGGTGGGCACCTGGCTTCTAGCCAGGGTCAACCTACACCCAAATCAGAAAAGAATAATAAAAAGCTGGGAAAAAGTGAGAAGTAAAATGGCTGATACTCTTAATTTAGTCCCTTTTTGCATATATATGACATACGTCTGAGTAATTCTACTTTCTTTTTCCTGTCTGTATTTCTTAACTTATATATTATGCGATACACCATTTTGAAAACTAAAGAAAATGTTGTTTCAAAATGGAAGGTTGCGATGTTCTGTTCCTGGTCCTTTCTCATTCACTGCACAGGATATGTGGTTTTCACTTTAATGCATAGCTACTCAATATTTTTGTTTCATTCTTGTTGCTCAAGGTATGGCCTCAAGCCAAATTAATGCACACTATTTAAGCTCTACTCTGAAGGCAGAGTTATTGATTATATCATGGACTTTCTTATAGCGATCCCCACTAACGCATATGAGCATTTCACAAACAATTTATCTTCACAACAATCCAGTAAGGAGTCAGGAAGTGAAGGGGAGGTGGAGGTTAAAGACCATATCTCACTCTGGTATAGTACTGAAGCATATTGTGTCTAAAGTTATTTTGGAGTAATTGATATGAGGTAGTCTGTGACTTAATTTTGTAGAAGAATTTCTGCTATGTAATACTTCATATGTTCAAGCACTTATTTTGAGCTTAGATGCCTTTTTTTTGGAAAAGCACTTCCATTTTTTCAATTAAACTAAAAGGTTAGGTTCAATAAAGAGTTTAGATGCTAAACAGTGTGTTGATATGTGTTGTGGTTTAGCCTGGCTGAATGCCAGGTGTCCACCAAAGCCACTCTGTAACTCCCCCTCCTCAACTCAACAGGGGAGAAAAGATATGGCGAAAGGCTCATGGGTCGAGAGAAGAACAGAGATAGATTACTCACCAATTACCACCATGGGCAAAACAGAATTGACTTGGGGAAATTAGTTTAATTTATTGCCATACAAAGCAAAGTAGGGTAATAACAAGCAAAAACTAAATCTTAAGGTGTCTTCTCTCACCCCTCCATTTTTCCCAGGCTCAACCTTATTCCTAGGGAATCAGAACTGCAGGACGCACCATAACAAAAACCTATAGTGTCTTTGAGACTATGGTATAGAATGCCCAGTCGCAATCTGCCAAGGTCTGGCCAGATCCACACAGGCTTTAACCTCCCTTCTGGACCATGGTCCAGCCAGCAGTATAGATTTGCCTTAATGATGCTGAACTTGCTATCTGAAGTATATTTCTTCCCTGGTTCTTCCTCTAGGGAAAATGATGTATACAGTTATTTAGTAATGCGTGGTATTTATTTTCAAGTCCACCTTAATGGTGTATTTGAACAAAAGTAGGCAAGAGACTGCAGGAGAATACATGATTTTTCTGATGATTCTTTTTTTGATTACCAGTCTGTTCCATAGTCTTGTCTAAACCAGTGTTGACCTTGTTTTGGACATCTAGCTCTGAATCAGTTAATTAATTAATTCCTTTTCTAGTCTTTAGAGGAAATAGAGTAGCTCTAGAGGACAATTAGTCTCATACTGAACTAGGGCAGATTGTAAACACTGTAAGCTCACTTCTGTATATTTCCAGTTGCTTTGAAAGAAGAGTGTGGTGACTAAGTCAAAGCTAGATGTCTATCTGTTCAAAGTATTAAATTTCTTGAGATGATTCTCACCTTGGTCTCTATGAAATGACTTCACATGCTTGTCGCGTTAAAGGGGGGGTAAGGGGAGTCTAATATTCAGCTTGCCTGCCAGAGCCCTTCCAAGGACTTTCCCTGAAACAGTTTCGCAAAGTTGAAACAATAGGTAATTTATTCAAGCGACAGTTATCACAGATTCGGAATTGCCGTTGATAAATTCACTGTCTACAAAAGTTGAGCTCAAAGTAATAGTTTAGCGCTTTAGCTAACAATGTGTTCCTGGGGGTACGTCTGACAAAGTCAGAGGCGCGACTCTTACCAAAAAGGCGTCCCTTCTTGGGGGGGGAAGAGAGGTTCAGGCCCGTCGACCCGTCCGTCAGGTGAAGTTCTCGCTTGACTCCTCCTCCCAAAGAGAGTTTTCAAGTGCCAATTTTTATACGTTTGGAAATCTTTTTGCGAGGTGGGACTAAGTCAATTATTGTGTATCGATTGGCTCTTGGCATGGAATGTCGTGTCGTCGGAAGCGGGACTCAGCAGTGTGACACGCCTTCAGAGCGGGCATCTTGGTATGTGTATTTGGGGGCCATCTGTGCTTTGTCCAAAGCAATCTCTGAAGCAATCTCTGGCTGCGCAGCCTCCGCGGCTCCCCACAGATCACTGAGTTTACAGTGATGGGCTATCCCCCCTTACTTTTGTTTGATAAGATAAGCACCAGTTATTTACTTCCTTTATTAGCTCTTCGGCTCTTGACAACCTCAGTCCGTTTGTCTTTTGTCTTGCATTCGACAAGTCCAGCAAGGCCATCGATTACATTATCCACCCCGTGACCTTAGTCACTTCTCGTCAAAAAGGAATATTAGATGAATTTAGGTTCAGACGGGTTGAGGGGCTCATCTTCCTCCCTAATAGGAGAAGGAATTAAAGGAACATAATCAGGGTTATGAACTTTAAGCATTCTAATATGCGTACTAAAAGTTTTAGCTAATGAAGATTGTACACATGATAAACCCACACAAATAACAATAAGGAGTACAATAAACATCAATACATAGTGAATCAAACTTTGTATCCATCCACTAATGTTTAGTCCAAGTCCATTAAAAACTTTCGAGATCCACCCCGTCCATTCCCAGGGCTTCTGCTTCATATTTTCACGGAGTTCTCGAGACTGTTCCGCAATCTTACGCATTTCATCCATGGCTTGATGTAAAGTGACGGATACATTTGGGATAGAAACACAACAGGTTTCATCAGGATAGGAGGCATTTAGCCATCCGCAAACACCACTTTCTTTTAACAAAATCATATCTAAGGCTAACCTATTTTGTAGCGTCATTTTGGATGTAGCTTGCAGCTACAAGTCAACTGCATTAATTGCTGTTTTTGTCCAGTTTGCTAAGGATTCTACTTGCCATGTCAAATTTTCTATATATAATCGATTATTGGTAATTACTGTCCAATAACCCCAAAAAGCTTTCATTCCCAAGTTTATTCTCATTGCTGGTGTATAATAGCTTGGCCAGGCAAAAAGATTACCATTTTCTTGCATAGAGTTCCACATTTGTGACTGTCTTTTAGCTCTATGTCCTCGTGATTTTGTTAAGGATTGAATGAAATTAAAAGCTATAGTAGGACACAAACTTGGAATACCTAGAGTACATTCTAATCCATCCCAGTAGGGTTGAATGTAGTCTGATATTTGTCCATTAGAACACACCCATACAGTTTCAGGTGGTGCAGGCAGCATTAAAGTGCTACACGTACTATTTTCAAGTTCATCGAGGTTATTATGTCCATTTAGATAATGCTGGAAAGGAACTCGGCATCTTTTGGCCTGTGGCTCAGCATTGTTGCTAGAAACTATACGATATGCCCATGTGTTAACCTGTTTGGGATCCACTTTTGTAATACAAGAAAAGGGAGTCCTTCTGCAGGGGTCGTTGGCAACACAAGACAAGTGGTTCCCTGAATTCATCATTCTAAGAAACCCTTGTAACAACTTAAAGGCTGTGTTTTCCTCTATCATACCCAAAGATTTTTTTGTTTTTTGATTATAATCTCTATGGAACATATGCACAATTATTACACCCAATACGTAAACACATGTTAAACTTACACATATTTGTCTACCACTGCCAATGCATGATAGAAGATTCTTATTGACAATTCTGTAGTAAATTATAACTATCAAAACCACAACAAAATAAAGCTATTTTACATTATAAAAACAGTAACCTAAACAATAAAGCAAAAAGTTAAAAAGGTCACATAATATACAAGTAAAATTTGAAATCAGTATTCCTATCAAAATTAAATCATTATTGTCCTTTTTGTCAGATTGTGTCGACCTTCTGGAAACTTTGGTTCAAAGATGATTCCACGGATTAGGACTAGAAGTATAAATTAGCAGTCCTTGATGGCAGTCTGCTTTGACACGTGACAGTCTGTGTTTTCAGGCGTAGTTTCCCAGCGTTTGGAAAATACCTGTAAACAGAAAAGAAAGGAAAATGCTCGGTTGTCATTGAAACCGGCATATAATAGGTTAAAAGGCAGGTACTATCCATCTAGCACTGATTCGATGCAGTTTTCCAGAGCTATCTTTCGCTTCCCAAGTGTAAAGATTTTTTGGTTTTGTTAATACTAGTGTCACTGTTCCAATCTGAGGCATTTTAACCAGCACTGGCTGGCCTGCGTAAAAGCCAGTAGGGTGTTCTGGTTTTACGTCTGCCTTTGGCACCAGAGTTGTGGCAGAAGCAGAGAATGCTTTCATTTTGGGACAGCCGTCTCCAGCCCATCTATTATTTAATTGATAGATGGCATTAGATAATCGTAGATGCCACCCAGATTCGTGGGTTTTAGCAAATCGCTTAACTAACCCGTTTGTTCTCTCAACAATACCATTTGCTTGGGGGTAGTATGGAGTATGGAATATCCACCGAATTCCTTCTTCTTTTGCCCAGTCTTGTACCACTGTAGCTGTAAAGTGTGATCCCTTGTCACTTTGAATCTCCTCAGGAAGGGGGAGTGTGCTGAACCATTCCTTCAGGCTGTAAACTGTGTTATCTCCAGTTGCAGTCGGGACAGTTGTTGCCATGGTAATTCCTGAAAGAACTTCCACCCCTACTAATATATGTTTTTTACCCCCTGAGGGTCGCAATGGACCTATGTAATCAATTTGTCAGGTGTGCCACAGTGTTTTTTTATTTCAGATGTGCATGGGAGGTGCCTTACTTGGATGATCTTTATTAAGTTGCAGGCGACACTGTGAACAGGCAGTGACCACTTGTTCACACAGTTTTGACACAGGCCATCCTCGGGCTATGCCTTCCCGATACAAATCAGCTCGGCCAGTGTGCCCTCATTTTACATGTAACCATTCAAGTAAACGTTCCCATTCTAATTCATCACTTACAATATCAATTTTGTGTAGCCGTGTGAGGCTATCAACTTGTTGATTGAACTGGGCAGCAGCAGAGGCTGATCAATCATGCCCTTTCACCCAACCAATGTGCAGTATCCTTTGTTCTCCTATTTTTAGCAATTGTTTCCAGCTGTCAGTTTGCCAGACTGGGACTCTATTTACCTACCAGTCGTTGGCTGCCCAGTGGCTAACCCACTCGGTAGCTCCTTTAAAAACAGCATATGAGTCAGTGTAAATATAGTCAGCACCGTGTTGTGCAGCTAGTAAGACTGCCCTAAGCTCCCCCGTTTGTGCACTTCCTTTACCTGTTTCGCTGACCCGTTCTCCCGTGGCCACTTCCAGTGCCACTGCATTATAATTCCACTCATTATTTTGCCTGTAGGATGACGCATCAGTGAACCATACCCTTTCGAGGTTGCTGGTTTCTGTTAGAGGAAGCGCCTCCCGAATTGGAGAGGGTTTGCTTGGAGGAGTTTGGAACAGCGAAGTATTATCTATATCTTTTTGCAGTTTAGACACTTTAGTGCTGCCCTCTGTAATAGGCATAATGTCATGGATGCTTTCCGGATAGGCATACCACTTACGGACAGTGGGTTTTTGGGCAATGCCAGCAGGCGGCACCGTCCCTTTAAATATTGTGTCTAGGAGGAGGAAAGGTCCCCGAATGATTACACTCTGTTTTTTTCTTATTTGTTCCACTCGCTTTACAGCTCGTACCAAAGACAATAGTCCCTTTTCCAGATCTGAGTATCGCGATTCAGTATCATTAAAGGACTTTGAACTGAACTCAAGTGGACGCTCAGGCCCTTCTGGTCCTTCTTGCAAAACATTACAGTGAGAACCGTGTTCACTAAATCCCCATTCCACATGAATTGGGTCAGAGGGATGTACAGGACCTAGCTACTGAAATAGATTCAATTCTTTTACCAGTGTCTCCAGGGCATTAGAATGTTGATTTGTCCACTCCCATGATTTCTTTTTTCGCAGTAAATTGTAAAGGGGTCGAGCAATGATAGAAAATCCAGGGACATGTTTACGCCAGTATACTAAAGTTCCTAAAACTTGTTGCAATTCCTTAACATTAGAGGGATCCTGTCCCTGTTCTATTTTCTCCAGTGTGTCAGGAGGGATAGATAAGGCTCCTTTGATCCACCAGACCCCTAGGAATTTAACTTCCTGTGCTGGTCCCTGACACTTGGATGGGGGAATTTCCAGACCCAAGGTTGTTAACTGCAATGTCACAACATCCGTAGCCTCTTTAACAGTGTCAAATCGTTCCCCTCCAATCAAAAGATCATCTATATATTGATATATAGTAACGTCTGATGGAATAGGAATTCCAGTCAGTGTTTTAGCTAAAGCATTGTGAGCA
Organism: Opisthocomus hoazin; assembly: GCF_030867145.1. NCBI lineage: Eukaryota > Metazoa > Chordata > Aves > Opisthocomiformes > Opisthocomidae > Opisthocomus > Opisthocomus hoazin. The sequence goes on along the minus strand of NC_134414.1, from coordinate 58,752,332 downwards.
ATGGTGGGGGAATGTTTATATCCCTGAGGCAGCCTGTTAAAGGTGTATTGTATCCCTTTCCAGGTAAAAGCAAATTGGGCTTTATCATGTTCCTGGAGTGGAACCATAAAAAACATATCTTTTACATCTAAAGTTGCCATCCATGTGTGAGATGCTCCCTGTATCTGAGTTACCAATTCTGCAATGCTCGGTACAGCTGCAGTTAAAGGTGCAGTGTTGGCATTTAATCGCCTGTAATCAATCGTGAGTGTCCACTGCCCGTTTGGTTTTTTTACTGGCCAGACAGGGGAATTATAGCGTGAGTGTGTACGAGTGATGATGCCTCGGTTTTCTAAGTCTTTTACCACTCCGTCAATACCCGATTGCGCAGCTGCTGGTAAGGTATACTGTTTTGTGTTTGTGACTTTTGATGGTGGTAAAGATATGGACATTTCTAATAAATTAATTTTTTTAGGCTCGTTCTGTTTAATTTCTCGCCCAGCAAAACTCCAAACTGAACCATCAGGGAGTTTCCTCACTCTGCCATACAACAAATCAAATCCCAAAATATTAGTGTTAGCAGCACCGACCAATACTTCAGTGCGGGTTAATCTTGGTTTGCCCGGGAGCCACAGGGTAATTTTTGCTGTAGGGCATTTCCTTATGACTCCATCGATGCCTGTAAATTTTACTTTACGGCGACCAGGTTTTACATTTAAGCATGTTGCAGTCTCCTTGGTGATTACCGAAATTTGAGCACCAGTATCAATGAGAAAATTTACAAAAACTTTCTTTGGTCCCACCGGGATGGAAATGAGAGGTTCGGGAGGCGTATCGGAGAGCCACTGTATAGCTAGTACCCGCCGAGGAAGGAGGCTCACAGCCCTCCCCGCGGATAGGTGTTTTTTGCCTGAGGGTCTGTCAGATCAATTAGCTCCTGCTGTGGGGCGGAGGGTGCAGTGTTAAAAGTGGCTTTGTTTTCTGCCGGCTGACCTGTCTTTGCTGAATTAAGCTTATGGCTTAACGACTGTACGAGAATTTTTAGGTCAGTCGTGGATATACCAATCAGTAGATGCCGTGGCACCCCAATAGCTCGAGCTTTACGCCAGAGCTCGTTACGCTCCGTATCAAATTTCAATTTGCATTCGGGCTTAGCCTTAGGGCTGTGAATCTGGTGAAGTCGCCGAGGTGGCGGATCAGATAACTGTGGGGATCTGATCCATCCCATCCTGCGCCCGTAGTTTACTATATCTTGTACAAATTCACTCCAAGTGATTACTTGATTTTGAGCTTGGTCCTGATCCTGATCCTGATCCTGCCCTCGACATGGGCGTCGGCCTTGTCTGGGGCGAGCGACTTGAAGTCGATCTTGTATGTTGGCCACATATGTTTTAACTGTCTGGGAGGCCTCGGATCAGTGGAGTTAATCTTGCCGGATCTATAGGGGCTAACATTGGGGATCTTATTAACACATCCCGCTCATGCATTGCTTGTATGCAGGCAGCCTTTTGCACAGATGTCACCAAATCAGAGAACCCTGAGGTTTTTATAACAGAAGGTTCTCCTCTGTCATGTGGGTCTATGCCACCAGCCCAATAAGCAGCTCGCATAGTTAATGAATAATTATGATTACCTGGAGTGGTAGTTAGAAATACTCCAGGACCCCAGTAGCCTCCTGCTTCTTCCTCGTTTAAGAGGATTCGATCTCCCCCGGTAAGGGAGACTCGACACACATATTCCATCTCGGATTCCTCCGGACGCCTGGAATATTTTTCCTGAAATTTTGCCAATTCAGCAGGAGACCATGGAATGGTTCGTACAGTAGTACGAGCCTGTTCTCCACCCTCATCGGTGGTTTCTGTTTTAATCAATGGTCGAATAGGTATAGGTTCTGGGGCCAAATCGTAATCAGAATTTTCCTCCAGTTCATCATTATCATCCCTGTCCCAGATGTCTCCTTCCCCCGTCTCGGGATCCGCATACTGTGTTAATTTGCGGACTTGTTTAGCTGAGACCGAGGACGGTATCGGGTTTAATGAGAGATTTAATTTTTCTTCTAAATGTTTTTCTCGCCTATTGGCCCAAAACAATTGCGATTTAAGGTAACCGATTTCACCTTTTAGGGTGTCGATTTGTGTCTCAAATTTCTTTCCACTTTCCTTTTCAAAAGTCAGTGAAGTTTTCAACACTTCATTTTCTGATTTTAGTGCAGCATATTCTACATCTGCAATTTTTTCAGGTGGTGGGGACTCTTCAATTTCTTTCTGCGCGCAAGATAGGCAAGCCCCTAATACAGCACAAATAAATTTTTTGCCTTTAGTGCCTTTGCTCTTTTGCTCACTTAAACACTGTTTTATACGTTCTACCACTTTATCCTCATCTTTCCAGAATTTCTGGGCCCATTCAATTCCTGCTTGTGAAGGTGCACACTTGTATTTTTGTAGCAGTTTATCCATGGCAATCCTGCCGACTACGCCAATTTTTTTACTGTCGCGTTAAAGGAGGGGGTAAGGGGAGTCTGATATTCAACTAGCCTGCCAGAGCCCTTCCAAGGACTTTCCCTGAAACAGTTTCGCAAAGTTGAAACAATAGGTAATTTATTCAAGCGACAGTTATCACAGATTCGGAATTGCCGTTGATAAATTCACTGTCTACAAAAGTTGAGCTCAAAGTAATAGTTTAGCGCTTTAGCTAACAATGTGTTCCCGGGGATATGTCTGACAAAGTCAGAGGCGCGACTCTTACCAAAAAGGCGTCCCTTCTTGGGGGGGGAAGAGAGGTTCAGGCCCGTCGACCCGTCTGTCAGGTGAAGTTCTCGCTTGGCTCCTCCTCCCAAAGAGAGTTTTCAAGTGCCAATTTTTATATGTTTGGAAATCTTTTTGCGAGGTGGGACTAAGTCAATTATTGTGTATCGACTGGCTCTTGGCATGGAATGTCGTGTCGTCGGAAGCGGGACTCAGCAGTGTGACACGCCTTCAGAGCGGGCATCTTGGTATGCGTATTCGGGGGCCATCTGTGCTTTGTCCAAAGCAATCTCTGAAGCAATCTCTTGCTGCGCAGCCTCCGCGGCGCCCCACAGATCACTGAGTTTACAGTGATGGGCTATCCCCCCTTACTTTTGTTTGATAAGATAAGCACCAGTTATTTACTTCCTTTATTAGCTCTTCGGCTCTTGACAACCTCAGTCCGTTTGTCTTTTGTCTTGCATTCGACAAGTCCAGCAAGGCCATCTATTACAATGCTATTTGACAAAGAAACATATTGAGCTGTCTGGTTCAGATTTTACAATAACATGTGTTTGTATTTGAGATAATATAATTTTAATGAAGTTACCAGTACTTCCTTTTTGAGTATTAATATCTTATTCAGTTTTCCGTAGATGCAATTCTTTGGTTTCTGCTCTAAAATACATTCTGTACCATGTATAATTAGGGAATAAGCAAGTGGTTTCAACTTTAGTCCAATGGTCTTGTATTGTGTCCCTTTTAATGCATAGGGTATATCTTCTTTAAATTATTAAGAAGAAAAAAATATATCAGGGTGATTCTTAAATTTATGGCAACAAAACAGTGCTTTTCAGTTTCTTAAATTGAACATCTGTAAAATACCTAAGAAGTCAATGTTAAGAAGATTTCTAACAAAGTGCGGAATGACATTTCTGAATAAGATCAGGAGCTTTTCTCAGGAAAGTGAAGGTAAATGAGGACTTTGGATAGAAATTAACCTTATTCTTGTAATTCCACCATCTTACAATAGGAAGCAAATGCCAGAAAAAAATCCCACTTTGCATAGAAATTGCTTTGCTTGACTGTAAGCCTTCCACTGAAAAGGAAGAAGTTACCGTATTTTGTAATTTTAAATGAGATAAAAGGTAATCCTTCAGAATGTAGATAACCACAACTATGATAAACTAATACCTCTAGAAAGAATGAAGTTTTCAACTGGAATGTCATTTTTGGTATCACTTTAGAAATTGAAGGACTTCAGCTAAGACTTAGGCTGAGAGGACTAATATATGAAAGATTAAAAGAGCAAAATATGCAGATGTCAATGGAAAAAACGTTTAGGAAGTGTCATGATAATTGTCAAGAAGTAGAGCCAACTGAATTATTCATTAAAAATACTATTAATTACAAATTTTGTCCTTTTTTCTGTCTGTGAATTGCTTGCAAACTAATGATGAGTCTGTGAATGTATTCCTTATTCATATATGTTTGCCTATGGCCTGTTCACAGCTGCTCACATTGACTAGTCACTATTTGTTATATTTAGTGTATGATTGCTCATCTTATATGGTATTGGTTTTGCTCCCAGATTGGATCACACTGCACTATTCTAAATAGAATAACAAATAATAACAGATAATGGTGAATTAAGACTGCCATCTTATGAATGAGTGTTAGGCAAATAATTATTTGCACTAACTTCAAAAATATATCCAGGATTCATAGACATTTTTAGATGGTTAGTTGCAATCTGTGTAATCAGGAACAATGAACAATAATGGCTCAAACAGAACAATTAACTGACTGCTGTATATTAGTGAGGACATTTGTATATTATGATCCACATTATTTGACCAGCTGTTCCTAGTCTGTTCATATGTGATCACAATGGCTCCCATAATCACCTATGCAGTACTAGTTACTTGGTTTTTAAAAGCTGTATTTTGCACACAAAGAAGCTTAGTGTAATAATAGGAAGTGCTCATTGTAACATGATGACAGCTGGAACTGGATGATAAATAAAGCAAAGATATTCCAAGCAAAGAACATATTCTGAACATTAGCGGTTCTTCCGGAAATGATTACCAAAAACCCACCATGGATTCATACTCTTTAGCTACACAAGAAGGGAGAGGAAAAAGATTGAATGGGCTAAGAAAAGCAGTCATCCTTTCCTTTCAAGGGATGAGTTATAGTTGTCACAAACATCTTCAAAACCTTTCATTACTACCAACCATATTGCACCTAACCTTTGAACAAGTTCAGAAATGTGTCATATCTGTAGAACTGCAGGGCTGAACCTGAATTTCACCTGTCATACGTCTATCCACCTTACAAGTAGATAACAAACGTATGTTAGTCATTCTATAATGCAAGTCAAGATAGACAAGCATCTCATTCAGACAATTCGTGATAATTCAAGATAAATGTTATAGACAATGGCCTTCGGAGCTGCTTATCTTTATTCGTTAGCTGTTGCAAGGTAGTTGAACTGGCTGCATCACTTTTGTATAGTTTAAATTATTTTGGACTAATTGCAGAATAGCCACCAAAACTTCAGGGAACAAAAGATTCTGCTTCCTCCCAGACTGTATTCTAAGGTGGTGATTCTTTATTAAGTTCTCTGGGGTGAAGAAGTACTGGAAGCAAATTTTCTTAGGCTGAGAAATGTTTAAGAACCTGATTTTGTTTCTGTTGTGCACACAGATTATCATGAGATAAGCCTTTTTTATTAGGAATAGTTTGAGTCTGAATTCCCAGAAATATTAGAAAGTGTTTCTTTGGATTGCTTTCCTTAATGTAGGTTTCAAAACTACACCTAAAACACACTTGAAGATTGTAAATAATTTGCTCAATATAATTCTAGAAGTTTTTTTAGTGATGGTAATAACATCCCAGCTAGTTCATCAAGTATTTTTCTTTTTCTAACCATTGTTTGTCTTCACCTTGCAACAGCTTCCTTCCCTGGGAACTGATTTTATGTGATTATTTTGAAGACTTACTCCTTTGGTGATCATTGCAAAGGCTGGAACAAGAATTCCAGTTGAATGTCGACAGGATGCAAGGAGAAAATTAGATGGAAAAGCTCATGGCTCGGTTGCTAGTTAACAACCCAGACAAAACAGACTCACCTAGCAGAATAATAATTTAAATTATTTCCAAATTATTCCTGTCAGGAATCTCCTCCAACTTGGCTTGTTCATGGGCTGCAGCTTCCTTCAGGCCATATCTACCTGCTGTAGGAAACATCTCTCCACAAGCTACAGGGAAAAACCTGCTCCAGTGGGGTCCTAGCCAGAGAGTGCAGGGAATCTCTGCTCCAGCATCTGGAGAACCTCGTCCCTCTCCTTCTTCACTGACCTCGGTGTCTGTAGGGCTGTTTCTCACAGTTTTTTCCCCCTCACTCCTCTCACAATTGCTGCAAAGTCTTGGCTAAAGGGCTCAGCTATGTCTTGTGGTTGGTCTGTTTTGCATGTGCCTGGAATTGCCTGTGTCTGGCATGGGGCTGTCCCTGGTATCTCCTCACAGAGGCCATCCCTGTAGCTCCCCTCCACTGACAACACCTTGACACTTACCTGCAATACAATAACACACTGTTATGAAAACAAATTTATGCACAAAGTAATTTCTTATTGGAGACTTATAGCTATTATCTCTTGAATTTACGTATTTATTTTTAAGCATTGGAAGTTAGAGAAGTTCTGTAGGTAGAGGGGAGTGACATTAGTGCAAAGAGAATGAGAATGCAGAAAAACGGTCTTCCTCTGAGGAAGCTTTATTGGTAGTGCTCCTTAAATACTGACCTGCCTCTCTGTCTCTGCTCCGGTCCCTAAAATTGTCTTTCTTTTAAAATAAGCAAATGTCATCCAAACATATACCCCTTCATTGACAATGGGCTGTGTTCCTTTGTGAAAATTCAGAATATTTTTTTTCTGTGCCTAGACGGATTTACAAATAACACAGAGTTGGTGCTGAAAATGAGTTTCCCCTGTTGGGTTGTGGATCCTCTCTTCTGAGAAATAGCTGTTAGTTATTGGTGGTGTTTCTGCTTGTTAGTTTTTTTTTAAAAAACTACGGTTATATATATATTCACTCTTTCAATATAAATATATGTGATTAATAACTTCTTACTAGACAGCATACAGGATTATATCCTAAAGCATGGATTTGAATGTGCCCATCTGAAGGACCAGTGGAAGATATGTAATACTAACTATTCATGCTTAAAACTTAAAATGAAAATGAGTTTATAAATTTTCACTTAGTCCGTATTGGACACATATTCATAAAAAATAGCTACTTATACTGTACTAGGAAAAGAAATAGCAGAGGACAGAGTAATGAGGGAAGGGATTCAACAAGCTGAAGTTCACACAACAGTCTACTAGTGCAATAATTTCCTTGCTTTCCCTGTTTTATTTCCTTAGAGATAAGTTTTACTATTTTTTCCAAAATTCATTTTCTTTTTAATCTCCTGGACAAACCTGTAATCCCTAAGCATTGGTATCTTACCTCTTACATGCTACTGAGCAGTGTTTTGTGAATCATAAATGTGTTTTTTCCGTAATTAAACAGAACATTAAAATGTGAACACTCTTTTTAACTGACATCAAGAAAATAACAAATAATGGCTGACTTGCAAAATGTAGACAAAATTCTCTGCTCTAAACTGGACTAATTGTATTATTCACAAAAATTAAAAAATCACATGGCTTATGTAATATCAATTTAAAAAAAAATTCACCTCTTTATTCTAAAAAACAAAATCAGAACAATGGAAAACATGGTGCCCTCCCCTCTCAAAAAAAAGGATTTTTTGCTACCACTCAGTGTACAGAGCCAGCTTCTAATTTATGACAGTCAATAAGACTTCTATGCAATTCACTGCTGCTAAATTGAAACCTCCACCTGCTGTCTGATTGTTAAAATATATTACAAAACACTTCCCCTGATATAAAGCAAATGTGCATTCAAAGTATAAAAGAAGAGTTGCTTTAATTTATTGTTTTCTTTATTTTATGGAATAGGTGGTATTTCTAGATGGCAATTAATTTGTTCTTAAAATAATGATGAGAGAGATGAGAAGTGTTATATTCTGGAGGTGCCTATTTCTCTGTAGATTTTAAAAGAAACCTACAGTAGCTGGCTTGCACTACAATATTTAATATTTAAATTAAAAAATATGACATTATGTAACCTTAAACAGTACAGAAATTGCATAATTTTAAAAATACAATTTTAATGGCAATCTTAGATGAGCACCATTCAAAGGTAAAATAAAGAATTTCACAAATTTAAGCAGGACCAGTTCAGGAAAAAATATGTTCACAGCAAGAGTGATTAAGCAGTTCAATATGTTACACTTAGATACTGTGAATAATCCATTCTTGTAGTGTCCTGACTGGACAAAACTCTTAGCAATCTGATCACACTTCAGAGTTGCCCTGCTTTGACTGGGGTTTTGACCAGATGACTTCGAAAGGTTCTCTTTTAAGCACTTGCATTTACCTTTGGTTTAGTTTATCGTTCCTCTTCACTATAATATATATATATATAACCTTTAATTATTTGTAGTAATTATGTATGGTTTATATCTTTTTATGCAATTGATTGTGGTAAGTAACTATGTTATACCATTCTAGATGAATGAAAAAAAATATGCATGCATAAAGGCTATCATATACATACATACTTCTAAATGCCAAAAGCTTCACTTTGTAGACTTAATACTTCTATGAACACAGTGAGATCATGTTCAGAATGCTCTCACATAATGCACTGTTAATGTCTGGATTTTTATAGACTGAGGATCCTGGTAACCTTCTAGATGCATAAAGTGTTTTCCACCTCTCCTCAACTTTCTGAAAAGATCAGAAACTTCTCCATTAAGTGAATGATGTAGTTTAACTGCCTTTCCATCCAAATGTAATAAACTTCTTAATAAGAACACTATAATGAAACAGTGGTGAAATTATACCTTAGCTGAAGGAAACATGAAGCAATTCTGTCAAGACAATATAGTGAGTAAGCAGCAACAATTCATTTGGCCAAATGTAAGCCTCTGCTTCTAAGTTACTCACTCTACACCTCCATTATAGTTAATAGAGAGAAAGAGGCACTTCCAATAAGCACTCCATCTCATTTTGTATTGGATGTATAAAGTAGATCAAATGAATAGCACTGTTGCGATTTACTACAAAGGAGCCTAGGAGTACTACTCAGCCATAAATGAGTCACATTGCTGTTCCTGACTCCCACTTAACAGCCATTAGACTAGATCTGAACAGAATTCAGAAGGATGGTTTCAAAGGGAATTTCAAATACTAATTATGCTTTTATTCCAAATGGAAAATACATTTTTTTCTTCTTAGAAAATTAACTTTATTTTACTAATTTTGATTCAGAATAATAATTCAGAATTTTATTTGATATCTAAATATACTTGAATAACTTCCAGGGTTTTTCTTAGCTTATTTTAAGATTAAATTTGGTATTTTCATGTTATATCATAAATCTCAGTATGAGCAGTGCAAAGTACTTAACGACAGAGTTTCATAACATATCTTAACATTGCTTTTTTACAGGTGTCAGACAACGTAATAATATTCAGCTGAAAGAAGAAATAAAGAAATTATGCATTTGGCTTAGAAGAAAATGTGTTTTGCAGTAGAAAGTATTTTAAGGAACATTTTTAACCAGTTCCACAAGAGACTACATTGCAGTGTCGTCATTAGTTTTAACCATATAATGATTCCTGTAGTTAATAATGAAAACGAACACATGGATTCTGAGCAGAAAAATCAGCTGCTATGTATGAAGAGAAGCTTATTATGGAGGTCAGTGAATGATTCACAGTAAATTATTTCTCAAGCAAATGCATCGTCTCTTTCTCAGTGAGTTGTCTCAGAGCAAATACCCAATTTAATTTTGAATAAATCTAGGAAAAATATATAAATATTTGTGTTCTCTTGATTGGTCATGTTTATGATGACATTTTTGGATGACATTGAACTCCTTAGCTGAAGAAGAGTTATCAATATCTTGAAGCTCAACCAGGAATGCCACCCTTCTGAGCCATGAAGGCCAGGAGAAAACCTATGAAGATCAGGGAGTCTGGACACAGCTGTGTTCTTGGGTCAAATTATGTACAGTATTCACAAAAGGCAAGTAATATGTGCAAGGTCTCAAAGTTGATGCATCTAAGAAAACAGGTAAAGATTAATAGACCTTTTAAAGTTAGGAATTCATGGAAGGTATAGAATACTAAGAAATGCAGTTCTCATTTCTACTTTCTTCACTCTAACATTTCTTTGACATCCAGCTTTACAGTTACTTGGGAATGCTATAACATTTTAAAGAGCACTACCATTTTTACGCAGTGCACACTAGGGTTTTTACGCTATTCTGTTTTTTTTTTTTTGTTTCCTGAAATTACATAAACGTAACTTACAGCAGCTGATGCTTGGCCCTTGTTAACTAACACCACCAACTCCATATAAGATCCCAAACTCCTAAGGGGCTGCTTACAAAAAAAAACCTGAAAAAAACCCGAAACAAAATAAAGCAACCAAAAATCATAGTGTGGGGACAAACTATTAAGTAGCTTAGTGTAGCACAAAGACGTTTTTGGAAAAGACAAGTGGATCTTTGATGAGATCATTTTTCCTTCCCCTGCAACATTGTTTGACTACCCAAACCTACTCTCCAGGCTTTGAGGAAGTCATTTTGCACTTTCTGAGGATGCTGAGATTGGCTACTCCGTACCTTCCATAAAAAGTTCTTATTTACTTTCACAGCTGAAAGACTGAGGTGGAAGTTCAGCCAAATTTTTTAAATCCTTATCTCTTGTACAATTCTGTTGTCACTGTCTACCATCTACAAGCCTCTTTAAAAAAAACAACCAAAACTCCCACCAAAACCAAGCAGTAAAAGAGATGTTACAGCCTTTCATTCTACATCCTTTCCACTCCCACTTACATTAACCTTTTGTGAGTTAGCTGCACAATGTGCTCAAAGCTATCTAATTTAAGACTGGTAAGTCTGCAAATGCTTACAGTTGTTAAATTCTGCTTTCATGGAATCACAGGACCATAAATAATTAATTCTAGAAGCAACTTGGCATGTCTCTAACTCAAACTGATGCTCAGATTAAGGTCAGCTCCTAGGCCAGACCAGGTTGCTCAGGGTCCGATCAAGTCCTTGAAACCCAGCAAGGATGGAGCCTGCACAACTACTTGGGTCTTATGACTTGACTGGTTTCATGGACAAAAGTTTTTTGTTATGTCTAGTATGAACTTCCCTCATCTCAGTTTATGCCTGTTGTTTCTCCCCCTCACACTTTGCACCACTGTTCAGGCTTTTCACCCTGCAGGTCCCAGGGGGGCTGTTGTTAGGGGCTTCTGCAACTGTCTTTTCTGCAGGCTGAACCAACCTCAGTTCCCCAGCCTCGATTCAAAGAGCAAGTGCTCCAGCCTTGACCATCCTGGTGGCCCTCCCTAACACTTGCCTCAGGTTGTCAATAACTTTCTTGTTTTGGGAGGAGCAGGGAGAACAAAACTAGATGCAAGATCTAGAAAAGAAGAAGGATTACACTCTTGACCTGCAAGCAAAACTCTTCTTAATGCAGCCCAGGATGCAGTTAGCCCTCTTTGCCACAAGGGCACATTGTTGGCTCATGGTCAACTTGCTGTCCACCAGGACCCACAGGTTCTTTTCTACAAAGTAGCTTTTGACCCAGTCAGTCTTCAGCACATATTGATGCATGGGGCTATTCCTGCGCAGGGGCAGGACTTTGCATTTCACACTGCAGAATTTCATGAGGTTCCTGTTGATCCATTTCTCCAGGCTGTCAAAATCTTGCTGCACGGCAGCACATCAGTCTGGTGTATTGACCAATGCTTCCAGTGTTTTATCATTGCAAAGCTGCTGAGAATGTACTCTGTCCCATCATCCCGCTTATTAACACAGATGTTAAAAATTATTGACACAATATTGACCCTTGTACACCACTGGTAACCAGACTCCAATTGGACTTCGTTCTGCTGATCACAATCCTCTGAGACCAGGTATTTAGACAGTTTTCAATCCACCTGACAGTGGTGGTGGCTTTATTAATCCTCAGTAAATTCATGCTGTCAAAATTGTGTTCATCTCCTTTGTGTGTCTAGAAATGTTTCCCAAAATAACTCGCTCCATGATTTTCCCAGACACTGAAGTGTGGCTGACCAGTCAGTAGTTTCTCAAATTGACTTCTGGACTTTTTAGAAGATGGGTGCCACACTTCCTTTTCTCCTTTCAAGGGGAGCTGCCCCAGTCTTCATGACCTTTCAAAGATGATAGAGAATGGCCTCACAAGGACATTAGACACTTCTTTCAGCACCAGTAACTGGCAGTCTGTCACCTCTCAAAGACTTGTAGAGGTCTAATTCTCTCAAGTAGTCCCTGACTCAATCATCATCCACTGCTGGTACTTGGCTTCCACCTTCAAAACTTCTTATGTGCATGGAGGACTGGCAGACCTAGCGGTAGAAGATGAAGACAAAGAAGGTGGTATAGTTTAACCCATCAGCTGGCAACTGAGCACTAGCCAGCTACTTGGTCACCCCTCCCCTTCCCCCCCAGCCAGATGGGGAGGAGAAAAAGAAAAAAGGGAAAACTCATGAGTTGAGATAAAAAGAGTTTGATAAGGCAACAAAGGAAATGCCACTAATAATACTAATAATAGTAATGATAATACCAATGATAATAATGAATATGAAAAATAAACCACATGCAATAACATTTGTCTTACCACTTGATTGATTTGCAGCCCAAAAAAAGGTTCAAACTTGCAGCCAAGAGAGGATTCCAACTCCCAGAAAATCAAAAAGCGAATAGTATTCCTGACTCTTGGCCAACCCCATTGATAAATTGAACATGATGTACATGGTATGAAATATTTCCATTGACCAGATTGAGCTAGTTGTCTGGCTATGCTCTCTCCCAGCTCCTGCTCAACTGCTCATTAACTGAATACGAGAAACTGGAAAAAGTCCTAGATATATAACAACAACTGAAAACATCACTGTTATCAACATTCTTCTTATACTAAATCTAAAACACAGCAGCTACTGGGAAGAAAATTAACTCTATCCCAGACAAAATCAGGACAGAAGGCATGCAATATTTTATCCCTAACTGTGTCTACTGTCACAAAATCACTCACCCCATTCAGCAAAGGGCCCACATTTTCCTTATTTGGTCTTTACTACTAATGCAGCTCTTCATCTTGCCCTTCACATCCCTTGCAAGTCTCAGCTCCAGCTATGCTGGCTTTCTTACGATCTTCTCACCATTTTTTACAGTTGCTTACTTGCCTGAGTAATGTATTTCAAAACTCCTCCTTTGAAACTCCTTTGAACTCCTTCCATCTCCTTTGTATTGCTCTTTTGCTTTGAAGGTGTCTTGAATTCCCTGCTTCGTCCCTGCTGATCTTGTGATACATTGTTTGCCAAATATTGTGATGGATCCTTGTTACCCTTGGAATATTTTGTCCTCAAAGACCTGCCACCTTTCTTGATCTCCCTTGCTCTTTAGAGCTTCCTCTGGAAACTTACCTTCAATTTTCCCGAATAAAATGAAGTCTGTTCATCTTGAGGTCCAGGGTCTGTACTCTGTTATTCTCCTTCATTGCTTCCATGAGAAGACTGAACTCCACGGTTTTATGACAATTGCAGAAAAGTCTGCCTTTGATTGCCATATCCCCAATGAGTTCTTCATTCTCAGTAAACAGCAGATCCAGCTGTACATCCCCTCAATTGTTCCATTTGGTGTCTGAAGCTAAATATTATCCTCACCCTTCAAAAACCTCAACAGCTCCCATCCTGCCATTCTCTCCTTTCAGCAGTTGGCAGGGAGTTTAAGGTCACCCATAGGATCCCAGGTCTTTGATACAGAGACTTCCTTGAGATATTTAAGAACAATTTTTCTACTTCCTCACCCTGATTGAGTGGTCTGGAACAAACTCCTACCCCAGCGTCATTTACACTACTCTTCCTCTGACACTGACCCACAGGTTCTCAACATGCTAGCCAGCAACCCACAGGGGATTTCCCTAGACCTGAGCTGCTCCTTCGAAGAGAGATCAACCTCCTCCTCGTCTTTCCTGCTAGCTTTCATGAAATGCCTGGATCCTTTTGTCACAGGACTTGAGTCATGCAAGCTATCCCATCTCAATTATTCCAACAATGTTGCATTCTTGTGACTACATGCAGCATCCTGGATTCTCCTGTTTGTTTTCTAGGCTTTGAGCATTTCTGTGTGTTGTGGTGGGTTGACCTTGCCTGGATGCTTTGCCCACCAAGCCACTCTATCACTCCACCTCCTCATCAGGACAACAGAGAGAAAACATAATGAAAAGCTGGTGGATTGAGATAAGGACAGGGAGAAAACAGTCATCAACTACTGTCATGGGCAAAACAGACTCAGCCTGGAGAAATTAATTCATTACCAATCAAATCAGAGTAGGATAATGAGAAACAAAACCCTCAAAACTTAAAAGACCTTCCTCCCACACCTCTCTACTTCCTGGGCTCAAATTCAATCCTGATTTTCTCTACCTCCTTCCCCTCGAGCAGTGCAGGGGAATGGGGTTTGCAGTCAATTCATCACATATTCTATCTGCTATTCCCTCCTCCTCACTCTCTTCCACTGCTCCAGCATGGGGTCCCTCCCATGGGAGACAGCTCTCCACAAACTTCTCCAATGTGGGTCCCTCCCATGGGCTGCAGTCCTTCAGGAACGCAGTGCTCCAAAGTGAGTCCTTTCCATGGGGTGACAGGTCCTACTAGGAGCCTGCTCCAGTGTGGACTCTCCACAGAGTCACAGCCTCCTTCAGGCACATTCACCTGCTCACAGAAGCCATCTCTGTAACACCACTCCCCTCAACCTTCCCACACAAACATGTGTACACTTAAAGAGGTCCTCCTTTTGCTCTGTTTTTCCATTCCCAATGTCTCTCTGTTTTCTGTAACCCTACACTCTTTGTTCTCCACCTGTCCTCCACTTCTTATGCTGTAGTGAGTTTGCATGTATTAACAAAAAAATAAATTACAAAGTGCATTTTTTTAATGCATGAAATATTTCTTCTTCCAAGAAAAATAAAGGAATAGTAAATATAGGGCTTTTTTCTTAATATTTTACAGTAGTATTTCTGAAATATAGCACACACAACATGTTCCAGTGAACAGCTGACTAGTGATGTTGTGCTGATTTCCATTTTTTTTCTTTATTTCCAGCTGCTAAAAATATGTTAAAAGATAACTTAAATACTTAAAGCACTTAACATTTTGTGTGAAAAATTGCTGTTTTGATACAGTGATGTTATGCTTTAGTTAATTGTGATCAATGCTGTTAAAAATTGAGATATCATACTACAGAATTCTAATTCCATAAGAAAGAATACCGATAAATTAGGACCAGAATAAACAAAATAATAAATAATTACTCAAAACCTGTGGCTAGAATTAAATTATTCCTTAAAATTCAGCTGCTATCTTCAACTTCCCATTCACATGCTGTTCCCCCCCCCCATAATTAAAACTCAATATATTTCAATTACAGAAAGTTTTAAAAACAAACTTATTTTGATCACTACATCTTAAAGTGGCAATAAGTAGCTGAGAAAGAGTGAAAGTTCTCCATTACTCACAAAATAATCTCCTGGCTTCCTGCAGGCAAGCACAAGGACTAAAATAAAAAAAACCCTTAAAACAAAAACACTACGGAATCTCAGATATCTTTGATTTTCAAAGACCTGATGAATCAAGCAAGAGAAATAACATACTATCATGTTTCAGGACAATAACACAAACTCTGAACAAAGAAGAAAATTGTTGTCAAGTTGTTCACTGCATGTTTGTATGTCCTTTCTCCTCTTTCAGTTATAATTATATTTTAAGTAGTACTGGTTATATTGACCCATCATACTTCATATTTCTGTTCCCCAGGGCTGATGCTGTAAGGGTACACTTACCTTGCAAAATTCATACTTTATTAGAACAATTTTATTAAAATTATGCAATTACAACAATTAGAGTAAATAGGTCTAAAAGACATATTCAGAAGTACTGTAGTCTGTTCCACTGCTACAAGGTAAAACATTCATACATAAACCCTTTTTGACAGTTGTTTGTCTAAGATGTTATTAAAAAGTGAATAAATGATGGAGATTCCACGCACTTCTTACAAATTATGGTGTTTCTCCTGGGAACAATTTTAGGGACAGTTCTCTTCAATGTTTTTATCAATGACCTGGACACAAGAGTTGAGTGCACATTAAAAAAGTTTGCCAATGATACTAAATTAAGATGAGCTATTGATTCCCTGAAGGCTAGAGAGCCCTTACAGAGAGATCTTGATAGATTCGAGTGCTCGGCAATCACCAACTGTATGAAATTTAACAAGTATAAATGCCTGATTCTAAACCTGAGGTGGTGTAATCCTGGATGTATGTATAGACTGGGGGACAAGCTAATGAAGTGCAGCCCTGCAGAAAGGGATCTGAGGATTTTGGTTGATGGTAAGCTCGATATGAGTCAACAATGTGCCCTAGCACCCTAAAGGCCAAACATATCCTGGGGTGTGTTAAGCACAGTATATCTAGCTGGTCAAAAGAAGAGATTGTCCCTATGTACTCAGCATTGATGTGATCTTACCTCAAATACTGTGTGCTGTGCTGAGCTTCAGAATACAAGAATGATATAAAAGTATTAGAACGCATCCAAAGGAGACCAACAAAGAAGATGAAAGGACTAGAAGGCATGACTTAGGAGCGGCTGAGAATACTATGTTTGTTCAGCTTTGATTCGAAGATCTGCTAATAACCTAACAGTACAATATATATTGTTAAGCAGGTATATAAAGGTATCCTTTGTATACTGTTACTGTTACTGTTACATGTATACTATTAAGCAGGTAATAAAGGTATCCTTTACTATAGCGCCAGGCACAGAGGGGATATCTCCTCCAAACGTGTATGCCAAACAACCTTTTAATTTCAGGTTAAATACAATCACAATATACATATTCATTATATTTCCAAGAAATGCTTAGCATATTCATGATTTTTCCAAGAACTAATTAGCATAGATTAGCGTCTTTCACACAAGTCTGTTAGCGTCCCCAGGTGGTCGGCAAGGGTCTTCAGATGAAGGCCTGTACTCTTCATCACAGTGTCCGCTGGTTGAACTTTTTTTCTGTGCAAACTCAGTTTTAAGGTCACGTATACTGTGTCCTTCCAGGTTGTTTTGCTTTGGTCTTGTTGCGCTCTTGGTGCCTCTTTATCTTTGTAGCTTGGTACATCTGCCCTCCCAAGGCCAAGCTGTCTGGAGTAGAATTATTTCAGAGTCTCTCTTATTCTACAGCCATCCCAATTATCGACTGAGGACCAAGACTTGCTTTGGTTTTAATTATTTTGTCTAATGACTTAAAGTGATAATTTATATCTACATTCATCCACTATATTCCTAAGTGGAAACAGGGATTGGTACAATAGTTACATCATTAGATCGCTATGTATGAAAAGCTATTAACAATACACCCACTACATTCCTAAGTAGAAACAGGGGTTAGTACAATAGTCACAACTTTAGACCACTATGTATGCAAGAACACAAACTATAATAATAGAAAAATCTGCTAACAACTAGAAAATATTATTCAAGCTACTTTGTTATGGTTTCATGTTTCTTATGATCCCTCCCTATCAGCTTCGAGAAGAGGAGACTGAGGGGCGACCTCATTGCTGTCTATAACTGCCTCATGACGGGAAGCGAAGAGGGAGGTACTGGTCTCTGGTGTCTGGAGATATGGCATGAAGGGAATGGTTTACAGCTGCATCAGGGGAAGTTTGAGCTGGATAATGAACTCACTTCAGCCACCTGGTTCAGTTTTAGTGCCCCAAACAAGATGTAGTTCTCCAAGTGAGGCTTTGCGATGTGGAAGGATTCCTTCATATTTTACTTATGATACTGATTATTATACACATCCATTTTCTGTTAACTTTTGTAACAAATATCCATGGAAATTACACTACAATTAATTCCACCCTTCAAAAATCCATGTTTAAAGAAACAAAAGCAGCAGTGAAAAACTAATTGTCACCCATTTTTAAGTAGGAAGAAAATGTATAAAATATATATATACACATACACACATAACACAGAGAATGATGTATAAAATATATGTATATATATAAAAATATATGTACATCTTCCTAGTATCTCACAGATGTAGTCCATTTTATTTTAATGATGAAATTCTGACAGTATCAGATTATTTCCTTATTTCCATTTCTATTTCATACTCTATGGGATTCTCAAATTTTCAGTTATGTATGGTGTTTCTGAATGTTCTGTGAGGATATGGATAATGCCAGCCTTACTTCATTCTGCGTTTCTGAAAGCTGCAGTTTTTCTTCCACAGCTGATGGATAAGTGGTTCAACTTAAAAGAATGCTTACTTCACAGGATAGATTTGTTTGGAAGAAATCTGGATAGGCTAGAAGATATGAAAGCAGTGTTTTCTCTGTATGGGTTCACAAAAGCAAGAAGAGAAACAATGATGTCCTCTGTGATATGTTTGTGCAAGATCTCTTCAATGTTTCCTACTTTGCGGTCAGAGTCAAGAACATACAAGGGTATGCATACAGTGGTAAACTATCTGGGGGAGTTGCTTAAAAGGAGGTTTACTCTTAATAGAATAAATGGCAACTACATTCACTTGGGCAAATTTTAAAAATGCAAAATATTCCCAACTGCTGTGCTGACTATCTAACTGTCTGCCACATACTCATTCCTTAATGTCTGTGATTTATATATAAATATAATACCTTTTAGGCCCACCTCACATAAAAAACTCCAGGTAAAAATAATTTATTTTACTGAGATTTTTTAGATACTAATCTAGCTCTGAATTTGTATTCTTTCTTTGAGTGAATATCTAATGTTATACTTCTCTCTTCAGATCATCTGAAAAGATACTGGAGTATGTTGGAGACAACTTTTTACTGCATATGAGGAATAGAGTAACCAGTTGCAAGTGATTTAAAATCCCCATAATAGGGGCTAACACACCGAGAATCAGAAGATAAAAATAGTGTGGATTACAGTGATCCAAAAGAACGGGACTCGGGTGTTCCAGTAATTAGGTTTCTTAGCTAGTTATGTAATATCTCTCTTTGGCCATCCTTTTATAAGTGTCTCTCTATACATACTATTAACTGTTGTTGTCAATAAAGAAAGATGTAATTAGTTTAGGCTGGACACCTAACTTTAAGAAATGTAAAATTAGCTGAGACGAATATTATTTTGTACATGGAAAATCGTATTAGGAATCCTGTTTTTGGAAAAGTCTGATGTCTAAATAATTCATTAAGGTAACAAAATCTATTGTACAAACAATGTTAAAAAAGATTAGGTGCGTTCAGTCATTTAAAACATGTCTGAAAAAATCATACCACAAGTTTTGTGTACTTCTATAGCAATTACTCTATAATTACTGCAAGGTATTGGAGAATGGGATAATCTGGATGCATATGCACACATATTTGGGGAGCTGTAGAGCAACATAGTGTATAGGACCACACCAAGCACACAGTACAGTGGTGGGGGTGGAGGCAAACCAAGGTTCCTGGGTTGTCATGGATAGTTCCATTTGGATTTCACCTCCTTCTTGTAGGAATCCACTCCTGTATAGATAACCCTGTATAAGTTTATTAATTTTTCTAATATACCTCAAATAAACTTACAGTAAGTTTGTAGTTGGTACAAATTATCCTCGCCTCTGTCACCAAGGTGAGCATCTCTGGTGCCAGCACCATTCGCAGCAGAGCACGTTAGTGCAGTGCACAGGAGGGTTTCCCAGACTGGGAAAACTCAGGGGAGCAGAGAGACAGACACAGAACCTGCAGCTCACATGGCGATGGCTGACAAGATCTGGGCAGGACCAGGAACAACAGAGTCCAACCTCTCCCCCCACACCCGAAGTATAAAAGAAACCCCTAGAAAACACTACTTGCCCGGAGTGCTAGCGACCAGGGCATGGCACGTCACCAATGGTGGCACGGTCTGGTAGCTTGTGCTGCAGTTGCTGTGGAAGGCCACACAGGTAAGGCACTGTAGCTCTGCCAGCTTGATCAGGGAGCAATGATATCTATCCAGCTGAAGGCCATGTCGTCTTAAAATTCCTCACCCACTATGACTGATGCAGCTTCCCAGACAGAGCTCCAATGGCAACATGTTGTCACTCAGGTGTCAGGCTGCAGTATGTGCCCTATTCTTATGTCAGTACTGGACAGCAGCAGTAAGTACACTTGTGAGAGGAGCACCCAGGTAAAGGAAGTCCTCAGCTTAGTGGCAGAGCTTCTGGAGAAGGTGAGTAGGTTGAGCAGATCAGGGAGTCCAAAACAGAGAGATAGACTGTTGGAACCGCACTCTATCTTCCCTGGGGTAGGACTGTCAATCAGACAGGATGCATGACATTGAGGATTCCGTGTCCTCCCTCCACCCTGCAGAAAGCAGTGACTTAAGGGATAAAGAGGAACGGTGACAAGTTTCTGTCTGACACAGCAGGTGTGTCTCCTCTGTAACTTCCTTGCCTTCCCAGGTGCCCTTAGGTGATAGCTATGAAGCTCTGAATGTAGAACCGAATGATGATGAGGACATTGGTTCAAGTTGGAAGTGTCACCCAGGCTAAGTCAGCCTATACCCTGCATCAAAACCACTTCCATAAAGACAAAAGACAAGTTACTATCGTAGGAGACAAGTATTTATTTATGGAGTTTCCACAAATAAGAAAAAAAAAGGCATGGCTAAATACAATCTCCATTGCCTATAGGATGCACAGGAAACAGTGACAAATGATGAGGAAGAGGCTGAGGTACTTAATGCCTTCTTTGCCTCAATCTTTAATAGTAAGACCGATTGTGTTCAGGTTACCCAGCCCCCTGAATTGAAAGACAGGGACAGCGAGCAGAATGAAGCCCCCATAATCCAAGGGGAAATGGTTACCGACCTGCTACACTACTTAGACACACACAAGTCTGGAGCTGGATGGGATTCAACCAAGGGTACAGAAGGAGCTCGTGGAAGTGCTCACCAAGACACTTTCAATCATCTAGCAGCAGTCCTGGCTAATCAGGTAGGTCCCAGTTGACTGGAAGTTAGGTAATGATGTGACACCCGTCTACAAGAAGGGCCAGGAGGAGGATCCCAGGAACTACAGGCCTGTCAGCCTGACCTATGTACCAGAGAATATTATGGATCAGTTCATTGTGAGTGTGCTCAGTGGGCAAGTGAAGGACAACAAGGGAATCAGACCCAGCCAGCGTGGGTTTATGAAAGACAGGTCCTGCTTGGTCAACCTGATCTCCTTTTATGACAAGCTGGTCCACTTAGTGGTTGAAGGAAAGGTTGTGGATATTGTTTACCTGGACTTTAGTAAAGCATTTGACACCATTTCCTACAGCATTCTCCTGGAGAAATTGGCTGCTTATGAGTTGGATGGGTTTACTCTTCACTGGGTAAAAAGCTGGCCCAAAGAGTTGTGGTGAATGGAGTTAAATCCAGTTGGCGGCTGGTGGTATTCCGCAGGGCTTAGTACTGGGGACAGTTCTCTTTAATATCTTTGTCAATGATCTGGATGAAGAGATTGAGTGCACCCTCAGTAAATTTGCAGATGACACCAAGTTGGGCAGAAGTGTCGACCTGCCTGAGTGTAGAAAGGCTCTGCAGAGGCATATGGACAGGCTAGATCAATGGACCGAGGCTAACTGTATGAGGTTCAACAAAACTAAATGCCGGGTCCTGCACTTGGGTCATATATATGCTATGAAACAATACAAGTTTTGGGGGAAGTGGCTGGAAAGCTGCCTGGTGGAAAAGAACCTGCAGTGTTGGTCAGCAGCCAGCTGAATGTGAGCAGGCATTGTGCCCAGGTGGCCAAGAAAGCCAAAAGCATCCTGGCTTGTACCAGAAATAGTGTGGCCAGCAGAACTAGGGAAGTGATCTTGCCCCTGTACATGGCACTGGTGAGGCCGCATCTGGAGTACTGTGTTCAATTTTGGGTGCCTCATAGCAAGAAGGACATTGAGGTGCTGGAACAAGTCCAAAGAAGGACAACAAGGCTGGTGAAGGGTCTAGAGAACAAGTCTTATGAGGAACAGCTGAGACAACTGGGGATATTTAGCCTGGAGAAACGGACACTGAGGGGGGACCTTATTGCTGTCTACAACTACCTGAAAGGAGGTTGTAGCAAGGCATGTATTCTTCTCTTCTCCCAGGTAACAAGTGATAGGATGAAAGGAAATGGCCTCAAGGTGTGCCAGGACAGGTTTAGTCTGGATATTAGGAAAAATTTCTTAACCAAAAGGGTTATTAAGCACTGGAACAGACTGCCAATGAACTGCTTGAGTCATCGTTCCTGGAGATATTTAAAAGAGGTGTAGACTTGGCCCTTAAGGACATGGGTTAGTGGTCGACTTGGCAGTGTTAGATTAATGGCTGGATCTTAAGTGTCTTTTCCAACCTCAATAATTCTATGATTCTACAGTGTTAGGATATTAATAGGGGTAAACCAGAAAGACTTAGTATTTAAATTAAATATATATTGTAGAACAAAGACAAATGTAAATTCATATGTATTAAAATGAATTTACTACAATTAATAGTACAGTGAAATTAAAAATGTAAGTACATTTGTTGCAATAGCAAATGTGCTATTAATTACTTCAGAATAATATGGAAAAGATTTTTATGCTCCATTTAGTCATTCTGTATTGTGTAAGATTATGCTAAATTGCTTGACAGTAAAGTATCCTCTTGACACAAAGTAACTATAATACATGAATGGATTTCAAAATCATAATAATTTCAGATACATTATTTCAGATAAATAAAGTGTCATTGTCTCTAAGCGAGCTTCTCTTTCCAGCTCTCTGGAATTCTAATTTATCCTATAACATACCATTTATTTATTTATTTGTTTGTTTGTTTGTTTGTTTGTTTTCAGGTAATTAATCAATCAAGGAATCTCTGATGAAGAGAAATGAAGACAGCAAAAGGCATATAAAATCCTCTGTATTATTTAAAAATAAATGAACTGAAAATGATTTATGAATCAGGAAAAAAATTCTCTAGGGAACTACATTCAAATTTTACAAGATACTTTCTAAAAGATGGTTAGTTTTATTTGACAAGAGACAAACATGTTTACTTGTAACATGGTAGTCTTTTAAAATAAGAAATAACTCATAAAAACCGGAGGGGGCTGTGTGTCCTGCGTTAGGCCAGGACAGACTTAATTTTCACCAGAAGCCAGTAAGGGACACAGCTGGGCGGACTGACCCAAACTGGCCAAACAGACAGAGTGTTCGATACCATGTGCCATCATGCTTAGTTCTAGGTGGGGGAGCTGGGGGAGGGGAAGTGAGTTGCTGCTTGGGAGCATGCTGGGCATCGGGCAGTGAAAGTTGCTCTGTGTATTTCGCTGTTTGTTTCGTATATTCTCCTTATCAGTATAGCTGTTGTCGCTGTTTGCTTCCTTTGCTGTTCTGTTAAACTGTCCTTAACCCAACCCACCAGTTTTGCCTTTTTCTTTCCATTCTCCTCCCCACCCCAGTGGGGAGAGGGATGACAGAGCCACCGCATGGCCCTTTGTTGGTGTCCATGGCCAAACTGCAACAACGTGTTAGAAAGGGAAGAAGAATCCGATGTAGTTCACACTAACAATTACATCACTGAGAATTTTAGCTGTCCAAGCCTTCAGAGTGGGTTAATAACAGTATTTCAGTTCACCAAGAATGCTCTTCTGAAGAAAATTTCCTAGTTGCAATCAGCTACACATTTTTCATGGGCTGTGAGTTACATAATGTTCTTCTGTATGTACTTCACATTCCTTCAAAATTTAACAAAGCTGAGATATACACTTATGTAGGGCACCTATGAACTTTAGCCATTAATGGACGCTAAGTCCATGCAACTAGATTAGAGGCAGTCTGAATCAAATGCTTCTGAATGCGTATAATCTGTACTGGATTTTCAATATTTCAATCTGTAGTTCTTCTTGTATTGAACCACGCTATTCACTAATGTGGTCACTGCCAAACTTGTTGTAAAGAAATTTTGAAAATGAACCAGTGATACTGCCTGAAGTAGCAGATATTAATAAGCATTTACCAAAGCATTTTATCAGCATCTGTATGTATCTATAGATGCATTTATCTTCTAATGGATTGTGATTTCTGTAAGGTGACTACTGGAAACCATTAGAACAGCAACTGAAATATATCCAGGCCGTGCTAAAAAAATATTAGATTGGGTTTAAGGACACCACAGCCTGAAGGCCATTGAAGACAAATGGGATTTTAACAAGGGGCCCCAAAAGAACTAGTGCAAAATGACAGAAGCCTTGAAAGTACATTCACAAGGTGATATCGGTAGTTGAAGAGCTATAAGAAAAATCTCCAAATCATCATTCTCTATTAAAGTGATCAGTCTCTGTTCATTAAACGAATACAGGTTTTGGAGCCTAGCAAAGGACAGCAAGCTGGCTGTGGTAAAAACACATACAAAATTATTCTAAATGGACCCAAGAGTATAAACGAATAGCCTCTGCTCAGACTTCTTGCAGCAAAGACCTCAAGACAGGAGGGACCTCCTGCAGTCCCCACCGCCTTTTATTAAAGAATCCTAGCACCATTAACCTTCAGATACAGAAAGGCCTGGGAAGAGTGAGCAAAACATGAAAGAAAGATATAGATTATACAAAATGTGTGCATATAAGTTCTAAGGATTTTATTTTGGAACCAGCTCCAATAAGTGCATAATTTGGACTTAGTGTAACATATCTTAACTGAAGGAACGCGAAAGTGCATAAGTTCATAAGACCTGATGAGGTGCACCCACAGGTCCTGAGGGAACTGGCTAATGAAGTTGCTAAGCCACTCTTCATCATATTTGAGAAGTCGTGGCAGTCCAGGGAAGTTCCCACTGACTGGAAAATGTGAAACACAATCCCATTTTTTAAAAGGAAGACCCAGGGAACTACAGCACAGTCAGTCTCACCTCTGTGACCAGCAAGATCATGAAGCAGATCCTCCTGGAGACCATACTAAGGTACATGGAAGATAAGGAGGTGATAGGTAACAGCCAACATGGCTTCACTAAGGGCAAATCATGCCTGACATATTTAGTGGCCTTCTACAATGGGGTTACTGCATTGGTGGATAATAGAAGAGTAAATGACATCATCTACCTGGACATGAGTAAAGCATTTGACACTGTTCCGCACAACATCCTTGTCTGTAAATTAGAGAGACATAGCTCTGATAGAGGGACAGCACAGTGGATAAAGAATTGGCTGGATGATCACCCTCAAAGCATTGCAGTCAACATCTCGATGTCCAAGTGGAGGGTAGTGATGAGTGTTGTTCCTCAGGGGTTGGTATTGGGACTGGCACTGCTTAACATCTTTATTGGTGACATGTCAGTGGGATTGAGTGCACCCTCAGCAAGTTTGCTGATGACACCAAGCTGTGTGATGTGGTCTTCATGTTGGAGGGAAGAGATGCCATCCAGAGGGACCTTGACAGGCTTGAAATGTGGTCATGTGTAAACCTCACGAAATTCAACAAGGCCAAGTGC
This sequence comes from Opisthocomus hoazin, assembly GCF_030867145.1. NCBI lineage: Eukaryota > Metazoa > Chordata > Aves > Opisthocomiformes > Opisthocomidae > Opisthocomus > Opisthocomus hoazin. Next base: position 58,726,948 of record NC_134414.1, on the reverse strand, counting down.
AAAGTCCTGCACCTGGATCAGGGCAATCCCAAGACCAAATACAGGCTGGGCAGAGAATGTATTGAGAGCAGCCCCGAGGAGAAGCACTTAAGAGTGCTGGTTGATGAGAATCTCAACATGACCCGGTAGCATGTGCTCACAGCCCAGAAGGCCAGCTGTTTCCTGGGTAGCAACAAAGGAAGCGTGGCCAGCATGTTGAGGGAGGTGATTCTGCCCCACTGCTCTGCTCTGGTGAGACTGCACCTGGAGTCTCAGCTCTGGAGCCATTAGCACAGGAAAGGCATGGACCTGTTGGAGCGGGTCCAGAGGAGGGCCATGAAGATGATCAGAGGTCTGGAACACCTCTCCTATGAGAAAAGGCCAGGACAGTTGAGCCTGCAGAAGAGAAGGCTCCAGGGACACCTTACAGAAGCCTTCCAGTACCTAAAGAGAGCCTGTAAGAAAGCTGGAGAGGGACTTCTTACAAGGTCTTGTAGTGATAGGACAAGCGGTGATGTTTTTAAGCTGAAAGACGGTAGATTTAGACTATGTACAAGAAAGAAATTCTTTACTATGAGGGTGGTGAGGTAATGGAACAGGTTGCCCAGAGCAGTTGTGGCTGCCCCCTCCCTGGAAGTATTCAAGACCAGGCTGGATGGGGCTTCGAGCAACCTGATCTAACGGAAGGCATTCTTGCCCGTGGCAGGGGGTTTGAACTATATAACCTTTAAGGTCCCTTCCAACCCAAAACATTCTGTGATTCTACGATTCTATGTTTCTATGAATTGCTAAAACTTAATGGGATTATCAATCAATTCTTGGCTCCCCATAAGAAGTGTGTTTCTTTAGCACATATAAACTGATGTTCGGTCTTGTGCCTTGCCTTTGACTCTTCATTCAAATAAGGATGCAATGAAATAGCTGTCCTAAGTTAGTCCTTAATGCTGCGTTTTAAGCTGATAATTCTCTTTGTCCAGATTGAACGAAGATCAGCTGTCCTAGAGAAGTTCTTTATGTTCTTTCTTCTACAGTCATTTATATGAAAAGCTCAAATTAAATTTCTGTGGTTTAGATGGTTAAAATTATGTGAGATGGCTCTTATTTGCAATGCCGAAAACACCTCCCTTTCAATGTATAAATCTGAACATCCACCTTATTTTTATTGTTTTGCTACTGACCCAGCAGAATCATAGGTAAGAAATCGCTTACCATGAGGATATAAATCACAGTAGTCTTGAAACATTTTAGAACTGTAAAAGGTCTTTAGTCTAATTGCAGAATAAGGGCAGGATGCTCTCTTCTCTGTTTCATGTCTGTGACACTTCATACAATTTATCTGACTGAATGATGAATGACAGAAGCCAAAAGTATACCTTCTTAGTGTTACGTTTTTTCCGGATGCTCTTACTGCTGTGTTAACAAACAAGGAGGGACTGCTGGAGGATGTGAAGGTCGGAGGTAGACTCGGCTGCAGTGACCATGAAATGGTCGAGTTCAGGATCCTGCGTGGAGGAAGCAGGGCGATAAGCAGGATCAAAACCTTGGAACTCAGGAGGGCTGACTTTGCCCTCTTCAAAGAGCTACTGGGAGGAATCCCGTGGGCCAGGGCTCTCGAAGGCAGGGGGGTCCAAGAGTGCTGGTCGCTCTTTAAACAACACTTCTTCCATGCACAGGAGCAATGCATCCCCCTGAGAAAGAAATCTAGCAAAGGAGGCAGGAGACCTGCATGGTTAAACAAGGAGCTTCTAGCGGAGATCAGGCAGAAGAGAAAGGTCCATGGAATGTGGAAAGAGGGGCAGGCCACTTGAGAAGAGTACAGAAACATGGTGAGAGCATGCAGGGATGCGACGAGGAAGGCCAAGGCCCACCTGGAATTGAAGCTGGAAAGGGATGTCAAAAACAACAAGAAGGGCTTCTTCAACTACATCAGCAGCAAAGGAAGGCTAGGGACAGTGTGGGGCCGCTGCTGAATGAGGCGGGTGTCCTGGTGACGGAGGATGCAGAGAAGGCAGAGCTACTGAATGCCTTCTTTGCTTCAGTCTTCAGTGCTAAGACTGGCCCTCAGCAATCTCACGCCCTGGAGGTAAGCGAAGAAGCCTACAAAGAGGACGACTTTCCCTTTGTCGAGGAGGACTGTGTGAGGGATCGCTTAAGCGATCTGGACGTCCACAAATCCATGGGCCCCGATGGAAAGCACCCATGAGTGCTGAGGGAGCTGGCGGATGTCATTGCTGAGCCACTCTCCATCATCTTTGAGAGGTCCTGGAGGACAGGAGAGGTGCCTGAGGACTGGAGAAAGGCCAATGTCACTCCAATCTTCAAAAAGGGCAAGAAGGAGGACCCAGGGAACTACAGGCCACTCAGCCTCACCTCCATCCCAGGAAAGGTGATGGAGCAGCTTATCCTGGAGGCCATCATCAAGCAAGTGGAAGAGAAGAAGGTTATCAGGAGTAGTCAGCATGGATTCACCAAGGGGAAATCATGCCTGACCAATCTGATAGCTTTCTACGATGACATGACTGGCTGGGTAGACAAAGGGAGAGCCGTGGATGTTGTCTGCCTTGACTTCAGCAAGGCTTTCGACACAGTCTCCCATGATATCCTCCTAGGGAAGCTCAGGAAGTGTGGGCTGGATGAGTGGTCGGTGAAGTGGATAGAGAACTGGCTGAATGGCAGAACTCAGAGGGTTGTCATCAGCGGTGCTGAGTCTAGTTGGAGGCTGGTAACTAGTGGTGTCCCTCAGGGGTCAGTACTGGTCCCAGTCTTGTTTAACTTCTTCATCAACGACCTGGATGAAGAGTTAGAATGTACCCTCAGCAAGTTTGCTGATGACACCAAACTGGGAGATGTGGTAGACACACCGGAAGGCTGTGCTGCCATTCAGGGAGACCTGGATAGGCTGGAAAGCCTGGCAGAGAGGAACCTGATGAGGTTCAACAAAGGCAAATGCAGGGTCCTGCACCTGGGGAGGAACAACCTCATGCACCTGTACAGGCTTGGGAAGGACCTGCTGGAGAGCAGCTGTGGGGAGAGGGACCTGGGTGTCCTGGTGGATGACAGGTTAACCATGAGTCAGCAGTATGCCCTGGCTGCCAAGAAAACCAATGGAATCCTGGGGTGCATTAGGAAGAGTGTGGCCAGAAGGACGAGGGAGGTTCTCCTTCCCCTCTACACTGCCCTAGTGAGGCCCCATCTGTAGTACTGTGTCCAGTTCTGGGCTCCCCACTTCAAGAAAGATGAAGAGCTACTGGAGAGTGTCCAGCGGAGGGCTACAAGGATGGTGAGGGGACTGGAACATCTCCCCTACGAGGAGAGGTTGAGGGAACTGGGCTTGTTCAGCCTGAAGAAGAGAAGGCTGAGAGGGGACCTTATAAATGCTTATAAATATCTTCAGGGTGGATGTCAGGAGGATGGGGCCAAGCTCTTTTCAGTGGTGCCCAGTGACAGGACAAGGGGCAATGGGCACAAACAGAGACACAGGAAGTTCCGTGTGAACATGAGGAAGAACTTCTTCCCTCTGAGGCTGACGGAGCCCTGGAACTGGCTGCCCAGGGAGGTTGTGGAGTCTCCTTCTCTGGAGATATTCAAGACCCGCGTGGACAAGGTCCTGTGCAGCCTACAGTAGGTGACCCTACTTCGGCAGGGGGGTTGGACTAGATGACCCACAGAGGTCCCTTCCAACCCCTACTATTCTGTGATTCTGTGATTCTGTGATTCTGTGAACTACTAAAGCACTGACTCTTCTGCAACATGAGACAGTGCCAAGAAACAGCAGACTGAACTTCAGTATAATTTAACAACTCCATTGGACCAAAAGTTTTATAATAGCCCACTTCCCCACTATGCTCAGAAAGAGGATGCACATTTTGGGGAAATATTTTTTAGTAAGGCACAATCATGCTTTTGAAGATATTGGGGTTTGTGACTAATTAAGAAACGTGTTGCAATGAAATTGTTAATGCCATCACCTGTTTAATTTCAATGGAGTTATTGTGTTTCTTTTTTGTATAGATTTTTTTTAAAAAAAGAAGTTTTTTGATTGGTGATTTTGAAGTAATTGTGATCCAGGAGGCCTTTGTCAATTGTGAATGAAAATACATTTTCAACAAAACATTTTTGAAAGCTTATATTCCAAAAACATATAAGAATGAGAAAAGAAGTATTTGAATAAAAATTCAGCACAACTCTTGAAGAAGGTATCATGAAAATGAATTAGTTTAGTAATTCCAATTATTCTTTTTCTCATTGATAAAAAGAGATTAGACATAAGACAAATAGGTAAGAAATTCCTGTAGGACCTAAAACTGGAAAACTAGCACTTTGCTTCATTGTTGGATTATCCTGACACCCACACTTTCAGGAATCAGTGAGGGAAATTGTTCATTGTAGTTGCAACTGCGTGGAGATGTCTCAAAGATGTGAGATTGTGTTCTCAATTTTCTCATACTATGTCCCCAGTATCTTTGTCTTGTACTTTAGCTCCCTCAGTTAGCTTTGACTGAAATACATAGCGCTAGGACATTGCTTTGATATTTACGATGCCTGGCCAAGGAAAAGGACCTGTCTAGATCTGTAAAATGACATTCTGTTCTATTCTGGATATTTGGAGCAAAATAATAACAATCACAGATCACCTAATACATTCTCAACAATAAACACATGACCATGATGGGTGGGGTGAGTCAACACAAGAACTTAGATGCTAATTGTATTTTCCAATACTTTGCTAATTTTACCAGTTTTTGTCTTTTTTTTTTTTTTTTTTTTTTATGTATTCCCTATTATTCTTCTGCTCTCTGCTGAGAAGCGAAAATGGACAGCACAGCTCAGGAAACATTAAGTCTTTGTGCTCACATAGTTGTTCTGAATAGACTTTGGAAACAACTTATAAAATCTAAAATTGTTTAGCACGTTAAAATGTTAAATCATGAGTTTTGTGCTTCATAGTATCAAAAGCTACGGAAGCTGCAGATTCACAATATGATTCTTGCAAAAAAAAACAACCAGAACCTCTGCGCAGTAAAACTCTTAAACTCAGAATTAGGCAAGAATTCACTGTATCTCCCATGAGTTTTTCGATGGCTTTTAACTCTTTGAAAAATAGATATCTACTGAAGATAATTAATCCTTCAGGCTCTTTCTGTAGTCACCAGAAATAGATGGACAAGCAAGCTGTCTGGTCTAGTACAGTGGATAAGAGAACAAAGAAAATTTCTAAATGTACTGTACTTTCTCCATCACCAGTAGAAAAGGAGATAGGCAGCTACTATAGATTAAAATTTAGGTAGCTAAAAGTAGCTCAGGTGACTAGCACTGTAAAATATGGAACTACTCATATGAAGGATATCCAACCTTTTGATAAATGTTAAGATATCTGAACTTTTCAGTACATTTGTTTAACATTTTAGAGGTTAACTTTCATTTCCTGCTTTTGCTTTCCAGTTTCTGGAATGGGCAAAACTTGAGTTGTTAAATCACCATGAAGGAATAATGCCAAATCAGAGAAATATTGTGAGAAAGCTTGATATAATAATTTCTTTCACCTCAGTGCCTGGAACACAGAGCTTCAGTTACAGTAATATGAATAACTTAATTCTGTTTATTTTATAAAGACCTGAAATGTTGGGATATTTCCTAATTGTCAGGCCCCAATTCTGCATCATGAAGTGCTGTAAACTGTTGGATTTCTGTCAGGCTCATTCTGACTTGTAAATTGAAGCACTGAATATCACAGGTTAAGTCCATAACTCTTAGCTGTTCAAAACTCCCCTTGATTTCCTTGCTGAGGACAAAACTAAATGAAAACTTCAGCACTAATAATTAGCCCCTAATCCATCAATCCTACTTAACTGAAATATACATTTGTTTTCTTTTGAATGAAAAGATATATCTTTCTTTCTGATAACTGGGGGGGGGGCTTCTTTGTTGGTTATTTTTGACTGTGTTTTTTTTGCCACAGGAAAGTAGATGTAGAAATGAAAGTTTTATTTGCATTTTGTAAAATTAAAAAAAAAAAAGAAAAAAATAACCAATATTCACTGGCTTTATTTTGTTTGAATACCTTCACGTGCCACTGATAGTATGTCCTCTCCAATGTCCTTAAATTAAGCAACTCCACTGTTCCTCTTACTATCTTTGCATCTTTTTGGAGCAACAACTATTCCTTTCCACCAACCACCCTGAAGCTGGAAAAGCAAATTATTTTTCCCCCTGCTGACACTGCATCTCACAAACTTCTGTGGGTTTCTGGTTATGTACTCAAGCTCAAGCAGTTTTCTTCCATTTTCAATTTTTTTAAGACCCGTTTCTGTATTGCACATTCATCTTCCCATCTAAGAATTCAAATCACCTATGTCCAACGGTGTTTGATGCCTGGGCCTTGCTATACCTCCTGTGGCTCAGCACAAAATTGCTTTTTTGTCTTCAAAATAGAACGAGAATGTGAGCTCTGTTTTTTGGTAGCCTGCACACTAAAAGATATGATTAGAGAGCTGGAGGAGATTTTATCTTGAGCTAGTATGTGTCAAAACTAACTTTTATGGACTACTGATTCAAGAAAATCAAAATGTCATTGAAGGAAAGTGATATTTCAATGTATGCAACCCATCACTTTATTTTAATGTATCTACCTCTGCATTTGACTCTGCATAGGCTGAAATGTAAAGTGTTTGGCCTTATGCAGGATCGAAGGAAACCTAATTACTTGAAAAAGCCTAGAAAATGAAAAAATTAAAAATTTAATTTCATGAGAAAGTAAATATGCAATGCTAATGGAAGTGATTTTACAGGCAATTTTACAGAGAAGTGTTAAATATTGCTGCAAATACTTTTTCAATTGCATCATTTATAGTTGACAAAAAAACCATAATAATGCTAAAAGATTTTTCCTTATGATGGACAAATTCATCCAGATAATCTCAAACCCCACAACATTTATGATGTGGAGTATAGCACTCATCCTTCTACAGCCTATTTGTGCAGATAGCATTTTTTACCCAGTCAGATTTTACATTCACTCATCTAATAAAAGAACATCTTCCTTATTGTGTTAGTAGTATTTCGATTCCTATGCATTTTACTTTCATTTACAGACTAAAAATTTTGGTATAATAAATTTATATAGGTGGGGTGGCTGATTGTGTTATTATAAGCACATCCATAAAGTATGTAAGCAAACAAACAAGTACATAAAACATGGGAATGGCAGGAGAAAGGGAAGAGGAAGGGAAATATATAGACAAAATAAAATACTGATTTTGAAAATTCTGAATGTCTTATTAGTGATTGAAAGTCAAAAATATTCAAAAATATTTAAGTAGTTAAATAGCTTGACTTTTTGATTTATTAATATATTCCTATTGGATTCAATGAAAGTTATTCTGACTGAAATTTTGGAAGGCCCAAACCCCTTTGGATTCCGCTGAGTACTTTTATAGGCTTCAGTTTTTTGTGGTCTAGATTCTTGGTTAAGTACATGATTAAGCTGTAGGGAATTAAATATAAATATGTGAGTTTGAAAATACTGGAATGTTTTCTTATACATGTTAAATTTTTTTTCTGTATTCTTCGGTCTCTTAAATTATGTATGTGCTGTAGTTCAAACATTTGATAACATTAGAATTCTGCCCGATGGCTATAACATTACCTGTATTGTAGGATACATTTCAATATGTCTCTGCTTGGGTAGAAAAAAAAAAGACCATTTACTTCTATAGGTGTCATGGGTTTGGCCAGGACAGGGTTAATTTTCACCGGACTCCAGGAAGGGACACAGCCAGGGGGTGGGGGCTGACCCCACCTGGCCAAACAGAGCAGGGTATTCCATACCATGTGATGTCACACTGGGTTCCGGTGGGGGGGGCGGCGCGGCGGGAACTCACTCGTGGCTGGGGAGCGCGTGGCGCCGGTCCTGTCCGGGAGAGGGGGTCTGTTTGTGCGAGTTTGTGTCGTATTTTCTCCTTATCTGTATCGTTGTTGTTACTGTTCCCTCTGTTTGCTGCTCTGTTAAACTGCCCTTATCCCGACCAACCAGTTTCTGCCTCTTTCTTTCCATTCTCCTCCGCATCCCGGCAGGGGTACGGGCGGCTGCGTGGCGCTTTTGTTGCCTGTGGCAGACGAAACTAAAACATTAAATTGGCGCCCAGACGTGGGGCGGGGATAACGGCAGGGCTGAGCAGCGGGTGTTAAAACTGCTTTCTTACATTTTGTTAAATTTTGTTATACGCATTTTTCTGTGTTAAATAGTTGCCGGTAAAAATATTTCTGTCTTTGATCAGATGGCTGTGGTTTTTGAATTCTTATTTGCAGTATGTATTCAATGCCGTGCTGTTAATCATCGCTGGGATAAAGATCAGGATGATAATTTTGCTGTACTGTACGATATCGACTTATGACACGATAACATCACTGTGCATGAAATTAGGCTTGTATTTGCATGCGGCACTGCGGTCATTTCCGTACCTCGGATCCGATGTCTTAGAATTTGTTAATAAACGAACCCAGCCTGTGGGGAAAACCAGAGGGGATACCTTCCCCCACTCTTTCTTCCCCCCTCTCTCCCTCAGGCTGGTCCTAACGGCTTTTGAGAATTTCGAGTACCCGTGGGAGGTTCAGGCCAGCACTCTCCTTTTGTTATGCCTCCTGAATGAGTTATGGGTTTTGTTTAGGGTTAAGCAAGTAGTTAAGAACATCGTGCAGAGACCTGCCCCGGGGCTGGATGGCTGTGAGTGGCTGGGTGTGTGGGACAGCATGGGCAAGTACCTAGGGCAGCGGGCACTCCCAGTGTCTTTGAAACTCACCCCTGAACAAGTACAGGATCCGGACAAACTAGTAAAATATCTGCAAAAAGTGTGCTGCCACCCTGGGAACTCCAGAGAGACACAGATCACCGCAACGTGCTGGGGTCTGGCCCACGCCTACCGAGCCTGTTCAACCTGATTCAGTTCCCTAAACGGAGAGGGGGGGGAAACGAAGCTGCAGGCACTGCGACTGGTGCTGCCCCCCCAGCTGGCCCTGCAGCCCCTCCAGACCAGCAGGCAGTCACAGCCCCCGCAACCGGCACCGCCGCTGCCACAGCTGCAGGGTCTGCCTCGGTTTCCCTGGCAGGCACAGCAGCTGCTCCAGCCCCAGCTCCAGCAGCAGGCATCGCAGCTGAGCCCAATAAACAACCTGTGCCAGTAGCAGTTGCCCCTGTAAAACTAAAGAAAGATGCGAAGAGAGCAGATCACTCTGGGAGAGATGACAATGAGCCAGGGTCATCGCGGGAGATAGAGACAGAGATCATCACCCGGTCCCTGTCCCTGGGCGAGCTGCAAGACATGCGGAAAGATTTCAGCCGCCACCCAGGCGAGCACATTGTCACCTGGATGCTGCGGTGCTGGGATAACGGGGCCAGCAGCTTGGAATTAGAGGGCAAGGAAGGCAAGCACCTGGGAGCCCTGGCCAGGGATGGGGGCATTGACAAGGCCACTGGGAAGAAGGAACAAGTTTTCAGCCTCTGGAGGAGACTTCTGTCAGGCATGAGGGAGAGGTACCCCTTCAGTGACAATTTTGTATGTTACCCTGGCAAGTGGACCAAAATGGAAAGGGTTATTCAGTACTTGAGGGAATTAGCTGTGCAGGAGCTGGTTTATAATGAACCAGACGATGAGCAGGTACCCACAGACCCAGATGAAGTCCAGTGCACAGCATCTATGTGGAGGAAGTTTGTGCGAAGCGCACCCTCTTCATATGCCAACTCACTGGCAGTTGTAAACTGGAAAGGTAAGGAGACACCCACTGTGGATGAGGTGGCTGTCAGACTCCGACAATATGAGGAAAGTCTCTCTTCCTCCCTTGTCTGAGCTGTGAATAAATTGTCCCGGCAGTTCCAGCAATTCGAAGAGGATATGACCTACTCCCCACATCTACGGGCCCGCATCTCAGCTATTAGGGGCAAGCATTTCTCTGCTCAGGAGAGGGGATACAGAGGTTACACACCACGGGGCACCCTGTGGTTTTACCTGCGTGACCACGGAGAGGACATGAGGAAGTGGGATGGAAAACCCACCTCAAGTCTAGAGGCACGAGTGCGTGAGTTGCGAGGTAAAGCAGTCACAAAAGGGGATTCTGTTAGGAAAAATGCCTCTCCAGTTTCCAGCAGCCAGCTCTCCAGACCAGGTAGGCAGTTTGATTTTGATTCCGAACCTCTGGAGGGGACCTCCAAGTCATTTTTACAGCAGGTGAGCAGCAAATTCTCTGACGAGGATTAGAGGGGCCCTGCCTCCAGCCAGGTGGAGGAAAGGGACAACTGGGTTTATTGGATGGTGTGCATTCGGTGGCCTGGCATGTCAGATCCACAAGAGTATAAAGCTCTAGTGGACACTGGTGCACAGTGTACTTTAATGCCATCAGATTTCAAAGGGTCAGAGTCCATTTGCATTTCGGGAGTGACAGGGGGGTCCCAAGAGCTGAGTGTATTGGAGGCTGAAGTGAGCCTCACTGGGCAGGACTGGCAGAAGCACCCCATTGTAACTGGCCCCGAGGCTCCATGCATCCTTGGCACAGACTATCTTAGGAAAGAGTATTTCAAGAACCAAAGGGGGTATCGGTGTGCTTTTGGCATAGCTGCTGTGGAGACGGAAGAAATTAAACAGCTGTCCATTTTGCCTGGTCTCTCGGAAGATCCCTCTGTTGTAGGGTTGCTGAGGGTTGAAAAACAACAGGTACCCATATCAATCACAACGGTGCACCGGCGACCGTATCGTACCAACCGAGACTCCCTTCTCCCCATTCATCAGCTGATCCGCCAGCTGGAGAGTCAAGGAGTGATCAGCAAAACTCGCTCACCCTTTAATAGTCCCATATGGCCAGTGAGAAAATCTTCTGGGGAAAGGAGACTAACAGTAGACTACCTTGGCCTGAATGGAGTCACACCACCAATGAGCGCTGCCGTGCCAGACATGCTAGAACTTCAATATCAGCTGGAGTCAAAGGCAGCCAAGTGGTATGCTACAATTGACATCGCTAATGCATTCTTCTCCATCCCTTTGGCAGCAGAGTGCAGGCCACAGTTTGCTTTCACCTGGAGGGGCATCCAGTACACCTGGGATCGACTGCCCCAGGTGTGGAAACACAGTCCCACCATTTGCCATGGACTAATCCAGACTGCACTGGAAAAGGGTGAAGCTCCAGAACATCTGCAGTACATCGATGACATCATTATATGGGGCGACACAGCGGAGGAGGTTTTTGAGAAAGGGGAGAAAATAGTTCAGATCCTTCTGAAAACCGATTTCGCCATTAAGCAAAGTAAAGTCAAGGGACCTGTGCAAGAGATCCAGTTTGTAGGAATAAAATGGCAGAATGGGCAGTGTCAGATCCCAATGGATGTCATCAACAAAATAGCAGCTATGTCTCCACCAACCAGCAAAAAGGAAGCACAGGCCTTCTTAGATGTTGTGGGTTTTTGGAGGATGGACATCCCAAATTACAGTCAGATTGTAAGGCCTCTGTACCACGTGACCCGGAAGAAGAATGATTTTGAAAGGGGCCCTGAACAACAACAGGCATTTGAACAAATTAAACGGGAGATAGTTCATGCCATAGCCCTTGTTCCAGTCCAGTCAGGGCAAGATGTTAAAAATGTGCTCTACACCGCAGCCGGGGAAAGTGGCCCAACCTGGAGTCTCTGGCAGAAAGCACCAGGGGAGACTCGAGGTCGACCCCTGGGGTTTTGGAGCCAGGGATACAAAGGATCCGAGGCCCGCTATACTCCCACTGAGAAAGAGATTCTGGCAGCATATGAAGGCATTCGAGCTGCTTCAGATGTGGTCAGCACTGAAGCACAGCTCCTCCTATCACCACAACTGCCGGTCCTGGGCTGGATGTTCAAAGAGAGGGTCCCCTCTACGCATCATGCCACTGATGCTATGTGGAGTAAGTGGATTATGTTGATTAGACAGCGGGCCCGAATGGGAAACTCCCATGGCCCAGGAATTCTGGAGGTAATGATGGACTGGCCAGAAGGCAAAGATTTTGGAGCATCGCCAGAGGAGGAGGTGACACGTGCTGAAGAGGCCCCACTGTATAACCAGCTGCCAGAAGATAAGAAAGAGTATGCCCTGTTCACGGATGTGTCCTGTCGCGTTGTGGGGAAGCAGAGGAGGTGGAAGGCTGCTGTATGGAGCCCTACACGAAAAGTCGCGGAAACTGCCTAGCGAGAAGGTGAGTCAAGCCAGGTTGCAGAGGTGAAAGCCATCCAGCTGGCTTTAGACAGCACCAGTCAAGAGAAGTGGCCAGTGCTCTATCTTTACACCGACTCTTGGATGGTGGCCAATGCCTTGTGGGGGTGGCTGCAGCAATGGAAGAAGAACAACTGTCAGCGCAGAGGCAAACCCATCTGGGCTGCCCCATTGTGGCAAGATATTGCTGCTCGGGTAGAGCAGTTGGATGTAAAAGTGTGTCACGTGGATGCCCACGTGCCTAAGAGTCGGGCCACTGAAGAAAATCAAAACAACCACCAGGTAGTTCAGGCTGCCAAGATTGAAGTGGCTTAGGTGGATCTGGACTGGCAACATAAGGGTGAACTGTTTATAGCTCAGTGGGCCCATGACACCTCGGGCCACCAAGGAGGAGACGTGACATACCGATGGGCTCGTGACCGAGGGGTGGACTTGACCATGGATACCATCGGACAGGTTATCCATGAATGTGAAACATGCGCTGCAATCAAGCAAGCCAAGCGGGTAAAGCCTCAGTGGTATGGAGGACGATGGCTAAAATATAAATATGGGGAGGCTTGGCAGATTGACTACATCACACTGCCACAAACCCGCCAAGGCAAGAGCTATGTGCTCACAGTGTTGGAGGCCACCACCGGAAGGCTAGAAACCTACCCTGTGCCCCATGCCACTGCCCGTGATACCATCCTGGGCCTGGAAAAACAAGTCCTGTGGCGACATGGCACTCCCGAAAGAACTGAGTCGGACAATGGGACTCATTTTTGCAACAGCCTCATAGACACCTGGGCCAAAGAACATGGTAGCGAGTGGGTGTATCACATCTCCTTCCATGCACCAGCCTCTGGAAAGATCGAGCGGTACAATAGGCTGCTAAAAACCACTTTGAGGGCAATGAGGGTTGGAACTTTCAAAACCTGGGATACTCATTTAGCAACGGCCACCTGGTTGGTTAACACTAGAGGATCCACCAACCGGGCTGGTCCTGCCCAGTCAAAACCTCAGTGCCCCGTAGAAGGGGATAAAGTTCCTGTAGTGCACATGCGGAACATGTTAGGGAAGACAGTTTGGGTTAATCCTGCCTCGGGCAAAGGCAAGCCCGTCCGCGGGATTGCTTTTGCTCAAGGACCTGGGTGTACCTGGTGGGTAATGCGGAAGGATGGGGAAGTCCGATGTGTACCTCATGGGGATTTGATTTTGGGGGAGAATAGTCCATAAATAAATTGTATAAAGTTAATTGTTCAATAACCCTGTCACTGTCTGTTATCACTGTTATAATTGTTATATTTTGTACCAGTAGTAGCATAGTAAGAATTCTCCAGATTAAAGAAGGATGGACTTTTTTTGATGAACACCTAGCAGAGCACAGCGATGATGGAACTGGACCTGGTTTTCAACAACTGGCACCCAGCAACTTCATCAAGATCAACATCTCCTGCAGACTGTGGGCACGGGCCGCACCAGATACATCAGCCGTGAGCTCCGGATGCAGCAAGTGACCGCCCATCACCACACATCACCTCCCCTGCCACGGAAGACCATTACGACAGATGGAGCCCGAAGTCATGGTTTAAATGAACTCAACGGACACTTTAGAGTGATGATCCATAGACTAAGGGAATGATATCTGGAGACAGGAGAAGTGGTGGTGTACAACTGGACAATGGGGGACCTGGGCATGACATAGATTGTATGCAATAAGGGGTGGATAATGTCCTGGGTTTGGCCAGGACAGGGTTAATTTTCACCGAACTCCAGGAAGGGGCACAGCCGGGGGGTGGGGGCTGACCCCACCTGGCCAAACAGAGCAGGGTATTCCATACCATGTGAAGTCACGCTGTGTTGTGGTGGGGGGCTGTGCGGCGGGAACTCACTTGCGGCTGGGGAGCGCGTGACGCCGGTCCTGTCCGGGAGAGGGGGTCTGTTTGTGTGAGTTTGTGTCATATTTTCTCCTTATCTGTATCGTTGTTGTTACTGTTCCCTGTTTGCTGCTCTGTTAAACTGCCCTTATCCCGACCCACCGGTTTCTGCCTCTTTCTTTCCATTCTCCTCCACACCCCGGCGGGGGTAGGGGCGGCCGCGTGGCGCTTTTGTTGCCGGCGGAAGCCAAAACTTAAACAATAGACTGGGCAGAATTGCAAAGTTACAGGTAATATTAACCAGACTATCAATGCTTAAATATTGTTATTCCACTGTAATTACATCTGAAATGAACACACGTCATCAAATTTTGCCTTATAAAACAGATTGATTTGAAGGACTTCTCAAAATTTTGTCCTCTTTCAGTACAAAACGTGTTATTCTATAACATGTTTAGTTTTCTTTCCATGAATTTTACTGTAGGCAAAGCTGGAAGTTGTAACTGGACTAAAGCTAGTTTTTCTCATTTTGTTATCTCACCTGGCCACTAGTCTTCAAAGTTTAACCCGGCAGCCAGCAACAAAGTACCAGACAGTTCCTCACTCACCCCTCCCCTTCCCCACCAATGGGACAGGGAGGAGAAATGGACAGAAGGTAAAACCCATGGATCAAGATAAAGACAGTTTAATAAGACAATAAAGTAAAAACTAATACTAGTAATACTAATACTACTAGTAATAGTAATGATAATGCAGATGCAAAATAAGCTTTACAAAATACACTTTTCTCACCACCTAATGATTGATTTGCAGCCAGTCCCCGAGTAGTGATCGTGGAACCCAGAAAATGCAAATTTCATGAATTTCACAAAACCCTAGAAGAACACCAAACTCCCAGAGAAGTCTGAACTCCTGGACAAAAGAGGATTCAAACTCACAGAAAAGAGCAGAAAGGATTCCTCCCCTCCAGCCAAACCCTGCTTATAAACTGGTATGAAATATTTCCATTGGCCAGCTTGGGTAGCTGCCTGGCTATTTTCCCTCCCAGCTCCTGCACACCTGCTCATTAGCTGAATAAGAGGAACTGGAAAAAGTCCCTGATTTCTTAGCAACAACTAAAAACATCAGTGTTATCAACAGTCTTCTCATATTAAATCCAAAACACAACTCCAGCACCAGGTCAAATTTGGTTTACGGGGGAAAAAAGAAGGAAGATTTTATCTTATGTCAAGTTTTCAGGAGCTCTGACAGACCATAGCTTCATAAATCACTTGGAGTATGTCTCCATAGACATGGACACATAACCTTCTGCTTGAGAACAGCAAATTTCAAAAAAGCAAATGTGCTTTTTTGATTTTATGAGTTGGTAACATAATACATCACATCTTCAGAAAAAGCAGAAATTTATCTATCAGTCTATCAATCTGCTAAGCTGGATATAGAAAGGTATTCAGCTGAAGATTTAAACATATTTTACCTTTTCTTCTTACATGGAAGGCTTATAACAGCCATCTTCTCATGGAAGGACAGCAAGCCACCTTGAAGTTCACATTCTAGATTAAGTAATTGCATGTAAAAAGATATAAGAATTAAATCTGAGGTCGATGTTACTGATTAATAATACTGTCTTTATTTCTTCCAAAAACTGGATAGTCCTGTTTCTTTCAAAACTGTACACAAACAAGTGATATTTGAAAGATAGATTAGGTGATTCTACCCCTTTACTCCACTCTCGTGAGACCCCACCTGGAGTACTGTGTCCAGCTCTGGAGCCCCCAACATAAGAAGGACATGGATGATGTTGGAGCAGGTCCAGAGAAGGGACATGAAGATGAGCAGAGGGCTGGAGTACTTCTCCTATGAGGACAGGCTAAGAGAGCTGGGGCTGTTCAGCCTGGAGAAGACTCCGGGGTGACCTTCGAGCAGCCTTCCAGTACCTGAAGGGGGCCTACAGGAAGGCTGGAGAGGGATTTTTCACAAGGGTGTAGAGTGATAGGACAAGGGGGAATGGCTGTAAACGAAAAGAGGGCAGATTAAGATGAGATATTAGGAAGAAATTCTTCACCATGAGGGCGGTGGAACACTGGAACAGGTTTCCCAGAGAAGGTGTGTCTGCCCCCTCCATGGAAGTGTTCAAGGCCAGGTTGGATGGAGCTCTGAGCAAGCTGGTCTAGTGGAAGATGTCCCTGCTCATGGCAGGGGACTTGAAACCAGATGATCTTGAAGGTCCCTTCCAACCCTTAGCATTCTATGATTCAATGTTTCTATTATCTTGACCAATGTATAGAAATAATTTATATTCTCTTGGAGGGATATTCATGTTTGATGTCATATAGATTATTTATGTTTAATCCAGAAAAAGCTAAAAAAAATGTATTTTTATTTAAATTATGATGTTCATATGTAGATGATTTATTTTCTTTTCAGCAGAATTACAATTCCCTTCCTTTCTTTCTATTTATAGAGATATTTAAATCCATATACAAATAAATATAATTAAACACATTAAGAAAAAATTAAATCATCCTTTGGACTGAGGCGATGAAGACTTTTTGGCCCAAGTCCGATTAGTATTTCAATGGGAAGATAAGGACTGATAGAAAACATAGGTAACTGACTTTTTGCCGTTGTAGCTAAAGATAAAATAAACATTAAAAGGAAAGCAAACAAAGAAAGTAGGAAACAAACAATGCTTCTTTAGAGCTTTTTAATGTAATATATGTAGTAGTAAATTGGACTTGTGTCACGAGTCATGACAATGCTATTAATCCCTCTCAGAATATTCCTGTTTAGGTTGTCTGATGGGAAGGAAGTTTTTTGGAAAGATTTCAAACGTTCCTAGGTGTCTGAGTTTACAGAGCAGAAGAGATTATAGCAATTTGTAGCTGTTTATCAAAATGTACTTGTAGGATACCAACTTTCTGACACACTTGGTAAGTGAGCCTACCAGAGGAGGTGCTTCGTTTAACCTGCTGTTTACTAAGAGAGAAGGACTGGTAGGACATGTGGAGGTCTCAGGCTGTCTTGGGCTTAGCGACCATGAAATGATAGAATTCTTGGTTCAAGGTGACGTAAAGAGGGGGGCCAGCAAAACCACCACCTTGGAGTTTCAGAGAGCAGAGTTTGGCCTGTTCAGAACACTGGTTGAGAAGGTCCCCTGGGAGAGAGCCCTGAAGGGCAAAGGGGTCCAGGAAGGCTGCACATTCTTCAAGAAGCAAGTCTTAAAGGTACAGGAACAGGCTGTCCCCATGTGCTGCAAGACCAACCGGCGGGGAAGATGACTGGCCTGGTTGAAAAGGGATATCTTGCTGGGACTCAGGAAAAAATGAGGGTCTACATCTTATGGAAGACAGGGAGGGTGACTCAAGAGAAGTACAGGGGTCTCGTCAGGTCGTGCAGAGAGTGGCTGCCCAGGGAGATGGTGGATTCCCCATCCCTGGAGGTGTTCAAAAAACCCATAGATTTGGCACTTTGGACATGGTTTAGCAGACATGGTGGTGCTGGGTTGACGGTTGCACTTGAAGATCTTAGAGGTCTTTCCTAAACCTGTGATTCTATGATTCCCTATGATTCTATGATTCCTATGATAGTAATTTTTCCAATGGAAATAAAATTATTTTCCCTGTGTGGCATGACACATATCTAACATATCCTGTGTTTGCGAATAAAAAAGTCACAATATATATGACAAAGCATATCAGTCTAATTGTTCTCTGAAGTGGTGTTGATAAATTAGGATATGTATTCACCTTCACTATTGGAATCACTTGTAGGATCAGCCATGGAGTCGATGAATATATTTCCTCAGTCAGATAGCCTGATTGTATGTGACAGGATTCTGTGGTGTGCAACAGAAGTAAAAACCTTTTTCACAACTGTAGTCTTCTGCTCAAGTAATGAATTTTTCACTTTCATCTAATACATTTATTTTCAGTATGAGTTGTCATTAAGAGTTTAGAAGGTTGCAGTTTTACTTTAATTAGTGTCACCTAATTAAAGTATATTTTTGGAATTAATATTCATCCTAAACTCTCCTTAATCCTGAACTAACTAATATCATTGAAGTCTGCCCTAATGTAGTGTTTTTTAAATAGTGTTTTGTTGTGTTCAGTTTTAAACATTCTAGTCTGGTCCCACCTAAACTATTTTTTTGCCAATGACAACTTTAAGTAGTTTCATTCTAACCAATCTGCACAAATGTGTCACAAACAGTAACGGAAGGTAGTGGATGGTGATTAGAACTGGTTCTCTCACTTAATAGTTGTAAATCTAGGGTTTTTATTAATCTGCTGAACTCCATCCGACGCTTGTATTGGATACTAGATTTAACTTTTTTCCTCACTGTGTCACTAACACAACAACTTCATTGTATTAGATTTTGTAAAGAGAACTTTGCATAAAAAGTTATGATTTGATTTTGCGAATTAAATTGAGAGCTAGAGATGCTATTAGCAAGGAGTTAACGTTCCAGCATTCTAGGAAGAAGTATAGCCTCTATAGAAAGTTATGAATGCAATTAAAATAGATATCAGCCTGCACTCTAGGAGGCCAACAGCTGGGAGTCTCGAGCTGAATAGCAGGACTTTGTTATAGGTCAGTCTTGCTGTCACAGGTTAGAGTGAGTCCTGGGAAATGCAACAAGAAGTGAGACAGAAACTGAGACTCAACACAAAAGTGAAATCTCTGATATATCTGAACATGCTATCCATATGTTCTCTGCTACCTTATGTGATACACAGGTTGTAAATCACTTCAGTATATCCTTGACAATTACAATTCATGTAAGAAGTACACTGGTCAAAATGAAGAAAAACATTGTATAACCTTTAGATAAGGCACAATACTTCATCATTGTTAGCGGAAACTCTTATAGAAAATTAAATAAAAGAATGATGATTATGTTTATTAGAAGGATCAGCTTCTGTGTTAGACATTTTACTTCTTAACTCTTCTCATGTCGTAGTAATTTGAACTGCTATTTGAAAGCTATTATTCAAACTGAAGATGAAAAAAATGTGGTGTTAAAATAGTGAATGCTTGACTTTATCATGTATTTGCAACTCTGCTTTCTCCTGCTTTTCTGCTCCATTATTCATGTGTGTATTTAAATGTATTGTCTTTCAAACAGTGCTGCCATCCTCAAACATGTCTGCTAAGCATCTCTTGCACTCACACCATACAAATAATACATAGAGGCAAAAAACTTTCGTAAACAGAGAAGTAAAAAGATTTAGACAGAAGGATCCATTTAAATAATAAACAAAAAGGTAAAAACCTCAGTATTGTGGATGAAAAAGGTGGACTTCTAAGGACCTTAATTTTTTTAATTGGGACTGTACTCAGTATTACCATTCCACAGCATTAACTATAAAAGCTTAGTGCTATGCAGGTACAAGAATTGGTGCTGATTCCATTAGTTGCCAGTTATTTCATTTCCACAGTTTATAATTCAACCTAGTGATGAATCCCATCTCTCTTTTTTCAAGCTCAGTGACAGCACTAGTGAGAAAAGTTCAGTCTGCGTCATACTCCTTTACTTCACAGACCATTCTTTAACCACAGTCGCAGAACCTTCTCAGTGTTTTATTGTCTCTGGTAATTGTAATGATCTGTTTTTCCTCCATCCCCTCTCTCGAGCATTCTGAATATTTGCCAGGAGCTCTGTAGTGCAGATAAATGCACATCTGCAGATCGTTCACTTTTGGAACAATGTGAACCATTTAATGTTTGCCTTAAATCAAAGAAACTTATAGTGGGCTAGACCTTTGAATTAGCGTATTATCCTGGTTGCAGCCAGGATAGGGTTAATTTTCACCAGAAGCCGGGAGGGGACACAGTCAGGCTGGCTGACCCAAACTGGCCAAACAGACGGTGTTTGATACCATGTGCCGTCATGCTGGATTCTAGGTGGGGAGCTGGCCAGGGGGAAGTGAATCATGGCTCGGGTGTGCGCTGGGCATTGGGTGGTGAGAGTTGCTCCATGCATTTCACTGTTTGTTTTGTATATTCTTCTTATCAGTATTGTTGTTGTTACTGTTTGCTTCCTCCGCCATTCTGTTAAACTGCCCTTATCCGGACCCACAAGTTTTTTGCCTTTTTATTCCTTGCTCCTTCCCAACCCAGTGGGTAGAGGGGTGATGGAGTGACCTCATGGTCCTTTGTTTCCAGCCAGGGCCAAATCACGACAGTCTATTTGGTGCCCAGCATGGGGCAGTGATAGCAGCAGGGCTGAACAGAGTGTGTTAAAAGTACTGATCCTTCAGTATGTGTTCACTGTGGTACTGTTAATCATCCCTGGGAAAAGAATCAGTATTACGATTCTGCGGTACTGTATAATATCGACTTATGATACGACAACATCACTAGGGATGAAGTTAGGCTTGAATCTGTGTGCAACATTGCAGTCATTTCCATACCTCAGGTGCTATCTCTTGGAATTTATTAGTAATTAAAACCAATCTATAAGGAAAAAAAGAGGGGACACCTTCCCCCACTCTTTCATCCCTCCTCTGCCCTGCAGGTTAGTCGTAATAGCTTTTGAGAATTCAGAGTATCCGTAGGATGCTCAGGCCAGCACGCTCCTATTGTGCTGTCTCCTGAATGGCTTTCTGATCTTGTTTAGGGTTAAACAAGCAGTTAAAAACATCGTACCGAGATCTGCCCCGAGGCTGGATAGCTATGAGTGGCAGGGTGTGTGTGGAATAGCATGGGCAAATGCCTAGGATGATGGGCACTGCAGGTGTTTTGGAACTTCACCCCTGAACAAATGCAGAATCCTGACAAACTAGTAGAATATTTGTAAAAAGTGTGCTGCCACCCTGGGAATTCAAGGGAGACACAAATTATTGCAATGTCCTGGGGTCTGGCCCACACCTATGGAGCCCTGTTCAGCATTATTCAGTGCTCTCAAGTGGAAGGACGGGAAAACAAGCCAACAGGCACTGCGGCTGGGCCACAAAACTAACCCGTGCTGGCATCAGTCGCTCAGTAAGACAGGACGATGAACCAGGTCCATCACGAGAGCAGGAAGAAGAGGCACGGCCAGAGACAGTGACCTAATCCCTATCCCTGAGTGAGCTGCAAGAGATGCAGAAAGATTTCAGCCGCCATTCAGGCAAACACATTCTCACCTGGTCGTTCCAGTGCTGGGATAATGGGGACGGTACCTTGGAATTAAAGGGCAGGGAAGCCAAGCAGCTGGGATCCCTGGCCAGGGAAGCTGGCATCGACAAGGCACCTGGAAAAAGACACAAGCTCTCAGCTTCTGGAGGCGACTTCTGTTAGGTCTGAAGGAAAGGTACCCCTTCATTGAAGGTGATGTATGTTATCCAAGCAAGTGGACCACCATGGAGAGAGGTATTCAGTACTTGAAGGAATTAGCCATGTGGGAGCTGGTTTATTCTGACCTGGAAAAAGTGCAGTTACCCAGACACTCGGATGAAGTCAAATACATATGACCCATGTGGCGGAAGTTTGTACGGAAGGCACCATCCTCATATGCCACCTCATTGGTAGTAACGGACTGGAAAGGTGAAAAGGCACCAACAGTGGAAAAAGTGGCTGTCCGACTCCAGCAATATGAAGAAAGCCTCTCCTCCTCCATTGTCTCAGCAGTGGAGAAATAGTCCCGGGAGGTCCAGACAATCAAAGAGAATATGTCCTGCTCCCCACCTATATAGGCCAATATCTCAGCTATTAGGAGTAATCGCTTCTCTGCTCAGGAGAGAGCATATAGAGGCTACACATCGCGGGGCACCCTGTGGTTTTACCTGCTTGACCACAGAAAGGACAAGTGGAAGTGGGATGGAAAACCTACCTCTACTCCAGAGGCACGAGTGCGTGAGTTGTGAGGTAAAAGAAGCACAAAAGTGGATTCTGCTAGGAAAAACGCCTCTCCAGTTTCCAACAAGCAGTTCTCCAGACAGTGTAGAAAGCCTGATCTTGCTTCTGATTCTCTGGAAGAGACTTGTAAGGCATTTCTACAGCAGGTGAGTAACAAATTCTCTGACCAGGATTAGAGGGGCCCTGCCTCCAGCCAGGTGGAGGAAAGGGACAACAGCGTTTATTGAACGGTGGGGATTCGGTGGCCTGGCATGTCAGATCCACAAGATTATAAAGCTCTAGTGGACACTGGTGCACACTGTACTTTAATGCCATCAGATTTCCAAGGGTCAGAGTCCATTTGCATTTCGGGAGTGACAGGGGGGTCCCAAGAGCTGAGTGTATTGGAGGCTGAAGTGAGCCTCACTGGGCAGGACTGGCAGAAGCACCCCATTGTGACTGGCTCCAAGGCTCCGTGCATCCTTGGCATAGACTCTCTCAGGAGAGGTTATTTCAAGGACTCAAAAGGATATTGGTGGGCTTTTGGCATAGACACTTTGGAGACGGAAGAAATTAAACAGCTGTCCATTTTGCCTCTTGTTTCGGAGGATCCTTCTGTTATGGGGTTGCTGAGGGTGGAAGAACAACAGGTGCCAATCGCAACTACAACAGTGCATGGTGGCGATACCGCACCAGCCAAGACTCCCTGATTCCCAACCATAAGCTGATCCATTAACTGGAGAGTCAAGGATTGATCAGCAAAACTCACTCACCCTTTAATAGTCCCATATGGCCAGTGAGAAAATCTTCTGGGGAAAGGAGACTAACAGTAGACTACCTTGGCCTGAATGAAGTCACACCACCACTGAACACTGCCGTGCCAGGCATGCTACAATTTCAATATCAGCTGGAGTCAAAGGCAGCCAAGCGGTATGCCTCCACTGACATTGCTGATGCATTCTTCTCCATGCCTTTGGCAGCAGAGTGCAGGCCACAGTTTGCTTTCACCTGGAGGGGCATCCAGTACACCTGGAATCGACTGCCCCAGGTGTGGAAACACAGTCCCACCATTTGCCATGGACTAATCCAGACTGCACTGGAAAAGGGTGAAGCTCCAGAACATCTACAGTGCATCAATGACATCATTATATGGGGCGACACAGCAGAGGAAGTTTGAGACAAAGGGGAGAACGTAGTTCAGATCCTTCTGAAATCCGGTTTCGCCATTAAGCGAAGTAAAGTCAAGGGACCTGCGCAAGAGATCCAGTTTGTAGGAATAAAATGGCAGAATGGGCAGCGTCAGATCCCAATGGATGTCATCAACAAAATAGCAGCTATGTCTCCACCAACCAGCAAAAAGGAAGCACAGGCCTTCCTGGGTGTTGTGGGTTTTTGGAGGATAAACATACCTAATTACAGCCAGATTGTAAGGCCTCTGTGCCACGTGACACGGAAGAAGAATGATTTTGAATGGTGCCCTGAGCAACGACAGGCATTTGAACAAATTAAACGGGAGATAGTTCATGCCGTAGCCCTTGTTCCAGTCCAGTCAGGGCAAGATGTTAAAAACGTGCTCTACACCGCAGCCGGGGAAAGTGGCCCAACCTGGAGTCTCTGGCAGAAAGCACCAGGGGAGACTCGAGGTCGACCCCTGGGGTTTTGGAGCCAGCGATACAGAGGATCTGAGACCCACCATACTCCCACTGAGAAAGAGATTCTGGCAGCATATGAAGGCATTCGAGCTGCTTCAGAAGTGGTCAGCACTGAAGCACAGCTCCTCCTATCACCACGACTGCCAGTCCTGGGCTGGATGTTCAAAGAGAGGGTCCCCTCTACGCATCATGCCACTGATGCTACATGGAGTAAGTGGGTTATGTTGATCAGACAGCGGGCCCGAATGGGAAACTCCCATGGCCCAGGAATTCTGGAAGTGATCATGTACTGGCCAGAAGGCAAAGATTTTGGAGCATCGCCAGAGGAGGAGGTGACACGTGCTGAAGAGGCCCCACTGTATAATAAACAGCCAGAAATTGAGAATCATTTTGCCCTGTTCACGGATGTCTCCTGTTATATTGTGGGGAAGCAGGGTGGAAGGCCGCTGTATGGAGCCCTACACAGCAAGTCACGGAAACTGCCTAGCGAGAAGGTGAGTCAAGCCAGTCTGCAGAGGTGAAAGCCATCCAGCTGGCTTTAGACATTGCCAGTCGAGAAAGGTGGCCAGTGCTCTATCTTTACACCGACTCCTGGATGGTGACCAATGCCTTGTGGGGGGTGGCTACACGAATGGAAAAAGAGCAACTGACAGCACAGAGACAAACCTATCTGGGCTGCCCCATTGTGGCAAGATATTGCTGCCTGGCTAGAGCAGTTGGCTGTAAAAGTGGGTCACGTGGATGCTCACGTCCCTAAGAGCTGGGCCACTGAGGAACATCAAAATAATCAGCATGTATATCAGACTGCTAAGACTGAAGTAGCACAAGTGGATTTGGACTGGCAATGTAAGGGTGAACTCTTTATAACTTAGTGAGCCCATGACACCTCAGGCCATGAAGCAGGAGATGTGACATTTAGATGGGCTCATGACTGAAGGGTGAATTTGATCATGGATGCTATTGCACAGGTTATCCATGAATGTGAGACATGCGCTGCAATCAAGCAAGCCAAGCAGGTAAAGCCTCAGTGGTATGGAGGACAATGGCTAAAATATAATACGAGGAGGCTTGGCAGATTGACTACATCACACTGCCACTAACCTGCCAAGGCAAGCACTATGTGCTCACAGTAGTGGAGGCAACCACCGGAAGGCTATAAACCCACCCTGTGCCCCATGCCACCACTCAGAATACCATCTTGGTATTTGAAAAGCAAGTCTTATGGCGACATGGCACTCCTGAAAGAATTGAGTCAGACAACGGGACTCATTCTCGTAACAGCATCATAGACACCTGGTCCAAAGAACACGGTATTGAGTGGGTGTATCACATCCCCTATAATGCACCAGCATCCGGGAAGATCAAACAGTGCAATGAACTGCTAAAAAACATTTTGAGAGCAATGTGGGGTGGGACTTTAAAGAACTGGGATACTCATTTAGCAAAGGCCACCTGGTTGGTGAACACCAGAGGATCCACCAACAGGGCTGGTCGTGCCCAAGAAAAACTTCCCCGCACTGTAGAAGGAGATAAAGTTCCTGTAAAGCACATGAAGAATATGCTAGGGAAGACAGTTTGGGTTAGTCCTACCTCGGGCAATGATAAACCCATCCACGGGATTGCTTTTGTTCAAGGACCTGGGTGAACCTGGTGGGTGATGTGGAAGGATGGGGAAGTCCGATGTGTACCTCATGGGGCCTTGATTTTGGGGTAGAATAGTCAATAAATAAATTGTATGATATTAACTGTAATTGACCCTGTCGGTGTCTGTTATCACTACTATAGCTGTTGTATGTTATATCGAGGATATACATTCATTTACATACAATGTATGAAGGATGGAAAAGCACAGCAGTAGTAGGACTGGACCTGACTTCAACAACTGGCACTCAGCAACTTCATCAAGATCAACATCTCCAACGCAAATGCCATGGGCACAGGCCGCACCAAATACACCAGCAGTGAACTCCGGATGCATCATGCAACTGCCCATCACCACACATCACCTCTCCTGCCCTGAGGTTGTTATGACAGACAAAGTCTGAAGTCATGGTTTAAATGAACTCACCAGACATTTTAGAGGGATGATCGGTAGACTGAGGGAATGATATCTGTGTGTAATATTAATGATAGGAGAGGAGGTGGTGATTAGCTGGAAAACTGGGGACCTGGGCACGACGCAGATGGTATGGAATAAGGGGTGGATATTGTCCTGGGTTCAGCCAGGATAGGGTTAATTTTCACTAGAAGCCAGGAGGGGACACAGCTGGGTGGGCTGACCCAGCTGGGTGGGCTGACCCAGCTGGGTGGGCTGACCCAAACTGGCCAAACAAACAGGGTATTCGATTCCATGTGCCATCATGCTCAGTTTCGAGTGGGGGAGCTGGCCGGGCGGAAGTTAATCGTGGCTCAGGAGCACGCCGGGCATTGGGAGGTGAGAGCTGCTCTGTGCATTTCTGCTGTTTGTTTTGTATATTCTTCTTATCAGTATTATTGTTGTTACAGTTAATTTCCTTCGCTGTTCTGTTAAACTGCTCTTATCCCAACCCATAATTTTTGCCTTTTTTCTTTCCTTTCTCCTTCTCACCCCAATGGAGGGAGGGGCGGCAAAGCAACCAGGTGGTCTTTTGTTGCCGATCAGTGCCAAACCGTCTTAGGTATCATCTTTGAATTAGGAAGTAAAAGATAATTTCAATGAATAAAATTATTTAACTTTTATCATGACAGCATGATAAAAGTTGCATTGAATTGGACTTTTCTGCCTTAAAGTATTGTCTAAAAACCCTCATGTTATGCATCTTGCTTTCTTGTTGTTAATGTCTCCATTAGACCCTGTAAACTGATAGGAACTCAGAGATAAATATTCTGAACTACGTGATCTAAAAAGAGTTGTTCAAAGGCTAAGTATTTCCCTTTTCATTCATCAAAGTGAAGGAAACCTTAGAAGGATGTTTTGCTTTACACTGGTAGTGTCTCTCTTTATAGAGTGAGAAAAGAATCCTGAATAACTAGCCTAAGCGCTTTCTGTATTTCTTTGCTGAAGGTCCATTAGGAGAACATGAACAAAAATTAGCTCAGTATCTCAACTGTGCCACAACTGGAGACTTCAAGTCTTTCATACAAAGCTCTACTGCATTTTGAGGCCAGCTGATATTTTTATAAATTCTTCCAAATCATGATGAAGTCATCAATCCAGTTGCCAAAATCCTTCAATAAAATGTACTTTCTCCTAATCAATCTAGGAAATTAGTCTCTGAGAATTTAATTATTTCAGTCACTTCCACTAGCTTCTACAATTCTCTGACCATTTTCTGAACCTCTGTTTTTTATCTTTCACTGTTGCCAGCCTTACGAATTTTCCCCATGTCCTCTGTGACAGTCTGGCAGGTTTAGAAGTTAGGTTTTTGTTATTTGCTCATGTCAAATTAAGCAACCCAAAGGTCCCTTCAAAACAGATGTGCATCAGCTGGCTCTGTTCACTGTGTAAATAACATGCAAGCTGGAGAAAATCTCCAAGGTTATCTGATTTTGTCAGTGTAGAGAGAAATACAAAGAATTTACACGGTAATATGAATAAACCCACTTACTTCATGACGCTTCATACTATTGACACCAACGTAACATAGTGTCATGTATAGTAACATGTTTATTAACAGCAAGAAAGAAAAATGGCTGCTTTACATATATGCGTGCACTTTTGTTGACTCTTTTTTCCTTAATAGCACTCACAAAGATTATTAAGTTTATTTGCACACCATCCTCTAGGGGCAAAAGTTCAGTCCATCCCTAGATGACATATTAGTCTTCTTTGATTAAAAATCAGTAGTTTCTATGTCCGATGGGACTCAACAGAGTTATTATAGCTATATATTAACCTTACAGTTAACATAAAATTTAATTTAGATAGCTATTTAGAGATGGTTTTTATTTAGATAAACTGTGAGATGAGTCTTGCGTGAAATTGAGGATCTGTGTGAAGTTCTCTTACCTGGTCTATCAAATCACTTGTACATATGATTGTCTTCACTTATGGGCAAGGAACTCGGTAGAAAAGATCTGGAAGAACCTGTCTTCCTCTTAAAGCTCTGGTAAAGCACCCTCAGGAAATGCCTATCCACACAGACTAGAGACTGAGTCAGAAGGACAGGTTCTTGTGGAGGGTAGCATTCTGCTGCCCAGACCTTGGCAACAGATATTGCCCACAAGATGAAATGACATCTTAAGTGTGTGACGGTATCTTACCTGTCCACCAGCACCTGCTTTAGAAGATGATTTTCTCCTGCAGATTCTCTATTCCGACTATCTGCTCTGAGTGCACACCAGGGAGCAGGGAAGGCAGAGGTTCCTTGAGCTCCTGCCGACAGGAGTGGTGGTGTTCCTCTGGGATGGCAGGGGAGAACTTAACATCCAGGGCCCATGCCACCACCCCAGCCATGAGCAAGACAGCCAAGTGGCACTGGGGCAGTCTCAGCCTCGGGCATCAGGCACCTCCCTGAGGATGAGTATGGGCCAAGACTGGGCTGGAGCATGGGCCTATGGGTGGGCCTGGCTTGGCAGGGCCCATGGCTGGGCAGGGCAGGGCTGTGGGGAGCTGGAGGCTATCCCTGCTGTTAGGCAGACTGACAGCCCTAAGGGGCTGAAATGGGGTCTTTGGTCTTGGGCAGGGTGGAGGGACTCCAGAGGGCTGGGCAAGGACAGTGAAGCCTGGTGATGCCCTCAAGGCACTGTCAGAGTGGACAACTATATTACCTAATGTATCTCAGCTTATGTTTGTCTGTTATCCTTGGACAACTAAATTGGACTATATGTTTTTACATAACAGCTAGATGTTTTTACTTGCATTGAGTCAGTAGCAATTTAATCACTACAGTCAAGTTACAAAAAGGGTTATCCAGCAGACCAGATACAACCATGTAGTCTGATACTACATGCCTAGGTCTTCAGAGCCCCATATACTATCTCTGTATTTTATATAGCTCTGTAAGAGCTATGTCTCTTACAAGGACCTACACTGTGAATAACATAAGCTAGATATCTAACTGTGCATCTTAACCTCATCCTCAGTGGACAGTTGAGTTGCCTGCTCACTTGCGTTTAGTGCCATATGAGATACCTGAGTGTAGCTGGAATGGCTTCCACAGATGTGCCAGAAGACCTGGGTTTCCTACAGTTCCTTGGTCACATTTCTCAGTTTTGTAAAAGTATTGTCAAATACTTAAAATTACGTAATTAAAATTACATAATTAAATTAATTTTTATCAAAGTATTCCCAGTACTCTCGGACATCATAAATGGCAGTCTCAGCAATGGAATTGAACCCTAAATGCTAAGTTCTCAATGTCAGTAACACAATTAAATGTCTTCCTCATTCCAAATGTTTATCATGTTCCAGCATTTCTTTCTTCAAGAGAATTCACCTTTTCTGAGGATTCATCCCATTTTTTCCCATCTGCCTTTAGACAACTCTAATCATGTTCTACAGTTCTTGAAAACTCTGTGCAGGTTTGACCTCTTCATATCAGAAAAGACCTGTTAGAACTAGGACTACATGGGGCTGTAATAAATAACACAGGTCTTAAAAGAGACCTGCAGTCATCTGTAGTAGCAGTTGAAGTCTAGAAGTATCCTTCACAGTACCTCAGATGCCATGAGGTGACTCCATGTAGGCAAATAATACCAGAGTCTGTTTTAAATTAGCTTTATAGTCTGTCTCTGTCATTAACTGGGAAAAATATTCAACCCCAGATACTTTTTTTGCAATCCTCATGTATATACTTATTTAACCTAAATAATGTGCATCATTTGAGTCCTAGACTCAGAGGAAGAGTCAAGTAGCAGACTGTCTATCTTATTCTTTTTGGAAAAATAATGATCTGTTTTAACTGCTAATAAATATCTCATTTCTTTCTAATAGTGAAGACAGAAGAATGTCTGACCAAGATAGCAAAATCATTTTTGTAAGAATTTGCCTATGTAATATTTCCATATTGAAATATGTATTTGGAAACAATAATGATGTTCATGGTGACAGTAACAGTGAAGGAACATTTCTAAATGTTGTCTTTCCTCTCAAGTATCAGGGCAGATACAAAGAACACAATCCTTACTCTAAACTTCATCCAAAGGAGCCAAGCATATTGTACGGTGGTAAACAGTAAAGTAAGACAGTGGTAAACCGTCTTAACGAAAGATGCTTAAGAAGAGAAAATAGTAATACATAGTCAAGAATGTCTAATATCCATCTTTTTAAAGATAACCTCAAAATGTATTTTTCAGTCCATCTATATTAGGAAAACAGATACTGTTCATAGATTCTGTTACTGGATAGTGATACTTACCATTTTGTTTATTAGATTGAACATGTATGTCTTCAGCTATATTTCTACCTTCTATTTTGAGGATTAAAATTCTTAAATTCCGGTTTCCACTGTAAGGACTCATGCATACACAAGCAAATTTAGATTCATGAGGGTAATCACTTGAAATGCCCGTTTCTGTGAACATTCCTGTCCATTAAATAATAATAATAAAATATTAATTCCTGACATAGAATCATAGAATCATAGAAAGTTTTGGGTTGGAAGGGACCCCTAGAGGTCATCTAGTCCAACACCCCCTCAGTGAGCAGGGACACCGCTAACTAGATCAGGTTGCTCAGAGCCCTGCCCAACCTGGTCTTGAATGTTTCCAGGAATGGGGCCTCCACTACCTCTCTGGGCAACCTGTTCCAGTGTTTCACAACCCTCATTGTAAAGAATTTCTTCCTTATATGCAGCCTAAACCTACGCTGTTTTAGTGTAAAACCATTACCCCTCGTCGTGTCACTGCTGTCTCTGCTAAAAAGATTGTCCCCATCTTTCCTATAGGCTCCCTTTAAGTATTGAAAGGCGGCAATCAGGTCTCCCCGCAGCCTTCTCTCCTCCAGGCTGAACAAGCCCCAACTCTCTCAGCCTGTCCTCATAGGAGAGGTGTTCCAACCCTTGGATCATTTTTGTAGCCCTCATTTGGACCCACTCCAACATGCCTTGGAAAAGCAAAAGCAGAGCGTCTGAAATTCTGTTGGAATGAAAATGTATACTCTTCACA
This sequence comes from Opisthocomus hoazin, assembly GCF_030867145.1. Taxonomy (NCBI): domain Eukaryota; kingdom Metazoa; phylum Chordata; class Aves; order Opisthocomiformes; family Opisthocomidae; genus Opisthocomus; species Opisthocomus hoazin. The sequence continues at coordinate 58,696,333 of NC_134414.1, read as the reverse complement.
ATCTTTTAATTTTTCTTTTTCCAGTATTTATCCAGTATTTATCTATCTCTCAGTCACTTTTTTTTTTTGCTAAATTTTCCTGAGGATTGTAATAAAATAACTCATGTTATGTTTAATTGTATTTCTAGTGCGATTACTTCTAAGTCATGAAGGATTTATTTGATATTTTACAAATTAGACCCTAACTAAAGTATTTATAGTGAAGATTATTTCTGAAACAGTCAATTCTCTAACACAGTATGTCTTTTCCCAACATTATTCAGAAAATTACCAACAAAATGACATAAAAAAAGAGGAAACAAAAGCACATATGTCCTTCTTAGTTTAAAGCCTTTTGTAATATCAGCATCAAGTAAATACTTATTCGTGCCAATTCTTTACTCTGTTAGAAGATGGAAATTCAATGTGCTGCTGTAAAAGAGAGAAGATGAGGAAAATAAAACATAAATAGTTAATATATCTACATCACTATATATGTGATACGAAATCTGCTTTATAAGATATTAACATTCTAACCATCTACAGGATACTGAGTATGTGCATGTAACAGGAATTCACCAGAGTGTTAATGTTTAATGAGTATTTAAGTATGCACAGCAATACAATTAAAATTCCTTGAAAAAAATTGTTTTATTACATGAATTATAGAAGACATATTATAGAAAATGAAGAAACGGGTATTGATAATTGGAAAGTACGATAGGTAATTTTTCAAGACTAAATTGAAATCAGAATCACTCAATGAGCAAGGCTCTTTCCTTATGCTCTCATAATAATATGTCAAATACCAACACAAATTTGTAAACATTGAAGTAGGAAGTGCATTATTAATACAAGGGTTTCAGTTCCATATTCTCTTCTTTTATTGTCTATAATGAAAGTAACCTTTATAAAGAGATCATAATCTTCCATTGTGCCTTTCCCGCACATCCTGCACTTTCAGCCCTTGATTATTTTTTTTTTTCATATGTGATATCTGGTATAATATCCGTTTCACAATGTCTTCTTATGGTGTTCCAAGAATTAATAAAGCAGCAAGTCATAGTTATCAGATAGTGAGGAAATAGGATAAAATTTGATGACAATTTTAGTAATACAGATTCAGATTTCTCTTTTTAATTCACAGTAGAATGCAACTTAAAGAATTTTCTTTGGCAACTCATACTGCGCTGAACATATGACAAAATACGAATGAAAATATTACAAGTTATAGTATTTCATAATAAGTCTTTGGATATTTGGGAATTTTTGATAACTATGACAAGGAAATTTTGCAGGAAACTTTTCCAGAATGCAAGTAAAAAAAAATATTTTTGAAATTATGGTTTCATTTCCTTATATCTCTATTTATGTACACATACATGCACATAAATGTATCAAAGTCAATATTAAAACTGAATACCTTCTGTTTTTAGTTACTGAAGTAGCGACTCAAAGTTGGATAACTTTATGTGAGACAGAGAGTTTATGTTAAGGAGCTGAGAAATCCCAGTGAAATCCAGAACCCAGGTTTTTTTCCTTCCCAGTCTGTCTAAGCCAAATCTGGTGCACCCTAATACCAAGGGGGACGTGGCTTCCGTTGGGTCCATTTGCAGTTCTGACAAGCAGCAAGGTGGAGCACACGTTGCAGAGGCAGATACTCACACACACATGTACAAACACAAAGGACATTAACATGGCTTGCCACAGAACATTGGTTTATCAGCACCCACATAAACACCAGTGACTCTCAGATAAATATGAGCATAGTCAGCAAAGGGCTGTTCCTCTTTCCAGAGGATCAGGATCAAGGTTCACTGGTGGATGCACACTTCCCTTCATCCCAAACTATCTAGATTTACAAGCACATCACAGTCACAGATCCCTTATATATTAGCACAATGTTATTTAAGTCTGCTTAATGTCCATGCCCAGATTCCAGACCTCTTATACGGTAATTGGGTTAAGGATTTTTTCCAGATGTGGGTCTACTACTCGTTCACTGGTCCGGCTTGACATTTGCTGATAAATTAGACATACACACAGCAGCTCACTCTAAACAATCAGTATCTTCAAGTGCCAGCACCTAAACCTCTCATTACACATACACACAGAGTAAAGAGTGCGATCACATGAAAAACCAGTTTGGAATACGATATAATAAGAAGACAGGATAAACTGCAACGATCAGGGGCAGGGCTCAATCAGACAAAGGTGCTTGCTTACGGCTGACAAACCATTTTTCCATGCTTGTTCTTCCCTGCATACCTTGAACCTTCCCCTTTACTACCCTTGCTACTTCCCAAATAAACAATCAGCCAAAAATTACATTGCCTCCACTGGTCCCAGTTTTCCTATATCCATATCAAGATTTGGTATTTCTGCTACCATTACCAAGGTGATTTCAGTCTTACGTGGTATCACCAAAGGGTTTACCTGAGATTCTCCTCCCAAAAAGCCTCCCGTCACTCCCTTTGAAACTTGGTTATCTCTTGAATACCTCCACCTGAACCACCTGTGTTATCTGGCTATCCCTCATGCTTCTATCAGCTTGTCTCTCTGTTAGTCATCATGTGCAGACTTTTCTCATGTCAGGTTCAGCAGTTTTCTCATGGTCTGTTCTCTTAGCTAAACCTCAAGCCAGAGCCTAGTCATTTGGCTGCATATGTAGATTAGATATTAGGAAAAATTTCTTTACTGAATGAGTGGTCAGACATTGGAATAGGCTGCCCAGGGAGGTGACGGAGTCCTCATCCCCGGAGGTGTTCAAAAAACATGTAGATGTTGCACTTCAGGATATGGTTTAGTAGGAATGGTGCTGTTGAGTGGATGGTTGGACTTGATGATCTTAGAGGTCTTTTCCAACCTATAGTTCTACGATTCTACGATTCTATATCCTCACCATTAGTACATAAAAATGTTGCATTTTTAAAAGAGGTAAGTGTAAATTGGTGACCCTGGCACCACACTGACGTGCTTTCGTAACTCTTTTTTTCTTTGTCTTCTACTTTATGTAATAAGTGTGTTAACACTGTAAGGTATAATCTTACACAAGAACTAATATCATATGTCAGGAAAACTGAAGTTTCACCTTTCATTTGATTAATGAGAAATCACCAGAAGCACATAATTTACTACAAATAAACTAATTTTAAATTCCAATTATCTCTGTTCAGTTTGGTTTCTTTTTAGAGGTGCACCTGAGAAAGATGTATCTCCATCTTGAATGTTTCACAAGGATAGAATTTTCAAGGTGTTTAGACCCTTCTTGATAGGTTTGTGCAATATGCCCTGTATGGAACATTTGTTCTCTCTAAAATGGTATTCTTAAAGAAATATACTGCAATCAAAATGCAGTTATACTGCAATTTCAGAGAGGTTTCATGGTGATTTGCACTAGGCATTCATCAGTAATTAATATAATGAATTATTTTTTCCTGATCCATAATTTCTTAATACAGCCTGGGAATAAGAATCAGTTATGCTAACCTTTCTTAGAAGAACATTATACATCTAGTCAAAGCTAATAACAGAAGCTTCACTTGAGGCAATGCAGTGTTAATAGGTGGCTTTCATTACTCCACACACACACACATTTATTATTGTATCATGACAGTAAACACAAATAATCAAATAACCCACATTGGCATGAAAAGGCACAGTTGTACTGGGATAAAATCTATTTATTTTTTTTTCATACTGTGCTGTTGTTTCCTGAAAATTAATGAATTTTAAGCAATCATTAGCAATTACTAGGATTTTGGTTTTATTTGTCTGTTTTGTTGCAGTTTTTACTATTATTTGAAGTGTTTCTCTTAACTACAAATATTTACAAAAAAACCCAAAAAGAAGAACGTTAAAAGACTCCCTTTTTTGCTATATGCAACCTGCAAGTAGCATATACATGCAACATATTTTTATATTTTAGTACACTAATAGGACAATTTCATAAAGCAAGGGTTTAGCAATGATAGTTTTGAATACATAGTTCTTATGTATTACTGTAATAAGTTGCCTGTGGAAATATATTTTAACAGGGAATAGAATGATATCCAATAAAAAAAGCAAGGGCCAATGTAAAATATATATTAAAACTGTAAGAAGAGAAATACAATATTTTCATATTTTGTATCAAGAATTTTAATAAAAATATTATCACACACAGATCATTAGTTTGAAAAGAGATTATTAAACCATATGTCAATCTACATTACTCTTCAAATGACATCTTTGTTAGAAAACGTTCATTTTGATTAGCTGAGGCTTTATAGTTTCTTAATGAAATTAATGCAAATTGCTTTTTGAGAATCATAAAAATGTAACTCATTGCCAGAGATTAAAAATAAAACTGAGTTCATTTGCTATCCTATTCCTTTAGATATCTCAATGAGGGAAAAGAACAAAAAAAAGTTAATTTTCTCTCTCAATGTTTGGACAGTTTTTGTCTTGTAGTTCCAGAAACAGTAAGGAAAAAAAATTCTAATATGCATCAACCCCCCCCCAATGAATTTGTCACCAATTGTATTAGACCTTGAATTAAAGTATTGCTGACTAAGACAAAAAATTCCTCTAAGTTTAATTACAGTATTTTAAAGGACTCCTTTCTTCCAGCATGGTTAAATGCATTATGCATGTTACTTATTGAATATGTTTGCTTCCTAACTTACCAATGGATAGGCAGTAACTCTTTATTTACATTTTGTGCCACGGCAAGATCAGCTGGTTTACTCAGTTGCTACTTCTAAGGACAAGAAAAACATTACTGCAATTTAGTAGCCAAACAGAAGTATGATCTGAGAGTTTAGCACCTTACATATAAATCTAACAAACTGTGTTGGGTTTACATGGCAAGGTTTTTGTAGTGAGGAGGGCTGCAGGGGCTGCTTCTGTGAGAAGACAGCAGGAGCTGTCCCTATGCCAGACAGATCCAGTTCTAACTGCCTTCAAAAGGGACCTGCTGCTGGGCAAAGATCAGACATTCAACGACATTGGAAGTTCCTCTGTGATAACATATTTAAGAAAAGATAAAAACAGCTGTGCAGCAGCTATGAGAGACAAGAGCAAAATATGAGAGAAACAGCCCTGCAGACACCAAGGTCAGTGAAGAAGGAGGGGGAGGAGCTGCTCCAGGTGCTGGAGCAGACATTCCACTGCAGCCCATGGAGAAGACAATGGCAAAGCAGGTTGTGCCCCTTCAGCCCATGGAGGACTATGGTGGAGCAGATATCCACCTTGCATCCTGTGGAGGACCCCACACCGGAGCAGGGGAACAGCATGAGAAGGAAGGAGTGATAGAGATAGAAGTGTCACAGAGTGACCACTACTATATCCTATCTTATTCTAAATTATGAATAAATTAAATTAATCTTCCCCAAGTTGAGTCTGTTTTACTTGTCATGGTAATTGGTGTGCAAGCTGCCTGCCCTTATCGCGACACACGAGATTTTTCACCTTATTTTCTCACCCTGCCCTGTTAAAGACGGGGAGTGAGAGAGTAGCTAGGGAGGAGTCTGTCAACCAAGGTTAACCCACCACAACGGCATTCATTTCAAGTGGTAATATGTGTGTACTATATACCATGTAATTATTTATTCCAATGTCCTGTATTAAGTCGATCTTAGTTGTAAACTCTCTGAGATAGTCATCTTGTAAACATAGACAGTGCCTACACTGTTCAGATGCATTATCATAATGATGACATGAATTACTTTGAGGATTTAAAAATTAATTAATTAGGTTTATGGATTTATAGACAATTGACATATCTAGTACATTAAACTTTCCAGTAGTGTTCTAAAAATACGAATACTTGTCTATGTCTTTCTCTACATGCATTAACAGTATTGTCTCTCATGATGACTCAAAGGTAAATTTAAAATTGGTTGACTACACATACCAAATTATTGCTGTATTATAGAAAAAGGAAAACTCATAACATGACCATCATTGTCATTAAAACCAATAAACTCAAAATCTGATTTTCTTACAGAAAAATAGCGGTATTTCAGGCTGTAGTTTCAGAGGAAGAAAAGTGATTTTATTAATTAACTAGGCATTTATAACATTCTGGAAATTGTGTAAAACATGTAGAGCAATAAACAAGTTATTAACTTTAAAGAGTTATAAGTTTTCACGTGTACGTAGTTTTTGTTACTGAGTGCACGATAAACAAGTTTTCAGATGGTGAGGTATGTGATTATTGTGAGTTGATTATATTTATTAAAATCAATAAAATTATTAGTATTTCAAATGAGATTATGGAGTTAAATGGTTCATGTAAGGAAAAAGTATCTGTCCTTTAATAAGCTGATTAGAAAATGCAAAACACACAGCTGAACATAATATACTATTTGTTTCTGTCTTTATGGGGTTTTCTTTGGCACTTTCAATTTAAGAGACTTCTAAGTATGCATAAATGAAATATGCCTGCATATAATATAGTATATTTACTTAGTCTGCACCACTTATTTTTCAAGACTTTTTCCTTCTGGCTGATTGCATGAACTTCAAGATGATTCATGCAATCCAATTGTGGATAGTTCTTCAAAAGTTAATCCTGAGAACTACTGGGTGATTCCGGCTTTATCCAACCAATGCATAAATGTAAATATGGGATATTCTTTAAGCTATTTTGAAGGAATACTTCCTCAATAATATTTTGAGAAATGAATACTTTACATACTAGTGAATGAATTGAACTGGAGTACACAGGTTTCTCTCTCTTGCTATAAACTGATTTGGATAAGGTTCCAAATATCTATGAGTCAGTTGAAGCTATTAAAATCACTAATTTGAAACAGTGTGAACTGGTGTAGTAAATGTCCACTCTAAAGCTGAAAAGTCTGTGTAGAACATGGCGTAGCCTGTCATTGCAGAATCTCTGGGGCATAGGTGGGCTTCTCAGTCCAGACTCAGGAATTCTGCTACCGATCTTTGATCTTTATTATATTTCCTTTTTCAAAGACGTGGTGAGTTACAGCTAGCTGCAAAGATCTGTTTAGCTTTGCTGAATATAAAAGAATACACAAACACAGTGCAGGGCTGTCTCTTTATACATTTCAAACTAGAAGCAATTACTTTTATCAACAAATCTGTGTTTGATTATTTCCTTCACTTAACATGTCACAACAGCATACAGAAATCTATACGTGGCCTTTTTAAGTTAATTCTGAAATCTATATGAGAAATCTGGATTTAAATATACCATTTTGTCATCTTGAATGTTTAATCTTTAATTATGTACTTAAAATGTAAAACAGGTTCTTCAAAGATTCCTTTGGCATGTGTCTGAAAAGAAATTTGACATAGTTTGCTGAAAAGGCACCTGATAAAATTGTAAAATAATAAAAATGAAAGTAATGCTTTGTATTTACATTTTGCTTTGTATTTCTGTAGCAGTGTATGGACATTAGCTAATTAGGTATCCTAGCATAGCTTTCTGATCAACATTCGTGTTCTTTTTTCACATAATATAACCAAGGCTACAGAGTAGTTTATCACAGATGCATATACAGAAAACCTACCTTCTAGTCTTTGGTTTTTCTTTCTGGAAAAAAGAAAACATACACACACAGAGTTGAATTCATATTTAATACATGTTTCTGAATAAGAATTGTTTTGTTGTTACAGTTTTTTTTGTACATATCTCCAAAACTTTTGAATTTCCTGATTAATTGGTAGGCATTTAATGAGGATACAATGACAGAATTCATGATATGCACAAATGGACTTCCGTGGATGTCAGTTAAAAGCTTTTTTCTTGTAATAAAATGTGTGCTTTCTCTGCCCAGGTGAAATGAAATTTGTGTAAGAAGTATTTAAATTAATCTCAGCCTTTTTGGTAGATCTGGTGTACGACATTATGTTGACATATTTGAAAATGTAGTAAGTTCTGATTGAGGTAAGGACATGGGAGAAAGTAGACAGAACAACACCTCTGAGCTACTGGGATGTTTACACTATTCGAAAATGTCTTTTGGTTTTGGGATTAATCCAAATGTTTACATTCGAGCTATAGTTTATTTCATTGTTTTGCTGACAGACAGGGAGAGACATTTTACCAAGGCCTGTAGTGACAGAACAAGGGGCAATGGCTTTAAACCAATTCAGTTTTGACATAAGGAATACCTTTTTTAACAGTGAGGGTGGTGAGACACAGAAACAGCTTACCCAGAGAAGTTATGGGTGTCCCCTCCCTGGGAACGTTCAAGGTCAGGTTGGATAGGGCTTTGAGCAACCTGATCTAGTGAAAGAGGTCCCTGCCCATGGCAGAGGTGTTGGACTACATGAGCTTTAAAGGTCCCTTCCAACCCAAACACTTCTGTGATTCTGTGAGTCTATTTCTAAGAAATATTTTACTTCTATAATATCTTCTTGGTTTGCTTAATGAAGTGAAATATCTCCCTGCTTGTGTGAGCTACTACATAAAACGTAAGAGAGCCAGTATATGATTACACAAATATTTATAGAAATAGGGGTGCAAGCAAGATTTTTGCCTGAGGTCGTCCCTGTGGCACACAGCACTAGTATCTCATTTGAGTGAATATGATTTTAATCTAAATATACACTGTCTTCCTCTGTCAGCTCCAAGCATCCACAATAACACTCATAAAGATTTAGTAGTATCTGTTTTCTGTTACCAGGATATGCATTCCGAGCCACTAATTTGGTTAGTCAGTTCTTAATTAGAACTACTTGAATTTCTTTTTGAAACTTACAGAATGAAGACATGATTGCTAAAGGGACATTTTGTTATTCTTTTATCCAATGAAACCTGAAAGTTACATAAATTATTTCTGACCTGCTGCAAGTTGGGTTTTTTTTGTGCAGTGTGTATCTTTCAGTATTAACATGAGTTTTTCAAATACAGAATTGCTGCTACCATTCCTGGGTCATTTTTAAAACATTAGTTATAGCTGTCTATAACAATGTCAAAAGTTTCTGATGTACTCACCTCCTGCAGAGGAGAGTTTCTGTTGTAAGGAAGAGTAGAGAACCACAGGATCTCTGAACATAATACATGTATCAGCTTTACAGCATTTCTCAATAAGAGAACAAAATCCAAAACGATATCATATCCTGGGGAATCTCTGCACTGCTTACTGTAACAGGAAAGACAGATATAGAAGGGATGGAAACTAGAAAGGAAAATAATAGTATGAAAAAACCTCCACTTGCCTCACTGCTTAAGGATGAGAAAAGGTAACACAAACTTAGCTCTCCCATATGCTGTTGTTAGAGACTCTTTGACTGAAGATTCATATTTGTCTGTACCTGCTTCGTGACCTCTTCACAAAGATTCAGTATTATCAGTTATTAGTTTTCAGTAGAAATTTCAGGATACACAGAAATCTTGAAGGTCAGGTGATTTAGTCTGGTGCATGAACACAGATTTTAAAAGCAATATGTGTAAATTTATGATTTGGAATCTTACCTTTTAAAGAGTTCAGGTAGTGAAAATGTTACTATTTGGCCATTACTTAATAAATATCAACATAAAACACTTATTTCTGATTAATAATTTTATTAGACTGACAAATGATATTGGGTCAATGTGTGCAGTACTTAGTAAGAGATTCTGAACATTAGTTGTGTTTGATTTCACTGACATTTTCTGACGGGGAAAAAAAGAAAAGAATAATTTTGATGTGTCCCATCCAATTTATTCAGAAAAGAACAGAGATATTGATATTTATTTCAGTTTTGTATTTACATGGGTTTGTTTCCTTAAGAAGGAAAAAAAGATACCAATACAAATGCTCTTTTGTATATCTTAGTATATTACACATCTTAAGAAGATTAGTAATTTATAGGTTAGTTGAGAGAGTGGGTTTTTTGTCTTAATTCTTAAGGAAACAAATTAACATGGAAAATTTAGCAGTAATAAAAACATTCACCTAGATTTATTTCCAATGACAATAAAAGTTAATAAATTCTGAAAGCGTAAGTTTTCTCTTCCACACTAATATCACGCTGGTCAGCAAGTACAGTTCTGACTGTATTATGCTAGCCAAGCTTGCATGTGAAAGCAATATAGCTGTAATTCACATTAAGAAGGAAATACTGTGTTCATCTGATCTGGCCTCTGTTTACAAGTCGCATTATTTTATGGGTGAATCCTGCACCAAGTTTTTAATTTTTGTATAGATGAGAAATACGTCCTAGAAAAAACCTCCAATAATGATTTAAAGATTTCATTATTCTTATTCCAAAGGTTCATTTAATTAAAAGTTCAGAAAAAATAAAGGAATACAGAATATTGAACTAGAGGTGCGTACCTTATAATATAGTTTACCTCCTAGCTACTGCAAGAAATTGCTTCATATTATCAGTGTAAAGGCTATGAGGATGCTCTTCATCCATTGCCGGAATACCGGAAACCAAGTGAATAAGTCACATACTGGTGTTCACATACTTTTGTGAAATGTGCACATCTGATGCATGAAAATATGTGAAAGCAACACTTTTCTCCTTAGAGATTTAGCCTGCCATTCAAGTTTATCCTTGTGCCTTATTGTTAATTTCCCCATGTATCTTGATCAATTAAACAGATATTTGAGATTATAAACTGAGTTTCCTGCTGTTGCAGAAAACTAAGATGCCTGCCTTCCCTAACATTATTGAAAGGCTATTGATGAACTTCACTTGTCTGAGGATTAGTAAATTAATTCAAAATGTGATTTTACTTCATAATGAGCTTTCAACTGTTTGTTCTTTAGCCAGAATTTATTTTGTTTGCTTGTTTGTTTAAGAAGCTCTTCTTTCCCAGTTTTTCACTACCCTGGTTTATTTACAGATAGCAATCATATCCTTCTCAGCTTTTCTTTCTTTTTGCCCTTAGGCTAAGCCTGCCTCTTGCTGACACCTGGACATATGAGTCCCAAGGCTACAGACCTGCTCCAGTACTGACCTTCAGACACACCCACACACAAGCAGAGCTGGGCATGACTCCACTGGCCCCTTCAATAGCCAGCTCCTCCCCATGGTCTTGTCCTTCAAAACACACATCCCTGTATCCCAGGCAACTTCACCTATCCGCCAGATAGTCCACCTTGATCACACACTCACTTGCACGCCTGCACACACACCAGCTGCTGGTGGCACAGACACATAGGCCTCTATGATCCTGGTTCCATCAAAGTGGCTGGCACCGTTTTAACTCACTGAAGTCTCTTTAGTCACTGGCACACGGACCATGGACCCAGTCTGGCAGCTGGTACCCAGACACTCACTCACTCCGGGTGCTGCACGATGGACACCCTGAGACCCAAAGTTCCACACCAGTGGCTGTACTCGAACCCTCATACATATACACAGAATGGAGATTCCCTCACCCAGGCAAAGACTAATGTGCTGTGCTGATCAGGCATAGGGCAAATAAGTGTACCAGCTTTTTTTGTGTATGATCAGCCCCTTTTATCACCTTATTCCACCATTTTCCCATGCTTGTTCCTCCCCAAATCATCTAAATTATTCCCTTTTTCCACCTTTGTCTCCTTCTCACAAGAAGTCCTGGGCAATCCTGAAATGATCCTCCTTTGCATCCCATATACCCAGGAAGCAACCTCCCTCAGTCTTACAGGTGCTTTAGTTTTGACTTATCTTGATGGGCTTCTCACCTGGACATGGGCTGAGGCTTTCCTGTGACAGCCTTGGGAAGGGCCAGTACAGAGTGTGCCTTCCTCAGAGGTTTTAGTTTGGGTTCTCTGCTGCCATTGCATCCCTATGATCCTCTGGGCTTGTGAGGCTGATGGTTGTCCTGTCATGGGCCTGGAAATAGCCAGGGCAGGATATCTTTTGGGCTGCCTCCTCTGCTGTTGTCTCGCTGGGTTCATTTGTTGATGTGCAGGCAAGCTGTTATTAAATAAACCAATAATGTTAGTGTAAACATATACAAATGAGCTCTCAGTATAGCCAATGGAAATATAGTCATTACAGTCAGTGAAGTCAGCAGAGCTATTCAGTTTACCAAACTGAAGTGTTAGCTAATGAGACTTCCCTAATCCTATTTACTGTATGAGCAAGAGCTTGGCTCATTTCCTCAAAATTTGAATTTAGTTGCATTTGAGAGGCCATAGGCTATCAGTCATTCACAAGAGACTGCTGGATATGACATGGGACTTCTGGGACACGTGTGCTCTTCAAAAGCAGTAACTGTCAGGCAGACAGGCTACCCTGTAGTTTTTCAAGTTAAAATTTCAGCTGGTTCAGATAGTGAAAGCAGTGCTAATATTTTAATTTCTGCTACATGAAGAACACCTTTATAAGACAACAGAAAAAAAATTGGTGATTTTCTTTTTATAGTTTTGTTGGTGGCTGCTAAAAATAGGTTTGTCTGAAGAATTACGTAAATAGAGAATTGTAGTGAGTTAGCAGTGCATTAAACTAAGGGCAATGAAGCACAAGGATTACTTTCTTCAAATAAGCTTCTAAATGTAATTTAGATTTTGTTAGCTTGTAAATAGGTTCCAGCAGAACTGATACAGATGAACCAATATCTAACATCAGTTCACTGGAATGTAGCTGTCCTCTGGGGTTGCAAATGTCAACATAGCAATGCATTTTATGAGCAGGATTAAGTGAACTGCATTCATCTGTATTCTGGACAGTTATATCAGGCACCATGGTTTTGTCTACCTCAGTCCTTAATAGAAGTATTAGGTTTACGTCTGCACGTCATGGTATATTTTCCAAGGTAAGAAGTCTGGGACATATTTCAATTTGCACATGCTGATCTGGTAATTGTTAATTAGCAGCACAGTTTCCAACTAGTTGGAATCCTCCTTTTCTTAACTTACCTCCTATTTCCTAGTGGCTATACTGCTGCATATTTTGCAGAACACAAGATTTCAAACGGGTGGTGAACAAAAAAAGCTCAAAGGTAAACAATGCTTTTAATTAAAATAATAGTAAAATGATCTAAAATTTTTGCTCACACAATTTGGTCCTTTTGAGCAACAAAGTTTACCATTTCACGTTCCTAAATGGGCAGAGTCCATCAGTCTTTCTTAAAGAGAAAGCATAAGAGTTTTTAAATAAGACCATTAGGTTTGAAGTTCTAAAAACGTATATGTTGCCATCAACTAAGAACACATTTTTTAGATAGGAACAGATTTATTTAAACAGCCCATGTTAGGTCTTATTTCAATAATAAATAAAACAAGAAATTTAGGTACTGCATACTGGCCATAATAAAGCTAATGGTCAATTTCTAGCATAGTGAATTAGAGGTCTTTACCAGGTCTGATATAAAAATGAACTGAAAATAAAATCTATTAAAAAATCTGTTCTGAACTGTGATTAACAGCAGTATTTGCAAAAGGGGGAGGTATATCTTTTTTTCTTTCTTTGTTTTTTGCAGTATAGTGTCTAAGTCAAGTCATACAGGCATTTTAATTCCTATAATAGACATTTATTTGTAAAGAAAAGGGTCAACAATCTTCATATTTTCTGTTTAAACCAATTAACACATTACAAGTCACTTTGGAAAAAAAAAAAAAACAAATAACCAATCTGCTTCCACAACTTTAACCTTATTTGACAGTTCCCTCAGTGCAGAGCAAGCGTTATGGGTTTGTGTGGCAAGATTGTGGTATCATGGGGTCTACAAAGGTGGCTTCTGTGAGAAGTTGCTAGAAGCTTCCCATATGCCCAATACAGCCAATGCCAGCCAGCTCCAAGATGGAGCTGCTGCTGTCCAAGGCCGAGCCCATCAGAGGGGGTGGAAGAGCCTCTGTGATAACATATTTAAGAAGGGACAAAAACAGCAGTCAAGAGAGAGGAGTGAGACAATGTGAGCGAAACAATTCTGTAGACACCAAGGTCAGTAAACAAGGAGGAGGAGGAGGCACTCCAGGTGCCAGAACAGAGATTCCCCTGCAGACCGTGATGAAGACTATGGTGAGGCAGGTTGTCCCTCTACAGTCCATGGAGGTCCACGGTGGAGCAGATATCTACCTGCAACCCACAGAATACCCCACGCCTGAGCAGGAGTATGCTTGAAGGAGGCTGTGACCCCGTGGAAAGCCCGTGCTAGAGCAGGCTTCTGTCATGGCCTGTGGACCATGGAGAGAGAGGAGTCCAGAGTGGAGCCAGTTTGCTGGCAGGACTTGTGACCCCATGGGGGACCCATGCTGGAGTACCCTGTTCCTGATGGACCGTGCCCCATGGGAAGGACTCACTTTGGAGCAGCTTTTGGAGAACTGTCTTGCCTGAGAGGGACCTCATGCTGGAGCAAGGGAAGAGTGTGAGGAGTCCTCCCCCTGAAGAGGAAGAAGCAGCAGAGACAATGTGTGATGAATTGACTGCATCTTCCATTCCCCAGCCCTTCTGTGCTGCTCTGGGGAAGGAGGTAGAAAATTAGGAGTAAAGTTAAGCCCGGGAATAGAGGGAGTGGAGGGGAAGGTGTTTTTAGGATTTGGTTTTATTTTCTCATTATCCTACTCTGATTTGATTGGTGAAAAATTAAACCTCTTTTTTTCTCCCCAAGTTCAGTTTGTTTTGTTCATGACAGCAATTGGTGAGTGATGTCTCCCTGTCCTTATCTCAACCCACAAGCCTTTCATTGATATTCTTTCTGCACTGTCCATTTGAGGAGGAGGAGTGATATAGCGGCTTTGGTGGGCACCTGGCATTCATAGAGGTTAAACCGTAACAGCAAGGATGGGAGAAAAGGGGAACGGGAGAAAAGAAAAAGGAAAAAAAAAAAGTTTAATAATACCTATTTTTTGGACACTGATTTCTGATACAAGTAATTGCAAAAAAGACATTAAAAAAAAGTGTGACTAATGTTATTAAAATAGACAACACTATTTAAATTGATGAGGGACTGGTTGTATGCTCTTTTTTTCCCCCTGTACTGTCATTGTCCCATTCCTGTGATCTTTAGCTCTTGCAAGATTGTCGTTTTCCCATAATCTCCTCTCACATGATCTCATAGTCTAAACTGAACCCAAACCTCAGTGTCACTTTCCCTTCACTTTCCTTTATCATGGAGGTTGGAGTCACAATGTATGAGGAATTTAATCCCACTTCTTTACTTCTCTCACTGATCACAAGGACACAAACTTCTCTTCAAATCCTTGACACCTATTTTTACTCTTTTACTGACATGTCACATCTCAACATTATCCTTTCTATGTTCCTCGTCAGTTACCAGAATTCCAGCTCCACATCTTCAGATTCACCAGGATGTTCTGTAAGGGTACATGTTGGGCAGGCCTTAGACAAAATATTTCTTCTGCTTGTAAAGAAAACTTCGATGTCTGTTTTAATCTCTGTAGTATGCAGCTCTGATTTAATTTATAATTCATTTTGCAGAAGTCTTCTAGATTCTCGTTGCTGTAAGTCT
Organism: Opisthocomus hoazin; assembly: GCF_030867145.1. Classification (NCBI taxonomy): domain Eukaryota; kingdom Metazoa; phylum Chordata; class Aves; order Opisthocomiformes; family Opisthocomidae; genus Opisthocomus; species Opisthocomus hoazin. The sequence goes on along the minus strand of NC_134414.1, from coordinate 58,681,005 downwards.
TCCTGTTTGTTATTATTTTCAGACAATGAAACAAAATTGTTTGAAGATCTACGTATATCTCTTCTATCTCAGAGTGTACTTGGAGGTAAAATGATTCTATTAAAGTGTGCTATCTATGTAACCAAACATACTAGAATTCCTAGATTTGGAATCAGTATGAAAGAGGTAAAGGCTCTTGTATCAGGAAAAATAGATTCCCCAACAGTTCCTGAGCAGTTCATACATTATAGTTTAAACATACGCAAGTTCAGAGAAATATAAAATAAATTAAAAAAAAAAAACAGAGTCTGTAAGTTTTATGGTCCACTAAGTCCAATTCCACTTAATATATTGATTTAGCTTTCTGAATGCCTAGTCAGTTGGATTTGTCAGAACTATCACTTAATGTTCAATGAATTTGAGTACCTGGAAAAAAAAGGATTACTTGGGGAATGGGGAGAAGTTATTTGCTTCAATTACATATAAACATGTCAGAAATGTATGTACATAAATATGCAACACAAACACTCTATTGCGTTCACATGACAAGGTATTGGTAGTGAAATGGGGGCTGCAGGGGTGGCTTCTGTCAGAAGACACAAGGAGCTGCCCCTGTATAGGACAGAGCCAGTTCCAGATTGCTCCAAGACTGACGTGTCACTGGCCAAAGCTGAGATAGTCGGTGACGTTGGAAGCTCCTCTATGAAAACATACTTCAGCAAGGGTAAAAAATACTGTGAAGCAACTGTGGGAGAGGAGAGAGAGACAACAAGAGAGAAACAGCCCTGCAGACACCAAAGTCAGAGTGGAAGGAAGTGGAAGAGGTGCTCCAGGTACCAGAACAGAGATTTCCCTTCAGATCATGGTGAATACCGTGGTGAAACAGGTTGTCCACCTACACGCCATGGAGGACCATGGTGGAGCAGATATCCACCCTGTAGTCCATGGAGGACCCCATCCCGGAGCAGGTGGATATGCCCTGAGGGGAGCTGCTGCCTTTGGAGAGAGGCCCATGCTGGAGCAGGTCTTCTGGAAGGACTCAGGGCCTGCGACAGACCCACACTGAAGCAGTCTGTTCCTGAAGGACTGTGCCCTGTGGGAATGACAGATGCTGGAGCAGTTCTTGAAGAACAGCAGCCCATGGGAAGGACCAATGTTGAAGAACATTGTGAAGGACTGTCTCCCATGGGAGGGACTCCATGCTGGGAAGAGGAACAGTGTGATGAGGAAGGAGTGGCTGAGACAAAGTGTTACAAAGTGACCATGACTCCCATTCTCCATCTCTATCTACCTGCCGCTCAGGTGGAAGAGGTAGAAGAGTCAGGAGTGAAGGTGGGCTTGAGAAGAAGGAGAGGGTGGGAGGAAGGTGCTTATACTTTTGTATGTATTTCTCAGTATCCTACTCTGTTCTCAACTGGCAATAAATTACATTAATTTCTCCAAGTCAAGTCTGTTTTGCCCGTGACTGTAACCGGTAAGTGATCTTCCTGTCCTTACCTCGATCCATGAGCTTTTCCCCTTGTCCTGTTGATGGAGGCGGAGTGACACAACAGCTTGGTGGGCATCATGGAGCCATCCAAGGTCAACATGCTTTCCCAAAAGTGGGATCGTGTGCAGTATGCCAATATACACACAGAGCAGAGGTAATGTCTTTATTGCATATTTGCGCAGATATGGGTGCTAGGTGATAATTCCACAAAGCTAGCACACTGCTTAGCAAAGTCATAAAGACTATATACTCGTAAAAAAACAAAGAAATTATTCATTACATTCTGATTGGTTCATTGTATTTTATATTCACCTTAAAGGTATGTTCCTTCTTTATTTAACTATGTGTGCTCACAAGCTGGGGCACGGGGAGGGGGATAGTGTTTCTGATTCTGAATTGAGTCAGTTGTTGTGATCCCCCCCTGCCACCTCTACCTTTCTGCTAGTTATCTTGGATTTTTGTTGACTTCATGCTTCTTTAACAACCATTCAGCTTTCGGTGCCCTCTGGGCATGATGTTCTCTTTTTATCAGTCTGCTAGCTCCTCCTCAAGGGCATACTCATTAGTAAGGCATACATTTTTTGTGCAAAGTAGTCAGGCCTAAATTAAGCAATGACACTACAACCTAAGAATTTCTGCCCGATATCAAGCCCACCGCTAGCAGTGAGCTAAAATCTAATAGTCATGTATATAATACATGGGTACTATATGTACAATTGTAGTCTAGTATGTACTTAACACCTGTCTGGCAACAGGAGGTGCATCATTAGAACTTCTCTGCTATTCCGCTAAGTAAATCCTTTCTGCAATGACGATATAAACAACGGTCCTATCTTCCTTTTTTAGAAACAGAGGATGCACTGTAGGCAGGCAACTTGCTGTAGATACCTAAACCTCACAAAACTGGTGTAAATAAACAGTTACTAAGGAATTGTCGAGTTTATGAATATTTTGAGTAAAATATAATAAAATTGCTATGACATAAAGATCAAGAAAACGGGTTTTTGGTTCCAACTCTTGGTATTCCATGTTTTGTAAACTTCAGTAATTTATACTTTTGTTCTATTTATTTATTAGTGCTGACTGGAAATTTCCCTTTGATTTATTTTTCATCAGAAAATCTAACTTCTATAAAAATGATTTTATCCCAGGAAAATGAATTATGTTGAAATCAAAAGGATTTATAAATAAATTACTTTGGACTGTTAATCACTTTGAACCAAGTAAAAAATACTGAGTATTGTTTAAATGGTTCTATCTTTCTATTTTCATGCAGTTTCGTTATGAACTATAACTTGCTACTAAACCCATTGGGTTCACAGTACATGGAAAAGGCTGAGATACTGAATGTCATCTTTGCCTCAGCCTCTGCTTGCAAGATTGAACTTCAGATATCACAGGCCTCAGATACCTGGGGGAAAGTCTGGAGCAAGGATGACGTATGCTTAGTGGAAGAGGATCTAGTCTGGGAGTACTGAAGACACTCATAAGTCCATGGGCCCTGATGGAATACACCAAAAAGTGCTGAGAATGTTGGGTAAAGTCATTACAAGGCTACTCTTGAGCATCTTTGAGCAATCTCAGCAACTGGGAGAGGTGCCTGAGGACTCGAGGAAAGCAAATATCACTCATCTTCATGTGAGAGAGCTGACAGTTTTAATCTAGTTCAGTTTGTTCTCAACTTTAATTTCTCATACCTATTTAAAATTGATTAGGAACATGCCCAAGTAGTTTCATTACTTTTTTCTTTTTAAGTAAAAAAACCAAGGCAGAGTAATTGTTTTGAGGTTTTTTTTGTTATTTAATTCAGAGTACTTTTAGGATATTTATTTTCATTCCAGTTGTTCTTGCTGAAGTAGTATCTCCCAAAAGAGTTTCTTATCTTCAAAAAATGAACTCCTGTTCTTGAAAGGCAGAGTTAAAACGTTTGGCAATAGACTCAGGTGAAGATAGGGATGTAGAAATAAAATATGGTTATACATGTATGTAGTAAAAGAAGGAAGAACACAACGCTGAGTACATTTTAGATGAATATTAATACTGGAAAACCTGCTGTGCAAGTTGAAGTGAACTGTTTTGAATTCTGAGGCTTAGTCTATAATAAATATCTTTACTATCTGTCCTGGGTTTGGCCAGGATAGCTTTAATTTTCAACAGAAGCCAGGAGGGAACACAGCCAGGCAGGCTGACCCAATCTGGCCAAATAAAACAGGGTATTCTGTACCATGTGCCGTCATGCTGGGTTCCAATGGGGGGAGCTGGCTGGGGGGAAGGCAGTTGTGGCACAGGAGAACGTGGAGCATCAGGTGGTGAGAGTTGCTCTGTGCATTTCACAGTTTGTTTTGTATATTCTTCTCATCAGTATTATTGTTGTTATTGTTTGCTTCGTTTGCTGTTCTGTTAAACTGCCCTTAACCCGACCCACAAATTTTGCCTTTTTCTTTAGATTCTCCTCCCCACCCAGTGGGGGGGAAGGGCGACAGAGCAACCGCGTGGCCCTTTGTTGCGGGCCATGGTCAAACTACAACACTATCAAAAGAGATTTTTGAAGTGCTTTATTCCTAAGTGCTTATTCTGAGAGAAGTACAATAGGGATTTTCCCAGGATTCAAGGGAGGTTTTTTGAACTGTAAAGCTTTTAATGTGTCTAGAATACACTTTCTATTAAAAAAAGCAATTAGACAGAAAACCAGAAAAGAGTAGGATGATGATATAAACCACTTAAATGTATTGTCATTGCAAATACAAAATGGTTAACAGCATCTGTAAAGTTTTCCAATTGTTTTATTTTGTCAATATGCTTATAATGGAGGTAATTGTCTAGAACATTCACTAAAAGAATGTCAAGTAATAACAGCAAAGTTCTAAACTAATAGCCGTGCACCTTTTTATCAGAAATTTAATTCTAAGAATTACGTGCATACAAACGGGAGTCAGGAACAGTAGAAGATGTCTGAGTGTAACAAGAAATGTCTTGGGTATTATATTAAAATCCCAAATTCTACACTCAGGAGAAATGATTATTTTGTTTTCCATGCAAATACTTTAATTACTGATTTTGAAATATTACTTATGGGCAATTTACAGAGCAAATGTGACCTTTGATGACTGCATTAGTGATAACCTCATATTATAAGACAGAAAATGTTACTTCTTATAGGTGTGAAGACATCACAAGTCAGAGTGGTTTTGGAGGCACTTGAATCTGGCACATAGCTTCTACTACTACTACCACTTTTTTTCTTTTTTCTTTTTTTTCCTTTTCTTCCTTATAACAATTGAACACAGGAAGTTAATCCTTACTTTTCTTAGTAAGATCTGCTAAAATAATTTGCAGTAGTTATTATTTTTGGTGAATTTTGTCCTGTCCCGCTCGATAGAAATAGAGTAAGGTGATCTTTTTAATTGTCTGCATGGTACTGAGAGTCATAATAATGACCAAGCTTGACTAAAAGCTTTACTCAGAATGGCAGTGGAATTACAAAAGCTGATAATTCTGTAACATCCTAACATTACTTTTAGCACAGTAAGGTTGGAAATGGATATTGACTTGTTCAAGGTTTCAACAACACAATGTCTGATTTCACAAAACCACAGAATATAGCAGGTTGGCAAACTTATACTAACGTTACCCTTCTATGCCAAAGAAATCAGAGATAGAGCGGAATGCAAGGGAAGAAACAAGAGAAAAGATCCAGTGGTGGTCTCTGAGCTGGTGGTCAGGGTCCTCTGGTAGTGGGCACATAGATGGTGGTCAGGGTCTTCTGATGGTGGGCGCTCGCAGCAAGGGGCTGGCCCCCTCTCCTTTTACATCTTTCAGATGCCCATCCCATAGATTCCCAAAAGTTCTCGAAAATGATTCAATTGGCTTGGGGAGGGAGGGTGTCTTGGTGGTCTCACATCCCTGCCCCGAAGGTAAGTGCTCAGCTTTCTTACCTACATAACATAGATGTGTTTTGCAAGCCGACACCCTGCGCCAGCAGGGTTTCACTTGGTCTTCCACACTCCCTTATCAAGATGAGGAAGTTCCCAAAGCACAATTGCTGATTTAGGAGTTTGCTTATTTCAATCATCTTTATCAATTTCTCAAGATGGATGTTTAAGACATTTGCCCACTCTGGCCTGGGGATGTTTGTGACAAATGTCCACCCCAGCCTGGACCTGCACAATGTTTTATGTTGCATCTGCATTAAAAAAAAAAAAACAAACACATAATTGTATTCAGATATAATCTAAATCCATTGCATACATTCATATTGATGCAAAGTCAGAAGAAAGTATATCTAGTTATTCCATTTCATATAATCATAAAATATTTTCAGTTATCTACTTATACCTGCTTTAAAACACATGAGTTTTGATGGCTGAGACATATTGCTTCTGTTTAGTACACACAAGATTAGTATACAAAGTTTCAGAAAGATTGCAACAACACATTAGGCATTATGGATTTGGGTGATTCTAAGTAGGTGACGCATTGCTTAGACTGTCCCAAAGTCTGCTAAACTAAGAATTTAAAATGAATGCGAAGGAAACTATAGGTTAAGACTTCTCGGTGAAAGCAAACAAATGCTTTTTAACAGTGGCTAAAGCAGCATATAGTTTGAAGGCATCGTAAAGGAACTTTCAGTCTTCATCTATGGAGTCTTCTGCATAATCTTGAATATGTTTCCCTCTAAAAATAATTTCTATTTGTTTATTCCCATCAGAAAATGAAAATGGCAATAAAATTTCTTACTTAGACATCTATGTTGAGAATTTTGAATCAATTAAAATGATGAGCTGTTATGAGTAGTGTATTTTTTTTTCATGAAATTATAGCAATGTAACAATTATTAGAGATACGATTCAAAATATCCATGACATTTTACGTATTTCCTTTAGCTGTACAATTAGGAGTGTACAGGAACGTAAATCAGACCTGCAAGTCTGACTTCCATACAAGCAAAAATTATAATAGGTCCTTAGTGTTTCAGAAAGCAAACAGGGAGAATTTATTTCTAAAAGTCTGCTTGACACAAACATCCTCAAAAATATAGAACACATACGTGTTTGACCATGCTACAATTTGGTTATGAGAACTGTAGTTTAGCGGCCTGAGAATGCTTTTGGTATTTTGGGGAATTATCTTTGGTTAGCAAGCTTAAGATTCAGTTGCTTATTCATCTACACATACAAGTATGTTAGCAGATACTGATGTTAAATTAGATAAATAAGGACTTCTTTAGCCAAAACTCTTACTCTATTCTCTCCTTCCTATTTTCCCTCCTTCTTTCCTTATTCCTTCTTTCCTTCCTCTACTTATTCCTTTTTCTTCTTTGTCTTTCCTTCCTTCCTTCCTTCCTTCCTTCCTTCATTCCTTGTCTTTCCTTCCTTCCTTCCTTCCTTCCTTCCTTCCTTCCTTCCTTCCTTCCTTCCTTCCTTCCTTCCTTCCTTCCTTCCTTCCTTCCTTCCTTCCTTCCTTCCTTCCATCTATCCCTCCCTCCTTTTCCTTCCTCTTGATCCTCTGCTCATTCATTTCCTATTTATTTTTCTTCGACCATCCCATACTCACATCTGTGGCCAAACAGGCAGCAGGCTCAGGTTTTGTGACCCATGGGAAGAAGGCAGTGGGTTAAAAGTGGGCATGATTTTGTGTAGTGTTACATGACTGTGCAGGCGCTGCCTGTGCTGTCAGCTGCCTGGGCAAATGGCTGTAATGACAAAACTGATGGGGCAGCATTTCTTTCACTCAGCTTTTGAGTGGTTTGCATGGCTCGCTATATAAATTGGAAATGAGTGGGAAGTGTAGTCAAAACGTTTATTGCCTGGGGCAGGAAAATAATTAGGACTTGTTCTGGCTGGGTGCCTTGGCATACCAACAACAGTGACCATAGTTAAGAGGATGTTTGACATGGGCTTTACTGTTAGACTTCTGAAATCCATGAAAAAGCCTTCATCGCTGATGAGCCATAGAAGACTAGCAAACTATGACCAAGAAGAAAACCCCAGTTTTTCCATAAAACAGTACAAGAAAAAAATTAATTTAGGTGACTGTAATTCAAGTGAAAGTGCGCTGTTACTCTAAAATTATTCTTTTGCACAGAAAATATATAAAGAAATATTGTAATGCTTCCACAGTGAAGTTAAAAGTATGCATTCTTCTACTTCTTTTGTACATAGCTGCCACATTTTAAATTCAAATAGACCTAAAATAATATACATAAATTTAGATTAATTTATATTAGTGTAAATTAGTCAGCTACAATACCACTACAGTCAATGAATAAAGATCAACATCTTTACAGCACAAATTATTCTACTTCTTTTAGGCATCCAGATGCCTTTAGGTATGGACATATCTTTCCACTGATGACAAAAGTCTTGGTGGGTCCTATAGTGTTACCATACCACAACTGTGATTCTGTATCTATTACTAAAAGGCAACATAAAAATTAGTACCATCACTGCCAGAATACCAGCTGAAACATTTGTTGCCGTGCCACATACTGAATGCAGTACTAGATGTTCTCAGTCTTTCCCCAAGTAGTTTAGCAGTCGGTTCTGTGTTCGTGACCCTTTTGCTTACCAAGATCACAGTCTCTGTTTCAACAGCATGAATGAAGTAGAAACAGGCTTTTCTTCTTTGTCTTTAGCATCATTCCCTTTCCAAAACATCAAAATCAGCACTGCCAAATATGCAGTCAGTATCAGTCTGCTGAGGCACAGGTAATGAGTGAATACAAGTCTTTCAACTCCATAAAGTCAACAGTAACCTTCAGTAAAAGGTCACTGACATCACAATATTTGATCCTATCAAATTCTTTTGTTTGACATCCTTATTATGAATGATTGATATAATATTGTCCATGTGAAGACTGTGAAGAAAGTGTTATGATGTATTTAAACTATGCATCTCCAGGTAGCTAAGAATAATTGGAGACCACCTGAATATCTGGAGATATTCAAAACCCACCTGGACACTGTCCTGTGAGGCCTGCTTTAGGTGAACTTGCGTTAGCAGAGGGCTTGGACTAGGTGATTCCCAGAGGTCTCTTCCAGCCCTTACCATTCTGTGATTCTGTGCTACAGTCAACAATAGGCAGAATTTATAGTGTCAAAGTATTTCAGAAACTTGTCCTAGAATATCTAGTAAGAAGCTCCAATAGCTAGTAACTCCTCCAACAGAGCTTTAAAAGCTGTCCTTGGTGAAAGTGAAACCATTCTAGTAGATAGATTGTTTTTTTCATTACAGTAGCCACCATTTGAGTTATTATTCACGAATTGCCTAATGAGTGTTGTTGGACTGGGAACCCGGAATACAGCAGTAACGATACGCATCCCAATATGAGTAAGATCGTTCTCCTTTATTAGTCAGCAAAACAGGGTTTATATAGCGAAACAATTACAGCCTCTGATTGGTCAGTCACTCCCAACCATATAAGGCAAAATCGCCATTACTCGCTACGCTTGGTGCAGAGCGTCATCTCCATGCGGAAGCGAGGATAAGGCAGAAAGCGGCGAGGAGGCAGGAAGCGGCAGCACGGTAGCCCCCCCCCGCGCCAGTGCCCTGCGCTCGCCACTCCACCCCCCCCCAGCAGTGCTCTGCACTCACTGCCCTCCAGGCCCATCTCCGGCACAAAGCCTGGGTTGCTCAACGGCACCAAACTATGTCCCCTCTCTTCCAGCCAGGGCTCCACAATTCCCCTTTCTTGTTTTTGAGCAAGCCAGGTACAGTCGATCATCCTGGAGAGAGGTTTTTTAAGATAGTTAAAGCAAATACACATTATAACTCCAACAACAATCAACACAATACATATATGCAAACCTTTTACAATTAACTCTTTAAACCAAGTGGTCAAGTTACCAAAGAGTGAGGTGAGCAATCCATCCAAAAATCCCTGATTTACCTTGTATGAGTTTTGCACTACAATTACTCACCTGAGTTTCTTTCACACATTTGCCTGTACTATAATTAACAAAATGACCAACATTATAACTAGGTACACCACCACTGTCCTTGGCAAGCGTAACAGATACACAAAATCCAAGGCTTACAGATTTTACACGTGTCAAAGTTGATACCAGTGACAAGTATCTCCTTGTGACCACTCATATATCTTTCCCTTGATTCAGGTTATTTCTACTCGATTGTTCTGTTCGTGAGAGTCTGCTTGTTGCCCCTCGGCTAACTGGTCTTGCTGATTCAAAGCAGGCTTCACGGCTCGGCTAGGCACCCAGACTGGACCGCGATCTGTGGAAACACACATATATCCTCGACCGTTAAAGATTACTGGTACTGGTCCAGTCCACTCTCCAGTAGCCGGGTCCCTATAGATCACTTTAAACCGTGGCAGAGTCGTTGTGCTATTGAACCTTAGGTTCTGGTGGTGTATAACCACCAGCGGTGCTTCCCGATCACCCATAATGCACAAATAGTTCAATGTAAAAAGAGCTCGATGCAACCTTGGTTGCACTTCTGTTTCAGCTCCTCACTGCTTGTCTAAATAGTCTTTTAGCACACGATGAGTACGCTCTATGAGCCCTTGCCCTGTTGGAGAATGCGCAGTCCCTGTGGTGTGCTTAACTCCCCACGTCAACAAAAATGATCTTAGCTTTTGACTGACATAGGTAGGTCCATTATCGGTCTTAATTTCTTCAGGCACTCCCAGCACCACAAAACACGCAAGCAGGTGCTTACAAACATGTTGTGCTTTCTCCCCAGGTAAAGCAGTAACCCATATCATTCTTGAAAAGGTGTCTGTTGTAACATGCACGTACTTCAGTCGCCCAGATTCTGGGATGTGTGTAACATCCATCTGCCATAGCGCAAGTGCTTGCAGTCCTTTTGGATTTACCCCTTGGCCTATACCCGGTCCCTGATTTCCACACTTGGGACAGGCCTGTACAATATATTGAGCCTCATTCTCTGTCAGTCCAAATTGCCTTCGCAGACCTCTTGCATTTTGGTGGAAATTTTCATGACTCTATCTGGCCTGCTGAAACTTGTCTACTGGAGGCATAGGGCATGCAGGACTAACTAAATTGTCGGCAATCTGATTACCATGCCCTAGTCCCAGATCCCATCGATGACTACGTACGTGGATGACACAACAAGGCGCGGCCCATTGAGACAGTACGGTCCGCAACTGGATAAACAATTTACCAAATACAGGGTTAACTGCTTCCCTAAGCAAGGCATCTGCTACCTGTGGCACCACTCCGGCCACATAAAGGGAGTTGGTTACTACATTTAAAGGCTCATTTAGCCAATTAGTTAAGGCCCAGACCACGGCAGTCAGTTCTAAGGTTTGCAGCGAATCCCCATCTGCCCTTGTATCATATGATGACACCACTGGGCCCCCTCCTGCCAAGCACAGACTGCCTTACGCAGCCTTTTGCCTGCATCTGTATATACTGTAACCCCTTCGGCCAGCAGCTTCTCCTGAACTCTGGGCTTCTCAGGCCATTGATTACGCTTCAAGACTTGTCACCGTTTCCCCTTTGGTTGTTGGGAATGTATCCTCCCACCATAGCCTAATAGGGCTTCCTGTATGAGTAGGGCATGTTTTAACCACCATTCTAACCTGCTGCCTTGACAGGTATACTGATGTCCTCTGGCTCCTGTCCTGTCATTTCCACTACCTGAGTCCTACCTTTTCTGATTAGTTCCCCTATGGCTTCTGACTGTGTCTGTATACTAGTTCTCAGCTGCACGCTTAAAAATACCCATTCTAATATGTAAAATGGATCATTGCCCTTAGCAGACTTGTCAGTGGCAGAACCAGGGCTATTTGACGACGCTACACAGTCCTGTGTCTCCCCTTTCTTGTTTTGCCACTGACAAACAAGGGTATAAGGCGACCCTTCATGGTTGCAAATAAGCAAGAAGACAGGTAGGGTTAAAAGTTGTCTAGCAATCCAGGCTGTTTGAAGATTGTGCGCGATGTGTTGCAAAGCTGTCTGTTGTGTCTCTGATAGGGTGACCTCATTGCTGGGGTGTGAGCCATGTAGTAACGATGTCAGTGGTGAATTTCAGTACTGGAAATACCAGCACCGTTGCGCACCCACTGGATATCTCCTACTAAAGTTTGTACATCAGTTAACATGCGCAAATTTGTCGCTAACTCCACTTTTAGTGGTTGGATTTTGGCGTCAGAAATGCACCATCCAAGATATTTCCATGGTGCAGATCGCTGAACTTTTTCTGGAGCTACAACAAGGCCTTTGCTGACTAAAACAGTACTCAGCTACGTCAAGGAATCGTCACCGAACGCATCTTGTTGACAGCAAAGGATGTCATCCATATAATGATAAATGACCGTGTTCGACCACTGTTTCCTGAGTGGGGTTAAGGCCCAAGCCACATAAAGTTGACATAGCGTGGGTGAGTTTCTCATGCCCTGTGGCAGGACAACCCACTCATATCGTTCTGAAGGCGCTGCTTTGTTGGTAACCGATACTGAAAAGGCAAATCGCTGTTATTCCATAATAAGAGTCTTGCTGGCCTGGATGTCACACTGCCTCATCTATCGCTCGTTGTTGCCATGCCGACCCCCATAACAGGAACTGAGTAGGGGTTAGCAACAATCGCATTAAATTCCGACAGTCATATGGACACATCAAATCAGCAGAATAAATCCAGGTAACAATTTGTCGAGTGGCCTCACATTTCACCCCATATTGCGATATGGTATTACGGGTCTGTTGTAAAATCTTCCACTCATGTGGTTCCCATTTGCCATGACCATTAACCTGTACCACAGGACAGGCTAATGCCTGATTACTTCCTATGTTGGTAGGAACAATCCACTGTCCATCCAGGATAGCGTCCCTTATAACACTGCTCCAGCGGGCAGGTCTGACTGAAACTGGAGGTCCTGTTAAACATTTTGGAGAGGAAACCTCATTTTCTTGCTTGGGGGAGCTAGCGGTGGTTGACATATGCTGTAACTGTAAGTTCATTTCCTGGAGACTCTGTACAACCGATTGTAAAAGATCACTTGCTTTCTTTTCCTGCAATTCATTTCACTCGCCACTAGGGGGAGTCGAGAGCGAAGGCGCCTAGCTGGGGGTGGGCAACGGAGGATAAGGAGGAGGGGCCGATGGTGCAGGCCGTGCCTCTTCCCCTGACCCCTCCGTGGGCAGTACTATCCACTCCTCCCCTCTCCCTGGCGGTTGCAGTACTTCCGGATACGGCTCATTTCTCTGCTTAGTGTCTCTAACGGCAACTTCCGGCAAGACCCCCACCCCTTTAACAGCGTCCGAATTACACTCCGCACTCGCCCGGATCTTGGCAATCGATTTACAGGTAGTCCCAGTCATCTCTTTTACCACAGGTAGATTAGAAACCCGTACTAATTTCCCAGGGTTAGGCGCTTTATCTTTTCCAGTTTCAGGAGGTAGCACCCGGATTGCTGCACACGCTACCTCCAGTTCCGCTTTTATAGCCTTTAAAGTCTCTAATACTGTTCGCCAAACCTCCCGGACAGCCTTTATTTCCTTTTCTTCCTTTTCCTCTCCCACTATTGTCTTTTCCCACATTGTCTCTCCCAACCTTTGCCATTCTGAGCTAGAATACAGTAGCCGGGTATCCACACAGTGACCCAATCGCTGCCCCAACTTAATCAACTCTACGAGTTGTTTTGCCATTGCCTTTATTCCTCTCTTAGAGACAATATTGACGAGCAACGTTGCCGCAGCATCTATCTCCATGCTTGTGGCTCTGGCCTGCACCTTAAATTGTGTCTGCACCAGGCAGTGCCAGTGAGCCCGTTTTTCTCTGGGAGGCGGCCGTACGTGTCTGCCCTGCGACTATGCACCCAGGCAGCACCTCTCCCAGCCAGTGTTTTCCCACTCCCCTCCTCTCGCTGCTTACTACAGTCTCGGAGATTCTGTCACATGGAAATCAATCATCCTCTGCTACTGTTTGTTGCAGTGGGAACCCGGAATACGGCAGTAACGATACGCATCCCAATATGAGTAAGATCGTTCTCCTTTATTAGTCAGCAAAACAGGGTTTATATAGCGAAACAATTACAGCCTCTGATTGGTCAGTCACTCCCAACCATATAAGGCAAAATCGCCGTTACTCGCTACGATTGGTGCAGAGCGTCATCTCCATGCGGAAGTGACAATAAGGCAGAAAGCAGCGAGGAGGCAGGAAGCGGCAGTGCGGCAGCGCCCCCCCAGCACCAGTGCCCTGCGCTCGCCACTCCACTCCCCCTAACAGTGCTCTGCACTCACTGCCCTCCAGGCCCATCTCCGGCACAAAGCCTGGGTTGCTCAATGGCACCAAACTATGTCCCCTCTCATCCAGCCAGGGCTCCACAGAGTGTGATTCATATTTTTCCACTACCCTGTGATACATATTTTACAGTTGTATAAATACCTACTGGTCATGTTTTGAGGGAACACTAAAATCAGTGCAGTAGAAAGATGACTACACAAAGCCATTATTGCTGACACAGAGTGTGTATTTTGAAAACTTTTTTTTCTATGTTTTGTGAATCTCTTACAAAAATTCTACCCTATCTAGAAAATTCTATATATTGCCTCAAAAATATACAGATTATATAATTTTTTAATTAATTATCCTGTTTTTACTGGATTTTCTCAGGAGCCATATATTTTTGATTTTATTTCCTTCTGCAACACATATTCATAAACAACACTCTTTACCTCAGGAAAACCAAAAAGTTAAAGAACCAACAAGGTGGTTCAGCCACTTTTGTTCCTTTCAGTGATACATGTGGGGTTCATACTTGTGTATATGCCACTAAAGTGCTGGAGTGTTCTCAGAAACAAGAATTTCCAGTATAATAACTAAATAATTATCAATTCTGTTAGAAAAAATACTAGAAAAAAAAATCCTGTCTTTAAACTAAAATGTTTTCCAAGCCTTCTGAGCACGTATGTGTACTATATGAAAATCATAGTCTTCTTAACCCACCTACCCAATAATTAACACATGAAAAACCCAGTTTAGAGCAGAAATAGAAAAGCACAGCTTTATGAGGAAGATTTGAAACTATTAAAATTTCATTATATTTTCAGGCTCATATTGATCCTTGAGAGTTGTATTGTGTAGTAGTCTCATAAATAAACTAATGTGTCAAACTAATTAACAATGAACATTATGGGATACTTTAGTAATTCCTCTTTCCTTTTCTTCTTTATTTGGGGGTGGATGTGTTTTTCATTTCATCATAAACATAAATAAAATTGAAGACAAACTATGGGGTGATATACAATGGTTAGAGGGACCGGACGCTAGTACGGGCCCTCAGCCTGTTTCCCAGAGGTGTTATGGGGACACTGCAGCACAGGTGAAGTCTTGCAGAGATGAACTAGTAGAAGTCAACAAGGAAGCTTCTGTGAAGCACCTCAAGGGAAACAAGGGGTGTTCCTCTACGAAGGTGACATGGCCAACAGCCCAGATGCAGTGCCTCTACATGAACGCATGCAGCATGGGAAACAAACAGGAAAAGTTGGAAGCTACCGTACTGCTCGAAAGCTATGACCTGATTGCCCTAACTGAAACTTGGTGGCATGCGTCCCATGACTAGAGTGTGGCTATCAATGGCTACAGGCGGTTTAGAAGGTACAGGTGGGGAAGGAGGGGCAGAGGCATTGCCCTCTACATCAAGAAGTCGATACAGTGTGAAGAGCTGCCCCTGAAGAATAGCCATGAGCAGGTCAAAAGCTTATGGTTAAGAATCAGAGGCAAAAAAGGGAACCCAGTCATTGGCGTCTACTACAGGCTGCCTAATCAGGGGGAGTCAATTGATGAAACCTTCTTCCTTCAGCTCCAGGAGGCTTTGCGCTCTCAGTCTCTTGTCCTACTGGGAGACTTCAATCACCCCAATATCTGCTGGAAAAGTAACATGGCAAGCTGTAGGAAATCCAGGAGATCCCTAGAATGCTTTGGGGATAATTTTTTAAGCCAGGTAATTGACACCCATACCTGAGGGGTTGAAATTCTGGACCTGATGTCACCAGAGTAAGTGAGTTCATCAGTGACGTCAAGACTGGAGGCAGCCTGGGCTGCAGTGATTATGCATTGGTGGAGTTCACAGTACTGAGGGATATGGGAAAGGTGAGGAGTGTAGTCAGGACCCTAAATTTTAGGAAAGCTAGCTTCCAGCTCTTCAAGGAGTCAGTCAGTAGGAACCCCTGGGAAACGGTCCTCAGGGACATGGGAGCAGAACAGAACTGGCTGATCTTTAAGGATACTTTCCATAGGGTGCAAGAGCTCACTATCCCCATATATAAGAAATCAGGGAATGAAGGGAAGAGACTGGTGTGGCTGAGTTGAGACCTGCTGGTCAAACTAAGGAGCAAGAAGGAAGTGCAGAGGCAGTGGAAGCAGGGACAAGTGTCTTCGGAAGAGTTTAGGGATGCTGCCCGGATGTGTAGGGATGAGGTCAGGAGGGCCAAGGCGCAGCTGGAGCTGAACTTGGCAAGGAATGCTAAGAATAACAAGAAGGGCTTCTACAGGAATGTCAGCCAAAAAAGATTAAAGAAAGCATACACCCCTAATGTGCAAGAATGGCAAACTTGTATCAACAGATGAGGAGAAGGCTGAGATACTCAACAACATTTTTGCCTCAGTCTTCACGGACAACCTCTCTCCTCACCCCTCCAGAGTCAATGGACCACAAGACGGGGACCAAGGGGGTAAAGACCCTCACACTATAACAGAAGACCAGGTTCATGACCATGTGAGGAACCTGAAGACAGATAAATCTATGAAACCTGAAGAAATGCACCCCAGAGTCCTGAGGGAATTTGCTGATGTAGTTCCCAAGCCACTCTCCACAATATTCAAAAAGTCACAGCAGTCAGGCAAAGTCCCTGGTGATTGGAGGAAGGGAAATATTGTACCCATTTTTAAAAATGGTAGGAAGGAAGACCCTGGAAACTACGAACCTGTAAGCCTCACCTCTGTGCCTGGAAAGATCATGTAGCAGATCCTCCTAGAAGCTATGCAAAGGCACATGGAGAACATTTGATTTGAGACAAGCAGCATGGATCAGCAAGGACAAGTCCTGCCTGACCAGCCTTGTGGCTTTCTATGATGGTGTGACTAGGTCAGTGGACAAGGGAAGAGCTACAGATGTGATCTATCTGGACTTCTGTGAGGCTTTTGACACAGTCGCCACAATATCCTTCTCTCTAAATTGGGGAGATAAGGATTTGATGTGTAGACTGTTTGGTGAATAAGGAATTGGTTGGAAGGTCTCAGCCAGAGGGTAGTGGTAAAAGGCTTGATGTCCAGATGGAGACTGGTGACAAGTGGTGTCCCTCAGGGTTCCTTAGTGGGACCAGAGCTGTTTAGTATTTTCATCAATGACATAGATAGGGAGACTGAGTGTGCCCTCAGTAAGTTTGCAGATGACACCAAGCTGAGTGGTGCACTTGATGTGCCAGAAGGATGCGATATCACCCAAAGAGAACCAGACAAGCTCGAGAAATGGGCCTGTGTGAACCTCATGAGGTTCAACAAGGACAAGTGCAAAGTCCTACATCTGGGTCAGGGTAATCCTTGGCATCTATGCAGGCTGGGGGATGCAGGGATTGAGAGAAGCCCTGAGGAGAAGGACTGGGGGTACTGGTGGATGAAAAGCTGAGCATGAGCTACCAATGTGTGCTAGCAGCCCAGAAAGCCAACCGTACACTGAGCTGCATCAAAAGAAGCATGGCCAGCAGGTCAAGGGAGGTGATTCTTCCCCTTTACTCCACTCTGGTGAGACCTCACCTGCAGTACTGTGTCCAGCTCTGGAGCTCTCAGCACAAGAAGGACTTGGATCTGTTGGAGTTGGTTGAGAAGAGGACAACAAAGATGATCCTAGGGCTGGAGCACCTCTCCTATGAGGAAAGGCTGAAAGAGTTGGTGATGTTCTGCCTGGAGAAGAGAAGGCTGCAGGGAGACCTTACTGCAGCCTTTCTCTACTTACAGGGGGCCTGTAGGAAAGAAGGGGAAAATCTTTTTGGCAAGTTCTGTTGTGACAGGACAAGGAGCAACGGCTTTAAAATAAGGCAGGATAGATTTAGGTTGGATATAAGGAGGAAATTTTTTAACATGAGGGTGGTGATACACTGGCACAGGTTGCCCAGAGAGGTAGTGGAGGCCCCATCCCTAGAAACATTCAAGGCCAGGTTGGACAGGGCTCTGAGCAACCTGATCTAGTTGACGGCACCCCTGTTTATTGCAGGGGGTTTGGGCTAGAGGACCTCTAAAGGTCCTTTCCAACCCAAAGTATTCTATGATTCTATGATTCTATGATAAATCTGAGGAAAAGTAAATTGTTCAATTGCAACTTTGTGTCTGCAATATAAGGCTTTTCACCTACACACAGACAGTAACATATCTACAGTAGCAGATCCTCCTAGAAGCTATGCAAAGGCATGTGGAGAACATTTGATTTGAGACAGGCAGCATGGCTTCAGCAAGGGCAAATGTTGCCTGACCAACCTAGTGGCTTTTTATGATGGTGTGACTAGATTAGTGGACAAGGGAAGAGGTATGGATGTGATCTATTTGGACTTCTGTAAAGCCTGGAACAAAATCCCCCACAATGTCCTGCTCTCTAAATTGGAGAAATATGGATTTGATGGGTGGACTGTTTGGGGACTAAGGAATTGGTTGGAAGCTCGCAGCCGCAGGGCAGTGGTCAATGGCTCGATGTCCAAATGGATGCCGGTGACGAGTGTTGTCCCTCAGGGGTCCATACTGGGACCGGTGCTCTTTAACTTTTTCATCAATGACATAGACAGCAAGATCGAGTGCACCCTCAGCAAGCTTGCAGATGACACCAAGATGAGTGGTGCAGCTGACACATCAGAAGGACAAGATGCCATCTAGAGGGACTTCTACAGGTTTGAGAAGTGGGCCTGTGTGAACCTCATGAGGTTCAACAAGTACAGGGTGGTGCACATGGGTTGGGCCAACCCCCTCTATCAACGCAGGCTGGGGGATGAAGGGATTTAGAGCAGCCATGCCAAGAAGGACTTGGGGGTACTGGTGGGTGAAAAGCTTGACATGAGCCACCAATGTGTGCTTGCAGCTCAGAAGGCCAACCATATTCTGGGCTGTGTGAAGAGAAGCGTGGCCAGCAGATTGAGGGAGGAGATTCTGCCCCTCTCCTCTGCTCTGGTGAGACTCCACTTGGAGACTTGTATCCAGCTCTGGAGCCCCCAGCACAAGAAGGACATGGAGCCATCGGAGCGGGTCCAGAGGAGGGTCAGAAAGATGATTCAAGGGCTGGAGCACCTCTCCTGTAAGGAAAGGCTGAGAGAATTGGGGCTGTTCAGCCTGGAGAAGAGAATTGCTGTGAGGAGACCTTATAGCACTTGCTTGCAAGTAGGAAATAGCATTTCCGGTACCTGAAGGGAGCCTATAGGAAAGATGGGGAAAATATTTTTTACGAGGTCTGTTGTGATAGGACAAGGAGCAATGACTTTAAACTAAGACAGGGTAGATTTCGACTGAATATACAGAAGAAATTTTTTACAATGAGGGTAGTGAAATACTGGAACTGGTTGCCCAGAGAAGTAGTGGAGGCCCTATCCCTGGTAACATTCAGGGTCAGGCTGGACGGGGCTCTGAGCAACCTGCTCTAGTTGAAGGTGTCCCTGCTCATGGCAGGGGGGTTGGGCCAGATGACCTCTAAAGGTCCCTTCCAACCCAAAGCATTCTATGATTCTAAGTTTCTATGATTATATGAAAAAAGTTCCCCTCTGAGATTTTTTAAAATTATGCTTTTCTTAATGTGCATTTCTTCAAGTCCTATTCAGCACTAATTTTTCTCATATTGTGTTTGCATCACCTGTATTGAAGCTCATATGGTGATTTTTCTAGGCAGATGATTTAAAAAGTTATTTATTTTTTTATTTTGTCTATTTTTTTGTGCTTTCCAATGTAGAACTTGACTGAATGGTTTTCTAATTCACGTGCCATTGTCTGCTAGATGATATTTTAAAGGCAGTCTCTGGTACCCAGCTACTAAATTTTCTTTAAGGTAGACTCTGCATTTACAGGTACAGCTCTATTGGCAGGCTAAATCTTGACGCTAACCTGAAGATATAGTTTCCAAGTCACCCCTATCTTCTTTCTCTCATGTGATTGACAGAGGAGAAAATGAACTACAAAACAGCTCCTACAGTGACTAACACGTGACAGATTTTCCGTAATGAAACCACAAAGGTCAGAGAATATATGTTTTAATTTGTTAATAGCCAGGGCTTCATCATGTTGATAACTTACTGAATAATGATCCACGTGACCTGCTCTGTCTGTTTGCTACCTGAGTAGCAAAGGCCTGCGTGATTATTCACATCTGTGTAGGACAATAAATTTGTGTGGTGGGGTAGAAAATCCATCCTTTGAGGACTGTTGCTTGCAAGTGGGAAATCACTGGAAGAAGTAAGGGTTCCACAGGAATATTTACACTGGAAAGCACACTAACAGTAAGCAGTAAGGTTTATAGAGTTTAAGGGAAAAAAAGAATCTGAGTGAAGTTGTGGTAGCTGACAGGTTGGAGTAATGTAAATGAATGAGATTCCACAGGAAAGGGGTCAAATATGGTACACTTTACTTCCTCTACTGTGAAGTTACGTTATTTTAGTTTTTATGATAGGTTACAAGAGTTTATATGAAAGGGCTGACTTAGTTAATAAAAAGTACATTATACCATATTCTATTCTTTTCTTGTAAAACTGCTAGGAAGAAAGAGTAAAAAAAAAATAATTTTGTTTGGTTTGGTTTGGTTTTGGTTTTACTCACTGGATATTTTATTTTCCTCTTGTTTTATCTAAAATGATTATTGGTCTCTAGCCAAACTAGGAAGGCACATTCTTTAGCATAAGGCAGAGAGAAATTCATTGCACTTACACCCAAATGGAATATTTCATAGGTACGTTTAAACTATTATATTTCAGGTCATGAACTTTTGTGAGCTAAATCTCAAGTAGTGTTTAACACACACTGATTCTCTCCTCCTTAATAATGTAAAGAATAATAATGAAATGAACAATAATAAACATGCAATGGCCAAGTTCTCTGCACTTCCAAGCAATATTTAAAAAACTTATCTAAGGTTCTCTTCTCAAATACAGTTACTCTAATGCAGCTAACACATGTCTCCAAGAACCTAAACATAACCTTGAGTGCTTTGGGCACCGGTAGTGTATTTAAGCATTTATTGGATGTTGAGTCCATTAGAAAGAAAACTACAGCTTAAGTTTACACTTGCTCTTACGTATGACTTCATGTAAGTATAAGCATTAAGGCTTCTGTAATACTTAGAGCTGAGCATAATCATAAGTAAATGGGATAAAAGGATATAGTGTTCAAATGGTGACAGTATGTTTCATGTACTTCCCCTCTATGCTATACGACCTTAAAGCAATGTAGACTCTAGCTGTAATCTGAGGAAGCAGATTTACTTCCATTAAAGATCTTTGGTTCAGTCTTAATCTTTCTATATAAGGTTCCCTGATGCATGTTTAGGTTGTCTAGCTATCAGTCTTTCCTTTTTGACTTCTCAGAGTAAAGGAACGAGTTGGAAAGGCACTTTTCCAGAAATACCCTACTGACTTTATACAAACTTTTATCTCCTTCAGTGTTAAGCAGATACTCCATTCTTTTTTTCTCTGGAGACTGAGGTTTATAATCTCAGTGAGAAGGAAATGTTCTGCTGAAGTATGAAATGCTGAATGGTCTCTCTATTTAAAAAAATGTTCATGTCTCTTAGGGTGTGTGGAAAGAGTTCTTTGGGTCAAACCTGTAGTTCTGGCATTCTCCTAGAAGAAACAAACGTTTTCAAAAGAGAGTTTTTTTTAACACATAAAAAAGAGAACATGCCATTCTTGTGTTTGAATAATTGGTGAAGTTGTTCTCCTTCAACCAAACTGAAATTCCAGGCAGCGTAAAGGTATCCCGAAGGCTGAAAAGGTTAGTCCTAGACTTTGTTGTTGATAGATTTGTTACGGTCTTATGGCATGAGAACCTACATCAGAAAAAAATAAATACCTCAGTTAAGTAGATTCTTGTCTATTATTTTAAGTATCAAAGTATTATCCTGTAACAAAAGATTGAGTGTGTTTGCCCAGTACAATTGAAAATGCCCCCCAAATCAATTAAAACCAGGAGAATTTTAATATTTCTCCTGAAGAGAGCAACTGCAATGCACTCTTTCCCACATAACTTGTTATAAAATCTTCAACTAGAGTCAGGGATAAGAAGAAAATGAAACAGAAGGGGGAAGCAAAGAATCTCTCTTCGCTGCAAAGACGAAATTGGTTAATGGGATCACAGGGAACACAAAAATGTTCAAAAGAGCATCAGAGCTTTCCTAGGAGGCAGAGAAGACAGTGCTGCTTTGATTTTCCCAGCCAACAACAATATATAGCTGAAAGCACACTAAAACCAGTATTCTGAATGTGAGTCAGCATCATATATTTCGCACAGTCAGGGACTGAGTAAATGTTTAAAAAAACCTAAAGCAGGTCCAGTTACAACTGCACACATGACCTTTTGTTATTAGTTGTCTTAAGAGATGTACAAAACATTCTGTCTTAACTGCATATAAAAGGCTACCTTACATGACATTTATGCATTTTCAGGAACAGTTCCTACTGACTGTTTAAAATTACATATGTACAGTTTGACAAATTCTACAGCAGAAACTGCCACTGGAGTCACTGGGATGATCAGGTTTTCCACAGAGTTTCTGGGATGTTAAACAACAGAGTTAAGCATACAAGTAATAATTACCAGTTGGTCCATGCACAGCAGGAAGGATTATGGGGACTGTCCAAATACGCACCTGGAGACAGCATGCAGCCACTAGTCAGACGGTTTGTTGTGAAGCCTGCTGGGAATTCAGTCAATAAGCAGTTCTTAAGTCAGTCCATTGCCTCATCTAGGCAGAAATTAGCTGGGGAGTTTTTGGATCACTCAGAGAATCAATGGCTGAGTGCATTGGCTATAAAAATAGGCACAACCCTAGTATCCAGCTACACTACGATAGTTACTGCAGGACAAAGTCAAATTTCATCCTTGTGTAACAATTATGACTGAATTCCTTAGATTTTTCACACATTAATTAAATTCATATTCTATATTTTGCAAAATTCTAAGAGTTGTGAGTTTACTAGATGGTAAATAATAGGCTCCTAAGGAAAGGAGGTGGGTAGGGTAGGAAAGCAAGTTAACTCTGCTGCCTAGAAATTCTGCAGTGACCTGTAGTTCTGTAGTAAACAATAAACAAATAACAAAAAACCCCTCAATGACTATTCCTTATTTGCCTTCCTTATGTCATCTATGATTCTAGAGTCATCCACTGTGCTTCACCCTCAGCTATCACTTTTTATGACATTGAGAGGTAAAAAGCATATTCAGTCTTTTCCCACATGGAGGCTATTTAATATTCATGATCATCTCCAAAAATTATAGTCAACTGTTTGGGTTTTTTTCTAGTTTTTTAAAAATTCTAATATGACCTATAGGTATTACCAGATCAGAACTGCAAGGAGTCACCATGGTGTCATGAATTTATGTAACGTTTTCATCAGTTCTGCTTATATTTTTCTTTTTTTAGTTTTTTACAGCTCAGGATTGCTCTCACCTTTTCAAAGGTGTATCTATGAGTCCAGGGTGTTTTTACTGAGCATTAAAAGATAATTTTGAATGATCCTTTTTTAGACACTCATCATATTTTTGCCATGTATGTTATTTTGAATTTTCTGTGTTAAAATTCATAACCTGTAAAATCCTGTACAATGTAAAACAACTACATGTGAGATTCATCCTACTGAGATTTCAGCATCTATAGAGTAAATATTTGCACTGTAGTTTTTATTTGTAGAAGATGGAGACAAACAGATATTTTGAGATGAGTGGTTCATTTGTTTTCGTTTCCTGCAAGGTAAAACAAACTGTGCAGTAGAAGGACTTCTTGCTTTCCACCGAATATAATAGCATTTTAGGTGACTGTCTCAGATGTAGCCATTGATATTGCAGACAGAGTCTGAAGAACTGAACTTCCTCTCATCCAAGGTCTTTCTAAGACATCTAAGATGGAAAGACTTCATCAGAGATATACCGAGTCTTTGCTTAGCATGCTAGTTAATGGGCCATTCATCCACTCTGAATAATGACAAGCAGTTTTATGACATATGAAGTTTTTTAAAATAAATTTAGCCTTCACTCACAGAGAAACCACATTCTTAGTTCTTACTGTTGGACTGGTTCCTGGAATTTTTTTTTTTGTTTCTTTATTTGGGTTTTTTAAGTTCATATGCATCATAATCAGGGAGAAATACAAACCAATATAAATGTCATGAAACAGGATTTGTTAGTGAGTATCAGCTGCCAATATTCTAAAAATAAATACTACTTTCTGAATAGTTGCAAGGGCAACCCAGAAAATAGTTGGTTATGAAAATTCTTAAGATAGTGATATCTTGAATTTTACAATGGACATTATATATCTTCTGAGATCAGTCTCTAAATCAACAAAGGAAAAGATTTTTTCTTATAATGAAGACACATTTTTTGTGTTATGAAGAAAAATAAATCTGAAATCTAGCTTAAAGTTCAGATCTAATCCTCCACTCTGCCCCTGTAAGAAATTTTAATGTCTATCTCAAGAATTGACAACCTTTACGAAATTCCCCTTCAGGAAACAGATTAATGTAAGCAAGGCTTTCTGTAGTAGAAAATATTTTATGGTCTCATAAAAGGAAAGGAAGCCTGTGAGTATGACAGCTGATAGACTCCACAGGGGACTCATCTTTATAAACCCTTGTTTTCTGCTGGGGTTTGTGAAGTGCATGAAGAGAATTAAAAAGAAAGAAAAAATGGTTTAATAAAATCCTAGCAACTTAATTAAAGCTTACTGCAAGTATGGATTTTTTGCTGGGATGCGGAAAGTTGGTGGATTTTATTTTATAGTAATATCTGGATAAGCTTTCTTGGGAAGTCACACAGAGACACAGAACAAATTCACAGTGCAATTAATTCTACACTTTATATCTTTCTCAGTCTCAGCTAATACTGTGACTGCTACAGAAACCATTCATGTAGATATGCCAATTTTCATAATCTACATTTTCCACTGGCTCATCTGATCATTTTTTAAGCCAAAGTATAGTTAAATTGTATCATCTACTTTAAACTACTTCCAAAAGGGTCAGGGTCATTTCACACGATTCCACCACAGCTGTACAAAGTAATGACAGTATGGCAACAGACGAATAATCAAACAACACAGATATTATAGCCGCATCTTATAAATAGGTATTGTCAGCTATAACAAGTAGATTTACTAGAAGATTATCGCAGCTGTATCATTTTCAGTACTGAACTAAAAATCTTCATGAAATGAAATATTATAAGTATTAATAATAAGTACTAATGATACGAAGGGTTTGAAAATTACTGAGGTGGAGATACTAAAGTCTTTTAATGCTAATGCACTTTAAATAGTGGTTCAAGTCACAGACTTATCTGGTATTACATAATTGTCTAAAATTTAATTATATAAATCAAAATAACCCTCCCCACAACAAATCTCAAAATAAAAACAAAGTTCAAATGGCTCGTGTGTAAAAGCCAGGTGTCACATTTTTGGCTGGAACAGAGTTAATTTTCTTCCCAGTAGCTGCAGTGTTTTGGATTTAGTATAAGAAGAATGTTAGTAGTGGACTGATGATTTCACTTGTTGCTAAGAAATCAAGGAATTTTTTTGGTTTGCCATGTTCAGCTAATGAGCTGGTGTACAAGAGCTGGGAGGGAGCATGGTCAGGCAGCTAGCCCAAACTGGCCAATGGAAATATTCCATACCATAGATATTATACTGAGTATATAAATGAGGGTTGGCTGAGGAGCATGAATCCATGAGTTCCACGATAACTGCTCGGGGACTGGCTGTGCAACTGGTCGTTAAGCAGTGAGAAAAACTGCATAATGTATCACTTGTTTTGCATATTCTTCATTATTATTACTATTACTTTTATTAGTAATTCCTTTGTTGCCTTATTAAACTGTCTTTATCTCAACCCACAAGTTTTACTTTTTGTCCATTCTTCTCAGCGTCTCCCACCCAAGGCAGGGGAGGAGTGAATGAGCATCAGCATGGTCCTAGTTGCTGGCTGCCAGGTTAAACCATGACACCAGGTTAAATAAAACTTTTAAAGAAGTGCACTACTACATAGGATGAATAAAGAAGCATACTCCAATAA
The DNA here is from genome assembly GCF_030867145.1 of Opisthocomus hoazin. Classification (NCBI taxonomy): domain Eukaryota; kingdom Metazoa; phylum Chordata; class Aves; order Opisthocomiformes; family Opisthocomidae; genus Opisthocomus; species Opisthocomus hoazin. Next base: position 58,655,310 of record NC_134414.1, on the reverse strand, counting down.
AATAATTTAGAAAAATCCTTCTTAGGCTTCTTAGATGATTAAGACTTTGGTATTTCCTTCATTACTTGAAATAATATCACTAGAATTCTTATCAGAAAAATAACCTTTGCTGTGATACCCACATAAGTATGTATATCTACCCTGAAATAATTTCATATCTGGAAATTAGATATGCATACTTTTAAACCTCCGGGAGGACATTGTGTATTATGTCTTTTCAATCCAAGCTTAACTGGCTCTACCAGCACAGCAGTCAATTAGAAGTGCAGCTGGAGCATGAATTGTAGAGACCCAGATCAAAGCGAAAAATTGTCTCAAACATCCTTCTCAAGAAACAGAGACAGAGACGCTCAAAATAAGCAAACTCCAAAATCAGGTATTGTGCTTTGGGAACTCCTTCATTTTGGTGAGGGGCTGGCTCAGACAGGTGGAATCCTGTGGAGGCAGGATGCTGGCTTGCAAAACCCACCTCTCCCCCTCCGAGATGTCACGTAGCCAGGGGGGGACTGTGAGACCACCAAGACTCCCCCCCTCATGGCAACTGACTGAGAACGACAGTACCCCTCCACTGAAGAGGAACAAAGTGTTGAAGACAGTCTCTGAATTGTTGCTGAATAGCAGCCAGTCTTCCAAGATAAGCAACATCTAATTGTTACAATGTTGCTCAACGAAGGATGTGCATCTGCTGTGAGACTGCGAAACAAGGAGCTGGCAAGAATAACAAGAACCCTCGTGTCCTCAGATGATACATGACCATAAAAGGACAAAATGAGTAGGGGTCTTCCTCCCCAAATGACCACCAGAGACCCTCCGAGACCCTCACACAGGTATAGATGACTTAGTTGGCTCAGCACAATCACCGTGAAAGCGCAGATGACGGTATTTGTGCAACATAATGAATATGCATTAGATAGGTGGAATAATTGCATTAGTTAGGTGGAGTTTTCTGTAACTTTCGTGTATAAATATGCAACGCGATTGTAAGAGGGCATGCACACCTACCACCAGAGGACCCCGACCACCAGCTGAAGTCCTTGCTAAATCCAAGGGTGGTGATATCTCTTATCTTTCTGTTTTCCTTTCTTTCTCTGTCTCTGAACTTCTGGATACATAGGGGTAGTGAAGCTGTAAATTTGTCAGTCTGCTACATTTTGTAGTTTGTTGTAAGTTTTGCCAAGTCGGTATCCATTCTAACCCCACTGCACTAAAAGTAATGTTGTGAAATTGCAAAGTTACCATCTTTTGTAATCTCACTGAATTCCAAATAAAGCTTTGGGGTTTTTTATCAAGCCTCTTCAGTCATTGTTGTGACTGTTGGGTACTGTGCAGAGTGTAGAAAATTTTGTATTTACTCAAAAAGTTTAGAATAAGTTAACTATAGTAGAAGGCTAAATGCAACCAGAAAGGCCTGAGATGTTGTTCTCGGCCTTGTCCCTTGTACAGACCTACCCAAGGCTGGCTTAAAACCCAGTCAAGCTAATCACACAAAGGCAATATTAAAAAATGGTGATTAATTATCTAAAACTGGTGTACCGCACTATAGAGGGAAACTTTTTGTACGAGAAAATTGTTTGCTTTAACTAAACTTTGAATAGAACATCTTGAAGTCTCTCGAAGTCTTTCTCAGGATTGTACCAAACAGAATCCATGGAAGAAGATGAAGGACAGACGACGACCCTGAGACGACCCTGAAACCAAGTGGGACTTGAAACCAGTGAGGGAGAATACTTCTAAGACAGAAGAATAGAGAGAACTTAACAAATTATGTATTTAAGGAACTGGACGGTTGCTTAGAAACTTATGAAGATTCTAGACTTGTTACAGTCAGTTTAAGAAATGTGTATAAACTGGTCTAGTGAGTTGAGCTTTGCCACTCACTGAGGTGAGGACCCAACTCTGAGTTGTCAATAAAGCAAACCTAGAGGTACTCACATCTGTTTTTTTCTTTGAACACAGAGAATCAAAAAAGATCACCTCTCCCTTCATCCACTGGGTGGGATGGGACACCAATCAATTGTGTAACAGTCCCAGTCAAAGAAAGCTTCAAAACATGACTCCTGCAACCCATAGTGAATGACTGAATCTTCAGGCTTACAAGTTCATAGGTAGGGAAAGGAGATAGTGTTGCGTGTTGACCTTGGCTGGTTGTCAGGTGCCCACCAAGCCATTCCCTCACACCCCCTCCTCAGCAGGACAAGCAGGGGGAAAATACAATGAAAAAGCTTGTGGGTCGAGACAAGGACATTGGAATCACTCACCCACTACTGTAATTGGCAAAACGGACTCAACTTGGGGAAGATTAATTTAATCTATTACCAATTAATAACTCAGTAGGATAGTAAGAAATAAAAACAAAACTTAAGTCACCTTCCCCCCACCCCTTCCTTTTTCCCAGCCTTGACTTCACTCCTGACTCTTCTACGTCTTCCTCCTGAGTGGTGCAGGAGGATGTGGAATGGAGGTTGTGGTCAGCTCATAATACATTTCTGCTTCTCCTTCTCCTCACACTGTTCCCCTGCTTCAGCATGGGGTCCTTCCCATGGGAGACAGTCTTTCAGTAAATTCTCCAGAGTGAGTCCTTCCCACGGGCTACAGATCTTCAAGAACTTCTCCAGCATGGATCCCTTCTATTGGGTACATGCCTTTAGGAATGGACTGCTCCAGGGTGGGTCCCCTACAGGCCACAGTTCCTGCCAGAAGGCCTGGTCTGACATGGGCTTTCCATGGCCTACAGACCCTGCCAGGAGCCTGCTCCTGCATGAGTTCTCCATATGCTGCAACTTCCTTCAAGGCGTATCTGCCTGCTCCGGCATGGGGTCCTCCATGGGCTGAAGGGCAGATATCTGTCCCGGCATAGGGTCCTCCAGGGGCTGTAGGGGGACAACCTGCATCACCATGGTCTTCATCATAGGCTCCAGGGGAATCTCTACTCTGGCATCTGAAGAACTTCATTTCCTTCCTTCTCTCATGTTGGTGTCTGCAATGCTGTTTCTCTCACATTTTATTCACTCCTCTCTCACACAGCTCCTGCCACTACTTTTTACCCATCCTTAAATATCACAGAGGCATCACCAGCATCTTTCATTGTCTTAGTTTTAGCCATCAGCGGGTTCACCTTGGAGCCAGCTTAAACTGGCTTTGTCCGCCTTGAAAGCAGCTCCTGTTGTCTTCTTTGTCTGACACAAGTGCAGTTTCTACTGTCTTCTCTCAGAAACTACTCCTGCAGGCCCCCTATTACCAAAATCTTGACAAGTAAACTCAACACACTCTCTAACAACCAAGGGTCCAAAATATTGTTATTACAAACAACGAATAAGAAGGCAAAAGTTGTTGTCATTTTCCTAATAACGCAGAAACAACTAATAAACACCTGATAAGGTATGCTTATGTGTAAATAACTCCCGTCTTTCCTTCACAGGAGGTGTAACCTGCAGGTTACAATATTGTACAATGGTTGTCTCCAGCCTTCTATTCCTTACATTCCTGGCTTCCCATAGGCCCCGAATAGCAGAATATATCTTCCCAGAATGTTACTGCCTCATTACAAAATCTTCTTGGAATTCAAAAACTACCTCAAACTTTTGCAACACCTAGACAGAATTCTCCTACTTCCCATATCATGTTTCAACCCAGAGAATATTGTTCAAAACGCAGTATCAGGACACATCTGTGCCTGTTTCACCCAAAGAGTGTTTTAAGAGAAATTGCTCATTTAGGAAATCTTGCTCCAGTAAGTCCTTTCAAGCTATGAGTCTCACTTCTGTAGAAGTGTCCTATAGCAATTGTGAGAGAAGCAAGGGATAAAGCTGATGCTAGAAGCTGATGTCCACCCACACATTTCTGATTTAATATAAATTTTTCAACTTGATGGCTATTTTTACTTGGTCTAGGACTTCATCTATTAACATAAACTGAGCTAACCTTCACCATGGCTGAATTTTGTACTAAATTTAAAGTCCTACAGTGTTAAGTAATGTGACATTTCCAGCATTACTCTATTTTGGGACCAAAAGCAGATTCCTCTCTCTGTTTTTGACCCATGTATAGATTTAATGCATGCTCAGAGATCTGGAATGGTTGTGTGGCAGAACTTCAGAAGTCACACTGTATTTCAGAGGTTGCAAGGTCTGGCTTCATCTTTCAATGACCTCTTCTTTTTAAATCATATTTAGTCATTTCCCATTTTTTAGCACAATAAATATGATTTTTACAAATACTAATAAAAGTCACAAGCATTATGCTGATACGACTGTGCAGGGTACGTGGGCTTGTCTTGCCCTGAATTGGTGGAAGTTTCTGAGAGTGAACTAAGAGCAAAGTTTTTTGACAGTTTAAAGACAGTATATTGACCGTACAGGAGTTTAGGTAACTATGTTGGCTAGAGAATGTGTAAATGTCAGAAAGAGGAATGAATTATACAGCACATGATTTAGAAGTATTTCCTTAGCTAACTTACAATTTGGTCTTTCAGTTAGTATATTTGAAAAAATATTGGAGAAAGATGGTGAAACTAATCAGCCTTGTAGGGAGCAAAAATTCACCAAATAGGAGAGAAGCTATTTATATTGTCATACAATCATAGAATAATACAATGGTTTGGATTGGAAAGAACCTGAAAGGTCTTCCAGATCCAACAGTCCCTGCCATGGACACGGACACCTTCCACTGGATCAGGTTGTTCAAAGCCCCATCCAGCCTGGCCTTGAACACTTCCAGGGAGGAGGCAGCCACAACTGCTCTGGGCAACCTGTTCCAGTGCCTCACCACCTTCATAGGAAAGAATTTCTTTTTTATACCTAACCGAAATCTACCCTCTTTCACTTTAAAGCCATTACCCTTTGTCCTATCACTATGTGCCCTTGTAAAAAATCCCTCTCCAGCTTTCCTGTAGGCCCCCTTCAGGTACTGGAAGGCTGCAATAAGGTCTCCCCAGAGCTTTTTCTTTTGCAGGGTGAACAGCCTCAACTCTCTCAGACCTTCCTCACAGGAGAGGTGTTCCAGCCTTCTGATCATTTTTGTGGTCCTCCTTTGGCCCCAACTCTGACAGCTGCATGTCTGTCCTGTGCTGAGGGCTCCAGAGCTGGATGTAGAACTCCAGGTGAGATCGCACCGGGGCGGAGTAGAGGGGCAGAATCACCTCCCTCGACCTCTGGATCCACTTCAACAGCTGCATGTCATTCCTGTGCTGAGGGCCCAGAGCTGAACACAGGACTCCATGTGGGGTCTTACCAGAGCAGAGTGGCAAGATTCTTTTGATGCAGCCCAGGATACGGTTTGCCTTCTGGGCTGCGAGCATATACTGACAGGTCATGTTGAGATTCTCATCAACCAGCACCCCCAAGTCCTTTTTTTTTCAGGACTGCTCTTGACCCATTCTCTGCCCAGCCTGTATTTGGGCTTGGGATTTTCCCAGCCCATGTGCAGGACCTTGCACTTGGCTTTGTTGAACATCATGAGGTTTGAATAGGCCCACCACTCAAGCCTGTTAAGGTCCCTCTGGGTAGCATCCCTTCCCTCAGGTGTTTTGACTGCACCACTCAACTAGGTGTTGTTGGCAAATGACATGTTTATTTTATGTTTATTTTATACACGAGGCAGAATTTCACCTAAATTTAGCCATCTTTAATACCTTATAGATTCTAATTTAATTTTTTTGTGCTAGCTCAGTATTTAACAGGAAGAAAATAACATCTCTAGAAAACAACTAATATGATCGTAAAATGATATCTAAAATGGGAGGCACCAATTAATTTTTGAAACTTCCTGTCTTCACTGAAAGAACCCAGATGATTAGCAAGGAGATGATGAAACATCCAGACAGCCAAAGTAAGGATAAAGTAATATGACATCTACTAAGGTTGGTTTGGTTCACATTGTTTCCGGGTGGTACTTTCTGCATAATTATGTTCAGGTATCACCAAAGATTTGTATTTATATGGTCCATTTGCACTGGCTGATGAAGACTTACCATTGATACATCCTGCAAGTGAGTTTATAAACTAAAGGATTTTTCCACATCTTAATATGGCTTATTTGGATTTGTCCTCAAATTAGTTCACATGGGATTTAGATTTATGAATATGTCAGATATAATACTTACTAGACAGGTATTTTTGGCCAGTTCACTTGACTGATTTAAAAGCTGTCTCCACATTTCTCATCTCTTTCTATTCAATACCTTTAAATCTATCTCTAAAGCAGGAAATCTAAGAATCTGGAATGCAAGGAATCTAATGTATAATCAAAATTTTCTAACTATCAATGTTCTACAAACATTTCTTGTATTATCTATGCATGGAATAAGATATGCATGTTATTTTTATAATGCTAGATAAGAGCTGTTACATTATGCAAACATGAGAAGATAAGGGTTAATTAAGTCTTTGGTCAAGATGCACAAATAAGCTATTAATTTATTATGTAAATTAGGTTCACATCTGGAACAGGAATTTTGGTAAATATGAGTCATCATATACAAACTCATAAACAGGAAATATTTATTTTAGAATAGCAGTAAGTACTACTTTCTATTGCTGAGTTAGCAAACACCCCTGAATGTGGTGATTCATTACTGTAGAAGGTTTTGCTCCTGACTGGGAGAAATGAGACTACTAAATCCTCAGGCATACATCACTCTCTTGTTTTTGCTTCTTTTGTGAAGTCTCTTGCATCACTCATATGACTTTCAGGAAAGCTTCTTTTCTACACATAACTCAAGTCCAAAAGAGTTTTGACCTGATGCCTAGAAAGCAATTTAGCAAGCAATTTAGTTTTTGAAGGGAGTACTAAAGTTATCCCATAGCTTTTGTTCTCAAGAACAGAAACAACCCAAGTGGAAGACTGTCAAATTTAGTTTTGAAAGGGCACTTTTCAAGACTCTGAAAGGAAAAAAGCCTAGCAGTGATCTGAAGGAGAAAGGACTTAAAGACCATTCCCTCTTTTCCATCTTTATAATGTTTTGAAGCATAAGCTTCATTATTGTATTGTTGATTGGATGTCACAGAAAGAGTTTCTCTAAGTTGCCAAACTGCTAAAGCTCCAGTAGAAGAAAAGGTCAGAAAGAAGAGAAATATATCTGATACCTAAACAAAGAGAGATTTCAAATGGAAAATAATACCACGATAATTTAAAAGATAATTATCTAAACAGGAGCAAAGGTATTTTAAAGACAATTTGAATTTTTTCTCTTCTTCTGTTATAAAGCAATCCGATAACATTTTAAGTCTCCTAAATGTCAGGGGTGTTACAGTTGCCAGTAACAGGTCTGACAGCATAGAGACTTGACTCTGCTATATAAAGAGTTTAGCTGAACAGATATTTTTTGTTTTTGAGTGTTCAGTTGTAATCATCTAACTTATGATTCACTGAATAATATCTCAAGGCAAAATCTAATTGTATCATCAGATCTCAACCACCTGATCTATCTCATTTTGAAAAGAAATAATTTGCGTAAATTTTAAATAAAAATCATCTACAGAAATAATGATTTTGATTATGGGAATTTTATGAACTGTAAAGAAAGAGACAAATTCTCCAAACAACAACTTCACAAAACTATTTACTAATGCTGCTAGTGTGTAAACACATATCTTGTGCAGGTCTTTGTAGGTCTTTTTAATGGAACAGTCTCACTGCTGTTGGACAAGTTTCCAAATCTAGAAGTAGCAGGAACTACTAACAATCCTTCAGCATTGATATATAGAACAAGAACTACAAATATAATGTTGGAATCTGCTAGTTCAAATTAGATGTTTGAGCTGTATTCTGTTTTACACCATAATGATAAGGCTTTCTTATACCTCAAAGAGCTGGCAAACGTATCACAAAAATAGAGAATAACTGCGGAATTATGGTGGAAAATTGTTTATGTTGGAAATTTGAAAAGCAAAGAAAGGAAAATACCAGGTCAGATAACAAACTAGGCCCTTCTGACTCAGGCAAAATGGAAAACAACACTGTGGTTAACCTGAGTATAAATATCGCAGGGCAGAAAAAGACTAAAGCTGCTTTACACGCAACATAGGACAGCATGTTTGGAATAAAAATGTGTACCCTAAGCAGAAAATTACATGTCTTAGCTTCACAGAAGGCACAACATCACACCTGTTTTTTCCCCCACCTTTCCATGATTTCACAGAATCACAGAATCACAGAAATTTAGGGGTTGGAAGGGACCTCTGGGGATCATCCAGCCCAACCCCTCTGGCTGAAGCAGGGTCACTAAAGCAGACTGCACAGGACTTTGTCCAGGTGGGTCTTGAATATCTCCAGAGAAGGAAAATCCACGACCTCTCTGGGCAATCTGTTCCAGTGCTCCGTCACCCTCAAAGTGAAGAAGTTCTTCCTCATGTAAAGGTACTTGGGAAGAAATCAGCCTGTGACGTTTCGAAAAATTCCCAAACATAGAAATTAATAACATTCTATTTTTTTCACCCTAATGTAATTCTTCAGATGTTAGCAGTCCATCCATTTCTTCCTTGCATAGGTCTGTTTGGTGTGTGTATCTACGTAAAAGGAATGGAAATGTGAATCTATGTATAGACAAATATTTGAGCAATTTTTGTTTTCAGGAAAGGTAGATACTGCAGAGATTAAAGTAAAAAAAAAAAATGAAGACAAAGAAAAGAAGAAACAAACCTTTCTTTCATGTAAACAGAAACCAAACGATAATAGCTATGCACTGCTCAGATGCGCACTCTCACTAATGGAAGTTGTCATGTACAACAGGACTCACGCTATGCTAGCAAGTGACTTCATCAATGGCGCAATGTCCGAAAGTCTTAAAATTCTTGTTGTTCAGTCTTCAGTGTCAGGAGGATATTTAGGTGAATACATTTAGGAAACGCTTATAATTTGTGAAGAAAATAGGTGAGAATATCTTATCATTTTGGTTCAGACCATGAGTATACTTTTAAAGGGATTCTCTAAATTGTCACATTTACTGAGGACTTGGTTTGATGCAAGCAGTAGTTTTCAACATGAGTGTATTAACTGGATAATGAGCTCCAAGAATTAATCTGATGCCTCCGCCTGTCAATGAATATTCAGTCTAGGACCAAGATTTTAATTATTTTCTTACCTAAAACTCCAGAAATATCTATGGTGTGGGTATTGAGTCATCAAAATCCTGTTTGTCCACACAACTACTCTTATTGCGCCACAATGACAGATATAATAGAGATCTACCAATGTTGCAGAAGAGGTTATTGCAAAAATATGTCCACTAAATACAACTAAGCCCAGGTTCTTTTCCTAAGCTTTTAAACAGCTATCTTCCTATCAAAAAAAAAAAAAACCAAAACAAAACCAAAACTCATCTACTATCTACGATTTGGCTATACAAAGAATAACACATCATTGACCTTTTAGTCCTTGTCTGCATGAAGTTTTCCTACTTAATCATATTCTGGGCCACCTGAGGTACAACTGTACCTTTCATATATTTAAGTTTCACTGAAATTTGAGAACATACTTAAGCATGTCCTGAAAGGATTAAAGTGTTTTAGAAGAATTAAGTGATGGGTGAAAACACTGATGGTTGGCTACAATGTGCTACAATTCACAAAAAAAATATTTTCTAATAATAATACTCACAATGATAACTCTAAAGCAAAATTATTGTATTGATTTCAATTTTATTTGAGGTAGAAGAATAATCTTTCATTTCCAGTATTTATTCCCATGAGTCTAATTTCATTTAAAATCTCAAAGTATAATTGCCTGAGCTATAAAACGTAACAAAGTTCACCAAATTCCCCGTCCTCGGATTCTAAACAATGTTTTCATGAAAGAATAACACTCAATATCTTTAGAACTTTCCCTTCAACTCTTTAAGTGTAGTAGTTAGCAAGTTGTTTTTCTTATGTAAAGGAAAATTATAAAAAGATCATATGCATAAAAACTGTAAGACCATTTAAATGTGTACTCCATTAACACACTTCAGCTTTAAGTTATGTGTGTCCAGCATTTTTGATGGAAACTATAATCACACGTATTGTGAATGAAAGATAATCTAAAAATCCCAAATAAAACCCCATTAGCTGTCTAAAGCTAGCTGATAACAAAAAAAAACCATGGGGGTATTTCTGATCTGTTGGCTGTTTTATGGAGTAAAGATGCACAGATTGTAGAAAGGCTTTGGACCTATTGCTCAAAACTGAGAGTGAAAGGCTGTAAATATTGTTTAGGAAGATATGCAATTTGTGTCTTTTCTTTCTCCTTTTCTTTCAAATATAAACCTATTTTCTTTTAAATCTAATATCTCAGCTGTAACATCAATTGCCTCAGGAGTATGAAAAAAAACTAATTCCATTTTGGCCTTGTGACTTTCAAATCTACAGTTCCAGTTTTCCTGTTCCCTTATGGATTTCTTTACTATCAACACAAAGTCTACAAGAAAACATGCATATCTTCTTCTGTAGCTGTTTCATGGTAAGGCAAAGAACACTAATAATAAAGCATAGATCATAGCATTTGGCTGAGGGTCTGGTTCCTGTTATAGAGCTATTCCTGCTTGTTTGATTGTGCCAGGTCATAGAACAGATCCAGAAATAATTAACAGTGAAAAAATCTTTTTCTTTTAGCCCTGAAGGTTAATGAATTCCATAACTTCAGGCTGATGCAGAATCAGTACTTTTCTGGAGAAGTGGGAGCAAGGTAAAAAGATAATTATTGCACGATGGTTTATCTTAAATATTGGTCCAGTCTTGTCCATGCAGAACTCTGGAATATCATTTAGTTTATCCCACTCCAACTTAGCTGGTCTTTCATGGCCAAAGACTTGAGCACGGGGACACCCTGACTACACTTGTCATATTCCATCTTATATGTGAATATAGATAGCCCAAGAATAAGTTGTGGTCAGTGTTCTTTTATATTCCGCTGAGTATGCCAGCTTTATCTCTGTGGAGCTGGCAAAGGAGAAAGTATAAGCAGTCTCTCTGAGTAATATTGCCAGACAAACTGGAAATTAAGACCTTCTGATAAAGCCACTTTAGTTGAAATACAAGAGAAGTTAGGGTACTACATTACCGTTAAACAGTGTTGACATAGTCCAGTAAGTCTGAAAGCAGTCATGTCAGGCCCAGAGCCACCATCATTGGAGATTTTACACTACTAGAAACGTATCAATGCATGTTGGATTATGCCTGGTTTTCATTTCATTGCAGATTTCAACTAAAGTTAGTAAATAGCTTAAAGGACAAATAAAGAAAATATTTCCTAAAATTACTTTCCCTCTTAGTAAGCTACAGAAAGCAACCCAAATAGAGGTAGGTGATCTGTATGGTTTTCCGTAGGAGGAGGTGAGCTACGTTACAAAAACACTTAAGATCTGCTGGAAAATACATGTTATGTGTTATCCTGACAAGGAATTTCTGATGTGATCAAAAAGAAGCAATTGTAATCAAGGCCATTGTAACACTGATGATTTATATTGACTGATATGTCAAAACAAGTTCTCAACAGAATAATGAGTCGTATTCATATCAATCATTTTTTCTTTCTTTCTTTGATTGTAATTCCTCAACTGCACAAGCAAACTGCACTACAATAACCAAAGATACTCCAGTTCCAAGTAAGCTGTCTACTTATGCAATATAGAATAGAGGTGAATAAATAAATCAACAACTTACTGATGAAGAAGAAATGATGTACAGGGTTAAATTTTACTTTAAATTTGTGTATCTTACTTTAAATCATGTGCATCTGACTTAAGCTTATTGTCCTTTTAACACAATTCAGTAATCACAAACAAATTTTAATTTGTTAAAATTAATAGCTGCTCTTGAACTACATTTTTGAACCATAATACTGAATACTGCTGTTGTTGAAATGCAACAGCCTATGGATCAAAGTGAAAAGCAAAATGTCATCTCAAAGTCTTCATCTGGTAGATGATTTGTAAGTGACTGGTAAAATGTAAAGAGACAAAAGTTGTGACGGGTGCTTGGAATAACAATGGGTGCTATGGAAAGCTTCCAGGTAAAGCTTTGGCAGTTTCAAATGTTGTTACGAAGAGAAAAAGAAAAGCATAAAATTTTATAATGTTACTATTCCATTTTGCACATAAGTTTTCCACTCAAAACTAAAATATAGCAAATGTTAAAATGCCTGGCTGAAAACTCTAGTTACTATTGCAAGAAACCCAAAAGTGTCACGTTTCTACACTTGAAGAAACAAGAATTTGGGGTACACTGAAACACAGAACTGTAATGTAATTTTGTTTTCCTTCTCAGTATGTGTGCTCGACTCTCATTAGTGATTCCAGCTGTGCACAGGAAAGAATACAAAATCTTTAGGCCTAGATTTTCAAACATAGATGAAACAGTCAAGAACATTTTATGCAGAAAACAAACAGCAAGAAAGATGAGTTTCAAAATGTTCTTGGTGTTCTATTTGTCTATCTCCCTTTTCAAAAATATTTTTGAATGGATACTATTTTAGCATTATAAATGTAGTAGTTGAGTATTTCCTAGACTGACACTGACAGTGTATTTCCACAGTGCTACCCCTGTGTAAAAGTAAATATTGTAAAATCGGGTGTAAAATATAAGATGATGAGAGACACCAGGGTTTTTTTTCATTGTTTTAGTCGGACCCTACCTTTACATGTATATCTGACAGACACTTACCACAGAGACATCACTCTGTTACTGAGGATTCTTTTTCTGAGACCTGTTTCTGAAGACTGGGATATAATTAAAGGTAAGGATACCAATTCAAATGTGGGAAACTTCCAAGTTGATGCTCCCTCGATTGATGGGTGTGGGTGATATTTATTTATAGTAATAATTAATGGAGAAAATACATTAATAGGATGTTGGAGGAGGAAGAAAAAATGAATTTGGAGAATGAGGAGTAGAGATCTACAAATGACAAAAGAAGTGACAAGAGAAGGACCCTGATCACCTGCAAGTACCCCTAATGGGAAGGAGTTCTCTGAGTTTGTCAAAGAAGCTTCTCAGCCTTACCTCATGGTGCTTTCTCCAGAGACGTGATGGAACAAGAGAATAAAAAAAGTCTTTTCGTCATATTTCCTATACGTGTACCTGTAAATGGCCAAATTGGCCTGGTCCAGAAGGAGGATAAGAAGGAGACCTTGCAACTTCTAGAACCTTGAATGTAAACAGAAAGGTGAGGGGCAAAGTACAGTCAGAACCTCATTATGACATGCTGGACAAGGTGGAAGAAGGACCAATATATGTGTGCACCAGGGTCTCCACTACAGCTGGAAGAAATATGAGGATGCTTGTGCCTACCAATTCATGGAAGGTATGCCTGGTCCAGTTGCTGGTGAGTCACAGAAATCAAGTCAAAGTACCCTTTCTTCCATTAGAGTCTGTCATCTTCGGCTGAAGCTCAGAGGTCCTGATGGTTTACAGCTTGACAGCAGAAAAAAGCAAGGAAGTGGAATGATCAGAACATGGCTCTGTAGAAGGTTCTGAGGCGTGACTTGAGCGCAAACCATGCCATTAACTCTCCTCAAGATCTATGTGGGGCAGGGTAAGGGAAGGTGGGGCAGAGGAGGTGTGTGTAGCAAAAGTCTAAAAAGGAGCTCTGAGGAGACAGAGGTAAGCAATGGGCAGAAGTTACTCATCTGCACAACTTGCCCAATTTAGGACAAAATTGAAGAATTCAGGACAAAAATATTAATTGGAGGAAACAGTGGGGAATATAGTGAGAATACTCCAAGCACAGAGCAAACAAACTGGTACGCACCAAGTCACAGTGACTATAGTTCAAAAGCTCTGTGATGGAGAACTATTTTCTAGCTCATTAAGGAAACTTTTCCTACACTTGGAGACAGGGATTGTGCTGCCAAGCCTTCATGATGGCCATAGTGTCTTGGTCACTCCAAAGATCTTGTTTGTTGCGAAGTGTAGTGTGGAGTCCTGGCTGGACGAGAGGGGACATAGTTTGGTGCGTTGAGCAACCCAGGTCCTGATCCGGAAGTGAGCCTTGGGAGTGGCTGACACGGAACCCTGCTGGAAAGGCAGAGCGACGTGTAGTACACGCCTACAGTGTAGTACTTTGTCCAGCAGCTCAGACATGTCTCAGAAAAGGTCTCTCAGATTTGTGGTCAAGATTGACTGGCTGTAATGGGGCACTCAGCAATGCAGTGAAGGAGAAATATGTAGGCTCTATGTAGGACTACCACAAGTATTTAGGTAGTAGGTGTGGATGTTGCTTCATATGCAAATCAAGCCCTGGCTCATCAGCCATGTTATCATGCTCTGGTCTTGGCTCCCTTTTCCATGAGGGATCATCCAGCCCTCGATGTTCCTGGAAGTTACTTCAATCTATGTCAGACCCTTAGGTGAGCATTGTGAAGCCTGGCAGAATCTTCCTACAAAACTGTTCCCTGTGCAGACTTCCAAGGACCCTGCATCTAGATTGCCCCACGCCCTAAACCTGGTGACATTCAGGCTCCAAAAGAATACCCCTTTTCACTCCAGGGACCAACAGTATCTAGTCCCTGCAGTGATGACTCTCTCGAGACCCCAGAGCTCCGGGGTTCTAATATGGGAAACCTACATTTAGTTTGAATTAGTTATAGCTTTAGCGTACTTTTGTTACACAGCTTTGCAGCTATGTTGAGGTGTTAACCACTGACATTTAGTTTAGTTCTGTTCTTCGTAACCTTGCTAATAAGGACTGCTGTAAGATCAAATGTAGCTAACAAGGACTACTGTGAGCTCAAATGTGGCTAACAGGAACTGCTTGTGAGAGACAAATGAAAAGAAATAGGGACTGATAAGGACTGATAAATCACAGAATCACAGAATCACAGAATCACAGAATGGTAGGGGTTGGAAGGGACCTCTGTGGGTCATCTAGTCCAACCCTCCTGCTCAAGCACGGTCACCTACAGCAGGCTGCACAGGACCTTGTCCAGGCGGGTCTTGAATATCTCCAGAGAAGGACAATACACAACCTCCCTGGGTAGCCTGTTCCAGGGCTCCGTCACCCTCAGAGGGAAGAAGTTCTTCCTCATGTTCAGATGGAACTTCCCATGCTTCAGTTTGTGCCCGTTGCCCCTTGTCCTGTCACTGGGCACCACTGAAAAGAGCTTGGCCCCATCCTCCTGACACCCACCCTTCAGATATTTGTAAGCATATATTAGGTCCCCTCGCAGCCTTCTCTTCTTCAGCATGAACAAGCCCAGCTCCCTCAGCCTCTCCTCATAGGGGAGATGCTCCAGTCCCCTCACCATCCTTGTAGCCTTCCGCTGGACTCACTCCAGTAGCTCTTCATCTTTCTTGAAGTGGGGATCCCAGAACTGAACAGAGTACTCCAGATGAGGCCTCACTAGGGCATTGTAGAGGGGAAAAACATGAAATTATCTGTTCTATAAATAGAACTTTATTATCTGTAAGAAGGAACCCTCTAGCTGAAACGGATATTATGGTCTGGGACTCAGCCAACACAGACAACTCATGATTTTTTGAACCAAAGTTAAAAGTACACAGCGAGGAGGACTACTAACCTTCATCCAGAAGACTCCCACAGACGACTACCAGACAACACTTTAGAAGCACTGAAGATGTGCGGAGTATGATAATGAATTACTAGAAATAATTATAATAATCACACCTATTCCCAGAACTAATTGTAATAATCCAGCCCACTTAGATAAACTTTGTAATGAATAGGAGCATGCTTTGTGACTCGGTGTGCAAGTTAGGAGGAGCGATCCCCCTTGCACCCAGCACCGCAATAAACATACCTGCTTTATAATTCTCTGTGAGTTATGAAGTTTGCTTCTGCTTGTCATTTCCTCCGAGTCTTGGTCCTGGGATTCGTAGCACAAGTCTCCCCTTACCCCAAGGAGGATCAAGACTTACTGAGTCTCAAAAAATATCTTACAAGAAAGACCCTATTTCTTTATCAAAATACCATGGTTCTCAGGGTCAAACTGTTTAAAAGGATTATGAAACACTATTTAAAAGGATGATTGACCCCCTAGGGTCATCATACTGAGTTGTCAGTCGGGGTCTTATACCACAAAAAAGTGACTAGAAATTTAAGGTAAGGGACAAATCCTCAAGTTCCACTTGAATTGAGGAAGAAAAGGGGGTGCCCAAGGATGGGACTGGTTGCCACAGTCCTCTCATGGTAGAAAGTTTTTGGCAGTCCACCCCTTCCTTAGCCAGCTCTTTGCAGGTCTGCTCCAACTTGATGTTCTATACCATGTCTCTGTCACAATCCTAACCTCTAACTTGGGGCTTAAGCTCCTTGGCTCAGGCTTACCCTGAGACCTCCAACCATTGCTCTGTTGAGCAAGACAACAAATAAAAAATCTTATGGCAGCCCAAGTTTTCTTTAGGTGGCCCATCCGCAGCCCCATTTAACTAGAACTCCAGGCTTTAGGAGTTCTTTCTGTTTATAACTTACCCCAGATGAATGAGGAATTGACTGGATGGCCATGTTCAAAGAATTACAGTAAATGTCTCAATGTCCAAGTGGAAACTAACTATGTGTGGTGTCCCTCACTATTAAATACCTTCATCAACGATGTAGTGGGATTGAGTGCATCCTTAGCAAGTTTGCAGACAACACCAAGCTGAGTGGTACAGTTAATATGTTTGAGGGAAGGGACACCTTCCAGAGAGACCTTGACACCCTAGAGAAGTAGGCCTGTGAAAACCCCATGAAGTTCAACATGGCAAAGTAAAAGGAATGTCATATAAGGGAGAGGATAAGGACTTTGGTTGCGTCTAGTTTGGAGAAAAGGAGGCTGAGGGGAGGCCTCATTGCTCTCTATAACTTCCTGAGGAGGGGACGCAGAGAGGGAGCTGCTAATATTTTCTCCCTGGGATCCAGTGATAGGATACATCAGGATGGTTCAAAACTGTGCCAGAGGAGGTTTAGAGAGGAAATTAGGAAGCATTTTTTTGCCAAGAGTATGGTCAAACACTGGAACAGGCTTCCTAGAGACGTGGTTGGTGCCCGATGCCTGTCAGTGTTTAAGAGGCATTCGGACAACGCCCTTAACAACCTGCTTTAACTTTTGGTCATCCCAGAATTGGTTAGGCAGTTGGACTAGATGATTGTTGTACGTCCCTTCAAATGGAAAGAGTCTATTCTATTCTAACTGCAAGGTCCTGCATCTGGGTTGGGGCAATCCCAAGCATGAATACAGGTTTGGGGATGAGTAGATTGAGAGCTGCCCTGTGGAAGACTTGGGGGTACTGATGGATAAAAAATGAAAAATTCTGGGCTGCATAAAAAGCAGCACGGCCATCAGGTCAGAGGTGATGAGTCCGCCCCTCTACTCTGCTCTTGTGAGACCCTACCTGGAATACTGCTTTCAGCTCTGCGACACCTAGTACAAGATGGACATGGATCTGTTAGAGCAGATCCAGAGGAAGGCCATGAAAGTTGTCAGAGGGTTGGAACATCTCTCCTATGAAGAGAGGCTGAGAGAGTTGGTGTTGTTCAGTCCAGAGAAGAGAGGATCTGAGAGACTTTCTTGCAACCTTTCAATACTTAAAGGGGATTTCTAAGCATTGCATAACAAGACATTTTACCAAGGCCTGTAGTGAAAGGACAAGTGGCAATGGTTTTAAACTGAAAGAGGGTAGGTTTAGTCTGGACATAAGGAAGAAATTTTTGATGATGAGTGTGGTGAGACACTGGAACAGATTGTCTGGAGAAGTTGTGGATGTCCAGTCTTTAGAAGTATTCAAAGTCAGGCTGGACAGGGCTTTGAGCAACCTGATTGGTGAAAGATGTCCCTGTCCACGGCAGAGGCATTGGACTAGATGATTTTTCAAGGTGCCTTCCAAACCAAACCATTCCATGATTCTATGATTCTATAAATATATGATTCTATGTTTCTATGAATCTACGATACTATCATCTTGACTGGTTGCCAGATGCTCACCAAGTCCCTTTGTCACTCCCCATCCTCAACAGGAAGAGGTGAAGGGGAATAATCAGAAAAGAATTTTTGGCTGAGATAAAGACAGAGAGACATTTTTGTCTATGTCCTCCTTCCTCTTTACATTTTTTGCCTGCTCCAGTGTAGGTGTTCTCCATCAGCTGAAACCCTCAGGAAAAACAATGCTCAAGCATGGATCCTCCACAGGCCACAGTTACTGTCAGGACAATTTGATCCATCATAGTCTTTCCATGGGCCCATTTTCCTTGAGGAAATATCCGCCTGCACCACTGTGATTTCTCCATATGCTGCAGGGAAATACCAGTTCCTGGAGCACCTCGTCCCCCTTCCTTCTTCTCTGTCCTTGGTGTCTGCAGGGCTGTTTGTCTTAGTGAAGAGCTGCAAGGGGGCAAAGAACTACCAGCAGTGGATGGGGATTAAATCAGGGATTACTTGCGAGACGTAGACCAACAGAAGTCTATGGGTCCTGATTGGCTCCACCCAAGAGCACAGGGAGTTGGCCGATATCCTTGAAAAAACATCTTTTAAAGGTTCTAGAGGTTTGGGCAGTTCCTGACAACTGGAGAAATTCAAATAATACTCTCATACTTACGTAAGTCCACCAGGTCAACCCAGAGATTTACAGCCTCCTTTCAGTCACTGTGGCAATCATGGATTGAGTCCTCTGGCAATACATTTCTGGGTACAGGAAAGAAGGTAGTTGGGAATTGTCATCACAGATTTACAGAGGATAAATCATGCCTGACTTTTCTGATTGCCTTCTCTGATAAAACGGCTGGATTTATGGATGAAGAAAGAGGACTGGAAATCATTCACTTTGTCTTTCACAAAGTTTTCAACACCATCTCCCACACTATTCTTTTATCTGAGCTAGGTTGGTATGGTCTAAATAGAGGCTTTTCTCCTTCTTTCAGTATTATACAAATGTAACTCTGTTCCTTACCACAGTGTTAGCTTTAACCTAAACCCTAGATATTCATGAGACACCACTCCATCCAAGGACGACAAGTTCATGAGAAGAGTATTGTATTGTGATCCCACAATTGCTTCTGGCATCCTCATTTCATTACCAGCACAAATGTAGCAGTGGTCTTTCTCCTCTCTTCTTCCCTTAGTCAAATTAGTTGTACTCCTTTCCCTGAACTTAGCTACTCACAGGAGACCCAAAGGCGTGAAGAGATGAAAATTTATAAAAAGGATCAGATTTTTGAAATCCTCAGTTTCATTGATCAACTTCATTACATTCCCAGTTGAAGTGTAGCTGCAGTCTTCCTGCTTCTTTCACTACTACCTTAATGTAGCATTAGTACTAGCCCTAGTCCTAAACCTAACCCAAATGCCAGCTAATCATGGGAGACGATACTACACCCAAAGTCAGAAAGTTTCTGAGGAGATTATCATTTGGTAAGTCCTGACTCTCTTTTCCTAGCCTCCTTGATTGCCCACTGACTTTCTCTAGCCTGGTCTCTGATATACTCAGCTAATGTCCTAGCCAAGCCTTAGTCTCCTCGTTGATTGCTTCCTTCCATCTTACTGAGCCTCTCAGTGATGGCTTGAGCCCCAGCTTAGTGTCCAATGTTTTTTAGTGGTTGGTTGATGTCCCTAGCATGCCCTCTGGCTCTGCAGCAATCCCCAGAGATACTCAGCCTGTCCTGGAAACCAGCAGGTTACATGCATGCTTCAGGTAAAAACAGGACATTTTGTAACAAGTGTCCCTTTGGATCCAGACCTTTGTACAGTGTGAGGACACATCTTAGGAGGTCTGTGTGAGGGTCCTGAGCACATTCCTGCACTCCTAGGGGTGTGGTTGCTTGGGGTCAAACCAATTTACAAGTAGTATAGCTGGTGACCTTGTGTAGGGCTGTTGTGATGAATGTTAGTAGCCTTAGTAAGGACTTACCCTTATTTTCAATAGAAGCTGCTTCTAAGCAGAGACTATATCACCCTCAACCCTTGCCTGAGCTTCAATTCAGCTGTGTTGCAGTCAAGTCTGTGTCTACCCATGCACTTCACTGATCTGCACCCTGACATGTGGACTTAACTTCTCATCACAAATGTGCCCCATGCTCGGGGCTGGGAGCTGTTACTAGCTGCCTCCCTGCACCTAAACTGCCCCCTTGCTGGGAGCAGTTGCCCTGCTGGCCAGAGGACCCTCTGTACCTCCAAGTCCCCAGGGAGCAACCAGCCTGCACTATACCCTGACAGTACTCATAAATTTGACCATGGTATTGACGTCATTATAAGTTTGTATATTATTGTTTACTTCTAAAACAAGAATTTGACCTGCATATTGAGTTATGTATTCTATATCTAAGAGCCATCCTAAGACAAAAGTTAACTGTGGTACTGGAGTGCTGTGTATAGTTTTTGGACCTAGCTGTTGCAGATCAGCTGCATTTCCCCACACATTTTCTGAGCAGTCAGGAGAAATCCATGCAGGCTGAACTACCCACTAACTTTGTGAGTTGCTGGTGCGTACCTTGAGGCAGTCCATTTAGCCTGAGTTAAAGACCTGTTATTGTCCTGAGAAAGTCAAGTGACAGACTGGCGTGTTAGAATGGATAAAGGAGTACGCAGCCTAGAAAGACAATCCTACAGAGAGCTGGAGTACAAGCTCTCAGTTTTCATGACTTTATGTTTTTCCACTGGTAGAACAGAACTTAATGTTTACATGCTTTACTCGCTGTGAAAAGGGATCAATTTCAACGAAAGATGAGGGAAGCAGGCAGACCACACCTTGGGGTGGAGAATTTTAAGGTATTTAAAGTGTCAGTGGTTTTAAATACTGTTCATTCTATTTCTGTGGACATATACTGGTGCTCTAAGATACTCTGTTTCTTAAATACCTTCAAGGGCTAGGCAGCAGAGACAGCAAAGGTGACGTATCTTCATGCTGTTAGATTTGTGGATAGCCGAGCTAGCTCTTGATGACTGTCTATGTGAAAATACTCTCGGCATAAATCCTTCAGTACTACATCTCACTCTAGTGTAGCACATAAATCGTCTTTCTTGGTTTTAGCCTTTCTGTGGGTCAGATAGTCTCTGAGAACTATTAAAAACAGGCTTACTCTGTAGCATTACCTTAAACAGCATTTTTTGTATGTGAAGCTAATTAAATTTATTTACACTGAGCAACAGAAACAAGGCTTTATATCTGAGAAGAATAGGGAATCTCTTCTTTCACCACCCAATGCCCTTTTGAAAACTTCCTGTAGTTATTTCTTATGCCCTTCCAACACCTGTTACTACCAAATGTAATCAAATCCAGTCTTTTCATTCAGTCTACTGGTTATCCTACTGTAGCAGTAACTTTAGACTCAGGTTGAAGGAACTAAGAGTAAACTGCAGCTCTGCTTCACTCTGTCCTAGGTTTGGCCAGGACAAGGTTAATTTTCACCAGAATCCAGGAAGGGGCACAGCCGCGTGGGCTGACCCCACCTGGCCAAACAGAGCCGGGTATTCCATACCATGGGCCGCCATGCTGGGTTCCGGTGGGGGGGGGCGGCACGGCGGGAAGTCACTCGCGGCTCGGGAGCTCGTGGCGCCGGTCTGGTCCGGGAGAACAGCTCTCTGGGTCGTGCAGTTTGTGTTGTGTTTTCTCCTCATCTGTATCGTTGTTGTTACTGTTCCCTTTGTTTGCTGTTCTGTTAAACTGCCCTTATCCCAACCCACCAGTTTCTGCCTGTTCCTTTCCATTCTCCGCCTGTGCTTGGACCTCACCTCATACGGGAGCCATTTGTCTCACAGTAAGAAACTGAGAAGAAAACACGAATAATGCTGAAGTAGATGTGGGATCAGCCAAACTGTTCAGCTTCCCCATAGTCTGACTGATTGAAACAACCCCATTTCAGTATACAATAGCACACACTAAGGAGATTTCAGTTTTCATCTGTAAAGTACATTCATTGCTTAAGTTGTCAGGCGTTCAGTTGTCAGCCTGCCAAATTCACTGAAAAATGCAGCAACTTAACATTAAATTATAAATAAACAGGAAGTCAGTATTGTATTATGGAGAACTTCCAGTCTCTTTGCAATTAACATCAAACTTCCCATTAGAATCTCTAAAATTTAACTTTGTAGATTTAGATTTGGTTTTGTGTTTGTTTTTTCTTTCTTCAGATTCTGTTTAATTGAATAAAGTTCTAATAGGGTTTTCCATGGAAAAATGGAATATTAAATAATCCATTTAATATTCATTAAATATTAACATTTTTCGGGAGCTCTATTAGCAATACTTTGCAAGAGTATAGAGCTTTGAGGACTTTTAAGTTCAACAATCTTCCACAACTCTTCACATCTTCTCTTCAGCCTGCAAAAGCGATAATGATTGAATAAAGGTAATTGGGTTCTAAAGTTTACAATTAACTTGCTTGTAATTAGCTTGAGCTTTAGGTTTAATCTTCTTTTGGTCACTTATGTAACTAAATGCTTTCAGCTTCTCTCTTGATCTAACAGATTTAATGAAGTAGGTGTATGCAAGACCTTTGCGTGTCTTTACTTGGATCAGAAAATGTCTTTTCTTGGATTTGAAAAATGTCCAGCATAAGGATTCCATGGACTTTTAGAGCTCGGTGCTACTAAAATAACCTGTATTACTAGAATAACTGAATTTCTAGGATAAAGATTTTTATCAGGTGAGTGATATTTACAGCCTTCCAATATATTTTTCTTCGAAGAAACAAACAAACCTCTCCAAATATACTTTCTTGAAGCCTCTCAGGATAGGCAACGGTGTAATCTGCCAAAAACTAAGGTTTGAAAATCTTGGACTCAAGCATGTACTTATCTAATCTACCTGAATTAGATTATTCTAGTTGTGGAAGATGCTATCAGCATTCTGAGCCTCAGAATCATACAGTTGTTTTAGCAATGATCATCCAGCCCGGACTTTAAACTCCACTGTTAGGGGGAATAGCTATGCTTACATCTAAACATATGATCTGTAATTACAAATCTAGTGTCTTAATAATTGTTCTTTTAAGACCCTAATAGGAACCCAAATCATCAATTTCGTCCAAAAGGCAGAGTCGAAGGATATGTTATGTAAGTGGTGCACTTCCAAAAATAAAAATCCATGCGTGAAATGTCAAACACCTGAATAATTACAGCAACAAAAATAAAATTATTCTCATTATCTATTCTGCCAGATGGAACTACCTAAAACTCAGAGAATATATGACTTCAGGAGTTAGTTAAAAGTATAAATAAAAGGGGCAATCTGTTATTATCCATTAAAATGATTTAGTTTATCTGTATTCAAAATTATAAACCTGAATACTTTTTCAAAATAGGCACCTAAACTAAGTACCTCAATTTTATTTTAATCTTCCTTACCTAGGGTAATCTCATATGGATCCAACTGCTCTCTAGAAATATTGTTTTTTCCCATTAGCTACAGACAAAACAGTGTAACTATCAGCTTTTCAAATTTTTGGGATGAAATCAAGGCCCAGGACTGTAAAACTGTAGTTATACACAAAACCAGAAATGTTTCGATCTTGACGGAACTGGACACCTAGATTTTGTGTCACAGCGAGCCCTGTATATGATTAAGAAAGTATGCATTCTTGCTAGTAAGTACCCATTTCTGGATGGTCCCATGATATTAGCTGCATGCCTGTGCTGAAATTTTTTTCTCAGGCAGAGCATGAGATAGTCCTTTTCCACATGAATTGAGGCATTGGGTGTATCTGATGGCCTTTTCTGGATGTGTTTGTATGTATCTGGTACAGTCAAAAATACATTTCTGCTGGAGAACACTGTAGCTCTCTCCTTAGGAAGACACAGAAAATACCTAGTAATATGAAGAACAGACCTAGCAGATGTGGAGCTAGAGATGTCGGTACAGTGGAATCTATAGAGATATGTAAGGAAATAAATTATATTATGTACTATACTAATTATAGACATAGACAATAAATCAGTATCTGTTAAATGCCCTGGAAGCAGAGACTGAAAGTCAGGACATGCTTTTTGCTGCTTGTAGGCTTAATTCCGGCATTACAGAGACAGGACTTATTCTCTGTACCCTTTCTTGGCATGAGATAGTTTGAATTTCTTCCTGGATGTTTCATGGCTACAACAGAAATGAAGAGTGACATAATCCCAGAAAGGTTCACAGGCTGATGATTATAGAATACTGTCATGAAAATTGTGATTCTTACAGGTCTCTCATTCTATAAGTGAATATTCCGTCCATAAAGCTATTTCAAAAAAAAGAGCAGGAGTCACCAGCAGCTGTTTTAAATACAAGCCTATAACTATGATTAATCATAATTCTTACTCAGTGTTTCTGTATACTGGGAGATATACTGAATGTATACTGTATACTGAATGTTAGGTCACTGGAGCTCAGTATAATTTAGGAGAGAAAATGGATTTGAAATATTCAAAACACAGACACTGCACAGGATCAGAAGCATAAGTCTTGATCCCGGAGGACTTCAAAGTCAAACAAGTGCTGCTTATTTTCACAGAGATTTTCTGGAACATAATTCTGTATTTACATGCCTGAGTTCCACATAATATTTTGGAGCTATACCAGGGAAGTGTAAATAAAGAGAAGAAAATCAGAACTTTGAACAAGATAAACGGAATTTTCTTTGCAGTGAAGAACATTTTTCTTTTTTTCCAATGGTATACAAATTTCATAAAGATTTCATCCTGTTTATAATTTATAGGACTATTCAAAATAGCCAGAAAGTGTTTCATCCCCCTTTAATTTAACTTTCTATTCACAGAAATACAACTTCTTTTTTTTACACTTGGAAATGTTTATTTGTGTTTTCTATTCTTTTATTTTTAAATGTTTAAATATTTATGTTCTACATGTGGTGCAAGGAGCTGTGAAGTTGAATAAAAATCATTAATAATACAACTTACACTATTAAATATTGCATAATTTTGCTCACATATTTTCAAATGATTAACATAAGTTTATTTTACTTTTTACCTTGCAGGCAACCTTAAACTTCAATGGATGATATATGGCTTAATAAGTAATCTGCTAGCAGCCAAAGATGAACTTTTAAGTATTTTAAAATTTCTTAAGTTCTTCCAGGCAAGCAGTAGCATTACTTGAGGAGTACTTAAATAGGCTTAAAAACACCAGTTGAAATTGCTTTTCTAGTACCTAGGTTAGTAGACATTTATAGTGTGATATCAGAGAACCTGAGAAAGTGGAAAGAAGTAGACTTCCAGTCAAGGTTCTTGAGGCATAACACGCTGATAGACCTGGAAATCAACATCACAATTATCTTACCTTTTTCATCAATAATAAAACATATGTTCGAAAATTAGTTTTCTTAATCTGAATATTGAACAGCACTAAAGAAATTGCTCTTGATAAGTGAAGAATCAGAAATGGAATCAATTTAATAATTTTTTTTTTTTTTACTTTTTCTTTCTGAAGAGATTGAGTAATACTGGAATGCATTGCACTCTTCTCATCTCTATGCATAACTAGCAATAAACCAGAAGTGGAACACATGGTCTCTTGCTCACTAATCTTCTGGATTTCACATTTTTCCTCATTTAAGTAGTTTACCGATGGCGTGAGAAATCTAAAAAGGTAGTAGCTCATATACAGTTCCCAAATGGTGCCTAAAACTTGGTGTAGTTTTGATGTTGATACACTGCATGACGGAGAAACTAAACAGCATATTAGACTAACCAACCTTGCAGTTCAATTTCTATTCTACTGCCATCTAGGTTGCACATTGGTAATTATATGAAGACTGGTAGCATGGCCTTAGTATGAGTACAATTCTACATTTTTAACACAAAACAACATAGGATGCATGATAATCCATTGTTGTAATCAAAGATTAAATATTGGTTATAATAATAAACCTAAATCCATTAACAGGGAAAAATGCACAGAAGTGTACTTCAGGTATGTTGGAACATTAGCATGTGGTTAAAGCTGGGAATATGTTAATTTCTTTCCTGAAAGAGGATTATTTCTTCACTAAAAACTGTCAACAAATATTACGGTTATAGCCTGTCACCATAAAGTTATTGAAATAAATTTCTGTTTTTAGGAGATATTATGTGTTTCAGCTAACATAAATCCAGTAGATGATAGATTGCTTCTGTTTATGCTACCTTTTGACATTTTTTAGGTGAAAAGAAAGATGATATTGATATGGACTTGGGAAAGATGCCGGTGTGGCTAAAACCCTGACCTCATCCTAAAGAGCATGTACCAGAGGAAAGAAATACATTTTCAGCGATCTTTCAATTTTCTGTTGAAAATGAGGTAATTCTCTAAAAGTACATGCCAGTAGTTGAAAAACAAAGTCTGGGAGTAGTGCTTACACGAGTGATGTAAAAGAAGCCTAGTACAGTCAAACCATAAATAGATGCCTTCTTTTGAAGATGTTTACATATGTTTGGAGGAGTGTGAAATGCATAATTAAAAATTGTTACTTTCATTGTGAAATATTTCATCAGAATAAAACATACAAATCTGTGCTACGTAACAGCTATTTTATACGTGTTGTGTCAAGGACTCACTGAGTGACATATTACTTTGTCAGTCACACAGTCACATAGTAAATGTCACATTTCTTAAAAGTAGGCATCCTGCTGTTCAAGGAGCTCGGTGTTTCTCTCCCTGTATCTCAAATGCTCTGTTACTTCTACGTGTGAAATCAGATAGAGCAACGAAGTAAATCTGAGGGAGGCAGTGAGAGGTAGAGACTTACAAACAAAAAATAACACATGCACAAATGAAAGGTTTATAAATAACATACCATTCCAAGACAACACTGAAGGAGGGAACAAATTCTAAAATGACCTTCTTTGTGCCACAGCATCAAGAAATCAGTCCTGTATTTTTCATCTTTTAGATATATATAAAACACATTTTGTGAACTTCCCTGTTAAATTTTTTTTTTTCCCCCACTGTTGGGGCTGATGTAGCTTGAGAGTTAGCATGACTAGGCCGCTTAAGAAAAACAGTTAGCATAACTGAACAGGCCGCTGGAAAGGGCAGCTAAGAATAACAATTGAGAAAGTGCTGATAGTGCACATGATGTGGGTTAGCAAAAAGAAGAAATGTTCAAGGATGTGGAGGCGGTCTGTTGCTATTAGCGTTAGTGCATAGTTACCAATCATAAGGAATATGGGGTGCGTGAACAGCGCGTGATTTATGTCTGTAGCCTATCCGAATAAGCGTGATTGCATGTACAGATATGAAAAATGTATATAACCATGCAAGCGGAGCAATAAAGTGAACCGACTGTGCATTGAATCAATGTGTGAGAGTCGTTCCTGTCCCTGCATGGACGCTGAAACTCGGCACCCCGCTTATGCTGTCAGCTTGATATCTCTGCCCCTGTGAGATTTAAAACCTGGTGCACTGAGAGAGTGGATGTTTTAACACTATTATTACTATTACTGTAGTGTACAAAGTAAACACTCTTGCACTACTGTATATTGTCTCTTATATATTCTGAAAAATTCCCTTTAGAAGCTAAATTAACACCTTGTATGCCTTTAAGGGCTAATAATATGTTCGCCTGTGCGCTTCTAGGGAAAAACTAGCCTTTTTATGTTATGATTTCGGGACCTTAATAGCAATCTTGCCATGTTCTCCACCTTCACAATATATTCCTCCTGTTCCTCCCTTTATTCATTAGCAGATCTAGTATCTGTTCACTAAGGAAATTCAACTTAGCATCTCTCATATATATATATGTTCATAAATATGTACATATCTAATTTAACACACATACTCCCACACATTAACACAACCATAAACACTTGTAATATATGTATATAAAGTGAGGACAGAACAGTTTGCTCTCTTCAGTTAAAGAATAGAAAGTCTGCATGATATTTTTCACTTTTTTTTATATTCACCGTGTTTCAGAATATGGAGTGATAACACAGACTGAAGTAATAGTACTCTATATATCTCAATTTTGATTAAATTCACATTTTTCCTGTTTCCTCCTACTTCCTCTTTTTAAAAAGGAGATTTGAGTCACTGTGAAAGAAGTTACAGTGGTGAGAGTACATGAAAGTGGGAGTTACTGAAAACCACAAGACTGTAGAATACTAGAGTCATAGAATGGTTTGGATTGGAAGGGACCTTAATGATCATCTAGTTTCAACCCCTCTGCCATGGATAAGGACACCTTCCACTACATCAAGTTTCTCAAAACCCTATTCAACCTGGCCTTGAACACTTTTAGGGAGGGGGCAGCCACAACTGCTCTGGGCATCCTGTTCCAGTGCCTCATGACCCTCAGAGTAAAGAATTTCTTTCCTATATGTAATCTAAATCCACTCTCTTTCAGTATAAAGCTGGTACCCATTGTCCTATCACCACACACCCTTGTAAGAAGTCCCTCTCCAGCTTTCTTGCAGGTTCCTTTTAGAAACTGGAAGGCTGCTAGAAGGTTTCCCAGGAGCCTTCTCTTCTCCAGGCTGAACAGCCCCAACTCTCTCAGCCTCTCCTCATAGGAGAGGTGTTCCAATCTTCTGATCATTTTTGTGACCCTCCTTTGGAACTGCTTCAACTGGTTCATGTATATGCTGTGCTCAGGGCTTCAGATTTCGACACAGCAATCCAGGTGGGATCACACCAGTGCAGAGTAGAGGGATGGAATCACCTCCCTCAAACTGCTGGCCATGCTTCTTTCGATGCAGTCCAGAATATGGTTGGTGTTCTGAGTATCGAGTGCCATGGCCCCCGAAGGAATGCATCCACGAGTGCTGAGGGAGCTGGCGGATGTCATTGCTGAGCCACTCTCCATCAACACTGAGAGGTCCTGGAGCACAGGAGAGGTGCCCGAGGACTGGAGAAAGGCCAATGTCATGCCAATCTTCAAAAAGGGCAAGAAGGAGGACCCAGGCCGGTCAGCCTCACCTCCATCCCGCGTAAGGTGATGGAGCAGCTCATCCTGGAGGTCATCATGAAGCAAGTGGAAGAAAAGAAGGTTATCAGGATTAGTCAGCATGGATTCACCAAGGGGAAATCATGCCTGACCAATCTGACAGCTTTCTATGATGACATGACTGGCTGGGTAGACGAAGGGAGAGCCATGGATTTTGTCTACCTTGACTTCAGCAAGGTTTTCGACACAGTGTCCCATAACATTCTCCTAGAGAAGCTCAGGAAGTATGGGCTAGATGAGTGGTCGGTGAAGTTGATTGAGAACTGGCTGAATGACAGAACAGAGGGTTGTCATCAGCGGCGCTGAGTCTAGTTGGAGGCTGGTAAATAGTGGTGTCCCTCAGGGATCAGTACTGGGCCCAGCCTTGTTCAACTTCTTCATCAATGACCTGGATGAAGAGTTAGAATGTACCCTCAGCAAGTTTGCTGATGACACCAAACTGGGAGGTGTGGTAGACACAACAGAAGGCTGTGCTGCCATTCAGCGTGACCTGGATAGGCTGGAAAGTTGGGCAGAGAGGAATCTGATGAGGTTCAACAAAGGCAAATGCAGGGTCCTGCACCTGGGGAGGAACAACCCCATGCACCAGTACAGGCTTGGGGCGGAGCTGATGAAGAGCAGCTCTGCGGAGAGGGACCTGGGTGTCCTGGTGGACGACAGGTTAACCATGCGCCAGCAGTATGTCCTGGCTGCCAAGAAAGCCAATGGCATCCTGAGGTGCATTAGGAGGAGTGTGGCCAGCAGGTCGAGGGAGGTTCTCCTTCCCCTCTACACTGCCCTGGTGAGGCCTCATCTGGAGTACTGTGTCCAGTTCTGGTCTCCCCACTTCAAGAAAGATGAGGAGCTACTGGAGAGAGTCCAGCGGAGGGCTACAAGGATGATGAGGGGACTGGAACATCTGCCCTACGAGGAGAGTCTGAGGGAGCTGGGCTTGTTCAGCCTGAAGAAGAGAAGGCTGCAAGGGGACCTAATATATACTTACAAATATCTGAAGGGTGGGTGTCAGGAGGATGGGGCCAAGCTCTTTTCAGTGGTGCCCAGCAACAGGACAAGGGGCAATGGGCACAAACTGAAGCATAGGACGTTCTGTCTGAACATGAGGAAGAACTTCTTCCCTCTGAGGGTGACGGAGCACTGGAACAGGCTGCCCAGGGAGGTTGTGGAGTCTCCTTCTCTGGAGATATTCAAGACCCGCCTGGACGGGGTCCTGTGCGGCCTGCTGTAGGTGACCCTGCTTTGGCAGGGGGGTTATACTAGATGACCCACAGAGGTCCCTTCTAACCTCAAACATTCTGTGATTCTGTGATTCTGTGATTGCGAGGTCATGTTGAGCCTCTCATCAACCTGCACCCCCAAGTCCTCCTCCTCAGGACTGCTCTTGACTCATTCTCTGCCCAGCCTGTATCTGGGCTTGGGATTGCCTTGACCCATGTGAAGGACCTTGCACTTGGCTTTGTTGAACTTCATGAGGTTTGCACAGGCCCACTTTTCAAGCCTGTCAAGGTCCCTCTGGATGACATCCCCTCCCTCCAGTGGGTTGACTGCGCCACTCATCTTGGTGTGTCCCATCAAACCTGTCGACTGTGCCACACATCTTGGTGTTGTCTGCAAGCTTGCTGAGGGTGCACTCAATCCCACTGTCCATCTTGTCATCAAAGAGGTTAAACAATGCCAGTCCCAAAACCTACCCCTGAGGAACACCACTTGTCACTAGCCTCTACTTGGACATCGAGAAGTTGACTGCAATGCTTTGTGTGTGGTCATCCAGCCAAATCTTTATCCACTGAGTGGTCCATCCATCAAATCTATGTCTCTCCAATATAGAGACAAGGACGTTGTGCGGAACAGTGTCAAATGCTTTGCACAAATGCAGGTAGATGACATCAGTTGCTCTTCCGTTATCCACCAACGCCATAACCCTGTCGTAGAAGGCCACCAAATTTGTCAGACACGATTTTACCTTAGTAAGGTCATTGTGGCTGTCACCAGTCACCTCCTTCTCTTCCATGTTCCTTAGCGCAGTTTGCAGGAGGATCTGCTCCATGATCTTGCCAGGCACAGAGGTGAGACTGACTAGCCTCTAGTTCCCTGGGTCTTCCTTTTTACCTTTTTTAAAAATGGAGATTGTTTTTCCCATTTTCCAGTCAGAGGGAACTTCACTGGACTGCCACTACTTCTCACATATGATGGAGAATGGCTTAGCAATTTCATCTGCCAGTTCCTTCAGAACACGTGGATGCCCCTCATCAGCTCCCATGGACTTGTGCACATTCAGGTTCCTTAGATCGTCTCGAACCTGATCTTCTCCTACAGCGGGACATTCTTCAATCTCCTCGTCCCTGCCTGTGCCTCCTCTGACTTGGGTGTTGTGGCTGGAGCGCTTGCCTGGGGAAGACTGAGACAATAAACTCTTTAAATACCTCAGCCTTCTCCATATCCAGGATAAACAGGTCTCCTGTTTTCTTCCCAAGAGGGCTCACATTATCCCTAGTCTTTCTTTTATCACTGATGTACCTATAGAAGCTTGAGTTTTGAATATGAGGCTCAAGAGCTAATAGAGAGTACCAAGTTAATATATAGGCTACAGTAGAATTTAAGGTGCATATAAGAATAGATACAGTACATTAACCTAACCTGAGATCAGTAGAATTTAGCAATATAAAAGTCTTTGCAAATCTGAACTTTATGTATTGTTAAATGTAGAATTCATTAAAACAGATTCAGTCCACCTAAATCCTATTATAATTAAGGAGTAATTAAGGTCCTGTGCAGCCTGCTGTAGATGACCCTGCTTCAGCAGGAGGGTTGGACTAGATGACCCACAGAGGTCCCTTCCAACCCCTACTATTCTGTGATTCTGTGATTCTGTGATTCTGTGATTCTGTGATTCTGTTAGATCTTCCTGACTAGGACCTTACGAAGCAATGATATGAAATTAAAGCGACAACACATATACAAATATATTTATTGTTTAAAAATCTTCAAAATTGTTGAAGTCATTTTTTGCTTCTCTTTTGATTTCATCACTGTACATTTTAATTCGATATTTCACCATTCAATATTATGTTTTTTTTCTACCTGGACTATGGCGACATTTCACTGTGATATTTGTGCCCACAACGCATACTGTTACATTTTATACAGAATTATCCTTTCTCTGCTGAATGTTATAAAATGTACATATTTGCTCCCACTGAACTCAATAGTGAGACTGGATGGCATTAGTAGCTGGAAGGGGCCCAACTGATTGTCTGAAAACAAGACTGAAAGATATAAAATAGTTTAATAGTTCATTTTTGCCAGAGGCTGACAGAGCGCTACCTTCTGGCTTCTGTGGGGAGCAAGATTTTGTACTTTTTTGCAGAAAGTGATTCAGCAATGTTACCTGGTCACAGAGAAGATCAGCCATACACCGAGAAGCATTAGGAGGAGCATAGTCAAGGTTGAGGGAGATGATCCTTCCCTGCTACTCAGAACTGTGAGACCACATCTGAAACCATGTCTGGGGTGTTGTGTACAGTGCTGGGTTTCCCAGTATGAAAGAGACATGGGTATACTGGAGAGAGTTCAGCAGAAGGCCACCAAGTTGGTCAGGGACCTGGAGCACATACCGTAACAAGAAAGGCAGAGACAACTGGAGCTGTTCAGCCTGGGAATGAGAAAATTGTGGGGACTCTTCATTGCTGTGTGTTGCTACCCCATGGGAAGGTGTAAATAAGATCGAAGTTAGATCCTTCTTGGAGGTGCTGAATCAAGAACAAGAGGTGACAGACAAAAGTAACAGAGGAAATTCGTTTTCAAAATTTAAAAAAAAAGTTTAAAAAATTACATGATGGTGATCAAACACACTCAAAGACAGTTTGCTAGAGAGATTTTGGAGTCGACATCCTTGGAGATATTCAGCCCTGACTGGATATGGACTTGACCAGTTAGCTCTGCGTTGGTCCTGTTCTGAGCAGGATATTGGACAAGATGACCTGGATATCCCTTCCAGCTTATAGGATTCTGTGATTCTGTAATTGCATTTGTTTTGCTTCCTGACCAGGCAATAAAGTTCTTTTTTGAAGAGTCCAGGAAATTGCAAGTAGTCTCTGCTTTAAAAAGCACAATGTGATAATCTGTATTATCCCTCTGGTTCAAATCTAGAGCCATTCCTTGTATCTAACTTTTCTGATTAGACAGCTTTCAGTCTTTAAATTTGTTTAGTATTGACCACTCCTCCTTTGTCAATATCCTCATATTTAACAGTTCTGCTGATAACATGTCTAGTTGCAAAATTGTGGAGCTGTCTATACCCAAGTCTGACTGTGCCTAAATCAGACATATATTTCATTTTGTTTGGAAAACGTGCACAGTAGCTGGATCATGTTTCCTTTTTAGGTTATTTAATGCACTGTGTACGTGACAAATGAATTAGGTAATAAAAGACATTTTAGAAGAAGAAAAAAAGTTTTATTAGCAAAGAAACGGTAAAAGGAAAAATGCAAAATATAAATAATTCCGACTGCCAAATAACAGAAGGTAACCTTAATGACATCCATAATACTGGTCATGGGACATTTCGTATTATACATTAGTCCATTGTGTAAATTACTGATTATTAAACTATCATTCAGTTAAAATCACACTGAATCACACTAAGACAACTACATTTTATTTAGATTTCACCTGAATCTGCTGACCTGATTAAAAATAAATCAACCTGTACAACCACTCTAAAGCCTCAAATACTTTATTAATTTGAAGTGAATGAAATGCAGATTAAAGCAAAGAAGAAAAAAAAACCCCTTGTGCATTCCTTTTGCTTTTAAACTTTCAGTTATTCATCCTATACAGATTATTTTAGCCATTACTTATTCAGATAATATTAATATTTCCATTTACCTCATGATCCTTTAAGAACTGTCAATTATTGTCACATCATGAAGATTCATTCTAAAATGAAGAAAGTGTTTGAAGGTCTGACTTCCCCACCAATCAAAAGGATGAGGACATAACTGTCAACTGTTTTTATATTAGCAGGTATGCTATCCTGTAAACACTTCATCCACGATACTGGAAGAACAGATCTTGCAGTCATCAGAGCTATAGGGTGGGCAACAGGACTTTGCGCATATCTTTCCTGCTGTCCACAATGGCACAGCTTCTGACATGGCAAAGTGAAGAAGCTCAGCTAATTTAAGCACATTAAATGTGATTTGTCTGTTTTAAATTCAGCCATCTAAACTTTAGGTATTTTTTCTACTTTTGTCCTCCTACGGTTAGTAAAAACAGATGGAACCATCAGAGTCTATCATGAAGGAACATTCATGCTACAGGTATCAGAGGGGTCCTCCAAAAAGCTTCAGCAATCAAAAACTGAGGAATTTGAAATTATTATACCAAGGCACTGTCCCACTTATTTCTATAGTTTAGTCAGTCCCTACCTACATACCTATATGTCTCCTTCCTTGACATGCCTGCCCATCCACAGAGTCACTTAATGGTTGAGGATGGAAGAGACTTTCAAAGGTCATGTGTTCCAACCTTTCTGTTGAAGCAAGGCCACCTACAGTCACTTTCCCTGGACCACATCCAGACAGCTTTTGAATATCTCTAAAGATGGAGATTCCATAGCCTCTCTGGGCAACATGTGTCAGTGCTCAGTCCACAAAATATGTATTCTTGAGTCAAGTTTTTTCTTTCTTACTACATCAAAGAAGTATGAAATGCCTGCTTTACCATTAGCTGCTTTGACAGATGGATCATTTGTACTCACAATATCTTAATTTGTTGACCAATTTGATACTAGCACACAGTAGCTGCTATACAAAAATGCTGTGTACAATGCACTTTCCAGTTGTACTGCACTTGCGGTTGTCAAAATGAAAGTATTTTTTGTGTATGTTACGTAAATCAGATCAACTATATTTAGCAGACCATGTATACTATTTGTTGGTGACATGTTTAGAGTCATTTTAGTAGAAGAGATTATTTTTGCTTAAAATGAAGAAAATTTATTCATATACACAACATAAGAGAGGGAATTATTGACAAAAAATAGATTTAATATTTAAGAAATGTTAAAGAAAGTGTTGTGGAAAGCCCAGTTTAAAGTCAGTATCACTGGAAGAAGGAATTTCTAGGGTATGACACAACAGACAGAAAAAATGATAACTTAGAACAAGGCTATGATGAATAAATTCGATGCTAAAATCATAAAGCTTGGATTCAGTGAGGTACAAAATGAGGAGCCATTAGTTTGGAGACCAGAATAATGAATAAGGAAGATGATACTAAGCATGGCATTTTGAAAGGATGTTAGGAATACAAGAAATAAGACAGAATAATTTGGAACTACATCAGTCCTTGTTGATAATAATAGAAATTTGATACAATGCTTTTTGAATGTTATTAAAGCCATGTATCACATAACTCAGACACAGTGCAATCAAAATAATCATAGCAGAGTAGAAGTGTATCAGATTAATTCAAAGCATCCAAGAATTGCAAGTAAAAAAGAGAAATATCAAGAAGAAAATTCTTTATGCTGGAATACCAAGCAGGATGATATAATAAAATAGTACGATAAGAAGAAAATGAAACAAAAAAAAATTCCTGGACTTTTTCACATCTTACTAAGAAGTTTATTTGCTTCCTGGTATCCATAACCACTTCTGGATGGAACAAACTGTATGACTGTGTGCTCAAATAGAGATCATAAGAGACAGTTTAGTTCCAGTATCCCCTTTGGTGACAATCTGTGCAGCAGGGCTCACTATTGTGTGGACATCTGTGGTACTCATAGTCTCTAGCAGCATAGCTACAAAATTGTCAGACCTGTAGTATTAAGTTCATGTGGTGCTGAAGAAAAAAACATGAAGTAGACAAGGTATGTTCAGGTCTTTCCTATGCTGCTCTAGTACTGGAAAAGCAAGCAGTTTAGTATTTTAGAAAACAGTGATTTCTATTAGGATAACAAAACCGTTACCTGTGTGTTATGTACCATGTGAAAAACAATGCAAGGATATTTCTTTGGAAAAGAATAATTCTTCTTGCAATTTGTAGAGGTCTTAAAGTAAAATAACACAAATATGTGCAAGAATTGGAGAGAGATATAAAATAAAAAACAGCTATGCAAATGTGATTAGAAGTTCACAACAAAACAAAAAAAAACTGTTTAAAGATATATTTATGTTGTGGTCTAACCCCAGTGGGCATCTAAGTACCACATCACTGCTAATTCACTCCCACCACAACTGGATAGGGGAAAGAATCAGAAGGGTGAAAGTGTGGGTTCACATAAAGACATTTTAATAGGTAAAGCAAAAGCTGCACTCTCAAGCAAACCAAACAAGGAAGTCATTCACTGCTTCTCATCAGCAGGTAGGTGTTCACCCATCTCCAGGAAAGCAGGACTCCATCACGCATGCTGGTTATCTGGGAAGATAAACTTCATAAGTCCAAACATTCCCCTTTCCTCTTTCTTCCCCCTAGTTTTATTGTTAAGGATGATGTCATATGGCATTAAATATCCCTTAGTTGACCCTAACTTGGTTGGTTAGGGTCGACTATCCCAACTGTATCCCGACTTCAGGGAGGTTGTGGAGTCTCCTTCTCTGGAGATATTCAAGACCCGCCTGGACAAGGTCCTGTGCAGCCTGCTGTAGGTGACCGTGCTTGAGCAGGAGGGTTGGACTAGATGACCCACAGAGGTCCCTTCCAACCCCTACCATTCTGTGATTCTGTGATTCTTGGGCACTCCCAGCCTACTTACGGATGGGTTGGTACGAGACACAGAAAAGGCCTTGATGCTCTGTAAACACTGCTCAGCAGTGACTAAAATATTAATGTATTATCAACACTGTTTTCAGCATAAACAAAAAGCATAGCCTCATATCAGCAACTATGAAGAAAATTAACTCTATCCCAGCCAAAATCAGCACAATTTCTTTAGAGAATTTAAAAATATACTCAGTCAATGTGAATAATCTGTCAAAAAGTGAAAGTTGATATTTGGTGGGAAATAAAGTACCTGTAAATACAAGGCAGTATATGATCACAGAGGTCCCCTCGCAGCCTTCTCTTCTTCCGGCTGAACAAGCCCAGCTCCCTCAGACTCTCCTCGTAGGGGAGATGTTCCAGTCCCCCCACCATCCTTGTAGCCCTCCGCTGGACACTCTCCAGTAGCTCTTCATCTTTCTTGAAGTGGGGAGCCCAGAACTGGACACAGTACTCCAGATGAGGCCTCACTAGGGCAGTGTAGAGGGGGAGGAGAACCTCCCTCGACCTGCTGGCCACACTCCTCCTAATACACCCCAGGATGCCATTGGCCTTCTTGGCAGCCAGGGCACACTGCTGGCTCATGGTTAACCTGTCGTCCACCAGCACACCCAGGTCCCTCTCCGCAGAGCTGCTCTCCAGCAGGTCCACCCCAAGCCTGTACTGGTGCATGGGGTTGTTCCTCCCCAGGTGCAGGACCCTGCATTTGCCTTTGTTGAACCTCATCAGGTTCCTCTCTGCCCAACTTTCCAGCCTATCCAGGTCACGCTGAATGGCAGCACAGCCTTCTGGTGTGTCTACCACACCTCCCAGTTTGGTGTCATCAGCAAACTTGCTGAGGGTACATTCTAACTCTTCATCCAGGTCGTTGATGAAGAAGTTAAACAAGACTTGGCCGAGTACTGACCCCTGGGGGACACCACTATTTACCAGCCTCCAACTAGACTCAGCGCCGTTGATGACAACCCTCTGAGTTCTGCCATTCAGCCAGTTCTCAATCCACTTCA
The DNA here is from genome assembly GCF_030867145.1 of Opisthocomus hoazin. Lineage (NCBI taxonomy): Eukaryota > Metazoa > Chordata > Aves > Opisthocomiformes > Opisthocomidae > Opisthocomus > Opisthocomus hoazin. The sequence continues at coordinate 58,617,730 of NC_134414.1, read as the reverse complement.
CCGACCACTCATCCAGCCCACATTTCCTGAACTTCCTTAGGAGGATATCATGGGAGAGTGTGTCGAAAGCCTTGCTGAAGTCCAGCTAGACAACCTCCACGGCTGTCCCTTCGTCTACCCAGCCAGTCATGTCATCTTAGAAAGCTATTAGATTGGTCAGGCATGATTTCCCCTTGGTGAATCCATGCTGACTACTCCTGATAACCTTCTTTTCTTCCACTTGCTTGATGATGGCCTCCAGGATAAGCTGATTATTTGACTGCCTTTTGGGTATATGGCCTTGCTGGACTTGTGTCCCGATCCGATATCGGGGAGGTTTCGATGCAATCCCAGGACACGAGATTAAGATGCAAACGCAGTCATATGCCATGCGACCTTCTAAACTTTATTTTCGGTGATCCGGGAATCGGAGTTCTGGCGGGGACGGCAGCAGGGGTGGAGGATGGAGAAGACGAGACAGGAAAAAAAAAGAATAAAGTCGGAAAAAACCCAGCGGGCGAGGAAAAGAAGTGTGTGGGGGGGAGGAGATCAGTTACCACCACCACGGATTCGACGATGTCCAGTGATGTCCTGTTGGCTCAGTCTCTGTGCAGGTGTGGATGCCACGGCGAGGGCAGTGCCCAGCAGCGAGGCAGCGAGGAGAGCAAGAGGGCGGCGAGGAGGAGAGCAAGAGCGCGGCTAGGAGCATGTGCTGCCCTCTTACAGGGGCATTTGTGTATGCGCAGAGCATATCCACATACATGCAGTTCGTGCCATGCGTGCTGCCTGCTTAGACAAGTCTGTTCTTGCCCGTCCATGGGCTACTCTGTGCGCAATTGCTTTCTGCAGGTTGTTGTGGCGGTTTCTTTCCAGAGGCCAGCAAGAGATGACAATGGCAATGTCGAGACAAAACCAGTTTGTAGCGGTCTTCTACAACTTGTCAATGCCAAAGGAAGACATGCTCGGACTCCTGGGTCAAGAATGGAAGAGTTAACAAAGGGAGCATTTCAACTTGAACAACAAGCTTCGCTTATCTTATCAGACAGAAGGAAGGGGTGATGGCCCACCACTGTAAATTAAGTGACCTCTGGGGTGCGACAAAGACTGCACAGCCAGAGGTTGCTTCAGGTAAGAAATAGAAGGCCCCCTAAGCATGTACCAAGATCCCTGCTCCAAAGGCTTGTTGAACTGCTGAGTCACGCTTCTGATGACACAACATACCATGCCAAAAACCAATCAACACATAACAATAGATTTCGTCCCACCTTGCCAAAAATCTCAAAAGTATAAAAATTGGCACCTGAAAACTCTCTTAGGAGGAGGAGCCAAGTAAAACCCTTACCTGACAGACAGGTTGACAGGCCTGAACCTCTCTTGCCCCCAGGAAGGGACTCCTTTTTGGTAAGCGTCACACTGCTGAGTTTGTCAGACATATGCCCAGGAAGACATTGCTATCTGCAGTGCTAAACTATTACCTTGAGCTCAACTTTTGTAAACAGTGCATTTATCAACGGCAATCTTGAATTTCTGATACCTGTCACTTGAATAAATTACCTATTGTTTCAACTTTGAGAAACTGTTTCAGTGAAAGTCACTGGGAGGGCTCTGACAGGCAAACACTGAATCTAATAAGTGACTACATACTGAACCCCTTACACATAAACCATTGACCAAGTCTGTGACTAGGAGTAAATTCAGCCGCACCTAGACTCCTCTGTGAGAACAGTTTAAAAAGCATGGAGATTCAGCTCTGGACCTTCTGACTCAATGGGAGCGCTTTCCCCTTGCCACTTATCAGACTTCTTTAACCCTTTTGACATGACACACCTCTAGACATGTGCAAGTACTATTGGCAAATTACTTATTCAACTTACGCTTCTTCAATTTTTTAGGGAAATAATAGTCAAGGTAATGACCCAGCTTTGGGAAGAGACTGGAAAAATACGATAACCAAGTATCAAAATTACAATTATGAGTTAGTGTAGGAAAGGTCTAATTTAAGTTTCACAAGAGAAAGGATGTGCTTAGAAATTCAGGTTTGTATGTGGGGAGGGAATAAAGTTTTGGGCATTAGAACAGGAGGATATGCATCAGACCAAGGGTTAGTATGGAGTTGTGGAATGGGTTACAGGTTAAAATTAAGTCAGGATTCTTTTCTTGGAGGCCACTACTTAAAAAAGAAAAAACACAGGTGTTTCAGAGCAGCAGTCTAGTTTAGTATAATCTTAGACAGGTGTCTTATGTAAGAGATGAAGGAATTTCAAATATATTGCCTGCAGAGTTTGTTCAGTCTAAAGTGGTATGATCTGGTATGCAACATGGATTTGAAACTCACTGTGGACACTGCGAGTGTTGAAAAGTTGAGTGCATATTAATTTCTTGTATATTGTATACTTGGACAAAATACATGCAAGTACTACACATAAGCTCTAGATCTTCTCAGTGATGTAAAATTAAAAAAAAAAACCTCTCAAAAACTCATGCCAAGATATTATTATCACCTTTACTTATACTGGATCTTTCACTCACCACAAAGTATCTGATATGGTCCGTGCAACATGAGATGACGACAAGTGCAGATGGTATTCAAGCTCAGCAGAGTGTACCTACATAACAAAAACAAAATGAAGAAGAAGGGAAAACATCCTTAATCATTAATTTTTCACTTTCACAGAACAAATCAAGTTTAGTGTATTTTGGTGTACATTAACTCTGTTCTTTTGCTCAACATTATTTGATTCTTGTGTAGTCACTGCTGTACAAAACAAACAACTTTCATCAAATGTAATAGTACTACTTTTACTTTTACAGTACCATGAAGTTTTACAGCTACTTAGTGTTGATATATATTCTCAGACACCCCCGCAGACTTTTATATGTTAGAAAGATTTCATGCCTAGTAAAACTAAGACTTAGTGAGTGTAAAAATGCCATCCAGTCCTATAAAAGAAGTTTATCATTTGCAGTATATTTTGCAGATACTTCTTATAAGATTACTTCTAAAAACCTTCTTTGTGTAGTATGGGTTTGTCAGGTTCTAAAGAAGAAAGAAAAAAATCAACAAACATTCCTTCTGCATTTCAAAATCTGATTGCTAAAGGAAGGAACAACTAGCAAGCCTCCAGAACTCCTCATGAGTTATGCAAAATTTTTATCCTTTCTGCTGAACTTACTGAATGAGATACATTACTGCAAGTATCTCAGTTGTTAATCATGCAGATATTTCAACTGAGCATAACACTAAGCATGATCAAATTTAGTTCTTGTTTCTCATGTAATTCAAAGTACAAATTAAAAACCTTTCACAATAAACTTCACAAAGACCAGACTAACAAAAAGATCCCCATGCATTATGCTTATAACAAATTTTTAAGTATCAGAGTATATGGTTTCTTGGGATGAAGAAAGAGCAATGCTAAAGCAGAACCTTTGAAGACACATACTCGGTGGAAGATAAGGTAGAATTATTAGGACAGCTTACTAAAGAACAGTAGATGTTTCCTGTGCTGCGTACATTTCCTACCCTTCCCAGTATGACAGTCTGTAAGCAGTCAAGCGTAAAGCTGTTAATGTCATAACTGGCTGATGTTCCATTGACTTTTCACTTCCAGTGAAAATGAAGACCAGAAAATCCTTTCCCGCTAAGCACCTCCTACTGTGTTAGCCAGTTTTCCCACAGCTCTTCTAAATCGCTAACAAACAAATCATATCTGCTCTGAGTGTTAATTGTGTGGGAGGAACTCCACACACTCCAATATGGTAAACAGAAGCAAAAAAATTAGCTAAAAGAATAAAGGAATTTTCACTAAAAATGTGAAGAGAATTTTAGGTCAGAAAATACAGACCATTTGTGGGATTTTCTTGATTTAGATGGTCTACATTTTAATTCAAAACTACTTTTATGAAACTCAGATTCTATGTTTTATTCTTCTAATCCAATAATAATTTACTTATATTTAAATAATTCTAAAATGTTAAGGGATGAAGTGCGACAAAAGAGTTTATTTAAAAATTCATTGAAAAATTTAAATTATTAGTTTGACATTTAAAAGCTTCTAATTCTGCATTTTGTAGGCAAAAGAAATCAGGCCACTTGACAAAATAGAAGGTATATAGTTCATTACACCTTCAAAGGAATTAATTATACAAAGAAAGATACTAAAGCAGAAGAGAAAACAGTGGTTTCTTTAATTAGCATACTAACATTTGCACTTGGACTTTATAATAAATACTGTATTTTAAGATAATGGTCTATAACTATAATGACAAATCTTATTTCTTTTCTAAATATGTCTCTCACGTCAAACTAAAGTTCTGGAATCCAAGAAAGCTTAATATTATTTCCTAAATGTGTTTCTCTGCTACATAGACATGATAGAAACGAGTGAGAAAATCAGCAATCCGTGTTCTACAAACAAGCCGTATGTTATGCTAGAACGTTTCGAGCAGCACTACTGACAGACAGTATGTTTACATGACAAGTGTACATTGGAGACCATGGAGTTTTACCTGTTATCAACTGTGACAATTTAAACTCTTCTAGCTCTGCAAAAATGCAGTGAGAAGATACAAACTTTAGTGAGAGACAACAGCACTGAAGGAAAAAGACTCACCTGAACAGAGAGAAAAAAAATGTTATTGAAAAAGCATTTAAAACTCTGTGTAGGAAGGAGAAAAACCATGAAGAACTGTTCAAAGTGGGAAATTAAGAAGTAGATTAGAACTACTATACAAATTTGTGGCTGTTTATAGCAGAAGAAATAGGGCAAGAAATGCAAATATTTTAGGGTCAAAAGTGAAGTGTAGGAGATCTACAATGATGGAGAGGTTGGAATGTGGGAAAAGGAAACCTGAATTTGATGCTGAAAAGGGAGACAGGTTAGAGGTAGAAGTAGTTGATTGAGATAGAAGGGAGACAGAGGAGGAGGAAATTTGGCTGTTATATTTCGACAGGTTGGAGTAGTGGGAAGTAAGGTGTGAAGAGTAAAGAGAGGTGGCAGTTGCATTTGCACCTACAGTTGCAGGTGTTGAGTGATAACCTCCCATGAAATAGTCTTAGTTCTAACTGCAAAAACCAAATAAGAAAAGGATAGGACTTTGTAGCAGGTTCATGGAAAAGAGAGCAATATGATACTATTAGTTCCTTCACATTTCTTTTCTTTAGACAAAAAGACTATGGTTATGCAGTTAATTATTCTGACTGTATCACCTTAATATGCTGCCTCAGAAATTCTTTTGTTACTTAATGGCTTGCAAGTCATTGTCTCCAAGACAATAGCCTTTGGAATTTTTACATAAATACAGCTAAATCTGAAAATCATTACTCACAATAGGGCAAGACAAAAATTGGCTTGGATATTGAAAGAACCTTAACAGTCACAAGAGCTGAGATTTATAAAAGAATGTAGACTAGAATTAGACACCAAAGTTTTTTAAACTAAGAACTACATACAAAATCTAGTCAGAAATCATACAATTGAGTTTCTGAGTTTGCATCTTCCTTAAGAATGTGATGCTAGGCCCTCTTAGACACTGCTAAGTCATTAATTCTCACGGCAGTGTTTTAACATAAGTATTGAAGTTCTAGAAGTTATCTGCTACCTGAGTAGCAACTCTTACAATGCCCGTATTAATGGTCAGAAGCTTGGCTTGCCTGTAACAGGATGGAAGTCCTCTTATGGATTACTGTGGCCTAAAGCCTTCTATTACCTTAATTTTGGCCCTGCAGCATTACTGCTACTATCTGAAAGTCTTTTACTTTATCCCAAGAATAGCTTGACTGCTGTTCATATAGGATAGTCCAGAAAGTGTGAAACAAACTGTGAAATTTTATTAATTAGAATGGATTAGACTGACAGACTATAAACAATATAATCTAGTCTGCAAACTAAAGATGCAAAAGTGTACTGGAGACTATGCTAGCCCTTTATGCTGCTTTCAGGGTAAGAATGCTTTGCCATTACTGAAGATCAAAGGGAGAAAAGACATAATGATGTCAGAAGTTTCGATTTTGCTTTGTTTTTGGCTGCTTTGCCTGCTTTGTTTCTTCTGTGAGCCTCACAGTGACCTCCAAGAGTGTCTCAGATAGTTTACATAAATTCTAACAGACGGCCTACTGTAGGGCTGAATTTTCCCCTTTTCCAAACAAGAGTATGGAATTTTCTTTCTTTATTTGTTTGAGTTTTTTTTAATTTATTTGTGGGAAAGCTGTATCAAACAGATGGGGTTTGTATTTTTGCCATATAGACTTAATTCAAACAGACTATGGTCAAAGCTGTTTAGTACTTTGCACCTGCCATATTCTCATGTTATCTCTTGTGTCTAGATTACAATGCACAAAAATAAGTAGCACCACATTTTGGATAGAGACATGTTTTTGGAATAAAAAATCTCTCTGAAATCTGGGGTGTTATTTACAACAATTTTAAGGTTGTTCCTTTCAATACTTTTATGTTCTTTTCTTAGATTCCACCTAGATAAACACAAATAGCACAGGTCGGGTTGGAGAAGAGAGAGATATACATCACTGTTTTGGAAACCATATCGTTTAATTCTGCATAATCTTAAACCTTGCATTAAAATACACTGTTCAACAGTGTCAGACTGTCAACAGAGTCTGAGTCATAAAGTGTTGTGATTAGATATAAACAACCCAGACAACGTGATGATTAGACTTGCTCAATACTGACCTCTTAAATTTTGTCCCTAGCACTGATGTTTTTGTGGAACGTTTGTCAAGTCACAGCTGGTTCATGGAATATTAGTCTGTGGAAACCTGGCTGGTCCAATGGTGAGGCTCTCTTCATTGCATACAAATGCAATTAACATACCACTGAAATTGTTCTGCAGTTTACTTTTCTGCACAAACAGCCACTGTATTTATCACACCTGTGTTGTGTGAATGACACAGGAGATGACATAAAACAATATATCTTTTGTAATGTGGTATACTGTACTAGCAAAAGAAAAAGCTCCTGTGCGTGATGAGCACAAATCTATTTCTTTCAAAAGGGAGTGAAAGATTAAATGCTTTCCTTGGAGTAACAGTCCAGGATTTAGAGTATACAGTAAATCGTATGCAAGAGGCCCAGACTGGAAACTTTTACCACAAAAAGGGCTCTGAATTCCTGTTTACACTGTGCAGCTTAACATTCTACCTAGCGGAGAGGAGGTTAATTGGCAAGATCAGGTTATCACTTTTATTTTACCTTTTTCACTTCCAGTAAATATTAATTGGACTCTCACATCAATGAATAAAAAACAACCATTTTGGAAAAGGAGGCATCTGGTTAGTAATAATTTTTTCCTTCATGATTTTTAAAGTATTTTATAAAAAATAAAATGTCTTCAACAGCAGGGACAGAGGGTCTACCTTAGCCCTTTTTATTGATTTAAAGTGGTTTAAAAAACTGTAACACAAGTTGTCCTCCCTGGTCTGTTTAACTTCTGTAAATCTTGGTCCTCGGTTTCTATAGTTCCCAGCTCTTCCCATAGACTGTTTTAGATCTAATAGTCCAGTATGAATTTGATGTGTGATTAGTGTGCAATCAATTAATACAGTGTGACTCAGCTGACAGACCAGACAATATAGTTACATCTAGGAACATCAGGAACCATACACTTCATACTAGAACTTCTGCATATGAAAAGTTGCAACTGGACTGTCTATGTTAAACAAATCCAGTCTATCTTATCTGTGTCAGAAACTGCAAGCATAAAATGAATGTTTAGTCTGTATGTGTTTGTGTGAGGTTTCACAAAATCACTGTATTACCTGCCTAGAAGACAAGATTGCCTGTATTAAAGCACTTCAAAAAAATTTTCTTTGTTTCTCACTCATTATTACTAGTACTAGTACTATTTATATTTCCACCAAGAGTCTAACTCCACCCGCTGAAATTTTACTTGACGTAAAGTTTTGGACAGTTTTCCTTAATACTTTGGGACAAATTTTATTCCTGATTCAATGCCATAGTATTTGCTCTTGTATATTAATTCCATTATATTCATCCGTATTTCTTATAGCCCTTGAGGAATATTGTCCTGTTTTTAGTTAAAACAGAACAGATTCTCTTTTAGTGAATTTTCCTTTCAACTAAGTTCTTCTAAGTAACCGCATTTTTCTGAAGTTGGCTGCATGTTTTTCAGTGTCCTCTCCAGAGTGGATGACACCTGATGTTTATGGTTTCACTGAGCTAACATTAAGAATGGAATGCAGAAAAGGTGCACATTTATAATTGTTTCTACAGCATTCAATGTCGTTGACAGACTTCTTATGTTCTGCAAGTGAAGGGTCATAAAGGGTCATACTTGCAAGGAGGGGTGGACAGAACAGGTGACCTGACATTGATCAACAAGGTGTTCCTTGCCATACACATCATACTCAGTTTAAAGCTCCGGGGTCACAAGGGTCTTTCTCTCTTCATTTGTGGCCAGCTTCTGAAGAGGACTCCGCTTCTTGTCCTGCCTGTGATCCTGATCCAGATTCCAATCTGTGCATTCCTGAAACCAGTCCCCATCTATTGCTGAGTCAGTCCAGTCCAGGACTTTCTGATGCCTGCCTGGCAGCCGCTGTCATGATGCCAGCCCCCTTAGGCAAGCGCAGGATACTCAATATTGGTTTTGTATAGCTTGCATTATTTATCTTATCATCACTATTATTAGTAAAGCTATTTTAATTTCTAATTTATAAGTCTCTCTCCTATTTTCTCCTTTTTCCTTTCACCTGGTGAGCAGGGTAGGGGTTAATAGAGAGCATCTGCCACTCTGTTTATTGCCGCCCAACTTTAAACAGGGACAAATATTAAATCACAAGTTATAAACAATAAATATATAAAAGCCATAACATAAAGTGTATTTGTCTGTAACAATATTTCTTTCATTCTGAAGTGGAAGAGAGCTTAGAAATAGCTTTTCTAGTTTTTCCATAAACCAGCTATGCAGCAAGAAAATGAAAGATAACTCAGTCTCTTTATACTATGTTAATGATATGGAATTTCAGTAGCACATATGGTAACTTTTATACAGAAAGCTAATACTTAAAATACACTAGTCACTGACTGAAAGAAAAGAAAGTTCAGCCAAAAGGTAGTTTAGCCTAACTAAAAAAAAACTATAATCAATATTGTTTGGCATCACATAAGGGCATCATTTATATCAAAATGTTATGCAGGAAATCTTTAAAAATTTCTTTGGGTGAAGATAGCATCTGTGAAGTGTTGGTTTCTGTTCTTGACATCTAAACTTGAAAGCAATACTTAAATATATTTCTGTATATTTTTTAAAATTATTTAATAGATCTTGACTTACTTAGCTTGTTCTGAAACAGGTCATGCAAACAATTTGGCTAAGTAAGCATAATGTCCTAAGTGTTATGTTGACTTCCTAAGCCTTGGACTCAATGTCAGATTAGCTAAAGCAACCAATACAGTCACGGTATTTTAGCTACAGCAATATTTCCATTAAGAAATAATTTAATAGTGTTTGTTCTCATGGCAACTAATTACTTAACTTTAGCTGGGACATTTATGGAAGCGTTTTTATTTGATTTAAAATACAGATTTAGATGCCAGTTATTTTTCAGACTGTGGATTCATTAGTATTTCCAACAGTTCTGCCTGCTTGAAAAAACCTGTACAGGCTTTTGTGACCAGCATTTGAAAGACATTTATTTGCATTTTGTATAGAATTCATGCTAATTCATAAATGAATAGCTAGGTAGAGAACAGTGATTTTGCATGCTATGCAACTCCAGTAACAAGAAAGTACAACAACATTTGCAGAAATTCAGTTTCTTCTAATTCTTTGGGCAAAGAATTTCTCCTTTTCTTTGCAAACACAACTCATATTCAAGTTCTAAGTGTATTCCAATTCTTTACTTAGTAATACTTTATCAAATGTTTCCAAAATACTTTCAACGAGGATTTCAAAATAGCTTTTAACTAAATTACAACCCCTAACTGTTTATTTCTACTGTTTATGTAACCCCAAAGTGCCCAGTCAGAATCAGATCTCCACCACCTTCAATTCTAAGCTTAAATACCTCCAACAATGTCAAAGTGACAGTATTCCAGGGTTTTTACTGGTTAGCAGAGAACAAAATTTAAATGCAGTGTCTTTAAGTTTAAAGCGCAATGTATTTTGAGAGACGGTAAGCCAGAAACAACCCAAATCTGACATACAATAAGAACGATACATAGGCCCTCTGCAGCATCTTTCCAAAAGCACAAACTTACTTTCAGGACATATATCAAATCAAACCCTCTCCAAAACACATAAATGCCCCTTTACAGAGTACATTACTAAAGTATTTTTCCAAAAGGTGTGTACCCTGGCCTCAGTTTCCTTTTTGGTGCTGAGACATTAGAGTTGCAAATTTTCCACTTGAGTTCTGTAAAGGAAGAAAAATATTACAGCCCAGAGCTTCACCTGAAAAGTGACATTGTTGGTTTCCATGGCTTACTCCAGCAACTCAGTATGGAAAATACATCAGCATTCATGGGTGTGAAAATGTTCCCTTTGTACTGAGTATAAATGACAAGGTTTTGAGAGCAGAGTGGGGTGCTGTAGGCGTGGCTTCTGTGAGGAGAGGCCAGGGGCTGCCTGATGGACCTCCCTTGACCTGATGGTCAAGTTTCTTATGGTGCAGCCCAGGATACAGTTTGCCTTTTGGGCTGCGAGTGCACACTACTGGGTCATACTGAGCTTCTTGTTAACCAGGACCCCCAAGTCTTCTCACAGGGCTGCTCTCAATCCTTTCTCTGCCCAGCCTGCATCTGGGCTTGGGATTGTCCCGATCTATGTGCAGGACCTTGCAGGTGGCCTAGATGAACTTCATGAGATTTGCACAGGCCCACTTTTCCAGCCTGTCGACTGCGCCACACAGCTTGGTATTGTCTGCAAACTTGTTGAGGGTGCACTCAATCCGACTATTCAAGTTGCCAACAAAGATGTCAAACAGTGCCAGTCCCAATAATGACCCCTTGTCCTGGGTTTGGCCAGGACAGGGTTAATTTTCACCAGAATCCAGGAAGGGGCACAGCCACGTGGGCTGACCCAACCCCAACCTCGCCAAACAGAGCAGGGTATTCCATACCAAGTGTCATCATGCTGGGTTCCGGTGGGGGGGGGCGGCGCGGCAGGAACTCACTCGTGGCTCGGGAGGGCACAGCGGCGGTGCGGTCCGAGAGAGCGGTTCTGTTCTGCTGGTTTGTTTTGTGTATTCCCCTTTTCTGTATCGTTGTTGTTACTGTTCCCTTTGTTTGCTGTTCTGTTAAACTGCCCTTATCCCAACCCACCAGTTTCTGTCTGTTTCTTTCCATTCTCCTCCGCACTCCGGAGGGGGGAGGGGCAGCCACATGGTGCTTTTGTTGCCAGCCGCAGCCCAAACCAGAACACCCCTGTACCAAAAGAAGGAGTAGCAGAAGAAAAGTGTAAGAAACAGAGAGCTGCAGAAATAAAAAGTTGATCCTAACCTCCTCTGACACCTGTTGCCTCACCAAATCGGACTGAGAGTAACCTAAGGTGATAATAAGGTGAGTGGAGACCAGGAAGGTGGGAGGGGATGTGTCTGGAGTGAAGCAGAGCCTGGGAAAGAGGAAGAAAAGGTGTTTTACCTGTGTTCTAAATGACTGTTTTGTCTGTTTGACAGTACCCAAATCAGTATTTAAATATTTTAAAATGTTAAATTCCACATGTTGAATCTGTTTTGCCTATGACAGTAATAGGTAAGTGATTTCCCTGTCTTTATTTTGACTCATTAATTTTCTCGCTGTCTTCTGTTCGCCCCTATCCTTCTCTGGGAATGGGGGAGTGTGCTAGCAACTGGGTGGATGTTTGGCTGTTGGCAGGGGTCAGCACACCAAGCCCCTGCACATTGAATGGTTCAGTAGGCTAGCCAGAGGCTTTCAGACTAACACATAACTGCAAGTCATAGATTTTACTTCTACACCAGCAATGTTTAAACTTTTCCTAAAATGAGTACTATAGTTATTCTCAATTTTTTCTCCTTTTCCTCATTTAACCTCTGTTTTAATTCAAAGTGAAACTATTTTTGCAAATGGTAATGTTAAATACCTATACTCATTGATTTTCTTCGGGAAGCTGCAAGCAACAGAGTCAAAAAACATCACCTGCATCTACAAATGGAAAAGAAAACTGAAATCTGGGCAAATACATTAGGAAGAGAGGATTTTGCATTGGGAAACATTGTAGAAATTAATGTTTAATTCAAAGCAAGTATTCAGAACTGTGAGTCATTGACACGCATACATCCCAAACTAAAGGTCTAAAACCTGGAAGAAAGGTGGTTAGGATTAATTTTTTTTCTCATAATTCTCTACAGCCTTTATGATTTTGAGGAGTCTATGCTTAAACACCTGCAGAGATCAGGTATTTAACTTGAAGTTGTGTTTTTCAGAGAAGGAAAATTGGTAACAATTACATTACAAATCTGCATCCTTCTGTGAACATAGCCTTTGAGGGTGAGTAACATTTGATATGAAGTCTATGCCAAGGTCAGAAGTTACAACCCAGTTTTCCAAGAATTGATCTGGAACACTAGTCACAGACCTTTGTCTCACATGTTTTTATTGTTCTATGTCTGTGTATGACTGTAACTTCACATTTTATAGAAACCTGCTGCTTATTGAGGAAGCCAGTGTGAAAAGTGAAAAGGCATTGATGTGCCCATATCATTCCTGGCCATGAGACAAAGAAAAAGGTGAAGTCCTAATACCACCAAGGTAATACTAAGATTTTGCCATGGAGTTCAGAGAGATAATGATTTCAACCATGATATTTTTTATAATGATTTTTTAATGTGTTGCCTTGTTTGTCTATTTTGTTTAATCTAAGCTGAATGTCTGTGCAACCTGGAAGTTGGATGTTCTTTACAAATGTAAAACAAAAAATACGCAGTCTATAAAACTCAAAAATTTTCTCATTCATTCTTTTTCCATCAGGAAGGAACATAGTTGTACTTAATCTGGGAATAGTATAGGTAGCCATATATAACATATTTTCATTTGTAATTAGAGAAAAGAGAATACAGGAGAACGTTACTGAATCTTCTGAACTTCCTCTTAGAGCACTATCTCCTGCAATCTGTGTCTTTTTCGTAGGTATTGCTCTGCAGTCCAACTTCTTAAAGTCCCAAGGATTCTTTCACTACTTTTTTCTAATTTAGAACAATTAAAACCTGTAATCAGAGAGCAAAAACAATATTACATGAAAGGTGACCATTAAAATAGCCTCAATAGCAAACCATTAACATTAAATACATTGACTAGTCACAGACTAGACATTATTTTCCCAAATGAGTTCTCGAACAACTACAAATAGATTTCAAATTCAAAGAACTACTTCACGCCCATGAGTATTAACATTTCTAACCCCAATTCAGTCTCCTATATTTCAACACATCATTTACATTTGTAGACCATATGCAAAAAAAGAAAAGAGCTAAATTAATTATTTTACCAACTTTTTTCAGCTGTAGTCTCTAGTAACTTAAAATAAGACGATTTCAAAATCTGAATTGCTAGTCCCACAGTAGCTAGCAATAAAGAAAAAGTCCTTTTCGTATCATTTACATATATTTATTTTTACTAAAGCAAGTTAAACACCATCTGCTTGTTATTGCCTGGTACTTAGTGAGAGAATGGTCTGGTGATTAATATACTGAAGCTGGTAACAGGCAATTTTTCTTAAAGGTCTGAGTTCAAGTCAAGAACATAATTCAAGTAATTTTTTTTTTAATTCTTATCTTAGGGATCAAAAAACAGAAGTGGTTATTTTTTTTTCTGTTCAGAACTGTTTTCTTCTGTCTGGTTTTGACTAGAAATTCCCCTTAGGAACTGGAAAAAATTCTGTTGAAACTTGTATGATCACAAGGAAAGATTCTGCTTTCATAGACAAAACCAGGATACCTCTACCCAGGCTGGGCAGTGCAGCTTCCCTGTGGGGACTTTGGGAGCAGCCTGTACCCAACAGTGGGCTGGCAGTGTGGGTGCAGCACAGAGGAACTCCAACTTGAGGTACAGGGACACCTTCTGGGGTGCCTCCTCCACACTGAGTGTGTTGGCACAGGACCAGAAGCAGCAGGAGGGACACAAAGCTGGAGCAGTCATGTCTCCTGCAGGAACAAACTCCGATGGCTGGGTGAGGGTGTGTGTGTGGAGGTACGTGTGTGTCAGAACTTTCTTGGATTCATATCTGTTACTCTCACTTCCTTACTTACGGATTACAGTTCCATAAATGAAATCCAGTACAATTTGTGCAACCTAAGGCTTCATTTACTTTAGTCACTGGTGCTAAACTCTGGCACAAATAAGTCTCTCACTACAGTTTCTCCTCTCTGTATAAAACTATGGCTTTGCCATTCAATGATACAGAAAAGAAATTAAACATAGATATCTGATTTAAAAAAAAGCTGTAGCAGTTAAACCTGGTAAAACAAAGCAGCAAGCAAGTTAAGGAAAGTTAACACAGATCAGGCATGGCAAGGTTCAGTCCTGAGGCCTTACAAACTCAGTACAAAGTCTGTGGTCTGTTACTGGCCATAGGGATATTGCATAATGCAGGGCTAAAGATTTACAGTTTTCTAAGTTTACCATTTCAGTCCTAATTTGTTTAAACTACGTGTACTAAGATGTTTTGCTTTGCAACAAATGAATTGGAGCAAGGCACACATTCCCCCACACAACATATAGTTGAAGTAATGTCTGGGTTCTTGCGTTTGAAGTGACCTGCTGGTATTTACTATCATCTCTGAGTATTTTCACCTCCAGGTACACATATCAGTTTATATTTTAGATTAGATTATTTTACTCCTCAACACTTTGTAACTAATAAATGATTTCTGACAGAAAAAAATGCAATATTATTTTTTTTCCATACAATTTCAGCATTCTGGAGAACTCTTCAAAGTATAGCAAACGTTCATAATGAATATCGCATACTAAATGTATAGAATCATCGAATCATAGAATCATAGAGTCATAGAAAGTTTTGGGTCGGAAGGGACCCCTAGAGGCCATCTAGTCCAAACCCCCTGCAGCGAGCAGGGACACCACTAACTAGATCAGGTTGCTCAGAGCCCTGTCCAACCTGGTCTTGAATGTTTCCAGGGATGGGGCCTCCACTACCTCTCTGGGCAAACCATTCCAGTGTTTCACCACCCTCATTGTAAAGAATTGCTTCCTTATATCCAGCCTAAACCTACCCTGTTTTAGTTTAAAACCATTACCCCTCGTCCTGTCACTGTTGTCTCTACTAAAAAGATTGTCCCCATCTTTCCTATAGGCTCCCTTTAAGTACTGAAAGGCTGCAATCAGGTCTCCCCACAGCCTTCTCTTCACCAGGCTGAACTCTTTCAGCCTTTCCTCATAGGAGAGGTGTTCCAACCCTCGGATCATTTTTGTAGCCCTCCTTTGGACCTGCTCCAACAGTTCCATGTCCTTCTTGTGCTGAGGGCTCCAGAGCTGAATGCGGTACTCCAGGTGAGGTCTCACCAGAGCAGAGTAGAGGGGCAGAATCACCTCTCTCGACCTGCTGGCCATGCTTCTCTTGATGCAGCCCAGGACACGGTTGGCCCTCTGGGCTGCCAGCACACATTGCCGGCTCATGTCCAGCCTTTCGTCTATCAGTACCCCCAAGTCCCTCTCAGCAGGGCAGCTCTCGATCCTTTCATCCCCCAGCCTGTATTGATAGCGGGGATTACCCCGACCAGGTGTAGGACCTTGCACTTGGCCTTGTTGAACCTCATGAGGTTCACACAGGCCCACCTCTCCATCTTGTCCAGGTCCCTCTGGATGGCATTCTGTCCTTCTGGTGTCTCAACCGTACCACTCAGCTTGGTGTCATCTGTGAACTTACTGAGGGTACACTCGATGTCGCTGTCCATGTCATTGATAAATATATTGAACAGCACCGGTCCCAGTACGGACCTGTGGTATGCCTGTAATACAGAGATTAGTTGGAAATAATCTTTTATCTAATATGCAACAGCATGACGGTAATACAATAGGGACATCTATTGCCACGTATTTCAATCAATGAGCCTTGCTATAAGAGATTTGTCAGTAGTTCCCAAATTGTTTGGTTAATAGAGGAGGCACTGTGCAGCATGTTATGGATAATGTCATCAGTTTCTGAAGTTAACATGTAAAAAGAGATATTTATTGTCAATCTTTACTTTTGTATTTTTGTAACAGAAGTATAATCACATGTAGTTGTCAATACTTACCATAGAAAATGCTTTTTGAGGTAGTAATAATCCATTAGAGTATGTTTATACAGTGAATGTCACAAGTGGATGACAGCTTTGACCGGACCATTGGATACTTAGGCAGTTCAAACTGAACAAAGATGTTAGTAATCAGAATCTGATTTTTATTTCAGTCATTCCTTATCTTTAAATTATAGTGACCTTTTTCAACATTTTAAGCAAATTGATTTGTTTTGTTTTTTAAATTAAGGTAAATATCTCATAATTCTGTGGACTTAAGAACCACAGTTATAAGCACAGTTGCTAATAAACTTCAGCTAAATAAAACATGAGGAAATAGAAATGTTTTATCTTGTAGAGAGACAAATCTCTGTGTGATTCTGAATGGATTAAAACATTTAAATCTGAGTCTTGCTTCAGTCCTATATTTCTAGTTAGGAAGAACGGAAAAATCACTAGAAAGAGGAACAGAAGACTCTGCAAAAAATCCCATTATAAACATTATAAAGCATTGTAAGAACTCCTACCAATATTGTGGTTTCCTAATTATTCCTCTGGTACAAAGAGTAGTCTTTGTTAGCTTTAAAATAAGTATGCTAAAAGCAGGTACTTTATATTACATTGCAAAAAATAGCTATCTTCCTGAATGTTTACGGCTGATTTCTAAATATGAAATTACAAATTCTTGGTCAGCTAGTGGAAATATATAGATTTTATTTGTTTAATTAATATTGGCCATGCTTTATTCCTTTATAGCTGTTATTATTTCCAACACAGTGATAAAAGTATGGATTAAAAAGTGTGTGCATTGCACTTGCTGCTTTTCTGTTCTATGCATTATCCATAAATATTCCTCATTCCACTTAGAATTAGAACATTATACAACTTCCATTTTTCTCTCTCTAAGGAAAGGAAACAATTTTGACTTTTATAAACATTAATTAAAAAATTCAATTGACAGATGATTTTGAAAATCGTATTTGGTGTTTAGAAGTTGTTTTAAAAAGGTATTTACTAGTTTGTCAGTATTATCACTCTTCACAAGCTATCTGGATTGTATTCTGTTTCTTATTTAAACTATTTGACATACACACAGGAAAACTTGCCTGGAGCAGCAGTGAAAGTTTGTTTGCTGTAGATCTTTAGACAGACTCATCTTCAGTGAGCAGACATTAATTTAAATTTGACCAAAACCAGGGCTGCAAGTTTTAGAGGATGAGAGAAAAAGAACATTTGATCCTTTCATCTATGTTCACCAGCATCATTTCTTTCACTCCGATTTTCCACACTTCTAATGCTGAAACTAAAATGTAGCTTGAAGTGTGTCATTTTTTGCATTGACAACAAGAATAATTTTCAGGCTTCTCCATTGATCCTAAAGAAATTAATGTTATCCACAAACTGTAGATAAATAATTACATAAACCTGATGATATAACCACAATATAAGTGTAACTTTCATTTTAGTCAGTGGGAAGGAAATGTAACTTGGTCTGTAAAAATAGGATTTGTTTTAACACTGGAATAAGTTTAAAACTAAATAAGTATTTTGGCCCATATATTCACCTCATATAAATAGAAATATTCCTGCCAGCCACTGGAGCCCAGCCCAGTGCCAGGGGACCCAGGATTTCTGTGCAGGCTGAGGGATGCTGCTGCTGCCTTCCTGTTTGCAGGTTCAACCAGTAGCGAAGTTGCACATGTATCCCAGACACACACGTGCACACATACATGCACACACACACACACAGAGGACACTGGCAAGGCTGGTCACACAGCCTGCCACAGACAAGGTGCTGCCTTCAACAGCACCCACTTACAGGACTCGTATCAGATACAAGTCCAGACAGACATATCACCTCTTCCCTTTTGGCTGGCAGAGGCAGAAGGTTCCTAGTGCAGCCCACACACAACACTCTCCAGGTTCACAAGCACATGTACATTCATGGATCCCCTGCCTGGATCCCAGCCACTCTAATGTGCCTCACTGGTCCCTGATTCACCGGCTGGTCCAGCTAGGTGTTCACTGGAAACATCCAGCACTCACACACTCATCCCACAGGCACCCGACACTCATGGGTCCCCCCAGACATCAGTATGGACTCTCTGCCCGCCTGATACCTCAGCCTGGACCCAAGGTCCCCTGCTTTTCAGCACGTCAAACTTGAAGTTTGCCAGCAAATACACGTGCACACCCCATGCACATCTGATTTGGGGAAGATGCAGACACTCACCCCTAGCAGTCAGCATCAGGCACATGGGCTGTGTGACCCGCAGTCCTGTTCCAGTGGCTAGTGCTGAGCCCCTCACTTGACTCACTCACCCCGGTCACCCCAGTAGCTGTTCTGTGGGGCACACAACTTTCCCGGCCCAGTGGCTGGGGGTTAAAGACCTCAGTCTTTCTGGTAGCTGACACTGAGACCCCATTGGCTCCAGCAGCTGGCACCCAGTCAACTCAAACTGCTCACTCCAGCAGTCTACACTTAGTCCTTGCAGCACACATACACATGGAACAGAGTGAGATTACACAGAGAATTAAGAAAAGATTTGATAAGAAGACAGGGAAGACTACGGTGATCAGGTGCAGAGCTCAGCCAGACAAGCATACAGACGAGTCCTGTTTTACACGACTGGCCCCTTTTATACCCTTTTCTGTCTTTTCCCCACTTTGTTTCTCCCTGATCACCTTCCCCTAAATTTTCCTTCATCATTTCTGTGCAGTTTCACATACACACCCCTCTACTGAATATGACAAATCTTCATGTTCCTCTTCTTTAACCCTTCTTATCAGTTACAAATTCCAGGTGGCCCTCTCTAAAGCTACGCCTGGAGTTTCTTAATGGCCTGTCAAGTAGCAAATGGAGACTTTAGGTCCTTCCATTTTGTTTGTTAACTCTTGTCTAGTAGGTTTGTGTGTTCCTTTTTATCACTTCCCTCTTACTATCACCTTTACAGTTAAAAGTTTATCTGATCAGATAACCTTAATGAAGAAGATGCTCTTACCTTCCAGAAACCCTTACAGGTCCCACTTCTTGTATTTCAATAAGTAATACAAGTTGTAATCCATAATTTTTTGTTTATATATATAAATATATAAAAATAACATACTGTTACATATACACACCTATATTTTTTTAAGAAGTATATATAAATTCCTGATAGGAGGGAGTAAAGAATATTAAGCCACACTCGTTATAATGAAAGGACAAGAAGGAGCAAGTGGAAACACAGGAAATTCTACTTAAACAGGAAAAAATGTTTCCACTGTAGTGGTTGTAAAACACTGCAATATATTGCTCAGAGAGTCTATAGTGCCTCCATGCTTGGAAAATGTCTGTCTGTCTTAGCACAGCCCTAAGCACCCTGATTTAGTTGACTCTACTTTGAGTAGGGGGATTGGACTAGACAGTCTCCAATGTACTGCGTCCAGGTCTGGGCTCCCCAGTACAACAGACAGGGACATACTTCTGAGAGTCCAGTGAAGGTCCGCAGAGTCCTGAAGGGACTGGAGTATCTCACGTATGCTGAGAGGCTGAGACAGATGGGACTGTTCAGTCTAGAAAGGAGAAGGCTTGGAGGGGGGTCTCATCAATGTATATAGATACCTGAAGATAAGGTACGAAGAAGACGCAGTGAGGCTCTTTTCAGTGGTGTCCAGTGTCAGGACCAGAGGCAATTGTCACACACTGAGACACAGGAGGTTCACTCTGAACATCAAGAAATACTTTTCCACTGTGAGGGTGACCGAGCACTGGCACAGGTTGTCCAGTACTACCCAGTACTAGCAACTTTAGCTTCTTAAGTTTCACACTCAAATAGTCTCATGCTAAATGAGAAGTATTTCCATTGCCTTGGCTAAAATGAGTTTGACTCGTCAGAGAATACCCATCTACTGCAAAGCTTCAGGAGAAAATACTTGGTTTTATCTGTTATTAACTTTTCCTTCTGATGTGAAAACACAGACAATGTGGGTGAGATTCGTAAACACCTAGTGACACATGAGCTGTCACAGGGTATCTGAGATGCATGCACTAGGCTTGCAGCTATACCACAACATTTGCAATGAAATCCTTATTCAAGTAAGACCATTGTTGTAATGCCATGTCCTAGTTGACAACACTAGGAAATGAAATTTCTATTTATAAATCCATCTCTTACTAAAGAAAAAAAATAATAACATGGCATGGTATTAAATTAGGTTATATTCTGTATAGGTATTAAATTAGGCTATATATGGCTGTTGTACAAATTCCTACCTCTCTTACCTGTATATAAATAAAGGTATAATAAACGTATAATAACAAGCTTTCCTTTTTCTTGCTTTTTGAGATTAAGAATATAATATATTATTTTTTTCTCTTCCATACACTTTCAAATGAAATCAAAATACACACTTGATAAACCTATATTGATTTGAGCTATTGCTGCAGAAGCCAGAATAATACAGATTTTAATATCTATTCTATAATAACTCATTTGTTGTCCCAAAGGGGCAGAGCACATTTACCCATAGCATTGGTAATTACCTGAATGTTACGCAAGGACCGATAATATAAACACTTAGGTGATCTAAAAATTTGCTTTCTTCCTCATATTTTATAATGAAAATCATCATTGCTACTGCATTTTGGATTAAGCAATCTTTTAGATTCCACCAACTTCAAATTCTGACAGAAGTTTTAGTATGATAATATTTGGCAACATGCCTCTGCTGTAGAAGCATCAGTGAAGATTATAAATTACATTTCAACTTTGGATTTGCTTCCCTGACTTGATGTCATGCTTTCAAGGAGTCACTTGGATGGGAGGGAACTTTAGAGCTGTACTTTTTTCAGTACCTGGGTTGAATGACAGCAAGTTATTTGATGAAAAAAATGAGACTAGAGTCTCCATTGGTCTTACACCGTTATTAACTTCTCTTCATTGTACATCTTAGTCCCACTTGGCAATTTTATCATCCCTTTCAGGAAACACTTTCAGGGAAACAATCTGGTGAATACACAAACACGCATGTGCATGCACACACAGACTGACAGAGAATTGTCTAACAATTGCTTAATAATTCAGCTCATAGTTTGATCTGAACTTATAAATGGGATATCTCCATGTTTAAGGAATTAGATAGTTGTCCCTGCCCAGGCGTTGTCTCATTTGAACTCTGGATTTAGAATAGCAGACTTTGGCCTCTTCAGGTCCTAGAGTATCATGGGATATAGCCCTGGATGGAAGAGGGGCCTGAGAAAGCTGGTTACTGTTCAAGAGTTACCTCCTATAATCTCAGAAGTAATGCATCCCAACAAAGAGCACATCAGGCAAAAACACCAGCCTGCATGGATGTACAAAATGCTCCTGGACAAAGTCAAGCACAAAAAGAAAGCCTACAGAGGGTGGAAGCAAGGACAGGTACCCTGGGAGGAATAAAAAGAAATTGTCTCAGTAACCAGGGAACATGTTAGGAAAGCTAAAACCCCGATGGAATTAAGTCTGGCCAGGGATGTCAAGGGCAACAAGGAAAGATCTTACAGGCAAGTTGGTGATAAAAGGAAGACTAGGGATAATGTGGGCCCTGTCTGGAAGAAAACAGGAGACCTGGATATCCTGGATATGGAGAAGGCTGAGGTATTCAAAGAGTTTATTGTCTCAGTCTTCCCCAGGCAAGCGCTCCAGCCACAAAACCCAAGTCAGAGGAGGCACAGGCAGGGACAAAGAGAATGAAAAATGTCCCACTGTAGGAGAAGATCAGGTTCGAGACGATCTAAGGAACCTGAATGTGCACAAGTCCATGGGATCTGATGAGGGGCATCCACGTGTTCTGAAGGAACTGGCAGATGAAATTGCTAAGCCACTCTCCATCGTATTTGAGAAGTAGTGGCAGTCCAATGAAGTTCCCTCTGAATGGAAAACGGGAAACGCAATCCCCATTTTTAAAAAAGGTAAAAAGGAAGACCCAGGGAACTAGAGGCTAGTCAGTGTCACCTCTGTGCCTGGCAAGATCATGGAGCAGATCCTCCTGCAAACTGTGCTAAGCAACATGGACAGAAGGTGACTGGTGACAGCCAACATGACTTCACCAAGGGCATATCATGTCTGACAAATTTTGCGGCCTTCTATGACAGGGTTACTCTGTCTGTGGATAACAGAGGAGCAACTGATGTAATCTACCTGCATTTGTGTAAAGCATCTGACATTGTCCTGCATGATTTCTTTGTCTCTAAATTGGAGAGACATGGATTCAACAGATGGACCACTCGGTGGATAAGATATTGGCTGGATCATCACACTCAAATAGTTGCAGTCAATGGTTTGATGTCCAGGTGGAGACCAGTTACAAGTGGTGTTCCTCAGGGGTTGGTTTTGCGACCCGTGCTGTTTAGCATCTTTGTAGGCAACATGGACAGTGGTGCTGAGTGCACTCTCAGCAAGTTTCCTGATGACACCAATCTGTGTGGTGCGGTCAACACGCTGGAGTGAAGGGATGCCATCCAGAGGGAACCTGACAGGCTTGAGAGGTCAGCCCGTATATTACAGATTTAAAAGAAGCACTTATCCTTCTTTTTATATTTATTGTATTTAAACTACTCCTTTATAATGGTTTTATGTCTGAAAATATTATTTTAATTTGAAAGTTCTTTTAGTATCCTTTTTATGTCTTACATGTGTCTCAGCAAAGGTTCAGGTTGGTGTTTGCTGAACACAAGACCTCACTTCTCTATAAATAGCCCCAAGGTTTGTGCAGTCTTAGTTTGCAAATATTCATTTCTGTATCTTCTTTTTTTCTACACCCTACTCCTTTGTCTCTATGAATAGTACAGTGGACATACAGTATAATGAACGGCAAATCTCTAATCTTATTTATTTGAAACTCTCTTCTGTGTGTTGAGTCAAAATATAACAGACATACCTAACACTGACAGCTCATGGCATGTTCTTTGAATGCTGAAGTATTGTAGTTGTGTTGATATGACACATTGCATTTCAATGTTAGCATGTTTTTCTCACCACCTCTACTTTTTTGAGAAACACAAATTAATTAGGAAGATAAAGTTAATGAAAAAAATAGCTATCTGCTTATTAAAAAGATGTTTCAAATACATTTCCTTCGCACTACATAATCTATACCATTATTCACTTGTCATATGGAGCATAAATAGATATTGAATTATAGAAAACCCTCTGTGATTTATGTTTAGCTTCTAGATTCCTCCTTGTATCATCTCTTCTTTGTGAGGTTGCTATAATTGCGAACATCAAGGATAATGAATCAGTAAATCCTAGCCTGAAGAAGCAGAGCTGTTTCTAAACATAGCATTTAACTCTGAAACATGCTTATAAAGCATAAACGCCAATGTTAATGCTAGTAGATAATTGTTATCAATATAAAGAGTGAAAAATTTGTAGCAATAATTAGATTTAATTATAGTTTTGACATAACAGAAATACATGTCTTCAAGATCAGTCACTCTTAGCTGAAAGGTTTTTTTACAAAATCATTTCTTAGACAAAAAATATAGGTTTTAATGTTAATCATTTTTTGAAATTTCTCATGGTAACTACAAGAAACATGAGAAGATACACAGGAAAAGATATAGGAAAAACATGTCCTTTGTTTATCATAACCCACTGAGATAAGAAATGGGCATATTTCAATATAAATGAACCATAAACGAGCTATTTTAATGACTATGCTCATCCCTTAGAAACAAATGCCTTTATACGGTGAGCTGATAATGTTTAACAGACATTCACAAAGGAAAAATAATTTTTTCATTCTAAACATGTACCCGATAGTAGCTCTGACAAGATAGACTGTTTCAGTTATTCGTGAATGTATAAATAATGTTTTTGTGAATTCAAGATTGGGAAATTAAGGCTTTTGCAATATTAATCTTATTCATATTCTTCAGTCTTAGATATTTTTTGTTAAAAGGTAAATAAGAAAATTCTCAAGTTTAACTTCAATGATTTTGCACACCTTTTGCATTATAAAAAAGCACATGATCTATTTTATATAATTTTTGTAATACTGCTTACACTGAAATACCCATGAAGCTGTTGGAATGATCACACATTTCACAGAATCACAGAATCACAGAATAGTAGGGGTTGGAAGGGACCTCTGTGGGTCATCTAGTCCAACCCCCCTGCCGAAGCAGGGTCACCTACAGTAGGCTGCACAGGACCTTGTCCAGGCGGGTCTTGAATTTCACATAAGAGAATTACAGAATCAGGTCCAAATAGTGCCTGTACAAAATGTCAGCACCAGATATGAAAAGTCTGAATCATGAGACCTCTTTCTATCCCACCTTACATGTAATACATGTATTTTCACAGCGAAACAGAGATAAATTTCAAATGTTGATGTGTAGTTCTCTTCAGTTCTACTGAGGTCAATAGATATGCATCAAACTATAGTGATAGAAAATTTGTCTTCGTTCACAAAGTATAAGTGTAATATGCTGTCATAGTTTTTGAAGAAAGTGGAAAGCTACTTTGGAAGTATTTTTGTTTGAACTGCATAGCAGTAAATTACCATACAAAATACAGAGCAGTAGAGAATTCATGTCTATGTAAAAATACAATCCATTACAAGTATAATGAGAGTCTATATTTGCCTTTATATGTAATCAATGAGTATTTAATCAGTGTACTACATTAGTAAGTTCAATTTAAACTGTGAATTATAACTTTTGCTAGGATATAGGGAACTTTTTAATATGTAGCAGTAGTTTTCTTTGTAAAGGAGTTTTAAAGAGAGTTGCATTTCCTTTTGACAATTCGAAAAAAAAAATATAGCATTGAGTGGAGTCTTAAAAGTATGTACGAATTTTACTGCTATTTATTTCAATGTCTTTGGTCACACACTATTTTTCCTGTTTAAAAGAGATATGTTTGCTACATATTTCTAAGAAAATACATAAATACTGTTGTTTTTACTTCGGCAACATTTCCTTGGAATATTTATGTACATATTTTTGCTCACGTAACCAGAAATAAAATATCTGAATTAAGGGCAATAATTAAATAAACATTTTTCCTATGGAAGAAAAGTATCTGAACAATAAAATATGAAAAATTTGGCAATGATAATACAGAAAGTCGCTTTCTCATTCTGTGTATGGTTTGTGCTGTAAAAAGTTTTGATTTTTTATTTGTTGAAGCCTGTAGGGTGGTTCTGCTTACCTGCATTCAGCTTCCAAAAGCAAGGCAGATTAGGTAGAAATGATTCTCCTCTCCTTCAGCATGCAAACAAGTTATGTTCCTAATATAAGCAAGTTGTATAAGTACATATATACTCAGAAGACATAAATCTCCAGTGGGCAATTAATTTTCCTTGTCTTAGATGGCTATCTTGGATAGAATCAATCAACATTGGAATGTAAATCTGTCTCCCTTAATTACTGAGGGATATAGATGAGAACTAAACTCTAATGGGATATATTTAACATAATTTCAGACATTTTATTTCAGAAATCAGTTACGTAGTCTCAGATAGTCATCAAAACTCTATATTTAATGAAAATTTATTGCGTCTTTCAGTTAATTCATCCTGTCTAAAACATTATTTTTAGATTGAACTGAGTATTTCTCTGCAAGTACTTATTTCTTTCTTCTGATTACAGAAGGAATGTAGAAGAATTAGAATAGACGAAAGACAGAATTAGGCAAGATTAATTACTCCTACAGTCATTTGTTTTTTGCTGGAGGTTTCCATTTTCCTCATCATCCACAGAAAAGTTGCAAACCTCTAAAACAAATCTGAAGTATCAATAAAAATCTAGACATTTCTTCAGAGCTGTGCGGAAGAAAAGAAATATCCATGAGATTTATCATGTAATACAGTATTTTCTTTTATTCCCATCTACTTCTTCCTTTTTTATGAGATATAGGATGTACCCTACTTTGTGGTGTTGAAACTACTATGTCAGCATTTCCCCTGGACAGTTTTGAACATACATGAGTCAGTCCAGAAGCCTTAGAAGACATTTCAAACCAGAAGATATTTGGCCTTTGCAAAGGCTTGGAGATGGTGTGAATTGCTCTGTGAGGTTGTTTGACATAGAATTATATACAATAAAAGGAAGTTCAAGACAGCTAGCACGTAGTCATCTAGGCTGAATCTCCAATGTTGCTGGTTCACAAAGATATATGGCTCATGTCCCCATTGCTCAGGGCTAAACTGTTCATAAGCTGATGGCTGCCTCTCTAGGAAAGAGCTATATGTATTTTGCAGTACACCAGCACAATATTTCACAGGATGAAGCCAAGAATACATGTTGCATGACATGGGTATGACATTAGGGTATCTAAGCCTGTTCAGAAACATAAAGTATCCTGAGATGACTCTGGAAGAACTAAATTGAGCGTAGGTTTAGCTATTTTATCTATGCTTGCAATAGCATTTATTTATCAAATAAATGCTATTGCAAGTGGCCCAGGTTTTGTTTTGGAGGGAAGTAGTTCATCAGGATTTTGAGTTGAACATGTTGGGAATGATTTAATGTTGTAGGATTTTTCAGTCATTAATTTGGCATCTCCGGGATTAATTGTTCTAAGAGATGCAATCTAATGGATATAAGGCCAATATCACAGTCGAGTGGTATTGAGTTCAGTTCAGTATAGATGCCAATAGATGCTTTCATTCAAAAACCTAAGGGGACCTAATTACTCATAGCACTCTAAAGCATCAACAGAGAAGAAAAGGGCAGCAGAAAGCAGGGGAGAGAGGCCCTGGAGAAAAAAGTGCACTGCTTAAGACAACCCTTGAATGCATAGATGGTCCCCATCCTTTATCTTGAAGCTGGGACACCATGTAGTCAGCAACAGTGAATTCTTTAAGAAAGTTGTGAGAGAATCCTCCTATAACAAAGCAGCCTTTTTTTCATTAAATTATGCAGTACTGTAGATGGAAAACTTTTTGCTTAGGGGTCCCATCAAATTTTAGGAAAGAGCCACTGTAACTTTTCAAGTGTTCACAAGTGACCTGTTAACATGAAATAGTCACTGAGTAGATTGACAACGAACAGCATAATTTAGCATATTAAAAATGTGATGCAAAAAAAGTTGATTCCTACCTCCTTGGTATTCTAAATTGTGTAACTTGCAATTACCGACAAAGAAGATTTAAAAAAAACCTTGAAAAACAAAATGTACATCTTTTATTATTTTTGAGTGCCTATCATCATCTAATTGAGGTTTGAGTCCAAACAGAAAGTGATTTTTTTCTGTAAATGGAAAAAATAGGAGACATAAATTTGTCAAGCAGCATGAACTGTGATTACAAGAGCAAAAGCACTGTAACTGCTTTCAGGAGTAAAACAACTAGTGATTTGGAGAGATACAAAAATAACAAAGAACATACAAGTGAACACAAGAGTCCTACATTTCACTGGGAATTAAAATACCCTCAGGGTTTTATAGAAACTTCTATAAGTTAAATAGCATTTACTTCACTGCTGATACTTGTTTTCACCCTGATTTGTCTTTTTGCGGAACAGGACTTTGCCTTTCAGCTATAACTTCTGGGTACACTATCTTTGCAGGATAAATGGAAAGAACAGTTTTTTTGAACACTTTCCAGTCACTGCTTTTGGATTTTAAGACTGAGAAGTTAACGGGGAAAGACAGTCCTAAACAACTAAGTAGACAGAATTACGTATTTGAGAACAACCTCAACTATTACCAGAGTATAAATGCTAAGAAGAAAATAGGACAGTTTAGAGCAGTCTTAATGAGGTGCTTTCATATAAACTGCTTATAAGAAGAAGGGCGGAAAAATGAGTCATTTAGAGATCTGTTGTGTTAACAAAGTAAAGATGTATGGAAAGAATGGTCTAACCTGTTAAATCCATAAACTGCATTCACTAGAAAGTGTGTCATAGGTTTACCAGCCTTTCATAATCAAATCAATTTATGTCTTAACGTCAGAGTTCTTTATGAGAAAAGTACTCTGGAATTTCTCTTAATATTTACCTTTTTTAGCTTTCTATAGAAGTAAAATCCAAAAATACAAAACCACAACAGTTTAGTCAATCCTTATTGCCAAGTTAAAAAGTTTGTATTTAATTTTCTGTCATGTGACAGGTTTTGTATTTCCTTGGTTGGCCAAATGAGTCTTTTCTTCTTCCCTCAGTTTGAACTTAACATCTTTCAACACTGGGATAATATATTCGAGACAAAGCCTCTGCTGTGTTTCATAAAGTGAGATGAGTCTCTAATTCAACTGGAAATATACAATATTTTCTAAAATGTCACTTATAATTTTCAGCTTCGTATTTTCACAGAATCACAGAATCACAGAATCACAGAATAGTAGGGGTTGGAAGGGACCTCTGTGGGTCATCTAGTCCAACCCCCCCGCCGAAGCAGGGTCACCTACAGCAGGCTGCACAGGACCTTGTCCAGGCGGGTCTTGAATATCTCCAGAGAAGGAGACTCCACAACCTCCCTGGGCAGCCTGTTCCAGTGCTCCGTCACCCTCAGAGGGAAGAAGTTCCTCCTCATGTTCAGACGGAACTTCCTGTGCCTCAGTTTGTGCCCATTGCCCCTTGTCCTGTCACTGGGCACCACTGAAAAGAGCTTGGCCCCATCCTCCTGACACCCACCCTTCAGATATTTGTAGGCATTTATAAGGTCCCCTCGCAGCCTTCTCTTCTTCAGGCTGAACAAGCCCAGTTCCCTCAACCTCTCCTCGTAGGGGAGATGCTCCAGTCCCCTCACCATCCTTGTAGCCCTCCGCTGGACTCTCTCCAGTAGCTCTTCATCCTTCTTGAACTGGGGAGCCCAGAACTGGACACAGTACTCCAGATGAGGCCTCACCAGGGCAGTGTAGAGGGGAAGGAGAACCTCCCTTGTCCTGCTGGCCACACTCTTCTTGATGCACCCCAGGATCCCATTGGCCTTCTTGGCAGCCAGGGCACACTGCTGGCTCACGGTTAACCTGTCGTCCACCAGGACACCCAGGTCCCTCTCCGCAGAGCTGCTCTCCAGCAGGTCCACCCCAAGCCTGTACTGGTGCATGAGGTTGTTCCTCCCCAGGTGCAGGACCCTGCACTTGCCCTTGTTGAACCTCATCAGGTTCCTCTCTGCCCAGCTCTCCAGCCTATCCAGGTCACGCTGAATGGCAGCACAGCCTTCTGGTGTATCTACCACACCTCCCAGTTTGGTGTCGTCAGCAAATTTGCTGAGGGTACATTCTAACTCTTCATCCAGGTCGTTGATGAAGAAGTTAAACAAGACTGGGCCCAGTACTGACCCCTGAGGGACACCACTTGTCACCAGCCTCCAACTAGACTCAGCGCCGCTGATGACAACCCTCTGAGTTCTGCCATTCAGCCAGTTCTCTATCCACTTCACTGACCACTCATCCAGCCCACACTTCCTCAGCTTCCCCAGGAGGATATCATGGGAGACTGTGTCGAAAGCCTTGCTGAAGTCAAGGTAGATAACATCCACAGCTCTCCCTTCGTCTACCCAGCCAGTCATGTCATCGTAGAAAGCTATCAGATTGGTCAGGCATGATTTCCCCTTGGTGAATCCATGCTGACTACTCCTGATAACCTTCTAATTTTGGTGGTTTATGTTCATACAATAATCATTTAACATTATGTTGCTCTTTATAATCATTCCTGGTTCAAGAGTCCTTTGTTTGGAGCCTTCAATTCTTTTCACTCATCTCCACAAGCGCAGACTTGTCTTAAATTCCTTGGGTTTCAAACAGTTTCTTATTCCTTCAGGTTATCCAATTCTTTGTAGATTTGATTATTCCTTTGTGTCAAGATTATGTCTTAACTCTGTAACTAAGAAAATTGCCTTCATACATTCCTACTTCTTGTAAGGATCGCAAAATAGAATACACATCAAGTCAGTTCTAACCTAGCATCCTGAAAACCTCCAGGTGGCCGCCTCCTCTCTAATCAAACATTTCTTGTCTCCTTAGCTAAATCTGGCTATACTTTACAGTTCATGTACTATCAGAGCCTTCTCCAGTTTAAATGGAGATCTCTCGTTTGCTATCGTATCATAATCTTTATTTAAATTCTGATAAATTAATTTTCCACTTTTCCTTTTCTCATTTTATTTTCATGAAGACACATATTAAAGAATCAACAGAAGATCTGATAAAGCTTCTCATGCAATATTTACTTATATGTGTAGCAATGCTGTAAGCAATAAAGGTGACAAGCTTAAAATCAGAGTAAATTATTCAACGGTGTTAACAATGCAATAAATTTAGCTTACTATGCAAAATTTTGTAAAAGCATATTTGGAAAGCTTTGTATATACTTACAAAAAAGTATATATATATATATATATATTTGACTTTATAAAGCCATACGGATTCTGCAATTTTGAAGAAATAGACTCAGCTCTGGGAGAGGAATTCACAATAGCAGTATGCAGATGTTACGGCGGCATCAAGGACTCAACCAATATGATCCATAACAGTCAACTTCATTAGCAAAGAATCTGGATTATATAGACAGCACTCGATTATGATTAGTCACTATACATAAACACTCGGTACAACACTCAGCTATGATTGGTCACTATACATAAAGCATCCATCAATAAAACATCCCGGTTACATAAGCAATACTCAAACTATGATTGGTCAGTATTCATAGAACGACTGTTTACCTGCAGCTGGCCTGAGAATGATTGTCTTTCCCACCGCCAGCCTGAGAAAGGTCTGTTTTCCCTCAACCAGCCTGAGAAAGGTTTGTTTTCCCACAGCCGGCCTGAGAAAGGCCTTGAGGCCTGTGCTGCTTGAAGCCTGCACTACTACAAACTGATCGAGTCCATATTCAGAGTGTCTGGGTTGCTCACAATATGTCCCTGTTCTTCCAGAAACCCCACATGCAGATGCCTATACAACAGAAGAGTTATGTGTTTTAAAATCATGATTTGTAAGAACCAACACACTAAATGATACTTAATTAAAGTTTTGAGACTAAAACATAGAAAAAGAAGTATCATGAAAAGAGGTGTTTGAAACTCTTGTTTCCTGAATGAATTTACACTTTTGTTTCAGGACTGCATTGCCTCTGTAAAACTAGGATCCTGAAGCTGAAAGACAATTTTACTATTAGACTCTTACATCACTGTTTTCTTTGTATAAAGCAGATCTTTTTGCAACCAAACACTTTTCAACTCTAAATATGGATGAAAAAGTATTTTAAATGCTCTAGCACCAATGCATTCCCTTCAATAAGAGTCTTTTTTAAACTGCAGCCAATATTCTCAGCTCTTACACTGTAATTGTAAAGATGACTTCAGAATTTGAGAAGATTTTCAACAATTTTACAACCAGAATGAAAGGAATAAAAGTTTTTATAGTACATAATATACCCAAAACACCTAAGCCAAGAATTTAAGCTTGCTACCAGGGAATCCAGGAAGTTACAAAAGTAAAAATTGTTCTGATTTTGTCTCATATAGTGTTAATTTTCCTTTCAGTAGCTGCTGCATTTTTGATTCAGTGCAAGAAGAGTGTTGATAACACTGATGTTTTCAGTTCTTGTTACAGATCAAGGACTTTTTCTAGTTTCTCATATCTGGCCAATGAGCAGGTTTGCAGGAGGTGAGAGGGAGCATAGCCAGACAGCTAGCTAAGCTGAAGTATTCCACACCATAAACATCATGATCAGTTTACGAATGAGGTTGGCTGGAGGGAGAAAGATATTGGCTATTTTTAGTTTCCATTAGGTTTTTTTTTTAATCCAGTCTT
Source organism: Opisthocomus hoazin (assembly GCF_030867145.1). Classification (NCBI taxonomy): domain Eukaryota; kingdom Metazoa; phylum Chordata; class Aves; order Opisthocomiformes; family Opisthocomidae; genus Opisthocomus; species Opisthocomus hoazin. The sequence continues at coordinate 58,585,797 of NC_134414.1, read as the reverse complement.
GGCTGGGAGTTTAAACAGTTTTTGGGGGCTGTGAATCAGTCATCGGGTGGTGAGAACAATTATATTGTATATGGTTTGTTTTGCATATTCATTACTATAATTTTATTACTATTCTTTGTGCTATTATTAGTATTAATATTTACTTTGTTTTCATATTAAACTACTTTTATCTGAACCTACGAGTTTCCCTGTCTGTCCATTTCTCCACCCCATCCAGCTGCAGGGGGAAGGGAAGGGGTGAGTGAATGGCTGTCTAGTGCTTAGTTGTCAGCTGCCAGGTTAAACTACGACACAGAAGATTAACCATTCAGATGATTTAGTCTTAGTACTTGTAGAAAAGAAATGCAATATGTAATTATATCATTTCTACCTTAGCTTCCTTTCTTATTGGCTTTGTGCACGTAAGAAACATTTGTATATCTTGCTTCCTAATTTTTACCTCTAGCATCCAATGTTTTACATTTGTAATGCTATCTGGATGATTTCCCTCTGTTATAGGACACTGAGATAAATAATGGAAACCGATTACCTTTTTTTTTTTTTTGTGATGCTTAGAGAAGTGTTTGCCTTACACAGACCACATGAATTGATGACAATCTAACCTGAAGCAACAAAAATCATTTTAGAATAGTTCCAGTTTCTGGTGGAGATTCAAGGGATGGTATTAAACAATAGCTCATATATCCAGGAAGCCATTTTATCTGTTTTTGCAGGAATCTAATCTGTCACACTTTCAGTGGACCAATTACATAAGGCCTCTGGGAAAGCCTGTGAGAAGATTAGGTTTGAAATACTATCATGATAATATACAGCACACATACACACAGTAAAAAATTTAAATTTTATCTAGAAATTTTTTGGAACCGTATAGTGGAATACTGAAAAGTGTATGTACATTTTATTTCTAGACCATAGAATGTTGAATATAAATTAAACACTGAATAACAAATTGGTTTTATGTGACAAGTTTTTTGTATTGGGCAGGGGCTCCAGGGTTGGCTTCCATGAGAAGATGCAAGGAGTTATTGCCATGTCTGACAGAGCTAATTTAAGCTGGCTCCAAAATGGAGCCACCATTGACCAAAGCTGAGCCCATCAGCAATGCTGGTGGCACCTCTGTGATAACATATTTGAGAAGGGGTGAAAAAATGCTGTACTGTATCTGTGAGAGAGAGGGCTATGAAAGATGTGAGATAAACAGCTCTGTAGACCCCAAGGTGAGAGAAGAAAGAGGCAGAGGAGGTGCTGCAGGCACCAGAGCAGAGAATCCTCTGTGGCCCTTGAAGAAGTCCATGGTAAAACAGACAGTCCTCCTGGACTGGCCAGCAGACTCCTGACAGGAGAAAAAAGCGAGGAAAAAAAAGTTGTTGAAATTTGTTCTATATTGTAACTACTACTGAATGATTAGGAGCTGGTGATTTTCTTCATACCTGGTGTAATTTGAATATGTGTGGATATTTTACTAGTTACTGGAAAAAAACACAAATTCTGCTATTCATTATGCAGCATGTTCAAAGTACTTGCCTTCGGCTTTAAGGTTTTGAGTGATGTGAGTTCTGGTCTCTTGAGAGAATCTGTGTTCCTTTGATTCTTGCAGCAACAGAGGATGTGTTATAGATAGCAGTCATCCCTCTGAATTTAAATATTCAGAGGTGAGTTAGGGTGAGTTGAGTTCAGGACCCTTCTCACTGCGGTTTTATAGGCCAGATATACTCATCTGCAGAAAAATAGTTGAAGAAACTCATTTTGTCAGCTAGGTGCCTTGAAGAATGACTCTGAATGTTAAAATAATTGAACGGTTTATAATCATCCAGTGTTGATACTAATAAAAATATTTAAAAAAATCAAAAAGTGTTAGTTGGTTAACTTAAATGCTGTTCAATATTCAAAGATAATATAACGGGTACTCTTCACATACAACTACAAAGACATCTGCGGTAGTCAAATATAAGAGGTTTTTCAGTATGTAACAGTGTATTAAATTGTCAAAGTTAGTGACATTTCTGATTGATAGAAAATACAAACAGGCTTGGTTTGAAAATTAAAATGTATTTAGATCTCAGTATTTTTTTCAAGTTCTTCATTAAAAACAATATGTAAGACTGTTCAGTTTGCTCTTCTTGCTATTTTGCATTGTTCTTACATGACAAGCATATCTTTTTCTAATTAAAGCACATAGACAATGTGGCTAGTGTCAGTAATATTAACGCTTCAAAAATGGTCTAATCAATGCAATACCAGATATCTGTTTACAATAGGATAGAATAGAATAGAATAGAATAGAATAGAATAGAATAGAATAGAATAGAATAGAATAGAATAGAATAGAATGGAACAGGACTGTTTCAGTTGAAAGGGACCTGCAGCAATCATCTGTCCAACTGCCTAACCAATTCAGGGCTAACCAAAAGTTAAAGCATGTTATTAAGGACATTGTCCAAATGCTTCTTAAACACTGACAGGCTTGGGGCATGGACCACCTCTCTAGGAAGCCATTCCAGTGTGTGGTTTAACACTTTAGCCGAACTGCCTATATTTTTACCAGAAGAGTAAAAAGAAGCCAGAGCATGTTTTTGCTCCTTCAGTACACTGTAATGGATAACCCCGAAAACAAGAAATGACCTGAGAGTTGTTTCTTCCTCTGAATTATTTTAGGTTGTTTTTTTTAGTTTGAATCATAATTTTTCTAATTTTTTTTTCTGCCAATATTGTTACATTTTTAATACTGATTATTTAAAGATATGATTTTATTATTATTATGAAATCTGAAAAATTAATGGAACCTCATTAGATTCCATTTTATGGAAAACGTATATAACTAAGTGAATGTGAGCATTGAAGTGAATTAAGCAGGTATGCTAACTTATTGAATTATCATTTTCCAGAAATAATTTCATATAATATGGATGAAAATTAAGTAATTTTCAAAAGTAAAGATAAAACCTTCTAGCAAATGCAAAACTTGAAAATACAATATGATGCCCTTTTGGGTGATGAGTTTCACTGAAATTTGTTTACTGTTATGTATTTGACAGCCAAGTGTAATGTTAGAAGAAAAATAAAAGAATTATAGATTGTCAATATTAGACATAATTACTCTTAACAGGCACAAAACCAGAAAATTATTATTCTTTACATAGTCATGTTCAATAAAATAACTAGATAAATGTAAATATATGCAGTCACTCTAGTAGTCACTCCAAGTAGACAGAATAATATAGAAATAAGTACTTTCAAAAAACTTGGAGAGTTACTATATTTATTTAGCAGAAAGTACATGTGCTTTTTGTGTGCATGTGCACCTCTGTGTATGTGCGTATGCACACGTATTTATGGAAAGGCAGAAGACAACACAAAACACTCATGAACTGAAGAAAAAATACATAGAAAAAAGCCTTTATGAAGATACAGAAGCAGCAACATTTCCATTAAACGAGAGGTAAACAGCTGCTGTAGAAGAGAAAAAAAAGCATAAATCAAAGTTTGATTTATATCCAATTTATGCAAGAATAATAATAATCTTTGTATTAGCAAAAGAATTATCACTCTGTTTTCACTCACAGTCATTGATCATCTCTGAATAATATAGATAATACAAATAACCTAAATAATTGTCTCAGCAACCAGATTATGCTCATGTGCAAGTAATTTCAGAAGCAGAAGAATAGATTATTTTTGCCTTCTATGCTTAGTGCTCAGTACCTTCTTTGAGTCTACAGCTCAAATATTTTTTTCTTGTTATTCTTTTTCCCAAGCCAGGGTGTTTTCTCTTTCCTCCCCTCTGTCATGGACTTGGAGGCAGAACTTTCCTGCGGAATGGAATGCATTTTATCTTTTCGTGGCTATTCCCTTATACAAACCAGAGAAATATTTTTCCCCAGCATAGATGAGATGTTTAGTCCCACCTCACAGCAGTACAGAGCTAAAATCTTCCTGATAAAGAAGTTAATTTCCTCTGACTTCAGAAATGTAAAATGTAAATGTCAGCATTTCAACTCACTGTCTGAACTCCCTTTATGGTTATAGGGCAGAAATGGGAACTTCTAGAATGACTTTGATTTCATATTTACATAAACAACTAAAATAGGCCTGGTGAATCATTTCTGACAAGTACTCTTTTTTTGCCATCTAAATTACAAGCGCAGATATAGATAGCTACACTGCAGATTGTGAAGGACATATGAAGTTAAAAGCAATTGTTATGACCATGATGCAAAAGATGTGTAGAACAGCAGCAAAGAGAAAAGTCACAGAAATAAGAAGCTCTTGAATACACTTTCAAACTTCAGTACTAAATTTGTATTATTATCCAAACATTATATTTTAGTTTTTTTGCTCACGGATGATATGTCTTTCTCTTTAGATGATCATTTTGGTTCTTAGAATAGTGACTCATAAGCAGACCATGAAGTGCTGACCTCAGATGCAGTAGCAAAATAGTAACTAGGAAGACTATCAGAAGCCATTGCCAGTTAAAAGAAGACAATATTTGGTTTTCCATTTCAAATTTGTCATCTGAGTGTACAGAAAGTTCAATTTATTTTAGAGACATGCTAGAAAAACAGAATTATTTTATTTAACATTTAACTTGGATATACTTTTTACTGTTTCACCGCTATCTATCTTCTTCACACATAAGAAGATGCTTTAATCCTTTTAAATAAAAAATGCTTTTCTCTAATACCAGTTTTCTGCATCTCTCACACACACACACAGAAAAGTGGATATATACATAAACAATGAACAGACATTTGGCAAATATATGTCATTTTTGTATTGTTTATATCAATAGACAGCTAATTCCTAATTCCTCTTTGTTATTGCTTGTTTCCCTTTTGGATGTTATTAGTCCTTGATTTCTTAGAAACAGCTAAAATCTTCAGTGTTTTCAGCATTCTTCTTATAAGAAATCCAAAACAGCATCTACTGGGAGAAAAATAACTGTATGCCAGCTGAAACCATGACACTTTTACAAAATCTAGTTGTTTCTGGGCCTCCCACCCAGCCTCTGTTTTAATAGTTCATTCCAGTCATATCAATGATTTCTGTGATGTTAGTGCTTTGGGCAACACAAATGAAACTCTAAATGGTATGATCTTGAATTTCATTCTTAATCAATGATGACCAAAAATGCCATGCTATGGTATGTGATTCAGGCTGCTTATTTTAGTCTCTGAGAGAGTCAGTGCACTTGCCATAGTCAGACACCCAGAGGTCTCTGAACTGACACAGTAAATCCAGTCTATCTGTACAGGGCTATTCTACATGCCTTAGGACATATCAGAGATCCTCACCTCTCTGTCGCAGTACCTGGAAGTCAGGTGGAATGTCTTAGAGACTTCTGGAAAGAATACTAAATGCCTCTATTTACTCAAGTAAGGATATCCCAAGTGAACACAGTCAATGGGTTCTGGAAAGCTATTTATTTGACAAACTGTAGATATCTAAGGGAAGCTCAAGAACTGTGTGGATTCCAATTCCTGAATGGACTGAACTGATTTAACTGTAATCTTGTTGTCCTGGGTTTGGCCAGGACAGGGTTAATTTTCACCGGACTCCAAGAAAGGGGCACAGCCGGGAGGTGGGGGCTGACCCCACCTGGCCAAACAGAGCCCGATATTCCATACCATGTGACGTTATGCTGGGTTCCAGTGGGGGGGGGGGGGGGCGGGGCGGGGGCAACTCACTCACGGCTGGGGAGCACGCGGCGCTGGTCCTGTCTGGGAGAGAGGGTCTGTTGTGAGAGTTTGTGTCGTATTTTCTCCTTATCTGTATTGTCGTTGTTACTGTTCCCTCTGTTTACTGCTCTGTTAAACTGCCCTTATCCCGATCCACCAGTTTTTGCCTCTTTCTTTTCATTCTTCTCCGCATGCCAGCGGGGGGAGGTGAGGCCGCGTGGCCCTTTTGTTGCCGGCGGCAGCCGAAACGAGAACACTTGTTTATGAATGTGCATATTTAGATATCTAGCTATAGGCACCTACATTTTTAAAGTGAATCTCATCCTGCAAGTTCTTTGTAAAGCAGTGTTATTAAAGAAAATCCTGAATATGCCACACAAAGGAAGAGCTCAGTGGTCTTGAAGGGCTACAGAAAAAACTGCTTACATTTAGGTATCTCTGTGACAATTCCTCTGCATGGTGTGAAATTAGATGTGAATGAAAGGCTGACATTAAAGAGATACTCATCTTCCAAAAGAGCTTAGGTGGGCAAGTTGTCTGCTAACTTGGAAAATTAATCAGTAGGTAACTGATCAGCTGACTGAGGTTGTCAAATGGGTCACCTAATAAATGAAACCAAGTTAGAAAGATGAGTATTTTTACAGTTTCAAAGACCTGAGTTCTCAGCTCACTGACAGAAGGACCATTGAAGGAACCTCTCAACTGTAGTGTTGGAGACCTTCAGCCAGAATTTTGTAGCTGGCAAGCAGAGGAGGGAAGAAAATGATCATAGGTTACATAGCAGAGAGCAAACTTATTAAGGAACTCCTGTGGGTACTTGTGTGATTACATAACATTTACTATGGGAGATTTATTTTGTTGTGGGAAAGTGCAAAACTTACTACAGGATGTTCAGGAGAAGAGCCAAAGGGAGGGATCAAGCTGGATCAGGAATAAACAAGTGTGTGAAAATTGAGAGGAGGGATGATAAAAGGGGTCAGTCAAATGTAAATATGCTGCAGATAAATATGTTTGCATGGCCAAGCACTGTTCCTGATCGCTGCAGTCTGTCCTGTATTATTATTAAATGGTATTCCTATTTACTGTGTGACATTGCTCTCCATTCTCTGTATGTGTGGGGTTTGCTGGTGAATCTCAACCTACATCAGCTGGCAAAGCAGGAGGAGGCCATAGTCTGGAAAGACTCAAGGTTAGAGCTGGAGCCTGGGTAAAGAGAATCTAGTCAAGGATTATTATGGTCTAGTTCAAGTCTTGAGGGATCCATAAATGTGGGAGTGACTGCAGATCAAAGGTGGATATGTGTATGTCCACTCAGGAGATTCCTTTGTGTCAGCTGGAGGGATGGGACTGTAGGTATTGCTCATACATAATCTATACAAGTGCTGTGTATGTATTGCGAGTGTAGCTAGATCTCTGGCATATACACTCCTCCTTGCTACTGGCTGGACCCGCAAACAGGAACAGAAGCAAGTAATTAGAGGAGAAGAAATCCCTCGAGCTTTTATGTTCACAGGAGTCAGCTTCCCTTAGCAGTGTACACTTTTGTTATTGTTTCATAATTTTATTAGTATTGAGGGAACAATTCTCTGCTCTCAGATACATTTTAAGCTGGTGTATTAACATGTCTTAACCTCCCTGTCATTATTTTACCATAATTTTATGATCCTCTCAATGAGAACTAGTATAAGAATTCCAGGTTCTTAAAAGAATTTCCTTTATTTAGTGACATTTTAAATAGATGTTTTCCCAAAACAGACTCTAACATTGCACACTGGAGACACCAAGAACTTTGTCTAAAATAAGCATTGGATCAAGCAAATGGAGATAACAGTTTTAGTAAGAAGATTACTTTAGTTGATTGAAATGACCAAGGTTTTTGTGGATTTTGTGTTGTTTTTTTTTTGTTTTCCAGCTCACATCTAGAAATGTCTATTGAAATCTTGATATCAAACAATATAAAAATTTGTCCAGAATTATTTTTTTACTTTGATTTACTAACTCATGCTAGAACATGTTATTTCTGAATTAAATATCTCACTGAGGTACCACACATTGTAGAACATGAAGAGAAAAATCTAATAAAAGTTGGACATCCCTGTGTAGTTTTGCTTCTCAGTTTAGAATTTTTGCATGCAAGGATTGCTAATATGCAAAACATACAGCAATATTTGATGTGGAAGGAAGTGCTTGCTATAGCAAACATAAGAGACTATAAAAAGTAGCTACATGTCAGTGGTAACTGATTGTATGAGCACTGATAATGTACTTCAGTGCAATGGTAGATGAATTTGAACCTTCACTGGCATTGCTTAAAGTAACCTTACTTGGCTGTTATGAATCAGACTAGGCAGATTTAATTTGCTGTTTCTCCACTGACACCTGACACATGACTTAAAAAATGTTACAGCTGTAACTGAGAACTCTGGGAAAAGTTAAGCATCGTAATTTAAACCACTTCTAGTGGTAATGTCAACATTTATTATTTTTATATGTGAGATCTTCTACTCTGTTTTCCTGTAATTTAATAGTTGAGCATTAATTCAAACATCTAAACATTTTAAAGAGTTTTTTAACTCAAGGCTACCACTCTGGTTTATTCATTCTGTTTCAGTTTACAGGTGAGTGCAAGATATTTTAAATGACATGGTAAGAGCTTGGAATAGTTCTAGATGTTCATTTATAGTCCTTTAAATACAGTCATTACAGGGACTGGCTTCACAGTCACTGTTTCTATGAGTGTTTGACTCTCATCTCCTCCTATTCATATAGGTCTAACTTTCAGACTCCAAAGCCATTCATGAAATATTATTGAATATTACATCTTCCATGTGAAGGTCTCTTACAGTTCCTGAAGTCATCAGAGCCTTACTTCATTGAGAGGTAGACAGTTGTTTTTTTTTTTTCTTCCACATGCTAATAAGTAGCAATATGGCTTCTACTGCTGGTATATAACTTTAGATTATCAGATAATGATGGGTAAATAATAATATAAATTATTTGTGTTACCGTTTTATTGATATTTTATCTGCCTATAAGTAATAGTCAGAATTATGACTGACTATAAGTTATAAGAAAATAAAAACAATATGAAAATTCTGCTCTTATGTTTTTTGGAACATCCTTTTCCCAATGTGCAGCTGACTGGATCTGGTTCAAATCAGTGATCCTGTGTCATCATGGTTTACTCACAGACCACATGACTTATACAGGATATTTCAATAAAGTTTCTAACAGACCAAGGTTTCCGCCATTACTAATGTTAAATAACACTTTTGTTTTAGTTCTCAGAAGAGAGAGGCCAAGGTTTAAATACCCGTAGAACACAGAGGATCTGATTTAACTTGCAGGCAGTGCTGTGACACTTTGGCAGTGCAGTGCAGAGAATTTACACTGCAGTATTCAGTCTTATTAGATTTTTCTCAGTGAAGGCAGTCTTTGACCTCAGTATCTAAAGGCTTCAATTCCTCACCTTTGGAATAAAGTTCTATGCTTTTTTTGAGCTAGCAAACCAGTTTGCTGAAAAAGGATCGTTGCTATTTACAATTAAATAGTAAAATGGTGAGGCAATGCATGATTTGCATATAAATAACTCTGAAGATAAACATAATGCAGACAGTGTTCTGAGAACCAGCCAACCTATAATAACAAAAACATATTAATAGAAAAATCAAACATTAGTAAGAGGACAAATGTTAAGATAAAAAAAAAATAACACTTGGCAACCAGACACAGTTCTTCCTGGATGTAGAAGAGTTCCCCAAAAATGTTATTGTGTTTTATTATTTTGTCTTTTTAAACCGAGATAATTTTTTTGTTGACTCGTCTCTAAAAAACAGCACATGTGTTGAATAAAGACACAGCTAATGACTTTATTCCTTGTTCACTACGGGGTTTCGTGGCAGAAGAGACAAGATAGAAGTCAGTCAATGTTCAAAAAGTAATTGGTTAAGAAGTTTGCATGAAGGTACAAGACAGATATAGGAGTTGCATTTGCTTTTACCCTTAAATGTTTTAATTTAAATTTAGATGTTTTAAAATAATCATACCTTCTGGTTTAGATAAACCAATTGTTAAAGTTGCTTCATCTAGCAAAATCTCTATGACTTGGAACTCTTACTAATAAGCCACTGAAATGTAATGTAAAGATGCTACTTGTTGTAACATCAATGTATGAAAGTAGACTGGCCAAAAGGCAGTTTAGTACTTCTTTAATTAAATTAACTGCAGGTCTTTCACAAAATTGTTGGGGTTTTTTTGGAAGTCTCCTCATATTTCATGCGTTGAAATTAAAAATAATTCTGAAGTCTCTCAAGCAGTTCTTCTGTTCTCTTTTTTCTCATTGTCCTCAAGCAATTTATTATTGCTATTATAGCTTTTTCTTTCCAGGTTAAATATTTAATCTTTATAGTGATATGTATTATTTACTCTCTTTGCAAGTATGTTAGTTACTACAGACCTCAAAGCAACATTATTATATTCCTGCGAAGTTCAGTTGATTTGTAAGACACTGGGAATTTTCATTATTTTGTTGTTCAGATCACACTCTTCTGACACAGATTAGTTTCCATCAAAAAAAAAGTTAAAATAATTAAAAAAAAATACAATTGGAATCCTTGCAAAATCTAACTTAATCTAAAAAGTATATTGTGAGAACAAAAGTAATTCCTTTGAATACATAAAATTCTGTGCATTTGTTTGTTAAGACTTTGTCATTTGGGATATCAGTTTTTATCTGTTTTTGTAATTCCCACATAGGTCATTTATGCAGTCCATTCTAGAATCATAGAATCATAGAATGGTAAGGGTTGGAAGGGACCTTAAAGATCATCTGATTCCAACCCCTCTGCCATGAGCAGGGACATCTTCCACTAGACCAGCTTGCTCAGAGCTCCATCCAACCTGGCCTTGAACGCTTCCAGGGAGGAGGCAGCCACAACTTCTATGGGCAACCTTTTCCAGTGTTTCACCACCCTCATGGTGAAGAACTTCTTCCGAATATCTCATCTAAATCGGCCCTCTTGTAGTTGAGAGTCGTTTCGCTTGTGCTGTCACTACACACCGTTGTGAAAAGTCCCTCTCCATCCTTCCTTTAGGCCCCCTTCTGGTACTGGAAGGTTGCTCGAAGGTCACCCCAGAGCCTGCTCTTCTCCAGGCTGAACAGCCCCAGCTCCCTCAGCCTGTCCTCATAGGAGAGGTACTCCAGCCCTCTGATCACCTTGGTGGCCCTCCTCTGGACCTGCTCCAACACATTCATGTCCTTCCTATGCTGGGGGCTCCAGAGCTGGACACAGTACTCCAGGTGGGGTCTCACAAGAGCGCAGTAATGGGGCAGAATCACCTCCCTCGACTTGCTGGCCACACTTCTCTTGATGCAGCCCACAATACAGTTGGCTTTCTGGTCTGCAAGCACACACTACCGGCTCATGTTGAGATTCTCATCCACCAGTACACACAAGTCCTTCTCCTCAGGGCTGCTCTCGAGCCACTCTCCGCCCAGCCTGTACTTGTGTTTGGGATTGCCCTGACCCACGTGTAGGAATTGCACTTGGCCTTGTTGAACTTCATGCAGTTAACGCAGGCCCACCTCTGCAGCCTGTCAAGGTCCCTCTGAATGGCATCCCTTCTCTCCAGCGTGTCAACCACACCACATGGCTTGGTGTTGTCAGCAAACTTGCTGAGGGTGCACTCAGTCCCACTGTCCATGTCACCAAAAAAAACATTAAACAACACCGGCCCCAGTACCGACCCCTGAGGCACACCACTTGTCACTGGTCTCAACCTGGACACTGAGCCATTGACTACAACCCTTGGAGTGCATCCTTCGAGCCAGTTCCTTATCCAACGAGTGGTCCATCTGTCAAATCCATGTCCTTCCAATTTAGAGACAAGGACATCACGCGGGACAGTATCGAATCCCTTGCACAAGTCCAGGTAGACAATGTCAGTTGCCCACCCTTTGTCCACCAATGCTGTAACCCCATCATAGAAGGATACCAAGTTGCTCAGGCACGATTTGCCCTTGGTGAAGCCATGTTGGCTGTCCCCAGTCACCTCCTTGTTATCCATGTGCCTTAGCATGGTTTCGAGGAGGATCTGCTCCATGATCTTGCCAGGTACAGAGGTGAGGCTGACTGGCCTGTAGTTCCCACGGTCTTCCTTTTTTCCCTTTTTAAAAATGGGGTGATGTTACCCCTTCTCCAGTTGGTGGGCACCTCTCCAAACCACCACGAACTCTCAAATATGATGGACAGTGGTTTGGCAACTTTGTCTGCCAATTCCCTCAGGACCTGTGGATGCATCTCATCAGGCCCCGTGGACTTGTGTACCTTCAGATTCCTTAGGCAGTCTCGAACCTGGTCTTCTTCTACAGTGGGACATTCTTCATTCTCCCAGTCCCTGCCTTTGCCTTCTGTAACTTGGGTGGTATGGCTAGAGCAATTGCTGTTGAAGACTGAGGCAAAAAAGTCATTCAGCACCTCAGCTTTCTCCACATCCCAGGTAACCAGGTCTCTAGCTTACTTCCAAAGAGGGCCCACATTTTCCCTAGTCTGCCTTCTGTCACTGTCATATCTACAGAAGGCTTTCTTGTTCCCTTTGACATCCCTGGCCAGATTTAGTTCTGTCAGGGCTTTAGCTTTTCTAACTTGTTCCCTGGCTACTCAGACGATTTCTCTGTATTCATCCCAAGTTACTTGTCCTTGTTTCCATCCTCTGTAGGCCTCCTTTTTCTGCTTGAGTTTGTCCAGGAGCTCCTTGTTCATCCATGCAGGCCTCCTGGCATTTCTGCCATTTTCTCTTTGCTGTAATGCATCTCTTCTGAGCTTGGAGGAGGTTATCCTTGAATATTAATCATCTTTCTTGGGCCCCTTTTCCTTCTAGGGCTTTATCCCATGACATTCTACTAAGCAAATCCCTGAGGAGGCCAAAGTCTGCTCTCCTGAAGTCCAGGGTAGCGAGCTTGCTGCGCACCCTCCTCTCTGCCCTAAGGATCTTGAACTCCACCATTTTGTGGTCACTGCAGCCAAGGCTGCCCTTGACTTTCACATTCCCCACCAGCCCCTCCTTGTCAGCAAGAACAAGGTCCAGCATCACACTTCTACTTGTGGTCTCCTCTATCACTTCGAGAAGGAAGTTGTCCTCAACACATTCCAGGAACCTCCTGGCTTGCCTGTGCCCTGCTGTGTTGTCCCTCCAACACTTGTTGGGGTGTTTGAAGTCCCCCATGAGGACCAGGGCTTTTGAACATGAGGTTTCTCCTATCTGCCTGTAGAGGGCCTCATCCACTTGCTCGTCCTGCTCAGGTGCCCTGTAGCAGACTCCCACTGTAATGTCCCTCATCCCTGCCCTGCCTTGAATCTTGACCCATAAGCTCTCCGTGGGCTCCTCATCCAATCCCAGGCAGAGCTCCCTGCCCTCCAGCTGATCTTTGACATAGAGGGCGACACCTCCTCCTTGTCTCCCCTGCCTGTCTTTCCTAAAGAACCTGTATCCTCCCATCCCAATACTCCAGTCATAGGACCTGTCCCACCATGTCTCCGTGATGCTGATGATATCATAGCCGCACAGATGTGCGCACATCTCTAGCTCCTCTTGTTTATTCACCATGTTACGTGCATTTGCATAAAGGCATTTGACCTGAGCCCACGATGAAGCTGCACCATTGCTGCCGCACAGCTCCCTGTTCTGTACCCTCACTGACTCAGCAGAGTGAAGGTCCTAGCAAGCACACCATCCACTAGCAGCCGAGTTGTCACCCCCAGCCTGTTCACTAGCTAGCCTGGTTTTATCCCCTTCCCCCTTCAAATCTAGTTTAAAGTCCTATGGATGAGCCCTGCTAACTCCTGAGCTAGGATCCTCTTCCCCTTTTGTGACAGATGTACTCCATCTGTTGCTAGCAGGCCTGGTGCCACGTAAACTGACCCATGATCAAAGATCCCCAAATTTTGCCTGTGACACCAGGCTTGGAGCCAGGTATTGATCTGTTGACTCCTCCTGTTTCTTCCCTCATCTTCCCATGTAACTGGAGGGATAGAGGAGAACACTACTTATGCTCCTGATTCATTAACCTGTCTCCCTAGAGCCCTGAAGTCACTTTTGATTTCCTGTGTGCTTTTGTCCCTAACCTCATCACTGCCAACCTGAACAACTAAGAGTGGGTAATAGTCAGAGGGCTGTACCAGACCAGGGAGTGTCCTAGCAATATCTCTTACCTGGGCCCCAGGGAGGCAGCAGACTTCCCTATGGGATAGGTCCGGTCGGCATATTGGGCCTTCTGTTCCTCTTAGAAGGGAATCGCCTATGGCAATTACCCTTCTTTGTTTCTCCGTGGAGGAAGTCATGATGCATGGGGCTGACTGCCTAGTTCTGGGCAATCCCATGCGTGGGCCTTCGTCTGCCTTATCATTTGCCTGTTCCTCCGGTTTCAGAGCCTCATACCTATTGCATAAGAGCATCTGGGGTGGAGAGGGAGGCCAGGAGGGGATTTGCCTGCCACCCCGAGCAGGGACTGGTTTCCATTCTCCACTGTCTCTCAGGTCCTCTCCTTCTGCCTGATGGCGAGAGGGCAGGGGATCGTCTGCTTCTCGTGGAGTGTCCATCCTCTGCGCTTGTCTCGGGGATGGCAGGGCATGGCTCCACCAGTCTATTTCCCTCTCACACTCCCTGATGATCCTTAATATTTCTACCTCCTCTTTGAGCTCTGCCACCAGGCTGAGTAGATCATTCACCTGGTCACAGCGCACACAGGCATTCTGCCCGCTGCCCTCCGATATCAGCGACAGGCTCAGGCACTCCCTGCAGCCAGAGACCTGCACAGCTGCCTGTTCATGCAGGAGCTCTGTCTGGGTTGCCACATTCCACGTGGTGACAGCTTTCAGCTGAGTGGAGACCATAGCCAGATCTCTCCTAGCTGAGTAAGCAATAACCACCAGCTGAATTTACCTGGGGAGCTGGCCGAGCCTTGGGGCCCTGCCTGCGTGAACTGCCACACCAACTGCCGCGCCGCGCTCTGTTTTATGTGCCTGTTGGCCTGTCCTGTTCGCCACTCCCCAGGGGCTGCTTCTGTGAGGGGGGAGGGGTTCGCCGTCACTCTTGACCCCGGCCACGCTGAGTCAGAGCCGCCGCTCGTCAGGGCCCGGCACCTCCCGCTCTCGGGGGGGGAGCGGGGGAGAGGCACGCTCTCTCTCCCTGGGTGCGTGTCCCAGCAGTTCTGCCACTTAGAAAAGGTTCCCCCCGCACGATCCCTTGCTCCGGAGCCCTTCACCACGCGGTCTTCCAGACATTAAGCAAGGTTGTAATTATTGGTCTGCATGAAAAAAAGAGGGAGACCAAATGTAGAATTTTTCAGAATCAATAAAAGGATTCAGACATACTAAGACATGTAACTGTAAAATCTAAGTGTAGAAACATACAATACAAGTTAATAGATATATATTAACAAAGTTGATACAATCCTTTGAGTCACCTATTATTCCTAAGTGTGCAGTGAGTTTATGTGACACTTTCCTGGTTGTTCTCTGTTTCACCAGCAAACATGATGTTTCAGATGTATCTCAGAGGCCACAGAAAATATTTTTTTCTCATGGGTAAGAGGTTTTGACATGAATGCAGCAATTTCAATTTCTGATTGCCCTAATTTCCTCCAGAGCTCCACTGATTTCTGAACATAGATACATTCATTAGCTATTAATTTCTTCAGAGTTCAAAATGCCTTTCTGTCAGTCAGCCACTTGTTCATTTAGACTTTATAGGATACCTACATGCTTAATCTTTCTGCCATTGCTTAGTTGTTTTTCTGGGTCAGGATGCTCTAGAAAGTCACATATATTAGTAGGCAAATCATTTTGTACATAACTTGGCACACAAATAGGTTTCCATATACTTCAATCCAGAACCTTCCTGAACAAATCCACAACGTGAAGAAGAGAAAAGGTTGATTGGTCCCTGGAACCAACATTTGAAAATTTATTCTAAAACTTAATCTTCTTTTTCTAAACACGTAACTTTGAGAGCTAGATGACTGCACTGTGGCTGAGTTTATCCTGTGGATTTTTTCCCTCTAAACAATATAAAAGACAAGCTAGCTGTCTTCAGTTTATCAGTTCCTATGACTACCTTGCACCCTAGAGATGAAAACATCACCTATATGTTTTTTCAAACAAATGGACTGAATTAGCTTTGAGTATACCTGAACAAAAGAGATGGTAATATTTGCTGTAGGTGATCATTCATATTCAAATTGTATTTTAATTGCATTTTTTTAACATCCTTATTTTCACACATTATTAGATAATGCTGTACTCTATCTTGTTTAAATCGTCCCCACCTCAGGTACTGTGTGCAGTTTTGGGTGCCTCAGTACAAGGAGGACATCAAACTATTAAAATGTGTCCAGAGGAGGGCTGACCAAAATGATGCCAGGTGTCAAGGGCACGACTTCCAAAGAGCAGCTGAGGTTACTTGGCCTGTTCAGCATGGAGAAGAGAAAGCTGAGGGGTGACCTCATCACAGCCTACAATGTCCTCAAGGGGGGCAGCAGAGGGGGATGTGCTGATCTCTCTCTGGTGACAAGTGATAGGGCACAAGGAAATGGTATGAAGATGTATCAGAAGTTCAGACTGGACATTAGGAAAAGGTTCTTCACTGAGAAGGTAGCTGGTCTCTAGAACAGGTTTCTCAGGGAAGTGGTCATGGCACCAAGCCTATCAGAGTTCAACGAGCATCTGGATGGTGCTCTTAGTCATTTGGTTTAGTTTTAGGTAGTCGTGCGAGGAGCAGGGAGTTGGACTCCATGATCCTTATGGATCCTTCCAATTTGACATATGCTATGATTTTATGAATGCTCAGTGAAAATATTTCAGATTCTTCATTGTTTGATAATTTTTTTGTCATGTTTAAAAACATTTTAGTTTCCTAGAACTTTTAAACAAAAAAAAAACAAACTGTGCTAAGATAGTGTCTAGGTCTGGTTGCTTAGGTGCTCACCTAAGCATCAGTTAAACATTCTGATTTATTCGGATCTTGTGCATAGTGTAGTGCAGATGTGGAGAATCCAGTCTCTTGAACAGGATGGTCGATTGCCATCTGAATCGTAATGGGAATCTCTGCTGCAAGGGTTCTTGCAAAGGCATTTTGATTGGATTGAGTTAGACTCACTGAACTGACATGCTGGTGACCTCTTATAACCCAGCTGGCCCCTGATCATGCGTGCTTGCTTTCACACACCCATGCCCCATTGATCTTGATTATCTCAAACCGTGTACACAAACTCTGTACAAACTATGTACAACCTAACTTACTTGAACTGCATACAGAAGACTGTGCCTGAACCATTCCTGCACATTCAAGAGCAATATCTATTTGTCTATATCAGATTAACCTTCTGCTGTGGAGTATGGTCAATGCCATTTGTCTACGTCAGGAATTCCCTGAGGAAGTCCATTGGACTGCTCAGTTTCTTTTCGAAAGGAGTTAAACAACATATCCAAGCAAGTAAATAGTACCTATTATCTGGTATACGCAGAGCAGGGACTGCCTGGAGGTATTTTGGGGACTTCAAAACTATTGGCCGAGATAGCTCTGGTGTCATTTAGCTAGCTGCTTCACTGCGAAGAGGACTAGAAGTTCAGCCAATTACCTGGCCTCAAATTTCCACGCATGGATTTAGTCCGTTACAGATTAGTCTATTTTCTTATCTAGATAGAGACTCTGGGGCTTTCCTGGGCCTGATGACTCACTTGACCTGGAACTGAAGACTAAGGACTCTAAGCATGCACACATACGGTGCCTTGCTATGTTATTCCTCATCAAATGCCCTATTTTTTTCCAAAAAGTACTTTTAATTCTATTTTTTTCCTGTTTTCTTAGTACAAATCTGATTATAAAGTAACCAATAGTTCTAAAGCAGTAGAAGAAAAGTGTACTTTGTTCCTTACTATGAAATACAGAATTGACATAACCAAATATCCACTGAGATCTATGTGGGCCTGTCTTTTCAATGAGTTACTAGAATGTGTTAATGGAAAATGTGTCAAATTTACAGGGTAACTGGTGGGTAGATATTTCTGCTCTGAATAAGAGGGAAGGACCACTTGGAAATTAAGAAGTGAAAATTAGTTTGGGTAAAATGTAGGGGGATGAATACTCTTAAACACTAATCTCAATACTACAGACTGAAATGTGTTCTGAAAGTTGCCTTTACACTTCAGCTACAGACAGACTTTTGGTTGGGATTCAGCTGATGATTCAGATTCATAAATTCAGGTGAATAGGAGCAGTTAATAACTTACATAGAAAGAATTTATTACAGTCTAAGAAAATATAATCAATATAATCAAAGGATTCTAGAGATTTTTCATGTTGCCTAAACTGAACATATCCAGCTGGTCAACTGAAAAGACCTCTAGACTCCTTTGACTGACCTGGTCTCCCAGGGATCTAGTTTCGAGTTACTTGCTAAGCATTATGCAGAGTCAGTAGTAAAGTATGTACTGGAAATTTAATCATCTTGACTAAAACTATGCTATAAATAAAACCCAGTCAGGCTGTTTCTCTGTCCCTAAAGACAGGTAGTAGGACACAGTTTACACTTTGTGATTGAACTTCTCCCCTCAAAAGCAGGATTATCTTATTTATGCTTTCTCTTTGTCAGAGTTAGTGTTGGTGCTAGTTTTTCATCTGCTTCCAAGCCCTGTCTAGAAAAGCGATAGCTAGCCAGAAGAACAAGACGCTATGGAAAAACATCTGCCTATACCTGAATAGAGTACTTGTTCAGTTTTCTGGTGGGGAGCCCTTTAGATTAGTATGCTAGCTGTGGGGTTGAATTCTTTGATGCAAATCACCTGAGCAGAGAATTTGCATTTATTATTCTGAAGCTCCAGTTACAACACTTAACATACTAGTGCTTAAACCTTAAGACTATCAACCCAAGACCAGCAAATAAATATTTTTGGAGGATCTATCTCAATTCCATTATACAGGCATTATGTACACGTTTCATGTTGAATACTAAGGCAATCTAATTGAAATTTGTTATAAATATTTACAATAAATGACCTTTAGTAAAGTAATAAATATTAAACAAAAATACATGGGTTAAAACAAAAGCTGATTTTTTTTGCAAAGCTCTATTAAAGATGGAAGAAGAATGATTTTATTTTCAAATTCAAATTAACTTTACATAGCCAGAGGAGGTATTAAATTTTTATCGTGATAACAAATAAAATTATTCATGGGTAAAATCCCACAAAATCTCCATGATTCAGCAATAGCATGTAACAATTCACGAGTACCAAAACAATGTATTCAAAATTCCATTACACTTATGTCCCATTTAAAACCCTGACTAAAGAACACAGCAGTACAAAAGCCCTGTATATGGCACTAAAGTTTTGGTTATCGTTGACTAAACTGGAATTTTCCTTGAAAGGAGACAGCTTCATATCCATTCTGTGTTACCTGGAAATCTAAACGAGAACCTAGTGCTCAGCTGACCTTGGCTGGCTGCCAGGTGCCCACCAAGCCCGTCTCTCACTCACCTTCCTCGGTTGGATAGGTGAGAGAAAATATGATGAAAGGTTCGTGGATCAAGATAAGGACAGGGAGATCACTCATCGATTATCATCATGGGAAAAATCAGACTTGACTACCAATCAAATCAGAGTAGGATAATGAGAATTAAGAACAAATCTTAAAACACCTTTCCCCCACCCTTCCCTTCTTCCCAGGCTCAACTTCACTCCCGATTTCTTTGGTCTACTGGAACACCATGGGCTGCAGGTGAACAACCTGTGTCACCAAGGTCTGCTTTAGGGGCTACAGGGTAATCTCTGCTCTGGTGCCCGTAGCACATTCTTACTTATCTGGTGTCTGCAGAGTTGTTTCTCTTACATATTCTCACTCGTCTCTCCCAGCTGCTGTTTTGCAGCAGTTTTTGCCCTTTCTTAGATGTGCTATCACAGAGATACCACTAATTGGTTAAGTTTTGACCAACAGTGGGTCTGTCTTGGAGGTCTCTGGAGCTAGTTCTGTCAGACAAGGGGACAGCTTCTGGCCTCTGCTCACAGAAGCCACCCCTGTAGCCCTCCTGCTACCAAAACCTTGCCATGTAAACCCAACACACCTAGTGTTCACTGTATCACATCAACTACCTTATTTCTTTGTCAATGAAAAGGCTATGATGTACCAACAAATAAAGTGCATACCTACTTTAAAACATATAAGTAACACTAGAAACCTTAAGTATAAGAAACATGTATAAATGTGTTCTACATATTTCACAAAACATTTGGTGTCCACATAACAGAAAGTTTATTCATTGTCTATTGCCATGTCAGAGGGACAGGAAAGTGTGATGTCCAATTCAAGAAAGTTGTGATGGGTGATAATTGTTCCAGAAATAATTGGATCACTGGAGAAATGTAAGGAAGTATGAATTCACTATTGTCCACGTACTTGGGAATAGCACAGAGGCCCAGTCTTGCCCTAAGAAGTGGTTATCGCCACTGTTGTACAGTAAAAATCTGAAGAAAAATCCAGAGTCCTGAAGAATTTTCTTTCTCTCAGTATATCCATAAATATTAATGTCTTAATTGTTGTTGATATTGAAAAACCAAGAAGTTGGAAAAATTGTGCTAACTCTGGATCACACCTTTATTCTCCTATGCAACAGAGTCCTAGGAAATCACATTCAGCTTCATCCCAATCAAAGTGACTAAATGCCATTCAAGGTCACTCAGGATCAGAAATTTAAGGTCAATCAGGATCAGCCCTGCTGTTCTGATGTCATGTTCTTGAAATGTCAGTGATTTTCTTTGCTGCCATCAAGGGAATTGTCATCAGCTACATGTCTGAGTAATTTATTGCACCACCCTATTAAATGTGCCTACCTTTGTCTAGTTTTCTCTCTCTCCAAATGTTGTGTTATTTCAAACTTTCCTAACAGTAATTGTGTGTTGTTTTTCCTTTTCTCATTTTTCAACACTGTCATATGTATGTTATTCTACATGTATACTTGTATGATTTTGCATTATTATGAACACAGCTATGAACATAGTGTTTGGTATGGACTCTTCTATGACATTCACCATATGAAATTTACAAAAACATTTCAAATTTCTTAGACTTGTTCTTTCCATTTTAGGTATTTTGTTTTATACACAATGGCAGTAATTCTCTTTTTACATGTACTCTGTACTTCAGCAAATGAAAGCAGCGCGTAATGAACTAAATACAGTATTGCACTAATACCAAAAAGGACTTTTAAAGTTACTATGGTACTATAAATGTAAAACTAATAAATTAATTAATTTTCTGTCTTCAGACAAGTATATCTCTAAGGCAGACATTTTTGGGACAAATTAGCATGTTCTGACTGTTCTAATGCAAACACTTGAGCTGTTTGTTTATCTAGAGGCCTCTAAGTTACAAAATACATTGGTGCTCACCGGCACGCTTTTCTACCTTATATGTAAACATAGAGATCGACTGTGACAGTTTCAGATAAGTATAAAATAAAACAAATTCTATGCTGCTGATACCAATACTCTGAGTTCTGTGCCTTCTGTATCCTACATTATCTAGGTTATTTTACTCCCATTTCCATGGGAGCAACACAATATTGAATAAAAAAATCCTCTGAAGCCAGTTTGGTGCAGTAGATTAATTTTCTCTGCTGTATATAGACAGAATGAAACTATCAAGATTGACCAGATACCCTTAAATAAATTGATCAAGTTTCAGTAACTGTAATTAATTATAAGCCTTACAGAAAGGAACTTTCCTAGTCTGGACACAATTACACAAGCATAGCATTTCCCAGTAAATAGCTCAGAAGGCAAGTGTGAAAATACTACCGAAAGTGTTATAGACAGCCACACCTAGCCAGAAAATCATTCTCTAAGAGGAAAAAACAAACTAGCAGCAGTTTGTGGAACGGTCAAATAGAAATGCCTGATATGTTAAAGACATAATTTTTCATTCATTCAAATATTTACTATTTGGCTTTGTGGTAAGTACAGACAGTGTCTTAATACATAACCATGAATTGTGGCGTTTCTTATGGATGAGGATTTCTGACTCGGTTTTGTTCCTCAAGCAGCATATCTAACAAATTCACTTTAGTGCACTATGCAATATTTGCCTTCAAAAAGGAAGTAAAAGGAACTGTGTAACTTACTGATTCATTAACATTGTATTTTACAGTTCCCAGTTTTATTTCTGCTAGCAATATATATCCCCCAAAAGATGACATATGTCTTAGTAGTGAGAATCTCCAACAAGATAAGAGCGGACAATTTGTTTTGTTGTTACGACTCAGCATATTCTCAAATGTGTATGAATACTCAGCATACTTTTATTAAATATGTTCTTTATATATCTCTGTTTTTAATTTTAACCATCAAGACACTTCCTATCTAATATTTATGTGTCCATCTGGAGGAGCATCTATTTTCTGCAAACATGTTCAGTGGAGATGATACAGAAGACACACACACTGACAGCTAGAATAATGCTGCCACTTTTTCTTTTTTTAAATCACTACTGCTTCTATTTTTTCTGCTTATCCTTAGAATTTCCCCTCCTCATACAGTGCGTAAAGTATTGTGTCTCTCCTCAACAGTTTATCTTGTCGCTGGCTTTGGTAAAGGTTGCGTAGTTCTCAGCATCAGTAGTGTTAAATTTAAGTAGGTTGATACTGTGATTCAGGCCTTACTGAAAGCTATGATTTATTAATTAAAATTAAAACTTCTGTTGTAGATATTAGGAATGGGAGGCTGGGAGGAAGGTTTGAAAGGAAAGAGTTTGCTAAATGGGTATTTTTCAGTGTATTGAATAACTGAATAGGCTAATTCTAAGCCTTTTAATTTCTCTGAGCTTCAAGAACTCTTTTTCTGAATGAGAACATCTGTTCCAGCACCATTTTTGCCCCTTCTAGCTCAAAATTACTATGCCTAATAAAAGAAGTATTGGACTCTTCTTCTTCTTATCAAACTTCTTTTTTTCAAATCATATAATTCAAATATTGATTCTCCCATCTCTAAATCAAGATCTATTTTTTTTGTGAGGCTTGCTTATGGGAACAAACATGTATAAAAAACCCTCACCAACTGTTCAAATTAGGTTTTTTAATATTCACTTAATTAAAAGATTTTATTTAAATATTGTTATTGTTAATACCTGAAATCTAAAGAGGAATTCTGCTAGTCATTCTGGATATTAAATCAATTATTAACTGTCTGTGGCTTTCATTATCTTAAATGCCTAAGGAAAAGTCTAAAGGTAATGGCTGTACTTTGCTCTTTAGTAAAGCATCATCTCTATGTCATAAAAGTATTTCCTAGAAAGACTAATTACAAGACACTGTTCTTGAAGACATTTTTTCCTTTCATAGTATTAAGCCCTGATAGGCCATATACATTACACTTTTTCAAAGTGTATGCATTTTCCAGCAAGTGTTGATGGTGGACTTTATTAAAGACAGTGTTTTTTGTTTATTTAACTGTGTTCCTTGCAAAAATGAAGGTTAATGATTATTTTATCTGTGTTTATTCCTTGTTGGTAATCTCTGGATCATTCTTTTCTCATTCCAGGCAGAACTAAGAGTGAGAAAGTTACTTTCTCAGGAGTGTCACAGAAGTTAGTAGCTGTTAGAGAAGATATAAACTATTGAGCATGAATAAGTTTTTTCAATACCTTTTGGCCCTGTAATCCAATTACTCTTGCTGAGCACCACAGTGTACATGACACTGTTAAAACAATCTTGAGTAAAGACAATATCAGTATACAGAAATATTACTATTGTTCTCTTGAAAGAACCTAAAACAAGCAACAACAAAAAAAGTCACCCAACAGACACTTAGATGTAAGAAACTATTAGCTCCATTGCTCATAGAACTACTTACGTATTTGGTATAGTGTAATTGGAACAAGCTCTTGAGCTTGAAGCACCCTTGCTATAAAATGGAAGGGGAAAAATGTTCTCTAAAAACATTCTGCACCTAGAATTTTCTGGGCCAAATTTGACTCATAAATCTCAAGTCATTAAATAAACCCAGAGCATCAGGAGGAAGAACGGCCCAGACTGTGAAGATCAGGCTTCACCCCGGTGAGCCCTGCCATGTCACTGACAGTTCAGCACAGCCCTCCCCTGCTTCTTGGGGACACACCGAGTCATAGCACCCAGAGGAATCCTCCTACCATGAGAGAGGGGCTGTAAATACCTGTTGAGGAGAAGGGAGTCGTATACCAATTTTAACTGTCGTATTCATGAAGCATTGTTGTATTAATCTGGACTAGAACATTTTGTATTGTTACAACTGGACTATAAACATGTTGTACTTCCATTACATTGTAAAGTTTTTAAGTAGTTTAACAATTAATTATTTTTCCACATATCTTTAGTTGTTTGGGGTTTTTTTGCCTATGATGATTTTGAATGCAAGAGTCTGTAGTTTACAAGATCCTTTATCTTTTCTTGCTTGAAGACAAAACAGGCATTGTTTTTTTCCAGGCATCAGACACTTACCCTCAGTCTGCCACCACAAACTTTTCAGGACAGCTGAAGGCAGCAGACTCATGGTGGCTTTGGTCATCTCCTCTATATCCTTGGATATATTGTCTTGCATCCTGTGAACCCCTATATGTCCACTTTGCAGAAATGTTTCCTACCTTGGTCCTCTTCCAGAAGATGTGATACTTCCCTCTTCTAAGCTCTGTTACCAGACACAGCAAGCAAACTTGCCCTAGAGCAGACCTTGTCAAAGATTCAAGGAAAGAGAAGAATCACACCTGAAACTGTGCATGTGTGAATGAGTGCATACATACACACATATGACGTTTCCATCCCTTAACAGTCCTTAGTGCTTGGTCTCCACCATGGATTACATGCATATAAATATATAGATCTCTGAAACCCGCAAATTGCCAAAACAGGACAGATCAGAAGACTGATAAACCAGCCCAATTTCAAACTTAAGTAACACTTTACTGGATCGACATCTACTAATAACACATATTTTCAGTGATTAGTTCTTACTCATGTTCAGTTTTTGCCAGCTGTTGAAAGCAGTTAGTCCTTAATACATGTATCCTACGTTAGCATACATGACCCCAGAGATGATACTACGTGCTGATGGCTGTGGTCCTTGATCATTCCTTGTCAGTGAGGTTAGTGTGATCAGGCTGCGTGAGGCAAGCAGGAGGTGGAGAAGGCTTGTTTTCTTTCTCCTTCTCCATCAAATCCTCCCTTCACCTCCATTCCAGATGTTTCCATCTCTCAACTGTCCCTAGTGTTTGGCCTCCACCCTGGAATACATGCTGCAGAATGTTTTCAGTGTGGGGGCTCATTTTCCTAGGACAGGGCGGGTGACTTTGTTGCTTGACGATGTTTTTGTTCTTGCTTAGCTACTGCTGCTTGACTTCTAAAAACAAAATCCCCTTAGGTCACGTTTATGCAGGGACCAGCAATGGACCATCACTGAGTTGTCTGTGGTTTTATGTTCTCTGTTTTCTGGTTGTGCTCGTATTGTCAAGGCCTTTGGTGTTGCCAATAACTGAAACTGCACATCACAGCAAGAGATACCAGGTTCAAAACTGCAGCTCATACAGCTGGTTCTCTTAATTGAATCTTACTTAGGGATTCTAATGTTTTGTGTGCAATAGGTCTACTGTCATAAGAGTCTATCTAATTGTCTGAAGAAGACCTCATCTTAGTTCTCCACTTCATCAGGTGGTCTGTACTAGATGCCCAGCACCATGCTGTCCTTGAGGGACTCTTCTCTGATGAAGATTTCAACTGTCTATAATTAATACATACTATTACATTCTGTTCTCACAATACTGTGAGGCATGTATCGGTCTTACCATACATATCAACATCTGTTTTGCAAGCTAAATACGAATGTGAATTTAATAGCTTTAAAACATAGTATGAAATGAATAAGCAAGTCTCTACTTTTGGCAATTGTTTCTTATTCTTTTAAATACTTTTCAGTGTAAGGCCAGAATGTGTTGTTAAGAAATGGATCTTAATACAAAAAAAAAAACATAAAAAACATATTAACTCTGTTCTCAAACAAAAAAAACCACAAATAAAAACAAAAAATATTAATTATGTCAGTTTGTTGCAAAGGTCACTATTTCTTATTAAGAACTAAAGGCTACAATTCAAACCCAGCACAATCTGAGTTTCAGTATTCAATTTATTTATTAAGGGGAAATGTATTCCTCTTAAGAGCTTTTAAATGGGAAAACAAGTAACAAAACAACCAAACAACCCCTCACCCCCATAAACACATACTAGAACTTACACTCCTACTCACAAGAACAAAAAACAAGTATCAACTGGAAGCAATATTTCAAGGATTTTCACTATAACTCTGTAGAATTTTTAAATAAAGACAAACCCCAACTATTTTGATTTCCAGATGCCAAAATGTCATATCAGTAAAATTTTTGAAAGATTTACAAAGCTTTTAAAATAATTTTTTTAAATTTGCCTGCCTGATCTATGGTTTCCTGAATATCTTATAATTCTGTTGCAGTGAGCAAGACTATGATGAACAGAGATTGTAACCAAGACGAAAAGAATGGAACAAGTAGGAGGAAAGAGAAAGTCATATTGTTTTTTATGACATGGAAGCCGCGACTGACACCAGATTAAGTACTAGTAGGCTTGCCTTGGATACTGAAAGTCCCTTCTTTGGATGACATAATCTAGCAGCTCTGATACACTGATACACTGATTACATCCCCACCTCCTGGGGGTTTGGATGCTAGGGCTTGGGGCCAGCATAGACAGTGCAGCTGTGGTCTGCCCCCTATTCCCTTGGGTGTCGCAGGGAGCCAAACTTCCATGATGAGAAGGAGTGTTCATAGGGCCCTTAAAAAAGAGTATTATTTTTAGGCATATTTTCTCCATACCTGTTTCATTCAGATGACTATACAAATAAGAACATTAAGAGAAGGTGTTCATTTTTTAAATAATAACCTGTCGGCAAGAGTGTTCATAACAGCTATCAGCATCCAGTTTGTCAGATCCCCCTCAGCCTGAAGGAATGAGTCAACCCCTTCTACCAAAGCTCCTTATTCTCAGGTGATACAGCACTATCAGAAATGATACTCTCCACCACACTTTTTAGCTTAGCTTATTTTTCCTCCAAGAAAAAATAATTGTTTAGTATTATATTTGATAATTTAATTTTCTCTCTATTTCCCTTTCTTTTGTTCTGCTGTATCATAGTAATATGGATGGGTATAACAAGTATGAATATCTGTTGTTTTTTTAACCGGCAAAATTATTACTTTTTATATACTATAGAGAGGTAATATATATCATGTAGTAATTATGTTGAAATGGTAGTCTTTTCATTCTCTCCAGCAGCATGCACTTTTATGTTTCCACCCACATGGTACATTTCTAATACTATGGAGAATACAGATGGGAAAAATCTTGTAGGTCCCAAAAATGTGGAACTCTCCATAAGTATATTTTATAAACTAAGATGTGTTTTATGTGTGAAGTTTCAAAATTCAAGTGCTTAAAATGATTTATATTAAACCTATGAGCAAGCCAAACTCAAGCAAATATTTTCATTTAATTGTTTACTTTCACACCTGTCTGGTTTGGGGTTTTTGTTTGTACATGTCTGTTTTATAGGAGAAAATTATGTAGACCATGTTTCTACCATAATTAGTGAGTATTTCCAAATATTAAACACCCTAGAAAGTTGTTTTTAAATTTCAAGCCCTTGTGTTTGAAATGACTGATATTAATCTTTCAACCCATTATGCAGCCTATTCTGTGAATAATCACTTTAATTTCCTTGAGAAGTAAGACTGTTCAAGTAAGTGAGGATGAGTTATTAAACTACTTCATTAATGTTATTTTATTTTATTTTTTCCAACAATCTTGAAAGGTATACAACTACAGATTACAATAAATACATTTCACATCAAGGACCTGACTAGAATTCATATGGGAAACTTCCATCAAAAAGTAACATAGACAATCTGTTAAAGAAATATTAACTGCAGATGTATATTACATTGCTTTGACAGCATGTTGTCCATGTACACACTTAATAATAAAATATAACATCTGAGAAATAAAGCTAAAAAAAATTCAAAAAGTGTAAAGAAAATGTGGATGATCATGAGAAGAATATGCTTTAAGGTAGGGACACTTATTACAAAAATGATGAGGAAAAGCATATCGTCATCTACAGGGAAACAAATAGGATTTTAAGGATAGCAAATTAACTGAGTTCAACAGTAGGAACATTTGCTATTTGAAACTATTGAGTTGTCAAAGCAAGAGTGCAGAGTGTAACAAACACTATATATACCTTTGAAAATCTTGCCCAGGAATTTCACATGTTTTTAAGCCTGAGATATAACATTTAATGGAGGTAATAGGTGAATAAAATATTATTAAATACTTAGCTTCATCAAGGAAGCAGACATTTGAGCATTTAAGGGATAATTGCGGATAATAAGCGAACAAGCTTTGACATATACATTTTTGGTACAAAACTGCAGGAATATTTCAAGGAATATTCTCAAAGTTATTAGCACTTCTCATGACATTGATACCGTTCCTTATGTGGTCTACAGCAAAATATTAGCTAATAGACTTCTGTTTTGAAATGACACCACATGCAAATTGACCTTTACATATATACCCTTAGGTATACAGTCATAAAAGGAATTTAAAAATTAATTGGCATTGAGAAACTTTCTCTACCTATGGAACACACAGAAATTTCTTTAACATATTAGATTAAGACTTGGGAAACCTGTTTCTTTAGACCTTGCTGTGAAGCAGATTTCCTAATTGATGTTATGTGTCTTTCACTGCAAAACAAGCATAACAATATAATTTCATGAAATTTCATAGAAGTTTGATATTTTTATCAAGTATATTTCATACATTTTTGATGTATGCTGCCAGAAAGGCAACCTGGTTAGAAGGGAAAATTAGTGAGGAAAAGAAAACGTCTGCTGAAAAATACTGACAGAGAAATTGCCTGCAAGACTTGTAGCTGGGAGCCTGGGAAGTAGACCTTGGAACCAAAAGCATCCTTGAGAAGTGCAGCCGGCATCTTTGAAGTACAGCTAGGGTACCTACAAACCAGACACATCCTGAGAGTCGATCAATAAGAGCAAATCCCGGAAACTGTAATGGCAGTTTATAATCTGAAAAGGTATAAAACAGCCTGGGAAAATAAAATTAGTCTGAAAGAACAGAAAACATCATCCTCTATTTGCTGTTACAGGTGAAAGGTAGAAATTAACATAATCTATTGGCTGCTCAAAGAGGGGGTGTTCTAAGCCCTATTATGTCTCTGTCATACCAAAGGAATTTAATTTTTATCCAAAATATACCCTCTCTTCCCCAGAAGTACCCATGCTGGGTGTACTTTCCCTTTTCTAAACAGTCTGAATTCTCCACATAAACTATTTACAAGATCTTGGACTATACCTGAGTATACCCGGCTGAATCCAGACTCCGTGACACAGATCAATTTTGAAGTGAGATGCTGTCTGTTTTCTTCTTGCTCCTGCTTTGGGCCATGTTTGAAGTGAGTTTGGTTTGCCTTCTCACTTCCGGGACAGCTGGGTCCCCTTCTGAGACTGGATTCTCCTCCCCTTTGGGATGATTTGACCACTTCTGAAAGCTCTCTAATTAATTTGATACTGGTATTATTCTCTGGAGATATTCAAGACCTGCCTAGACACAGTCCTGTGCAGCCTTCTGTAGGTGACGCTGCTTCGGCAGGGGTGCTGTACTAGATGACCCACAGAGGTCCCTTCCAGTCCCTACCATTCTGTGATTCTGTGATTCTGTGATTATATGCAAATAGATGGACATTCCATTTAACTTTGGAAAGGAAATTCAATATTGCTGATATATACTATAGGAATCTTCCCTAAAGTCTTTACCAAACTCACCTATTCTAAATCCCTAAGGAATGCCTAGCATGTTTACAGAATCATAGAATCATGGAATCTCAGGTTGGAAAAGACCACTAAGATCATGAAGTCCAACCATCACACCAACAACACTATGCCTACTAAACCATATCCCAAAATGACATAACCACATGCTTTTTAAACACCTCCAGGGATGGTGACTCAACCAACACCCTGGGCAGCCTGTTGCAATGCCTGACCACTCTTTCAGTAAAGAAATTTTTCCTACTATCTAATCTAAACCTCCCCTGAAGCAACTTGAGGCAATTGCCTCTTGTCCTATTGCTAGTTGCTTGGGAGAAGAGACCAATGCCTGCCTCACTACAACATTCTTCCAGGTAGCTGTAGAGAGCAAGAAGGTCTCCCCTCAGCCTCCTCTTCTCCTCCTCTTCTCCAAGTTAAACAGGCCCAGATCCCTCAGCCACTCCTCATAAGACTTGATCTCTAGACACCTCACCAGCCTCGTTGCCATTCTCTAGATATGCTCCAGCAACTCAATGCGTTTCTTGTTGTGAGGGACTCAAAACTGAACATAGTACTCCAGGTGCGGCCTCACCAGTGCCAAGTACAGGAGCATGATCATCTCCCTGCTCTTGCTGGCCACACTGTTCCTCATACAAGCCAGGATGCCATTGGCCTTCTTAGCCACCTGGGCACACCGCTGGCTCATCTTCAGCCAGCTGTCAAACAACATCCCAAGATCCTTTTCCACCGGGCAGATTTCCAGACACTTCTTCCCAAGCCTGTAACATTGCATGGGGCTGTTGTGAGTGAAATGCAGGACCCAGCATTTGGCCTTGTTGAAACTCATAGCTGGCCTCAGCCCAATTATCCAGTCTGTCCAGATGCCTCTGCATAGCCTTCCAACCCTCAAGAAGATCGACACTCCCACCCAATTTGGTGTCACCTGCAAACTTCCTGAGGGAGCACTCCATCCCCTCATACAGATCACTGGTAAAGATATTAAACAAGACCGGACCCAAATATGAGCCCTGGGGAACACCACTCCTGACTGGCCACCAGCTGGATTTTACTCCTTTCAATATCACTCTCCGTGCTCGGCCATTCAGTCAGTTCTTTATCCAGCAAAGAGTACACCCATCCAAACCATGGGTAGCCAGTGTCTCCAGGAGGATGCTGGGAGGAGCAGTGTCAAAGGCCTTACTAAAGTCTGGGTAGATGACATCCACAGTCTGTCCTTCATCCACTAGGTGCATCATCTGGTCATAGAAGGAGATCAGGTTGGTCAAGCAGGACCTTCCTTTCATGAGCCCATGCTGTCTGGGCCTGATCTGGTTGTCCTTCACATCCGCAGTGAGCGCACACAGGATAAATCGCTCCATAATCTTCCCTGGCACCAAGGTCAGGCTGACAGGCCTGTACTTCCTGGGATCCTTCTTCTGGCCCTTCTTGTAGATGGGTGTTATATTGGCAATCCTCCAGTCATCTGGGACCTCCCTGTTAGCCAGGACTGCTAGTAGATGATGGAGAGTGACTTGCCCTTCTGCTCCGCCAGTGCCCTCTGCACTCTTGGGTGGATCCCATCTGGCCCCATAGTCTTGGAAGTGTCCAGGTGGCATAGTAGGTCTTTAACTGTTTCCTCCTGGATTATGGGAGGTTCTTTCTGCGCTTCATCCCTATCTTCCAGCACTGGGGGCTGACTACCCCGGGAATAAACAGTCTGACTATTAAAGACTGAGGTAAAGAAGGCATGAAGTACCTCAACATTTTTCTCATCCTTGGTGGCAATATTCCCCCCCTACAAGCAATAAGGGGTGGAGGTTGTCCTTGGCCCTCATTTTGTTATTGATAGATTTGTAAAAACATTTTTTGTTGTCCCTTACAACAGTGGTCAGCCTGAGTTCTAGCTGGGCTTTTGCCTTTCCAGTGTCCTCTCTGCACGACCTAATGAGACCCCTGTACTCCTCTTGAGTAGCCTGCCCTTTCTGGCATGGTAGACCCTACTTTTT
Organism: Opisthocomus hoazin; assembly: GCF_030867145.1. Classification (NCBI taxonomy): domain Eukaryota; kingdom Metazoa; phylum Chordata; class Aves; order Opisthocomiformes; family Opisthocomidae; genus Opisthocomus; species Opisthocomus hoazin. Next base: position 58,554,179 of record NC_134414.1, on the reverse strand, counting down.
TTCCTGAGTCCCAGCAAGATGTCCCTTTTCAGCCAGGCCAGTCATCTTCCCCGCCGGCTGGTCTTGTAGCACATGGGACATCCTGTTCCTGTGCCTTTAGACTTCCCTCTTGAAGAATGTCCGTCCTTCCTGGACCCCTTTGCCCTTCAGGGCTCACTCCTAGGTAACCTTCTCAACCAGTGTTCTGAACAGGCCAAACTCAGTCCTCCAAGATTCCATGGTGGTGGTTTTGCTCGACCCCCTCTTAACCACAAAATCAAGAACTCTGTCATTTCGTGGTCGCTAACCTAAGTTGGCCTCCGACTACCACACCTCCCACCAGTCCTTCTCTGTTAGTAAACAGAAGGTCTAGCTAGGCACCTCCCCTGGTGGGCTGACTTACCAGCTGCATCAGGAAGTCATCTTCCACACATTCCAGGAACCTCCTAGACTGCTTCCTCTCTGCTGTGTTGTATTTCCAGCAGATGTCCAGTAAGTTAAAGTCCCCCGTGAGAAAAAGGGCTAGCGATTGTGAGACTTCTGCCAGCGTCTTGTAGAAAACTTCATCTGCCTGTCCATCCTGGTTGGGTGGTCTATAACAGACTCCCAGTAGGATGTCTGCCTTGTTGGCTTTCCCCCTCATCTTTACCCATAAGCATTCAACCCTGTCACCACAATCGTTGAGCTCTATACAATCGAAGCAGTCCTGAACATACAGAGACACGCCACCGCCTCTTTCCTTGCCTAGCCCTTCTAAAGAGCTTATAGCCATCCATTGCAGCACTCCGGTCCTGACAGTCATCCCACCATGTTTCTGTGATGGCGACCAAGTCATAGCTGTCCTGCTGTACAATGGCTTCCAGGTCCTCCTGTTTATTGCCCATGCTGCGTGCATTGGGGTGGATGTACTTGAGCTGGGCTATCCATCTCACCCTCAACCTCAGCAGCATGCCACTCCTGGGCTCATCTCTAGTGAGCCGGGTTATATCCCCTTCCCCCTTCAAACCTAGTTTAAAGCCCTCTCGATGGGCCCTGCCAGCTCATGGGCCAGAATCCTTTTCCCCCTTTGAGATAGCTGGACTCCATCTGTTGCCAGCAGGCCCGGTGCAGTGTAAACCTCCCCATGATGAAATAAACCAAAATTCCACTGATGTCACCTGTCTCTGAGACACCCATTAATCAGGTGAGTTTTCCTGTCCCTTGCAGTATTCTTCCCTACCACTGATGGGATTGAGAAAAACACCACCTGTGCCCCTGATCCTCCAACCAATCGCCCCAGTGCCCTGAAGTCCCTTTGGATGGCCTAGGGTCTTCTCTCTGTTATCTCATCACCGCCAACATGCGTTACCAACAGTGGTTAATAACCAGAGGGCTGCACCAGACCAGGGAGCTTCCTAGCAACATCCCTAACCCGGGCCCCAGGGAGGCAGTAGACTTCCTTGTGGGATGGGTCTGGTCGACATATCAGACCCTCTGTTCCCCTCAGAAGGGAATCGCCTATGACAATTACTCTCCTTTTTTTCTTAAAAGGGGCAGTCATAATGCATGGGGCTTACTGAGTTGTCCTAGGGAAACCACTGGGTGGACCTTCAACCTCATCTTCATTTGCCTGGCCCTCACATTCCAGAGCTTTGTATGTGTTCCTTAAGGTCCACTGGGGAGGTGAGGGAGGCCAGGAGGAGATTCATCTGCTGCCCTGAGCAGAGACCTGTTTACTTTCCCCTCTGTCTCTGAGGTCCCCTCTTTCTGCCTGCTGGCAAGAGGGTGGGGGGTCCTCTCCTTCTTGTGGAGCCGCCTCCTGCTGCCTTGGCCTCGGGGATTCTAGGAAGTGGCTCCACCAGTCGATCTCCCTCTCACACTCCCTGATGCTCCTTAACCTCTCCAATTCCTCTTTCAGCTCTGCCATCAGGCTTAGCAGATCATTCACCTCATCGCACCAAACACAACTGTTGTTTCTGCTGTCCTCCGGTACAAGCACCAGGCTTAGGCACTCCCTGCAGCCAGAGACCTGGACAGCTGTGTCCTTGCATGGGGCCTCCGTCTGGGTCGCCACACTCCTTCTGGTGACAGCTTTCCCGTGAGTGGAAACCATGGCTAGATTGTCTCATGGGAGGGTGATGTCCTCCAGTTGTGTTGACCAGGAGGGGGACTGTGCCCTGCCCGCACCAACTGCCATCCGAACTGCCACGCCCCACCCTTTTCACCTGCGCTTCTGGTCGCTCGTACTCCCCAGGGGGTGTTGTTGTATATGAGGGGATTTGACCTCTGTCACACTCGTCCCAGCCCACACTGAGTCAGAGCTGCTGCTCTTTAGCCTCTCTCTCTTTCCCCGCTCAGAGGTGTGGGGGAGGGGGGGGAGGTCTGATGTTTTCTCTCTCTCCCTTCACTTTTTCCACCTTCTCGCCACAGTTTTGCCACTTTAGGAAGGGTCCCTCGGCGTGAACCTCTGTTCCAGAGCCCTTCACATTCGGTGGCTTCATACTTGATGGAGAACAAAGATCTCAAATAAGTTCCTGTAATTTTTAAGGTAAAACTGACGCCAAACTTTGAATAAATTTCATACCATGTGTCTAAATCAACAAAATTCAAAATGCAAAAGGTTATTTCATGAGGAGTAGAGCACAGACAGAACATATGTAAAGGACTCCATTGTTATTTATATCTACTGTAGTAAGGCTTTATTGAAGTGTTTGACTCTGTCTCCCATAACATCTTCATAGGCAAGCTGGCAAAATATGGGTTAATTAAGTGCATGGTGAGATGGATTGAAAAATGGTGGAATGGCCTGTGTCTAGAGGGTTGTGATAGTGGTACAGTCCAGCTGGAGGCAAGTCGTCAATTTTATGTTCTCTGGTAAGTGCTAGGACCAATGCTGCTTCACATCTGCATTAATGACCTGTAGGCTGGGACGGAGTGTGCAGTCAACAAGTTTTTGCAGCTGATATAGAACTGGGAGGAAGGGCTGATACACTAGAGGGTTGTAATGCCATCAGAGGGACCTCAACAGTCTGGAGAATTTATCTGAGAAGAATCTCCTGAAGCTCAAGAAGAGGAAATTCAAAATTCTTCACCCTGGGAGAAATGATCCGAGGCACTGGTACATGCTGGGGGCTGACAGAGCTAGCTGCCTGGAAAGCAGCTCTTCTGAGAAAGACCTGGGATTCCTGTTGGATAGTAACCTTACCATGGGCCAGCAGTAGCACCTTTGTGGCGAAAAAGGCCAACAGAATCCTAAGCTACATGAGAAAAAGCATTGTCAGAAGATCAAGGTAGGTGATCCTTCCCCACTACTCAGCACTGGTGAGGCCACATCTGGAGTGCTGTGTCCAATTCTGAATGCCCCAGTACAAGAAAGATATAAATTTAGTGGAAAAATCCAGAGGAAGGCCAAAAAGATTATTAAGGCATTGGGAGCACCATGGGAAACCTGCCCCAGCTTGGACACGGACAAGATTGACAGATTGAGAGCTCTTCAGTTCCACGGGTGTTGGTGCCTGGCCGTTCTTGGTGGAGGAATTTGTCTAGTCAAAGCCAATAATAAACAAGACTCCAGCATGCTAACTAGGTATGCAACCCTCTGGTGGTTGGCGTCCATCTCCTTCAAGAGACAAGTAGCATTCTGCAACATGAGGTAAGGCAACAACAGATCTGTGATGCTCTTTACTGTGAGAGTAACCAGCTACTGAAACCGGTTGCCCAGAGAGTCTGTGGGGCAGTGGAATCTCCATCCCTGGTGAAAATCAAAAGCCATCTGAACATGGTCTTAGGCAACTAAGAAGGCGGGATTGGACCAAAATATCCTGCCAATGTCCCTTCCAACCTCGACCATCTTATGATTCTGTGGTCTTTCATACGAGGAAAAGCTAAGAGAGCTGAGGCTGTTCAGCCTGGAGAAGAGAATGCCCATGAGGGATTTTGCCAACATGTAATGATGGGAGGCATGATGGGAGGCAATGAAGATGAGGAACTGAGACTCCAGTCAGTAGTGCCCACTGACATGACAAGAGGCAATGGGCACAAGCTGGCATGCAAGAAATTCCATTTAAACATACAAAAACACTTATATCATGGAATGGACAAACCCTGGAATAGAATGCCAGAAAAGTTGTGGAATGTTCACCCCTGGAGATGGTGACAGAATAACTTTGGTTGGGACGGATGGCTTGAGATCGAGTCCAACTCCCTTTCTCCAAGCATGGTCAACTACATCAGATGATTGTCCTGGTCTGTGCCCAGTTGCGTTTTGAATATCTCCCAGTCACCTTGACCATTCCAAGATAATCGAGAGTGGCCTCACAGTGACATCAGCCAGTTCCCTCAGCACTTATGTGTGCAATCCATCAGACTCTATGGACTTCTGTGTTTCAAATTTGTTGAAATGCCCCCTCACCTAGTTCTTGTCCACTGAGGGTAAGTTTTTCTTGTCCCAGACTTTCCCTCTGATCTCAGGGGCCTTGGATTCCTGAAGGTCATTTTAATGACAAAGACTAACACAAAGAAAGAATTAAGTACCTCGGTGTTGTAGTTTGGCCATGGCCAGCAACAAAGGGCCAAGCGGTCACTCTGCTGCTCCTCCCCCGACTGGTGTGGGGAGGAGAATGGAAGGAAAAAGGCAAAACTCGTGGGCTGGGATAAGGGCAGTTTAACAGAACAGCAAACGAAGCGAACAGTAACAACAACAATACTGATAAGGAGAATATATAAAACAAACAGAGAAAATGAACAGAGCTACTCTCACCGCCAGATGCCCAGTGCGGTCCTGAGGCAAGACTGCCTTCCCACCGCCCACCTGCCCCCCACCAGAAACCAGTATGATGACACATGCTATCGAATATCCTGTTTTGTTTGGCCATTTTGGGTAAGCCTGCCCGGCTGTGTTCCCTCCTGGCTTCTGGTGAAAATTAACCCTGTCCTGGCTGAACCCAGAACGCTCTGCTTTCTCCATACTATTTTTCACCAGGTGCCCTGCCTCATTCAGCATCAGGCCCATATTTTCCCTAGTCTTCTTTTTGCTCTGTATGCAGTTGTAGAATCTTTTGTTGCTGCCTTTCATGTCCCTTGCCAAATTCAGCTGCAGGTCACCTCTGACTTTCCTTAATCTTATTCCACCAGGATCAGACAGTAACTTTCAACTCCTCCTGGCTCACATGCCCTTGCTTCCACCTATTTCACACTTCTTTTTGATGTCTGAATTCAGTTAGGAGCACCTGCCCCCTTTGCTTGATATACTACTCGTCAGGATAGGCCTTTCTTGAGCTTGGAGAGCTCTTTCTCCTGGGTTTCTTTCTCTCCAGGGATGAATCCCATGGGATGTGATCCCAAGCAGAGCTCTGAAGAAGTTGAAGTCTGCTTTCCTGAAATTCCAGGCTGCATTCCTGGTTTTTGTTCTGTTCCCTCCTCTTAGTATCCCAAACTCCACGATCTCTTGGTAACTGCAGCCAAGTCTGCCTCTGACTTTCACATCCATAACCAGTTCTTCTTTGTGTTCATAAACATCACATCCAGCAAAGCAATGTTGCTTCTTGATTCCTCAAACATCTGTATTTGACAATAGGGGTTAAGCTATTTTGGGATTTTTGGTTGGCTTTTTTGCTTGTTTTTTCTTGTTTAATATTCTTATTGAAGTTTTGCGGGGACTGGATATGGTTTATTTGTTTGTTTCATAGACTTATCTTTGAACTACAAAGAAATAAAGAACAAAGCCCATATATGAACATGCTTATTTCTTCAGAAGAGAACAAATGAAAAACGGTCAAGTGAGGAATCAAGCAAGTCAGAGCCACAGGCACTGTATTGAAATGTGAAGTCTACTTTTTACTATGGTAGCCAAACACATGCTTTTGATTTCTTGAGGGGTGGTAGAACACTGTGGAATGTTAAATGACCTCATTTTGTTGCTGGTATAGTTGCTGTTTTTGCCACAGTGATTCAGTTCTGCTATGGCAGAATATAGTTCTAAAATCCATTCATGTTTTTCCCGAGACCTGTATGTATTTCCATTGCTTTTGGGTTTTGAAAAACACAAACCAGGGAATATAAGAAGGATCAGTACGTGAGGAAAAAAAAATCATTTTATAAAGGATAATTGAACAATCAGATACTGGATTGAAGGGAAATATGATAATCTGTTCTAACAGTTCGTTTATTTTTACATTTTCAAGGTTTTCTTTAGCTTTTTCCTTACCATATCTACAACATAAAAACAATAGATCCAACAAGATCAGAGTTCAATTTGTTTCATTGCCCTGTCTTGAAGAGTGAGAAGTAACATGCTGTGTGAACAGAATGAACATTTATGTTTAGTGTCTTAGGGTACTCTTCCAAGCACCACACTTTTGGAGGTGAGGAGCTTCCCAAACCATGCGTCGACATTTAATAATATAATATGATTCTGTAGTTTTCTAAAGAAGTTGTCTATTTATTATCTATATAATCCTTTAAAAAGTATTCATATTCAGAGTTTTCATATTCAGAATACAAAAATACTCATATTCAAAAGCTTTGTTCAGTTACAAAAAAAACCCCAAAGCCAAACAAATTTGCAAATGTCCGCTTTAGAGTTTCTTCCATTTCTGAGAGAGATAAAGTTTGTTTCAGGTGTCTTGACAGGTATTCATTACCCTCGTGTTAAATACAACAGAAGTAGATATTCAAAGTAAGAAACACTCAACAATTCTTATGCTTAGAATGTCTTCTAACTGTTTAATTTCCACCTCCCTGATAATTACACACATTATTTCTTGTCCTATCCATTCCTGCATAACAATAAATAATTGCAGCCAAAACAAAAGTGTTAAGACTTTCTTTAGTCGTCCCTTTAAAACACCATTTTCAATAATTACCTACAACTCATCACTTCTAAATTTGGTAAGTATGCATTTTTATACAATCATGTCTTCACAAATTTATTTAAAAAATGAAGCTAAAATATCAGCTGAAAGTTTAAGTCTTCTGTCTTTTATAGGATATACTTTTAAATATACATGATAATGAGATCTGACTTCTGTGCAACAGGATCAAACTGTTGACTTGATTCAGTTATCACCTATTATACTCCTTGAGCTTTTCTTCCAGTTATTTCCCATTTTCCAGTTATGCCTTTGATTTTTCTTGTTTAAATACAGTACTTTGCCCTTGTCTTTACTGAATTCCATCTTACTGATTTTGAACCGTTCCTCCAATTTATGAAGATGATTTAAATTCTAGTTTTCTCCTCCAAAATTGCAACCAATTCCAGCTCTGAGTCACCAATATATTTTATATGCACCATTTTTCTTGTATTATCTAAATCATTCATGAAATTATTTAATTGAACCTGTTAGATGTACTGGACTCCATCTGAAATGTTATTATAGTTTTCTTGTGAAGTGCTGTTAAATACTCTGTAAAGTACAGGATTTTAGTGAGCTATACAGTCATCTTACTGCTGTGTCACTTATGAGGATGCTGTGCAAAACAAAAGAAACCAGCCAAACAATTGAAGTACAGTCCCTTTCTCTCTTTCCTGTAATCCACTAAACGAGAAATCATGCTGAAGATAGGATTTTAAACTGTTTGCTTGATTTGTTTCTGACAAATCTATCAGTATAAGTATTACTATAACACTAAAAAAAGCCCAAACTTGTATCAGGATCTAACAGTGAAAACAGCCATGCAAGAAGAAAACAGATGGATGATCCTTGCCTGAAGACTTTTATGAGTTAAATATAGCACAGGAGATAACAGATGCACTCAGATAGACAAGGGAATACTCAGAAAGAATAAGGCAATAATGGTCAGTCAAAGAAGGAATGCTTTGTGCAAAACAGCAGTCTAAACATCATTGTACTTTTTTCTCATTACAAATGTATCTTCATTATATAATACATATTCTTGCATTTATTCCAAGTATCTGCATATATTTGCTAGTCTTATTTCTTTCTCTAAACATACTCTCAGATCTTTGCTGTCCAAAAAGCTGCTGCCAAAATAATTTCTCATATGTGTCATTCTGCCCACCTCCCTTCCCATATAATTTGAAATATTTCGGTAGTTTCCCATTATGTTTGAAGTCAAATTAATATCAGTTATTTGGTTAGCTTACTCCGCATATCTTAACGCCTTGTCTTTACTTCCCACTATTCTATTCAAAGGATGGCAGCCTTTACTGCATCTCTATGTTTCTATAACAGGTGCTACTTGACAGGGTTTAGATTTCTAAATAGATCTTGAAAAAAGCCAAAAAGTTAAGTACTTGCCTTCAGAAGAATTATCCAAACTGCCTAAAACTTTTATGTGTTTAGTGGAAAAGGACTGGAGCTCCTGTGTGGCTCCAGAGGATATTTGTTAATTTTCTGCTTTCTGTCTGTATGGCAACCTATATTTCTCTGAACTCCTGCTCACTAAAATAGAAAGACTTTTGGATCATTGAAATTATTTTCTAATGGTCTAATATGAATAATTTTTGAGGTTTACCCTTGGTAGGCAGCTAAGCCCCACACAGCAACTCACTCACTCCCTCTTCTGTGGTGTGGGGAAGAGAATCAGAAGGGTAAAAGTGAGAAAATTTGTGGCTTGAGATAAAGACAGTTTAATAGGTAAAGCAAAAGTTGCATGAGCAAGCAAAGCAAAGCAAGGAATTTGTTCACTACTTCCCATAGGCAGGCAGGTATTAGTCACCTCCAGGAAAGCAGAGCTCCATCAAGCCTAACCATTATTTTGGAAGACCAACTTCTTAACACCAGATGGCCCTCCCTTCCTTTTTCTTCCCCCAGCTTTTATTGCTGAGCATGATGTCTTATGGTGTGCAATATGCCTTTGGTCAGTTGGGGTCAGCTGTCCCAACAGTGTCCCCTCCCAGCTTTTTGTGCACCCCCAGCCTGCTTGCTGATTGGGCAGCGTGAAAAGCAGAAAAGGCTACGTGTTGTGCAAGCACTGCTCAGCAGTAATTGAAACACGGATGTGTTGACAACACTGTTCTGGTCATAAATTCAAAGCATAGCACCATACATGCTATTACGAAGAAAATGTACTCTGTGACAGCCAAAGCCAGTATACTACTGTCTCATCTATTAACCTTCAAACCATGTGCAGAAGCCGAAGTCAAGTTCTTTCATGTCTCTTCCTTCTGAATTTTTCATATAATTCTTGTATTCCCAAAAGCATAAATTGCACTGTAAAACTTTACAGTTTACATATTCTCTCCCAAAATAACAGGTTCAAAGTCATGTTTCCATGTTCCTGACCAAGGCATCCAATCTCTTGGCTCACATCAGACTGGAACCCACCTTTATATGGATTTGAATGCAGCTGGAATATGTTACACATAGTCTAACCTGTTCTTGTTTTTCAGGTTCTCTAGGGATTTCTTGCTCACTCATACAATTAGGATCTTTGTATACTGTGCACATCTAGCACTGGAAGTACTGCGAGGGGGGAATTAGAGGCTTTGAAACTGTATGGTTTATCATTCTGCTGCTCAGACAAATATGAAGAAGCCAAGGAAGGAAAACACATGAAGTGGTAATGCAGGCAAACTGCAGTGAAAGCTCATCCTACTAAAGCGTAGTGAAAGTGGGAAAGATTTTTTATCTTTTTTTTTTTCATTTTGTAAATTATGCTCCCATGTCTTGGTTTAGCATAGAGATTTCTATGTTAGCTCTTTATTCTGTTAGAACCAATAAGTTTCTGCTTCTTTTTTTCATTTTTATTCTTTTGTAAGCTTTGAATCTCTGCATCTGTTGGACTTTCTTTTTTCCTTTTTTTCACTTTTGTTATTAGGTATCTGTCTTAATGAGAAAAATTATTTCCCCAGTTGGACCATATGAACAGTTTCATACAGAAGCCCATTTTATATATGTTTCACTGATGATGTCAAATCTTCATAAAACAAAGAAAACAAAACAAGAAAAAAACCATGAATTACAAAAATACTAAAGTGTCTTTCAAAGCTTTGTCTGTAATGCTAAATAAGAAATGGCCTAGGACCAAACTATGACCCTGAGGCTAAATGGCCCTTTTGGCTTGCACCCATTCCATTAAGAAGTACCTCTAAAGGAGATTTGTTCTGGAGAGTTAGTTGGAGATTTCCTGAAGACAGCCAAGGACTGAGATTACAGTGAAGAATCGTGGGTAAGGAGGTAAATGAGTTCTTGAATTCACCCTTTGGATCTCTGTTAATGAACAGAAGTATCATTTTACACATTAAGAATATGAATAATTAGATCTTTAACCAGGAAAAAGTGTCTGCTAAGGTAGTGAACTTGTCTTTTTTTTAATAGAAGGATTTTATGTTGAACAAAACTCAAAAAAATAAAGCTCATATGCATGGAAGCTTGAGGTTTCTTTTTTTTTTTTGAAGAGAGGATCTCTGAAGACCCTTTTATTTTTACTTTTCTTGATCACTGCTATCTGTTCTGCCTAGTTCCCTTGGTATCTCTTTAAGGAACCACACCCTGAGAAACTATTTCAACATAGGGACAGTAAGTACTGAATACCTCTGGATATTTCTCAGGAAGGAATGAAAAATGCTATCTGGCAATACAAAATACTTGTCCTTTCTTATAAAACTTTTAAAATAAATATTATATTTGCATACCTGTAAATATTCAGAACAGGTGATGGGAATGTGCAACTATGTACTTACACCACAAAGCCTGCCTTCAGTATATCCAGTGAGGGAATAATAGTGTATAACTTACTGCCACTTTCACATTTTCCTTGGACTTCGGTAGTTTATGAAGAGAAAAGAGATAGACATGAAGACCAAGCAAGCAAACAAAAGAATTCCTTATTGCTCTGCTTTCACATGTTACCAGTTTACTAAATGAAAATGCACCGTAAAATTTCATTAAGGGCTGGCTTAAAGCTGTACATCAAACGCTTTTTGCAGTGCAGACATTACAGACTATTAATATGACATTTCTTTGTGTAGTTAGATCCGTATATAGGATTAAACGTCAGAGAGAGATGGTATTTCACAACACTATGAGTTAGGAGTAAATGGAGTGTTACAATCTTTCATTTTGTTTGAAATAGAGGGATCCTTAATTTCTGCATTTTCTTTACGTATTTCAGGTTTTAATAAGACAAAGTCCAACCTCCTGCTCAAAGCAGTTCAGCTATGAGATCAGACTAGGTTGCTCAGTTGGGTCTTTAAAATGTCCATGGTTCATTTATATTGCCTAGTGAATTGGGTCATTTATGGGTAACATTTGAAAAATCTTGTCATGTACTCCTGTATAAAGATTGCTGTGACTGTAATTAATTTTCTACCCCTATGTATGGCTCTGGCCTCCTTTTCAGTACAATCTTTTCACCAGATTATCAGCACTGCAAGGAAATTGAGTTGGTATTTATAGTGATATGGGCACAAGATTCCTAAATCTTATTAAAACTTACTAAAAAAGTGCAGGAAATATCATCTTTTCTCTGGACTTCAAAGCCTGTCAAATTGACCTCTGTGTATTTCTAACCCTAGTGTGTGATAAATGCCATTGAACCTGTGGCTGCATTGTGGCTGTAGGGAACCTTATAAAATACCTGTTGTGATAGATTGACACGTCAGAACATATTCAGCTTGCCCAGGTAAAAAGTAACGGAAAGAACTAGTATTCCTTTAAATCGTTTGGAATCTGCAATACTAAAGAAAGTGGGGTGCTTTTTTTTTTTTCCATTTAACTTAACTGGTATTAAATGGAGGTACTAGGCTGTAGGGTTTCCAATTCAACAAGAATCTTAAGAATACCTATTCTCGTTTTTAAGTGTGAAAGGATTTAAACATCCATCGTAGGTACTTTCATGGCCCTTAGGACTGCAGTATCTGAAAATGTTGCAATCTAAAGCAGATTGATCTTTCCTGTAGCATGTTTCATATAGAAATACTACTTTCTGAATAACCTGCTTCAGGTCAGTTCAAGTATCCTGGAGATGAGTAGGGGATTGTCAAAATATATGGTATGATTAAGGCTTTCTTTACACATTCATTTGAGCCCTAGTTTATTTTCAGCTGAAAGAAATGCAGATTGCAGGCTCAAAGATCAGTCTGCAGTGCAAATCAAAGCATAGTAACACAGTAAATGAGACAATGTAGGAGATTTGTTTCAGAAACTGTTCTGACCCAATCTTAAAGGAACGAATGTAAAACTCTAAATATATATGTAAAAATACTTCCTGTTAGAGGAAGGAAATGAGTTGTCTTAATGTTCTCACTCCTTGAACAAGATGCTTAGAGATGACTAATAGAATGCAATAGATGAACCCATCCAGAACCCAGTCTTGTTCTTAGTTTAGACATTGTGGTGATGGTGTCAAAGAGCTCATCCTATTAGTTACTTTTCAATAGAACTATTTAGATGCATAGTAATTATTTCTGTTAAGAGTACTTCCTTTTTCAGGAAGTGAGAGTTGCAACTTCATAGTCCTTTTCAGATTAGAATCTGTCTCATGAGATGATCTTGTCTCTAGGTTCACTGTCCATCGTTCACCTTTAAATTTTAATACTTTGTACATAAGAATTTGTGTTTCATAGAAGCTGGAGAAGAAAAATCATGCAAATTCTAATGATAACCTAAATGTTGTGCTTATCTGGGAAAACAGTCTGAAGTTTGTTCCCTGTTTCTTTATCTAAATGTTGTGTGATTTGGCATACTACTTCTATAGATCTTGCTTAGCATAACTTGTGTAACATTAGTAGCTAAATTTGTTGAAGCCTTAGGCTGCAAGCTGTGAACTTTCACCTAGATATGTTGAACTGTTACCTAGTTGAGCAAAAGCAGACCCCAGAGCCAGTTCAAGCCAGAAGATAAGGAAGATATAATCGTCAGCAGAAGCTGCAGTCTTAGAGATGAGAAAATAAACAGCCCACCTAGAGGTGGTGAAAGAACCCAATGAAGAAGAGGAAGACCCTGATGAAGAACAGAAAGACCACATACCCTAATATTACTGCTGGTCTGAACTGTCGTGTGATGTGTGGGGAACTTAGATTGTAATGGTATAATTGCTGAGGGATTTCTTTGTTCAGGGTTCATCTTTGGAGGTACCTATCTTGGGGTGTAGTGCTATTAATAAACAAAAAGTACTTTTACAGAGGAATTTATCTTTCATCTTATTGATTCAGTGGAAACCTAGAGTTAAACTCTGTTGTGGTGACTGACATGCATGATTTCCATAACATAATGTTGGTCTAATGTAAGACAAAAATACGTCAGTGACAGAACTGGAGTATCTCACCCACTCCCTTCTCTTTTCCCATTCTAACTGTTTGTTATCATCCTAGTTTCTTGCTTCTTTGGTTTTTTTTTTTTTCCTTCTCCTAGCTATGCACATGCACTCCTCACTCAAAACTGGGCAAGTCAAAACCACAAATTATTCTGAAACACTGGGCTGCTGACCATGCGTGAATAACTAAAATGGAGCCATGTGGACAGACAAGTAAACCAGGAACGTATCTTGTAAGACTTAATCATATTGTTTGGAGTTTCTGGTGCGCAGTGAGTTTGGTGGAATAAGGTGCTTATAAAGATGCGTTAACACAACTGCCACTAAAAGGCATTTGTTTTCTAAAACTAGACATGGGAATTGAAATAAAAGAATTTCAATAATATGACCATGCTAGGAAGTTTAGGTAGTATGAGGACTCGGAACTTCATCGAACACATGAACTCCGTGTTTCTGAGTGATTACTGTACTAAGCTCTGTATCCTGAGACAATGATAAGTCAATGAAACTGAACAATTTATGCACAAAAGTTTCATTCTTGTCAGTAAAGACCACAGGACCAAATTCCTGAAAAAAACCCTACTGAAATAAAAAGTGGGTTTCTAGTAATGAACGTATGAATGTCCAAGTAATAAGATCTTGACTTGCAAAATTTCTGCAAGTATTTTTCATACATTTACATAGTCCATTTGTTCTGTATAGGACAGCTGATTAGAAATAAATTTACTGTATTTGCAGCCTGTAATTTGTAGCCTTTATAGATTCTTGGAGTTTAAGGTGAAAAGGACAATCAGAACATACAAGAGAGCCTCCTATATACTGCAGAGTTTCACGAACTGAAGTTAGGAACCTGGCTACACATAAAGCTTGCAAAAGTATATTAATAATTCTTTCAGATGCATTTTAGAGAAAGCTGATTAAGTTCAAATAGTCTCTAAATATTTGACAAGGTAAGGAAATCTTTGAATAATTAGCACGGAGTAGCATACCTTATAACTACCAGGCAGATCCTCATCAGTGTTACTGACAGTCAGGTAGATTTTCTTTTCCCATGTTATGCAGTATAAATTTTTATATTTCTTTAACATCACTAATCACATGTTGGTGATATACTGATATTTATATCTTTTATCACTGGAAGCATTAGCTGAAGATTTATGAGAAGCTTATCAATTAGGTTTGCAAAATCCCACAACGTATGTTGATTGCAGTTACTTTGTAATTTTTCTAATAAAGTTTCAACCATCTATAAAGTTTGGATTACAATAGTTCTCAGAAAGTTACTGACTTTTTGTCTTCAAATGTAAAAAATATCAGCCCGTCAACTGAATAATAGGAACATACATTACAAACTGCATGCTGGGGTGCATCAAACGCAGCATAACCAGCTGGTCAAAAGAGATGAAGCCTGTCAGTGTCTGAGAGGCTTTTGGACAATGCGCTTAATGATACGCTTGAACTTTTTCTCATCCCCAAATTGGTCAGGAAGTTGAACTTGATGCTCGTTTCAGGTCCCTTCCAACTGAAATTTTCTCTCTCTTCTCTTCTCTTCTCTTCTCTTCTCTTCTCTTCTCTTCTCTTCTCTTCTCTTCTCTTCTCTTCTCTTCTCTTCTCTTCTCTTCTCTTCTCTTCTCTTCTCTTCTCTTCTCTTCGCTTCGCTTCGCTTCGCTTCGCTTCGCTTCTCCTCCTTTTTAGATTTCACCTTATGGATTTCAGATCATGTCTCTGTATTACTAAGATAAATTTGAATTCTAAAACTGAACTCCAGAGTGCTTGCACTTCCTACTGCTTCATGTAATTTGAAAATTTTTAAGTAGTCTCTCTAAGTCTATCCAAACTACAGCTGAAATATTGAAAAGAGCAAGTTCCAGCACAGGTCCCAGTGAATCCCCTCTTGAAATGCAGTCTAATAACATACCTATGCTTCAAGTAAAGTTGTTCAGTTGATTATACACCCACTTTTTGGTTATTTCATCTACTTTGGAAGTAAAGTTCAACTATAGTCTGAGTGAAAAATTTTTATTATTTTTTTTATGAACTCTACCAGGATTTCTATGGAAGGACTAAATTAATTTGACACAGTCAATTCTTGACAAATCCATACTTGGTGACTCCTGAAAACTCTATTTTTTATCCTTTCTGTATATTTTTAGGAAATTTAGATATCTAATTGAATATTTGCAGGCTTTTTCTCATTTTCTGCAGTGTTGAAGATAAAATAACTTGTTACTAATTAATTTCAGAGTCCTCTTTTTCTCACTTTTACTTATAGATCCAATGCTTCTCCTTCTAAACCCATAGCATCAGCAAGAGATGTACAATCCTCATTGATGGTTCAAAGATTATCTTTGTTAGATCGTTATGTACTGAAATTTCACCAAGGCATCTTACGATCTACGTATAGGTTATATTACTCTAACCTTATTTATATTTTCTATGACTACTTTTTATGTTCAGACTATTAAAAGAGTTTGTGGTATATAAAAGTTTTCTTACCACACTTCCTAACTTTATTTAACACTGAAACAACGTACTGTGTACTCTTTTGAGTAGATCTTAGCTCTCCTTTTATTTGGGTGTAAGCCAAGGAAGAGGTTACTGATGTGTAAGTTTGCAAGCAAAGTAATAGTTACTAAATAATCACTATGCATGTCCATTCCCATGGTTGTCTTTGATAAATATGAAGCAAAGCAACAAAGTGTTCAAAGAACAAAAGAAAAGGAGACTTACCATAAAGGATGAAGATAACAAATAATTCAAACACCATGAAGGAGCAGTCATGTCACAAAATCAAATTTATATTTATTTGGTGGTCGGTTTTTGTATTCCTTTATCATTAGAATGATTTCTCAGGTGACCTTTTTTAAATATTGCAGTGAGATTTTCAAGTCATTCAGCTATTTCTTGTTCCATTCTTAATATCCTATGCCAAAAACAGAGATACTTTTTATATGTATAACCTTTTTATTGATGTTCTCTGGCATGCACTTATGCAGCTAACCTGATTTACTGTTATTTCTACAAGGCAGAGCTACAAAACAAAGCATGCTTTAAAACAGACATTAAAGGCATATCATGTTGTGTAGAGGAAGCTTTATTGGTTTTGGCTAGTTCTAAGTCAGTAAGTGTTTGTTGGGATATACAGTCATGTTTCCTATTGTTTTGAAGGACATGGAAGTGTTATGATTTAGGATATTCATGTCATCTTTGCTTTTTATTTATTTTTGGTTCTTTGAATTGAGGAGATTTTTATAAATTCTTTGCAACATGGCATTCAACTCTCAAAGACTGGGATGTGGAACAGTCTTAAAAATGTTCCATTTTTTTCTAAAATAGACACTTAGTCAACTGAATAGGTCTCCAGACTCTACTGACTGTGCTGATTAGAGCAGCTTGACTGTGAAAGGGAACTTCAGCACCTTGCTCATGTCTGAACTGTAGAAAATTGTGTTTGGATGTATAGATCTGGAGCTTAATCAGTGTCTTCTTTGTTGGTGCCTCAGAAAGTACACATATTTTTTTATGACATGACTATAATAGCATTTTCTGGGATTCTAATGTCATGAATGAACATGGCAATGAAGTTGGCACAGTAACGTTTCCATCTCCTACCTAATTGTATGAAAATTAATGGTGGTTTTGAAACTCTCATTACAGAATATATTCCACTACTGTCTAGTCTTTTACACACATGAGTAATTTCTAAATAAAGTAGGTAGACATCTATCTTTCACCTCTTTCTTTCCCTTCCTTGCCTCATAAATATGTCATCCTTTCCAGGTAATAAAATACTGTTTACACAAACTTGATAGAGTGCCCAGATTTTATGCAGGTCCCAAATGTTTGCTTGTGTATGTGTATTTATGTACATATTATAAAGAGCCAGTTAATAACAGATCTGATTTTCTAAAAGTTCTCCTGTGTTTCTAATTAGTCTTTAAAGCTATACAAAGGCTGAAGCTTTGTTCTCTTATTTTTTTCTTCAGCATAAAGAGAAGAATTACTGTACAATAGGACTGAACTCAGTGTTTTCTCTTTCCAGTATTGTGTTTTTCAGTCCTTATCTGAAACGAGAAAGTGAAATGCATCCTATTTACTAACTTAAGCTTTTTATAGCTCTGACAGAGAACTACAGAACAATGAAGTCTTAAAAAAAACCTTTTTCTCCAAAGATAAAACTGTCTCCAGCTCACCAACTATTAGTAGATATGTAGGTGCATATTATACATTGCTTTAAAAGACAAAACAAATAAAGACAAATCTCCAAATCTCACAAATCCACCATTTTCTCAATAAAAAATCTTTTTGGTCTAGGGTCTAAATGAGGTTGTTCAGTATTAAAAGTGAATGGTTAAGATAAGGCAAAAGTCAGCTGTCTTCTCTTTGTGATCACACATTTGTAGGTGCATATAAGGCACAGACTTTAGAAGGCCAAATGTTTTTGTTCATATTTATTTGTATTACTCAGATCTAAGGTGAAAAAAGGGAAGCGAATACTTGTGAATGAAAAAGCATTCCTGTGCATCTATATTGCATCCTACTATAACAATATTTTTTGCATTTTTCACTTAAGGTTTAGCGTGAAACCTTCTCAGAAATTATAAACTTAACCTTATCCTCACACCACCATTACTACACACCATGCTATCTGAGCATGTGATTCAACTAGGCAGCAGACTCAGACTTCAGAGAGTCCAAGCAGAGACAGGAAAAGAGTTAAAAAAGACAAAGAAACAAAAATCCTTAGAAGTGTTCTTGGTTTTCTTGAGGGGCATCTCTATATATTCAGTTATATGGACCTATATACATTACAAATATGGAGATTATTTTATGTAGGGTGTTCTTACTCCTGATTTGAGAGCGAAAAGAGTGAAAAAATGTTTTTTTATTTCCTTAGGTTAAAATTAATTTCTGAATGAAGCAAAAATTTTAAATGAGCAGAAATAAAGTTATTGTGTGAGTTGTTTTGGTAACAGAAACACAGCATTTAACATAAATGCTAATAAACCTCTTCACACAGAGAAAGCTGTTACAGCAAATGGAAACGGTCTTAGACTTGTTAGCAACAATAAGCTTTCTTTACATAAATGTTCTTCAGCACTTGTTCCACTTGGTCTCAAAAAAAAGAAAATAAGAAATTAGTTTATTTTTCAAGAATAAGCAAAAGATGAAATCCAGAATAATGACACTTTTGAGAAAAGCAAATAAAATGTAATATAGAAAAAAGCAATACTTGTTTTAAGTGTGGCATGAGTTTATCTCAAACTTTATTGTAACATCAAATTCCAAACTATAAAAGCCTCAGTTTTTATCTTTGTAAGTCAGTCACATCAATTTCCTAAGGATCAAACTTTGTACATTCTGTTAACTGAAAGAAAAAAAGTGGAGAAATTTCAAATAAGTGGATGAAATAAAACCTTTTTTAGAATCCATGCCTTATCATGATGAAAAGTGTTAGAAAATAAATAAATTAAGAAGGGCTATGAAAACAGAATAGTTAGCAAATTTCATTACTTTTTCTTGGAATTTTTTTCTGTATAGAAAATATCCTCTTGTTTAATATCTATCTTCTGTTGATGAAATAATTTGCAATATTCTATTACTATAGTGAAAAGGTCTATTTAATTATTTTTGTTGTTCTTGTTCTCTGAACAAATCTGAAAATTTTACTGAAATTTTCTTCTGTTTCTGTGTAAGCAAAATTAAATTATTCTCATGATCACATAAGTGCTTTTGGAATTAGGATCACAAAAAGCTAAACTGAAGTTTTTAATAGATGTTTCAATGTTAATTCTTTTCTGTATTTTGCTAGGAAATATTTTTTGGGAAAAAAATCTGCAAGATGCATAAATGAGCATTCATTTACAAATGAAGTATAAGTCTGTTGTAGCTCATTAGCTTTTAAGAAAAGCTTCTTGAAATGATAGCTTTAAATGTGATTGTGATGGGGTTTTAGGTTATTGTTGTTTTAAGAATGAAAAAGATAATAAATGAGAAAAATTCCATCACTGGTAATCATAACATTAAAGAATAGTTCTACACCACATTTACCCGAAAGGCAGAATGTCAGTGCAGGCTGTGTAAAAGTGAAATCATAGAATCATAGCATCATAGGTTGGAAAAGACCTCAAAGATCATCAAGTCCAACCATCACACCAACACCACCATGCCTACTAAACCCATATCCCGAAGCGCAATATCTACATGATTTTTAAACACCTCCGAGGACGGTGACTCAACCTCCTCCCTGGGCAGCCTGTTCCAATGCCTGACCACTCTTTCAGAAAAGAAACTTTTCCTAATATCTGATGTAAACCTCCCCTGAAGCAACTTGAGGTCATTGTCTCTTGTCTTATCGCTAGTTAGTTGAGAGAAGAGACCAGCACTACAACCTCTTTTAAGGCAGTTGTAGAGAGCAATAAGGTCTCCCCTCAGCCTCCTCTTCTCCAGATTAAACAGCCCCATCTCCCTCAGCCACTCCTCATAAGACTTGATCTCTAGAACTTTCACCAGCTTCATTGCCCTTCTCTGGACACGCTCCAGCAACTCAATGTCCTTCTTGTAGTGAGGGGCCCAAAACTGAAAACAGTACTCCAGGCGCAGCCTCACCAGTGCCAAATACAGGGGCACGATCTCCTCCCTGCTCCTGCTGGCCACACTGTTCCTTACACAAGGATGTATAAGGCAAAGATACAAGTATATACAAGGATATACACGCCAGGATGCTGTTGGCCTTCTTGACCACCTGGGCACACTGCTGGCTCATCTTCAGCCAGCTGTCAAACAACATCCCAAGATCCTTTTCCACCGGGCAGATTTCCAGCCACTCTCCCCCAAGGCTGTAGCGTTGCATGGGGTTGTTGTGAGCAAAGTGCAGGACTCGGCACTTGGCCTTGTTGAAACTCATAGCTGGCCTCAGCCCAATTATCCAGTCTGTCCAGATGCCTCTGCATAGCCTTCCAACCCTCAAGAAGATCGACACTCCCACCCAATTTGGTGTCACCTGCAAACTTCCTGAGGGAGCACTCCATCCCCTCATACAGATCACTGGTAAAGATATTAAACAAGACCGGACCCAAATATGAGCCCTGGGGAACACCACTCCTGACTGGCCACCAGCTGGATTTTACTCCTTTCAATATCACTCTCCGTGCTCGGCCATTCAGTCAGTTCTTTACCTAGCAAAGAGTACACCCATCCAAACCATGGGTAGCCAATGTCTCCAGGAGTATGCTGTGGGGAACAGTGCCAAAGGCTTTACTAACGTCCTGGTAGATAATGTCCATAGCCTTTCCTTCATCCACTAGGTGGGTCACCTGGTCATAGAAGAAGATCAGAATGGTCAAGCAGGACCTGCCTTTCATGAACCCATGCTGTCTGGGCCTGATCTGGTTGTCCATCACATCCGCAGTGAGCGCACACAGGATGAACCGCTCCATAATCTCACCCAGCACTGAGGTCAGGCTGACAGGCCTGTGGTTCCCAGGATCCTCATTCTGGCCCTTCTTGTAGATGGGTGTTACATTGGCAATCCTCCAGTCATCTGGGGCCTCCCCTGTGAGCCAGGACTGCTGATAGATGATGGAGAGTCACTTGGCTATCTTCTCTGCCAGTTCCCTTGGCACACTTGGGTAGATCCCATCCAGCCCCATAGACTTGTGAGTGTCCAGGTGGCATAGCAGGTCATTAACTGCTTCCTCTGTATTATGGGAAGTTTTGGTATATTGTGTCAAGATTTTTCATTGTCTCCGGGTTTATCTTTTTTTTCTTCTATTTTTATTCTTCTATTTTTCTTTCTACCTCTGGTGTTGGTAGGAGTGATAGAATCTGGTTGAAGTTATTATCATTTTATGATATTCTAATTCTTTTGTTTCCTATTTCCATTCCTCCCCTCGGTATTCCTCCTCTCTGTGCATATCTAAAATAACAAGGTTTAAGTGTGTTTTGTCTTTTGGTGGGATCCTAGCACTTCCAATATGTTTTACTAGTGTGTAGTCCCAAAGGTCTTTTATGTGGACTGTCCAAGGCTTTTGTGTCTGCACTGGAAGGATTATACTTGTCCCAATTAACAGAAAGAATGATGGTGAACTGGGGATACACTGCTGCCGTCATCATTGCCATCAATGAAGATTCTTCTTCTTTTTTTTTTTTATAAGAAAAGAAAGAAAATATTTGGTGGGGAAGGCTGAAAGGGTTACACCTTTATGATACAGGATATATTCACCTAGTAGTTATTCTGTGTTTTCGACCGCTATTATTAGTAGCTTCCCCATTTTTGTTAGGATTAGGATTGATATTTGAACTGAAAGACCACACACTGCCGTCCAGCAAATGTCAGGTTCATCAGCTTGAAATATAGAATCCTAAAATGTTTTCATTGTGATCCTTAACTGCAAAGTGAGTAGATGACATACGCTTCTCGCCAGGGAGCCATAAATTAACTTTTGCAGTTTGGCAAACAGCACTTACTCCATTCACTCCAGTAATATTAATTTGTTGCTGTCTGGGTTGTATACCCAGCTTCTCAGCATCTTGTTGTGCTAGTATTGAAATCTGAGCTTCTGTATCTATGAGAAATTTTGTCATTTGTTGTCGACATCCAACTGGGAGTAAAATGTATGGGCCATCATAAAGTATCCATTGATAGGATTCCACTTGCCGGACAGACAGACCCAGTTGTCATCCAGGAGCTGGTAGTGGTGTTTGAGTGTTTGGAATATTTTCTTTTCAGTCTCTTATATGAGTCTTAGCCACTGGTAGTTGTTTTCCTACAGCCTCTATCGACAGGTAGACGAATCGACAGGCTGAAAGAAAACTAAAAGATATGGAACAATTCATGCTTAGAGATTTGTAGTGGTGACTCCAAGGCCAACATTTCACAAAGTTGAAGGGTCAGTTTAACTCCTTGTTAAACTGCAGAAAGTGGATTCTCATCTTAATTCGTAAAATGTTATGCTGACTATGGCAGCCCAGTGCCTGATAATTCTAAATCTGTCAGTCAGAATAAGATTCAAAAAAGTGAGATTACATGCCTAAAGATGTTCTTTTGCCCATTCTTTTGCTCATTTGCCATCTCTCTCTCCCTTTAGAAATGTTCCATGCTTTTATACATCTTAATGATCTGAGCACTTACTTGGGGAGTAGAGAGCAAGATTCCAGGCTCCCCTCCTGAGAGGAAACTGCAGAAATGGTTTTCAGGAAACCCCACCCAGAAGACAGGAGTTGTTGGTCTGAGACATCAAACTGAGAAGAATTTAGAAACTAGGAGTTATTCTTCTTAAGTAGATATTTTAAACATTAAGTTGTTATTCAAAAAGTGTATCCTACCTTTCACTCCACTATGTGTTAAAGAACACTTCTATACCTGCAGGGAACTTCCTGCTCAATTTTTTGTTTGAAATTCAGTAATGTTAGTGTGATTGGATGTGTATACTGCATTGAGTCTCTCAGCGAATGTAACCGAGCTGCGTATCTTTCTGTTTAAAGTAATCTAGATTTACAACAAAGATTTTTCCAAGTCTCCTGAGACAGCAGTGTTTTTCAATTTATTTTGAGAAAACTAGTCATGTAACACAGAGAGTAATCAGTTTAACAAACCTGAAATCTATTAAAATTAATGTAGTCAAATGTTTTAATTATATTCTGGTTTAGTTTTTTTATTGTGGCCACATACTTATGCTTCTTGCTTATATTCAATAGTTATTATTTTTTATTAGTTAAATGAAAATCCTTCTTTTACTGTATTTTGAAATTTCTATGCTAACTCCCATTGTTCTATAAAAAATTTTCTAAAGACTTTTTTCTTTTTCTGAGTTTTTTTCTTTTTTTTTATTCTCAAACTGAACTATTTATATACTGCTTAAAATATAATCTCTATTTTTTTTTGTTTGAAGATGTATCCTTTCTGTATCTCAGTTCAGTTATCTTGATGTAATATATACAAATAAATAACAATGCTTGGCCAACATACAGAAATATACATTGAGAAAAACAGGATATCAGCTTTTCTTGACAACATGTCATTATTTTCTAACTTGTCATAGGAGTTACTGTGATATTCACTGTAGTTTTCCCCTCTGGTTTTATGTAATCTGATTTTATCTTCAGGTCAGACTATGAAATATTCATGCAGTCATTTCTCATATAGACCTCTTATGCCAGTCAGAAATGGTATACTTTCATAGTTCATAGGAGTACTAGAACATATGATTGATTCAAATTATATTTTCAGAAATGAGAGCCTAAAATTTTATTAAAAGATCATTTTGAAATCTAAATATAATGGCTGCCATTAAAGCAGATAAACACTTCGATACTGATGCCTATTTGTATGAATCTGGACCATATATCTGAGATTCCATTCCCACTTTAACCTTACAAAAATGCAGGTGAGGGGAAGTGCCTCTACCTGCTACCTCCATTCTGCTACTGCTAGCATTTGCACAGCTATGTCATGAACTAGATCTGTAAGTACATGGCATCTGGGAACTGACTTTTTAATTTAATGTTTTGTTTTTTTATTGGGCTAATTTTTGAAACAAGTTCTCTAGCTGCAGGAGAAACGCTATAGTCAGAAAACTGAAAGTAAAAGAAAGGAGGTCTGAAGAGCATTTTTCAGTAATGCCGTATTAAGAACAGGGAAACGCAACATAACTGTAAGTACATACATTCTTAGGAAAAAATCTTGGTCTCATTATCCTTAAAAACTAGGGAATAATTATTTGTAATTATTGCACGGATCAGTTCCACCTTCATGTTCTAGTAACTAGAACATTCAGCAATTGAGTGAGTCATAAACCTTACTTCATGTTTTAGCTATGCAAATCCTTTTCTGCAAGAATAAAATACAACGCTTCAAACTAGACACATGCAGAAGGAACCTCCTAAAAAGAAGTAGGAATGATGGTCACAGACGATAGATTAAAATAGGCAGAAAAATTTTTTTCAACAAGAGGAGAGAGCATAGCTTTAACCTTTCAGCTATTATTTTTTAAAAAGTTAAAAAGTGATTCGGACCTCTTTCTTCCATTTACCCTTTTTCTATTACACAGATAGGGAATGTTCTACTCATGCATTCAGAGATTTTGTGTCTGTTTATTTTTCCTAACTCACTTTTTAAATTGAAGAAACAATAGAGATATTTGACATTTTCATAATAATTTGTTTTTGCAATATTGCAGAAATCAAAACTGAAGTACAGTGAAGTCAGAATTGCTCAAATGACTAGGGTTACAGAAGCCTCAAGCTCATCAGTAATTAGAAACCCTAATTCTGTGTGTACTCTTCTCCTACAAACATTAATTCTCCTAGGCAAAAAAATTAGGTTGACTCATCCTCAATGTTTACTTTAATTCAATAAGAATAGGTTATTTGGCTAATATATCAAATTCTCTCAGCCTTCAGGATCCATCCTATTTTAAAGATGGCCTTCCTTATTTTTCTGAACCATTATGGTGCATTCCTCCTCCCTTTTCTGTCTTTAGCTCAGAATTCATATTCCCCAGTCATTCTCTCAATATTCATATTGGCTCTCTGTCTTTCTACTTTATACATCATGTTGTTCTACATCAGGATGCTTCTCTGTAAAGGAGGAAAATTTTATATCTTTTTGATGGAGGAAAGCTTCAGCCTCTGCAGACTAGAACTGTTTTCGTCAATTGATGATATCTGGTTCAGAGGACTGCATTCCTATCTCTGGCTACAGACGTGAGACAGAGGCTAAAAAATCTGAATATTTTTTAAAGCACTGGATATTTACTGAATTTAATAAAATCTTAAAAGATGAAAGCATGAATTTTACTCAGAAACTACATGATTCATCACTTCTCATATCAGCTACACATCTATGCTACGAATATATACAGCTGATCTAAAACCCATATATTTGTTTTCCATTGTATGTATGGCTATATCATAGAATCATAGAAAGTTTTGGGTTGGAAGGGACCCCTAGAGGTCATCTAGTCCAACCCTCCCGCAGCGAGCAGGGACACCACTAACTAGATCAGGTTGCTCAGAGCCCTGTCCAACCTGGTCTTGAATGTTTCCAGGGATGGGGCCTCCACTACCTCTCTGGCAACCCGTTCCAGTGTTTCACAACCCTCATTGTAAAGAATTGCTTACTTATATCTAGCCTAAACCTACCCTGTTTTAGTTTAAAACCATTACCCCTCGTCCTGTCACTGTTGTCTCTACTAAAAAGATTGTCCCCATCTTTCCTATAGGCTCCCTTTAAGTACTGAAAGGCTGCAATCAGGTATCCCTGCAGCCTTCTCTTCTCCAGGCTGAACAAACCCAACTCTCTCAGCCTGTCCTCATAGGAGAGGTGCTCCAGCCCTCCGATCATTTTTGTAGCCCTCCTGTGGACCCGCTCCAACAGTTCCATGTCCTTCTTGTGCTGAGGGCTCCAGAGCTGAACGCAGTACTCCAGGTGAGGTCTCACCAGAGCAGAGTAGAGGGGCAGAATCACCTCTCTCGACCTGCTGGCCACGCTTCTCTTGATGCAGCCCAGGAGACGGTTGGCCCTCTGGGCTGCCAGTGTACATTGCCGGCTCATGTCCAGCCTTTCATCTATCAGTACCCCCAAGTCCCTCTCAGCAGGGCAGCTCTCGATCCTTTCATCCCCCAGCCTGTATTGATAGCGGGGATTACCCCGACCAGGTGTAGGACCTTGCAGTTAGCCGTGTTGAACCTCATGAGGTTCACACAGGCCCACCTCTCCAGCTTGTCCAGGTCCCTCTGGATGGCATCCCGTCCTTCTGGTGTCTCAGCTGTACCACTCCGTTTGGTGTCATCTGCAGACTTGCTGAGGGTACACTCGATGTCACTGTCCATGTCATTGATAAATATATTTAACAGCACCGGTCCCAGTACGGACCCCTGAGGGACTCCACTCGTCACTGGTCTCCATCTGGACATTGAGCCGTTGACCACTACCCTTTGGCTGCGACCATCCAACCAATTCCTTATCCACCAAACAGTCCACCCATCAAATCCATGGCTCTCCAATTTAGAGAGAAGGATGTTGTGGGGGGCCATGTCAAAGGCTTTACAAAAATCCAGATAGATGACGTCCATTGGTTTTCACTTGTCCACCCTTGTTGTTACACCATCATAGAAAGCCACTAGGTTGGTGAGGCAGGACTTGCCCTTGGTGAAGCCATGCTGGCTGTCTCGAATCGCCTCCCTGGCCTCCATGTGTCTTAGCATATCTTCTAGGAGGATCTGTTCCATGATCTTCTCAGGCACAGAGGTGAGGCTGACAGGTCGGTAGTTCCCAGGGTCTTCCTTTCTACCCTTTTTGAAAAGGGGTACAATGTTTCCCTTTTTCCAGTCACTGGGAACTTCCCCTGACTGCCATGACTTTTCAAATATCATATATGCTTTAAATAAGTCATGTGAATACATTTATATATATGTAGAACATATGAAAACGTATAAAAACTAGGTACATCAAGACAAGATATTTTTTGTCTAAGGAAAGAGCACACAAAATATTTTAGGCTTGTAGCTCTAGTTCTTTAATTTTCTGTTTCCTACTCTGTTCTGACACTTGGAGTGTTGCTTTCTTTTCTTATTATATAAGCATCATTCATGTTTAAATTATTCATTAACTTGTTCTGAAAATGTTGCAGTGGCTGTCCTTTCAAATCGTTTCTTATTTGTTTCCATGTTTGTCTGAAGTCCTGTACTGGTAGTCGAGTAAATAACCCCTTTATTTCAACAAAAATTTAGAAACTGAAAGTTGACTTTTCATCATTCTGGCAAAAATATAATTGCCCAGGAATAGCAACCATACATAGCTTTTGTATATGCAAGATAAGAAGAGTTTTAATGTGAGAAACCAAGCACTGAGTAATTAGGAATGTCTGTATTAAACTTTCCCAGGAAGTTCAGTATGGCTCCATTGTAAAATCATATGTTTCTTTGTTTTCATTACAGTGCTCCTAGACTACTCTTCTACTGCTCTATCGTCATGATATTTTTAGGTGTTTTGTGTGCAGTTTCTTCACAAGAAAATTGATGTAGAACTTTAAAAACAGGAAGTGGCTTTGAACTCTGAATACCACCTTCACAGTGCCAGCTACCTACACAATAATCTGTTTTAAATTAAAGCATTCCCTCACTAAATATGCTTGTATATACGTCCTCCTTAGACAATCACCCAATATACCCAATACTCCTGGTGCTTAGGCTGTAAGGCAAGGTCGGTGTTGCTTTTACTATTTTGAAAGAAAATAGTAATGCCGTGATGAGATTTATTTTGGAATAGGACACTTTCAATTAGGTGCCCGAAGCATTCACATGTAAACTAAGTGTATAAATTCTTATTATAGTCACTGTAGATTTAGTAGGTATAGTTGTTGGATCAGAAAAGTCATTTTATCTGAAAGTTTAAGGCTTGGCTCCATTGCTCCTATATAGCATAAAGTTTGAGATAGATACTCTTGGGCAGTTTACTTGACAGTCAGCTGATGCTTCAGGAGCATAACGGTTTTCTGTAGCATCTTTGTCATATCTGCCAGACCAGCAAAGATTTCTCAGATACTCCAGGGCAGCTCAAAATGGCAATACCCACTCAGGCAGATAAATCCTTCCCCTAACAGCTGATAAACTGATCAATCTGTAAACATTTTCTACTATATTGGTTGTCAGCCCAATTTCAGAGTGGGCTTTAAAATTTTCAATCCCGATGTCAGAAGAGTGGTTATGACAGAGACACCCAAGATCATCTTGTGTGTCCTGTGTATTGACTAAACTATCTCGCTTTATGTAGTAGATTGGCCATAGTGAACCCCAGAATCTCAGCAATCTCAAATCTCATGTTTGTTGTAAGGAGACTATTGTGGGGATCTATATTAGAGTCACAAATTCTATTTCACAGAACAGAGTCTCTAATTTAGGCAATTTGTGCCAATTTTTAGATACCTATTGAAGTATTCCTGATAAATTACCTCTTTTTTACAGTTGATGGAATAGAGATAAATGCTATTGATTGGTGGGGGGGTTCTGCTTAACTTAGGTACCAATGTGTGTATATGGAATTTCCTACCAAGTCCATTAAATGTAGTACATATACATATAAATATATACATATATTCTTCTCTGAATATGTAGAAACCTAGGTATTGCCTTTAAAAGCAATAATTCACAAAGCATTCAGAGTTAGGGATTGATACCTGTAAATGTAAAATTTCCACTTACCAGAGTGATTGTAATTAAACTAAAGTAGATCCTTGCTGTTTTGAGAAGTCAGGAAAGCTTTAAGAGGCTCCTCAATAACACTACTTAGACAAACTTCACTTGCTCTTTTGAGAAGACAGGAAAGTTCTAAGATAGAGAGGCTTCTAAATATTTCTACCCCAGACAGCTCAGCCTTGGAAGGGCAGACGTACCAAGCTACAGAGATAAAGAGGCACCAAGAGGGCAAGAAGACCAGAGCAAAACAACCAAAAAGAGTCAAACTGAGCATTTCCCATTGTTATCCTGTCACACAGAAGAGAGTAACATACAGCTGGTTAAAACAGAAAAATATGCTCAAAACATTAATTTAGGTAAAAGTTAGGATGGAAGGATATACTGTTAACATTTTCACATCCAGACAGTAATGGAAATAACAGTTTTCATGAGCAGATGTCATGAGCAGATGAGTGTGAGAAAAATGGTTTCTTCAGTTCTCACTATACAAATAAAACAACACTGCCAGCAAATTATCTGTCACTGTGACAGCAGATCTATTAATCTCACACTACAAAACCCACAATTTGTAGTGATTTACTTTTTAAATGTTAATATTTTCATAAAGAAATCCACTTCAAGCTCACTCCTGAACAACCTATGTAACTACAGAATATACTGGGATCCACAAATTACATAGCCATTACCTCATATGCATGCAACTGCCTACACGCAGCTAACTCCACATGAAAAGATTAATGTCACAGCTGTAATGCCTAATCACAATAATGCAAGATAGTTATATCTTAAAATAACCATTTATATAATTTATATAAATTATTTATATATATTGTGCATGTGAACATGTGCATTGCATATAGTTAAACTATATAGTATATGCTCTAACAAATATGTATTATATAAATTAAATTATATAAACTTCCCTAAAAAATTCCATTATGAGTTTTAGCAACCCCAAACCTACGTGCTGCCCCTCACCTCTCATTGTAAGTCCACGTGGCATAGTAGCTGGGCCTTGCTGACAGCAGATTTAGCATATGAACGTTACCTAACCCTATCAGATAAGGCAGTAACCAGTTATAAGAATAGAGGACTACTTTGACCTTCAAAAACTTGTCAATCACTGTGAAGTTACAGACTCCTAAGAACCCCAGAGATCAACAGATTGTGAGTATGAGTGACAATGACAGACAGCTGTTAGGTTCTGGGTGACATAGAAAAGGCCCATCATGTACTGGGTATTCTCTGCTGTATCTTTGCCCTAATGGTGCCCAGTGTGACTCCAGGAGAGCCGTCAGCGGTGGGAGAGCAAGACACAGAAACACTCAAGAGACACCCCAGGGACCTAGCCCAAGGACTGTGCACCCCACAGTTGGAACCATCTCACTGACCCCCTAGATTTTTCTTCTGAACCCTGTAGGACAGGAGGACTGTGCAATCCTTCAACTTTGCGTATACCTGTGATTAAAGTGTTCTGGTGTCAAGGCCTATTTAATCTTCATACTGTCAATTTCATCTTAAACCACAAAGGCTGTATACCTCTTGAGGCAAAAATGCCCTTTACTTTGTGTGGCTTCCCAGAGAATTTGTGTAGTTGAGTCAACTTGACAGGTTTCACATCAAGGACAATGATCCAATCCTTCTTTCTTAATCATCTGAGGGACTAATTAATTCAAGGCACTTGGTTTGCACTGATTGGGTTACTAGGGTTTCTCGGCTGTCACTGTTCCCTTGATTCTCCCTGGTCTTTGTGGTTATTCTGACTAGCCTTAATCAGATGACTTAACAAAAACACATCCCTCGTAGCAAAAAGAGAGTAGACGTAAGAAATCTTCTTCGACTTCAAATGCTCTGAGTTTATTGTTAGTTACCACAGTACAGGGACCTCTACTCAGGATTCTGTCAGAATCAGAGAAGTTTTCTTTTTCAGCTTTAAAAATAGTTCTTGGTAAACGTTCAACTCTGCCTTTCACAAAAGCCATGCCTTCTGTACTCCGATCAGTGAACGGCTCCTCCCCCCTCCTACTTAAGGTGACTAATACTGCTCCCTGCTTTCTTTGTGGAAGTATCCAAATCATAACGAACTCAACACAATCCCACAGTTAGGGCTTTTAATATTCACATCTAATGGATAGTCCTATACTGCAAGCAGGGATTTCCTTGTATAGAGGTAGAGTATCTTCCAACATCTTCCTTCTTTCACAGAATCACAGGGACTTTGACATGTAATTTGTCTGGATTACTTGTACATGATTCCTGCTACAAGTTTTATGAAGTAAGATTTATCATGACAGAAAGTGCTAATCTTGGGTCACTGTGCTTTACTTCCAGTATAACACGCATTATATAAAGAGCAATTGTTTCTTCTCTGCTGTGAGTTCCAATTTGTGATTGAAGGCATGGCAGCCATAGATCATTTTACATAGAGGCATCTCCAGAGTACTGCTGTAACATAAAGTAAATTCTGATGTCACTTCGTTGTAACTTGGCTCCCTATACAGAATGTTAGGTCTTGTGACTAAAAGCTAATCCAGTTAAACACAGAGATCCAGCTAGGATCCAACAAACGATGACAGTCCATGAACCCTAGGAACAGAACCAACTACTCCTAAAACCATCAGACGAACAACGGTTAGACAGCTATCCCTGGTGCAAAGCTCAGCAAAAGGTCAAGGAAAGAAAGTCTCTCTTTGAAATACCATGCAAACTAAATGGGATTACTGCCTAAAGGGCTATAAGATTTATTACGAAACGCAGTGAGGGAATGAATTCTGTACTATACAGATATTCAAACTGAATGTCTCAGGTAAGGACAAGAGGCAGGGAAAAGAATAGATTAAGGCAGAACAGGGAAGAACAACCATGGGAAAACAGATGGGAAAGGGTTAAAAGGAATGGGCTGGCTGTAAACAGGGTCTGATCAGTACACCTGTTTGACAGAGCCCTATGTTTGATTGACACAATCTGTCCTGTCATATCACCGAATCGTATTTCAGATTTATTTCTGTATGACTGAGCTCCCTGCTCTGAGTGTGTGTATATAACAGCTAGCAAATTTCAAGATGGACTGTTCAGGGAGTAGGATATGAACTGCAGTTACCAAAATATGGAGAGAGGAAGACCCCTTGACAAAGTCTCCAACAGCCTTGGAGGAAACCAGGGACTGGGGAAACTGGAGGAGACCACAATCTGGAGACCAGCTAGAGCATAGACACAAGCTTGTATGTGTCACCACTAGCAAACTTGACATGGTGAGAGATGGTGACTGTGTAAGGGGCAGGTATTGGACAGACTTAAAGTTTGTCCTAGTATCAGAGAGATCTATGAACGTGAGTGTGCTTGAGGATGCTCAATCCTGGTCAGCCTAAAAATAAGTCCAATATTGGCCCTCCTTGTTCATGTTTATGTGAGTGCTATCTGTGTTTACACGGGTGCTGGTGAAGGTGTTGTTCTCTGTTGTTTTTGTGCAACTTGCTGTGACTGCTGTGCATGCATGCGTGTATATGTGTATTTATCAGGAATAAAACCTCAGCCTCACCACAGACTGCACCTAGCAGCACAGAAACATATACATCCATTGAGCTGTGATGCAGCAACCTGCTGTGCCTTATAGTCCACCCAATTTGACTGTATTTTCTAATGTAGTGGGCTGGGAAGGAGAAATCCTCTGGGTCCTAAACTCCTCCAGATTCAGCTGCCCTTAATAAAACTTGTTTCTTGTCTGCAGTGAATTCCAACTTGTGCTTCAAGGAACTACAGACACACAGACCATTCTTCATGAAGGAATTTTCACAGTGTATCAGGGTGAGGTGGTCATATAATATGAAGAAAAAGCTGGTGTCACTTCACTATAGACTTGGCTTCCTACCCTGTACTGCTCTGTTACCATCTGCCCAGTACATTCAAGGATTACAGGTGCCAAAGCTCATTCCAGCCAAAATTCACAGGGCTTCTTTTAACCTAAATAAATATTCTATTAGTTTTGCTTTTTGTGAGAGATTAATATTCTATAAAAGAGAAAATGTTACAAGAAAAGTTTGAGGCAAGAAATTATGAAAATGTGTTGTGAAAAAAAATAGGATTGTTGAAACGTTCTTTCTTGTTATTTCTGAATCTTTTTAGTAAATCACTTGTTATATGTAATGTAGACCAAATATTTTCTTTAAAAAGTAAAGAATAGCTTTATGATTAAAAATTGAAACAGCTTGATTAATATGAACTGCTTATTTTCCCTCAGATTGTATTTTATGAATAATGCATTTTTTGAAAAAAATCTTAAATGAAAATGGGGACTATTTTTATATTAAGAAAAATACCAACAAAACTGCAACCCAACCCAAATCAAAATATTTCTAACACAGGATATCTATTTCTTTATCAGCAAAACTTTCAGTCTAGCTTAGTAACACCACTGTACTGCATGTCCTTCTCATTTAGATAACTTCAGTGGTATGTAGAAAACTACAAATACATTTTAAAAGTGTGTAAGCTTATGAGAACACTTCCATTTTGACATTTTTTACTTATTTTTAGATAGAGTTTATCCTGATCAATGACTTACAATGAATGATATTTCAACAATATTGTATTACTTTGCATTTTCTAGCAACAGGCACTGACAGTTATCATAGCTTAGATGACATGAAGCAATCTGGCTGTCAGTTTGAAACTTTAGGTCAATTCAAATAAACCAGCAAGAAAATTCAAATCTCTATAGGAACAACCATAGACCCTACCTTTATTTTTTTATTTGTTTGCCCGGATTCCACATGCATTAGTGGCTGTGCTTTTACACATAAACTCTTATTTTTATTTGTTCATACATTTATGCTGTCAGCCTTCAAAAATATCTGCATTTATTGTGTAAAGTATGTGTTGTATATACTATATTGAGTGTTTGCTTGTGCACAATGCAAGTTCCTTTCTTCAATGAAGCAGAATCTCCAAGGAGATAAAAGTCTATAGAAAAGTAAGAATTCAGTTTAAAAGGCTTTGTTTCAGAAGGTTGCTAACTCCACTTTTGGTGACTTAGAGCTTATAGATTCATGAATGGATTGGGTTAGAAGGAATCTTTAAAGACCACCTAGTCCAAACTCACATGCCATCGGCAGTGACATATTTTGCTGCTCAAAACCCTGTCCAGCCTGACTTTGAAAACTTCCCATGATGGGGAGTCCACATCTTCTCTGGGCAAACTGTTCCAGTGTTCCTCACCACAAAAAAAAATGTCTTCCTTATGTCCAATCTAAATCTACTCTCTCTCAGTTTAAAGCCATTGCCCCTTGTCTTGTGACTACAGACTTTGGTAAGTATCTCTCTGTCTTTCTTGTAAGACCCTCCAAGTATTGAATGGCCACAATAAAGTGTCCCTGGAGCCTTATCTTCTCCAGGCTAAACAATCTCAAGTGTCTCAGCCTCTCTCCATAGGAGAGGTGTTCCATCTCTCTAATAATTTTTGTGGCTCTCCTCTGGACCCACTCAAACAGGTCCGTGTCTTTCTTGTACTGGAGACCCCAGAACTGGATACAGTACTCCAGGTAGGGTCTCATGAGAGCAAAGTAGAGGGCAAAATCTTCTCCCTCGACACGCTGGCCATGCAGCTTTTTATGCAGCCCAGGATATGATTTGTTGTGTGGTCTGCGAGCGCACATTGCTGACATTTGTTCAATTTTTCAGCTGCCAGTACCCCCAAGTACTTATCTGTAGCACTGCTCTCAATCCATTCATCCCCTAGTCTGTTTTGAGACTGGGGGTTACCCTGACCCAGATGCAGGACCTTGCATTTGGCCTTGTTGAACTTCATGACATTCACATGGGCCCACTCCTCAAACCTGCCAAAGTACCCCTGGATGGCATTCCTTCTCTAGCGAATCAACCACACCACTCAGCTTGGTATCATTTGCAGACTTGCTGAGGGTGTGCTCTATCCCCCTGTCTATGTCATTGACAAAGATATTAAATAGTACTTGTCCCAGTATGGACTCTTGAGGGACACCACTCAATACTGGTTTCCACATGGACATTGAGCCATTGACTGTAACTCTTTGGACACAATCATACAGCCAATTCCTTATCCATCTACCAGTCCATCAACCAAATCTGTGTCTCTCCAATTTAGAGAAGGATGTTGTGGGGGACTATATCAAATGCCTTACAGAAGTCCAGATAGATGACATCTGTAGTTCTTTCCTTGTCCACTGATGCAGGCACTTCACCGTAGAATACCTCTAGATTACTCAGGCACAACTTGCCCGTGGTGAAGCCACATTGGCTGCCTCTAATCACTTCCCTGTCTTAAATATGCCTTGACATGTCTTCCAGAAGGATTTCTTACATGATCTTATCTGTCACGGAGGTGAGGCTGACTAGTCAATAGTTCCCACAGTCCTCTTTTTCACTCTTTTTAAAAACTTGTGATAGTTCAGTTCATAGCCAGATCAAGTTTTTAATCAATTCTTCCAACAATGAAAAACTAAATAGACCAGATCTCTAAATACTTAGATCAATAACACTGAAGACATGACTCCTTTCTACTTTGGTTTATGTTATGCAACACATTCACAGGACTGTAATTCATGTCCCCAAATTGATAACTAATAATACATCTAAATGCTTATAAATATCTCAAGGGTGGGTGTCAGGAGGATGGGGCCAAACTCTTTTCAGTGGTGGCCAGCAACAGGACAAGGGGCAATGGGCACAAACTGAAGCACAGGAAGTTCCGTCTGAACATGAGGAAGAATTTCTTCACTCTGAGGGTGATGGAGCACAGGAAAAGACTGCCCGGATAGGTTGTGGAGCCTCCTTGTCTGGAGATATTCAAGACCTGCCTGGACAAGGTCCTCTGTAGACTGCTGTAGGTGACCGTGTTTCGGCAGGGGGATTGGACCAGATAACCCACAGAGGTCCCTTCCAACCCCTAGCATACTGTGATACTGTGACACTGTAAAGGTGAAAGATGAGAAAGAATTATGACACATCAAATAGTAGTTCTTGAATTTGTGTTCTAATTTGAGAGTGAAAGCAATTCCATGAAGCAACAGAAACCCAACAAAGACCAATGTACTGACTACGTTTTATTTAAGTGGAGAGGGGAACATACCCTTAATCCCTCTTGTATCTTTTTAGCTAACATTTAACATTTCTTCTAATAGAAAATGAAAAAAAAATTTGTTTCAAGAACTATGGCTTGGAAAGTTTTATAAGTAAAAATATTAGTTGTCACTGCCCAACTCAAACTTCTTGTTTTTGGGGTTGTTTCAAAATGTTAACACCTATGGGCATCAACAGATACATGGAACTCCTAAGGGAGGCCCTTATCAAAAATATTTGCAAGTTAAATTTTTCACTAAATCATTCTGCAACACAGAGAATACTCCTACGTAATTCTTCATGGATAAATATTATTTCAGAGGATTGGATGTTACAAGCATATGAAAAATGTCATATTTGTTTTCATTTTTTCACATCAGAACTCTATAAGCTGATTGTGTGACTAGTAATTGTTCTCTTCAATAATGCAACGAGATGATAATGGCAAATGACAATTTCTTTCTTCATTTTTTTTCTCTATTCTGATTTCTTAAGATCACTGAGATTAACAGATTGCTCAGAAGTTTTTAAGTCTTGACCTCATGCCTGTTGAATTAAACAACTATTAGTGGAGGCACAGGTAGATGTGAAAACCCTAAGTTCTATCAGTTGGACTTATACCTCATATACAAAGAAATCCTAGGTTCTGAACCACATTCTGCATTCAGCTACAGTAAAAGAAGGTGGGACCAATTTCACCAGTGTTAACCACCTAAAAGCAAATCAGTTAGCCAGAACAAATTTCTCATTATGCTTTTAGAGCAATAGGACAGAAACAGCCAGCTTCTGAAAGTCAGTTTATTCACTTAGCTTAATCAGTTGAATCACCACTGCAGGCTTCTGTATCAATTTTTTTTGTTAAGATGGGGAGCCTAGCTGAACAGCAGAGAATAGCCACTTAACTCTTAGATGGTCAGGGTTAAGTAAAATCAATCCTAACATTAATAAACATCAGACTTTTTTGTATCATCATGAAAAGGTACATCTGAGCAAATAGTTAAAAGCATAGTTTCCATATACAAAAAATATCTGAGCTTCATTAATTTTGTTACATATTCTTACTTGCTGAGGATCAAACCCTTGGTACATTGAACTTCATGATAAGTATCCAGATTGTTTCCTGGAACTAGGACTACAATTCCCAAGTATCTTGAACAATCAATTTTCTGTATTGTCTTCAGAGTACTTATTCTACATATTGACTGTAAGTTAACACAAGTGTCCTATTGTATTTCCGATTTGAAGAGGTCCAATGTCATACTGAGTAATTACCTGCAGAGGCAAATTGCATTCAGGTTTTTCCAGTAACTCATATTTTTCAACTACACCACTGCTATTACCTGACCTATATACCTGGTTTCCATCCTTTAGAAACCAAAAGATCAGCAAGTTGGGCTTTTTTCACTACAATCTGAAATCAGGAGACAGTTGCTGTATGTGCTCAAATCTGGGAAATACTACTGGGTTGAGTGGTAAAGCATATGCCTCAATAACATCATCAGGGTTGCTAAAATTACTGTCTATGTGATTTTATATTTTCATTGTAGGAATCTGCACAACATAATGTAGCTCAGAATCAGGCTCTGTTTCAACATATTCAAGGTGTGAAATTAATGTTTCACACAGCTCTGCTCCCTAGCTCTGGTGTGAGAAGCTGGAAAGCACAGTGTTATCTACAGTGAAAAGAAACTGCAAAATCAAACTGTTACTTGTATGAAAGCTGTTTCAGCAGATAAATATCCTCATATAATGGACAACTATTTTCAAAAAAGTCTAATTGTTGTAATATTCTAGGACTTCTAGGTTTCATTTCTTTTCTTACACCACCTATAGTCAATATAGAGACATTAAAAAAGCAGAACATTATGGAAGGGGCATTAGGAGTTCGCAAGAAAAACTGGATCACTGAGTGAATCACAAAATCATTCATAACTTTTTTGTTCAAGATGGTGACATTTATACTTCATCATAACTTTTGCTATCACCTTCTTGATTGATGGTAATTGAAAAGAGGCCAAGCTTTTCTCCGAAAGAGCTTTATATGGAAAACTGTGTATGGAAAAGTACAATTATGTGTGAGTCACAAAATTAAACGAATCATGTTAGGACTCTTCAGGTGCAAATACAGTTCAATAGAAAACTATTCTCTAAAAGCCAAGAGCATTTTGAGATAAAGGAAAAAGTATTGGTCATGATAAAAAAGTGTATGTCTGCTTGACTAAAACAATAACAATAAACAGAGTAATTTTTTGACAATTCTGAGCCTTTCGTCTTCACAACCACCTTACGTTTCAAATAAACTAAACTAAGACATCTGCAATTTCATAACATGCCTTTAGATAGTTCTCGGGAATACAAATTAAGAGTGGTTCCATTTTACAGGTGTTTTTTTTTAAATTGATGTCATCTTTTCCTTGGATATAATGTATGCTTCCGCTACCTCCCGTCCCTCTGGTGGCACAGTCCCAGCAGAGCCAGGGTAAATCTCTCTCAGGAGGATGGGGCAGCCTTGGATAACTGGAGCTGGTTGGAGCTGTTTGGAAGGAGCTGGTTGGAACTGCCATGCTCACATGACTGCCTCTTGCTCAGGGAGTGCAGTTAGCTGACCGGGGACAATGGCTTGACACACCCCACAGGTGGGGTAGGAAAGCTTTATGTGTCAAGGGGTGGGGGGGAAGTGTATCTCCAGAGCTCCAAGGGAAAGAAGTGGCCGCATCTGCCATGGGCACCCTGCTCCTCCCAGTAGGGACGAAACCACAGAATCACAGAATCACAGAATGTTTGGGGTTGGAAGGGACCTCTGTGGATCATCTAGTCCAGCCCCTCTGCCGAAGCACGGTCACCTAGAGCAGGCTGCACAGGACAGAATGTTTTATTCTCCTCTTCCAACAGGCACATTCACCTGGGAAAAGTCTGGAACTGTCATCCTGTGCCCCTGAAGGACACATGAATGATGACCACAACACCAGAGTAAAAGAAAAAATGTGAAGGGAAGGGGGCATTGCGGAACAATTTTAAATGTAAATCTGTTAGAGGTGAGCTGCGGTCCAGCCAAGAACACAGTCACCAGGAGCAAGAGCATGGACAGGGACAAGCAGCATAACCCCAAGGAGGGAGGACAGGTGACTGGTGGGGTCTACCCAGAGATGCTACAGAGGTAAAAGTCTGAATCATATGGTCAGGGAAGGAAAACAGTGAGAGACTACACTCAGAAGAAGAGTGCACAGAGACTCCCAAGGTGGGTTATGGCAGAAACCACAGCGGAAAGGTTCTTTTCTTTGTGTCCATAACTGCAGTTATCAGAGGGATATAGTGTCCTGCAAACAGGTTAGTCAAGACTAGTCAGCGCCATCATCAGACCCACCTTTGCCTCAACACTAGGAAGGAGAGGCAGATGACGACTTACTCATTTGCTGACGTGACTTGGTGTCTTGGGAAGTTTGTTGCTTGCTGGAGACTTTGATCAGATGTGTTGTGGAGAGACAATCTGTACATCTTTAGACTATCATCTCTTATTTCTCATCCACACAGGCATCAATGACAGTGCTGGGGAGACTCTAAGCATGTTGCAAAAGACAATAGAGGTCTGTCATTGAGAGTGAAGGACCTGGGAACCCAGACACTGGTCTCCTCAGTCCTTCTAGTGTGCAGAAAAGGTTCAGGTAGGAGTGAATGCATCAGCAGGTCAACACCTGGTGTTGTGATTTGAAGTACCACAGGGCTCAGATTTAGGGCCAGTGCTCTTTAATATTTTTATAAATGATCCGCTCACAGGAATGGAATGTACAATAAGTAAGTTTGCTTATTATACTAAACTAGGAGAATGTCTCAAGGGTAGAGAGGATTTACAGAGAGATATGGATAGGCTAGAGAGCTGGACAATCACCAGTCATAAGAAAATGAACAAGAAAAAGTATCAGATTCTCCACCTGGGGTGCAGTAATCCTGGTTACACATACAAAGTGGGGGATGAGAGGCTGGAGAGCAGCCCTGCAAAAAGAAAAATGGGGGTTTGGGTTGATGACAAGTTGAATATGAGACTCAAGGTGTGCCCTGACAGCCAAAATGACCAACCGTGTCCCGGGATGCATCAAGCACAGCATAACTATCTGTTCAAGGGAGATGACTGTCCCACTCTACAGTGCACTAGTACATCCCCATCTTGGGTACTGTGTGTGGTTTTGGGTGCCTCAATGTAAGAAGAACGTCAAACTGTTAGAGTGTGTCCAGAGCAGGATGACGAAGATGGTAAAAGATCTCAGGGGCAAGACTTACAAAGAAGTGGCTGACATCACTTGGCCTGTTCAGCATGGAGAAGTCCATTTTCCATTAGGAAAAGGTTCTTCACTGAGATGGTGGTCTATCACTGGAACAGGCTCCCCAAGGAAATGATCATGGCACCAAGCCTGTCAGAGTTCAAGGAGGGTCTAGATGACTCTCTTAGTCATATGGTGTAGTTTTAGATAGTCTTGAGAGGGGCAGGGAGTTGGAATTGATGATCCTTATGGCTTCCTTCCAACTTGAGCTATTCTATGATTCAATGAATTTCAGTGCTTATATCAAAACTACTAAAAATACCTCCTCTAAATATTTTTGGAGGAAATATTTTGACTTTTCATCATCTCAAAACCTGATCACAAACTGTAAAGAATTAAAAAAAAAATAAAAAGAAAAGTAGAAAGTACACTTGTAGAGTGTGTGTCATGTTTTCATAGCAGCTACAAATTTTTACAGCTATCATGGAAACAAAGAGAAGAAACTTTTTTCACAGGTGTGCTATTGCTATCCAATAACCATTTTCCTTGTTGGGGTTAGCTAGTTGAATTGACTGAGCTGCCACAGATGCTAGGATGTACAATAGCTCAGCTGTTATTCAATGGCTTGCAAGAAAGACAATGAAAAGATTCCTAACCTTATTAACCAACTCTGATTTGTGACCAATGTTAGCTGAAGAGAAAGGCTGTTTTTCAA
This sequence comes from Opisthocomus hoazin, assembly GCF_030867145.1. Lineage (NCBI taxonomy): Eukaryota > Metazoa > Chordata > Aves > Opisthocomiformes > Opisthocomidae > Opisthocomus > Opisthocomus hoazin. The sequence goes on along the minus strand of NC_134414.1, from coordinate 58,513,742 downwards.
GTCATGTTCTCCTTTTGTTGTTGTTGTTGTTTTTCCTTTTTCCGGCATAACTAGATCTAACAACCAAACAGCACATGGACTCTTGCCTGTTTTTAACTATGTACATGAAGGACACTGCAAACAACCATTTGTGCCAGCCAGTAAATCAGCTTCATCAGGGGCCCAACTTCAATGTCTCTATGCAGATATAAATAGCATGGGGAATAAACAAGAGGAGTTAGAGATATGCACATGCTTGCAGGGCTATGATCTTATTGGCATCACAGAGATATGGTGGGATGGCTCCTATGACTGGAGTGCTGGAATGGAAGGATAAAGGCTCTTTAGGAAGGACAGACAGCGGACACGAGGAGGGGGTGTGTTAAGGGAGAAGTCGCTGCCCAAACATTCACACATAATTCAAGGAGTCGCACACACCATCCGAGAATTTAACTGCTAGGACCGGAGTCCCTTTTCAGCGACTCCAGAGAGCTTACAAGTGCCCATTTTGACTCCTCACACACATACACACACACACACTCTTTCTTGTGCACTTCATCTTCCCTCAGGCTCAACCAGAGCAGAGTCTCAGACAAGATGTACACCAGACAAAGTTATTGAGTGGTACGGTGGTGTAAAACAGCTCAAGGTGCAACTCGATCCTTGGGGCCTTCCATCACTAAGCTTGTCAGGGGTTCAACAAAAGTTCAGTGTATCCAGGTGACAAATTCACAGTGTGTGGCGTATGATTTCAGTGAAGTTAGCCACTAATGCTAAGAAAGTTAGTTATAAGAATATATGTATATTTATGTTAGTAGTACACCAGAATACAAAACAGCAACTCTTTTCACATTTTGACTAATTTTTTTCTATAACAGGTGTCACCCTCTATGTCAGTGACCAGCTGGAGTGCATGGAGGTCCACCTGGGGATGGATGAGGAGCTGACAGCTCATGGGTAAAGATTCAATGCAGGGCAAGAACAGGTGACATTATGATGAGGGCCTGCTACACGCCACCCAACCAGGAAGACTGCGCTGGTGAGGCCCTCTAGAGACAGATGGGAGCAGCCTCACATTCACAAGCCCTGGCTGTCATGAGGGACATCAGCCATCCCAATACCTGTTGGAGGGACAGCACAGCAAAACATAAGAAATCCAGGAGGTTCTTGAACTGCATTGATGATAACTTCCTTCTCCAAGTAATAGAGGAGCCAACAAGGAGAGGTGCTATGCTGGACCTTGTTCTCATGAACAAGGAAGGGCTGGTGAGGAATGTGAAAATCAAGGGCAGCTATGGCTGTAGTGACCTTGAAATTGTGGAGTTCAAGATCCTTAGGGCAGCATGGAGGGCACACAGTAAGCTCACTATCCAATACTTCAGGAGAGCAGATCTGGGCCTCTTCAGGGATCTGCTCGGTAGAATATCATGGGATAAAGCCATGGAGGGAAGAGGGCCCCAAGAAAGCTGCTTAATATTCAAGGATCACCTCCTCCAAGCTCAGAAGAGATGGATTACAGCAAAGAGAAAAAGGCAGGCAAAGAGTCCAGGAAGCCTGCATGGATCAAAACAGAGCTCCTGGACAAATTCAAGCACAAAAAGGAAGTCTACAGAGTGTGGAAGCAAGGACAGGTACCCTGGGAGGAATACAGAGAAATTGCCTGAGTAACCAGTAAGCATGTTAGGAAAACTAAAGCCATGATGGAATTAAGTTTGGCCAGGGACCACTTGGTGGATGAGGAATTGGGTGAAAGGTTGCAGTCAATGAGTAGCAGTCAATGACTTGATTTGCAAGTGGAGACCTGTGACAAGTGTCGTTCCTCAGGGTTCGGTATTGTGACCGGCGTAGTTTAACATCTTTTTCAGTGACATGTACAGTGGGATGAGTGCACCCTCAGCAAGTTTGCAGACAACACCAAGCTATGTGGTGCAGTCGACATGCTGGAGGGAAGGGATGCCATCCAGAGGGACCTTGACAGGCTTGAGACGTGGGTCTGTGCAAACCTCTTGAAGTTCAAATAGGCCAAGTGCGAGGTGCTGCACATGGGTCAGAGCAATCCCAAGCCCAAATACAGACTGGACGTAGAATGGATTGAAATTAGCCCTGAGGAGCAGGACTTGGCAGTGCTGCTTGATGAGAAGCTCAACATGACCCAGCAATGTGTGCCTGCAACCCAGTAGGGCAGCCTCCTCCTGGGCTATGTCAAAAGAAGTGTGGCCAGCAGGTTGAGGGAGGTGATTCTGCCCCTCTGCTGTGGTGAGACCTCACCTGGAGTCCTGCGTTCAGCTCTGGAGCCCCAGCATAAGAAGGTGTTACGGTCTGGAAAGACCTGAGCTGTAGAGATTCATTGTTATTCCCAGAGTGAGATTAAGACAGAAATGAGGTCAAATGCTGCTGATCAGACAGGTTTGTTGATCACCTAGTCAAACATAGGCATGAGTAAACAGTGACAGGAAAGAGAGGAAAAGACATGAAAGAAAGAAACCTAGCAAGCAGTGGGAATAGAGTCTCAAGAGACAGTCACCACCATGGATCCAGCGTCGTCCTGTCAATCCGAGTTCCTGTCTATGTCAGTGGTGGGGGTGGTCACAGACAGAAGGACATGGACCTGTTGGAGCGGGTCCAGAGGAGGGACACAAAAGTGATCAGAGGGCTGGAACACCTCTCCTGTGAAGACAGGCTGAGACAGTTGGGGCTGTTCAGCCTGCAGAAGAGAAGGTTCTGGGGAGACCTCATTGCAGCCTTCCAGTAACTGAAGCGGGCCTACAAGAAAGCTGGAGAGGGACATTTTACAAGGGCCTGTTGTGATAGGACAAGGAGAAACGGCTTTATACTTAAAGAGGGTAGATTTAGATTATATATAGCAAAGAAATTCTTTCCTATGAGGGCGGTGAGGCACTGGAACATGTTGCCCAGAGAAGTTATGAATTCCCTCTCCCTGGAAGTGTTCAAGACCAGGCTGGATGGGGCTTTGAGCATCCTGGTCTAATGAAAGCTATCCCTGCCCATGGCAGGTGTGGTTGGAGCTGGATGATCTTTAAGGTCCCGTCCAATACAAACCATTGTATTATGCTATTGTACGATTCTTTCTGAAGCACTGTTCTACATGTTGCAATTCCAGAGCCTTCAAATCAAATACTGCTTGAAGCCTCTAGCATATCTCTTACTGTGTTCACACCACTCTTAAAAAGTGATTAAATTAACAGTTAATTCCTGTGTCTCTAAAAGTATTAATTCTGAGAGAATCTGAATAATTAGCCTTTTTTGAGACGTCTTTTTCAGAGCCCCAGTGTGTATCAGTGGAATGGAAGTGTTGCTCGGGGAGTAAATCACGTGTGTTTATCAGGAACTCATCTATCATGGTGACGAACACCATTAAAAGCCTTGAACAAATACAACTATGGCATTTAATAGAGACGGGATTTGGAGGAAAACATCAATCTTTTTAACTCAGAAAAGAAAATGGAAAAAAGTATCCAAATAACATTTGTTGAAAAAGAGCATTCTTATAGAAATTTGTAGAGTAAACATCTGCTGAACAAAAGAAACACTAGTGACATTATATAGTCTATATTTTGTAGAACTGTCTTGAGAACAATGGTAATATGAACACTAAGTACAACCAGAAAGTTCCTCAGTAATAAAATTTTCATAAAATCACGAAAGATAAACCAAGAAAAAAACGGAAAGAAAGAGCAAGAAAGACCATACGCAGTTATCTTTCTGTACTTTCATATATTTATGGTGTCATGATTACACAGAAGAGAAAAATTGCAAAAGCCAGTCACATTCTTTATATGTCCCAATGCATTTAGTTACTGAAATGGTGATATGTTCTTGAGACTGAATGATGGTGTGTAACAAGCTTTTGCAAAACAATTTATATTATAAAAAACAATTATAACAGCTTAGTATAGTCATAGTATATGTAACTTTTTTACCTAGATTGATTTTAAAATGTTTAATTGTTAAGTTGGTTATATAAAGAATAATACAATATATTAATATACTGGGTTTGCATGGCAAGATTTTGGTAGCAGGGGCAGCTACAGGTGTGGCTTCTGTGAGAAGCTGCTGGAAGCTTCCCCTAAGCCCATAGACCCAATGCCAGCCAGCTCCAAGATGCACCCACTCCTAGTTAAGCAGAAGTCAATCAGCAACAGTGGTAGCGCCTCTGTGATAGCATATTTAAGAAAGGGAAAAAAACCTGTGTAACAGAATTTTGCAGAATGCAGGAGTGGGACTATGTGAGAGAAACAACTTTGTAGACATCAAAATCAGTGAGGAAGGAAGGGGAGGAGGTGCTCCAGGTGTTGGAGCCGAGATTCTCCTGCAATCTGTGGAGAAGACCAGGTTGTGTCCCCACAGTCCATGCAGATCCGTGGTGGAGCAGATATCCACCTGCAGCCGATGGAAGATCTCATGCTGGAGCAGGTGGATGCACTTGAAGGAGGATGTGACCCCATGAGAAGTCCATGCTGGAGTAAGTTTGCTGGCAGGACCTGTGACCCCACAGGGGACCCACTCTGGAGCAGTCCGTTCCTGAAGGACTGCACCCTGTGGAGGGACCCATGTTAGAGCAATTAATGAAGAACTACCACCTGCAGGAAGGTTTCACTTTAGAGAAGTTCATGGGAAACTGTTCCCTGTGGGTGGGACCCCACGCTGAAGCAGGGGAAGAGAGTGAGGAGGAAGGAGCGGCAGAGACAGCAAGTGATGAACTGACCATAACCCCCATTCCCTGTCCCCATGTGCTGCTCAGGGAGAGCAGGTAGAGAATACAGGAGTAAAGTTAAGCCCAGGAAGAATGGAGGGGTGGGGGGAAGGTATTTTTAAGATTTGGTTTTATTTCTAATTAGCCTACTCTGATTTGATTACTGGTAAATTAAACTGCTTTCCCCAAGTCGAGCCTGTTTTGCCAGTGACAGTAATTGGTGCGTGATGTCTCCCCATCCTTATCTCAATCCACGAGCCCTTTCATCATACCTTTTTCTCACCTGCCCAGTCGAGGAGGGGGAGTGATAGAGCAGCTTTGGTGGGCACCTGGCATCCAGCCAGGGTAAACCATGGCAATTATGAAATTAATGGACTCTCCATGAACCCCCAATTTAAGACCGTGTTTAAGAACAAATACATGAATTTCAGTGCTCACTTCAAATTGGTTAAAAATGCCTCACTAAATATTTTTAAGGAAATAATTTTACTTCTAAGAATTTTTCTTCTTAATACACAATCATAAACCTGAAAAAATTATTTTGTCAAGACTGCAGACAAACAGACTATCTGCAAAGCCATATACTAATTAAAACTCAGTGCTTCAGTGTGACTTCATAACTGGACAACCCAAGAAGGCACTTACATATGTTGGAGCTTGCAGAAAAAAAAATGCAATTCAGAAGAAATTGTTACTTCAGGGCAGGTGTATATATAGTTAGCTAGCTTACAGGAGTGCTACATACCCACTTTTGGTTTTGTTTGTTCTTGCATCTTCATCTGAGTATAAAAAGACTGGAAAGCAGCACCCTCAGGTTACTGTATTTATTCTCTCAAAACAGCAAATACATGTTAAAATACACACTTTAATACTTGTGTGATATATTTGTTGGACATTAAAGATATTCCTCAAAAGAATAGTATGCCTTAAAGAAAACACTTATTTCTGGAGAGGTGGTGTAGTATTTAACCTGGTAGCTAGCAACCGAGTACTAGGCAGCCTCTTGTTCACCCCCCCACTTTCCCCCCCGCAGGATCTGGAGAAGAAATGGACAAAAGGGAAAACTCGTGAGTTGTGATACAGTTTAATCAGAGAATAAAGGAAATACTAATACTAATAATACTACTACTTCTAATGATAATTATAATAATGAATATGCAAAACAAACTATATATAATGAAATTTTCTCACCACCCAATGACCAATCTGTAGCCATTCCCTGAGTAGAGATCTCGAAAAACCCAGATTTTCCCAAATTTCACAAAATTCACCAAAAAAGACTGAACTCCCAGAAAAGTCCGAACTCCTGTAAAAGAGAGGATTCAAATTCATGGAAAACATGAAGATCAGACGGCTTCCTGCCCCACCAGCCAACCCACATTCATAACCTGACCATGACATCTATGCTATGGAATGTTGGCCAGCTTGGCTATCTAACTATTCTCCCTTCCCAGCTCCTGCACACCTGCTCATTAGCTGAACATGAGAAACTGGGAAGAAGTCCTTGATCTCATAGCAATAACTGAAAACATCAGTGTTATCAATATTCTTCTCATACTAAATCCAAAACACAGCAGCTACTGGGAGGAAAATTAACTCTGTCCCAGCTGAAACCAGGACAGCAGGAAACAGAGTAATTACAGAAACACTGTTCAGCACTGGCTTAGCTCTGCTATCACTGAAATCAATGGACGTACTCCTGCACTGGTCTCTATTAGCACGACCAGGAAAAAAATTTTCCTTTATCTCTACAAATATATTGCGTGAAGACCACAAGTAAATTCTTGCTGTTCCTGCTAATTTCTGAAGAGCAACAAACAAAAAGTAACTGCTGAGTTCTAGGGAAATAAGTACAATTTTTAGCATCAGTACTGTGGGATACTTTACAAGCACATTGAGATAGATTTTTTTTGATTTTTAAACTAGGCTTAATATATCCAGGGTATCCTCTAAACATTTCCCATCACAAAGTAATTTTTCAAGCTTTTTCATTCCCCAGAGCTTGAGCATTTAACTGGGTACTTTCTTTTTATTCTTTTTCTCTTGCATATAGTGTAATTTTCACGAGTAACTGAATCCGTTTCTCCCCTTTTTTCTCTCTGTTGTATACTACAAGGTTCACTCTAGGAGCATTGTCTAAGGTGCCCAGCTTGTAGAGTTCCTAGAACTTGACAACTACTTCTCCCATCTCTGCTTTTTTCACTCTTCTCCCTCTGGAGATAGCTCTTACTTCCACTGGGACACATACATACTCAGCAACTCTGTGCTGGTTGCTCAGAAAGCCATAGACCATTTCAAAGGTGATGATGACTGGATGGCAGTTGTATATTGGGCCACAGTGCTCTATGCTAAGATAGTTAATTCATAGCAAATGAAAGTGAAATGTAAAAGGTAAGGCAGGAACTCACAATATACTTGTTACTTCTTTGAGAATTGAAATCAATAACTTCAGAAGCAGAACACATATAGGATTTTGATGAAATTAAGATATTCTTGCATTTCTCTGACTATACAAGTAAGCCTTGAAATGGAAACTAATTTATCTTAAACTCTGTGATATCAGTCCCTAACTTTCTGAAAGTCACTGCTGAGCTAAGTAATTAACTGTGAACAACATTATGACTTGTTTTCCATTTTAACCTACACTTCTTATTTACCTTTGGACATGAGAAAAGTTACACTTGAGAAGTATGATCTGCAGATCACTGTACTGGTAACCCTTTGTATTGTCAGATGCAAAGAGGCCTTCATACACATGAGTAAGGCTGATACATATTTTTGAGACATAATATTGTTTTGCCACAATATTTGATACACAGTAAAAACATATATAAATCTATCAGTAGTTAAGAAAAGTTAAGATCATAATATTTCTATAAGATGGTTAATTAAAGAAGCAGAGGAAAATATGGCAGAGGATTTTGTTAACTATACATAACAACATATGATAGCAAGTTCTGCTTCCAGATTGGCTTGCTTTCTTATATTCCTAGCTGGCTTTTCAAAAAATGGGGAAATTTTCAATATTGGAACAAGTTTGGAATAAAAAGTGATCTAGAAATATTTATGAAAACTCCCATATTGCAAAATAAAGGCTGTGGGTGCTAGAACTTAAGTATATGAATACTGATAATTTGTACTGCAATATGCAATTTTTTACTGTTTTTATGTTCTAATCAGATACTTGCATTTCTGTTTTCCCCACTGGGATCTATAAAAAATCAAAGACCTGAAGTTGTTAAGAAAACCTAGAGATCCCTTGGTCCACACCCCTGACCAAAGCAGAGCCAACTAAAGCAAGTTGCTCAAGTCCGTGTGCAGCTGGGTCTTGAACACCAGCAAGGACAAACTCTACAGACTTTCTGGACAACTTGTTCCAGTGTTTGACAAACCTCGTGGTGAAAATCAGTTTCTCTTTTGTGGACTAATAAGCTTTATTACATTATTTTATTTGTGATTTTAAATTCGATTTCCATTTAACTGTAGTGAGTCTTTCACTTTGGAGAGGGGGAGGGGTCTTTCAGTCTTGGATTCTTTGGAAGTGCATTAGAAAGGAGGAGTAAGTTATACTCTCTGTTCAGCTGTCCATTCCTTCATCTGAGATACCTATGTTATCTACATTTCTCTGAGACTCAACTAAGACTGAAAAGATGTTTACAGTATTTTCAAGTGAAAGGATTCACTGAATAGAGGTTTTATGTGTTTGAAGGCTTTCTGGAATCAGTGACTAAAACCGAGAAAGTACTTAGGGACATTTTTTCTTGTTCTTCAGTGAAGTTTTTAATGCGAATCCTAAGTCGCAGTCTGAAGTCACAGAGAACAAATGTCTACTTCTTGAACCAAAGGAGCAGCTTCAGTAACAAGCTATTCTAGTAGGTTGCCACATTTTCTAGAGATCAGGCACTAAGTGGGGAATGCAATACTAAATCTGTTTTTATGTCTTGTATATGTGCTTATATATACCATGAAAGAGACAGCCATAAAAAACTCCAACAACAAAAAACGAAACAGCAAACACACCCCCTCAACATTTGAAATTAAATTCAGTTAAACATGCCTCTGAAACACTGATATAAATAACAATAAATCAATATTCTCTAGTACTGAGAATATGACCTTATTCCATCAGGCCTTGTAGCACTGCACAAGTAATAGAAAGGCTTTTATTCAACTCAGAGTGAGCTTGAATAAATGAGAGATCACCCAGAATCTGTTCCCTACCAGTCCATGGTTTCCATTAGAATAATGTAACTTTTCCATCTTAGTTGCTGGCTAATGGATTCCTCAACTTTTAGAATGTAACCTTCACAAAACACACCAGCTTGTTAAGTAAATTTTTTCATCTGATACTGTCAAACATGAAATAACTGAAATTCTTTTTTCCTTTCTGGTTGTTTTAAAGAAAGACTTTTTCCATTGTCTATTTTATGTACAGGATTATTGTAATGATGTATGAGACACCTTGCAAATATGCTATGCAATCCTGTGTATGAGGATGCACTGTAATATTTTAAGTGATGTAATTTAAGCCCTAGAGTTTGTTTTTCTCCTAAGAGAAGAGCTTTTACATTTGAAAACTTCTCATGTATTTAATCTAATATTGAGGTCTTTCAAAAAGCCACATTTTTTTCAATCTAAGAAAATAAGAACAGTAAATAAAATTATTTCTATTGTCAGAATAAAATGTGAGATAGTTTGCATCCTAAATCTGCCATCCTTATTCTCACTGAATAGAACCTTATTCTTGAAGAAATGCAATTGTTCTTAATTCTCCTGGAGTCTGTTAAACTGGCTTGCATCAGTTTCATCTATGTTTTGATACTAAAATAGGGTATCTGAGCTAAGAGTGTGGTTACCATAAACTCACTATAGAGTAAATGAAAAGAGATAACAATTATTTATCTGAATTATCCTCTACAACTGCCTGTCTCCCAGCATAAACTATATGCACAACATAACCATCTTATTTATAAGCGTAAAATTACATGGAATAAATCCAGATCAAAATAGTTCACTACTTTTCGTGATTATTGTAGTAAAATCTTATTGTGGTGTTTATTAGAAATAAAGGAAAAAAAATGGGACAGCTGAACAAACTTTTGGTACGTGGAATTTGCTAGTAATGTGAAGGTGAAATTCAACATAAATCATGGTCGCATATAATAGCAAAATATTTTCAGTGTTTTACCTGTAAATGAAAGCCAAAACTGTCTGCCTGAATTTTACACACAAAGTTCCAAAACTAAAAATGTTAGGGGAAGAAGACAAGTAGAAATCAAACATCAGTTATTCCTGTAGTTTTATTTCTCCACAGACAGACATTGTGTTGATTTTTCATGAAGGTGTAACTTAGTAAATTATTCTTTTCTTAAGTTTTAGCAAATAAAAGCTAAGAACTATTTGTATGTTAGTAGGAGTGGAAAAATACAAAAAAAATATTGTATTTTTTAGTTCAAAAGACATTGTTAAAGAGTATAGCAGGTGGTGTTTTATTATGTACGTGTCTGCAGCAAGCAAAAAAGAATAATGGTAAAGGTAGATCATGGTATATGTACGTGCTACCATGTATTTTCATTTGAAAGCATTTAAGAATACTTCTGCAATTACAATGTTACGTCTATATTGTCAAAAAAGGAACACTGAGAAGTGCTAATGGGAACACAGCATATGCCTGTTTCTGTTCCTTTTCCAGTAGAATAATTCCCTGTAACAGTGCATCAGTATCTCTTTTTCCTTAAGACCAGAGGGCTGCAACTGGATCACATCCTTATCAAGCTAATGTCTTGTTTCAGACCGTACTACTTTGTTGCTATTGTTTATATGATTGGCTAATTTCTTTTGCTTTCATACTGGACTGATTTTTGCCTCATACTTTTGACATCACTTGTGTTTTTCACGTAAATAATCCGTAGGCGCTATTCATTGCTGCCTTCATAATAAATAATTTAAGGAATTGTCTAATCATCTGTAATTGTCTAATGGTCTGTTATCTCCTGGCAAAAGTGCCAGGAGAGAGAGGAGACATCGGCGTCCCCCCTCAAGCGGGAAAGGGGGATCTGCAGAGAAGTGGCAGCTCTGACTCAACATGGGTGGGGGCGAGTGTGACAGTGGCCAAATCCCATCACATACAAGAGCAGCCTGTGGGGAGCACGAGTGACCAGGAGCACGGGCAAACAGGGCCAACAAACAGGGTACAGCACATCAGCCAGGGTGTGGCCTGGCAGTTTGTGCAGCAGTTGGCACAGGCAGGGCATGCAGGGAAGGCAAGTGGGCAGGGTGCAGTCCCCATCCTGGCAACCCAACTAGTGGACATCGCCCTCTCAGGAGACAATCTAGCCATGGTTTCCACTCACGGGAAAGCTGTCACCAGAAGGAATGTGCCGACCCATACGGAGGTCCCACACTAACACATAGCTGTCCAGGTCTCTGGCTGTAGGGAGTGTCTGAGCTTGGTGCTTGTACCGGAGGACAGCAGAGACAACTGCTGTGTTTGGTGCCACGAGGTGAATGATGTGCTAAGCCTGATGACAGAGCTGAAAGAGGAAGTGGAGAGATTAAGGAGCATCTGGGAATGTGAGAGGGAGATCGACTGGTGGAGCTGCTCCCTAGCATCCCCGAGGCCAAGGCAGAAGGAGGCGGCTCCACAAGAAGGAGAGGTCCCCCTACCCTCTTGCCAGCAGGCAGAAAGAGGGGACCTCAGAGACAGAGGGGAAAGTAAACAGGTCTCTGCTCAGGGCAGCAGATGAATCTCCTCCTGGCCTCCCTCACCTCCCCAGTGGACCTTAAGGAACACATACAAAGCTCTGGAATGTGAGGGCCAGGCAAATAAGGATGTGGGTGAAGGTCCATCCAGGGGGATGCCTAGGACGATTCAGTCAGCCCCACGTATTACGACCGCCTTGGCTAAGACAAAAAGGAGGGTAATTGTCATAGGCGATTCCCTTCTGAGGGGAACAGAGGGCCCGATATGCCGACCAGACCCATCCCATGGGGCAGTCTGCTGCCTCCCTGGGGCCCGGGTTAGGGATGTTGCTAGGAAGCTCCCTAGTCTGGTGCAGCCCTCTGGTTATTAACCACTGTTGGTAACGCATGTTGGCGGTGATGAGATAACAGAGAGAAGACCCTAGGCCATCCAAAGGGACTTCAGGGCACTGGGGCGATTGGTTGGAGGATCAGGGGCACAGGTGGTGTTTTCCTCAATCCCATCAGTGGCAGGGAAGAATACTGCAAGGGACAGGAAAACTCACCTGATTAATGGGTGTCTCAGAGACAGGTGACATCAGTGGAATTTTGGTTTATTTCATCATGGGGAGGTTTACACACATCGGGCTTGCTGGCAACAGATGGATTCCAGCTATCTCAAAGGGGGAAAAGGATTCTGGCCCATGCGCTGGCAGGGCTCATCGAGAGGGCTTTAAACTAGGTTTGAAGGGGGAAAGGGACATCACCCGGCTCACTAGAGATGAGCCCAGGAGTGGCATGCTGCTGGGGTTGAGGGTGAGATGGATAGCCCAGCTCAAGTACATCTACCCCAATGCACGCAGCATGGGCAATAAACAGGAGGACCTGGAAGCCATTGTACAGCAGGACACCTATGACTTGGTCGCCATCACAGAAACATGGTGGGATGACTGTCAGGACCGGAGTGCTGCAATGGATGGCTATAAGCTCTTCAGAAGGGATAGGGGACGAAAGGGAGGCAGTGGGGTGGCTCTGTATGTTAGGGACTGCTTCGATTGCATAGAGGTCAACGATTGTGATGACAGGGTTGAATGCTTATGGGTAAAGATGAGGGGGAAAGCCAACAAGGCAGACATCCTGCTGGGAGTCTGTTATAGACCACCCAACCAGGATGGACAGGCAGATGAAGTTTTCTACAAGACGCTGGCAGAAGTCTCACAATCGCTAGCCCTTGTTCTCATGGGGGACTTTTTAACTTACTGGACATCTGCTGGAAATACAACACAGCAGAGAGGAAACCGTCTAGAAGGTTCCTGGAGTGTGTGGAAGATGACTTCCTGATGCAGCTGGCAAGTGAGCCTACCAGGGGAGGTACCTTGCTTGACCTTCTGTTTACTAACAGAGAAGGACTGGTGGGAGGTGTGGTGGTCAGAGGCCATCTTGAGCTTATCAACCATGAAATGACAGAGTTCTCAGTTCATTGTGAAGTAAAGAGGGGGGTCGAGCAAAACCACCACCATGGAATGTCGGAGGACTGAGTTTGGCCTGTTCAGAACACTGGTTGAGAAGGTTACCTGGGAGAGAGTCCTGAAGGGCAAAGGGATGCTGGGAAGATGGATATTCTTCAAGGAGGAAGTCTTAAAGGCACAGGAACAGGATGTCCCCATGTGCTGCAAGACCAGCCAGTGGGGAAGACGACTGGCCTGGCTGAAAAGGGAGCTCTTGCTGGGACTCAGGAAAAAAAGGAGGGTTTACCACTTATGGAAGAAAGGGCAGGCTACTCAAGAGGAGTACAGGGGTCTCATTAAGTCATGCAGAGGGGAAATTGAAAAGGCAAAAGCCCAGCTAGAACTCAGGTTGGCCACTGTTGTAAGGGACAACAAAAAATGTTTTTACAAATACATTAACAATAAAAAAAGGGCCAAGGAAAATCTCCATCCCTTTTTGGATGTAGGGGAAATATTACCACCAAGGATGAGGAAAAGGCTGAGGTACTTAATGCCTTCTTTGCCTCACTCTTTAATAGTCAGACTGTTTATTCCCGGGGTAGTCAGCCCCCAGTGCTGGAAGATAGGGAAGGAGTGCAGAACAAACTTGGATAATACAGGAGGAAGAAGCTAATGATCTGCTATGCCTCCTGGATGCTTACAAATCCATGGGGCCAGATGGGATCCACCCAAGAGTGCTGAGGGAACTGGCGGAGCAGAAAGCCAAGACACTCTCCATCATGTGTAAGCAGTCCTGGCTAAGAGGGGAGGTCCCAGATGACTGGAGGATAGCTAGTGTAACACCCATCTACAAGAAGGGCCAGAAGGAGGATCAGGGGAACTACATGCCTGTCAGCCCTACCTTAGTGCCGGGTAAGATTATGAAGCAGGTCATCCTCAGTTCGCTCACTGGACATGTGATTGACAACCAGAGGATCAGGCCCAGAGAGCATGGGTTCATGAAAGGCAGGTCCTGCTTGACCAACCTGATCTTCTTCTACGACCAGATGATCCACCTAGTGGATGAGGGAAAGGCTGTGGATGTTGACTCTCTGGGCTTTAGTAAGGCCTTTGACACTGTTCCCCACAGCATCCTCCTGGAGAAACTAGCTGCCCATGGTTTGGATGGGTGTACTCTTTGCTAGGTAAAGAACTGGCTGGATGGCCGAGTGCAGAGAGTGGTAGTGAATGGAGTAAAATCCAGCTGGTGGCCAGTCAGGAGTGGTGTTCCCTAGGGCTCATATTTGGGTCTGGTCTTGTTTAACATATTTATCAATGATCTGGATGAGGGGATTGAGTGCTCCCTCAGTAAGTTTGCAGGTGACACCAAGCTGGGCGGGAGTGTCGATCTGCTTGAGGGTAGGAAGGCTATGCAGAAGCATCTGGAAGGTTGAATCAATGGGCTGAGGTGAACTGTATGAGGTTTAACAAGGCCAAATGTCGGGTCCTGCACTTCGGTCACAACAGCCACAGGCAATGCCACAGCCTTGGGGGAGAGTGGCTGGAAATCTGCCCGGTGGAAAAGGATCTTGGGATGTTGGTTGACAGCTGGCTGAACATGAGTGAGCAGTGTGCCCAGGTGGCCAAGAAGGCCAGGAGCATTCTGGCTTGTACCAGGAATAGTGTGGCCAGCAAGAGTAGGGAGGTGATCGTGCCTCTGTACTCGGCACTGTGAGGCAACACCTGGAGTACTATGTTCAGTTTTGGGTCCCTCACTACAAGAAAGGCATTGAGTAGCTGGAGTGTGTCCAAAGAATGGCAACAAGGCTGGTGAGGTGGCTAGAGAAAAAGTTTTATGAAGATCGGCTGAGGGAGCTGGGGCTGTTTAGTCTGGAGAAGAGAAGGCTGATGGGAGACCTTATTGCTCTCTACTACTACCTGAAAGGAGGTTGTAGTGAGGCAGGTGTTGGTCTCTTCTCCCAACTAACTAGTGATAGAATGAGAGGAAATGGCCTCACGTTTCTTCAGGGGAGGTTCAAATTGCATATTAGGAAAAATTTCCTTAGTGAAAATGTGGTCAGACATTGGAACAGGCTACCCAGGGAAGTGGTGGAATCAACGTCTTTGGAGATGTTCAAAAAACTTGTACACATGGCATTTTGGGATATGGTTGAGTAGGCATGGTGGTGTTTGGTTGACAGTTGAACTTGATGATCTTAGAGGTCTTTTCCAACCTATGATTCTATGATTCTGTGATTCTATGATTCAATTATTCTATGATTCTATCTTTAGAAATATCATTTTTTAAAACAACTACTGCAGTATGAGATCATAATGTCCCTGAAAAGTGATTCCTCTGAGAGTTTACAACAGGCTGAGCTTATTCTGAGTTCCATAATGGAATGAGATCATTACTGATAATTTACACTGAAGAAAATGGTCATGACTGCTTTGTGTTCTTGATAATATTAGTAAATGTCATCAATGCAGCGTGTTCTTTGAATTATGGCAAAATACTCCAATAAGAATCAGAAATATGAGGCCTACAAAAAGAATAAAAGCCTAACTTTGTGAAATGAATTGGACTAGCCTGATTAATGACCTTGCACGAACTTCTTAATGCAATTATTTGTGAGTTCACATAGAAAGCTAGTTTACAGAAGTTAATTCTAAGTGATACTTACCTGTTAGAAATGTTTTTTACAGAATAAAATAATGTGTTTTTTCACGCCTTGCTAAAATTCCTCCCTATTAGCAGAGAGAAATAATATTTATTTGGAATTACTAAAAAGTAATATTAGTAGATACCTGCCATACACGGAGAAATATGTTGTTCAGTAGATGTAAGTTGCTCAATAAAAGGTTTATCTTTTCTCATATTCTACTTCTGTAAGATCTTTGCACATATGTTTGTCCTTGCAAGAGTATTGTTTCAAACAGAATGGCTGTTAATGTGATGCAAATCCCTTTAATGTTAAGAGAACTAAATGCAAAGATGGTAAAGGTAACTACTCATTAAATACCACAGAATCTTGAATGTGAAACTGAAGATTCTCAAGAATACAGTGCCTTATATCTGTTCTATCTCATTCTGAATAAATATGGAGTTTATCATGTTAACAGTTGTCCCCAGTCACTACATGGAGAACAGAGTAACTTAAAATAATTGAAGACAGGAGCTAGAGAAAAGACTGGAGAAAAAGAGATAATAAAAAATTAAACCAGAAAAAAATTGTGTGTCCTCTGGTGCATCTAATTTGGGTATCTTGCTTAGCGTCTAATTTATGAAAGATGTGCTCCTGGACCCAGAGGACCATCATACTTCTTGGATTGACTGATAAATCAGTCTCTTGAATTGAAAAAAGATAAATGATCATTAGTGTGAGGTCATAATGAAAACATATTTTTAGTACACTCACGTTGCACATATCTGATGATTAGAGCCACCGAGGAAGAGTTGGAATATGGGAATCCTGTATGTTTCTTAGACCTTTCTGGATCAAGTCTATGCCTCCCACAACTGGGGAAAGCTCTCTAAGTACTAGACGAGATAGATAAGGCTACCTGAGGATACAGGTAACTGTGTCCTCCATTTCTTATACAGGCACACAGCTATTGTGGATTCAGGAAGACATGAGTCCATTCAGGAATGCAAGAAAAGATGAAGAAGCTTGACTTTAGAGAGCATTATCTGGGAAGTTCTTTCTGTTCCTCTGATTTCTAGACCTTTTTTTTTTTTTTTTTTTTTTTTTTAATCTGCCTGGGGTTTTAGGATTTTCCAATTCAGGAATCAAATGCAGCTTATTAACAGCAAGCTTCTAATAGCTTTTTAAAGGGAATGATGGCATGGCAGAAAAATTAAGACTGAAGAAATACCAGTTGATATCTCTAATGAAAATGTCCCTGATGTCTCAAAAAATATCCAGAAATCAAAATTCAAACCTTCCTTTTTTATTCTGTCATGGCAAAAGGGAGCAAATTGTATATTTGTGGAGCTAACATTTATTATTAGACTAAATAATGCTTTAACAGTCTATTAGTTCAAATTATCTATTTGTACAAAGAAGCTTCATTTGAAAAGAGGCTAAAATAATAATAATTTAAAAAAAGCCAAAATCAAGAGTACTTACTATTTATTCTCTTTCTTCGACATTGTGCTCTTCCTTCTAATGTCCCTCTGTGCCAACAGATCTAAGGTGAAGCAGCAGGTAATGACTGAAATCATGGGTGTGGTTCCTTTGTCCCAGGGCCCTGCTCAAGGCTTTGGGGTGGCATTTCTCCTTCCCTGGCCTGTTGTCAGCTCCTCTGGAAGCACTGGAGCGGAGGTGGCAGGTGCCCCATGCCCCATGACACAAAAGGCTTTTCAGACCTTTGCCCCCAGCCAGCCAGAGGCACTCTGCAAGTCAGCAGTAGCTCCCATTGGGCAGCAACAGTCATGTGAGCATAGGAGAGGGGGAATCAGGTCCACTGGCTCTGACAACCTTTGACTAGCTTCAGCCAGTTCCAACTGGCCAGTACTGCCCTGCCCCTGCAAGAGACCTGCCCTGCCTCTGCTGAGTCTGCAGCAGGCCCACAGTGCATTTCACCATTCACTGTATTTTCTTTCATGTAATATATTATATGTATTACATGTCCTCTCCAAACATGAGCACACTCATTCATTAAATGAACCCCTCAACCACTACCCACCTTCATCCTGATTTTTAACCATTAGGTAGTTTTCCCATCTACAATGTAATGTCCTAACAAGAATGCAGGAATGGGAAGCTGCTGAAGTCTAAGTCAGTGACTTTCACTGTGTACTGTCCTCTTTTCCACAGACCTAGTTATTTTACCACAGAACACAATCAGATTGTCTAGGTCTTGTTTACCTTTTACCTTTGGACTATTCCCAAATTCTTCTCCTTCACATACCAAGAAAAGTACTCCAATGATAATCACACTGAGATTTTCCCAGGGACTGAATTCAGCCTAACAGCAGTGCCTCAGTGACTACAGGGGAGGATACAGAGAGAGGGGAGCCAGACTCTTCAAAGATGTGTTTTGTGGCAGGACAAGGGCATAAAATGAAGGGGAAGAGGTTCTAACTGGAAATGAGACTCATGAAGGCAATCAAGGTACCCACAGAGGTTGTGTAGGCTCCATCTTTGGAGATTTACAAGATCCAACCAGACAAATCTGTAAGCATCCTGGTCTGACCTCAGAGCTGACCCTGCTCTGAACAGGAGGTTGGATTGGAGACCTCTTGAGTTCCCTTCCAACCTGAATTTTCTTTTGACCATATGTTCCTAATTGCCTTTATCTCAAAAACAGTGCTTTTTAATTCTTTCTGTTGGGAAAAAGTACATTATAAACAAGCAGAAATGAGGATAGCTACACCAAAGAGTTTTTAGACATCTTGCTGGAAATGTTTTTTGCTTTCCATTAACAGGAGAAAAATGGATGATTTTCCTTTAATAACGTGAAATCTAACTTTATGGGGATCTCTGAGCTTGCTTTAGCACAAGATTTTTGCTTATTTACTTGTATTCTTTGTATGGGCTTAGTATGATAATTTAATATTTATACAAAACTGAAGCACCAGTTAGTAACAATACAATGTTGTATCTTTGAAGTACTACTTGCTTTCATATAATACATACTGTGAGAAATTATTGCCAATGTTTTTGTTAATATTCAAATTTTAAACTAGATCTAGTCAGATTTATTCTGGCTAACACTCAGCAATGATTCAAGTGAAAACAGTGGTCTAAATTGTAGCCCTACAAGACATTACATAATTCCAAGACATTCAAACAATCAAGAGGATTTTTTTTTGCACTTTCACAGTCAGTTTCTTTCCTGCCTCTGCTTGCTTCAGAAGAATAATAATTAGTTCTTCATTTAGACCTGCAGTTAACTTTAAGCCCCAATAATCTGTCCATACTTCACTGCTTTCTAATCCGTAGGCTCATGGGTGTACATTAACCAGTAACTCATGTGTGTCTGGAACAAATAAACATAAGGCACCCCCCACATAGCCTATCATTTTGGTATAGAATGAGTCGCTACTCTAGTGAGATAACTAATAGAACAAGATGCAGCTCAGTATTATATAGCATTAAAAATGTGTATAGAGGAAAATAAAATGAAACCAAGCATACTGCATTTCAGTTAAAAAACAGAGAAATATTTATCTTTATGTTGGAATTTTCTTTTTTTATATATGTTTAACTGTTTTTAATATCATTCAGAATATGGTAAATGCTTAGAAGTAAGATGAGAAATGTGGGGGAAAAAACCAGTAAGTAGGCAATTATTTGAAGACACCTGTTTTCTTAAGGAATCTATTGTGTTTTCTGTCCTTGAAAATAGAAAACTTTAGTCTATTTGCAGCTCTAAGAGAAATAGCCTTACAATGTGGCATAGGAACATAAAAGTGTAGAATTATCTGAAGAGCTATACTCTAAATGAAAACCTCTGTCCTTAATCATCATCACAGTGAAGTAGGTTTTGACTAGTAGGCTTAGAAGCTTGATAATAGCTTCATTGGGAATTTGGCTTTTGTTGGAACTTAGAGCTACAGTTTCCTCAGTTTAAAAGGAAAGACTAGTATTAAAGAAATTCTGCAGCTAATTCTCAGATGTGGAATTTCCATGATCTGAAGCAACTTTAGAGAGTGACCCTTAGAAAATTATCTAATTACAAATTTCTTTTAAAAGGCTCTCGAGGAAATCAGAATCTAAAGGCTATATTAGTTACCTGGGTGCTAAAACAAAATAAGTGGTTATCAGTGTTCATGCTCTTAAATGATTAAGACATCTGAGAGAATGATCCTGATTACCAGATCAGGTAATATTGATTTGTAACTTCTATTCCTGAACATAAACCCAGGAGATAAAAGTGAGGATAAATGATCTTTTTTTTCAGAAATTACTTAGTTAAATGGCAATTAAAAAAATAGGCCAAATAATGTACTAGTGATAAAAATGCAAATGCAAAATGAAAAAGGGAAGATAAGGCATACCTGAGCTTAAGGGTTTTATACTCAGTTATAAGTCTGGTGTCATCAGCTCAAACCCTCAGCTCAGCAAGAAACCATGTTTTACAGTACGTAAAAAAATTTTAGACAAAACTGAACTAACTGTAAGGAAGATAGAAAGAATTAGATTTCTGCTGGTTTAGAAAAGACTGAGCTTGTCACAGGACATTACAAGAGTTCTATGGAATGCTGCTACAAAAAAAGGAATAATAGTGTTTTCCTTATCAAGAGGAATAAGACAACAATTAGTGCCAGCAAGAATTTTTTTGGCTAGACATTAGGAAACTAATAAAAGTGAAATTAAGTCTAGAAAACAGTGCAATACACAGTAATGGGAAGATAGTAAAGATTTAATCATTTAAGTTACTTTTTAAAAATAGGTTAAAAAACTCTCATGGGTGTCACTGTTCTTAACATGATGTCTGCGTGTGGTCTGGGTGAATTTATGTTGTCAGTTCCAGCCTTATTTTGTATGATTGTATTTACCAGGTCACAAAGTTCTATTTTTAGACTAATTTCACTCTTGATCATGTTATTCTTGTTCAGAAGATGGCTAGAAATCTAGTTTCCAGCACTAATCTATTCAGGTTTGTCTGTTATCAGCACCTCTTTAAACTTTAACAAACTATGATGTCTTAAAGCCTTCCCCTGAGTCAGAATATCCATTCTTGTGACTATTCTAGTAACATTCTTGTTTATCCACTGCTATTTGAATGAGGTGTTTTGAGCACAGGTTAATGGAAAACATGTTCTCACCAATGCTTTGTACAATCACAATGACACTTTCTAGTTCCTACAGCAGATCTTGAATCTGAATGACACTAACAATGTACTTGGCTGATTCACCGTCTTACAACAAAGGGACTCATGTTTGTTGTGAGCACCACTGAGGGAGCATACTGTCATGTCTGGGATGGATGCAGGCACCTTTCTTGTATTTAAGTTGAAGAAAGCAATAAGAAGTTTGTAAGCCAGAATTCGGTTCCTTCTCATTACATGGCACAATCAGGTTACTTTTTGCCTCTTTTATTTCCTCCTGATGAACTCCCAATATGTACAAGAAAGATAGTCCCTGATACGGTCCACATTTTGTCTCGTTTTAACTATCTTAAAGTTAGGTGGTGTATCTGTCTTTGTTCCTTCTGTAGTCAATAAAGTATGATAACACTAACACAACTATAACTGTTTAGTGTAGTTGTGATAAACTTGTCTCTACAACGAATACAGAAGAAACCTAAACATCTTATTTATACAACTTTCAACAGCTTTGGATATCTACATATAAAGTGTTGAGGAGTCTGCAGAGCCTCTTCTTGGTAATGTGGCTTGAGTAAAAAACTTGATATGATAGAAACTAGGTGTAGACAGTGTCTGTGAATGGAGTATCCCAAACTGCCAATTCTGAAAGGTTGCTGACCAAAAACTGTTCATACTATCAGGAAGATAATGACCTTTTAAAACAACCATCAGAGGAATTAAACAGCAGTGAGGGGATTACCTGAAGACTTTTTGAACAAGGATGTCATCATATTGTGAAGAAGTTCACACTGATCAGCAGCAGCCATCTGAGAGGTTCTGTCCCCACCAGCGGTGTCCCTGGGGCACCCTGAACCCTGCCCAGGTTGAACAGCACACCCTGTACCCAGCAGTGTGCTGGCAGTGTAGAGGCAGTACGCAGACACCCCACGTTGGCATGTGGGGACACCTCCCAGGGTACTTACTAACTGGTGCGAGTATTTGCAGTATGTCAGGAGCAGCAGGGGGCACACAAAAATTGGGCAGCGTGCCTTCTGCAGGAGGGGTGTGCACCCAGGGCATCTTTCACAGCTATAGAGGAGCATGAGCCTGTAGCTGTGAGAGTGTGCATGTGTGTAGTGGGTATTAGAACTTTTGGGGACTAGTTATGGAGGAGCAGTGTCAGGGCCCCGAGTGGCCTGATTCATCCTGCCCAACTGTCATGGTTTAACCCCAGCCGGCAATTAAGCACCACACAGTCAGTTGCTCAATCTCCCCTAGTGGGGTGGGAGAGAGAATCAGAAAGGTAAAAGTGAGAAAACTTGTGGGTTGAGATTAAGACAGTTTAATAGGTAAAACAAAAGCCATGCATGCAAGCAAAACAAAGCAAGGAGTTCATTTACTACTTCCCACCAGCAGGCAGGTGTTCAGCCATCTCCAGGAAAGCAGTGCTCCATCACATGTAACAGTTAGTTGGGAAGAAAAATAACATCACCCTAAATATCCCTGCTTTCCTTCGTCTTCCCCCAGCTTTATATGCTGAGTATGACATCATATGGTATGGAATATCCCCTTGGTCAGGTACCATCAGCCATCCGGGCTGTGTCCCCTCCCAACTTCTTGTGCACCCCCAGCCTACTCACTGACAGGGTGGTATGAGAAGCAGAAAAGGTATTGACTGTGTAAGCACTGCTCAGCAGTAACAGAAACATACCTGTATTATCAACACTGTTTCCAACACAAATCCAAAACATAGCCCCATACAAGCTATTATGAAGAAAATAAGCTCTACCCCAGACAAAATCAGTGCACCAGCCTCCCCTAAGGTCTCCCCCAAACTGTCCCCATGCCCTGCCCCTGGTGGCTGCCTCAGCTTGCCCTGCTTCCCAGTGCAGGTGCTGGGAGAGGTCCTGCTGTCTCACATGGGGAGTCCCACTCAGCTCCCAGCCTCCCTTACCTTATGGAGCAGCTCCGCTTATGCTGCTCCATGACAGGTAGGTGGATTTTGTGAATATTTACTAACTTCTGGTAAATGTCTAGTATGTGTTTAGCTGTTTTTTTGGTTATATTGATCCTGAATGTGTAGTTCACTGATTCCTGTTAATTATGTCACTAATCAATAAACCACAATGATCCTGATTTGGTGTAAAGCACGAGAGCTAAGCAGTTTTTCCCCACAACAGTAAAGAAAATAAAATTCAAATCAGGCATGTAGGTTTCTTTTCTGTGTTATTGATTTTAATCTCCTAATTATTATTCTGGACCTCAAGGTCACCTGTTTCAGGTTTTTTTTGGAGCGTGAAGAGGAAAGTCCTTATAGGAAGTAACAATACATCACAAGTTTATGACATTATTAAACTTTATTAGCAATGATTTTAGTACAAAAAAAACCCCAAACCTCTATTACATAAGAGTAAATAATTTGTCAGTACTTCACTGGTAACCCTCTTCTAACCTCCTTCCACCTCTGCCGAGGGTAACCATAATCTCCTGTCTTCATTCAAATGCTTTAGTTATTTTATTAGCTGCGTATCACCATAGAAAATTACTTACTGAAGTAGAAATAGACAAAAATATATCATATTTGCTTTTTTGAAACAAATAGCTATCCATCAAAGGAAGGCACTGTATTCATCTACCATAATATCTACAAAAGGGTAACATTTTTCTCTATCTTATCCCATTTTACTTGCAGTTCTTCTGGATTAAAAAGCAAGCAAAAATGTTCCTCCTGTTTGTCTCAATTTTTTTTCCTTTTTTTTTTATCTGTACATCTTGATCACAAGTCATAATTTCATGTACTGAATTTTTTGGCTATATTTTTTTAGCAAAACCACTAATTTTATAAAATCAAATAAATAAAAAAATAATAATATTGCACTTTACATCACTTCAATCCAAGGAAAGAAACGTAAAGAAAAGAGAAGGGAAAGGCAAGGCAAGGCAAGGCGAGGCAAGGCAAGGCAAGGCGAGGCAAGGCAAGGCAAGGCAAGGCAAGGAAGGGACATGCAAGGAAAGGAAAGGCAAGGAAAAGAAAGGCAAGGAAAGGAAAGGCAAGGAAAGGAAAGGAAAGGCAAGGAAAGGAAAGGCAAGGAAAGGAAAGGCAAGGAAAGGAAAGGAAAGAAGAAAAGAAAGGATGTAAAAATAATTTTAATTATTTCATGACAGGATAAATTTGAAGTCACATATTGCTATCTGCAATATATAACATTTTCAGAAAACAATTAGTTAAAAATGCTTCAGGAATTCATTTAGAGTCATATGACTTTTTGAAAGTACTTTTTCCTGCTTACTGAATATTAAAGAAGTCTATGAATTTTCTACACAATTATTTAGAGCATATATAAGTCAGGGAATGATCTTGAACACTTAACCCTTGTCATCCACGCTGCTGAAGAGGTAACTCGTTCTCTGGCTCTGTTTTTTATTTCTTCAATTATTTTTCTCCGAAATAATCAGAACGGGTGTAAACCACTTAGTACCTCTTCACTTCAGGATAAGGAATCCTCTTTATTAAACAGTGTTGACTCTACCTGTATCACTTATCAAATCATTGTAATTAGGAGAGATGTCTGAGGATTGGAGAAAAGCAAAGGTCACACCTACCTTCAAACATGACAAGAATGAGGACCCAGGCAACTACAGTCCAGTCAGCCTTATCTTGATCCCTAGGAAAGATGATGGCATAATTAATCATGGAAACTATTTCCAGCCACATGAAGGACAAGAAAGTCATCAGAAGTAGTCACCGTGGATTCACCAAGGGGATGTCACATTGGATAGCCAATAACTATCTATGATGAAATATTTGGCTTAGGAGACAGAGTGAGAGCCCTGGATATCATCTACCCTGATTCCAGTAAAGCTTTTGACATTGTCTGCCGTAAGATCCTCCTGAAGCTGAGGAATTATGGGCTGGATGAACAGTGAGATGGAATGAAAACTGGCTGAACAACAGACCCAGATGGTGGTGATCAGTGGTACAAAGTCTAGTTGGAGGCCAATAACTACCAGTGTACCCCAGGGGTCGATACTGGCTCCAATCCTGTTCAACGTCTTCATTCATGATCTGGATGATGGTTCAGAGTGTACCATCACCAAGTTTGCAGATAACACAAAGCTAGATGCTAGAGTGTTGTGCTGCCATCCAGAAGAACTCAACAGGCTGGAGAAACCTCATGAAGTTCAGCGGAGAGAAGTGAAAATTGTACCCCTGGGGCAAGTAGCATTGCAGAAAAGGCCCTGAGAGTCCTGGTGAGCAAGAAGTTGAACATGAGTCAGCAATATGCCCCTGTGACAAAGGTGACTAGTATCCTGGGCTGCAATAAGAGGCACATTGCCAGCAGGTACGGAGACGTGATCTTCCCTCTCTAGTCAGTACAGGTGAGGTCACATCTGGAATCCTGTGTCTAGTTATGAGTTTCCCATTATGAGAGATATGGAGCTACCAGAGAGAGTCCAACAAAGGGCCACAAAGATTATTAAAGGATGGGAGCATCTCTCCTATAAGAAAGTTCTGAGATAGCTGGGACTGATTAGCCTAGAGAAGGATCAGGGGCATCACACCAATGTGTACAAATATCTGAAGGGAGGGTTTAAAGAACATAGAGCCAGGCACTTTTCAGTGGTGCCCAGTGACAACACAAGAAACGGTGAGCACAAGCTGAAGCACAGGAGATTCTGTCTGGTCATTAGGAAACACTTCTTTATTATGAGGGTGACCGAGCAGTGAAACAGATTTCCCAGAATCATTGTATAGGCTCTGTCCTTGGAGAGCGGGGGGGTTGGACAGAACGACCCCCAGGGTTTCCTTCCAACCTCAACCATCCTGTGATTGTGTGGTTCTGTGAAGTCAGAAATGTCTATCTGCAAATAATCAGATCTTAGAACTTGTACATATGTATGATGACATTTCATTCTGATATTAAAGTTTTCAATCTAATTGTGAGTTCAAAATATACAAGCTGTACTAAGAGGAGTTATTATTATGATCTTAAAAACAATACTTAACAAAGAAAAGATAAAAGTAGTGATAAAGATAATATACAAACACTTTCTTAAGAGCAAGCAACCTTTACAATATTTGGCAGGAAAGAATGGGAATGTTAATATTTACATTGTACACAAAACTACCTATAAATATAATTTATAAGATTAAATGAAAATACAGTTATGTGGACTGTTCTTTCTTCAAAAATAGTCTATATGTGCACACACAGAAATTCATATTTTGAAAAATTTATAAGTATATAGTATAACACATAAAAAGTAGATTTTTGGCTTGTATATAGACATATAAGCCACAAAGAATTATGAACAACTTTGCTTATGGCATACAAACATAAATATATGCAGAGAAATACTTGATGTATACACATATATAGTATTAAGACAAATTACTTTTCCAAATAGTAGGAAAAATAGCCAAGCTGGAAAGATGTTTTGTAGCTATACAACAGGCTTCTTTTTTTTTTCCTAAAAGCCAATTTAACCTGGCAATTAGATTAGAGTAGATTAGAGATGTAATTAAAACCGAATTCACTAAGCATTCTAAAAGTTAAGCTTTGAACACCATGGGTTTGTCTCACATGGAAAAGTGAGTATTTTGATTTATTATACCACAAAAAGACATTAAAATTGCTATAAACGAAGTTTGGTCCAGGAAAAATGCTACTGCGGTAAAATTTGGGTCAAAATCATGAAGCTGAAAGTAGCTAAATTAATTCAATTTATGTAAGAATTTCTCACAATTACACTCACTACAAGATGCAAAGTGTGTGGATGCATGAATTACATTTAGCAAAACAGCACTTCAGAAACTGTACGTCTTCTTCCATTAGTAAGAATACATTAGTATTACACTCTTTACTAATTAATTAAAAGTCATTTGCTGAACAAATTGCTTAGTTCCTAAGGAACTAAAACTTGGCAGGAACATCTGCTTTTTTTCTAAAGCCAGTGGAAAAAAAACAAGCATTGCTGCATAGTCACAGGAAATAAAGGAGAATCGAGGATTTCTGACCGCAGAAAGGAGATTATTCTGCAGCAGTAGTAATCACAGAATCACAGCATGGTAAGGGTTGGAAGGGAACTCTGTGGGTCATCTACTCCAACCCTCCTGCCGAAGCAGGGTCACCTACAGCAGGCTGCACAGGACCTTGTCCAGGCGGGTCTTGAATATCTCCAGACAAGGAGACTCCACAGCCTCCCTGGGCAGCCTGTTCCAGTGCTCCGTCACCCTCAGAGGGAAGAAATTCTTCCTCATGTTCAGACGGAACTTCCTGTGCCTCAGTTTGTGCCCATTGCCCCTTGTCCTGTCACTGGGCACCACTGAAAAGAGCTTGGCCCCATCCTCCTGACACCCACCCTTCAGGTATTTGTAAGTATATATTAGGTCCCTCGCAGCCTTCTCTTCTTCAGGCTGAACAAGCCCAGCTCCCTCAGCCTCTCCTCGTAGGGGAGATGCTCCAGTCCCCTCACCATCCTTGTAGCCCTCCGCTGGACACTCTCCAGTAGCTCTTCATCTTTCGTGAAGTGGGGAGCCCAGAACTGGACACAGTACTCCAGATGAAGCCTCACCAGGGCAGTGTAGAGAGGAAGGAGAACCTCCCTTGACCTGCTGGCCACACTCTTCCTGATGCACCCCAGGATCCCATTGGCCTTCTTGGCAACCAGGGCACACTGCTGGCTCATGGTTAACCTGTCGTCCACCAGGACGCCCAGGTCCCTCTCCGCAGAGCTGCTCTCCAGCAGGTCCACCCCAAGCCTGTACTGGTGCATGGGGTTGTTCCTCCCCAGGTGCAGGACCCTGCACTTGCCTTTGTTGAACCTCATCAGGTTCCTCTCTGCCCAACTTTCCAGCCTATCCAGGTCACGCTGAATGGCAGCACAGCCTTCTGGTGTATCTACCACACCTCCCAGTTTGGTGTCATCAGCAAACTTGCTGAGGGTACATTCTAACTCTTCATCCAGGTCGTTGATGAAGAAGTTGAACAAGACTTGGCCGAGTACTGATCCCTGAGGGACACCACTATTTACCAGCCTCTAACTAGACTCAGCACCGCTGATGACAACCCTCTGAGTTCTTCCATTCAGCCTGTTCTAAATCTACTTCACCGACCACTAATCCAGCCCACACTTCCTCAGCTTCCTTAGGAGGATGTTGTGGGAGATTGTGTTGAAAGCCTTGCTGAAGTCGAGGTAGACAACATCCATGGCTCTCCCTTCGTCTACCCAGCCAGTCATGTCATCGTAGAAAGCTATTAGATTGGTCAGGCATGATTTCCCCTTGGTGAATCCATGCTGCCTACTCCTGATAACCTTCTTTTCTTCCACTTGCTTGATGATGGCGTCCAGGATAAGCTGCTCCATCACCTTTCCCGGGATGGAGGTGAGGCTGACCGGTCTGTAGTTCCCTGGGTCCTCCTTCTTGCCCTTTTTGAATAGTAAGGAATTTTGGCCATTTGACCACTTTGAAATGCTCAAGAATTTCTTAGAATGTGTGCGTACTTGGATGTGTAGAAGACATGATTTTCCCTAGCTACTTGATAATTTTCCGGATGATTACCTACATTTTCTTTTCCTGGGATTCTTTTGCTGTTTCAGTTAGCTAGAGTACCCTTCAGCTTTTATTCTTCACTCTCGACAGTATATTTTAAAGTTACATGTCTCCAATACCTTCCTTTCAATGTCTGGTGAAAAGATCTTAGCATACAGGTAGCAAGCACATTCAAAGAGAGAATGTAAATCCTGTGATGCCTTAACTGTCTCAGAAAGGAGTGCTACCATGCTTTCTATAATATAAATACTCAGAAATTTCTCATGCATCTCAATTAACAGAATGTGATCTTATTGTGCCTTTTCAATATGTAAAGGGGGCTTTTAGGAAAGAAGGAGAGACACTTGTTATCAGGGCCTGTAATACCAGGACAGGAGGCAATGGTTTTAAACGAAAAGAGGGTAGATTTAGATTAGAGATAAGGAAGAACTTTTTTATGATAGCTGTGAAACACTGGAACACGTTGCCAGGAGAAGCTGCGGATGCCCCATCCCTGGAAGTGTTTAAAGTCAGGTTAGAGAGGGCTTTGAGCAGCTTAATCTTGTGAAAGAAGTCCCTGCCTATGGCAGGAGGTTTGGACTAGATGACCTTTAAAGGTCAGAAAGGTAATTAATTAATTTATTTTATCAGAGCAAAAATAAATAGAAATATTTTACATATGAATAAATGCATATCATATATGCATACATTATTTATTTTTTACAGAGAGATGTAGTGTGTGTGTGTGTGTGTACATATATACACATATATATATGTATATATATATATTACTTCTCCTGAGGACATTTCAGCTTATCTCATTTTCATTCTTCATTGCAGTGGGAATTCAGTGGTAGTCCTCTCAATATTTGAATAAAAAAGCAAGCAAGAAAGTAAGGAAAGGAAAGAATACCAGTTACCCTACTCTGGTTGCAATCTGTGCGTAAATGAAACCTGTAGTGATTGATTCAACCATGTAATTCTGCTGAGAAAGTAAGTAAAGAAATTCCAGCTCTAAGCAAACTCTTTTAATTAACTTTCTACACGCAATGTTGCAAGCCAATGACTGCTTTTCAGGAATTTGTGTGAACTACATCTTCAGGAATTTTTTCCTTTTGATTTCTGTGTCACTCTAACCAACATAATTGTATCTCTAGATAAACCTAAGGCAGAAAAATTGCACAGGATAGAAGAAAAAGATGAGATGATGATGTTGAAGATTGCTGTTGTTCTGTACTGATTTTTTTACTTTTCTCTTTTTTCCCATTGTGATAACCTAATTTTTTAGGCTGTATTCATAAACCAAAGCTGTATCCATAAACCAAAGCTGTATCTTTACAGAATGCAGAACAGAGATTAAATTTTCATTGCAAGTGGTAATGTGGATAAATTATGATACCAAACTCCTGCACCTGCGTATCTTCTGGGGGTTGTAGATGAGCATTGACATGGCCTAATCATTAAAGCTGAGCTTAGCTAAAGAACACTTTGTGAAAATATTAATCCCTTTTGATATCAACGTAGGCTATAAGTAATCTCATTAAAAAATGTTATATGAAGGAAGGATATCTGTGCTGTGTTACCTCATCCAGAAGAAAGACATGCTTTTTTTCAGTAACTGCAACCATATTCATTAATGGAGTGCCAAACTCCACTATTCCATAATTGTCTAAATTGTTTTCTTCTTTTTAAGTGCTTTTAATAGACAAGTCCTTCTTTTTCCTTCACTACTTGTATTTTATCGGAGAAAACAAAATTATCAGTTTTTATCTGAAAATCCAAACAAACTCCTCTCCTTGTCCCATATACACTGATAATTCTTTAGAGGGTTCTTTTTAAAAATTTTATAAAACCATAAAGAATCACTTCTACGACCAAGTCAAAACCACCGGAAAAAAATACTAATAGCTTAAAATGTTTGCCATCTTCTTTGTTCTGTTTCAGCTTTCTGTGTTGTTAGTCAGAGAAAACAGAACAGGAAAATTGGTATTTTTTTGTCCTAAAGAGACATGCAATAGATAGGCTGATACTGAGAAATACCACCTGAAATGTGAAATTAAGTCAGTGCATTTATTTTTGTAATGATTTCTGTGATTGGATTTTTTCATGTCATATTTCCTCTTCAGGAATTATTGACTTTTGTGGTCATTCAAGCCAAAACTCCTGAAGTCTGCTAAATTTCTGATGTTTTAGATTCATTTTTTAAAAGATGTGGAAAATTTTCAAATTCATTGTGAAAAAATGATTGTTAGTATGTTTGCTTTTAAAAGTTAGGAAAAGAAAAGGGATAAATAAAACACTAGTACTGGAATGAGTGGTGATTTTATTTTTAATACCTACTTAATGTTCCAGAACAATAGAGTTTGTTTTCAATAAAATATTTGATTATACATTTCAGAAGCCTCAATCTCAACTCCGTGATGTAGCTTATGATCTTCTGTAATGAAGGTGAAAGGAGACATCATTATCCTCAGAAGCTGTATGAAACATCTTTATTTAAGATATGAGTAACCGCAAAAGTTCAGTCATTGTTTTTGGTCTCTTGAAGAGATTTTAACATTCTGTACAATACCACATAATCAATAATATGTCAATATCCTGAAGAAATTTGCAATAAAATCATAAGGGAAATACAAATATATAAATAAAACTGATTTCAACATCTGGAGAATCATCAAAGACAGTCTAATTAAAAATGAAGCATTTAAGCCTTGCTTGTAAAAAAGTAAAAGGGAACTTCCTTGAGACCCTGAGGCTGAAAGTAAAATAGCAACCAGAAATTCAAGTTAAAAAGGCCAGTTGCTAACAGATCAAAGCATGGTTGTTAGATTTAATAGAAATTTGAAGGCTAGAAAGGAGTATAGTAACTTGGCTTGAGTATGTGCTTTATAAAGATTGGTAAGAAAAAATGTTGATAGAGGAATAGACAGTAAAACTCAAAACATATGAGCAATTCTTAAATGAGTTTGAATCCAGCTATAGCAGTATGCTGGATGAACTCTAGATTCTGAAAAAAAAAAAAAAAATTATTATTGTCATGTTCAAAATTTAATTCCTTTGATGATATTTGTGCAACTGATTGGCTGCCTCTCTACCATACAATTTTACTACAAGTTTATTGTTATGGTTTACAGAGTACTCACTGCAATCAGATTTAGTTTCTCTATTTACATATATGAGAGGTTGATTTAAATGCCTTTAAGTATTTTAAAAGAAGAACTGCAGAAATCAGGCTTAGCAGTAAATTTAATATTATTCTTTACCTGAGAAATACAGCAGTATTTCTTTCTTCTGTCTCTCTACAACACCCTATTTTTATTGCGTAGCTTCTACTCTTAATCATCTAGTTGATGACCTCAAGATGGAATTAAAAGATGTAGTTCTGAAGTTACCATTGTGAGGGAAGAAACAGAAAAGCAACATTTTGTCTTTGTATATACTACTTATAACACCGATAAGTATATTTTAAAATTAATGAATAACTATTTTATTTTAGTTTGTCATAAAACAATGATAAGGGGTAGTAAAAAAGTTCTTTTCTTCTAAGGCTGAATAAGGATATTTCTGAGAAAAAAATAGTAGTAGGCTTCAGCTACTTTATTTCTTCCTTTGTATCTTTGTTCATCATGAATACTGAGAAGTCCCCATGTTCCTCCTACATATTTTCTAAGTGTTTTGTTAAAAATATTTTCTCTTCCCTTTCCATTCTCCTCCACTTTCTAAATTAATCTGTATGTTATTTTCCAAGAACTATATTTACATATAAATGTCTCATGCTTGCACTCTTTTTTTAAGGACATACAAAATGTTTAAGTATGCAAGTTATCTTGTAGTCCGTAGAAATACAGAAAAACGCAAAGGTAAGGTTTTATTAGATGTTGTAATGTCACTCTACCACACTTAGAACTTATATCAAACTTCTGTTTTCTGCCAGGAAAAAAAACAACCAACATTAACATTGTCAGGCAATAGCAGAATCTTTTACATTTCAGAAACTTAAACTCCTTTGCAAATGTCTGAGAAAGCTAAATGCATGCATCTATATTTTGAAGTTCACATAGCTCCAGGCTAATGTTATGTAATATTGTTTACTGGCATAAGACAGTCCTCTTAACATGGTTGGCTGCTTTTTTTCATTTCATTGAGTTTCTGTGAAAAAGATGGAGAATCATGTAAACTTCCCACGGAATCCTAAAATCTGTTGCTTAACTACTGCAGAGATTATAATTTTTTGTACTTCTTTATGTAACAATTCAGAATATTATAGAACAGTAAAGTGTCTTTATGAAAAATACACCTTAACGTCAAAATGTGAAAATGTTTAGCATTACATCTAGATAAATCATAGAAAGTCTTGACAGCAACAAAGTTTCAAAATTCAGAGTTTTTAGAGAAAAAATACTTATTTTTCATTTTTTATTTAGGTTTATTTAGGGAAAACTACTCACAAGGCCAAATCTTTGTTTCAGAGAATTTTCTTGTGCCAGGTCTTTTTATGCTCAACACATGGACCATAGTATCCCTTAATATTGATGCACATTTTAATGAATGAGGAAACACAGTTCAGCAACACAGATGCAGTGTTTTATACAAATATGTCCGTCTACAATCTTTGGGTATATAGGCAAAGTATAGAATCACAGCAAATTAAAACCAATTTAGAAACAAAAAAATCTTTCCTGTTTTGAGGATATATTTCAGTTTCTCCCAGCTCCACTCCAGAAGAAGAGTATCTGCATAATTCAGGGTGCACAAAAGGAAAACTCCATTAAAAAATGAGACAAAAAGATTACATACTGGAAAGTTCCTAGGCATTTTTAAGGGTATTCACTTCCTACATCAGCCTGCGGATTGTGTTCAGTTATTCATACGCACATTCAAATACTTGTTTTTTGTGTGTGTATGTGGGGGGGGGTGTGGGGGGGGGTGTAGGTGTGGGTGTGGGTGTGTGTGGGTGTGTGTGGGTGTGTGGGTGTGGGTGTGGGTGTGGGTGTGTGTGGGGGGGTGTGTGGGGGTGTGTGGGGGGGGTGTGGGTGTGTGTGTGTGTGGGTGTGTGGGGGGGTGTGTGGGTGTGTGTGGGGCTGTGTGGGTGTGTGTGGGTGTGTTGGGTGTGTGCTTGTACTACACGACTGTGGCACAATTGTTTACAAGGTTAACACAAAGGAACCACTGCCTGGTAACTCTCTCCTGCTCCCTAAACTGTGTGCCAGGTGAAATATTCTAAAAACTCACAGATTTTCTCCCCCTGTGTTCCTATGGTATGGGATGACAAAGCAGGGACGAGCCAGAAATGCTGTTTTAAAAAAAAGCAGTTCAGTCTCTTCATGAGGTTCTAAAGACTAAGCTTCCTATTAAGCATATGAGGATTTTCAGGGATTGTTTACTTTTCTCTGACATTATCTTCCATCTCAAGCAATTGCCACAAACACATTAGTGGAGATTATTCTATTTACTTCTACTCAGCCTCATTTCAAATGCAGCAGGTTAAAGTCTGTATTCTCTAATATTGCTTGTGATAGTAGTTGATTTAGAGCTTGAAGGAGAAAAATAATAATAAAAAAATCTATACTTTTTGTTTCATTCTGACATGTCTTCTTTATATGACCAACAAAAATCTGTCAAGAAAACAGTCCAAAATGAAAGGTTTTTCTGGGCATGAAATCTCATTTTAAAATGCTGTTTTTTCTAGTGTTTCTGTAGCCCTTTGTTGCTTTGTTCCTCTATTCTGAAAGCTTCTTTGTTCCACTTTATTAAAAGGTGAAAAAGCACTACTAGAGCTTTGTGACTTAAGAGTTTTGTCTTATCAACAGAGAACAGAAGGAATATTTGGAATCTGTTAGTACCTTTCCTTAGAAATTTGATGTGTCCCTCTCAGTAATGAGATATATATATTTTTTCTCCTCTATGGTCTTGCAATAAATTCTGTAATGCTTTTATTTTTAGTTCTTTTTGAAAATGTGATGTAATAAATCAGTAAGTAATTTGAAGAAGATGGAATCTACTTTTATTTACCTACCTGCAGTTTCTAGGTTAAAACTCCATAGCTAATGGAGCCTCTTTTAAGGAAGTTAAAATCCTGACTCACATTTTTTTGTGATTCTGACAGTAAATTTACTTAAACATTTGCAGTGATACATAGAATATAAGATCTTTGGTTTTATTTCAGGAACCAGTTCCCTCTGCTTTGAGCTATGTCTTCCTGGTTTATTTGAAGTTTTAATTACATTGGCAAGCAAGAATGTAGACAAATGCTTTCCATACAATAAAATTCATACCAAAATTTTCTAGACTGAATAAGCAAAGTGTCAAGGTGATGTTAATAATAATACAGAACCCTGGAGTTTTGGAAAGTTTATTGAAGGGGAATCCCAAATTTAATAATGAATCAGATTTCCCTGAAGATAGCATTTGATCAATGGGAACATGCTGGTAAGTAGAGCTGCTATTTTATCCACAGATTTTTGTACAGAAGAGTTAGAAAATGCAGTATAATTAATATATTTATTTTGATAGGCATTCAGTTTTGACAAAAGATTCCAGGTAACTGAGTATCAAATTACCTATGGGTTCAAGTGAAGTTATGAAAAGCATATATCTGAGTTAAAGAGAACTTAACCTTATCAGGTTAGGAGAGAAAGAGTGAAGGTAAGATATACAGACATTATATAGAGAAGTATAGATGTACAGAATAGCCCTAGTCAAAAGAGAAACTTTGCCACCGGATGTTTTCCATGTGTAGGGGAATGGAAAAAAGTTAGAAAAACAAAACAAAGCAATAACAACAAATAAAACTCTTAGGAAGACAAATGTAAAAACTAAACAAGCTGAAATAACTAGAATATATTTTCAGGAGCTGAACAAGATCACTAAAATAATCTAATCAGAAAAGATCAAAAGGGAAACAAGGAAGGTATCCAGAAGGCAACACAGCAGAAAAAAGAGAGGAAAGAAAGATTCTTTTTTTAAGGGAAGTGTATTGGAAAGGACTTTGAATAACAAAGAATACACAACTGTAAGACCTCCAGTCTTCATTGTCTGTGAAACAGATACAGTCTGAAAGGCAACAGGGAGAGGTTAGTCTGCCTTTTCCATCATTTTCTCTCTATTTTGATGCCCTTCTGCAACTAATATGTCAATGTTAAAGTCTATGCTCCATCTAATATTCAAGATTAGCCACAAAATATATAGGACACCAGGTAGTCACTGGAAAAAAAAATCATACGCAGTATAAGGATCAAGGGCCAG
The DNA here is from genome assembly GCF_030867145.1 of Opisthocomus hoazin. NCBI lineage: Eukaryota > Metazoa > Chordata > Aves > Opisthocomiformes > Opisthocomidae > Opisthocomus > Opisthocomus hoazin. The sequence goes on along the minus strand of NC_134414.1, from coordinate 58,478,403 downwards.
AATCAGCGGTTGTCCTCCTTCTCTAAGTGACCTTCAGTACATTCAGGGTTCCACATTTTTATATTCAGGGTTCCACATTTCTACTTTTTTTGGGGTATCATAATTTTTTATTGTTTTTTTCAGTATCATGTCCAGTTGAACCCTGTCCTAGATGACTTTTGCTCAAAACTTCAGGAAGTAAAGTACATGAAAGTACATTGGATCAAAGACTGATCCTAGAAGTAACCCATTAAAACATCCTCATCAGCTAACAAGTCTCCCAGGCACACCATTTACAGAATTGTTTGCTTTTAAACTCAGTATAATCACTTATAATTAATTCTAGCAAAATTTTCCAAATAGCACTAAACCAAATGTTTATGCAGAATGACACATTTAAAGATATAAACTATGCCTGTATTTTATCATATTCTCAATTTCATGTACTTAATTTAGGACAACACTGATAACAATGTCATATTAACTTCTAAAAATCAGACATATTTAATGCTATCTGAAGTGCAAACATTTGGAATTTCAGTTTACAGAATTAAGCTAACAACAAAGCCAAACTAATTAAAATGAATTATGCTATACAGGTGTATTATTTGCTACTGCAACAGAAGAAATTCTTCCTTTTTTTCAACTTCATATTTCACTTTTAGCTGATTTTCCTGAGAAATAACAACTAATAGATATGTTAGATATAATCCTCAACAAGGAATAGATTTCTGTACCTCTCCGTTGGTAGTGTTACTTCCAAATACACTTCTCATGAGTATTCACACTTCAAAATGACTTTTCATGGGAGAGATCCTATCAGAATTGGTTTAGTTTTGTAACCAGGGTTAAAAGAAGCACAAAATTTTCATTTACGGATATGTTTGTAAAATAATCCAGACTCTTGCAACATTATGATTTGAGTGAAACAGACAAACTACCAAACGAAAACCAGCTTTCTGAGGAGACCTTACTGGGATTTCAGATATGTGTTTAAATGTCTAAACATTATCGCTATTACCACAATAGCCATTGCCACAGATTGTAAAGCTTTGGGAGGTTTCTTGTTTGCTTCATTTTTCTCGCAATGGAATACTGAACAACCTCCAGGTCCAAGATAAAAGTTTTTCATAACAAATTTATTGAATCACAGAATCACACAATCACAGAATCACAGAATCACAGAATAGTAGGGGTTGGAAGGGACCTCTGTGGGTCATCTAGTCCAACCCTCCTGCCGAAGCAGCGTCACCTACTGCAGGCTGCACAGGACCCCGTCCAGGCGGGTCTTGAATATCTCCAGAGAAGGAGACTCCACAACCTCCCTGGGCAGCCTGTTCCAGTGCTCCGTCACACTCAGAGGGAAGAAGTTCTTCCTCATGTTCAGATGGAACTTCCTGTGCCTCTGTTTGTGCTCATTACCCCTTGTCCTGTCACTGGGCACCACTGAAAAGAGCTTGGCCCCATCCTCCTGAAACCCACCCTTCAGATATTTGTAAGCATATATTAGGTCCCCTCGCAGCCTTCTCTTCTTCAGGCTGAACAAGCCCAGCTCCCTCAGCCTCTCCTCGTAGGGGAGATGCTCCAGTCCCCTCATCATCCTTGTAGCCCTCCACTGGACTCTCTCCAGTAGCTCTTCATCTTTCGTGAAGTGGGGAGCCCAGAACTGGACACAGTACTCCAGATGAGGACTCACCAGGGCAGTGTAGAGAGGAAGGAGAACCTCCCTCGACCTGCTGACCACACTCTTCTTGATGCACCCCAGGATCCCATTGGCTTTCTTGGCAGCCAGGGCACACTGCTGGCTCATGGTTAACCTGTCGTCCACCAGGACACCCAGGTCCCTGTCCGCAGAGTTGCTCTCCAGCAGGTCCACCCCAAGCCTGTACTGGTGCATGGGGTTGTTCCTCCCCAGGTGCAGGACCCTGTACTTGCCTTTGTTGAACCTCATCAGGTTCCTCTCTGCCAGGCTTTCCAGCCTATCCAGGTCACACTGAATAGCAGCACAGCCTTCTGGTGTGTCTACCACACCTCGCAGTTTGGAGTCATCAGCAAACTTGCTGAGGGTACATTCTAACTCTTCATCCAGGTTGTTGATGAAGAAGTTAAACAAGACTGGACCCAGTACTGACCCTTGGGGGACACCACTTGTTACCAGCCTCCAACTAGACTCAACGCCGCTGATGACAACCCTCTGAGTTCTGCCATTCAGCCAGTTCTCTATCCACCTCACTGACCACTCATCCAGCCCACACTTCCTGAGCTTCCCTAGGAGGATGTTGTGGGAGACAGTGTCAAAAGCCTTGCTGAAATCAAGGTAGACAACATCCATGGCTCTCCCTTCATCTACCCAGCCAGTCATGCCTTCATAGCAAGATATTAGATTGGTCAGGCATGATTTCCCCTTGGTGAATCCATGCTGAATACTCTTCATAACCTTCTTTTCTTCCACTTGCTTGATGATGGCGTCCAGGATAAGCTGCTTCATCACCTTTCCAGGGAAGGAGCTGAGGCTGACCGGCCTGTAGTTCCCTGGGTCCGCCTTCTTGACCTTTTTGAAGATTGGAGTAACGTTGGCCTTTCTCCAGTCCTCGGGCACCTCTCCTGTCCTCCAGGACCTCTCAAAGATGATGGAGAGTGGCTCAGCAATGACATCCGCCAGCTCCCTCAGCACTCGTGTGTGCATTCCTTCGGGGCCCATGGAGTGGACGTCCAGATTGAAGATTTATAAGAACAGCAGTATCTTAAGGTCAGTCAGAAAATACAGTGCTAAGACACAAAACCAAAATAAGAAACACATATTCATTCGTCAGCCATGAATCTTTAAAATCTGCTTTAATTATGTACCATAAGTTTTTCCTTATACCAGAGATATGTTAAAAGCTTTCTTGTTGTTTGTCAAGCCTTTTGCTCTTTGTATAACAACCTTCATGTCAAATGTTGTGGGCAGTCTTGAAAACTATGGAGACAATACTTTTCTTCTAGATGTTTATTATATTTCTTGTAGATTAGCGGAAGGTTGGCATAAATTTGAGATTTTTTAAATAAAATGAAAATAAACAAATACTTTATTTTCTCCCTAAATGAAAACAGGCAACATGTTTGGAGATATCGCTGACAAAAGTGTAATTTTAAGATAAAGGAGCAAATAAGAGTGATGTATACAACCACTACAGGACAGCTATATGAAATTACAAATTCTTGAGATCTTTTTGGAAAGTTAGATATGGATAATCCGCAGGGAGTGGTTACATTTTTTGTTGTTTTTCTGTTTGGTTTGGGTTGAATATTTCTTTGTGTTTGTTTTGGTTTCTTTGAAGTTTTTTGTTGTTTGTTTTTAAATAATTGTCTCTATTAATTGTAAAGTACTTGTGGTGATTTACTTCACATATAAATTACTTTCTTCTTTGTTCTTTCATTGCAAAAGGATATTACAGATCTTTTTGCAAAGTGCAGCAAAAACACAGCAAATTAAATATTGTATTTACAATATGTATGAACTGTAGAGTAAGGTTTTTAATTTAAATATTTAATATAATGTGTGTACTCATTTTGATTCATTTAATCACTTAACACAGTATGAGTACAAAGAAGGAAGAACTGCATATTAGAGGCACAGGAAACTACTGACTTTTAAGGTTGTAAATTAAAGTTTCATTATTTAAATAATTCCTGTATCTTTTATTCAGATGGACCTAAATTAGATAGTGAACAGTCGTATTTGTCTCATATTTATAAAAGTTATTTCTGCATACTTTCATTCATGCATTTTTCAAATATATTTTCTTTTTCTTTAGAGATGTGAAATATGAAGTTAATCAAATCTGTATCATCTTAAAATGTTCATCTGTGGTGTAGATAAATGAAATAATCTTGTCTTTATGGGTGATTTGGTGAACAATTCAAACTGAGTCCAAAATTTTTTAGCATCGTTCTAAAAGATCGAGTCACTTTCTCACCATAAAATATCACCCACTAAATATAAATATGCCATACAAAAGGGTTTGTGTCTTTTTTTTCCTCAATGTTTCCTCTAGGGCACATAGCTGTTAAAAAATAGTTTTAGCCTATTTGCAATTTTTCCTACGAGCAAAATTTCAACTTCACAGATATAAATATAAAACATTAAAATGCTTTAAAAATAAACCTGTTTACTTGTTCCAAATCACTAACTAAAGAAGTTTTAAGATATAAGGAGTATATATCAGATATATGGCCTCTATACATTCTTTGAGAAATGTTATGGAAGGCAGTTGGAAAGTATCCCTGGAAAAATCAGGATACTGTATTTACACAATCAGTTACTGAGTAATTCACTCTAAATTCTTCCCTCCTCTACTTCTTAGAGCTCTCTAGAGAGGAAAACAGACATTATATGAAAAGAATATGAAACTTGTGTTTGACCAAGAAATAATTTGTAAAAACCTTTTAAATAAGAATAATCTAATTAAGTCCCAGATTTCAAGATATGATCAGAGTTAGAGAGAAAAAAGACTTGAAACAATTTTTTGAAGAGGTTTAGAGTACTGAAAAGAACTCCAAGAGTAAGATGATACACTTTCTAAGCCCAAATAAATATTTACATAAATAAACACTTCAGTTTTGAGGTTTATGATATAGAAAAGGTTTAATTCAGGAGATTTTTAAACATACAATTTTATCTTGAAGGTGTAGCATTGCAACCCTCAAACAGAAGGTTGGATATAGCACGAAAAGATTAAAAAGAAAAAAAGGTGTTAACCGACTTTCTAAATATAATTTTAATTAATATTAACACTTCTGAATGAATTATTAAGATTATTGATTTGATCACATTAAAGATGGAATTTAAAAGGATATGTATTCATAATAGATGACTTGTCTCATATCTGATGAGAACAGAAGAATCTCTGTAATACCTCTTGAGTGCACTTCTTTAAATGAAAGTTCAGTAAAAAGGTGTTTGATATTTTGGTGCCTTCTTTACCTAAATATCCATGGATAGTGCTCTTCTTCCTTTCTATCATAAATTTTAATGTATGAACTTACCCTTTTGGAAAGTTTTGAAAGGAGCTTCATAACTTCTATATAGATAATAAAATAATTATCTCCTTGTCTGTATTAAATGTAATACTACAGCTTATATGAATGCTAAGGGGAGGTATATTCTTCACAGAAGGAGGAAGTCTTATGCAAACTTTCTTGTCCTAGGTATCAAGCACGAAGATGAGAGTAATTTCTGCAGGCAAGACTTTGTATGACTAGAAAAAATTCTATTATGGTAATGAAAAATGCAGAGTGAAAGTAATTTCTGTACTAAACAAAATGTACAACAATATTTCCCCTGCATACAGCAACAGCAGATTTTTAAAACTGAACTTTTTAATTAAAAAATCCTACTTTATAAAATCAAAACAAAACCCACAGATAAAACCCAAACCCATTTAGAAAGAAAAGTAGTAATAAAATTACTCACTTGCTAGCAAAATAAGCTGAAACACATTAGCTATTTGTAATCTTGACAAGTGAAACCCTGAAGTGAATGAATTAGTTTCCACTGTATCATTTAGGAAACTGCTTCATAGCCTCAGTCTTCTGGTGGTTAATTTTTTTTGTTTTTAGTTTCTAGCATAAATTGAAATTTATTTACTTTGCTTTTGTTAGCTCAAATTAGCTGAAATAATTTTTTACATCTCGATATTTATACCACTGATATATTGACAAAAAAATCTACTCACAGATCCAAATCCATTGAGACAGAAAGGTCATCATAGCCGTTCATATAGTAAAAGATCAAACAATATTCATTCGTAATTTCCTAATATTACTGATATGATAGAATAGTTTTCTGAAACTTTATTTCAATTTTCACCACACAGTATACAATCTACAAAGGTTTTATTTACCATTATTTGTCATAAAGATATACCGACATTTTTTCCTTAAATAGTTTCTTTAGTTTGATTATTTATGCTGGTGCCTTTTGATTACTTATGCTAGTGTTTTTTCTACTATTTCTAACATTTTTTTTCTATTCAGAAGTTCATGAAAAGACTTTACTGGCATCTCATCCCAGTAATTTCTTCCCCTCCCAAGCATAACTGATTTTCTACGGTTTGTACCAGAACTCACACTTATTAAAGAAAAATCCAGTGTGCAGATCACTTCACTGTAGAAACGACCTTTGTGACTACATCTATTCTTCTGTATATCTATCTCATAGAAATTATTTTCGTTGTAGTAGATAATTTTGCTAGATATATATGATTCAAAGTACTGAACAAATCTACTACCAAAATTTTCCTCATGGCTGATGGTCTTAATTAATTGAATTAGCATAATTTCTTTTTTTGCACTTCACAGCTGCATTTTCTTAGTAAATAAGCCCTTCGACCAGCTTTAACATCCAACATATTTAGTCTTTAATTGCAGAAAAAATAAAAAAAAATCAGTATAACTGAAGTTGATTAAAAAATGTTTACTAATATAAACCATGCTTTCTTTCATACTTTTAAAGTAACAGTTAGGTCAGGATAGTTTAAAGGCTTTTTCTCTACTGTATTTGCCTCGTACAGGATATTCAGTAACACATAATCTAGAAAAGTCAGGAAATACATGTCTTCAGGCAGAAAAAGGCCTGAGACATTGTCTCATGCTATAAGAAATGCTATGCAAAGTAGAAGGCTTAAAGCTCAACCCTATTGAACACCTGGTGCATACAGGCTAGAGAAGTACTGGAACAAGTCCCTGGAGTGCCTTTAACCATAAGCATTAACAAAGTAAGTGATGGATGGGTGTATATTGTGGCAGAACTGGGATTTTAATAGAAGAGTGTATAGGTTTAGATTAAATTATTGCTCTAAAAAAGACTATTTTTACAGAATCACAGAATCACACTATGTTAGAGGTTCGAAGAGACCTCTGTGGGTCATCTAGTTCATCCCCCCCTGACAAAGCAGGGTCACCTACAGCAGGCTGCACACGACCTTGTCCAGGCAGGTCTTGAATATCTCCAGAGAAGGAGACTCCACAACCTCCCTGGGCAGCCTGTTCCAGTGCTCCGTCACCCTCAGAGGGAAGAAGTTCTTCCTCATGTTCAGACAGAACTTCCTGTGCTTCAGTTTGTGCCCATTGCCCCTTGTCCTGTCACTGGGCACCACTGAAAAGAGTCTGGCCCCATCTTCCTGAGAACCACCCTTCAGATATTTAGAAGCATTTATAAGGTCTCCTCGCAGCCTTCTCTTCTTCAGGCTGAACAAGCCCAGCTCCCTCAGCCTCTCCTCGTAGGAGAGATGCTCCAGTCCCCTCTTCTGTCTCATAGTCCTCTGCTGGACTCTCTCCAGTAGCTCTTCATCTTTCTTGAACTGGGGAGCCCAGAACTGGACAGAGTACTCCAGATGGGGCCTCACTAGGGCAGAGTAGAGGGGGAGAACAACTTCCCTCGACCTGTTGGCCACACTCTTCTTAATGCACCCCAGGATCCCATTGGCTTTCTTGGCAGCCAGGGCATATTGCCGCCTCATGGTCAACCTGTCGTCCACCAGGACACCCAGGTCCCTATCCGCAGAGCTGCTCTCCAACAGATCCGCCCCCAGCCTGTACTGGTGGGTGGGGTTGTTCCTCCCCAGGTGCAGGACACTTCCCTTGCCTTTGTTGAACCTCATCAGGTTCCTCTCTGCCCAACTTTCCAGCCTGTCCAAGTCTCGCTGAATGGCAGCACAGCCTTCTGGTGTATCCACCACTCCTCCCAGCTTTGTGTCATCAGCAAACTTGCTGAGGGTACATTCTAACTCTTCATCCAGGTCGTTGATGAAGAAGTTAAACAAGACTGGGCCCAGTTCTGACCCCTGGGGGACACCACTCGTTACCGGCCTCCAACTAGACTCAGCACCGCTGATGACAACCCTCTGAGTTCTGCCATTCATCCAGTTCTCAATCCACCTCACTGACCACTCATCCAGCCCACACTTCCTGAGCTTCCCTAGGAGGATATTATGTGAGACTGTGTCAAAAGCCTTGCTGAAGTCTAGGTAGACAACATCCACTGCTCTCCCCTCACCTACCCAGCCACTCATGCCTTCATAGCAAGATATTAGATTGGTCAAGCATGATTTCCCTTTGGTGAATCCATGCTGACTACTCATGATAACCTTCTTTTCCTCTGCTTGCTTGATGATGACCTCTAGAATGAGCTGCTTGTCCTGAGTTTGGCCAGGACAGGGTTAATTTTCACCGGACTCCAGGAAGGGGCACAGCCGGGGGGTGGGGGCTGACCCCACCTGGCCATACAGAGCCGGGTATTCCATACCATGTGACGTCATGCTGGGTTCAGGTGGGGGGGGCGGCACGGCGGGAACGCACTTGCGGCTTGGGCGGGCGCAGCGCCGGTCCGGTTTCGGGAGAGCGGCTGTTGTACGGTTCGTGGTTGTGTTTTCTCCTTATTTGTATCGTTGTTGTTCCTGTTTTCCCTCTGTTTGCTGTTCTGTTAAACTGCCCTTATCCCGACCCACCAGTTTCTGCCTCTTTCTTTCCATTCTCCTCCGCACGCCGGCGGGGGGAGGGGCGGCCGCGTGGCGCTTTTGTTGCCGGCGGCAGCCGAAACCAAAACACTGCTCTATCATCTTTCCAAGGATGGAGGTGATGCTGACCGTCCTTTAGTTCCCTGTGTCCTCCTTCCTGCTTTTTTTGAAGATTGGAGTGACACTGGCTTATCTCCAGTCCTCAGGCACCTCTTCTGTCCTCCAGGACCTCTCAAACATAATGGAGAGTGGCTCAGCAAGTACGTCCGCCAACTCCCTCAGTGCTCGTGGGTGCATTCCATGGAGGCCCATGTATCTGTGGGTGTCCAGATTTCTTAAGCAATCCCTCATGCAATCCTCCTTTACCAAGGGAAGGTCATCCTTTCTGTAGGCTTCCTCTCTTACGTCCAGGGCCTGGGATTCCCGAGGACCAGCCTTGGCACTGAAGACCGAAGCAAAGAAGGCATTCAGTAGCTCTGCCTTCTCTGCATCCTCCGTCACCAGGACACCCGTCTCATTCAGCAACGGTCCCACATTATCCCTAGTTTTCCATTTGCTGCTGATAAACTTTTAGTGAGCTCCGTGAGATTTTCATAGTGAATCCTGCTTTAAGTAAGGAAAAAAAAATAAGAAGAAAAAAAATAATTGAAATAGGCTTTTTTATACAGACTTGTTTATTATATGTTTTAAATGTCACAGAAATCTATTACTGAATATATAAAACCAGTATGAATTGCAGTGTTCTGTGCAGAAGCTATTCAATCAGAATTTTATTGCTGATTGCAATGGACACCAGAGAAGTGCGAGGGGAACCAGCAGTGGTGGGAGAAATCAGCAGCATGACACGTGAGGGATACATGTGGGCAAGTGGAGGGTTGTCTGAACAGGGGGTGTTCCCAGCATAACTGACCTCAGACACCATGATTGGATGAGACAGAGAGGGGTGGAGCCTGCACCCAGCAGTCCAGGAGATTTAAACAGGCTAAAACAATTCAGCCCAGCTGGTTGCTACAGAGGAACGTATATATTTCCCAGTGGGCAGGTGCATGACATCGTGGTTGGTAACTGGCTAAAATTGGTGTCCTCGGCTTCTCATTACATTCTAGCACCTGGTAGAACCAATGCAACTACAGACAGAGCTCCAGTTCAAGCATGCGACCACCCAGGTTTCTGGCTGTGGGATGTGTGAAAGGATATTCCTGGAGCTGAAAAATTCTAGCAAGCAAGACTGCAAAAGGTGTGATCAGACTGACAAACTGCTCTGTTTGGTGGCTGAACTGAGAAAGACTCTCCCTCTATTTGAGAGTCTGAGAGGGAGATTGATCAATGGACCTGTATTCTTCAGTCTCTGATGCATTCAAGCCAACTCAGTGTAGCCACTACAGAGGCAAGTACTGGATCTGCTTTGTGCCAGAAGGACGGCAGCATCATGAGGAATAAGAAGAGGTGGAAGAAGGTTACAAGACAAAGCAGTAAGAGAAACCCCTCCTTATCCTCAGTGGCAGGTGCATCCGCCCTGATAAGGACCAGGGCTTCTCAACATGGCTGCCACCGGCTGTTTCACACTGCTATTTTCTCATCTCTGGTGTTCTACCATGGCAATGGTAGTGTATACACCATTGGTTGGGGCCAACCACTACGCCTCCGCTGGGATACCATGACTCTAGTCACGTGCTACTCCACTATGGCATGAAAGAGCAAGGCGGGACCCCTCAATCTGCAGGCAGCATCCTAGCTGATGACATGTCTTGGCTGAGAGAAGCTTCTAGACCACTGACCATAAAGGACCACAATTCGGATCTGACCAGGCTATAAATGAGATACCCACCAGAGATCCCTGGATGTAGTTGATTCTTCACAGAGCAGCAGGCCTGTGATCAGAGACTCTCCTCATGGGTTGATACGTCACCCAAGGAAATTTCCCAGGATTGAGGGCCGTCAACCTCTTTTGGTGAGCAATTATTTCTTCTGGATATCCTGGAGTGAGTCCTCATCCCCTTTGGGTGAGCGATCATTATCTTCCGGATACCTTGAGTGAGAGTTTACCTGTTGTGAGCGAATGTGTTCACACCTTGGGCCTCTATTCTTGCGTGTTGTTGTGTAGTGGTGTCACCGAAAATCCGGGAATAAACACCAATGTAGTGTTAAAAGGCAGGCATTCTTTATTGCAGTGCTGGATGCATGGAGGATAATTCCACCGAACGTGCATATCTCATACTTTCCTCATGCAGTTTATATAAATCAAAAATATACATATTCATTAAGTTTCCCAATCCACCTATACATATGCATAACCTATCCCTTTCATATTAAAATCAATTCCAATAAGTCATTTCCATAGACTCCTTCCAGCTGCACTTGCGCAGTGCCTCCTAGTGGTGGTCGTCGGGGGTCCCAAGATGAAGGCTCATCCTCTTCATGACAGTGTTCACTGATTGACCTTTGTTTCTGCGCAAACTCAGTTCGCTTCTGGCTCCCATCCACACAGTAGGGTCGTCTTGACTGGTTCTAGGTGACTTCTAGTCCCTAACAGGAACTAAACCCTTTGTATGGAGATGCAAGACTCTCTGCTTCAGTTAATTTACACAATAGATAGGTACTATAAATGCACCTGCAACTATTAGGTAATGCTATTTCTATTAAAAATCCCCTTCACCACTGTTGTTTAACATTAATGGTTATCTAGAGACTAGACCCTCTGTTCCCAGACCTAATGTCCAGATGGGTAGGGCTGTACAAGCAGCATAGCAACATTGTTCATGTTTATGGTTAACTGATTCCATCACCTTGGTTACAGTGGTATCATCCCCAACTGTTATACTAGACCTGTAATTTGTTAAATTTTATTGGAGTGTTGTCTTGGTTACCCTCCTTGTTTCGTTACTTTTGGTTTAATTTTGGTCACACATTACAGTTTGTTCAAGCAGATCTAGCTACACACCTTGTAGTGTTAGTTCCCAGCTAACATCCTGAACCTGTAAATAAATTGTCTGCTGAAGTGTTTGTAATATAAGATCCCCATTCAATTTGACCATTTTATTTTTGATACCCTTATAACTGATTCTTGCAACATATCTTTGTCAGTCTCACCCTTCTGTGACACCCTTTAAGTTATCCTTATAGAATTGATATGAGGCCTTGGGTACAGTAGATGAATTGCATAATGATACAGAGGAGGAACCTGTGCAAGTAGTCTTGCCAATGTCACAGAGATCGATTCCTCACAACCAAACCTGCATTAAGACCAGCACCAAAAAGAAACAACAGCGAGTTAACTGCCATTGGTGATTCCCTCCTGTGCAGAACAGAAGTACCCTTCTGCAGACCAGACCCTCTTTTCAGGTGAGTTTGTTTCCTACCTGGGACCCAAATTAAGGACATCACCCACAAGACTGAAAAGCCTTGTACAACCTTCAGACTACTATCTATTCCAGCTCTTTCATGTGGGTACTGATGATGTCACAACAAAAATTCTGAGGTCTATCAAAAGAGATTTCAGAGACATGGGAAAACGACTAAAACATTCAGCAGCACAGGCAGCATTTTCCTCAATCCTCCCGGTAAAGGCAGCAGACTTCAGAAGAAACAGGCGAGCCCAGGATATCAATACCTGGCTCCAGGACTTATGCCTCTGCCAAAACTCTGGAATTTTGAACCATGGAAGAGCCTTCAAGACACAAGGTATGCTGGGCTCTGACAGGATCCAGCTATCCCAATGGGAAAAAGACATCTTCGGATGTAAGTTGACAGGAGTGATAGAGAGATCTTTAAATTAGAATCAACGGGGGAAGGGGATAATACCAACAGGATTGCAGTAGGTAAGCCAAGGGTTGGCATGACATCTCCTGAGGGTCACAATGCTAGCAGGAACATTTACACTACTCCTGGGAGCACAGAGGTCTCAGGAGCGTATCTGAAATGCTTGTATACCAATACACACTGTTGGACCAGGCTTCCTAGAGAGGTGGTTGAAGCCCATTCCAGTCAGTGTTTGAAAGACATTTGGACAATGCCCTTAATAATAGGCTTTAACTTTTTGCCAGCCCCAAATTGGTCAGGCAGTTGGACTAGATGATCATTGTACGTCCCTTCAAACTGAAATATTCTATTCTATTCTATTCTATTCTATTCTATTCTATTCTATTCTATTCTATTCTATTCTATTCTATTCTATTCTATTCTAATATTAATTCTTCCATTAGGGGAAATAGACCAGACAGCTATGGGAAAGACCAGGAAATACTTACACACTTTCTGGAATAAAAATAAGTAGAATACATGTACAAATTATGTTCTTTATCAAAAATGTCAGTAGTCCACAAAAATTAAACAAATGTTAATTTAAATTATAATTTTAATTGTCTTAAGCAATCTTTCAAATCACAGAAACTGGTTTTCTTTATCTCTGTCTGGTGTCTCTGTGTTTTCTGTACTTTTTCCACTAATGGTCCATGACATACAACAATTGAAGGTTTAAAATTATTTTTTCCTTGAAAGCAACAAAGCCTTCCTGAGAACTTTTTGTGTATCATACAGTTCCCCTTAAAAGGCAAAATTTGTTACTCATACTGACTTAACAAGAATAAGACTGTGACAAATAAACTGAACAGTTTCCTTTATTGTCGTTTAACTATGGGTTTTTTTTATGGTCTTATTTCTCCTACTATCCGACAAAAGAATCAGAAGTTAATGTCCCAAAATATATTGTATATTTGACTGTAACTTATGTGAAAGGGAAATAAATGTATACGCTTATGAAGAACTAAGTCATTCTAGATGTGTCTCAAGGCTCTACCAGATTTAGGGGTGTGGAAACCACTGTGAGAGGCAAACAAACAGAAGGACAGTGATTGAGAGCTGACATAAAATCATGTTTCAGAATCTGGCAGCCAGGTAGTACAGTCAGTACAGCTGCTAAGCTTCAGTCCTCCATTCCATCAAAGCATCCCACAGGCTCAGTGATCGACACTGAAATGTGTTTTTCAGTTTATCAGGTTAATGCAGTCAAGAAGATGATAATGTGGTTTTTAAGTGTACTGATAAGTTAAACACTATGAGTTAGTAAAATACAACTGCCTATACAATTAAATTGTTAATATGGTTCCTGGAATGAGTTTAGTCCGGGCCAATTTACTGTCCTCAGTAATTCCCAGATACAGTTGAACAGTTAGCACAGACCAGAAACAAGCAGCCTGAATGCAACTACTGTGTCCCAAAGGGTAACACGCTTAACTGTACAATTCTGGCTAAGCCTTAGCACATGGCATCTGAGTCAGAGGAACATCCTCAGCATAGTTAAGCTTATTAGTGTCAAAATAAATCAAAATTTCACCTAGAGAGTGTCTGAAGAAAGGAAATCTACTCATACAAACAAGCAAAGAGTAATGAAAGAAACAAAATACCCTAATATGGGTTACATAACCCTTTGAACAGCTGAAATAGACACCATTTTTTGATCTGTGCTTTCTGCTGCTTCTGTGTTATTAAAGTTCAGCAGTGTGGAATTAAAACATTATTCAGGTGACAGCTTGATAGTTATGTTGCCTCCATTTTTAACCTTGTTACGAAAGTCACAGAATCACAGAATCACAGAATGTTCGGGGTTGGAAGGGACCTCTGTGGGTCATCTAGTCCAACACCCCTGCCAAAGCAGGGTCGCCTACAACAGGCTGCATAGGATCTTGTCCTTGCGGGTCTTGAATATATCCAGAGAAGTCATTTAAGGGAATCAGTCTTTACTACTTCTTTATATTCTGCAATGTTGTGTTGACTCCTCTTTGAACTAGCAAATAAAACTAAAACTGCTTTCAGTTAGCTCTTTCTGGCTGTTGTTGCAGCTTTATAGTTATGATATGCCTCCAGAGTTAGAAGCTCACCTATCATTGGAGACAGCATTTACAAGAACACAAAAAGCAGCTCTCTGGTTTTTTTGCACTGACATTTCTTTTCCCAACAGGTGTTTCATTACACAGTATTTTATTACTGTGTGCAGCAAGCATGTCAGGTAGATCATCTCCTGGGAGCAGAAGGGAGACAATATATTTTAAGAAGCACTATGGACAGAAACATAGCAGGAGAAGAGCAGAAAAAAGGCTGACACAACCTCCAAGTATGACTAGTTTATATTTGCAAAACTAGGGACAAGGGTGGCACAAATAGGACTCAGTAAAGGTTTGGCCTTATGCTGTTCCAAGAAGTTTTACATTTGTGCCTACATGCTATGGCATTTAGTGCCTAAGAAAGATCTAGATACATGTGAATATTTTGACAGTATTTCCCGCAACAAGTGATACTTACTCAACATTTTAAACTAAAAATCAGACTTTTTTCTACTGTACAAAATAATCTTGTCAGATATTGTATTTTATTTGTCTTCTTATTTCCAGTGCCATTCTCCATTCCTTCCCTTCATATTTTATTTTATGGTATATTATATAGTCATAATGCTCCAAATCAGAGTTCAATCAATATTCATGGTAAATATCTTATTAGAATATAAGGTCACTTTGTGATTTTGTAAGTGAAAAGTCGAATATAATGACAAAAACTGCAAATCTTTAAAAGAGTGTTCTGTGCTATCTTTCCCATTTTCTAGCAGCTGAGATTAATTTCTCTTCAGAAATTTTATGAAAGTGATTAAATATGTCCATAAGATAATTAGAATTGTTCAGAAGGGTAAGTAGGTCTTCTCTTCCAGGATACAAGAGATAAGTAATTTTATTTCTTCAGATGGAGCACTAAATGTTTTTCCTGAATTACAGGTAAAATAATTAATTGGAATAAATTTTTCCTCTTTTCGAACTGTCATATCATCTTTATACCTGGACCTGATAATGTTCAAAATATCAAAAAAACATTGAAGTAGTGTGAAAAATATTTGAAACTCAAAAAGACATTATTTCTGACTTCACGGAGCTTTTATATTTCATATATTTCATATTAACATTCTCTTAGCAACTCTTTAAAGTTGGGAAGAACATGAACTGTCTTGACAGCGTCCTAAAATACTTACAGAAGATTATGATGATACTCATCATTAAAACACACAAGGACCTCACTGATATCCAGGTCAAAGTGGTGAATTCGTTATGGTTTAGGGGACTAAAGTTTTTTATATATTCACTTAGCTACAAGGAAGTGATTTTTTTTTTGCCCCAGGACCTTCAATTCTGTTTTCTTCAGAAACCTGATAGAAAGGTTATGATAGTGCAGCCCTGCTATATTGTCTAACAAGATGATACTTCAGGGCTATTTGTACATTTAAAGAAACCCCCAAAACTCCTGAACAGGGTGATAGTATGCTACCGGCTGCCTTTACGGCTTCTCCACAACTCATAAGATAATATGAAACACAAGTAGAATACAAATCTGCTGAAGATGACAGAACTATAGAAGCCATGGAGAAGCAGGCTTTTGTTGCTTTCATTAAGAAATTCACATTGCAATATGACAGGGTCTTTTTCAGCAAAGAACTGTGCTTTCAGGTAACAGAGCTTAAGAAGTCTAGTACAGTTCCCTTTCTTTCCCATTTGTGGCCCATCTGTTATATGTTCAAGTCAGAATAACTAAATGGTGAGTAGAGGACAGAGTTGTAAAGGCAAGGCATGATTTTGAAAAGGAGTGTATGATCAGTTGTGATAAAAACAGAAAAGTTCAAGTATGGAGCAAAGGCCCTGAGACTTGACATGGAGAGGTCATTGTAGGCCTTGATGTTTGCATTTCCTTGGTGAACAGTAACAGTCAAATTGAGGAGGATCTGTGTTGGATTGAGAGAAAAGGAACTTGAGGCAGTTGCTATAATCTATGAGTTCAAGGAGTTCATGGATGAAGGGAAGTGATACAGAAAAGAAAGGAGGAGTGAAGGGTTGGCTTTCAGAAGCTGCTGGATATTACAGTATACTTATGTTATTAGGAAAAGAAACAGGAAAAAGCACAGCAGGGCTCGAGAAGTCAGAGTGTTGAAGTGGGAAGAAATGGAGTCACAGGCAGGAGCAAGGGCCAAAAGATGGAAGGAGGATGTAAGTGGAGAGGTCACTTTGGATCTTGTAGATCTTTGCTAGAAACTACAGAGACAATGTAGATAAAAGTGAGAACAAATTCTTTTATATGCTATAACAATATCTGTCCCACCTCCTCGTTTGGGCTTCATGCTAGCAAAGAATAAATGTTTAAAAGAGTGACATTTTGATTCCTATCCAGTGAAATGCCAAATTCTATGTAAATGCTATATCTCCACAAAAATAAGATAAATCTTGCGGAAAAAAAAATTTTTTTGAGGACCGATCTTCATTTTATGTTAGCCTATAACTGAACAAAGCCAACCTGCCCTTTCTGTAGTACTTCAGTGCATCCATTTATATTGGGAGAGGGAAGTGGAGAAAAAAGGAAAAACAAAGAAGAAAAAGGTCCTAAAATCTCCATCCCAACAGAAAAAAAATAAAAATTGTGTTTTGATCTAACCTTCAGTTCTTAAAAGTAAATGACTTTTCAAGCATTCCCACATTTATATACAAGTTCATTTCTCCCAGGTATATTCTAGCAAATAATATATTCCACAGATACCTGTCAGAAGGTAGTACCAATGAGGAATAATCAATGGTTATAGCCAACCCATATACTAAATAAAGTACAGCAGTGATTCCGAAGAGTGTGAATAGTCTCAAAGAATTCTAGATATTCTGGGTTTTTTTAAATTTAAAATAATACAGCTTTTCTCATACTATTTAGTGTTATCAAGCCCTTAGAGTGTGTGAAGCACATGAAAGCTCATAGAATTTAAAATAGCGTATACCCCACTGTGACACAAATCTATATTATGGAAATTTTGTAAGAAATTAAATTCCTTTTTAACTCAGTGTGTACATTTATAATGATAATGAATTTTATGATACCAAATGGAAAGTATTTTTGAAGTCTTTGCTGCTTTCTATTCCCCTCTAGAGTGAAGTTTGTTGTAAATGCTGATATTTTTGTAAATTATTTGACAGAAGTAAATTCCCCGGTAGATACTGAATAGTTTCATATAAATCTGAAAGTTTTGCATTAAACTGAAAACTGGGAGAAATTAAATTCAAATCATACAGAATCACGTTAACTCATATTTTATTAGAGGATGGCATAGATATTTGCATCCACAGTGATCAAACGTAGCATTAGAATATTTGTGTTATCTATTTGATCTTTTTAGCCTATGGAGATTTTGCTGCAGCAGCTCTGATACATAATACTTTCAATTTGCACAACATTTATAACTACTTTTAGTATTCTTTCATTTAAATCATAATACTGCTCTTAACATTAACTCCCCACTTATTACGCCTATGGCACACAAAGTTTATATGCTGGATTTCACAATATTGAAGAGAGAAATCACCACCCTGAAGAAATTACTCTTTAAGTAACACACTGTGTAAAGAAAGGTACATAATGATATGCATAAAAATAAGTGTAGCAAGTTATGTTTAGTAGTTATTGTGAAGTTATATATACATTTTCACAAATTTT
The DNA here is from genome assembly GCF_030867145.1 of Opisthocomus hoazin. Taxonomy (NCBI): domain Eukaryota; kingdom Metazoa; phylum Chordata; class Aves; order Opisthocomiformes; family Opisthocomidae; genus Opisthocomus; species Opisthocomus hoazin. Next base: position 58,460,422 of record NC_134414.1, on the reverse strand, counting down.
TAAGTAAATATAATTGAATTGTTGCTGTCAGACTCTTTCTCCATGCCTCTCTTTACATTTCAGCTTGAAGGCAGGGGTAGATAGACTTGAAAGCAGTGCTAGAATCCAAACCTAAAGGTATTAGAGCACTTTTGATGAACTGTACGCCTTGACACTTAAGAAAAATCAAATTATTCAAAAAGAGAGAATATAAATTAGTTCTTGTCCGCTCCTCAGAGAAGTCAGAAGGAAGGAAGAAAGAAGACAATTCTACCCTCCATACTTACTCTGAGTGACATAGAAAATTTTTGGGACCCAATTTTCAAAATGCTGGAACTCATTGCTTCAGCTTTATGCATTCTAATGATGGTAAGGTAAGCAATAAACTCTCTAGAAACGTAATCCTGATAAAAACAATGTAGTGACTTGAATATTAAGGAGCAGCTGTGTGGTGCAAGTGATAAGGTAAAATCCCCTTTTATTACTGTGTCACAAGGGATGACTACAGATTCCCTAGTGCTCAGTTTGAGTATTACTGGCCAACTGTGCTCCATCATATATTAATTATACCATGTCTTCAGTAGTATAATTTATGTTTTATACTGAAAAGGTAGGTTATTTCTTTTACATCATTTCATGAAGATGAGAAAATGGCAAGCAAAATATAAACTAAACAGGCTTAAAATCACAATGAAGAATAGAAATAAGGGATAGAAAATAAAGTGATGGGAAATCAAAGAGAACAAAGGAAAGGCTAGAAGCATGTGATAACTCAGCAGAAAATTAATTAATTTTGTCTGTGGAAAATAAAGATTAAACAATCAGGGGAAAGGGAAAGTAAAAGGGAAAGAAGAGAAAGAAAGGAAAGAAAGAAAAGGGAAAGAAGGAATGAGGAAGGACTTAATTTAGATTACTAAGAAAGAAAAGAATAGTCAAAAAAAAGAAACAGAAGTAGTATGACAGCCTGTTAAGTTTACAACTTTTGGATATGTTATGCCTGTTCTAGCTCCTTGGCCTCTCTTGCTCCCTTTCTTTTAGTGAATAATGTAAATATATTAATTCTTCTTTTTCTCTTTAGGAAATCTAAAAATGTTTTTTTCTGAAAGTACATACGTAACACATCATGTTTTGTTATATCAGAGAGAGTAATTAATTATTATTATATGTACAGGAATCTCTTAAAATTTTCACTTGAATAGCTTAATGTGTCCTTTCAAACTTTAGAATGACTATCTTTGTTTCAGGGTATTTTTATTTAGATGCTATGAATTCCCTGGTGGTGTACTTTGTTGTCAGTGGTTGCTATTCTCCAGAGTTCGGATAATTCAGCTGTTCATGAGAGCCACAATGTTAAGCAGATTATTGAAGTGATCTGGAAAAAAAAAAATCCCACAATATTTTGAAGACAATGCTCATGATTTCCTGCTTATTCAGTTAAGAAATCTAGGCATTTGACCTAATCCTATTATTTGTATACCCTTATGTAAGTTGGTCTTGATAAGTTTACAAGATTGTAAGATATGCCTTTAAAACTTATTGAAAGCTTTAATTGATACGTAAGTTTACAAATATCTCTTTCATCTGAATTATCTTCTCACGTGTTCTAAAGCAGCCCTGTATTTTCATCTTAGTGCATATTATTATGGCCTTGGGAGAACTTTCTTATTTTTAACCTATTTCCTTCTCAATCCCAAGAATGACGAAGTGTGACACGCTGTAAAAATACTAGTTTCACAATTCTAGTGAGTTTGATTTTCCAGTTGTTGAGTTATAAGTTATGGAGGAATTTGCTAGAAACTAAACCCCCTTGCTTTCTAACTCTCCTCACCAGAGTGGGAGGCTAGGTGTGGCTAGGTTTAAATTCTGAGTGATATCCAATTTACCACTACCAGTCCAGTCACGTTCAATATATATATTAAACTACCATGATTCTGGATACACTAATAGCAGTCTGCACCTTCAGTCCAGTTGTGCTCATGAACTAGCACGGCCGCGCTTAGGGTTTGATTGCGTTCAGTGAGAAACTGTGACAACTGGCTACTTAAACAGTGCAGTTTTATTTGTGCAACAGGTATATAGGTTTTTTGAATTGCCGGTGATAGTAACTGTCTGCAAGAAAGCACATGCAAATATGATGTTATTAAGTATAAAAGGCGTGAAAAGGTTGTAAATAATGCAGCCTGGCTATAGACATTAGGGAGTAACTGTCTAGAGAGATTTCTAAGGTTCCCGAGAAAAGCGCTTAGTCTAAGTCTCACCCAAGGCATCCCAAGGTGGGGAGAAGCAAGGCTCAGCCCATCGGCCAGTCCTGGTTGTCAGAGGCAGTCTGAGATGGAGTTTCCTTTGACTTGCTCACAGTGTTATCTTCTTCTCTGAAGATCCCCTTTTTCCCTGGCTATTTTTATATCCTTTCTAAATTTAAGGTGGAGTTTGAGTGACTGTAGTCATACATACCTTTTATCATGATTGGTGTAAAATTATCTCACTTCACGTTTAAAGGTATAGTTTACAAAAAATTGAGACCGCAGACTCGAAGAGGGGTGGTCGCACCTCGGAGGCAGGTAGCCTTTGGGATGGAGCTGTGTTTGGGTATTAAAATTATATTAAAAAGAGCAAAGTTCACGAAAGGATAGCATTTTGGCGAGGTTTCGAAAACCTGTTGGCTCAGGGGGCCAGATGAGCTGCTTATCAGTTCTAGAGGACCATCTCTTCCCGCTTTATCATCACGGAACATGGCCACGGAGTCTCCACCCTGCTCCATCCTCTGTGGTATGTTGTGGGGAGTTGCTGTGTTAATGGATTCCTCACATGCCTGCTGCAGCTCTGTCCCAACCTCAGAGCTCCTTTTGATTTCATGCTTTTCCTCAGTGGGTGAACAATGCTACATTTTTCATATAAACTTTAATTTTCAGATGTAAACCTTAATTTTACTAATAATTCCACACCAGTTCAGATTCAGAAGATGATGGGGAGTTAGGCTGGATCCAAAAAGGCAAGAAAAAATATCATAACATGATTTTCAGTACTCACTTTATTGCTACCATGTCATTGCTCATTACACCAACAAAAAATAGACTTCTAACAATGTCATCATCCTAGTCTGATCTACTAAGGTTCATTTGTCATATGTTAATAACGCATACACGTAAGAAAACAGAAACAGTTACTGCTGGCATTCAAACAATTCAGCCAGTACATTGTACAATTCCTGACCTTTGGTATTTTATCATTTTTAAATGATGTTTTTCTTGACTGTCATATTAAACAAAATACACTTCAAAATTAATATTCCTCTGGGTGTGGATAATGGATTGAATTCTTTGAATTTAAACACAGCAGGAAACTTCCAGACACTAGTAACTATTATTATTGACCTTGATCCAAAATACATGGTTCATAGCAGCAAAATCAACAAGTTATGCTCTCCGCTGACATGGATAAGCCACACAGACAGTAACAGTAAAGTAGAGACAGCATTAACATGGTGACAGCAATTTAGAGTTGTGTAAAAATATCCTCTCCTTTTGTCCAAACATGTTAAGTAAAAACATTATTTGGCTGTATTGTTTGGGACAATTTAGGAAGACAATTCACATTTACCTGTTATTTCACAGATTCTCATCAGTAATGCAGTTACAAAGGAACAATTTCATAAATGCATTGATGCTTTTAGTGCAATATTTGGCATTGCATAAAAGTAGAACATCTTTTGGCTTAACAGTTTCTGAAAAGTATCCAAATCCATTAGCAGATCTGTCAATTAAAATCAAACAGTGGATAGATATGATTTTGATGAATTTGAAATAGAAGTAGGTAATCATAAATTGACAACACAAAGTATTAAACCCTTAAATATGAAAAATGTTTCATTATTTTTGGACTTTCATTTAGTTTTCTGCAAAAGGTGCTATATGATTTTTAGTTTCATTTCCGCTTGTATGCTATTTAATAAACCTCTGTAACATTCTAAATACAATCTTTTCAGAAAACTAGAAAATTTTTAAGCAAACATTTTGGGAATTTTGGAATTGTTATATTTTTAAAATATTTAAACATTTTCAATAAGTAAATAAAATTTAATTTAATTTAATTTAATTTAATTTAATTCCTCTCTGATCTACTTTGATTTATCTAAAGTGATGATCTTTCAGCATCTCCTCAGATGTGATGTTCAGCTATGAGCTACAGGTGTAACTGGAAGGTGTAAAATGGCTAACTGTTGTTTTTGACTTTTTGTCTTTTTGTCATGTTGCTGAAGCTGTGTTTATGTTCTAAGTCATGATTCAGTACAGTACTTTCTCAGTTTATTTTTATGGATTATTTTTAATTTTCTTTCACTGAAAATGTATCCAGTTCCCAAGAGAGTCAATCGTTTTAAACAAAAATACACCACTCAGTTATATCCTAACATGCCTTAGAGGACGTCTGAAGAAACATTGCTGCTTACAGATAAAAACAGACCCAGTAGTTTGCTTTGAATTTTTCTTTCAGATAATAGTTGAACACAGCCTGTTTTGCCTATTATCACTGTATTTAGTCCTTGTCTGGAGTAAATAATTATGAAAATAATTACTAATCACAGTGGCAGATTCATAGATCTAACCACAGATATGAAGAGGAAACTGAAAGGAATGTATTACTGAAAGTTCACTCCTAATCTATAGCATAGAATTTACACTTTGTGTTCCCCCTCTTCTTTTTAAAAAACCAAACAATAATTTAAGCAATATGCTCTTGTTTGGGTGGAAGACTAGGTAATGTGACAATTATTAAAACTACTCAAATTATCAGTAGAATATATTTATTATAATATTTCTTACTTTTATAGCAAAAAAAGTAAAATAAAATAATATCCCTAAAAATGCCCCATTGACATAATTTCGTCAAGTTAGGCATTAAGAACTGAGATGAGATGTCAGGTGTCTGCAACAAACTCTTTCTAGTGTATTGTTTTCACAGTGAAATCTAAATATAATTGAACTTAATCTCAGACTCCATTAGCTAATCTTGAAGTATTTTGGGAATCTTGCAGTAAAGCAACAAGGAAAAGTATTTTGCTTCAAGACTTCTCTTGATATATAAATACAATAGTCTGCTTTCTTTCATTACACTACGTAGAGTAACGAAAAGTGAATCACAGTATACCACAGGATCTGAACCAGCTTTTTCTGAGTCTTTTTAGTCAATACAATTTTAATATCAAAAATTAGCGATATTTTTTTATATCAGCTTAGGGACGTTCATAATTTACTTTAAATTTTTAATTTCTTATTTAATTTTTATGCATCAGTTTGTTCCTTTCTTTATACTAACAGTTCGACAGCAATGAGGACATGTTTAAAAAGTACGTATTTTGAATAATAAATTTTACTGCTTTTCCTAATTTGTAAAAAGTGAAACAAAGTATTAGCTAAGAGTATATTGATTTGAGTATACTTAGAATGCTCACACGATACTCAGTAGAAAAAAATGCAAAATGGAAGATTTTAGTGAATTCATTTAAAATTAATTTAAGCCCTTAATTGGCAATTACATGCAAGTTTGTGACAGTAACATTATTGCTCTAGTTAGTGCTTGGTACTGTGGATTTAAGCTCATTACATTTTTATAACTACATACCTAGAATGCTAACCTAAAAGAATCTAATAACTTCTTCTTATGGATCATCCCCCAGTCTCCATGACCTTTCCAAGATAATCGAAAGTAGGCTTTCATTGACACGGGCCAGGTCCCTCTGTACTCATGGGTTTGTTCCATTAGATCCCATGGGCTTGGTACACGGGTCCAATCTAGCCTGTTTAAATGTTCCCAAACCTGGTCCTCCGCTGAAATTAAATCTACATTGCTCCAGACCTTCTCTCTGGTCTCAGGAGCCTGGGATTCCTGAAGGCATATCTTACTGGTAAAACTGATTTGAGTACCTCAGTCTTTTCCACATGCTTTGTCACTAGGAAGCCTGCTCCATTTTCCATAGTCCTCCTTTGGCTGCTGGTGCAACACTGGAAGCTATTCACATTGCTCTTCATGTCTTTTGCCAGATTCAGCTGCACATGGGCTTTGGTTTTCATAAACCCATCCCTCCATGCTAAGACATATTCTATTTTGAACTATTTCCAGTTGTTCTCTTCAAGTAAAACATGTTATTGCAGTCATTCCTAAACTTTGTCCTCATTCTTAAACTTTGAGCCTTCTGACTTTGGGACCATGGTTCCAAAAATGATTGACACTGACCATCAATTATTTAGCAATATATGTATGGCCCCAAATTTCCACATCATGGTTCAAAGATCCTTGATTCTTGCATGCATGACTGTATAAAGGAACAGCTTTTATTAGGTGAGTGAGATTACCTATGTCTTATTTCGCCTGTGTCCAAAAAAAAGAAAATTTGTTTTGCATGTAGAACAGGGAATGGAATATAAATTAATCTCCTCTGAAGAACAAATGCTAAAGCCAGTAAGTACTAGTTCCTAATACTACCCTATAAATAGTTTGGAAATTAAAAGATCTAAGACTTTGTGTCAGTCTGCTCCATGGGTCAGCAACTCCCTGGAGTCTGGCCACCAGCAATAGCAGAGGGGAGAGGTAGCCCCAAGGGCCTCAGCAACTCTGGTCCATCCTGCTGGCCCAGCCAGGGAGCAGTACAGGCTAGAGGAGAGGGGACAGGAGGCAGCCCCAGTCTCAGGCATCATGAACTTCCAGGGAGATAAACACAGGCCAAGCCCAGACTGGGATATCAGCCTAGAGGTGGGGGTCAGGACACTCCTGCCCAGCTTGGTGTCACCTGCAAATTTACTGAGGGAGCACTAAATCCCCTCTTCCAGAACATTTATAAAGATGTTAAACAAAACCTGACCCAAAACTGAGCCCTGGGGATACAGTAATGATTACAGAAAATATTAATTTAATAATTATAGAAAAATATATAGCAAATAATATAGCATCTCCTTTACAAGTAATGAACTGTTAAGTAGAAAGGAAGAATAAAACAATTAAAAATAACAGTTATTTTTTGTCAGAAATGTAACAGTTGATTTGACTTAACAAATAAACAAGACTGACCCACAGAACTTACAGTGACATGGATATCTTTTGTTGATCATTTTGTAGTCTTCCAAATGTCTGTTCATCCTTTTATAGCTGAAAAACCTATGTCAAAGTAAGACACAAATACTATTAATAAAAAGAAAATCTGATTCCTAGTATGTTTTCTTTTAGAATATACTTGGCATAAATGCAGATCTATGTGTACCTTTAGGAGTAGATGTGAATTCCATTAAAGCCAAAGGACAGTTACATGTTCTTAACACTGGGCTTTAAGACAAGACTTCTCGGAGGTCAGTAAAGAATGCTGTTCCTTAACTTTATGAAAAATATGGAAATTAAGAAAGAATTCTAGCAGTTGCAACTCGTATTTTTTGTTATAAATAGTATATGTATTTAAAATATATAAATATATGGTATTTATATAGTATAAATAGATAATATAAATATAAATATAGACATATATACTCATAAAATTATACACGTATATACAATGAATAAATGCTCTGTATAAACAAACATAAAATCATTCCCACAGGGAAGTCTCTACAGTCAGTTTTATCTCACATTTTCTTTACAAAAACAGTTGCCCGTTTAAACAAAGTACTAAGCAGTTTCTTAAATCCTGTCACTCCTGATCATGGATTGCTGCATCACATAGTAATAAATAATAATACTAAAATTGTATTTTCTCTTTCCACTTGCTACTGGGACATATTTCAGGTATGTAAGTTACATGACTGTTGTAAGTTTAACAATATTATAGCTGTTTTATTAAAATCATGTATTGACTGTAAACTGGAGAGAAATGGCTTAGTCCGCTTTTTTTTCTTCCTTGCCTTTTGTTCCATTAGTAATGTTTCCTTAACAGAGGCTTAAAAGAGTCCAGTTCCCTTACTCTTCAGAAAGAATAGAACAGCCTTACGCTAGATTGTTGAGTTTTTAGACAAGTGGTTTAAACCCTTTTGTGGCTGTTGCCTTTTTTAAAGATGTCCAGTCTGAGTGTGGGATTTATTCCATTGAACACATAGTCCTTGTCTGGGAATTTGTGGTGATATTATCTTGCAGAGTGCCCAAATAGCAATTTCTTCCTGTCTAGTGTTGATATCACTGTCAGTTTAATAAATTTCTCACAATCCATTGAATTATAGCTTCTTTTATTCTCAGATAGAAGTACAGTTTGAAAATATATGTTTCTTTTTTCCTGTTTTTTACCTGTTTTCAGTTTTGAAATGCATCTTGAAATAGCCTGTATGTATAAAATTCTTTTTCCAAGGTCAAAGAAAACAAATAATATAATACATTCCTGCCCATAATACAGTAAAAATTAGGTATCATTTTCCCATTGCTGCGAGGTCCAATGGCTAGAGATATGAAAATAAAGAGTTTGTTATTAAAAAATCACCAAAAACAAAAAAGCAACACAAAAAAGCCAAACCTCACCCTCCCCATCAACCGGGGAGTAGAATTAATCTATATTAATTTCAGTGATACGTAAAATCAGTAGGTACTCTAAGGTAAATACATATTGTCCTTCAACAGCCAATGGAGATACACAACCAGAAATATCTAATACAGGTGGAGTGAATTGTTCACTGCAAATATTTCCCCTCTGCAGTGGTTATACAAGTATCCTGTAGCACGGGGTTGAACTGCCAGAATGTCACTGTCTGGTGCCACTTGACATACATGAAGGTGTTACAGATTTTACCTGCGTAAGATCATCAGGTATGATACTTAGACAGCAGAGGCCTTTTGTATTGGTGGCCAAGGGAAAGCAAGGGGCAGTTGGAGGCCAGATGATGTCACTGGATCTCTTGGATGTGCTTAAGTGCATATATAAGATATCTCTATGTAGATGTCTTTATGTAGATATGAACCTGTACTCTCTTTACACCCATATGGATTAGAATTCATCAACACAGCAGGTAGAAACCAAAGAGCTTATCAGTTAATTAGACCCGGTATCTAATTTAACATGAGGTGAATAACTCCGTAGTCACCATTTGCTGGGTTGATTAGGAGCTTCACTCAGTTGCTGCAACAAAAGTGTGAAGTGCCATTTGAGACACTCTAGTGGATCTTGCCCAGCTTTCATCTTCCAATCCAGAAGAGCATAAATCTCTGATTTATTTCTGTTTTAATGGTAGTAGTTACCTGTGTTGAAGCAAACAGACCCTAGACCTGCACGGACTACAACGGGGTTAAGATGATACTTGACCTTATTAGAAACTCCTAAATGTAGACATGTTGCTCTGGAAAGCAGCACTACTCCCACCTTAACAACAGCTAACATAAAGCAGGATTATTAGACTCTTAGCTTTAAAATCATCATTTACATATAGAATATGCAAAGAGTGTTTTATTATAGACTACTAAATAGTAAAAGGAATGGGCATGAAATGATATGAATGACAGTAATTACCATTATATTACCCGTGAGACAGATACCATTTTCAGAAATCTAGTTTGTTAAGAACTATAACATCTTCTGTCTATCATATGTCATAAAGAAAAAAATTTATTTTGGAGGCTGGCAATGGTAGACAATTTCTCAGAACTTCTGTATCTAAAAAAGTGTGAAGCATTGTCAGAAGCACAGTCAGACTGATCAAGCAATTAAAGGTTAGAATGAAAGATCAACAGTGAAAAATGCAATATAATAGAAATAATAAAACCCAAAGTTCAAAGTTTTACACTCTTCTATTCACTTACAGTAAACAAGTAAAATTAATTTTCCTTTCATTAAAGCAATTTGTCTATACATACACTAATGGGGCCAAGCTCTTTTCAGTGGTGCCCAGTGACAGGACAAGGGGCAATGGGCACAAACTGAAGCACAGGAAGTTCCGTCTGAACATGAGGAAGAACTTCTTCCCTCTGAGTGTGACGGAGCACTGGAACAGGCTGCCCAGTGAGGTTGTGGAGTCTCCTTCTCTGGAGATATTCAAGACCCGCCTGGACAAGGTCCTGTGCAGCCTGCTGTAGGTGACCCTGCTTCGGCAGGGGGGTTGGACTAGATGACCCACAGAGGTCCCTTCCAACCCCTACTATTCTGTGATTCTGTGATTCTGTAAAGCATAAAGTCAAAGTGAATTAAGTACAACACTGGTGCAGGCTTGAGAACAATCTTTACTACAAACTTCCTACAGTTTAATTAACAGTACTGAGAGACCATCATACCTAAGTTCTTCTACAGAAAATCTAACTTTGATTTAGTATTGATGCTATTTCCTCTGCTTCCTTCTTCTTTCAAAGATTAAAAGGTATTTCCTTGAAGGCTTCTTTATTTTCTCATATGTTCTGCACAAGTTTTAAGACTGAAGAGACAGCACTAACCTGACTATTTACCTACATTTATACCCTGATGGTCACAAAGACTAATGGACGTATCTGTTAGTGCTAGGGCTTGTTAAGCCTGAAAACCATGAACTCAGAACAGAAGTTCTAAACCTTGTGTAGCTAGGAGTAGTTTCTGACCTGGACTTTAGCAGAGCCTTTGATACTGTCTCCCACAGCATTCTCCTAGAGAGGTTGGCTTTTTGTGGCTTAGACAGGTGCACACTTCATTGGGTAAAAAACCGGTTGGATGGCTGAGTCCAGAGATCCATTTGGCAGCCAGTCCAACTAGTGTTCCCCAGGGCTCAGTTTTAGGTCCAGTCTTGTTTAACATCTTTATCAATGATCTAGATGAAGGGTTTGAGTGTTACCTCAGTCATTTTGCAGATGACACCAAATGGGGTGGGAGTGTCGATCTGCTTGAGGGTAGAAAGGCTCTGCAGAGGGATCTGGATAGGCTGGACTGATGGGCTGAGGCCAGCTGTATGAGTTTCAACATGGCCAAATGCCGCGTCCTACACTATGCTCACAACTCCATGCAATGCTACAGGCTGAAAAGGACCTGAAGGTATTGGTTGACAGCCAGCTGAACATGAGCCAGCAGGGTGCCCAGGTGGCCAAAAAGGCCAATGGCATCCTGGCTTGTGTCAGAAATAGTGTGGCCAGCAGGAGCAGGGAAGCGATCATCCCCCTGTACTCGGCATAGGTGAGGCCACAACTGGAGTACTGTGTTCAGTTTTGGGCCCCTCACTACAAGAAGGACATTGAGTTGCTGGAGCGTGTCCAGAGAAGGCCAATAAAGCTGCTGAAGGGTCTGGAGAACAAGTCTTTTGAGGAGCAGCTGAGGGAACTGGGATTTTTTAGTGTGGAGAAGAGGAGGTTGAGGGGGGACCTTATCACTCTCTACAACTACGTGAAAGGACGTTGTAGTGAGGCAGGTGTTGGTCTCTTCTCCCAACTAACTAGCAATAGCATGAAAGACAATGGTCGCACGTTGCGTCAGGGGAGTCTTAGATTAGATATTAGGAAAAATTTCTGTACTGAAAGAGTGGTCAGACATTGGAACAGACTGCCCAGGGAAGTGGTGGATTCACCATCACTGGAGATGGTCAAAAAAAATGTAGATGTGGCACTTCAGGATATGGTTTAGCAGACATGGTGGTGTTGGGTTGATGGTTGGATTTGATGATCTTAGAGGTCTTCTCCAAACTTAATGCTTCTATGATTCTATGATTCTAGGAGTCTATGACTATCTATCCAGAAAAAGGAGAATCAACCCCCAAAGTCTTGTCAAACAGGTGTTCAGATCCCCCTAAAATAAACATTTTGTCTACATTTACCTAGACAAATAGCTCACCAGACACTGCTGGGTGTGAATTAGTCAAACAACCATAGATATCTCGGCCATCTGAGCTATTTCAGGCTATCCTGGCTTCTGATGGGCACCCTAGAGGTATGAGTTCTTCATCAGTCTTCATCAAATCTGCCACCACTCTAATTCAGCTAGTCTAAAATATCTCACGTTGTATCAGATATTGACATTTAGGCAAATAAATCAAGCTTGCCTTGTTGTTTTGGTTAAGTCTCCATTAAGTCTAAAGGGAAACTGGACATCTAGTTTAGGTATTCTGAATTTAGACTCCACTAGCTGCATGAAAGACATAGGCACTTTTTTTGGAAGGACTGGTTTGTGCGGATAAAAACAAAGTGCTTAAATCGGGCAAACTGGATTGATTTTCCTACTACTTCTCTCTGGCACTAATCTTTCATAAGGTGACTGCTTATCTTCCTGTTTTAATTAGATAAGACTTATTCAGAATTCAAAGAAGACTTGGATTTAAACGTTGAATCTGAACACACAAAACCTTTGGTTAATTTCAGATCTTCACCAGCTAGCTGAAGCTGAACTTTCAACATACTTTTTACACAGTATAGCAGGTAGCAAAACAAAAGAAATCAAAGATATCAGAAGCAAGGTAAGCAATGTACAAGTGATCACTGGGAATGTAAAATGAGTAGTGATTATGTGAAATTAAAAAGCTTACCACTAATGATTTGTTGTTAGTCTGAACAAAATTATGCCATTCTAATGCCTACTATAATCATATGAATAGGAAAACAAATCATAATATGTCTATTATATTAAATTGGAATTTTTTTAAACCTTGGATGGATTAAGTATATTCTAGAGTCAATGGATTTTTTTCTTGCATCTTCTCCAGCTTCTATGGTTACTCTTCCAGGTTCTATTACTGGTAAATGCTTAGTTGCCTACTAAGAAGAGAGCTGCCTACAAGGATATTATGCATGCAGAACACTTTATTGGTTACAGCACTCTTCCTAAAAAATTTCTAGACCTTCCAGAACTACTCAATATCATAAGAGCATTAAACTCTTGTCATTTATGCTCATGACAGAATTCACAGCCAGCCACACAGACTGACATTACTTGAGCTCTTTTCTTTTAGTTGCAGACTTAAAAATTTGTAAGTCAATAAACCGTGTTTAAGCATATATAAACAGTGGTTCAGGGCTTTGAAATACTTTTATTTTCTAATTCTAAATCAAAAGAAAGTACAGTGCATCCCTAAAGTTTCTCCAGGTTCTGGAAAATACTTTTCTGCCTTATTTAATAAAAAAAAAATGAAAGAAAAAATAATGATTAATATTCCTTTTCTTTCATAGAAAAGGTCCAGCAGTTCATACATCAGTAAGAAAGTTCATATTTTTTCCCCTTTTAATAATTTTATATAATATTTTAAATAATTCTTCCAACATACATAAATGTTATGTGATTTTCAAGGTGTTGCGATATTTTTAGTTGCATTTCTAATAAATTTAATTCATATTCTGTTCTTTTTCTGTTGCCACATTCTTTTCACATGGGAAAACTGAAAACAATTTATGGTATTCAACTATGAACTACATCGTATCCCTTAGTCTGCTGAAACAAACACAGGCTTTAATACAGATATACATATAAAAATGAAGAAAAAACAACAGAAATCTTAACAAGAAAGATGTATAGCTATAGTGTGATGTATCATGGGGCTAGGTCCACTAGTTTATTTGGTCTATATTATACTTTAAACCTGACTCAAAGCATAGCATCTTTAAATCTTAACAAGATGGAGTTAATCATAGTTTATTATATCTTTGGTGCAAAACAACAGAGAAATAAAAATTAATAACTATAAATGTTCATCAGATGTGAATAGTTTTCTGAAACAAATTAATTTACTATTACCTCATGTTAACATATTAAAAAAACAGAAAAAATTTTGAAGGGAACATAACAGTGAGAAAGTCAATATCTTACTTTTAGATGATGTTGGAAACCATTAAATACATTCTGGATTTTTTATAATTTTTCAGTGGGTTTTTGTTCTCAGTTTGTGGTTTAATGACTTGTGCTATAGTAGCTAAATGTTTTTACTTCAACTCTTGTTGAGGGACATTTTGCAGGAGAAGCAGCAGGAAATGATCAAACGTCTTCCCCGGTCCTTGGATCAGTTAAGGTCTTAAGTTATTTGATGTGTTTCTAGCCCACCTTCAGACTAGTAAATAATATTGCCCAAAACCATAAGAAAAATCATTTGGACTCTAACTCTCTTCCAACTTCTGAAGCAAAGGAAGTCCTCATAGGACTTTCAGAGAACTCCAAACACACACACAAAATGATTCATATCTACGAAACACTTTGGAGTGAGCTCATTAGAAGGAGGAGCTGTCTTTCATATGAGACTAGAATAAAACTTTGCACCTAAGAAGAAAAAAAAGGGAAGATCCTTCCAACTCATAATACTAAATTGATCTTTTCTACATCTAAAAAAATTTACAGTGTAGCTGAATTCAAATGTGAGGTAAAAAAACCCAACACCTGTCCCCCCATTTCCTTGACAGAAGAGTTTGCAGTTGTGCATCCATTTGAAACACTGAACAAACCTCACTTCAAAGATTTCAATTAAAAAGCAAACAAACAAACAAACAAATTAAAAACCCCACCATTAATCTAGTTGTTAAAAAGTCTAAATTATGACTGAATTATGAATACAATTTCTAATTTCTGATTGTTGCTAAAATTCCTCATACTACTTTTTGGTTTTGTTTTTTTTCTTTTTAACATTTGTTAATGCAAAGTAGATCAGGTGAGTGTGATCCTAATTTGAGCTCACAACACTTGTGAGGTCTTTTGTTTTGCAGAGGGAACTTACGTTAGGTTTGCAATCTGATTTAAATCTTCACATGAGCCTTTATCCACTCTCAGTAAAAGCAGTTTCACTAAATTAAATAGTTATGTATGCTCTTAAAATTTAATAGTGTTGCTTTCTGGCAGTATTTGGATACAAAACATATTAGGATAGCACTGTTTAACAAAATGCCATTAAAGGAGCACCAATTTCTGTTTCTAATCACTGGTATTGATTGTAGAGATACCATGAACTTCCTGTGCCTATTATTGCTTTTCAAGTATGCTAAATATGCATCCACACCATACAGCTTACCATACATGAAGTTTATCCAGATTGAAGGTGTATTTTCTACTTTCATATACTTTTCTGATGTAGTTGACATGCACAGTAATATACTAAGCCCAACCAGTTAGTGTTATGTCCACTGTGTAGCAGAGAATTAATCTGTTTGACTCTTTCTGTCCATTTATCTCTGTGATTTTTATAGTAGCTGTTATTTTCAGTATATAGTTACCTTTTTATCTTCTAGAACCTGATGCATTTATATGAATCCTCAATAACTCAGTACCTCTGTTTAATTTTTAGCCTTTTCCCTACTCTTCTTACTACTTGTGTTTATGCCTCATTGTTCTGCTGGCACAGTAATAAATGTGCTGGCTGCTTGTAGCCATTGAAGAAATTATGGCCTGCTGTACACTTTTGTAACACACATTAATAACTGTTCTTCAGTGCTCTTCTGGTGAGTTAAAAGTGTCACATATGAAGTCCTCCCTTTAAAACCTGTTCCTTGAATTGCTAGGGTAGTGTTCAGCTGTTCAGTGAGAGAAAATTGCAATGTATGTCCAAGTCAGTAGGAAAGTTTTAGAAATAAAGTTTTGGAAAACTTCTAAAAATAAGTCTACGAATGTGAAAATACAAGTCAGCTTGAAAGGCTGAGGAAAAGCAAAAGATTTTGTTTTCTGTACGTCTCCTATTGTTGCCTTTTATGTACACACAACATGACAGTGCCTTCCGATTTCTCATTCCCACACAGCACTATGTGGCAGTCTGACATTCCTACCTGTCTACTAAGACTTTTGAGAAGAATCACATCACCAGTTTCACAATGAAAGCTTAAGATGAGCAATATATTGCTCTGTAGAGAGACAAAACACTGTTTGTGTACTTAAATGTAGACATCTTGTGTCATTTGAGATGTTGTAAGTTTTCAAAAACATCCCCATGGAGTTGGGAGATATGTCACAGAAGAGGCAAAACAACTCTGTACCACTAAGGTGGTAGTTGGAGATTGGGATTGGACACACTCAAGCATCTGAGATGTCACCAGAACCGTTGTTGAGGTGGTTGGAGAACCGTGAACTGACTTTAAGAGACGAGAATTATAGCACTCCAGAAGAGAAACTGTCCATTTGACTGTCTACTTTGCAGGTACCCCTGACCATGGCTGTATTCGTTGCTTCTGATCTTCATGTCAGCTTGCTGATCTGACTTCTTGGTTTTACCTTGGTCCAAACCTTCTGGTCTCTGTGGTTTTCTCTAGTGATCTATTGGCCAAGTGTGGTTAATGTCACCAGGCCTGCTTTTCTCTGCTTGTTGTGAGACTGCACCCTTACTATCAAGTCCACTGCCCTGTCTTCTACCCTGTCACCCTCTGCCCTGGGCTCCTCGTCCTTGCAGAGCACCCCAGGCTCACTACTCGCTTACATGAAGAATGCAAGAAAAGCTCTTTGGTAAAGGATTTCCCAACCATTACCAGCACTTTTCCCACATCATCTTCTTCTTTAACTACAGAATCAATAGTTTAATGACCACAGTGGAATACTTTCCTAGTGTTGTGGTTTAGCACCAACGAGGTGAGGAGGAAAATTGGAAGAAAAAGTCACAACTCGTCGGTTGGGATAAGGACAGTTCAATAGAACAACAAAGGAAGCGAACAACACAAAAACAAAGGAATACAACAGAGCAACTCTCTCTCATTTCCTGATGCCCAGAGCACTCCTGAGTCATGATTCACCTCCCCCCGGCCAGCTCCCCCACTCAGAACTGAGCACGATGTCACATGGTGTTGAATACCCCAGTTTTCTGGCCAGTTTGGGTCAGCTGTCCTGGCTGTGTCCCCTCCCAGCTTCTCGTGAAATTAACCCTATTGTAACTGAACCCAGTACACCTAGAAAAGGGATATCCGACAAAAAATAAATAAATAAATAAATAAAAGTACTTTTCCTAGCTAATTTATTTCTCTCTTGTGTCTAAGCTGTCTTAGAAAAAAAAAATTTACCTTTGCATCTGGATGTGTGTACTCTGATGAGTGAAGAAGTGCCGTTGCAGTAAATAGTCTCAGGTTTTCTTCCACAGAATAAGTATTAATATTTTTGAAGTATACAGAAAAGAGTTCCTCAGTTTTGTTTCTTACAAGAAGTATTCCTTTTCCATTAAAGAGAATATGCTCTCTTGTGAGACCCCCACCTGGAATACTGTGTCCAGCTCTGAGGTTCGAAATACAGTTAAGATATGGACCTGCTAGAGCAGGTCCAGAAGAGTGCTATGAAAATTATCAGATGTCTGGTACACTTGTCCTATGCAGAAGACTGAGAGTTAGGCCTGTTCAGCCCGGAGAAGAAAAGGCTTCAGGGAGAACTTGTTGAGGCTTTTCAATACTTACAGAGGACCATATAAAGGCAGAAAAAGACTTCACCAAGACCTGCAGTGACAGGACAAAGGGCAATGGATTTAAACAGAAAGGAGGTAGGTTTAGATTAGACATAAGGAAGAGCTTTTTCACGAGGAGGGTGGTGAGACACTGGAACAAATTATCCGGAGAAGTTGTGAATGTCCCATTATTGGAAGTGTTCCAAGACAGGTTGGATGGAGCTTTGGGCAAACTGATCAGGTGAAAAACGTCCCTGCCCATGGCAGGTGGGTTGGAACTGGATGATATTTCAAGGTTCCTTCCAACTCTAACCATTCTATGATCCAATGATTCAATGGTTCGATGATTCGATGTTTACCCTGGATTAACAAAAGAGAAAAAAAACAAAACCAAAAAACACTGAGTAAGTGAATCTCACCTTATATGGAGATTTGTAAACCTTTTTCTAATGATGAGTTGAATTTGTGATGCTGAAGATAAATCATGTTTTCCAAACTGGCAATATCTCTCAATTTATAAAGATCAATAACAAATAAGGTTCTGAAATTGTAAACCTGTGTATTTATCAAAAAATCCATTTTGCATTACAAAATTTTAACTTCTTTCAAGCTAATGGCAAAAATTTCAACAAAGGGGCACATTTTGGTATATTTAAACACTTAAATCATGAAGCACTAGGCTACTATCTACCCAGTCATATTTAAAATTATTTTAATTAATTGCTCCTAGATCACATACAGAGCAAGATGTAACATCTTGTTTTAATAATTTAAGAATACTTAAATGAATACTTTTGAGAAAAATCATGAATTAACTTGGAAGTAGAAAGTGAAAAAGATTTTGTTGAATAAAACATTTATTTCTACATGCTCGTATGTACTTGCACTGCCTTATCACTCAGTAAGGCATGCAAATACAGGATAACAAGTTTGAAGATATTAATTAGGGCATTCAGAACTTCATTTTTCTTCCTAAATGAAGTATTCATCTTCTGGTTGCTGTTATTGAATTCATACTCCTCCTCTGCAACTGTAAATATTTGAAGGTCTCAGCTGACTGCTTTTCCTATGTGGCCCTCCAGCCTGACATAAGTAAATTAAAAAGACAGAATATCATAGAAATCAGAGACTATATTGGCAATATACATTTATCAGACAGAAAATCATTATACAGTTCTTAAGTTCATAAATGTTTTGTCTTTCCATGGATATGTCATCTCATCTAAGGAAAATGAGATCAGGCTTTCACTGTACTCCAGAAGTTTCACAAATCTGCTTTTATGCAGATTGCCAACTGCCTATAATAAGAATTTTGAAGAGAGTTGAATCATCTGTATCAACTGAATTAACTAGGGGAGGTATACTTGAAAATTTGGAGTAACCCAGAAGGGAGTCAATCTTCTTTAGTACACAATGAACAATATTTAGTAACTCGTATCAACTATCTATTTCCTGATTAGAAATGACAGCTTAGTTACTGGCACTCTTAATTAACCTGTTTGATAGAATATTTCCCTTAGGGAATAAAAAAAAATTTAATCCTTCTAGATGAAATTTAACTGGGACAAGTAAGTCTACTTACTCTTTTTTATTTGAGAGTGAATAGGAAGACACTCAGCACTTCTGATTCATTTGAACTGTTACAGAAGGTGAGTCAGAGATGATGCCTAATACCAAGAGGAATTTAAATTTATTCCTGTGAAGACAGAAACATCTTATCCCAATAGATGAGAGATACCTCCTCACTAGAACTATTTAACATATTCGTATCAAATTCTCTGCAGTAAACCAAGAGTGCAAACATTAACCCTTTCATTCCAGTTGCCAGCTACTTCTTTCTGAACTGCTTACAGGACAGTAGTGGCTGACTTAAAAATACTTCTTGTAAAAAAGCCAAACCGGACTAATCTCCGCAATGTTTAAAATGGAAAATTCCATTGATAACTTGTGAATATTTTGACCCATTAATTAATTTCAAGATATGCTGTCAGTGTGAAAGGGACAGAAATTTTGAATAAAACAATCTATTTAAAATTGACATAAAATGCTTACATTTCGAGTTTAGTTTTTGTCTTTTAACATGCAATCACCTCTCTCTTTTACTCCTCCTTCTTTTTAGCCTTACTTCTCATATGCATGCCTGTTCATCATAAAGGGCCATGATTATTTTTACAGGGTGATGCTTCTATCTACTTCACTTGTTTTGAATTCAGTCCAGTGAGAAAGATGACCTGCAAGGAACATGTACGGTTTCCTCCCTGAAATGTGAATTTCTTATAACTGGGAAATAGTAGTTAATTCTCTTTGAACTTTTTCTTTTTCTATGGCCTCCACCTTACTCAACTTTACCTCAAAGGCTTCAGCAGCATCATAACTGATTTGTTTGGAGATGTCTTGATATGAAAAATTTTCCATGGAGTTACTGGTCTAAGAAAATATAAAGAACAGTTTCAGTTAGTTTTAAAGTATCTTTAAAGGTCCATGCTAGCCTGCAGGAATGCTTTTGCCAAAAGCAACAAAGATATAAAAGACATGGTTGAGGAGCCTGAGGCCTTGCATATCAACTATGTGACTGAAACAGCATAAGTAAAATATTGGCAGCACAGTTCCAGTAGTACTGTAAGAAGTAACCACTGTTTTTGTCATATGTCTATACCAGAGAAGATCCTTAATCCGGAATGGATAGTACTATGGAATTTTTGGAGCAGCCAGATGTGGCATATGAGAGTTCAACACACAAAACTAAGGAGAACAGAAGTTATACCATACTGATAGTCATCTATCTTGATTGATTTTTTGTTTCCTCTAAACTTTATAAATACTTTGCAATCAGTTCTTGCTGAAAATGATGCTGCTAAGTGTAGAAGATCGCTATGAACCAATTTTGTCTCGACATTGCCTCTGAAAAAACTGCCACAACGACCTGCAGGAAAGCGCTTGCGCACAGAGTAGCGCGTGGACGGGCAAGAGCGGACTTGTCTAAGCGGGCAGCACGCATGGCATGAACTGCACGTACGCGGACATACTCTGCGCATGCGCACATGACCCTATAAAAGGGCAGCACATGCTCCTCAGAGCTCTCTCTCTCTTGCTCTCCTTGCCGCCTCGCTGCTGGGCTCCGCCCTCGCCAGGGCTTCCACGCCTGCACAGAGACTGAGCTGACTGGACATCGCTGGACATACTGTCAAATCTGTGGTGGTGGTAACTGATCCCATCCCCCCCGCACTTCTTTTCCTCGCCCACTAGGGTTTTTCTGACTTTACTCCTTTTTTTTTTCTGTCTCGTCTTGTCCCCCCCCCCGCTGCCATCCCCGCCCGACCTCCGATTCCCGGTTCACTGAAACAAAGTTTACAAGGTTGCATGGCATATGACTGCGTTTGCGTCTTAATCTCGTCTCCTGGGATCACATCAAAACCTCCCCGATATCAGATCAGGAAACTAAGGTAGCTAAACCTTTCAAACACTTGAAAAATATTCTTACTGAATGTGATTACTGGAGGGCTTTAAAATCAGTTATATCAAGCTGAAATGTAACTTCCGTGCTATGAATACTTACAGACTGAAGGAGAAATTCAAACTGTAACTGCTCAGTATTGGTAATTCATACCTAAGGAATGATTTGGCATGAAGTGCAGGAACACCTAATGAGATGATGAGAGATGATATACTACAGCATTGTCGTGTAGCAATTATGGAATATGGGTGCTCAAGAGCCACTTTCAGTAAACAGATCAGGCACTGGGAGATGAACCCAACAGCAGGCTGAGGTGCCTGATGTTGACCTTTAAATGATTAGTGCTGGTGCAAGTGTGTATAAGGAATTGACTTGTTCCATATCTTTGCAGGCTCCATGTAGAACTGCTTATGGTAGTAGGACTCCGCCCAATGCATTGTTCACTGAATCTTTTTATAGTTAAGCACAAAACTATGTTTAATTCGCCTCAAGAGGTACAATAAAAAATCCTCAACAAGACTATTGATATCCTTACATAATACGGTAGAGTGATAACGAAAGTCTTGTTAGCCTTTGTACAGGCATACACGCAAATACAAGAGCCTGCCTTAGTACACAATTAAATGCTTATTTGTTTGTGAACTTTTGATAAAAGTTGTGAAAATTTCTGTTTATTAATAGATTTTGTGCAAAGGATTTTACGCACTTTCTAAAAAGGCTTGAATCACAGATTAGCACTGGATCTCTTAAAGGAATCATCAGGACTACATACTTTCAATTTTCAACAATCAGGCCAAGGTCATAAAAACTGAATTATGGAATTCTCAATTATGAAGATTGATGTTAAAAAATACAACTGTAGTAAATTGCCCTCTTCTATATATTTTGTAGCACCAGCCATATTACATCTCCATTCATTGTAATAGTGAAGAAATTTGATAAAATCCAGTTCTAGTCTATAAGAAGCAAGATTTTTTTAATAATCGATTGAAGACTGTCAATCAAAAAAAAATTAAAAAGAAAAAGAAAAATAAGTCCTGTCATGTGCTGTGTGAGTGTTTTTCTTTTCCTCACAGAAATGTAACACTAAAAAGAAAGTTTCTTTGTTTTTTAAACGATGAGGATAAGGTTTATTTCCCATATTTGGATGTTTACAATTGACATCTGAATTTGTCCTTATGATCAATAGCATGAGACAAGCACTTTAAGAAACTTAGTTGTCTGATGTAGTGTGGGCAGTCACTTTGGGATGAGGTGAATAACAGCCTACAAGTGCTATTTCTTGTCATGGTCTGTAAAGGAAGTCAGCTGCCTAGCTCAGGTATAGACACCACATCTCAATCTACTTGCCTAAACAGTCACCTAGTGCCATGCTCCTGCAAATATCAAAGATACCTACACAGCATTGTCAGGTACCACACAGTATCAAGTGAAAATCTGAACTTATTCTAATATATCAGAGGGACATTAAAGAGGACATACTGGGTGTACAAATTATGTTGGATGCCTACATTCATACAACACGATTGAGTCATATATGCCTGTGTATAGTTTACTGAACTGAATAGGAGTCACAGAATCACAGAATCACAGAATGGTAGGGGTTGGAAGGGACCTCTGTGGGTCATCTAGTCCAACCCTCCTGCCGAAGCAGGGTCACCTACAGCAGGCTGCACAGGACCTTGTCCAGGTGGGTCTTGAATATCTCCAGAGAAGGAGACTCCACAACCTCCCTGGGCAGCCTCTTCCAGTGCTCCGTCACCCTCAGAGGGAAGGAGTTCTTCCTCATGTTCAGACAGAACTTCCTAAGCTTCAGTTTGTGCCCATTGCCCCTTGTCCTGAGTCAACTTGTAGATATAGGAACATTAATAAAATATTAGATAAACAGAGATTTGTGGAAATAAATTTGTATTGTTTAACTTGCTGTCAAATTGTTAGAAAATAAACTTTTCATTTTTAGTCACTACTTCATCAAACAGACCACTGACAACTATCATACTATTGTAAATGCAGTTCCATATTCTATTTTTTAAGGACTATAAACCACAATACAGCCAATTTGCTTATGATTTATTGAACTCTGGTCAACAGAATTCAAGTAAATCATATTGTTTCTACTGATCAAATGAGTGTAAATTCATGCTTAGAACGTATCAAATATGACTACATCCATTTAAGGCCTGTTTTGCACCATTGATTGAATTTAAAAATTTGAGTCAGATCATTTTTGTCTCCAAAAGATTTAATATTAATTTTAAATATCTGAGAGTTCTCTGTAATTCACAAGCGATCCGCCTAGTTTTACAGTTGAGAACTACTTTCTAAATGAAAGTAAATGTCTCTAAAAGACATTAAATGTGCAAAAGATGATACAACTTAAAGAAAAATAAAATCACAAATCTTTGAAATCTCTTCGTTACATTTTTTCCCAAGAGAATGAAAAACATATTTTTTTATATGCCGTGACTCGAGTATTTTCGTTTTATATAATGCTTTCATATTATTTTCTTCCTTATCCTTCCATCATCTTTCTTCGTTACTACTACTAAAAAATACAGTGCTTAAATATAAAGATTGATTTGACATTTTAAGTTATTTGATGTTAGTATTGTTAGTATTAATAGGAGTAGTAATAGTAAATTTACTAGTAAGGCTAGTAATAGTAATAGTAAAAAAAATAGTAATCTATTAGAACATATATATTTATTATTATAACTATAATAACCATTTTAGTCATCTCAGCAAGATATGAAAAGAAAGACAAGTCAGATGTTCAAACATGAGATAATTTCTAGGATAACAAAGGAAGTCAAATATGTTAGAGCCACAAGTACCACGAGCAAAACTAAAAGATCTCTGTGCCTAGAGTATACAGCATAATTATGTTCTGTCACTATTACCTGACATAAAACGCCTCATTATCTATAATATCTTTGCATACAAGTATAAATCAAGGACAAAAATAGATGTAAGTTCAAAACTCTTTCAGTAGGTAAAAAATATCTTTAATAAGAACTCAGATAATCAGCCGACATAATTCAGAAAAGTTCACCTAGTTCACTAGTTTACAGCAGCTCTATATTTCACCTGTTCATTTTTCATTTAAATATCATAGTTTTGTTGCAGTAACAGTGAAATACTTGAATAGGTATGCAAGTCCATTTTCCGTAAAAGCAGTACTTAATCATCAGTTATTTTTTAAATAAATGATTCTGTTTATCTTTGTATTAAATGCAGCACAGTCTTATTTAGTAGTAAGAATTGACAGTTGTAGTGAAACGTTCCCAAATGAAGTTCATAGAACTCGTTGCTAATGATTGAAGACACAGGCAAGATGTGTAGAAATTTTGAACATGGAGTTTTAACAGTTGGTTTTGTGGATGAAATTTCTAAAATACTTACATGCATATATGAACTCTCAGTTCGTGCAACCTTAGCAAAGTGGTCTTGAAGTTCTTTTTCAGCTGTGTTAATTTCTTACTTTTGATTTGCTATGCTTAACAGTTCTTTGAAATATTTTTGAAGTATGATGGGCATTGGTGAATAAGATGTTGCATTCCTAATAGTTATATATTCCTGGTGATCACTGATTGCATATTACTTTTTGGTTTGTCACTTTCATTGCTTCAATCTCAAGTGCGATTGTTATTTCAAAACAAACACCCATTCTGCACAGAAAAAGATATGCACCCTTTTTTCCATTTACGAATAATTTATAATAAACAACTGTTTTGTACCACATAGCTGCTGAAACAAAATTGTTTACACTGTCAAAACCTAGAAAAAGAATATGCAGAAAGAAAGTTTTGCTACACAAGCAGGGAAAGACCTTCCACTAGAGACATGGGAAGACTCCTGATTTTCTGTCACAAAAAGGGTCTCTTTCAAGTTGTTTTGATTAAAGTTATGTACCTATAAAAACATATACACAGTTCCACTAATGTAGGAAGAAATCCTTTCATTTTGACTTAAGCTAGAGCGGCTGCATCAGTGCAGAGGGTGACTTCTATTGCTAGTTCCAGTAACTCTTTTCCCACTTCTTTTTCCCTGCATATGAAGTTTGGAATGGTTTAGATATAATGAGGTCAGTGCCCTGTTGTGCCTGATCTATATGGGTCTGTAACCACTGGCTATTTTTGTCATAAAGAAGGTCAGTAATTGCAGTACTATCAGAGAAAAAACAGTGTCTGAAGAATTTTTATAGATCTTACAGTAGATCACTAATGGAAAGCTGTTTTGAGGGTTCAGGCTTTTTCCCACTGTAATAAATGCAGTAGGAGAACTGGGAGGATATAGTTCCCAAAACGCCTACAGGAGTTGATTTCCTTCTCTGAAAAAATCTACTTTTCCTAAAATGACTTTTATTATCTCTTACACAAAGGCAATTTTGTCTCAGTTCTGAGTCAGTGTCATCAGTTTTTGTATTGTTTCAATTGCTAAGAGGGGAAAAAGAACCATAGCTGAATAAATTCCCTGAGCTGCCGTGATATTGTCTTTTTGTTGATGAGAACAATCTGATAAAGGAATCAAAGAATGCTCATCAAACCTGGAAAAAACAGCAGAGATTGGATATGCGACACAAGGGGATATTTTTGGAAATTCAACAGCTGTACATCCAAATTGCAACCACACTTCAAGGGTAGTTGACTAAATCAAACACCAGCGAGTAGATTACTTGACAAACCACAAAAAACAAAGCTAGATTTCCATTTAATGATTATAAATTTATACTTACATATATAGGAAACCTGAGTCATCAGTTTCAATTCTTCATATACAATTCTCAAGCAAGGCACCTGCACAAATACTCATTGCTGTTGCACTCTTACAGATGAAGCCTAAACGTGGCTCTGCTTATGCTGTAAATTAGGGGAAGCTTCTGCAGCTTGTTGTGCCATTCTGTATGTGCCCATCTGTATCTGACCGAGTTATGCATTCCTTATAAAAAGCCTGGAAAATAATGCAACAGAAGGTTCATAATTTTAGAGATATGTAGCTTCCTCCAGCAGGAGGTTGCTATTTTTCTTCTGGATATAACTTTCTGATAGTATAATTAATGGCACCATTAACACAATTAAGCAATTCATACCTCTTTGTTATATGATCATTACTTTTGTTATGCCCTAAAACCAGTTTCTTTCAAGGGCTGTAATCCTTTAGTGATCAATAATTGGCCATCTGTGTTTATAGCCCTAGGACCTCTGTTATCAGCCCATGCTTGTATTCTCAGGGTACCCAAAGAAATATTCACTCTACATAAATTCTTATTCTAAGGTCATTGTTAGTTCATTCTATTCAGCAACTGTTCCTTAGAACACTGTATATGAATATGTATGCAATACTTCCTCAATTATGCGTTATTCATAGCTAATTATTACTACAATTATTGTCATTATTATAATTCTTTGCTTAAATTCCTTTGATTTTCTTCAAGGTACAACTTTCTGTTAGAGAATATTAGACAGAGAAAATAATTATTCCTAAGTGGTGGGAATGGTAAACTTGTAAACTTTACAAATGCCACCCTCAAGGTGCTCTAGTCACCACACTGACTGAAGAAACTATCTTTAAACAAAGTTCTGCTAATAAGTAAAACTTCACTACTTTACGTACCAACCAGCAAATTTATAACAAATTAGAAATAAGTAGAAGCCCCTATAATTCATTGTTGCTTTGTTGGACATATACGTCTTGAAACATTTGTCATTTCTCCAGGAAATGCAGAAAAGGAATGTATCCTTCAGGAGTGATCCTCTCTGTTCTTGAATTAAAAATAAGATCAGAAAGACCACTTTTATCTTATACACATTTGTACTCTTTTTGTGTGATGAGGTTATGGTAGCTGTGGGGCTACAGGGGGGCTACATTATCAGCCTGATTTGAGCTGGCAAAATTTGCACTTATTAGCCAGATGCCTATATAGAGAAAAGCTCCATAAAGCTGATAAAACAGAAAATCCAGAGTGATGAAAGAAAGATAGTGGACTGTAAAAGGAAAGTATATGAGGAGAAAAGAAGCTGTTTCCCATACTTCACACATTCTAATATTTGCTGATTGGTTTTTCCCTCTGACAATCTGTTGAATCTTAAGAAGAAATTGACACTGTGGAGACTAAATGCACTCGGACACCGAGACACTTTAATCATAGATATATACATTTCTTTTTGAGAACCATGTGACCCTCCTGTCCCACAGACAATAGGGTCCAGCAGAAAAGTCAGCTGTTGTCATCGCTTTCAATTTGCTGTCTGGGAAGTTCTTGATAGTTTGCAGCTTTTATAGTGATTGCCAGGTTGTTTAAGCTCAAGGTACGGCTCAACAGGGTTAAGTGAAGTTTGTGTGCTAATACTGCTGTCAGTCAAGCCCAGCCCATGTCACCAATGATACATATGGCTCCTCTTTCTCTGAATGTAAATGCTACATCAACTTAATTGTGCTGTTAAATTACTGGAGTGTAAGTTATATCATGTTTGAATGGAACAGATCTTCTTAAAATATTCTTCAGTTCTCTTGACACTTCTCTACTAACAAAACCTGGCATCAGCAGAAAAAAAAGAAATTACATGGAGCACTGTGTCTTCTGTAAATCCTGCCTGACTGCAGACAAAGAGGATCACTCGTAAATGTTAAGCAACAAAGTGATAATTACACTGCAGGAGAATCTTCAGAGATAATGTTTCAGATTAATCTCACTACAGTACCAGGTCATTTGAGTGAGGATGTCAGGAGAAACACTGTTCTCACCTTCTGAGAAGCATGTATCTCCTCAAATGGCTGACTTAATTCCCATAGATATTTTATATCTGTAGCTGGGTACAGATATGCATGTACATAGATGTATAGTCTCTTTATACATAGTTAAGTATGTAAACTCAACTTCAAATTGTTGTTATTTCATACATACATACATATGTGCAAATATATACACACATGCATATATATTTAGAGACTGAAATCCAGACTTATGCATTCTCGATTCCTTAAATATTTCTTGCTATTAGGTTGGATCAGTACCACATTTTCTCTTGAACTTGAATAATTGCTGAGAAATTTAGTGCATATGGGAAATCAGTAGAATATATTACAGAATATTTGAAAGGTTTAGGTTAGAAGGGACCTTTAAAAGTCATCTAGTCCAACCCCCCTGCAAAGAGTAGGGACATCTTCAACTAGACCATGTTGTTCAAAGCCCCATCCAACCTGACTTTGAATGATTCCAGGGACGGGGCAGGTACCATATCTCTGGGCAACCTGTTCTGGTGTTTCAGCAGGCTCATTGTAAAATATTTCTCCTTTATAATCAGTCTAAATCCACCCTCCCTTAGCTTACAACCATTACTCCTTGTCCTGTCAAAACAGGCTTTGCTAAAAAGATTGTCTTCATCTTTCCTATAGGCCCAAGGTAAGTACTGAAAGGCTGCAATAAGGTCTCCCCAGAGCCTTTTCTCCTCCAGGCTGAACAACCCCAAGTCTCTCAGTCTGTTCTCACAGGAGAGTTGTTCCAGTCCTTGGATCATTTTTGTGCCCATCATCTGGACCCACTCCAACAGCTCCATGTCTTTACTGTACTGAGGGCTCCAGAGCTGGATGCAGGACTGCAGGTGGGGGTTTCACCAGAG
Organism: Opisthocomus hoazin; assembly: GCF_030867145.1. Classification (NCBI taxonomy): domain Eukaryota; kingdom Metazoa; phylum Chordata; class Aves; order Opisthocomiformes; family Opisthocomidae; genus Opisthocomus; species Opisthocomus hoazin. The sequence continues at coordinate 58,432,145 of NC_134414.1, read as the reverse complement.
CAGAGTAGAGGGGCAGAATCATAGAATCATAGAATGATAGAATCATAGGTTGGAAAAGACCTCTGAGATCATCAAGTCCAACCATCAACCCAACATCACCATGCCTACTAAACCCTTATCCCGAAGTGCCACATCTACACATTTTCTGAACAACTCCAGGGATGGGGACTCCACCACCTCCTTGGGCAGCATAGGCTGACCACTCTATCAGTAAAAAAATTTTTCCTAATATCTGATTTAAACCTCCCCTTGAAGCAACTTGAGGCCATTGCCTCTCGTCCTATCGCTAGTTAGTTGGGAGAAGACACCAACACCCACCTCACTACAACCTCCTGTCAGGTAGTTGTAGAGACCAATAAAGTCCCCCCTCAGCCCCCTCATCTCCAGACTAAACAGCCCCAGCTCCCTCAGCTGCTCCTCATAAGACTTCTTCTCTACAGCCTTCAACAGCCTCATTTCTATTCTCTGGACTCACCCCAATAACTCAATGTCCTTCTTGTAGTGAGGGGCCCAAAACGGAACACAGTACTCCAGGAGTGGCCTCACCAGTGCCGACCACAGGGGCACGATCACCTCCCTACTCCTCCTGGCCATACTATTCCTGATACAGTTCAGGATGCCATTGGCCTTCTTGGCCACCTGGGCACACTGCTGGCTCATGTTCAGCTGGCTGTAAACCAACACTCCATAATCCTTTTCTGCCGGACAGCTTTCCAGCCACTTCTCCCCAAGCCTTTAGTGTTGCATGGGGTTGTTGTGAGCAAAATGCAGGACCCGGCATTTGGCCTTGTTAAACCTTGTAAAATTGGCATCGGCTCATTGATTCAGCCTATCCAGATCCCTCTGCAGATCCTTCCTACCCTCAAGCAGATCGACACTCCCGCCCAGCTTGGTGTCACCTGCAAACTTACTGAGGGAGCACTCAATCCCCTCACCCAGATCATTTGTAAAGACGTTAAACAAGACTGGACCCAAAAATGAACCCTAGGGAACACCACTCTTGACTGGCCACCAGCTGGATTTAACTCCATTCATGACCACTCTCTGCACTCTGCCATCCAGCCAGTTCTTTACACAGTGAAGAGTACACCCATCCAAACCATGGGCAGCTAGTTTCTCCAGGAGGATGCTGTGGGGAACTGTGTCAAAGGTCTTACTAAAGTCCAGAGAGACAACATCCACAGTCTTTCCCTCATCCACTTGGTGGGTCACTTTGTCATAGAAGGCGATCTGGTTGTTCAAGCAGGATCTGTCTTTCATGAACCCACGGTGGCTGGGCCTGATTCCCTGGTTGTTCATCACATGCCCAGTAAGAACACTCAGGATGAACCGCTCCATAATCTTGCCCAGCACTGAAGTCAGGCTGACAGGCCTGTAGTTCCCGGGATCCTCTTTCTGACCCTTCTTGTAGATGGGTGTTACACTAGTGGTCCTCGAGTCATCTGGGACCTCCCCTGTGAGTCAGGACTGCTGATAGGTGATGCAAAGTGTCTTGGACTTCTGCTCCGCCAGTTCCCTCATCACTGTTGGGTGGATCCCATCTGGCTCCATAGACTTGTGAGTGTCCAGGTGGCATAGCAGGTCATTAACTGCTTCCTCGTGGATTATGGGAGGTTTATTCTGCTCTCCTTCCCTATCTTCCAGCACTGGGGTCTGACTGCCCCGGGAATAAGCAGTGTGACTATTAAAGAGTGAGGCAAAGAAGGCATTAAGTACCTCAGCCTTTTTCTCTTCCTTGGTGGTAATATTCCCCTCTTACATCCAATAAGGGATGGAGACTCCTTGGCCCTCTTTTTGTTATTAACATATTTGTAAAAAAATATTTTTGTTGTCCCTTACAACAGTGGCCAGTCTGAGTTCTAGCTGGGCTTTTGTCTTTCCAATTTCCCCTCTGCATTACCTAACGAGACCCCTGTACTCCTCTTGAGTCACCTGCTCTTTCTTCTATAGGTGGTAAACCCTCCTTTTTTTCCTGAGTCCCAGCAAGATGTCCCTTTTCAGCCAGGCCAGTCATCTTCCCTGCTGGTTGGTGTTGCACATGGGGACATCCTGTTCCTGTGCCTTTAGACTTTAGACTTCCTTCTTGAATGTCCTGGGTTCGGCCAGGACAGGGTTAATTTTCACTGGAATCCAGGAAGGGACATAGCCAGGCGGGCTGACCCAACCTGGCCAAACAGAGCTGGGTATTCCATACCACGTGCCGTCATGCTGGGTTCTGGTGGGGGGGAGCGGGGCGGCGGGAGCAATTGTCTTAACAATTATGGAAAATGTTTTTGTCATTCTGTAAATAAAAGTGTTCTTAATAGAAGCTGAAAGTATATTTTTCTTGCAGAACAGTCGTATATGTAGTGCCTGGTTCCTCCTGATGGCACTCTGAGGTTCAGACTTCACCTATTGTGCTCAGCAAACATTTTAACCTTACTGAATATCATACTTTTAATGAACTCACCAAAGTTTATGTACATATGGATAAAAAAAGAGTTTGGTTCCTGGCTCACTTTTAAGAAAGAGACCTACTTTAAAATATGAATAATTCAGCCTCCCTTCCTGCCCCCCTATCCTATATAGGAATATGCTATATTTTAAATAAATTCACTTACTTTTTAAAAGCCAAGTTTAAAGCTCTGTTTAAAGTGAACTTCATACATCTCCTGCACATGGCACAGTAATTTTGCAGTTCAACCAACTCTTTATGAAAATGTCTTATGAAAAGACAAGCATAGACTCAGATAGAGGAGGGGGAGCAGGTCACCTGTTCACACTCTTCACTTCCTTAACAGTACCCAACATAGTGGCACATACTTAAGGTCACTAAAATGCACATCTCTCTGACCAAGACCATGCCAATTCTGACTAACTTGGTGGAAAAATTTATCTAAAAACTACGTTTAATTATTGTGGGTTGTCTTCCCCCCTCCCAGCCCCCAAGTTTTTAGAGGGTTTTTACCTGAACTAATTTCAGCCATTATAGTTTTGACCAACAAACCAACAGTGTCATACAATACAACATCAAAAAGTCATTTCGTTTTTCAGCTGATTGCAAAATATGCCATTGATACTTGCTGCCTGCTATAGTTTGACAAATTGAGTTAGAACTGCCAACTCTGCAAAACGGAGACAGAAAACACATTGCAGTGGGTAACTTGTTTATGCTCAGACACCGTCAGCTGGTTAAAAGAGGCAGATGGATTTACACTTTTTAAGCAAGAAAGTCTTCACAGAAGATAATCTGGTTTGTTATCTATCTGCTTTGCTTCATGCGAGCAGTCCTTAGAAGGAGCACAGCTGCAAAATAGCACTGTAATCAAGAAGACAAGAAGTACCAACACAAGAGAGTTCTGTAAAACCCCAGGGATGAGGAAGCATACTTTGTAAAACTCTCCAAGATGTAAATTAAGTTCAACCACATAATGTATTGGAACCCAATTCATATATACAGAATTTGATTTAAAAAAAGAAAGAAAAATAATATATCGGAATGGCCCTGGTGTAGTTGGGCATCACAACATATTTTGGGAATATAAAAGGTTATACGATTACACCTGAAATTGCAGTAATAATTGGAAAAGTAATTGGAAACAAATACAGTTTGACACCTACTGTTAACATTTTAACTAACACTACAAGAATGGAAGAAATCCCTAAAGAGTCACCAGAGTATGTTTGTACTAACCTATTGAATGTTAAAATGCTGGTGCTATAGCAGTCTGAAAACAGAAGAAAATACTCAGCTCTTTTTCTACTTATCTTTTGGGATGTGTTTTTGTACTCAGGACTTGTGCAGTAGACAATTAATTTGCTTTTCTTTTTTAGTACCAAAGTACACCTGGAATATGTCTTATACATATTCAGAAGATATTATTTATACTGATGTCCAGACTACTTTAATTAGCCTGGATCATACTTTTTTTAAGAAAAACAAAGAACTGTAGTTCTCTACTAAGACAAATAATTTTATCACCTACAGGACCTAAACCTTGCATTTCTAAAGGAGCTACATTCTAGACTATTAAATGGTTCAGTCCCCTTACTGAGCTCTCAGCTGAGAAGTAGTGTTACTGAAGTTAGTTGGTTTGTTTAAGTTACTAAGTACTCAACAGTAGGAATAAAATTGCACAATACTTCTGTTATTTGTGGCTCAGTGGTGTCTGTAACCCGCTGGACTTTTTGCATGACTTTGAACACCTTTTTTGAAAGATGATATTTAAACACACTTGCATGCACACTTTGCTTTTTTCTTCTTTCTCTTTTATCCTTTCTTCTGAAGCACTGAACTCAGGGTGTGCAACTAGAAGTAAGTTCTGCAAAGGACTGTGGGAAATATGTGAGATCAGAGAAAGGTAGTGACATAGCAAGTGTTACTAAGACTACAGTAAAAGACACTTCTTTAAACCAATCGCTGAAGAGTTTTTTCAAAGCAGGAACACTGTACTGTTGATTTGCTGCTAGTAAAAATAATAAATAAATGAAGTAAAAGTAAACCTAATCCAAGCAGTTACAAAATGAGAATTAAAGGTCAGAACCTGAGATGGTTGCTGCATGAGATGTGTTTATTTAATGACAGCCCTATCTAAGAAAGCAGGATTAAATGTTTTCCTCAGAAAGAAGATTGAATATCCATTGCTCCATGAGCAGGTGCTCTAACCATGAGAATATTGTATTAAAGTGGAAAAATGGGAACTCGGGATCTAGATTCGAGTGTCTGAACGCTGTTATCAAGTACTATCTGATACGGCCTAAGAGCTGATGAATGTGACCTTGGGCCTGTGGGACAACTGTGCCCTTTCATCCTGTCTGTGGGAAGCCTCACCGCTTGCCCTGGGGAAGCCCGGGAAGCACTAGGAGCCTATGCTTAGGCAACTAAGTTGCAAAGGAATACAAACTGTGTTTTGGATTACATGTAAAAGAGAATTATCAAGTGCAAACTTTAAAACACAAAGTTAGATTTCTTGCCATAAATGCATAAAACAGGGACTATCAAGCATAAGTAAGTGTCCGTCTTGGTATAGTCATAACTACTTTGGCTATCAAGGGTGCTTATTTAGTTAATGGAGAGGAGTCAGGTATTTAACTTTCTCTCGGAATTCTGCATTTGCCTCCTGAGCTCCCTTGCAGTGCTCCTTCAAGACAATGACAAAGCCAGGAGCACTGGGCACAAAGGTCTGTCTGAAACTCATAGCAGTCACCTCTGTTTATCTGGCATTAAAAAGTGGAGTTAGTTGAAGCAGGTAACATCTGGGAAAGAAGAAAAAATATTACAGAAGAATCCTCCAGTTTTACCTGTAAGTAGCTCAGATTTTCATGGAGAAAGTAGGTCCCAGAACATAGTCAGTTGAAAGGTTTAACTGTAATATTCTTGCATGGAAATGTGCATGCACTACTCCAAAAACATTAAAACATTTTAAAATTACAATAAATTAAAACTAATTGATGCTGTTCTGAGACCTTACAGGTTTGGAAGAAGTTAATTAAATGGGTATTGTGCCTCCTGAAATTTTTCTTGTCCTGAAGGGTATATATTTTATTTCTTTATTTCTGTGGAAGAAAAAAAAGGGGGGGGGGGGGGAGAAAAAAAGGGAGAGGGAAGGTTTAAGAATGTTTGAAAAAATTTTTTTATATAAAGAAAGTTTTTTAAGCAGGTGAAATTATATGTCTTGTTTTCTCAGAACTGTGGTTTCTTTATGTTTTTGTTAGGAAGGAAAGGAGGTAAAGGATTCCTGTTCCCATAGTTTTGAAATGGACAGAATAGAGATTTTTTTCCCCATTCCAAGACACTGCATTGCATTCCTTGGAATTCGTCTCCTCTTTTGCCACGCAGCTCTGTAAACATGGTGCTGCCATTGACTATGAAAGGTCACAGGCTGCATGTTAACGTCATAACACAATTGCTGGGACTTATCACTTTGTCTGAACTTGCCTTGGTCTGTCTGGAGAATTGTTTTGGCTAGTAACAGAAATTTATCTATTGAGCAGGTGACTATTAGCTTTGCAAATGGTTACCCAGCTTTTCTTTGGCCAAAACCTTGATAAAAATATTTCATGAGGTAGGAAATTGGGTGCAAATATTGTGAGAGTGTGTGTGTATGTGAAATGCACAGAAATCTCTGGTGGGGCACTTGCCCAAAACTGATCATGCTAAGGAATAAGATGACTATCAGCAGGATTAAACAATAATAAGGGAATTACAAAGAAAGAGTCATCCTGCTAGGAAACACAGAGGGAGAATGGACATGTGTGACATAGGGAGAGACAGTGGAAAGGCAGCAGCAGCCATCAGAGGGCGTTTGCCCCTGCCTGCAGTGTCCCAGGGTCACCCCAACCCATGACCAGGCTGAGTAGCGCAGCCTCCCCTTGGGGTGCAAGGAGCAGCTGTCACCCAGCTGTGGGCTGGCAGAGCGGGGACAGCAGGCAGGAACCCCCTCTTGGGGTTAAGGGACAGCTTCTGGGGTGCCTTCTTCATGGCGAGTACGTCAGTGCGATTTTGGGAACCTCAGGGGGGCAGATGAAGCTGGAGTAGCTGCATCTCCTGCAGGAGGGGTGTACGTCCACAGGATCCCCCGCAGCCAGGGAAGGGATGATGGTAACCTCTGTGGCTGAAGGTGTGCACAAATGGTGTGAAAGATGTGAGCATGTAACAGTATGACTGTGTGTATGTATAGTTAGAACTTTTGTCATTAATTACAGAAAAGAGTTTAGAACTGTAGAAGTATTTATTAACAGTTTGTAAATATCTATGATTGTGCTTTATCTGTTTTATTGCTGATATTGATCCTGAATATATGGTTCACTTATTACTAGCTGATTGCTTTCTTAATAAATCAATAAACCACTTTGATCCTGAGCTGAAGAGTTTATTTCTTGAACAATTACTTACTATGTTTCAGCTTTTGTGAACTTTCTATAATTTTTTGGTATAATGCCTATTACCTATATTTTGGAACTAATAGGTAGTAATAACAAGAAATAAGTACAGGCCTGGTATGATATTGGAGAAAAGGGACAACACAAGAAAGTTTCCAGATATGTCATTTTAATTGTATATAGCTTGAAATAAGTGTTTACATCATTGTAACTAGATTAATCAGAATTCTTTGTTAGACTATTTAGGCTTCAGATAAACTAAAACAATAAAAACTTTTAGCTTGGTGTATACAGTATATATCCTTTTGCCTGTGACAGGATTTGAGTATAACAAACTGGTGGGAATGCAGTCAATCTATTCTGTAACTTTGGTGCATCAACTTGGCAACAGCTCAAAGGCTAGGCAGCAACTGAAAAAAGACTACAGTTGTAACTTCTAGTTTTCAAATTAAGTGTTTGTTTCTCACCTAAGTTCAGTCTTAATTATCTATATCCTTTTTTTTTTTTTTTTTACTTGACCAGAAGCTTTGTTGCATTTAAAGTCTATTTTAACTGTGGATAGTCAATTTACCTTTAGTTCAACCTTTGTCTGAAAAAGATGAAAGCTAGAACTTTTTAAGCAAACTTCAAGTTGACCAAATCTCTATCTTTTCTTTTTATTTAGATACTGTTGCTACTGTAAATTGCTGTTTAATAAATGTAAGAGCAATAGTTCAAAATGCAGGACATTTACAGAAATGAACATATTTTTAAGCCATTAGGATCAAATGAAACGCCTTGGCTACCTTAGGGTGCACCTAAGCTACTAAAATAAAAGGGTCCACCATTGCTTTCTGGCACTAGCAGCCCAGGTCTTTACAATGTAACTCTCTTTGTCTGTGAAGAACTGTGACTGAATCTGCTTGTCAGGAATAGGTATCAGACCATGCTAACTTTAAAACTCTCCAGGAACTCTTTGGAGGAATTCTAACTTGTCAAAGACAAACATGTCAGCAAACATCCTAATCATTTAACAGTAGCGATTACTGAGTTCCCATACCTGGAAGTATTTCCCACTTATTTTACTAGTACATATGTACATCTAAATAATTTACATGGTAAATATAATCTTCCTGTGGGTGTACTTCAGTTACCTCAAAATGGGAACCTAATGTGAGAAAATCATATTTAGGTTTGTGATAGTTTTATGGGTTTGTGTGGCAAGGTTTTAGTAGCAGGGGACGGCTTCTGTGAGAAGCTGTTAGCAGCTTCCCCATGTCCGATACAACTAATACCAGAAGACTCCAAGACAGACCCGCTGCTGGCCAAGGCCAAGCCAATCAGCGATGGTGGTAGCACCTCTGTGATAACATGTTTAGGAAGAGGAAAAAACTGCTGCGCAAGAGCAGTCAAGAAAGAGGAGTGAGATGATGTGAGACAAAAAATTCTGTAGACACCAAAGTCAGTGAAGAAGGAGGGGTAGGAGGTGCTCCAGGTGCCACAGCAGAGATTTTCCCCTGCAGACCATGATGAAGACCATGGTGAAGCATTCTGTCCCCCTGCAGTCCATGGAGGCCCATGCTGGAACAGATATCCACCTGCAGCCCGTGGAGGACACCCCCTCCCCGAGCAGGTGGAAGCACATAAAGGAGGCTGTGCCCCTGTGGGAAGCCCATGCTAGAGCAGGCTCCTTGCAAGACCTGTGAACCCATGGAGACCACCACACTGGAGCAGGTTTGCTGGCAGGACTTGTGACCCCATGGGGGACCCACACTGGAGCAGTCTGTTCCTGAAGGACTACACCCTGTGGGAAGGAATCAGGTTGGAGCAGTTTGTGAAGAACTGTCACCCATAAGAGGGACCTCATGCTGGAGCAAGGGAAGGGTGTGAGGAGTCCTGCCGCTGAGAAGGAAGAAGTGGCAAAGTGCGATGAACTGACTGTAACCCCTAGTCCCCCTGCACTTCTTGGGGGGGAAGGTAGAAAATCGGGAGTAAAGTTCAGCCCAGGAAGAAGGAAGGAGTCGGGGGGAAGGTGTTTTTAAGATTTGGTTTTATTTTCTCATTATCCTACTCTGATTTGATTGGTGATAAATTAAACTTTTTTTTTCCCCAGGTTCAATCTGTTTTGTCTGTGACGGTAATCAGTGAGTGATGTCTCCCTGTCCTTATCTCATCCCACAAGCCTTTCATCGTATTTTTTCTGCCCTATCCAGTTGAGGAAGGGGAGTGATAGAATGGCTTTGGTGGCCACCTGACATTCATCCAGGCTAAACCATAACAGTTAGACACAGAGTTAGCCGCAAAACACATGGTTTAACACACAGGTAGCCGCAAAAGTGAAATAGTTAATTGCATTATAAGTATTACTTTTTTAAAAACATACATTTAAAACCAACTTCTAGTAGATGTTTCTGTGAATCCTATGAGAGTTCAATATTTTCATGTATTGAAAAATAAACTTTGATAGGTATTTGAGTGAAAACTATGAGAGTTTGGTGACTAAATAAAAATAAACAGTAGCAGTATGACCCTAAATACTTGTCTTTTAACATTTTACATTAATTACACATTAAGGCTATATACCACAACACCTCAGTCAGTTTAGAGGGAGCTTTCTTGAGGGTTCAGCTGAAATCCCTACAGATTATTACAAACCACTGTTTAAATTTATAAAACTTCACTGATCTATCTTATAATTCTGTACAGTATACCACATAGTTCAATGTATGCACACGTCATTTGAACCGTGCCTACAAATTTAAATAAAATTGACCTCATTTTCAAGAATTAACTGATAATGATGAATGCTTTTTAAGTTAATGAAAAAGATTCTGAAGATCTTCCACTGGAAAAAACCTGCTAGTTGAGCACTGGAAGATTGGCTTAGAGCTTCATTATGAGTGCCTAGATTTGGAAAAATCTCCCAAACCAAAACATCCCAAGCCAAAAAAAACCCATAAAAGTTTGCTATTCAGCAGAGGAACTATATAGAAACTGTGCAGAGATGTCATTTGCTTTTTCCTTCTCTTGTCCTCTTTGCAGAATGTTGATTTGCCTGCTTTTAATAGGATTATCAGCTTCATTTCTGTAAGGGATAGATACATGTAGTGCAATATATCTTCTTAGCTCATAAACTAAGCTGTATATTAGCTTAGTCAAATATGACATGAAGTAACGGACACAGATTTTTTTCTTGACTAATCATTTGACAGTATTTCTGGGACAGATAATACTTGGTAATCAGACAATTAATTCTTGTAAGAAGTTAACCTACAATAAGCAAATCAAATTGCATGTTAGTTTTTTAGCTTTCATGACTTTATACTGGAATCTTATGTACTTTTCCATATGTATGAGTTCAGTATTAAATTACGTCATCTTAGAACAACACTTGAAACATATATCAGAATGTACTCACAAAAAATAGCTGTTTATCTCACTAATACTACTACATGCATGTGCCCCTACTGTTAAGATGATTCATCTTTGCATTTCTCCCACTTCCATTCTATACACCGTAGAGATAAAGAAGATAGATGACTATCAGTGTTTTCAATGGAATAATAAATGTAGAATTTCCATAGCTAACTCTGTTCACAATTTAAATTTTTATATCAGTACCATAATTTTCAAATAGCTTTTTCACAGAGCAGTGAATTTTTTTTAAGAAGTAGTATTAGGACAACAGCTAATAAAAGTTTGTTGAGTATGGTGCCATTGCTAGGTTTAATACTATACAATAGTAATTATGTATTACATAGAAATAATACCTGAATGGCATTAAAAATATTTCAGAACAGTGTTAAAAATATATTTGTCATTATGCAACAAACACTAATTATGTTACTCCAAAATCAATGACTACTTTCAAGGCAAATGTTAAATCATTTTCTTTCCCTATTTCTACCATGAGTGTGTGCTGATAGTGCTGTTTCCAGACATAGGACAAGATTAGCAGTATAGGAAGCAGAGAACCTTCCAACCCTGTTTGGGGGTTGGAGACAGTACTGTCAGGCATAAACAAGGAAAACTGGAAGACAAAGAAGATTGGTTACCAGCCTACTTCAGTCTCAACTTTCATCATTGATGAGCTTTCAGACCTAATCACCTCTACCTTATGGAGGAACCACCAAGGGCTGCAGCCAACAGCACTAATAATACGACATGAGCTCCATGGCATTGTGTATTCACAATTAACCTAAGAAAAGATTGTTGAAGGGTTGTGTATATAGTGCAATGATGATTACCACAGTGTATAAATTGATCCTTAGCACAACATGTGTTTCTGATGAATGAATGCAGTAAAGTTTTGCTTCAAAATCTAAAATTAATTCAATTTTTCAATCTAGTAAACACTCACATCCCCACAAACTTTAATTCTGACTAACTACACTGAAAAAATAATCATGTCTTACGATCCCAAAGGTATCACATAAAACTCAAAGGAAACCATGAGGCAAGTGACATGCAGTGTAGCAGCTTTTAAGTATAAGCCAAGGTACACCATTTAGTTTGAAGCTAGTAATGTCCTGGAGCAGATCAATTTCTCTCTGTGAATGTAATCACAGAAGCCACTTTCCAAAACAGTAAATATGCAGAAGACCAAATGAAGTGCTAACTCAGGAATATTTCCGTAGAGCAGATGCTATATTTTGGAAAGAACAGGTCATTACAGAATCACAGAATTACAGAATGTTCGGGGTTGGAAGGGACCTCTGTGGGTCATCTAGTCCAATCCCCTGCCGAAGCAGGGTCACCTACAGCAGGCTGAACAGGACCTTGTCCAGGTGGGTCTTGAATATCTTCAGAGAAGGAGACTCCACAACCTCCCTGGGCAGCCTGTTCCATTGCTCTGCCACCCTCAGAGTGAAGAAGTTCTTCCTCATGTTCAGACGGAACTTCCTATGCTTCAGTTTGTGCCCATTGCCCCTTGTCCTGTCACTGGGCACCACTGCAAAGAGTCTGGCCCCATCCTCCTGACACCCACCCTTCAGATATTTATAAGCATTTATTAGATCCCTTTGCAAATGTTGAAGTATTGTTTTGTGTTGAAGTACTGTTTTGATTTGAGCTATTAATCTTGGAAATACAGAAAGCATAGGCAGTCAGTAGGGAAGCACTTGTAGCGCACACTGGATGAGGATAGGAGTAAGATGGGAACTGCATTTTTTTAAACACTTGCTGGAAAAGGTAAGCCAACAAATAAATTGCAAGGAAATTGGTTGTGTTTCCTTACACTGTAATCAAGAAGATATTTTTGTTTATATAATACAGTGATATAATGATATACTGATTAACATTATTGAACAATCAAATACTTGACTCATATAATTGTTTTCTTCTCCTAACAAAAGTACTCCAGCAAGGCCCAAAATATTTGAAAAGTACTGTGGGCTGAAGTCAACTATGCACATTATTTATCCATTAACACAAATGTGTGCTGAGGTTTGATAATCTGTTACTGTTTCTGGGTAGATGATTATGGAGATATGATTAAAAGGAGATTTTGCTGGTACTATTCTTCATACGGTAAATCCAATTGTAGTAGAATAGCATAAGCCCTGTACATAACAGGTTGAAGTATAGGGTTACACAGAAGTTAAAAACAAAAGAACAAGCATATTAGCGCAAAACAAATGCTTCATGCAGACTAGTATGCTGCTTTTAACAGTAATCTACAGATTCTTGCAACAAAAATGTAAGAAAAAAAGACAAACAAGTTTCCCTTTGAAATATCCTGCAAACTTCTAGTCATTAAAACTTTGCTGGACTATTGTGTTTACTAGCCTAAAAGTATCCATTCTGAATTTGCATACGTTATGTTTGAAAACACTCATACTTTTACAGTTACTAGCCAGTGTATTTCATAAATTAATCATGTTATATATCCAAAAGTTGGTTTTCAACCTGCTACTTTATAATTTAGTAGGAATGTTTTCGTAGGGTTTTTTTCACACCATGAGAAATAGTGAATAATTATTCCCTATTTGCCTTTTCTACCCATCCGTGAGTTTAGACCACTAGCATATCCTCTGTTAGCTGCTGTTTTGTAAGCTGATAGTTCCTAGTCTATTTAGTTTTCATCTCACTAAAGTCGTTCTGTACCTCTGATAACCCTTGGTTTTCTTTGTGTCTATTCTATATTTGTTTTGCTGTGGTAAGAACTTCAGGCAAGTTCCAAGGACTGTATGCCTCATAGATCTCTATGGTAACAGTGTTGTGTTTTCAGTTTCATTCCCTTCCTTTTCTGAGATACTTTCACATTATTTGCCAAGTGGACTAATACTGACCATTTAACAGATGCTTTTGGATAATTATCCACAAAGACTCCAGTATTTGTTTACAGCCTGCTAAAAGCAACTATACAGAAAATAACACAGTATTTTTCTTTTCTCTGTGCAACTCTCCAGAGACTTTATTGAAACATGGAATTGTGAAGGCAGTTCTAGTGGTCAAGAGCTTCTTTGAGAGTATTAGGCTTTTTCACTGGCAAGATACAATGCTATTTTAAATTCTGAACTGAAGACAATTAGCCAAACTATATTGTAAGTAGATATCTCATTAATGAATAAGGAACTCTCCCTCCTAAATAAGAGGGTAAGTAATAGCTAATTTGGAAGTATTTGTTACAAATTGCCTTACACTGTTTAGTAACTGAGGAATATTTTCATTCAATGAAAAAAATGTTTCAGAGTTTCAGCTGTTCTCATATGAGAGAAACAATAATAATTTAAGTCCAATGTTAAACAAATCAGAAAAAAAATTATACCACTTTATTTTTTCAATGTGTTACGTAGAAATTAACCTTCAATTATTTGGAATATTTAAATAATTGTACATACAGTAGCTTGGAAGAATGATAAGCCACTATCTGTTTTCCTATCTGTATGGGTAAACAAAAGTCCAACAAAGAACAGGTTTGACAAATAAGACAGTTAAGGACAGATGATAAAACAGCTCACAGTCACCTTTGTTCCTTTGCAAGAACTCAAAGCAAATAATGACCCTACACATACTGCAGTGGAAACAATTCTTTTCTCTCAGTCTAAATAAAAAAGTCGGACCTCAGAATCAAACCTTCTTAGTAATGCAAGAATGAAAAATAGAAGAGGATGGATATCTTGTATTATATTTCTTTTCTTACATCAAGACTGAACAGAATGTACAGCAAAGAGCTAGATGAAGAATGAAGGAAAGGTGTAGAAAACTGAATAGTTCTGAGCTTTGGTCTTGCAGAAGTAAAGATTTTATGGGCTTGGATTTGGTTTTCCTGAACTATATTGTGCAATTTTGCAGACTATATACTTTAGTAATCAGCTTTTCTTTGATACTGTTTTACAATACAAGTTCACTACACTCCCATTCCTCCTTCAAGTAGAAGTTCAGATTCAAATTTTGTACAACAGTTCCTTTGAAAACAGCTTGGATATATCATAGACAGCTACATTCTGCAAATTCTGGTTGTATGTTATGCCATCATCATACTCCACACAAAGATGTCTGATTATGTTAATAAGAAGCAGTTTCCATACAACGGCACAATAATTTTTAAATTTGTTCACACTTAAGAATGATGGAGAGGATGGAAAGCTATTATCCACTGTATGTGCCACAAGGTCTTCTGTTTGTTTACATGGATCCATTCTTTTTTATTTTTCTCATTTGTCTTCAGCAGTAAAACTAGTTTAAAATGTGGTAAAAATTGCAAGATCGGTTTTTCATTTTTGGACGTGCTCTAATTTAGAAATTTGTTTGCCGTGAACTTGTGAACACCAGAATAAAATAACTTAAAAGTGAATGAAAACATTTGTTGATACAGAAAAATAAGATTATTTTTTGAATATTGCAGACCGAACAATGGAAAGTAGGCAAACTACATATAGTGTAAGTCACAAGCAGGCATGTACCATTCATTATAGTGTAACATTCTTCAGAAATTTACCCACGTGAAAAGAAAAAATATCTTCTGTATTCTTTCACAACATTATTTCCATACTATACTCTGATGTGTTATGGGGACATTCTAAATTAAAGGATATGTTCCATATGAATACTGTAGTGGTGGTGTAGTTTTTTAATTTTTTTTTTAATGGAATACAACACACGTTTTAAAATGATACTTTTCCCGAATACAATGTGCCAAAAGCAGTAGTAATGAAGGTGGCTGAAAGTCTGAGAAAACAGCCAATATGCTCATTGTCTCATTCACTCAACTACCTGATTATTTCAATTTATTCAATTTCCCCACCCCATTTTAATGAAAACAAGTGAAAGAATGACGTCTCATTTGTTTGGAGATTAAAGGAAACTTTCAGATAGTCATACATACTTCATTTATACAAGAAAAAAGAATGAGAATGCAAAAAATAACTGCCTTATGAAATTTGATGCAAGTAACGACTGAATGATGGCAAAACTACATTTCCTGGAATTACTCTTTCTTCCTTCTTTTGAAGCCTAGTAAAAAAAGAATCACTTGAACATAAATTACGCTTCCAGTACATAAAATGGTTCACTAGAAAGGTATATCGTGTGTTTAAATCAAGGTGTATAATTAGTATCATTATTTATTTGAGCTCTGACACATTTTAACCACTTATTCAATAAAATCTGTTCAATAAACATCAACTTCTTTTTTTCTTTTTTTATTTTAATGGAGCACAGTGGTTGTTAGTTAAAAAAACCAAAATCCAAAAAAACCAATAAATATTCTTGGCACACTAAAAGTTAATCAAATAATCATTTTTAGTCCAACTCTTCTGTCTGAAGAAAGTTCAGTAAAATCAACTTGTCATCCTGACAGTTTTACTAAAAGCTGAAAAAATAGCCCCATAAATTAAAAAGCGCCTTGGTTAAAATAAGACCATTTGTAAATCATATAGTGTAGCATTTTGGGGTGCTGGTATATAGTTATTCTATATGCACTATGTGAATTTCAATAAAAATTCCTATAATAAAATTATTTGTTGAGAAACTTTGTGTAAGATTTGTTTTCTTTAAAAGAACAGAATATGTGGGATTCAAGCATTTCATTCAACAGACCAATTATGTTTAGATTCTATCTAAATGTCTTTAAAAATTTCGTAGCTTTTCCAGAATTTTCCAGAAGGGTTGTTCAGCCTGGAGAAGAAAATACACCATGAAGACCTTCTTGCAGCCTTTCAATACTTAAGAGGGTTCCGTAAGAGAGAAAGGCGTTTTACCAAGGCCTGTAGTGACAGGACAGGAGGCAATGGTTTTAAACTGAAAAAGAGTAGGTTTTGATTGGACATAAGAGCTTTTTAAGTGGAGCATGGTGAGACACTGAAACAAGTTGCCCAGAGAACTTGTGGATGCCTCATCACTGGAAGTGTTCAAAGTCAGGTTGTATGAAGCTTTAAGCAACCTGATCTAGTGAAAGATGCCCCTGCCCATGGCAGAGGTGTTGGAACTGGACGAATTTTAAGATGACTTCCAACAGAAACCTTTGTTTGATTCTGTGATTCTGTGATTAACAGATAATACTTTAACTAATAGAAAACACTAACATCATTGCCAATATATGAGCAAACAGCATGACAGAAAACAAAGTAACAAAACTTTGAAAATTCACCCAGTCCATCTTCCTGATACGCAAATTGTATGATCTAAGATATCTTAAGCACTACTGGTACCAAACTTGCTTTTTTTTTTAAAAAAATGACATAAACGAGCAAAGAAGATTTTGCAGCCTACCTAAGCAATTCATACTAGTATTTGACTGTTCTTACCATTACAAGGTTATACTTAAAATACAATTGAAAACTTCCATAGTGCTGTATGTCATCATACTCTGTCATCCACATGAAGAACACCTTCACCTTTGCTGTTTAGATTTGAAAACTATTTTTGAAAGTGGGAATAAATGTGACAGTTATCTTTTCTTCTCAGATAAGTTCTAGCGACTGCTTACCATTTATGATTTGCTGCTTTGGAGTCTATGCTGTTGAGTTACTTCCTGCTAGAAGTATATCACACAAGGCAGAACAGAGATTTCCAATCATGATCTTACCAGTGGTGAATAAAAGACAGTTCTCGCAGGCAGCGAGCGCAAGGAAGGCGGAGGCCCTCCCCCAGCTCCCGAGGCAAGCTCAGGAAACTCATCTGCAGGAAGGAAGCTCAGCCATGGCACCCCACCGTCAGAAGGCTGCTTCTTCTCTGCTGGTCAGAAAGGAAGCCGCAACCCAAACTGAGGTCACTGGAAAGAATGCAGCTGTCCAGGTCTCTGGCTGCAGCGAGTGCCACCAGCTAGTGCCCTTGTCCTGTTACTGGACACCACTGAAAAGAGCTTGGCCCCATCCTCCTGACACCTACCCTTCAGGAATTTGTAAGCATTTATAAGGCCACCTCTCAGCCTTCTCTTCTTCAGGCTGAAGAAGTCCAGCTCCCTCAGCCTCTCCTCGTAGGAGAGATGCTCCAGTCCCCTCACCATCCTTGTAGCCCTCCGCTGGACCATCTCCAGTAGCTCTTCATCTTCTTGAATTGGGGAGCCCAGAACTGGGCACAGTACTCCAGATGAGGCCTCACCAGGGCAGAGTAGAAGGGGAGGAGAACCTCCCTCGACCTGCTG
Source organism: Opisthocomus hoazin (assembly GCF_030867145.1). Classification (NCBI taxonomy): domain Eukaryota; kingdom Metazoa; phylum Chordata; class Aves; order Opisthocomiformes; family Opisthocomidae; genus Opisthocomus; species Opisthocomus hoazin. The sequence continues at coordinate 58,414,717 of NC_134414.1, read as the reverse complement.
GCCACACTCCTCTTGATGCATCCCAGAATCCCATTGGCTTTCTTGGCAGCCAGGGCACACTGCTGGCTCATGGTTAACCTGTCATCCACTAGGACACCCAGGTCCCTATCCGCAGAGCTGCTCTCCAGCAGGTCCGTCCCAAGCCTGTACTGGTGCATGGGGTTGCTCCTCCCCAGGTGCAGGAAGCTGCATTTGCCCTTTGTCGAACCTCATCAGGTTCCTCTCTGCCCAACTTTCAGACTGTTGAGGTCACGCTGAATGGCAGCACAGCCTTCTGGTGTATCCACCACACCTCCCAGTTTGGCGTCTTCAGCAAACTTGCTGAGGGTACACTCGAACTCTTCATCCAGGTTGTTGATGAAGAAGTTGAACAAGGCTGGGCCCAGTACTGACCCCTGGGGGACACCACTAGTTACTGGTCTCCAACTAGACTCAGCACCGCTGATGACAACCCTCTGAGTTCTGCCATTCAGACAGTTCTCAGTCCACCCCACCGACCACTCATCCAGCCCACACTTCTTGAGCTTCCCTAGGAGGATATTACGGGAGACTGTGTCAAAAGCCTTGCTGAAGTCTAGGTAGACAACATCCATGGCTCTCCCTTCATCTACCCAGCCAGTCATGTCATCGTAGAAAGCTATTAGATTGGTCAGGCATGATTTCCCCTTGGTGAATCCATGCTGACTACTCCTGATATCCTTCATTTCTTCCACTTGCTTGTTGATGACCTCCGGGATAAGCTGCTTCATCACCTTTCCAGGGAAGGAGGTGAGGCTGACCAGCCTGTAGTTCCCTGGGTCCTCCTTCTTGCCCTTTTTGAAGATTGGAGTGACATTGGCCTTTCTCCAGTCCTCGGGCACCTCTCCTGTCCTCCAGGACCTCTCAAAGATGATGTAGAGTGGCTCAGCAATGACATCCGCCAGCTCCCTCAGCACTCGTGGGTGCATTCCATTGGGGCCCATGGATTTGTGGACGTCCAGATAACTTAAGCGATCCCTCACACAGTCCTCCTCGACCAAGGGAAAGTCATCCTCTCTTCAGGTTTCTTCTCTTACCTCCAGGGCCTGAGATTGCTGAGGGCCAGTCTTAGCACTGAAGACTGAAGCAAAGAGGGCATTCAGTAGCTCTGCCTTCTCTGCATACTCTGTCACCAGGACACCCGCCTCATGCAGCAGTGGCCCCATATGGTCCCTAGCCTTCCTTTTGCTGCTGATGTAGTTGAAGAAGCCCTTCTTGTTGTTTTTGACATCCCTTGCCAGCTTCAATTCCAGGTGGGCCTTGGCCTTCCTCGTGGCATCCCTGCATGCTCTGACCACATTCCTGTACTCTTCCCAAGTGGCCTGTCCCTCTTTCCACATTCCATGGACCTTTCTCTTCCACCTGATCTCCGCTAGAAGCTCCTTGTTCATCCATGCAGGTCTCGTTTGCTCGATTTCTTTCTCAGGGGGATGCATTGCTCCTGTGCATGGAAGAAGTGTTTTTTAAAGAGCGACCAGCACTCTTGGACCCCCCTGCCTTTGGGAGCCCTGGCCCACGGGATTCCTCTCAGTAGCTCCTTGAAGAGGCCAAAGTTAGCCCTCCTGAGGTCCAAGGTTTTGATCCTGCTTATCGCCCTGCTTCCTCCACGCAGGATCCTGAACTCGACCATTTCATGGTCACTGCAGCCGAGTCTACCTCCGACCTCCACATCCTCCACCAGTCCCTACTTGTTTGTTAATACAAGGTCCAGCACAGCACCTTTCCTTGTTGGTTCCTCCACCACTTGCATCAGAAAATTATCATCGATGCTCTGTAGGAACCTCTTGGATTGCACCTGCCTAGCTGTGTGGTCTTCCACAGGCAGTGGAAGCAGGCACCGGCTTCCTGGGAAGAGTACAGGGAAGCTGCCCGCTTGTGTAGGGATGGGGTCAGGAAGGCCAAGGCACAGCTTAATCGAACTTGGCAAGGGATGCAAAAAATAACAAGAAGGGCTTCTACAGGTATGTCAGCCGGAAAAAGATGGTCAAAGAAAGCGTATCCCGCTCATGAGCGAGACCGGCAAACTAGTAACAGCAGATGAGGAGAAAGCTGAGGTACTCAACAACATTTTTGCCTCAGTCTTCACTGGCAACCTCTCTCCTCAGCCCTCCCGAGTCGATGGATGGCATGAAGGAGACCAGGAGGGTAAAATCCCTTCAGCTGTAAGTGAAGACCAGGTTCAGGACCTCCTGAAGAACCTAAACATACAGAAGTCCATGGGACCTGATGAAATGCATCCCAGAGTCCTGAGGGAACAGGCTGATGTAGTTGCCAAGCCACTCTCCATGACATCTGAAAAGTCATGGCAGTCAGGGAAAGTTCCCAGTGACAGGAAAAAGGGAAACATTGTGCCCCTTTTGAAAAAAGGTAGGAAGGCAGACCCTGGTAACTACCTACCTGTCAGCCTCACCTCTGTGCCTGGGAAGATCATGGAACAGATCTTCCTAGAAGATATCCTAAGGCACATGGAGGCCAGGGAGGCGGTTCGAGACAGCCAGCATGGCTTCACCAAGGGCAAGGCCTGCCTCACCAACCTAGTGGCTTTCTATGATGGTGTAACAACAAGGGTGGAGAAGGGAAAACCAATGGACGTCATATATCTGGATTTTTGTAAAGCCTTTGACATGGCCCCCCACAACATCCTTCTCTCTAAATTGGAGAGCCATGGATTTGATGGGTGGACTGTTTGGTGCATAAAGAATTGGTTGGATGTTTGCATCCAAAGAGTAGTGGTCAATGGCTCAATGACCAAATGGAGACCAGTGATGAGTGGAGTCCCTCAGGGGTCCGTACTGGGATATATTTATCAATGACGTGGACAGCGAGGTCGAGTGTACCCTCAGCAAGTTTGCAGATGACACCAAGCGGAGTGGTACCGTTGAGACACCAGAAGGACGGGATGCCATCCAGAGTGACCTGGACAAGCTGGAGAGCTGAGCCTGTGTGAACTTCATGAGGTTCAACAAGGCCAAGTGCAAGGTCCTACATCTGGGTCAGTGTAATCCCTGGTATCAATACAGGCTGGGGGATGAAAGGATCGAGAGCAGCCCTGCCGAGAGGAACTTGGGGGTACTGATAGACGAAAGGCTGGACATGAGCTGGCAATGTGCGCTGGCAGCCCAGAGGGCCAACCGTCTCCTGGGCTGCATCAAGAGAACCATGGCCAGCAGGTCGAGAGAGGTGATTCTGCCCCTCTACTCTGCTCTGGTGAGACCTCATCTGGAGTCCTGCGTTCAGCTCTGGAGCCCTCAGCACAAGAAGGACATGGAACTGTTGGAGCGGGTCCAAAGAAGGGCTACAAAAATGATGTGAGGGCTGGAGCACCTCTCTTATGAGGACAGGCTGAGTGAGTTGGGCTTGTTCAGCCTGGTGAAGAGAAGGCTGTGGGGAGACCTGATTGCAGCCTTTCAGTACTTAAAGGGAGCCTATAGGAAAGATGGGGACAATCTTTTTAGTAGAGACAACAGTGACAGGACGAGGGGTAATGGTTTTAAACTAAAACAGGGTAGGTTTAGGCTAGATATAAGAAAGCAATTCTTTACAATGAGGGTTGTGAAACACTGGAACGGTTTGCCCAGAGAGGTAGTGGAGGCCCCATCCCTGGAAACATTCAAGACCAGGTTGGACAGGGCTCTGAGCAACCTGATCTAGTTAGCGGCGTCCCTGCTCGCTCGGGGGGGGGGTTGAACTAGATGACCTCTAGGGGTCCCTTCCAACCCAAAACTTTGTATGATTCTATGATTCTATGAAAAGGTTTATCTGTAGCTGGAAATATTATTAACTGAAAAATGAAAGATGTCACCTTTCATACTCCTACCTTTTGTGTTCATTTGAGCCTACTAGTATTCCCATAGTGGTTTTTGAGAGCCAATATAATATTTGGCGCCTGAACTTCTGTGTGTCTCCTCAAAACGGTTGCTGTTTAAATTCACAGTGGAAGTGACTTGGTAAGAAAAGTGTAGATTCATTAAGCCAAGCCATGAGTCTGACATTTATTTAATGACATGATCTTGATTAAAGCTGAAACAGAAATATTTATTTGTAGTTTACATAAATTAATGCATTTCCTGATGAAATAACTTGTTAATTGTTAATATTTGGGACCGTCAGAAAGCAATGATTGCTTCTATTTTTCTGATTTTGTCAAAGGTATACTGACAAATAAAAGTCTCAGAATCCTTAAGTATAAGATTTCATTAATCAAGATAATCTTATCTAAAGAATTAAAAGTAAAAGTTGCTTTTTGTAAAATCCTGTGACATATGATGACGGTTGACTAGAAAAGAAATCCAAAAAAACTAACATATTAAACAAAGAAAACAATTTGTAGAAGTTCTAAGAAATCTTAAGTACATAATCCAGCTTCATATTTTTATCTATATTTCAGAAACTTTACTATCTATTAAAATAATATCATAAGAATTTCTTTTAAAATGGCTTGTGGATCTATATTGGCTTGTGGATTGATATTCTGTCAGAATCTAAACATATGGGTAATTTCCTAATGAAAACTGTCTCATTAAATGGAATAAATCTTCCACAGATATAACTACTACTTAATGCAGGGCACAAACAGATAAAAGTGAATTCAAACCCATGTCTGTCTCATCTAGTAGTGTATATGCTAAATGTACAGAATGAAAGGATCAGGGATTTTGGGATCAAAGTTACCAAAATTAGCATTGCTCAAATAAGAAAAATACTTATCTAAGTAAAACCTTACAAAACTCATATCCAGCCAGAATAGTTATTTAATATACAACCATAAGAAATAAACATTAAGAAACAGATCTGAAGTACTCTATGCATTCCTAAATTTTTTGAGATTTCTTAACTACCTTTGCAACATAAATCCTGTATTATGTGATCTCTTCAGCATTGATGACGCTGCATTTGGAGTACTGGGTCCAATTCTGGACTCCCCAGTACAAAAGCGACATGACTTTACTGGAGAGAGTCCAACTCAGGGCCACAAAGATGATTAAAGAACTGGAGACTCTGACATGAGGAGAGGCTTAGAGAGTTCAGCCTGGAGAAGAGAAGGAAGAGAAGCGAAGGCTCAAGGGAGATCTTATCTATGTGTATAAACACCTTATGGGATCTAACGAAAACAAGGGAGCCAGACTCTTTTCAGTGGTGCCCACTGACAGGAAAGGGTCAATGGGCAAAAACTGAAATGCATGAAATTCCATCTGAACACAAGAAAGTACTTCGTTACTGTGAGGAAATTCAAACACTGGAACAAGTTGCCCAGAGAGGTTGTGGAGTCTCCATCCTTGGAGATATCAAAAACTTGAATGGACTTGGTCCTGTGCAACATTCTGTAGCTGACCGTATTTAAGCAGGGGACGGGAGCAGATGATCTCAAGAAGTCCCTTCCATGCTGGATGGTTCTGTGATTCTGTGTGATTCTGTTATCTCTCTATTGCAATTAAATAGCGATGGAGGTTTTGAGAAAATAACTAGCCTAAGTGAAGGCAGAGAGAGATCAGAGACAAGTGATGTTAAAATCATACACCTCTCCTTAGTTCCTAGTGAAAGAAAACCACAAACAGCTTTGTCTTATTCTTTGTCTTGGACTAATATGGGTTTGGTACAATGAGAAAAAATGATAAATCCTAACCCTCTGATTCTCTGACAGTGGTGAATTAATAAGTGCTGTTTTAAAAAATCATGTGGAATAACATTTATAGGATATAAGTATTAGACACACAAAACTATTCCCATGAGAAGTCTACAATGCAAAAAAAGAGACAGAAACTCTTTGAACAAAGGCAGTTTATGAATTCCTGACACTGTTTAAAAGATTTAGACAGCCTGCACATTCACTTAGGGTGTAATTCCCTCTGTGATAACCCATCAGAAACCTATAAAGCATTTAACTCCCACTTACAGTCTATTATTTTAAGTTTTTAAATGGGACTTCAAAACTGTCTGTGCATCACTCTGATAATCTTTGCCAGGACATAGGGCCTGATTAACAGGCTGATTCACGTGGATGTACTTCTGTATCCAGCAAAGTGATTTAATGGAGCTTAGCATAGACCCAGAGACATCCATTACAGATGCATCAGCCTGAGAGAATCAGGGACTTATTCTTCTGAAAAAGTAATTTTCTCACAGACATAATGACTGCTGAAGTTCTGGATGGACTTCTAATGGAGAATATATTTTTCTATACTCCCTGAAAAGGTAACAATAATAATCCATCATCTATTGATTTTAATAGGTACCATAATCTGTATTTATGTGATGTGGCAAATACTTCTGATAATCACGTGGTATTTTTTTAATAAGAAAAATCCTCACATTTCCCAGCTGTGTTAAGTATTGTATCTCATCTTCTTTTATTAACTAATAATCTAACTAATATTACAAATTCATTCCTTAATATCACAGAAAAATCAGACAGCTAATACCTGGGAAGCCAAAGTAGTAGAAAGCTTTCCTCCTCCTTCCCCCCCCCGCCAATTAATTAAGATACAGGTTTTCTCCTGTACTTTCGTTTTGCTGTGATTACTCTTCCTTTCTGTGTGGACTTTCTGTGAAGAAACATCCTTCACTCAGATAAAGTTCAGGGGCAGTTGGTGTTAAATGTTTACAGCAGTGTTAATACTACTCAGAGATGCATTTCCCCTCACCCTACAACCACCCCAGAGGTCATTAAAATGAAAGAAAAGGGTTGGGATTATTTTTTATTCCTGGCAATAGCCTAGGGATAATGTGGCCTGCCCATTTCTGTGTACGGTGGAGTGTTTAGGAAATGATTCAGCCTTCATGAAAATGAAAAGCAGACCCATGAGGAAGTATAAGCTTATATACATGATATGTCATCTACCTTCAGAGGTCCGTATATCGGTTTATTGCACATGTGCTATTTAACAGACTTCAAGTTGTAACTGGGAAAAGTGTTACACCTCTATTGATCACTGATTTATTGCAGGGTGAAATTCTAAAGGCAAAGTTTTCCAAATTGGATATCTAGAGCTAAATTAGTAGATCAAAGTGCAGATATCTCAAAGTCTTGATGTCCAGAAAGTGAAAGAACCCGAAGTAATGACCTTTGATTTAAATGTCATCCAAACAATTGAGGAAACTGTTTGCCTTTTTCTGTAAATTATACAAATAAAGAACAGCCAAACATTTATCTGTTTCCAGAAAAAGTCTATGTAATTGTAAAATATTATGGTTTTCCTTTTGATGACATTTATTTAATAACTCAAATTAATACTCCTTCCTTTTTCAAGCAAAAAATACATGCAAATGTAGCACACATTTTCTGTATCTGTGTATAAGATGAAACCCTTAATGATCAATATGCAATAAATTAAAGAATCAGTATGTAATATTTTTACATCAATTTATGGTACAGATATACCTTAAAAGCAGAAGGGAAATTCAGCATTGTGTGTTGTGTTTCCCAGGAAAGTTTTTATTGGACACTTTGCTTTGCTGATTTCCCAATTTGTCTTCCCTCTGCAGAACTGTTTAGTGCCAACCTGTTGGCCCAGTTGCCAAGATAGTACCTCAAAGTACACAACATTTCCTGGTGTTTATTAATTATTTTTTGTTGGTTTTAGTGAATTCTTTTGATAGAAAGAATTAATCAGGTGATTTTATTGAAGCAATTAAAAGCAACAAGAATTTTTCCAGTTGTCTTTCTTCCAGAAAAACACAAAACCTATAAACAGCAAAACACACCTGTTCACTTCTTTGTTCAGTTTGTCAACATCTGGCTCAGCAAAATAGCTCTTCAGACACCAGTGATTGCATTGTACAGGAGGTCTAGTTATCCGAGCACAGGCATCTAATTTAAGTGAGATATCACAGCTGACTTCAGGTCTGCTCGTGAAGGGCAGGGTCATTTATGCCTGGTGACGCAACTTCTAGACCTAGTTAAATGTTTCAGATATGCTCAGGTATCTCAAATTATAGTAGATTCATCTGTCTGAACCAATTAGCCAATTGATTTGAATGATGTGCTCATGCATATGTGCCAACGTACCTGTATATAGTCTGGAGCTGAACTTCTAAACTGTAAATCCTTAAATTTAGATGTATGACTCTAGAACTGAATCCAGAATAAAATTTTCTTGTACAACTAAAATGTCTAAACTCTGAGTTCATATATGAAATTTGCATCATTCATATGTAAAACCAGTTGAAATGATGGCAGGTCAGGATTAATCTACGTGTAGCTCAAAGCTGTTAGAAAGAAGTGTGAAAAGGACATCTGTGAAAAAGTTAATGTGTTTTCTAACACCAATGTTTTCTGGGTCTAAAGGAGTCTGAAAATCCAATTTTATTCTTCAGTGCAAAGAAGTAAAGTCCTGATTTGGTCCTGTTTCATTAGATTCTGCAGTTTATTAGAAGTATGTTTGCTTGATGTCGAAGTTAATTATTCTAAGCTCCTTTTGTAATCACTGGAGAGAAATACATATTTCTTCAAATAAAAGTATCTAAAATAGGTCAGCTGCATCCGACCCTCTAAGTGCCTGTTAGCAGGACTATTTCAGATATAGATTCTGTGCTGTGTACACCTATTAGGTGAGACTAATCCACCTTGTCAATTTATGTTTGTTTTATAGGAATAATCCACTAAGAATCTGAGTTAATCTTTTCCTTTTAGTATCTCAAAGGAAATGGAAACCAGATTATGTTACTTTTTACCTTCTTGAGAATTTTAAGTTCAACATGGCAAGAGGGAAAAGAGTATTTTGTAAAACTGCAGGGAAATATTTTGACATATGAATGAAATTATGCTTCGTAGTGTCAGAATGGTGTTGAACGATGTTGGGGTTTTTTTTTGAGATAACCAAAATTTGCTTCCAACAGTCCAGCAATCTATAAAAATGCTTTTCACTTGTTTTGGTGTGATTCTGAAGATCTGTAACAAATATTTGTTCTCAGTGAAGCTGATATGAGTTGATGTTATGTTATAATTTATATGTAAAAGCAGTATTTTTCTAAATCAGGATTTTAAGTGTTTTGATCTAACAGCTGTTCCCACATGTTTTGTTTTCAAATATACATGAAAAAGTAAATGAATATGGAAATTTACATTAGTAATTTTTATCTTCCATTTTTCTTAAAGAAAACAAACAGATAAATGAAAAATACCTCTAAGCTCACCAAGGAAAGAAATTGGAGCTCTTCTAGTTTGTTCTTGAAGTAGACTGAAGTATTCTTTTTCCTTATTGTATGTTAACCCTCAATAAGCAAGAATAGCCAACTTATGTTCCCAGTGTAGTAGCAGAAGACATTGTCAGAGGCTGACTCCTACATTAGATATAAATTTTCTTGCATATTCCTTCCCACGTCTACATTAATATGCTGAGGGTGACAAGATGACTATTTTATTCAGCTAGATTACTGAATCAGCCTGTATGAATCCAAACCTGAGAATCCAGGCCTGCATTTTCACATGGATGCTGCCAGTATGTCGTGGTTCAAACCCAGACAACAACTAAGCCCTATACAGCTGTTAGCTCACTCCTCCTGCAGGTGGATGGAGGGAATAAAATTGGAAGGGTAAAAGTGAGTACAATCATTGGTTGAGATAAGAACAGTTTAATAACTGAAATATAATAATAATAATAACAATAATAATAATAATAGTAAACATAAAAAGGAAAAGAATAAAGAGAGAAATAAAACCCAGGAAAGCCGAGTGATGTAAATGAAAACAATTGCTCACCAAAAACTGCCCGATGCCCAGCCAGTCCCTGAGCAGTGATCCTCCCACCAACGTTCCCCCTAGAGTTAATTTACTTCATAGTAGCTAGCATGGGTCTGTGCTTTGGATTTGTATTGGAAACAGTGTTGATAATTCAAGGATGTTTTAGTTACTGCTGAGCAGTGCTTTCACAGACTCAAGGCCTTTTCTGCTTCTTATACCACCCCACTAGGGAGTAGGGTGGGGGTGTACAAGAAGTCGGCTGGGGACACGGCCAGGGCAGCTGACCCCAACTGACCATAGGGATATTCCATACCATGAAACATCATGATCAGTATATAAATTTGGGAGAAAAAGAAGGAAGGGGGTGGATGTTTGGGGTGACGGCATTTTTCTTCCCAAGTAACCATTATACGTGATGGAACCCTGCTTTCCTGAAGATGGCTGAACATTTGCCTGCTGATGGGAAAGAGTGAATGTATTCCTTGCTTTGCTTTACTTGCATGCGTGGCTTTTGCTTTACCTATTAAACTGTCTTTATCTCAGCCCATGAGTTTTCTTACTTTTACCCTTCTGATTCTCTCCTCCATCCCATCGGGAGGGAGTGAGCGAGCAGCTGTGTGGTGCTTAGCTTCTGGGTAGTGTTAAACCACAACACACCATATGAATCTCACCTGTCTAGTTTGGAGAACAGCAGGCTGAGGGGCAACCTCAGTGCTCTGTACAGGCTCCTGAGGAGTGAAAGTGGACAGGGAGGTGCTGAGCTCTTCTCCCTGGTATCCAGTGACAGGATGCATGGGAAGAATGGGTCAAAGCTGCCTCAAGGAAGGTTAAAACTGGATATTAGGAAACATTTCTTTACAGAGACAGTGGTCAAACACTGGAACAGTCTTCTTAGAGGGGCGGCTGATGCCCCAAGCCTGCCAGTGCTTAAGAAGCATTTGGATGATGCCTGTAGTACTGTGCTTTAACTTTTGGTCAGCTCTGAAGTGTTCAGGTAGTGCGACTAGATGATCTTTTTAAGTCTCTTTCGACTGAAGTGTTATATTCTACACACAATGACTGATTGGGAAGACAGATGTCATAACTCCAAAAGACCCCCTCTTCCTCCTTCTTCCCTCTGATTTACTGCTGAGTATGACATCATATGCTATGCGACATCCATCTTGTCATTTGGGGTCAGCTGTCCCAGCTGTGTTCCCTCCCAAGCTCTTGTCCACCCCCAGTCTACTCGCTGGTCGGGCAGTGTAAGAAGCTGCCCAGCGTTTAGCTGGGATAGGGTTAATTTTCACAAGAAACCAGGAGGGGACACAACCAGGACAGCTGACCAAAATTGGCCCAACCAACGGGCTATTCAATACCATGTAATATCATGCTTGGTGTTGAGTGGGGAAACTGGCCAGAGGGAGGTTAATTGTGGCTCAGGAGCACACTGTGCATTGGGTGGTGAGAGAGAGCTTCTCTGTGTATTCCCTTGTTTTTGTATATTCTTATCAGTATTGTTGACAACAACTTTTCATTTTGTTTGCTGTTGTTATAACTGCGTTTATCCCAACCCAGAAGTTTTGCCTTTTTCTTCTGATAACAGGACTGTATGGTCTTTTGTTGCCAGCTGGGGCTAAACCACGATAGAAGCAGAAAAGACCTTGACACTGTGCAAGTACTGCTCAGCAATAATGAAAACTTACTTGTGTTATCAACACTGTTTTGGTCACAAATCCAAAATAACACACCATACAAGCTACTATGAAGAAAATTAGCTCTATCCTAATCAAAAACAGTACAATGTGCGTGTGTGGAAGTCTCAGTGCCTCAGCATCTGGAGAAGAGGCAATGGGCCATAGGGGTCTATAGATCTATGTGTGAGAAACAGGAGAGATGGGCTGTATGTTTCCCTTGGGAACATCCATCCTGTGCTGTATGGAATTCACTAGTGAACTTCAAGGCAGTGTAGTAAGCAAGTAGCTGACAAGAAAGTATAGAAGCCAGATACTGGGGAGACCACAAGTCTAGGAGCTTGATAATGGAGTGGGGTTTTGAATCTTGGGGCCTCGTACATTTCCGTGCCAGCAAGTTGAGAGATCTGGGTATCTGGGGTCAACTATTGGGTAGACTGAATGTCTATAATTTCTATTGTATATAAATATGTATACCTGTAATGGATAGGTGTTCTGTCAGCAGACTTCAACCTTGATTAGTGGAGAGGAGAAAGCTATCAGCCCACACATGCTTGTGTGAGTGTTGTCTTTTCTGTCCGTGTTGATCCCTGAGGCTAGCCGTGTGTATGTGTATTGCATGTCTGTGTATTCATGCATGTGTGGATATCAGAAATTTGTGCTCATCCTGGTCACTGGCTGGGTCCGTGTGCATGGAGACACAGCAGCCTCATACTCATTGGGCTACTGGATTCAGCAACCTCTAACACTTACACTGCTGAAGCTGTCAAAAACCTTATTTTTATACAGCCTGCTCCCCCTCACTACCTCACTTTTGACAGCAGAGGAAAACGAGGAAAATGATAAACCATATGTCTGATTCCAGGATTTTTATTGTGTGCATCACCAAGATTTCTAAATTAAGTCTAAAAAAGCAGGTCATTAGCTGAATGCTATCTAGTTCTTTCATCCTTGGTGCATAAGACCTGGCTAAAGAATATAATTTTATTTGTAAAAGTGGCCTATTTTCGTTCTGCTCCAAAATAAAAGAATACTGTGAGAAACCTCATAACTGTTGCTCTCTCATGTCCCCAGAGTACAGTCTCCCTCCAGAAATTCCATGAACAGTAGGGTTGTACTGCAGAGAGCTTACTGCCTCTGGCATGACCATGTTTCCCGTTGGGATTCAGTGAAGTGAACTGGAAGAGAATGAATGAATTGGGCACAATGACGATGTACTCCTGGTGAGTGCATTCATAGACAAGGCACAGCAGTCAAAAGCATTCTTTCCAGGCATAGCAAGAAAGAATGAATCTATTAGGGGTTGGAGGAATATTTTTTCTTCATCTTCCCTTAGGATAAACACAGAGACATTTCCATAATGTATAGAAATGGGGAAAGGCATTTTTCATAAGGATGCTTTCCTACAAGATCTTACAAGATTATTACAGTCACAAAAATCAAATGCTGATTGTTTGCATCTCTTCAATAAAGAAGGCAAATATCTCCAATGAAAAGCTATCTATCACTCCCCTCTTTTCTTCTAAATTTATGTTTTAAGTATCTTCAAAAAGACTGTCATCAGAATTCATCTAATGGTCTTCACTAAAAAGATAACATCCTTGCAATTCCATTATTATTCCTTTGGGAGGAGGGAAAGGCTCTATACATGTGTATATGAAAACTACATTTATTTATATTTGATACCACGAAAAGCGCCTTTGATGTGATGAGGACTCTTTCTCAGAAGTAAATTACTTTTTAGTAATACTAATTAAACCTTCAATGACACAGAGAATTCACCTTAAAGGATAAAGTTATTTACAAAACACTCAGAAAATCGCTATAATCTGAAATCTGTTGCTTTCTCAGAATATAAGAATCAAAAACTTTCACATGAATATGTTACTGGCATCATTTGTTCTTTAAAATTGGATGTTTCAAGGAAGTTCATAGAACAATAGAATAGTTTGAGTTGGAAGGGACTTTAAAGATCATCTACTCCCAAACCCCCTACCACAGGCAGGGACACCTTTCACTAGACCAGGTTGCTCAAAGCTCCATCTGACCTGGCCTTGAAAATTTTCAGGGAGGGGTCAGACACAACTGCTGTGGGCTACCTATTCCAGTGCCTCACAACCCTCATAGGAAAGAATTTCTTTCTTATAACCAATTTAAATCTACACTGTTTTAGTTTAAAGCCATTAGCCTGTTTTCTGTTACTACATGTCTTTGTAAAAAGTCCATCTCCAGCTTTCTTTTAGGCCCCCTTCAAGTACTAGAAGGCTAGATGATCTCCCCAGAACCTTCTCTTCTCCAGCCTAAACAGCCCAAACTCTCTTAGCCTTTCGTCATTCGAGAAGTGTTCCAGCCCTCTGATCATTTTTATGGCCCTTCTCTGGACTTGCTCCAACAGGTCCATGTCTTTCCTGTGCTGAGGGCTCCAGTGCTGGAGGCAGTACTGCAGATGGGGTCTCAGCAGAACGGAGGAGAGAGGCAGAATCACCTCCCTTGACCTGCTTGCCGCTGTTCCTGTGATGCAGCTCAGAATACTGTTGGCCTTCTGGGCTGTGACCACACACTGGCAGCTCCTGTTGAGCTTCTCATCTACCAGCATTCCCAAGTCATTCTCCTCAGGGCTGCTCTCAATCCATTCTCTGCCCAGCCTGTATTTGGGCTTGGGATTGCCCTGACCGATGTGCAGGACTTTGCACTTGACCTTGTTGAACTTTATGAGGTATGCATTCCTTCCCGTCAGCATGTCAACTGGACCACACAGCTTGGTGTCGTCAGATACTTGCTGAGGGTGCACTCAATCCCACCGGCTGTGATGCCGACAAAGATGTTAAAAAGCACTGGTCCCAATACACACCTCTGAGGAACACCACTCATTACTGCTCTCCACTTGGACATTGAACTGTTGACCGCAATTCCTTGAATGCGACCATACAGCCAATTCCTTTTCCACCGAGTGGTCCATCCAGCAAATCCACGACCATACAGCCAATTCCTTTTCCACCGAGTGGTCCATCCAGCAAATCCATGTCTCTCCAATTTAGAGACAAGGATGCTGTGTGGTACAGTGTCGAATCCTTTGCACAAATCTAAGTAGACGACATCAGCTACTCTTCTGTTATCCACCAAAGCTGTAACTTTGTCACAGAAGGCCACTTAATTTGTGAGGCACAATTTGCCCTTAGTGAAGCCATGTTGGCTGTCATCAGTCACCTCTTTATTTTCCGTGTGCCTTAGCATAGTTTCCAGGAGGATCTGCTCCATGATCTTGCCAGGTACAGAGGTGAGACTGACTGGGATGTAGTTCCCTGTGTCTTCCTTTTTACCCATTTTAAAAATGGGGGTTATATTTCTCGGATTACAGTCACTGGAACTGCATGATTCCCAGTTGATGGTATATATTTTGGTAGAACAATAGGTTCATTAATTGCAACAGTAATAGTATTAGTGCAAATATTCCAGTTAATGTAGAATGTTTCATAGTAATTGGTTGATGTATTCGCCAAGTCACTCCCTACGATATAGCAGAAGTCATGGCAGTCAGGTGAAGCCCCTGGTGACTGGAAAAAGGGAAACATTGTGCCCACTTTTAAAAAGAGTAGAAAGTGCCAACCTGTCAGCCTCAGCTCTCTGCTAAGCTATGCTCAGGCACATGGAGGACAGGGAATTAATTCAAGACAGCCAGCATGGCTTCAGCAAGAGCATGTCCTGCCTGACCAACCATGTGGCTTTCTATGATGGAGTGACTCCATCAGTGGACAAGGGGAGAACTATGGATGCGATCTATCTGGACTTCACTAAAGCCTGCGACACAGTCCCCCACAACATCCTTCTCTCTAAACTGGAGAAATGTGGATTTGATGGGTGGACTGTTTGGTGAATGAGGAATTGGTTGGAAGGTTCCACCCAGACTGTGATGGTCAACGGCTCAATGTCCAAATGGATGCCTTTGACAAGTGTTGTCCCTCAGGGGTCCGTACTGGGATTGGTGTTGTTTAACATTTTCATCAATGACTTAGAAAGATCGAGTGCACCCTCAGCAAGTTTGCAGATGACACCAAGTGGAGTGGTGCAGATGACACACCTGAAGGACAGGATGCCATCCAGAGGGACCTGGACAAGCTGGAGAAGTGGGCCTGTGTGAACCTCATGAGGTTCCACAAGGCCAAGTGCAAAGTCCTGCACATGGGTTGGGGCAACCCCCTCTATCAACGCAGGCTGGGGGATGAAGGAATTGTGAGCAGCTCTGCGAAGAAGGAATTGGAGGTGTTGGATGGCCAGAAACTCAGCATGACCTGGCAATGTGCACCTGGAGTCCAGAAGTCCAACTGTATCCTGAGGTGCTTCAAAATAAATGTGGCCAACAGGTCAAGGAAGGTGATTCTGCCACTTTGCTCCTTTCTGGTGAGACTTCACCTGAAGTATTGCACCCAGCTCCGGAGCCCTCATTACAGGAAAAGTCATGGAGCTTTAGGAGCAGGTGCAGAGGACAGCTGCAAAAATGATTATAGGGCTGGAGCATCTCCTATATAATTAAAGACTAAGAGAGTTGGGATTTGTTCAGCCTGGAGAAGAGAAGGCTCTAGCGAAATCTTACTGTGGCCTTTCAGTAATTAAAGTGGGCTTATAAGAACTATGGGGATGGACTTTTTAGCAGAACTTGTTTCAATAGAACAAGGAGTAATTGCTTTAAACTAAAAGAGGGTACAATTATAGTAGATAAAAAAAGAATTTTTTTTACAATGAGAGTGGTGAAAGACTGGCACAATTTGCCCAGAGAGGTGGTAGATGCCTCACGCCTGGAAACATTCAAGGTTAGGTTGGATGGGGCTCTAAGCAACCTGATATAGTTTAAGTTGTCCCTGCTTATAGCAGGATGGGTGGACTTGATGACCTTTAAGGGTCCTTCCCAATCTAACCTATTCCACGGTTCTATGATAGTATAAAAAGGAAAAGTTCTCCTGGACTAATGATGATGGCTACTTTTATCCACTCCAAATTCTAGATCACTTCCTGAAAGCTCTGCCAAAATGTGTGCCAACATTTTCTTCAGAGTACTGTGAGGGACTTTCACAAAAGGTGGAGTTGCTTTGATGTCTGTAGCAGGCACTGAAAGTTGAATTAGACAGTTCAGTGATGCAGAATAACTCTACTTTCTCTCCTCTGGTAGATGTGTTTCCCTGGAGCTGAAACAGGTGATGTCTAGTCAAATAATTTCCTCATTCATCACAAATACAACAGATATGTGGCTCAAATCTAGAGTATTATTTTTTTGACACATGTTGTGGTTACTCAACATGATCTGAATACTGGAGGTTATAATTCAATTCAAGAATTATTTTACTTTGAAAATATTAGCATTAATATCATCAAACTTATCTTTCAGTTTGTGCTGGTTTTAGTTAAAACAGAACAGATTCTATTTTAGTGAATCTTCCTAACAGTTCAGTTAAAGAATCACAGAATCACAGAATGGTAGGGTTTGGAAGGGACCTCTGTGGTTGGTTGCATATTTTACAGACAGTGTCACTCCAAAGCTGGTAACACCTAATGTTTATAGTCTTGCTGAGCTAACGGTAGGAATGGCAGGCAGAAGAAGCTCCCTGTTTATCATTATTACTATGGCAGCCAAGGTCACTGATGGACCAATTAGGTCCCTCAAGTGAGGTGTCGTAAAGGGTTGTACTTGCAGGGAGAGGTCAACAGAACAGGTGACACAACATTGGTCAACTAGGTATTCCATGCCATATATGTCATACTCAGTTTAAAGCTAGGGGATCATGAGGGTCTCCCTCTCTTTGTCTATGGCAGGCTTCTGAACAGAACCCTGCTCCTTGTCCTGCCTGTGATCCTGATCCAGATTCTGATCTGTGCATTCCTGAGTCCAGTTCCTGTCTGCTGCTGAGGCCAGTCTGGGACTTCCTGGTGCTGCCTGGCAGCTGCTGGTGGTATGCCAGCACGCCGGCACCCAGCTCTGGGAAACTCAGTGTCAGTTTTGTATACTTTCCTCATTTCTCTTATTATTAATATTATTAGTGTTATTAGTGTTATTAGTAAAGCTATTTTAATTTCTAATTTGTAAGTCTCTCTCCTATTTCCTCCTTTTTCCCTTCCTGTGGTGGGACGGTAGGGGTTAACAGAGAGCATCTGCCACTGTTTATTGCTACCCTGCTCTAAATGGTGACAGTTTCTCTTGAACGTGTTACATAAAAAAAATGTATACAAACAAAGGCTATTCTTACAGATCTATGTAAAACGGTTTGACAGTTTCCAGATATTTTCCCCTTTTTGTTTCCCTCGCTCTATCACATTTCCTCTGCTGCTTCTCACTTCCATAGTCATGAAACTGAAAAGTCCAGAAAGGTTTATCTACCCTGCAGTTTCAAGAAAGAGTTCTGTTCCTTCAAACCACATTAGAAGTACAAAAGATAAAAAAAAAAACCCAAAACATGCACGGTATTGAGTCTGAATAGCAGGAAACTACTTATCCTTCCCAAACAACCCATAACCCCAAATTAATTTGACTGTGCTTCAGTTAACTGTAATCCAATGCCTAGTAATGTTGCCACATAACTGCATAATCTTGACTTAAATTCCTGGGAAAAGTTATTGAGTTGTGAAAAGGATCTGTGATAAAATATGTAGACTACATACTTGCAAGATACAAAAAGTAAAATTGCAGAGAAGGTAAGATTGTTGCTGTGAGGAAAACTGGAAGGTCAAGCACTCCAGGCAAAACCCAGTGATATTGAAAGGGAAAACCAAAAGATTCCAGGGCTGACAACTCAGCAATATCCAGGATCAAATTGCTTCAAGGACCTTCTTTCCCTGTGTGACAGCTGCCTTAGTCAGTAAAGAGTCACCATAGATCTCACTGGGTTGGTAAGCATAACAGTGCTGAACCTTCTAGCTCATTAGTCCCAACTACGTATATAGCCAGTAAGTAATTAGATTTTTCTTTTAATTTATGCATAACCTATTCACATAGTCTCTTAGTAGAAGTGGCCAAAAAAAGCCCAGTGTGGGAGGGTCACAAGGTTAGTAGAAGTCAAATAAATATTTATTTGTATCAAGATAAAAATGTTAAAGAGGTAATACACCTGTAAGAAATGAGGAGGGATATAAAATCAATGTGTTTATGAAATAGCTGAGCTAATGAACTGCTTTATTAAATCAGTATTTAACAAGGAAAAATAAATGAGAAGGGTATGCAGAATTCCAGAACGATAAAGACTTTGTTAATTTATAATTTGATAAGAAGATGTTGAGGGAGTACAATCCACCTGGCCTGGAATGTCTGTATTCCTTCATCTCAAAGGCTATTGAACTGCTATCAATTCTTTCTGAAAATCATAGAGAGGTGACAAGAAACCTCTTAGTTTCTGGTGGAAAATCAGAGGCTGGGTGTTATTTTCAGTAATTTTTTACTAATGGTTAGAATTCACTGTTAATGACACTTCTCAGTGCGTCAGCACCGTAGAAAGTAATGCAGTGCCTGTTAGCAATGAGTGCACTGACTACTTGTATACTAGCTCAAATGGTAAACAGTAGCATGTACAAGAAACTGAGATTTCAAGAATTATTTTTCAATATTATGACCTTTGATTATTTGGACTAGTGGTTCATGAAAGTGTATGTAAGGGGGACAAAGGAGTCCTTTATTGGTTATTGCTGTACAGAAAACATAGAAGAGCCACACTTTCACTATAAAAAGACAACAGTCCAGAGATCAGATCACTCTGTTAGGATGACAGAACTTCAGATCCAGGTGCTGGGTGAGGTAAGAAGCATGCTTCAACTGAGAAAAATCATACCTTGGAGATAATTAAATAAGTATAAATAGATATATATTGAAAGGAACAGCAGTGCAGTTAATGAGCATTTTTAGTTTAAACAAGCATGGCACTCATTTGACTGTTCTGGTTATTCTAGTATGTCTGACTTTCTACAATTTCAATCTTTATTAGTCCTTACGTATGCATCACAGAATTTTAAACTATGAACCTTGCAATAAATTCGGTTTTAATTCAGTGCATGACATGGATAACATTATAGAAATTAATTACATTTATACAGTGAGTGAGGCTGTTTTTAATACCACTGCCACCTCAGTTGTTATAGATTCTAAGAAAAGAACTGCATGTAGCTTAAGATAGGCAAGTCTGGAAAGAGAGAAAAAGAACAGAGCATCATGATTAAAGAAATTGTATAAACACATTGGAAAAAAAATGTCTGTGGCAGAATCATTTTTAGAAGTGGCTGGTTTTAGAGTTTTTCATGAATGTCCATTCTTATTTTCTTCAGGACTCAGAGATAAAAAAGAAAAATAAAGGAAATGACTAAAGTCTGCAGAACTACTGTTTGATGAGCAGTCGTGACTGCTTAAAAAATGAAAACAGAGCAGTACTTGCAGTGAAATAAAATGTTAAATAGTCTTAAAATAAAAAGAAAGATGTGTAGAAAAGAAGAAGAAGAATTTAATTGATAGTCATTAGATTCTCCTCCGTAGTGGTCCTAACCAGACTATAGCACATCAAGGAGTTAGTGCTCTGTATACAATCAACTGGAGTAGGCACAGGCATGTGCTGCATTGCTCTTCTCTTCTGGCCAGTGGATGAACTTTGCTGGCTGCAACAGAGAAATCTGTATGTGACTCACACTTGGCATCCGGGCAAAACACCACCTGCATGTCTCATCTTATCTCAAAGTGAAACGGCAAGTGTTCATATAATATAGGTTTTTTGACAGTAGAAATACTGAATAGAGTGGTTAGCCTCTAAGAGAACCCTATAAAATCTTTAAAGACTAAAATGCTCGTGAACCTCTCCCTGGATGGGATCTGATTTGCATGCCATGACCTGATTGGGTTTCATTCAGTACTGCAGTACTTGCGGTTCTCAGCATGTGAAGGGATGCAAAACTATCTATATTATCCCTTTTTTTCCTTTTTGTGCTATCTCCTATAAATGATATTTTAATCAATACTCATAAAATCTCAGTGTCTTTCATATTGGGATCCATAATGATCACTTGTACCAGGGCTTTACAGTCCCAGCTAACTTTAATCACCTATAAATACTTAACCAACAGAAAATGACATTTCCAGAAGTAAACTAAGGTTTTAGTTGAGCTGAATTGGTCCACAACGCCAGTTCTAACCAATTAATTTCTAAGGAATATAAGTGATTATAGACGTAAAATATCTAGCATGTTTATCAGTGGTGGGATTCAGATATATATCTAAATTTATGTGACAATGTGTCTGCATGTGAGCTAAGGATGGAATTCAGTTACAGAGAGATACATGGATAATGTAATTTTGTATGCTCTAACATACACATCCAGGCCTCCAGCTGTTATTTTAGATCCCTTCATTTATTTTATCTAAATATACTGATAAAATAAATACAGCTGTGTGTAATTAGTAAAGCACAGGATGATCAAAAATGGTATTATGTATTTGTTAATGTGTTTTTAATATAGCGAGTTTGATTCACTTCAAAAGACTTTTTGTTTTTTTTAACTTTCAACATTCTGGTAGTCACTGGTCGTTTGTTTTGGTAACACACATAATATACTACATCACTGCATAATTGGAATATCTAGACTTAACTATACCTTAAAACAATATTTGCAACAGCAACGAGAACCTAGCATAGTTGAAGCCTAAGCAGACAAACCAAATTAAATAAGATCAAATCCAAATGATTTTTACGGACTATCACAGGTGTTGAATGCTGACTATCAGCAGAGCTGCGTCAATCCAGTGCTTGCTACCTGCCCTGACCTTTTTAAGCACTTCAGTTTTATTCCATTATGTATTGAATATGAATTATTGATAGAGTAATGTTGATCTAACAGAATTAAAGATATTTCTTTCATGATTTAATAAAGGAAATCTTACTGATGTATAAACTGGTCCATCTCACTGATACATAAACTGGTCCATCTTCTGTTTAAAATCTACCATCAGTTTTCTTTCCTTATTTTTCAGAAATTATGTACTATATAAATCCACATTCCTAATATAAAACTAAGTATTATAAATCTGACGGTAGATGAAATTTCTAAAACTCTAAAGTGTGCTTTATGGGCAAAATTTTATCAAATTCCTGGTATAAACAGTACTTTGAAAAAAAGCTCACTTAAAAAGAAAACGATTATGTTCCAGATATGAGTAACAGACAGTCTGAGAAAGGTGATGATAATTTTTCTGAAATGTCGTAAGAGACTATATACAGGGTAAAATGAGATTTAATCTAACTTTCCTGTAATTGCATTTCTCTAATTTGTTACTACAGACTTTGACTAGGTTTAGAGTTCAATGTGATTGCAAACCATGGATTTATTTCCTTCCCTAAGGTAACTTTTTATTATACTGCGTACCTCAGAACATTAAATAAAAAGTTAAATTTCAGTTTTATACACATTACTTGTATTACACCTGACATCAAAGGTTACTTTATTGACATTGATTTAAGTGAATTTCATGCTTGAAAGAAGGATGCTTTGATGAATTTTATATTACAGAATACGTGAAGAATATATTATACTTGTATTAAATTTAGAATTTGTTATTCTCATATTTATTGCAGATAAAACTAGAATAAATAAGGTACATAAGCTCTCCCTTAACTCAAAGGGAATATACGTAATTTAAAAATGACTAGGTTCAGTGAAACTATTTTATCCTATCAACTCAAATGTAGAAGTACAGTAAGAATAGGTGTGGTGTATATATTTTAAAAAGCAAATAAATTGTAGGTGTCAATAAAAGTTTCAGGTCAGAAAAATATTCCTCATCATGCTTAAAACTTTGTACCTTCAAAGGGTTTAAAAATATTCTTGTCTAAAACTTGATATTGTGGATAAGTACGTAGACTCTTCCATTCAGTAGTTTAAGAAATTATTAAAACAATGAGAACATCATCCCAACTATCCCAGTCAGGCCTGTTTCAGCAAGTAATGAAATCAATTAGGTTATTCTTATGTTTAAATTTAAGTATAATTGTTCTGAGACAATGCATCTCTTAGAAGCAGTAGGATCATACGAAGACTTTGTGAAATTACAACTCCTGCTTCTGAATACAAGAAAACTGCCTCTACTGTGTAATTCCAATGGCAACAAAAAAGTGGGCAGTGATTTTGTTATGCATTTTGATGTACCCTGAGGCATTATTACAGCCCATTTTAATGGTCCAAACACAAAATTTTCTAGCTAAGCCCAGCAGAGAAATAACCTCTTCTGGTCTTTCACAGATAGTGAAGTGTAGTGTAGAATTAACGGTTATGCTAACATGTTATTCATATAATGTGGTATTGCCATTTCAACTAGGAGTACCAGAAATAGTATTTCACTACATTATGATAATTTCAATAGGTGTTTACAACTGGTAATGATAAACACAGAGTTCTATGATTGTGGGTCTGAAATCCGAAATGGATTTCCCATGTACTCCAGTCAGTGACCTGTCTGAAATGTTAATACAGTAACATTATTATAACTGTTGTCACATATTTGAATGACTAAGTTCAAAGTTTGCTACTTTTATCCATAACATTTCCACAATGAATTATTCAAGCCACCAAATTTGTGACTCTAGTTTTAGCACTCAGCAATTATTCCACTTTGTCACCACTTTTACAGAATCACAGAATCACAGAATGGTAGGGGTTGGAAGGGACCTCGATGGGTCATCTAGTCCAGCTCCCCTGCTGAAGCACGGTGTCCTAAAGTAGGCTGCACAGGACCTTCTCCAGGCGGGTCTTGAATATCTCCAGAGAAGGAGACTCCACAACCTCCCTGGGCAGCCTGTTCCAGTGCTCCGTCACCCTCAGAGGGAAGAAGTTCTTCCTCATGTTCAGATGGAACTTCCTGTGCTTCAGTTTGTGCCCATTGCCCCTTGTCCTGTCACTGGGCACTACTGAAAAGACCTTGGCCCCATCCTCCTGACACCCACCCTCCAGGTATTTGTAAGTATATATTAGGTCCCCTCGCAGCCTTCTCTTCTTCAGGCTGAACAAGCCCAGCTTCCTCAGCCTCTCCTCTTAGGAGAGATGTTCCAGTCCCCTCACCATCCTTGTAGCCCTCCGCTGGACTCTCTCCAGTAGCTCTTCATCTTTCTTGAACTGGGGAGCCCAGAACTGGACAGACTACTCCAGATGGGGCCTCACTAGGGCAGAGTAGAGGGGGAGGAGAACCTCCCTCGACCTGCTGGCCACACTCCTCCTAATGCACCCCAGGATGCCATTGGCCTTCTTGGCAGCCAGGGCACACTGCTGGCTCAGGGTGAATTTGTCATCCACCAGGACACTCAGGTCCATCTCTGCAGAGCTGCTCTCCAGCATGGCAGCCCCAAGCCTGTACTGGTGCATGGGGTTGCTCCTCCCCAGGTGCAGGACCCTGCACTTGTCTTTTGTCGAACCTCATCAGGTTCCTCTCTGCCCAACTTTCCAGCCTATTCAGGTCACGCTGAATGGCAGCACAGCCTTCTGTTGTGTCTACCACAGCTTCCAGTTTGGTGTCATCAGCAAACTTGCTGAGGGTACATTCTAACTCTTCATCCAGGTCGTTGATGAAGAAGTTGAACAAGGCTGGGCCCAGTACTGACCCCTGGGGGACACCACTAGTTACTGGTCTCCAACTAGACTCAGCACCACTGATGAAAACGCTCTGAGTTCTGCCATTCATCCAGTTCTCAGTCCACCTCACCTACCACTCATCCAGCCCACACTTCCTCAGCTTCCCTAGGAGGATATTATGGGAGACTGTGTCAAAAGCCTTGCTGAAGTCAAGGTAGACAACATCCATGGCTCTCCCCTCATCTACACAGCCAGTCATGCCATTCTAGAAAGCTATTAGATTGGTCAGGCATGATTTCCCCTTGGTGAATCCATGCTGACTACTCCTGATAACCTTCTTTTCCTCCATTTGCTTGTTGATGACCTCCAGGGTAAGCTGCTCCATCACCTTTCCCGGGATGGAGGTGATGCTGACCGGCCTGTAGTTCCCTGGGTCCTCCTTCTTGCCCCTTTTGAAGATTGGAGTGACATTGGCCTTTCTCCAGTCCTCGGGCACCTCTCCTGTCCTCCAGGACCTCTCAAAGACGATGGAGAGTGGCTCAGCACTGACATCCGCCAGCTCCCTCAGCACTCATTTGTGTATTCCTTCAGGGCCCATGGATTTGTGGACGTCCAGAAATCTTAAGCGATCCCTCACACAGTCCTCCTCGACCAAGGGAAAGTCATCCTCTCTTCAGGCTTCCTCTCTTATCTTCGGGGCCTGAGATTCCTGATGTCCTGCCTTGGCACTGAAGGCTGAAGCAAAGAAGGTATTGAGTAGCTATGCCTTGTCCGCATACTCCGTCACCAGGACACCCGCCTCATTCAGCAGTGGCCCCACATTGTTCCTAGCCTTCCTTTTGCTGCTGATGTAGTTGAAGAAGTCCTTCTTGTTGTTTTTGACATCCCTTGCCAGCTTCAATTCCGGGTGGGCCTTGGCCTTCCCCGTCGCATCCCTGCACGCTCTGACCACATTCCTGTACTCTTTCCATGTGGCCCGCCCCTCTTTCCACATTCCATGGACCTTTCTCTTCCACCTGATCTCCGCTAGAAGCTCCCTGTTCAACCATGCAGGTCTCCTGCTTCCTTTGCTCGATTTCTTTCTCAGGGCAATGCACCACTCCTGAGCATGGAGGAAGTGAAATTTAAAGAGCGACCAGCACTCTTGGACCCCCCTGCCTTTGGGAGCCCTGGCCCACGGGATTCCTCTCAGTAGCTCCTTGAAGAGGCCAAAGTTAGCCCTCCTGAGGTCCAAGGTTTTGATCCTACTTATCGCCCTGCTTCCTTCACAGAGGATCCCGAACTCGACAATTTCGTGGTCACTGCAGCCGAGTCTACCTCCGACCTCCACATCCTCCACCAGTCCCTCCTTGTTTGTTAATACAAGGTCCAGCACAGCACCTTTCCTTGTTGGTTCCTCCACCACTTGCATCAGAAAGTTATCATCGATGCTCTGCAGGAACCTCCTGGATTGCGAATGCCTAGCTGTGTGATCTTCCCAGCTGATGTCAGTGTGGTTGAAGTCCCCCATGAGAACCAGGGCCTGTGATTGTGAAGCTGCTTGCACCTGCCTGTAGAAGGCCTCATCAATTTCCTCCTCCTGGTCAGGTTTGTTAATATTTAAACTTCACTGTACATTCACAGTGATTATTTCAATTAATTACAAGTACTGAAAGCATAATTTTCCCATGAACAGTTACGTTTTTATTTTGTTCTAGAGGCACAGTGATGGTATTTCCAATCTCAAATAAGGTAACTGCATGGAGAGAAGTTTAACTATAGCAACTGAAATCTATGTCCTTGCTGGTGTGCTGTAGAGGAGTTTGTCTTACAGTCTGTAGCAGTGAAGAGATGACTTCCACATACTATTTTCTTTTCACGCATGTAAGAGACTGAAGCATTAAGGACTTAATTACCTCTTTTTTGGAGCGTGCTGTGCTTCAACCCCAGTAGGCAGCTAATCTCCACACAGTTACTTGCCCACTCCCCTCTTTGGGATGTGGAATAGAATAGGAAGGGTAAAAGGGAGTAAACACAGGGGTTGAAGTATTTTTAAGAGGTTAGTCTTGCCAGCAAAGCAAAATAATTAACTACTTCCTGTTGTCAGGCACATGTTTAGCCATTTCCAAGAAAAGCAGGGCTTCATTATATGCAACATTTACTTGGGCAGAAAGATGCCATAACTCCAAATGTCCCCACTTTCCTCCTTCTTCGCCTCTAGCTTTACTGCTGAGCACAACTTCATGTGGTATGGAATTTGGGTCAACTGACTGTGGTTAGTTGGAGTCAGCTAACCAGCTATGTCCCCTTCCAGCTTCCTGGCCAGTCCCAACTACTTACCACCTCAGTAGGGGGTTGACATGACAAACATGATGCTCGTGCAAGCACTCTTCAGCAATAATGAAAACATTGGTGTATCATCAAACACTGTTTTCTTCACACACCTAAAACACAGCACCATACATGCTACTGTGAAGAAAAGTAACTCTATCCCAGCCAAAATATCTGATGAAGCTCCATGACAAAGTTATATTTGATTTCCAAGCTAACTGACTTGCATTAAGTAGGTGTGTTTGAGTAATAACCAAAGGTAGCCATATATCACCTTTCCACTTTGCATGTT
The DNA here is from genome assembly GCF_030867145.1 of Opisthocomus hoazin. NCBI lineage: Eukaryota > Metazoa > Chordata > Aves > Opisthocomiformes > Opisthocomidae > Opisthocomus > Opisthocomus hoazin. The sequence goes on along the minus strand of NC_134414.1, from coordinate 58,388,169 downwards.
TTCACCGCTGTGTAAAACAGACATCAGGTTTATCACATCATCTGATCAAAAGTATTACAAGTGCCCCACTATGGGTTGGTTTCTGTTTACATATATATTTTCCAGAATAGATCAATTCTCACTTGTATTTGTTATAGACCTGCAATAATTGATAGCTCTGTGGAGCAAATGGGGCACAGTTGGAGAATTTTGCCTTTGGCTACTTCCTAGAATTACATATATGACACTCTTCACAGGACATCTGAGACGGCCATCCTACTACCCCAAATAAAAATACAAAGGTAAATAAAGAGTATTAGAAGAGGTATTCTCAGTACTGGAGTAATTTCAACTTTTTTTTTTCTTTTTTTTAATGTGAATCCTGGGCGTAACGAAATCTGTGATTACTTCTTCCAATGTTTGCACTACAGTATCTGAATTAAAAACATTGTCCACCCTGCCACAAGAAAAGGCAGGTTAATATCTTATCATGCACTACTACTAAGATGACATGTTAACAACTGCCTTGCATAGTGAACATGAATTCTGCACCAGGCAGTACAGCACAAAGTAGAAGTGGAATGATTTTATGGATCATTAACCTCAATTCCTTCACTGCATCAGCCTCAATTTTCTATGCTCCTCTAACGGAAAATAGGGTGTTCCAGCTGGTAGCATAATGAGCTGGACTAAACCAGTTTCACATCAGAAATGACTACAAAACAAGGTTTTAATTCTAAAGGGGCAAAGCAAGGACCTGCCTTCCTTCTTTCTTTCTTTCTTTTCTTTCTTTCCTTTCTTTCTTTCTTTCTTTCTTTCTTTCTTTCTTTCTTTCTTTCTTTCTTTCTTTCTTTCTTTCTTTCTTTCTTTTCTTTCTTTCTTTCTTTCTTTCTTCTTTCTTTCTTTCTTTCTTTCTTTCTTTCTTTCTTTCTTCCTTTCTTCCTTTCTTCTTTCTTTCTTTCTTTCTTATCTTCTTTCTTTCTTTCTTTCTTTCTTTCTTTCTTTCTTTCTTTCTTTCTTTCTTTCTTTCTTTCTTTCTTTCTTCTTTCTTTCTTTCTTTCTTTCTTTCTTTCTCTTTCTTTCTTTCTTCTTCTTTCTCTTCTCTCTCTCTTTCTTTCTTTCTTTTTTCTTTCTTTCTTTCCTTCTTCTTTCTTTCCTCTTCCTTCTTTCTTCCTCTTTCTTCCTTTCTTCCTTTCCTTCCTTCCTTTCTTCCTTTCTTCCTTTCTTCCTTTCTTCCTTCTTTCTTCCTTCTTCCTTTCTTCCTTTCTTCCTTTCTTCTTTCTTTCTTTCCTTTCTTTCTTTCTTTCTTTCTTTCTTTTCTTTCTTTCTTTCTTCTTTTCTTTCTTTCTTTCTTTTCTTTCTTTCTTCTTTCTTTCTTTCTTTCTTTCTTTCTTTCTTTCTTTCTATCTTTCTTTCTTTCTTTTTCTTTCTCTTCTTCTTTCTTTCTTTCTTTCTTTCTTTCTTCTTTCTTTTCTTTCTTTTCTTTCTTTCTTTCTTTCTTTCTTTCTTTCTTTCTTTCTTTCTTTCTTTCTTTCTTTCTTTCTTTCTTTCTTTCTTTCTTTCTTTCTTTCTTTCTTTCTTTCTTTCTTCTTCTTTCTTTCTTTCTTCCTTTCTTTCTTCCCTTTCGTTCTTTCTTCCTTTCGTTCTTTCTTCCTTTCTTCCTTTCTTCCTTTCTTCCTTTCTTTCTTCCTTTCTTCCTTTCTTCCTTTCTTCCTTTCTTCCTTTCTTTCTTCCTTCCTTTCTTCCTTCCTTTCTTCCTCCTTTCTTCCTTCCTTTCTTCCTTTCTTCCTTTCTTCCTTTCTTTCTTGGAACAGAGGCAAAGCCTGACCTAGGTGTACCAAATATCCTAATTTTGCATTGATTTTAAATTGTGCTGTCACTTTGGGACACTATATTAAACTAAAATTGTTCCTGCTAAATCTGAAAAGATAGTCAGTATACATCTATATTGGTAGAATTTTAGATGGACTTGGTCTTCTGAAACAGTTATTGATAAATATATATAAAAGCCCACCAACATTTTTTCCTCCTGTACCTTCTTCTATAGTGTTATAGCAACGTAGTTCAGGACTGTTAAGTAAAATAAAACAAAATAGGTCAAGTGCTGAATGCTTTGCTTTTTAAACTATTGTCAGCTGCACCTTTGTAATATTTCTATTATCAAGAAGAGGAACTGCAAATTTACCACACGTTGTTCAGAATATTTTCCATTTCCAATGACACATTATTACATAATAAGTTATGACGACAACTGATTCACACGAGCTTAGAAGTTAATCTTTCTTTTGGAATGTCTAACTCCAATGATGTTTGTCATTGATCATTTTTGCTGAATAATTCACATCTAAAGGGATTACTAAATCTGCAACACAGTTATGTTTTGATCAATAAAAGAAATTTCTGTTCTATCTCCCCGCCCTGAACTGCACAGAATCTATTACACTGGTAAATGAAGAGCTCCATATTTAGGTATTATCTGAAACAAAGCAACAAGTGTGTGGAAGCTCTAAATTGTGTAGCACTGTATGTTTTAGAATAATCAAGATTCTTAGACATCAGTCTCAGTATGCAGCATAGCACTTCAATCGGAGTTAAGAAACGTAAGAAGATAGCAGCAGAATGTGGAAATGTTTTATAGAGAAAGTCATTCACTATTAGACTGCAGTACTCTAGAACCACAGATGCAAAATCCTGACACACATTATCTTTTATTCAATAGAATCAGAAAAAAAAACCTAGTGTCTCCAGAGACAGTCCATAATGTAAGACTACTATAAAAATAGCACAAATCATTGTATAAATAATAATGATAACAGAATCATCTATATAATATAGAAAGCTTTTTCTTTTTTTGTTTTTGTTTTGTATTACTGATGCATATGTAGTAAAAATCCTCAAAGTAGTACTCATGGAGAGATTCGTGCAGGTAGTGAGATCATGTAGCTGCAAGATTATTTAATAACCATGTATGGAAAAAGGTAGTCTAATATTTTAGTATACACAATGACATAAAAGATTTTCTATTTTCCAGAGGAATTATCTAGGTGATTTAGAGTATTAGTTTAACTGCTTGATTTAACAATAATTATTTCAGCCTATGAACAGTATGAAGATGATCTCCAGATAATTATAGAAAACAAAAATATATTTTAGATATTTTTGTATTAGATTAATTTAATTATTGTTTTCAGTTAAAACATTTTTCATTTGAGAACACCTTCTAAATAGTGTCTGATTTCCTATCTGAATTAGACCTATTCATTTAAAAAATTTATAATTAACAAAGGACACATTTTATCCATGTGCATTTCTTTAGTTCATTATTATCCATCTCTTTTCTATTTTTTTTCCCTACAGGATATTATTAGTATATTTATTTTCAGATTATTCTTCAGGGAAATAACATTCAACATATCTTGCAACAGACACAACATGATTTAAATAGAAAAAGATTCTTAATCTCTCAAGAATATATCTAAGAATGAGCTATGAACATTTCTTTAACTATTCCCACACCACTGAGGGGAGAGAGAATTGACAAAATGTTAACTTGCCTGTCCTTCATTCAATATTTCTTACCCCACATTTTTCACCCTACCTAAGCTCCAATTCAAGAAAGCACATGAAAATGCACTTTCATTTTCTTGTTCAAATTTCTTTCAGTGAAAAAAACAAAACAAAATAGAACCAAAACTGTTGTCATTGATATACTTTATAGCTGCTTTAGATAGACTATGTATAGTAGCTAAACATGCTTTAAGTCTATACAACAAACCAACTCTGCTGTTAGCATCCACTGCCAACACTTTCATTATTAGGTCGCTCTCTCCAGTTATGAATTTTTCTTAAATTTTCCCTAAATTAAAATGCATATTTTATGTGTGACTGGTGCAATTCCCCTTTGCTGATAGTACTGTCCACCAGAGACCAAATATTTAGACTGTTCACAGAATCACAGTATCACTGAAGTTGATATCTACTCCCCTCCCCGCTCAAGTAGAGTCAGCTACAGAATGCTGCCCAGGACCAGAAGCAAACGGAAGGAAAAGCAATACCACTAGTCCCACGAAAAGGCTTTTTTTCTGTATACTTAAGAATGCACACCAGTTTAAATAACTCCTTCAAATACTTCTGCACTTCCAAGTAAAAAACAGAATACTAGAAAACTTGTCATTACTTTACTGACATAAGAATCAAACATATCACTTTGCTCCTAACTGTTCATATTGAGCCTGGGTAGACAGTCCACTTTTATTTTCTGTGTTTAGAACTGGCTTACTTTGCTTCCACAGCAGACTTTCAGCAGTAGTGATCAATTGATAGTATTTGGGTTCAAGTCAAAGTAGTATTGCAAAACCAGATCAAAACAAAATATACTATTGGCAAAAATTCACCTTAAGAAAAAGATTTCAGCACTTCAAGCGAATTTAACTTGTGTTCATCCTTGCAAAAAAAGTCAGTTTTCATTTTAGTTTATAGGCTCACACCAGATGGCTTTTAGGAAGACCTAAGGACAAGATATGAATCCTTAAGAATCTGGTTCCTTTTTCTCTTTTCCATTATTTGTGGAATAAGCTGAAGTATAGTTTACATGATTTATTTATCCGACCTATCTTAGCTGTGTGGATGAATTATTTAAAAAGATCTATACCTTTTCATCCCTGACTTCTCACTCCTGGTAACCCAGCTACAAAACCTGTCAAACAGAGCTGAAGCTGTGCCAATATCTTGACACAGGACTGCCTAGGCTAACACAGCCCTGTGCCTCATGATGAAGTGACTTATAGACTTCTTCATAGAATCATAGAATCATACAAAGTTTTGGGTCAGAAGCGACCCCTAGAGGTCATCTAGTCCAAAGCCCCCCCCGAGCGAGCAGGGACGCCGCTAACTAGATCAGGTTGCTCAGAGCCCTGTCCAACCTGGTCTTGAATGTTTCCAGGGATGGGGCCTCCACTACCTCTCTGGCAACCCGTTCCAGTGTTTCACAACCCTCTTTGTAAAGAATCGCTTTCTTATATCTAGCCTAAACCTACCCTGTTTTAGTTTAAAACCATTACCCCTCGTCCTGTCACTGTTGTCTCTACTAAAAAGATTGTCCCCATCTTTCCTATAGGCTCCCTTTAAGCACTGAAAGGCTGCAATGAGGTCTCCCCACAGCCTTCTCTTCACCAGGCTGAACAAGCCCAACTCACTCAGCCTGTCCTCATAAGAGAGGTGCTCCAGCCCTCACATCATTTTTGTAGCCCTTCTTTGGACCCGCTCCAACAGTTCCATGTCCTTCTTGTGCTGAGGGCTCCAGAGCTGAATGCAGTACTCCAGGTGAGGTCTCACCAGAGCAGAGTAGAGGGGCAGTATCACCTCTCTCGACCTGCTGGCCACGCTTCTCTTGATGCAGCCCAGGAGACGGTTGGCCCTCTGGGCTGCCAGCGCACATTGCCAGCTCATGTCCAGCCTTTCGTCTATCAGTACTCCCAAGTCCCTCTCGGCAGGGCTGCTCTCGATCCTTTCATCCCCCAACCTGTATTGATACCAGGGATTACCCCAACCCAGGTGTAGGACCTTGCACTTGGCCTTGTTGAACCTCATGAGGTTCACACAGGCCCACTTCTCCAGCTTGTCCAGGTCCCCCTGGATGGCATCCCGTCCTTCTGGTATCTCAGCTGCACCACTCCGCTTGGTGTCATCTGCAAACTTGCTAAGGGTGCACTCGACCTCGCTGTCTATGCCATTGATGAAAAAGTTATACAGCACCGGTCCCAGTACAGAACATGACTTGTCAAAGGCATCCATTTGGATATGGAGCCATCGTCCGCTATCGTCTGGTTGAGTCCTTCCAACCAATTTCTTAGTCACCGAACAGTCCACCTGTCGAATCCATATTTCTCCAATTTAGAGAGAAGGATGTTGTGGGGGACTGTGTCGCAGGCTTTAGTGAAGTCCAGATAGATCACATACATAGTTCTCCCCTTGTCCAGCAATGTAGTCACACCATCATAGAAAGCCACATGGTTGGTCAGGCAGGACTTGCTCTTGCTGAAGCAATGCTGCCTGTCTCAAATCAAATGTTCTCCAAGTGCCTTAGTATAGCTTCTAGGAGGAGCTGTTCCATGGTCTTGCCAGGCACAGAGGTTGGTAGTTCCCAGGGTCCTCCTTTCTACCCTTTTTGAAAACAGGCACAATGTTTCCCTTCTTCCAGTCACCAGGGTCTTCACCTGACTGCCGTAGCCTTTCAAATTTCATGGAGAGTGACTTGGCAACTACATCAGCCAATTCCCTCAGGACTCTGGGATGCATCTTGTCAGATCCCATAGAATTATGTGTTTTCAGGTTCCTCAGGTGATCCTGAACCTAGTCTTCTCTTACAATGGGAAGGGCTTTACACCCCTGGTCCCCATCTTCATTCCATCAAATGGGGAGGGGTGGGGAGAGAGGTTGCCAGTGAAGACTGAAGCAAAACTGTTGTTGAGTACCTCAGCCTGCTCCTCATCTGTTGATATGAGGTTGCCATTCTTGTTCATCGGGAGGGTACACTTTCTTTAATCTTCCTTTTCTGGCTGACATACCTGTAGAAGCTCTTCTTGTTATTCTTATCATCTCTTGTCAAGTTCAGCTCCAGCTGTGCCGTGGCCCTCTTGACCTCATCCCTATGCAACCGGGAAGCATCCCTATACCCTTCCCAACACACCTGTCCCTGCTTCCACCCTCTGTGAAACATCTGTGTGTTTCACATAAAGATTATCTTTTCCTGTTGATATATATAGGTTTTTCAGGGGGTGCTTAGGGTGTTAGCTTACTAAAGTGATAATGCTGTTGATATGAAAACATCTGATTCAAAAACAGGACAAGGTGACCTGAAACTAGGGAGATTTCAATGCCTTTCCAAATATACATATTCTGATAAAGTCTATATTTCCCATGTGTATGTAAAAGGTAGCTGAGTTCAATTCTTAGGCCTGTTGTACTCACACTCTGAGAGACAGTAGCTTCCCTTAGAAAGAGACAGCAGAACCACTCATGATGATTCCGTCTCCCACCAAAGACAACAGCATTGAGCTGACAAATTTTTCATTTCAGCTGATAAAGTGGATGTATTAATTAACAATGGGTAATCAATAGTTATTAAACCACCTACAATTTATTGTGTTGCTAGATTGCTATACAATATGTGTTCAGTAGCAAAGATCTATAGTGCCCTCACCTCTGCCTCCTGTGGTTTTGATGCCATAAAGCAGTATATTTCACTGTGACACTGCCTTCTGTTTTATGAGTTTTTTGTTACTGGTTTAGGAAAAAGGGCATATCTCTTGTTCAACACTATTCTTCTGCATAGACTACTAACAAAACCAACAGCATAATCATGCTATATGTTCACTTCTTTTGCTTTTACCTAGACAGCTCTGATGTTAGTTTACTATTACAGTGAAATAGTTTTACCACATCTGTTACTTGTTGTTGCTACAGGATGCGTTGTATGTTTTTTAAAGTAAAAAGACACAAGGATACTTAGCAAATATTTTGACCCTTTGGAGTTACAAAGAAAAGTATGGAAAAAAACCTAAAATAAGAGTACTATATCAAGAGCTACACTGTTTGTTTCTTTATGATTTTGTCTTTAACCATAGCTATTAGCTCAATTCTAAAAATGTAATTCTATGAACCATATGCATAGAGGTACAGAATTATGTATTTCGGAATTTATTTTGTGATCACCTCATAAAAAAAAAAAGAAAAAGATAAAGCTAACTCCCCCTGAACTCTGATCAATATCTGAACAAAATCTTAGTTCAAATATTAATGAAATAATAATAATATAATTATAATATATCTATAATAATAATAATATTTCACAGAATCACAGAACGTTCGGGGTTGGAAGGGACTTCAACTAGATGACCCACAGAGGTCCCTTCCAACCCTGAAGATTCTGTGATTCTATAATTCTGTGAAGGGACCTCTGTGGGTCATCTAGTCCAAACCCCTGCCGAAGCAAGGTTACCTATAGCAGGCTGTAGAGGACCTTGTCCAGGCAGGTCTTGAATATCTCCAGAGGAGACTCCACAACCTCCCTGAGCAGCCTGTTCTATTGCTCCGTCACCCTCGGAGTGAAAGAGTTCTTCCAATGTTCAGAAGGAACTTCCTATGCTTCAGTTTGTGCCGGTTTCCCCTTGCCCTGTCGCTGGGCACTACTTAAAAGAGCTTGGCCCCATCCTCCTGACACCCACCCTTCAGATATTTATAAACATTTATAAGGTGCCCTCTCAGCCTTCTCTTCTCCAGGCTAAACAAGCCCAGCTCCCCCAGACTTTCCTCATAGGGGAGATGCTCCAGTCCCCTCACCATCCTCGTAGCCCTCCGCTGGAATCTCTCCAGTAGCTCCTTATCTTTCTTGCAATGGGGAGCCCAGAACTGGACAGACTACTCCAGATGGGGCCTCACTAGAGCAGTGTAGAGGGGAAGGAGAACCTCCCTCAAACTGCTGGCCACACTCTTACTAATGCATCCCAGGATCCCATTGGCCTTCTTGGCCACCAGGGCACACTGCTGGCTCAGGGTGAATTTGTCATCCACAAGGACACCCAGGTCCCTCTCCACAGAGCTGCTCTCCAGCAGGTCCGCCCCAAGCCTGTACTGGTGCATGGGGTTGCTCCTCCCCAGGTGCAGGACCCTGCACTTGCCCTTGTTAAGCCTCATGAGGTTCCCCTCTGCACAACACTGCAGCCTGTTCAGGTCACGCTGAACAGCAGCACACCCTTCTGTTGTGTCCACCAGTCCTCCCAGCTTTGTGTCATCAGCAAACTTGCTGAGGGTACATTCTAACTCTTCATCCAAGTCATTGATGAAGAAGTTGAACAAGACTGGACCCAGTTCTGACCCCTGGGAGACACCACTAGTTACCGGTCTCCAACTAGACTCAGAGCCGATGATGACAACCCTCTGAGTTCTGCCATTCAGCCAGTCCTCAATCCTCCTCACCGACCACTCATCTAGCCCATACTTCCTGAGCTTCCCTAGGAGGATATTATGGGAGACAGTGTCGAAAGCCTTGCTGAAGTCAAGGTAGACAACATCCATGGCTCTCCCCTCATCTACCCAGCCAGTCATGTCATCATAGAAAGCTATTAGATTGGTCAAGCATGGTTTCCCCTTGGTGAATCCGTGTTGACTACTCATGATAACCTTCTTTTCCTCCATTTGCTTCATGATGGCCTCCAGGATCAGCTGCTCCATCACCTTTCCCGGGATGGAGGTGAGGCTGACCGGCCTGTAGTTCCCTGGGTCCTCCTTCTTGCCTTTTGTGAAGATTGGAGTGACATTGGCCTTTCTCCAGTCCTCGGGCACCTCTCCTGTTCTCCAGGACCTCTCAAAGATGATGGAGAGTGCCTCAGCAACGACATCCGCCAGCTCCCTCAGCACTCGTGGGTGCACTCCTTTGGGGTCCATGGTTTTATGCGCATCCAGATTGCCTAAGCAATTCCTCACACAGTCCTCCTCGACCAAGGGAAAGTCATCCTTTTTCCAGGCTTCTTTTATTGCCTCCAGGGCCTGGGATTCCTGAGGGCCTGCCTTGGCACTGAAGACTGAAGCAAAGAATGCATTGAGTAGCTCTTCCTTGTCCGCATACTCCGTCACCAGGACACCTGCCTCATTCAGCAGAGGCCCCACATTTTCCCTACTCTTCCTTTTGCTGATGGTGTAGTTGAAGAAGTCCTTCTTGTTGTTTTTGACATCCCTTGCCAACTTCAATTCCAGGTGGGCCTTGGCCTTCCTCGTGGCATCCCTGCATGCTTTGAGAACATTCCTGTACTCTTCCCAAGTGGTCTGTCCCTCTTTCCACCCTTTATGGACCTTTCTCTTCCACCTGATCTCCGCTAGAAGCTCCCTGTTCAACCATGCAGGTCTCCTGCCTCCTTTGCTAGATGTCTTTCTCAGGGGGATGCACCGCTCCTGAGCATGGAGGTAGTGATGTTTCAACAGCGACCAGCACTCTTGGACCCCCCTGCCTTTGGGAGCCCTGGCCCACGGGATTCCTCTCAGTAGCTCCTTGAAGAGGCCAAAGTTAGCCCTCCTGAGGTCCAAGGTTTTGATCCTACTTATCGCCCTGCTTCCTTCACACAGGATCCTGAACTCCACCATTTTATGGTCACTGCAGCTGAGTCTACCTCCGACCTTCACATCCTCCACCAGTCCCTCCTTGTTCGTTAGTACAAGGTCCAGCACAGCACCTTTCCTTGTTGGTTCCTCCACCACTTGCATCAGAAAGTTATCATCGATGCTCTGCAGGAACCTCCTGGATTGCGAATGCCTAGTTGTGTGGTCTTCCCAGCTGATGTCAGGGTGATTGAAGTCCCCCATGAGAACCAGGGCCTGTGACTGTGAGGCTGCTTGCACCTGCCTGTAGAGGTCCTCATTAACTTCCTCCTCCTGGTCAGGTGGCCTGTAGTACACACCCACAATAACATCACCCATATGAGGCTGTCCCTTAATTCTAACCCATAGGCTCTCAACTGCTTCTTCTGCCCCCAGGGCAAAGCTCCATGCATTCCAGTTGCTCCTTCACATACAGAGCAACTCCACCACCTCTCCTTCTTGGTCTTTCTTTCCTAAAGAGTGTGTAGCCATCCATGACAGCATGCCAGTCATGCGAGTTATCCCACCACGTTTCCGTGATGGTGACCAAGTCGTAGCTGTCCTGCTGTATAATGGCTTCCAGCTCCTCCTGTTTATTGCCCATGCTACGTGCGTTGGTATAGAGATACTTGAGCTGGGCTGTCAATCTCACCCCTGACCCTGGCATGCCAAGCCTGGGCTCATCCCTAGTGAGCTGGGCTGTGTCCCCTTCCCCCTTCAAACCTAGTTTAAAGCCCTCTCAATGAGCCCTCCAGCTCGTGGCCAAGAATCCTGTTTTCCCCTTTGAGACAGCTGGACTCTGTCTGTCACCAACAGGCCCAGTGCAGTGTAAACTTCCCCGTGATCAAAGAAACCAAAATTTGACAGATGACCCCAGTCCCCGAGCCACCTGTTCATCAGGTGAGCTTTTTTGCCCCTTTCAGTGCTCTTCCCTGACACTGACGGGATTGAGGAAAACACCACCTGCGCCCCTGATCCCTCAACCAGTCACGTCAGTGCCCTGAAGTCCCTTTTGACGGCCTTGGGACTTCTCTCTGCTATCTCGTCCCCGCCAACCTGCACTACCAAGAGGGGGTAATAATCAGAAGGCCGCACCAGACCAAGGAGTTTCCTAGCAACATCCCTAACCCGGGCCCCAGGGAGGCAGCAGACTTCCCTGTGGGACGGGTCCGGTCGGCAGATCGGGCCCTCTGTTCCCCTCAGAAGGGAATCGCCTATGACAATTACCCACCTTTTTTTCTTCACTGAGGCAGTCATAATGCATGGGGCTTACTGATACGTCCTAGGCAACCACTTGAATGGACCTTCACCCACATCCTCTTTGGCAGGTCCCTTACATTCTGGAGCCCTGTATCTGTTGTTTTCACTGAGAATGGCCCCACTACAGATAAATTTGTCCTTGTTCATTCCTATAAAACAAATGAAATCAGATCAAGCACATTTAAAAACTGCCTTAGGTTCAAAATGACTTTTTTTTTCATCTTACTTCAGAAAGCCTGATGTAGCCTCAAAAATGTTTTTGTTGCGTTATTCTCAGACAAAAACGGAGCCCCGAGCTTAGGTCCAATTTTCCCCTGAAATACATAATATTTGCAATAAGTCAGTGTCTGCTTCTTTATAGAGTTAGTGACAGCAGAGTAACAGTAATTTGGTAAAACATTCTGATCTCAAGCAACGTCTGTCAGTGGTTTAATCTTCAATTCATTAAGTCTTCTTGCAAATCACAAAATACTTCCTCTGTTTCTCAGATAGAGGCTAAAGTAATCACAATGCAAATTCCTTAAGAGAAGATTATAATGGGCCAGATTCTCAGCTATTACGGCTTGGCAAAGCTTTATTATTTGTTGTTGAGACCTGTCAATTTATATTGTCAGAGACTCTTGTCAGTAGTTAATATTCTGCTTCAATGATTTATACCTTTATTTTCACTGAAAGTTTGTCACAGGGGGGCAAAAAAGAGATTTTATGAAACAATCTTCTTTCCTTTATTAGATTTCTTAGAAAGTGTGATATTAAGTTGTGGTCATTTGACCCCAACCAGCATCCAAACACCCACACAGCCATTCACTCAATCCGCTCTCCTGTGGGATGAGGAGTAAATAGAAGGAAGTCAAGAGGACTCAAGGATAGAGATAAAGACAGTTTAATAGTTTTAATAGAAATCAAGACCCTTGCACTCCAATAGAGCAAAGAAGGGTTTTTATTCCTTACTTCCCATCATCAGGCAAATGTTTAGTTCCTTCCTGGAAAGCAAAGCCTTAGCACGCGTAACAGTTGCCTGGGAAGACAAAAGCTATAACCATGAACATTTCCCCTTCCTTATTTTCCTCAGTTTTTATTCCTGAGCATGATGTTGTATGGTATGGGTTATCCTTTTGCCCAGTTGTGGTCATCTGTCTCAGCTATACCTCCTCACAGCCTTTTGCCAACCCCAAACCGACTCACTGGTGGAAGGGTAATGGATGGGGACAGAGGGATGGAGTGGGAAAAAGGAGAAGCTTTGATGCTGTGCAAACACTGTTCATTCATAGCCAACACACTGGTGTTATACCAAGACTGTTGTAGTCACAGATCCAAAATACAGCACCACATGGTTTGCTACAAAGACAATTAACTCTACCGAAGCCAGACCAAGTATGTAAGCAAACAAAGGTCAAATATACATTACATGAGTTCCAGCAGGTGCTGGAAGCCTTCACAGTCTGCTTATTATATATAAATATATATATATATATATATTTTATATATATATATATATATAAATATATAATATAAATTATATATATAAATGAGTCCCCAGATCTGAAACATTCTCTTTGTAAAAACTTTAAATAAAATGAGACAAGGCATGTAAGTACATATACATTCTGCATCATTATTAAACACAGATAATTATGTGTATTTGTGCAATTCTTCATATAATCACTTTATTTCCCCAGCTCAGCTAATATTTTTTAAATATTCTTGGTAAGGATATATATATAAAGCATTCATTTTTGAGTGTTACAGACAGATTTTCCATTCTGCTTGTATTCTTATCAATTCATTTTGTGTTGGATTTGGCTCCTCTGAACTGAGTAGAATCATATGAGATGATTAATACTGGTATTTGTCTAATCTAATTTACAAATATAAATGCTTATTTAATATCTTATGCTGATATTTATTGTCCCTAGAAATGCCTGTTTCTCTTTTCTCTCCATTTACTGTAAGGACACATAATTTGACTAGCTCACACTCAAAACCTTAAAAACTTCAAATTTGGGCATTTGAATTCTACTGTAAGCTTCTCTTTGCAAGACACCTTGCTTTCCTCTTCTTGTGTCTTTACATGTCATAAATATCAAATTCTGGTAATCAGAATTGCACACAGGTGGATAAATAACTGGGTTTAGATGCTTCGGTTATTTAAACTCCTCCAGCACCATTATAAGATTTAACCTTTGTTCCAATTCTAGGGCCACTTTTTTTTCCCCCAGACAAAGAACTACGAGAATTAATAGACAGTCCAGGAGAGCACCTGGAATGCATTTTTCAAGTTCTGTGTGGCACTCAGGATATGGAGGAGGATCATTAGAGTCTTGCACTAGATGGGAAGCTTTCCAGGATGCTGTCACATGATTGTTAGAAATGTCTCTGTATATATTATTTCATCTAGCTGCCAGTATATCCTGTAGCATGGCTGCAATTGTGGCAACAGCCTACATTTTACTGACATGTTTCTCAGCTTCCTCACTATCACACAGTAATCTTTCTTCATTGTGCCAGGTGACAAATTACTTCTGTTGCCTAGATATGTTTATGTTTTTCGAGCAATAGCAAAAAATCCAGCAGTTGCCAGAACACTGCCCTGTTGCTGTAGTCTGGAAGGTAACAAAAGACTGTGTTCCCTGGTGCTGATAGGGACAGGTAGTAGTAATCAGGAACAAGTTGTTTGACTTTAGTCTGGTATCCCTTAAAATACGTGGTAAAACCTGTTGTCTGTTTTCAGTGACCCATTTCTTAGGCATCATATGTGAAGTTGGCAAAGATAGATTGCTGCTCAGCTAAAGGCCTTTTAAAATGAGTTGTTACAGGAGGGATAAAGAAGGGGTGTTATGCACAAGTGAGAGAAAGTAGAAGTTTGCGTTGGTGTAGTGGTTCAGTGGGAGGAGGAATATGGCATCTGATTATCCACAGGCTTCTCATCATAATATGCAAACATGAATTTCAAATGTGTGAATTGTCCTCTAGAAATAAAAAGTGAAGTTTTCCTTATTTGCTTTGCTGAATTGAGGTGCTAATTACCTTGTGATTGCTACATCTATATATATAAAATATATACAACAAAGCATTTTCCTGTGACATTTAACTTGGAAGTAGTACAATGATTTAGATATTTTAAGATGCAATTGAAATGTAGAGGCTTAAATGTGATAGTGCAATAACTTCTTATTGTTAGCAAAACCTCCTGCGATTCTTGGAAAATATAACCTCTAATATTGAATTGGAAATGTATGTGTATTAAGAAGCCAGAGCTTATAATTTTGTATCCATCTAGTACATGGTTAATCACCATTACCAATCTTGGCACTATCTAATTTTACCCCCATTAAACTGCAGTTGTGTCACTACTGTCCCATTTAAAGAGTGCTAGTCACTATCATTACAGTGAATTACAGTTACCTAGGAGATAACCCAATAAAACAATCTTCCTGATGCAGTTTCCCCATTGAAGCAAAGTGCACTATAATAACGTCCTACATTTAGAGGGTACTTTTCATCCCAAAGCACTTCACAAATTATGTACAGAGAACATTACAAAACTGCATCAGCTTCTAAGTAGTGAGGGGCGTAAGGCAACAAGCGTGTGGGATGCTGCCTGAGAGCAATATGGAGGAAGAAATTTAAGTGACACTTTTCCTATTATTAGACTATTCCTGCATTTCCAGTACTTACACACACAACAAATAACTCTATTTAGCATCTTTTATATGGTGTACATAGAGACAAAAAGAGAACAAGAGACAAGCTGAGGGGAAAGAACACAATAAATGGGCCAGTCTTGCTTAGTTTTGAACCTGGGGCTTATAGTAAATATAAAACTCATCTTCAGAGCAACAAGGTATTCCATCCCATCGAGATGCAAAGCAGCCTACAATAGTTACAACACATTTCTCAGAAATATAGATTCAAATAACTGTCATTTAACCTCATGAACTCCTTAAATCCCTGTAATCTAAATGGCAAAATCTTGCACATTTCATAGATCAGGTTTGCATAAGTCTGAGATTCTTCAAGAGGGGAGACAAGACAAGGTGAGAACATTGTTAGCCTTTCTATCTAGCTTGCTATACCATTTCTCCTTCCCATCATATTAAACAGACATCCTATAAAATTCAGCTTCATGAAAAAAAAAATGTAACTTTTTTTCATCTGAAGTTACTCTAAATTTAAGTTCAACTGCATTGATCGCAAGTATTAAAAAGTAAAATTTAACTGTCTGCAACTTCCTCCTGTGTAGGAAACACTGATATACCTCTGGGTGTGAATAAGCACTTTTCAGGAAGACTGACAAGATGGTAACAACAGATGCAGACTCCACATCATTTTAAAGGTAGGTAAAAAATCTACCTAAGGTTAAAAAGCCTGTGCTGTTTGATTTCTTATGTTAATGATTTAGTATTTTGTGAACAGTGTGAGTTCCCAGAAGTAGGAGGTCCATGAAGGTGTTATGGCTCCCGGGGCATGATGTCAGTATGAACCCCTTCCTAATCTCTGCAAGCACAAGCCTTCTGACCTGGACCTCAGGAGGATCTAAAGCAAGTCTATCTCTCACATTATCTGTATTTTCTCATATCTTGTAGCTGATCGGAAGGGGAACAGAGTTGATGTTTCTCTTATACCAGCTTGACTATTTCCCTCAAAGTTCCACAAAGATATTTCCTCACTCGTTCGTTTTATCTGGTTTGAGAGACTGCTGTTCACCACCAATATTTATCAATATGATAACTTAGAAGCAAGATGTTTCATCCTTCAATTTCAAGAACCTTGTGTGCACACCCACCTCCTGCAAACTGCTGTTTAGACTGCAATTTAAACATCCTGTAATGTAATAAAAGGTTCTATATTTGAAATACACCCATGTTATATAACTGTATAAACAAGTATACATTTCAAAACTTCAACATAATTAATTAAAAAAAGGGATTAATCTCCTTTGTAAAAAAAGTTTCTGCTTTGGTATCTGATACCAAGGTACTTGCATAACATTTGAATTCACTGGAAGGTTCAGCATGTAAATTGTGAAAATTTGGACTGTTAATGATGTTTAAAAAATGAAATGACCTCTCCCTTTTCTTTTAAAAATAGTACAAATTTACTTATTCATGAAATCTTGAGCTAGCATAAATTCATTTTTTATAAACCGCACAAATTTAATCACCTCTACATGTGGCACCGGGAGTGCCTGTTTCTAATTTGACAAAGAATGATCAAATACAGCTGACAGACAATTTTCAGATGATTATAGGAAGTGAACTATATCCCACTCTTTATTTTTATTTTCATTTCTGGGGCCCATCTGTCAACTTCTGCATTTCTAATAAACAATAGTACATTATATAGTGCTAAATTTATCTGCTTTTATTCCTTTTCCTCCTTTCTGAACCTTCTTGGCTGAAATCACATCCAAAGTTAATCTCTGGGATTTAATAAATTTGTAGCCACGAACTCCTTTTGAGAGTGCAAAACCTGAATTTTGTGAGATTCTGCCAAGGAAATATAGTGTTTTAATGTATGTATGTAGTCTAATGAAATCTCCTTGTAAATTTTCAGATTTTGCTGCAGCAGATCTCGCCCCAGTCCTAAACTATCTGTTCAGTTTCAGGCCAGAGTGTAAAGAGATGAAGACCAATAAGAACAATTTCTGAGACTCTATAGGGATACGAGTCTGAAAGGTGGAGGGTGAATCCAGGTACTTTAGTACAATTTTGACAATATTAGTGACAACTGGTTCCCTGCAGGGAGAAAAAGCTGTGCTGCAGCACCTTCAAAGCAGTGTTTTGAAGAGGATAAGGAATTAGATGAGCAATGAGGAGAGGCACTTGAAGCACAGATGACATGTCAGCCAGAGCTTTAAGGTGAATTATCCTAAATATTTTCTTCCTAGTGCGCTCTTCAAACCTTGTAAACTTTAAATAACTTGCAAAATATGTCACAGGGAAGTTGTATTTTAAATGATAAAACTTGAAGTTACCAAGGAAGACAGCACAGAAACAAAACACAAAGTAGAAGAAGAGCTCAGAAAGAGTTCTTGCCCTGCCTATTGTGTTTTTGCAAGCAGGTTTAACTTTAGAGTTAGTTTCAGTCAACTCAGTGACTAACTTGGAGGTAACTGTGCATTTCTTGTTCATAAAAGGACTTCTTCCATTGCTTCTGACACTTTTTCTCCTTCCAGGTCTTATCAGCATTCTTTTGAGCTGCAGTCTTTCATCTCCTTGCAGGGACTCTCCATTGCTACTGCAGTATCCTGCAATCTTTGGAGTCTTTTTTCACTCCACAGCCTCCCGTCACTCACCAGGGAAAAAGCAGTCTCCTTGCTTCCAGAAAATCCACATTACCCATTAACTCTCAAAGGAGAATGGTATAACATAGAGAATACATATTAAATCATAAAATGTCTGCCAAATATGTCCAAGTGAAGCTTTCATAACATAGAACAACTTGTTTTCCAGATTTAAAAAGCAGCAACAAAAGAGATGTTCTCTGTTTCATGTTGGTTTTTTTTATTTATACGTAATAAATTAAACACTTCCCACCAAGAGCTATTCTGTTTGACTGGGACACTTCAGAAGTTAATTTGCCTGTCTGTATACGCAAGAGGCTTTTTTTACCAACTGTCTAGTTTTCTATAGCTTCATACATGGAAGGCGTTTACATAAATCCTTTAAAATAGTGGCAAGATCCCAACCTTACAAGTCTTTCTCGAGTTACATAATTAGAATACAAATTGGTTTGCAAGTACCTTTCAGAATTTTGACACAGAGCTAAGAAAATAATGCTAGAGGGTGCTCCTTATTTCAGCAGTGTTTGAAGAGCAATAAAATTAGTAACAATTATAAATAAAGCAGCTTAGTGTTGCATAAAGCAAGATGAGCTTGTTGAAAGATAGTTTCTTGATAACTACCCTTAAAGAAAACAGATTCTGTTAAGGTCTGGGAAGACCCGAGCCCTAGAGATTCATTGTTATTCCCAGAGAGAGATTAAGACATAGATAAGGTGAAATGCCACCAGTCAAGCAGGTTTATTGATCACCTATTCAAATAAAGGCATGAGGAAACAGCTACAGGAAAGAGAGAAAAAGACATGAAAGAAAGAAACCTAGCAAGCAGCTGGGATAGAGTCAAAAGAAATAGTCACCAACATGGATCCAGTGTCTTCCTGTTGGTCTGTAATTCCTGTATACGTTGGCGGTGTGGGTCCCCATAGTTCCTGTGTGCATCAGTTGAGGGCGTCTCTTCCTTGTTTGGTTGCATGGCCTTTTATAAGGTGTTCAGGCAGATTGTTCCCTAGGCAATGGCACATACCCCACGTTCCCCCAGTCCCGTGCATGTGTTTTTTTGGTCAGTCCTGGCTCCGGCATGTCGGGGAGGGGGTCGGTGTCTAGACACATTTTCCACAGCGAGGTACCTGTCCTCCAACTCCCTTCAAAGCTGGTTTTGGGCAGTTGTTTATTCCTTGTCTGGTTTGTATTTGGCTGGCCTGCCAGGAGGTCCTGCAGTGAGCTTTGAAAACAAGATTTGAGGCAATTGCCTTAAGATATGGTCTCAGATAGACTCTTGATCAAATAATACTATTGGTAAGGGAGACCAAGCAAACTACCTACATCTAGAAATGAACCATGTTTACAATTACCTGTCTAAAGGTTTTGTACAGTCCTATAGCAAGTTCCAGCAAACTTATTAATTCACATTCTTTACAGGCAGAAGTTCATTGAAAAAGCTATAATAGTTTGCATGGATGTAATGTTGTATTTTCATGTATGTTCATTGTCTGTATGATTTTATTGGCAGAACTGCAGTTTTGCAGTTCTGACACAAAAGAATGTGACTTGGTTGTCATCTTAAATTCTCTGCAGATAATCACGTGAGATCATCTGCCAGAGAACCTGTCAAGGCATGGAATTTAATTACTTTAGCAATGCATTTGTGAATCTCAGACAAGTGAGGAGAAGAACTTTCTATGAGAGTGAAGATATTTGGGGATGACCAAGTTTATCAAGAATCTCATTAGATTAGATACCTTTTAAATAACTGCACATCAACAAAACATCTTTTCATATGGAGTTATATAA
This sequence comes from Opisthocomus hoazin, assembly GCF_030867145.1. Taxonomy (NCBI): domain Eukaryota; kingdom Metazoa; phylum Chordata; class Aves; order Opisthocomiformes; family Opisthocomidae; genus Opisthocomus; species Opisthocomus hoazin. The sequence goes on along the minus strand of NC_134414.1, from coordinate 58,368,725 downwards.
AAAACAGACACAGAAGGTTCTCCAAAGTTGTTTTACCTCTTGGAAAATATTATAACAGAGGCAATTTCTGCTTGGGTGTTTTGTCGGTTTGTTTTTTACATACCAATGTCATAATCTTTTAATCTAAAATGATTTTGTGACCAAAGTATAGAAGTATATTGATAGGTATCTTCCATTTCTGTCATGTAACGGAAGTACTTGTTATTCTTGATAAGCTTTCTACAATTAATTAGAACACTACGAGATCCTTTACTCTCAGCTTCATGGAGTTTCACCACATATCTTGGCTATGAAACAGCAGGCCTGGCACCCAGGAACTGCACGTGGGGAAATTTTAGAAAAGTTCTGAGCAGGCTTTGTCCTGTTAGCAGGACTGATTACCTGTGCTTGCAACAAGTCATTCCCACTGGCTCTTTCCTTCCACCTCCCTTTCCTTTAAAAACACAATCTCTCTCCTACTTTTTCATCCCAGAACTGAATGCAGAGGCATCTCTTTGATAGATAGTGCTGCTGTGTAAACATGGCTAAGAGAAGAGCTTGCATCAGAGATCTAAGCCCCCTCCCTTGTGTTTGGGTAAGAGGCCTGATATGCAACCTTCTGGCCTGAAACTAGGGTGAAGTTGTTGGAAAAATGGCTGGGAAAAGACTTTCCAGGAGCCCTCCCTCTTTGCTTGAGACCTTTATCTCAGCCTGGGTGCTTACCCTGCCTTTGCTTGTTTGTGATCCCACTCATTCAGACCCAAAGCCTCACCCACAGGCTGTCATCCCAGCCTGGCCTTGGTCCATCCCTGTTCCCATCTCCATTGCCCTGACAGGCCATCCTGGGTGAGGGGACCCTGGTCCCCCTCACCAGGCTTGATCCTGACCTTCATCAGTGGACCTGCATCTTGGCCTGGACCTTGGCTCATCCCTGTCCCCAGGGAGATGCCCAATGACTGGGGCTGGGGCTGAGGCTTCCCCAGTATCCCCTGGCTGCCCTGCTCCTGGTTGCCAAGTACTGCCCTCATGGACCTTGGGTCCTCCAGTAATCCCAGGACCTTGATCGCATTGTTGTTCCTTATCCACAAACACACAGTCTGTCCTGTAATACGTAATAAATCTCTTCAATCAGAAAGTACTTTTCTGAAAAGAACAATGCAGCTGAAAAGGTGAAAAAAAAAAAAAAAAAGGAGATAGAATTTTCCAAGTAGTTTTACAAAGGATTGCATGAGTACAGGGTTGAGTCAGCGTAACCAATGAACACAGATAACTGTGTTTTGCTTCATAAGGAAGGACTGTGAAAGCAATTTTAATTTGTCAGCTGAGACCCATTGATTCATCTGACAAAGTTAAGGAATATGAATGTAACTGCTATGAGACAATTTAGCTTTAGAGTCAAAAAAACTGGAAAATATCTGATTTTTCTCATTCATGAGGTTGTAATTTTGGTTAATACAGAAATTATGCAGATACATTGTAGATGCATAATATTTTTGTTAAGCAGGTGACTGAGTGTCACACACTGGTTTAATTGATTAATAGCAATGTCCAGTGTAAAAAAAGCATCTGTTAAAATAATTTGGAACAGTTAACAGGGATAGCTAAATAACTATTTGTCTAAAAAGGATCATCACCTGATGGGGATATTTTAGTTGTGTTCTGGCTACCTGCAATGCTGTTAATAGAAAAAATGGACAGAAATATAAATCACTACTGATCATACTTATCTATGTAGAAGTGGCCAATACAGCGAGGAGTAATACCAAGATCAAATCGATCAAAGAGAGATAACCGGAACATGTAGTGACCTAAGTCCGTTCAAAGAAAATGCAATTTGATACAGCTAAAATCAAAGACATATCTCCAAGAGCAAGTTCATACCTACATATTAGAGATTGTTCTGAAAACCAACGATGAGGTGGAAGAGTCTTTGCTGATGAAAATCTTTTTTTGTCCAGAGGACACAGTGGTGAGCTGTTCTAGGGTTAGCCCCAAACCAAAAAACTCATCACTATCTATCTCATACATCTGGCAACCCTCTACTGTACTTAGTGTGAGCCAAATTCAGGCTAGATAGATGATCCCTCCTCCTCATTACAACTGGAAAAACTAGCTCTGCCCTTCACAGCACTTTGACAGGCTTTCCTGTCTCTGCCTATTTATATTTGTCTTTGTATATTATCTTCCTTTCACTTCTTTCTTTATCATTGCTTGAGGAACAGAAGAGTGAGATTATCCACTGCTGCAAGGTGAAGTAAAGCATCATACAGGAAAATGAGAGAAGCATTTGCAAATAGCGAAAACTATATTAGTTGGTCTTGTGAGAAGGAGGGCTGGCCTGTAGGGCAGGCACTATGGGGATCAATGTGTAACAGTAAAAGGCTAAAGGTAAAAGAATTAGACAAAGCAAGTCAGACCCTCACTCCTGTCCATGGTTTCTAAAACTTTCCTCAGACTTACAGAAATCTCAGAATAAAACTCTTGGGATGGAAAAAAAAATCGGTTTCAACTACACTGCTGAGAAGTCTTGAGACAGCTCTGGCTAATGTTACACTTGAATGCAAGATGGGAAACAAGTAAGCAGAATCAGTGCAGAGAATTTACCTTTGTACTAAGGTGTAGGCACTGTTAGATTTCAAATTCTGAATTTAATTTTGTTATTTTTGTGTTTCAAAATGTATATTGAAAAATTGAGGGCATCTGAGAATGTTAAAAATGTTTGTGCAATAGAAGAAACATCTTAAAGTGAGAATTTCCATCTCTTAGCTTCTCAGTAAGTCATGTGAAAAAAAAATATCTGATGGAAGGTATCTTTTCTTCCCTTGAAGAAGAGAAAATATTGAGGCAAGTAATACTTTTTTCCTAGTGCCTACTTTGTAAAGGAGCCTCTGAGAATACTTTTTATCAGCCTTGGAAATATACAGTACCTGATTAGACACGGTCCTGAGCATTCCGCTCCACCTGGCCCTGCTTTAAGCAGGGTGTTTGGTCCCTTTTGAGAACGCCTTCCAACCTCTGTAGTGTTTCTGATTCTGTAATTTTATCTTGTGCTGCGCTTTACGTTACAAACACCCTCATGATTTTTGAATGAACACTTTAACTTGACTCTTCACAAAATCCAGAAACAAAATCATGTTACTTAGAACAAAACAGTTTTAAGATAGTTTCCAAATATTGCTTCAAGATGATACGGGAAACTTTATACAAGAAACACTGTGATATCAGGAAAAGACTTTTTTTCTAACATACCTCTCCATATAAATCTTTCTGTATCATAGCTTAATATCTAGGGTCAAATGTTAACAGTGATAAGGAGATTTAGGTCAAGATGGCCAGATAAGTAAACCTTTGGTACAAAGTTATTGTGCAATAAACTGTAGGTCTGCAGTGTTGAATCAAGGAAGCGAGCTACTGTCTCTAAATTGATTTTACGTTACTTTTAGATAAATGCTGTCTCAACTGGATACTTCCTAGATGTTAGAAAATTTTATACAACACTAGGTTACTGATGTTATAACTCGACTTCTCTCTCTGAGGAGTTTAAAAAGCAAGGGGGTCCACTCTGAACCTTGTGACTCAATGGGAGGTCTTTCCCCTAGCTTGCCACTTATCAGAGTCCTTGAAACACTTTAACATCACAACAAATGAAGAGTGGCATTCCTTAGGGTTCGGTACTGGAACCGGCACTGTGTAACATCTTTGTCAGTAACTTGGATGGTGGGACTGAGTGCACCCTCATCAAGTTTGCTGATGGCACTGAGCTGTGTGGTATGGTCAGTACACAGGAGGGAAGAGATGCCATTCAGAGGGGCCCTGAGAGGCTTGAGACATGGGCCAGTGAAAACCTTATGAAGTTCAACAAGGGCAAGTGCAAAGTCCTGCACATGGGTCAGGGCAATCCCAAGCCCACATGGGCAGAGAACAGCCCTGCCGAGAAGGACTTGCAGGTGTTAGTTGACGAGAAGCTCAACATGACCCGGTAATATGTACTTGCAGCCCAGAATCATTCAAAGATCCACTGTATCCTGGGCTGCATCAAAAGAAGCTTGGGCAGTAGGTCAACGCAGGAGATTCTGTCCCTCTACACCACTCTGGTGAGACTCCACCTGGAGTACCGCGTCCAGCTCTGGAGCCCTTGGCACAGGACAGACATAGGCCTGTTGGAGCGGGTCGAGAGGAGGGCCAAGAAAATGATCAGAGTGCTGGAACACCTCTCCTATGAGAAAAGGCTGAGAGCGTTGAGGCTGTTCAACCTGGAGAAGAGAAGGCTCCAGAGACACCTTATAGCAGCCTTCCAGCACCTAAAGGGGGCCTACAAGAATGCTGGCGAAAGACTTCTTACAAAGACATGTAGTGATAGGACAACGGGTAATGGCTTTAAGTGAAAGCGTGCACATTAAGTTTAGATATAAGAAAGAAGTTCTTTACTATGAGGGTGGTGAGCCACTGGAAATTTTGCCCAGGGCAGTTGTGGCTGCCCCCTCCCTGGAAGTGTTCAAGGCCAGGTTGGAAGGGGCTCCTAGCAACTTGGTGTAGTGGAAGGTGTCTCTGTCCATGGCAGGGGGGGTGGAACTAGATGATCTTTAAGGTCCCTTCCAACACAAACCATTCTTTGATTCTGTTATTCTATGATTAATCAATGCACGGAAGTTTCTTTTCTGAATGTAGTTAGGATCTACTACATTATTTTCAGATTATATCAAGGGTGGGTGTCAGGAGGATGGGGCCAAACTCTTCAGTGGTGCCCAGCGACAGGACAAGGGGCAACGGGCACAAACTGAAGCATAGGAAGTTCTGTCTGAACATGAGGAAGATCTTCTTCACTCTGAGGGTGACAGAGCAATGGAAAAGGCTTCCCAGGGAGGTTGCAGAGTCTCCTTCTCTGGAGATATTGAAGACCCACCCGGATAAGGTCCTGTGCAGCCTGCTGTAGATGATCCTGCTTCGGCAGGAGGGTTGGACTGGATGACCCACAGAGGTCCCTTCCAATCCCTACCATTCTGTGATTCTGTGATTCTGTTGTATGCAATTTTCTGTAAATTTCAGGTGGCAAAATGATACGTATTGAACTGAAATTTTATCTAAGGAAAATCTGAAACTGGAAGTTTTTGTGTGTATGCACATTTATATGCAATTTATTTTCTTCAGTTTTCAGAAGAAAAGGCTCCTATTTATCATTGTGGAATCACATGTTTATTCTTAAATTTTTTTCATAGAGAAAGAAGAGTCTGAACACTGATTTAGTGAAACCAAAAATTCCAAAATACTTAAAAGCTTTAAAAAAGGAAAGCTACACTTTTGACATTTTATCCTAGCTCATCCTTGGACTCTGTAAATTCTGATACATTCAGAATAAATATGTTACTATTGCTTTATGAAATTTATACATAAACTAGAAGGTTTTGCTAAGTTTCACTGGTAAAAACATTAAACTCAAATGCTTATTTCACCTGTTAAATTTAAAAGCTAATAGGTAGAAATAAGGGAAAAATTAAAAATTCAGGAATGGTTTTAAGTAAACTAAAATGTTAAATAAGACTACAAGAATCCATAGATTAGTGTTTGCTATGCAACTAAAAAGTTCTACATAATTTTAATGCAGATGGCTAAAGTCACAGGCCAGGGATCTGATAAACTCTCACTCTTAAAAGTAGGATTCAATTCTATTAAAATTATATTTGCTGTTGTTGAGCTCTTAAATTCATGGAAAAATTGAACAGAACAGAAGGATTTTTAAAATTAATAATAAAACCAATGAAGTTTTTAAAGGTGAAAGACTACAGGGCGTATTATAGTTGTCTCCAGAATTTCTGCCCCCTTTTTGTATGTCAATGCAAAGATCAGCCAGAATCTTGTAAGAACTCACAAACAATGCTTGACTCTGCACTTACAAAACACAACATAGTTACCATTATACCATTCAGGACTCATCTCAGAACACTCTGTCTCAGCAATGATCAAGTTTAAGAAATGTTCCTTAAAAACTGTAATCCCTATGACTACCACAATGCACAGTGAGCAATAATACTGCTTGAGGTCTATTCATGTATCTGCGACCTTCCCATACTTCCTGTATGTGGGAAAAACACGTTCTGTAGTTTTCAAATATTAAATATCCATACACAGTTGAAAAAATAGGACAAAGCCACATGGTCACACTTTCTGGGCAGAAAAAGCTATTCTTAAGTGCCTTCCTATATGGTCTTTCTTTCTGTTAATCATTCACAGTTAAGCAAAATGGGGAGAATAGAAAGTTCTGCATTCTTAACTTGCCGATTTAATTTGTTCCTCACAAATCTTTTGTCTGGATTTGCTTTCATGTTGACCAACGTTTATGAAGGGGTTGTTTTTTTTAAATAACTTTTTGTGTTATAGTCAACTCTAAGTCTACTAATTCCTACTTTATTTTTTAATTATTGAAACAACAGCGTAATATGAAAAAAGACTAAACAAAATCAGTCATGACAAAACAGAAACAATAGCCTATTAATCACTGTCAAGGACAGTTTTATTTAATTTCTCTCTGACACATCTAAGCAAATGCATTCATCATTTAACATATATACAGCAGTACAAATGCTTAGCCTGACATAGCCAAGAGTTGCTGATGGTAGATTTGGAATTAAAACTAAAGAGGCTGTGTGCCCAGAGTAGAGCAAGTCTGTTGCATGGTGATTTGGCTTTGAGTTTAAGTTGTATGGAAAAATGTATAGACATGTGTCAGTTTAATCTCTTTTCTCTAGTGTCCATTTCTGTTGTTGCCAGTCACATCCTGATGGACGGGATTACTGAGCTATTCCCTTTTTTGAGCTAACTTTTTTCCGAGTGGTCCATCCTTATTTGATCCCGTGTCTTACGCACTCGGTGTACACCTATTACTGCATTTTATTCAGTTGTTAAACTATAATCTCTACATAGCCAAAGGGAGAGTCTTATAAATTTCTTTTTTCCCCCTGTAGTAGTGAATAATGTTTTAAAATGTTCCAATATTGGTAATTCTATTTAATGACTACTCACATTTATCCTACAGAGAGGTTTAAATTTTCATGTAGAGTAGTGTGAATTCTTCACAGCTGTTCAGAGCCATTCAGAGAAGCCAGTGCTATAAAGGAAGCACATATGGCAATATATGCTATTCTTGCATGTACAGTGATACCTATTAGGTCAAGAAATTTACTAGGTGCAGCCATGAACTACTAATCCAAATATTTGTAATAAACTAATAGTTCAAAAGCATAACTTCAGTTATGCAAATAGAGTAGAATCATAAAATAATTGAGGATTTGAGTGACCTTTAGGAGGTAATCTAGACAAACTCCTCACCAAAGGACAAAGCAGAGCCACATGACAGTTAAAACAGGTTGCCTGTGATGTTGTCCATTTGAGTCTTGAATATGGACAAAGATGGATATTCCGCAACCTCTCTGGGCAATATGTTCTAGTGTTTGGCAACTCCCACAGTGAAAAAAAAAAAAATCTGATACAGAAATTCTATGTGCTAACTTGTTTCTGTTGTCTGCCATTATTCCACTGTATAATTCTGAAAATCTGGATCTATTTTCACTACACCCTCTCTTTAATAAGCTATAGACAGTAATAACAGTTTCCCCATGAGACTTTCCTTCTTCAGCCTAAACAGATGCCTTCCCTTCAGCCCTCCCTCAGAAGTTAGTTGCTCCAACACCTGACTCTCTTGGTAGTCCTCCACTGGACTCTGTACAGTTTTGACAATGTCTTTCCTGCATTGGGGACCCCAGATCTGGACATAGCATTCCAGGTGTGGTCTCACCAGTATTGTCTAGAGAGGAAGAATCACCTTCCTCCACTGACGGCAGTGATTTTCCTAATACATCCTGGGATGCTGTTGGCCTTATTTGCTGCAAGGACACATTGTTGGCTCCCATTCAGTTTGTATTCCACCAGGATTTCAGATCTCTTATTTATATATAAAGCTCCATCTTTGGAGTCTCCATCTAGCACTCATTCAAGGATAGACTCTTAGTGTCACTTTTTCAGCACAACATGGGACACAGACTTTTGCCTCTGCAGAGCCTCTGTGAAGATCCTGTTAGATCTCCTGCTTATTCTTCCTAAATTTGCAATAGTAATTATCTATCCTTGAACATTTTAAATAAGGATTTCAGTCATTGATTCTGACACTATATAATATGTTTTTTTGTGTTTGTTTTTTAATCCCTAGTCCATAAGCCTTTTAATACTCAGCTGCACTATATTCTCACACTTGCTGGGTAATGCCTACCAAATTTCTGAAGTCCAGATTTTTCTTTTCTCTAACACTTGATTGCTTGTATAGTTAAATGCCTGCTTAACTTCAAGTTTGTGAGTAGTTTCTCTGGAGTCAGTTCTGTTGATTAATGTTAAGCATGAGCTTAATTGCATTGTTGCACTCTGGCCAGAATGACTGATGTCTCATCTGTTGCAAGCTATTAATGACTCCTTGTAATCAATGCAGATGTAGTGAGGAAACAGAAAGCCTTCTTCCACAGTGAAAGAGTGTCTATTTCCTAAATATAGATACCTAAAACTTAGAATAAAATTTAGGACTAAAAGGTCTAAACTACTAATCTATGCTGTCTGTGATGAAACAGAGAGAGATAAAGACCTTCGCAAAATCCATCTTCTCATTGCAAGGAAGGTGAAGTATTCTTGGGAGACAAATCTTTTTCTCATTGTCGCCATGAGAAGGAATCAAGACAACTGGATCAAAATGCATGATAAACTTCATATAACAGAGGCAATAAGAGAGGAATATCACCTTGATACTCAAAACTGTGCTGAAACACTACAGTGCTTGAATTATGGCTATTAAGTATGTGGGAGAGATATATTTTTTTCTTGTGCCATAGAAAGCACTGTCCTTAACTGATGACCTGGATAGAGAGGAAAGCATACATAGAAGAGAGAACCTGGACATTGGTGGACCATGCTTCTTGGCCACACTCTGCTTAATGCACCACAGGATCCCATCGGCCTTCTTGGCAGCCAGGGCACACTGCTGGCTCATGGTGAATTTGTCATCCACCAGCACTCCCTGGTCCCTCTCCTCAAAGCTGTTCTCCAGCAGGTCCACCCCAAGCCTGTACTGGTGCATGAGGTTGTTCCTCCCCAGGTGCAGGACCCTGTACTTGCCCTTGTTGAATATTATCAGGTTCCCCTCTGCCCAGCTTTCCAGCCTGTCCAGGTCACGCTGAATGGCAGCACAGCCTTCCGGTGTGTCTACCACACCTCCCAGTTTGGTGTCACCAGCAAACTTGCTGAGGGTACATTCTAACTCTTCATCCAGGTCGTTGATGAAGAAGTTGAAAAGAATGGGCCCAGCACTGACCCCTGGCGAACACCACTAGTTACTGGTCTCCAACTAGACTCAGCACCGCTGATGACAACCCTCTGAGTTCTGCCATTCAACCAGTTCTCAATCCACCTCACTGACCACTCAATCAGCCTACACTTCCTGAGCTTGCTTATGACGACGTTATGGTACGCAATGTCAAAAGCCTTGCTGAAGTCGAGGCAGACAACATACATGGCTCTCCCCTCATCTACACAGCCAGTCATGCCATCGTAGAAAGCTATCATCACATTGGTCAAGCATGATTTCCCCTTGGTGAATCCATGTTGACTACTCATGATAACCTTCTTTTCCTCCACTTGCTTGATGATGACCTCCAGGATGGCTGGCCAGCCTGTAGTTCCCTGGGTTCTTCTTCTTGCCCTTTTGTGAAGATTGGAGTGACATTGGCCTTTCTCCAGTCCTCGGGCACCTCTCCTGTCCTCCAGGACCTCTCAAAGACGATGGAGAGTGCCTCAGCAACAACATCCGCCAGCTCCCTGAGCACTCGTGTGTGCATTCCATCAGGGCCCATGGATTTGTGGGCGTCCAGATTGCTTAAGCGATTCCTCACAAAGTCCTCCTCGACCAAGGAAAGGTCTTCCTTTCTGCAGGCTTCCTCTCTTACCTCCACGGACTGGGATTCCTGAGGGCCTGCCTTAGCAATTAAGACTAAAACAAAGAAGGCACCCAGTAACTTTACTTCTTCAAGAAGCCCTTCTTGTTGTCTTTTACATCCCTTGCCAGATTTAAATCCAGGGGACCTTAGCCGTCCTCTTTGCAACCCTACATGCTCTGACAACATTTCTGTACTCAAGTGGCCTGTCCCTCTTTCCGCATTCCATGGACCTTTCTCTTCCATCTGAGTTCCTCTAGAAGGTCCTTGCTCATCCATGCAGGTCTCCTGTCTCCTTTTCTAGATTTCTTACTCATGGAGATGCACCGCTTCTGAGCATGGAGGAAGTGATGCTTAAATAGCAACCACCTCTCTTGGATCCTCCTACCTTCTAGAGCCCTGACACATGGGATTCCTCCATGCAGTTCCTTGAAAAGACCAGAGTTAGCTCTCCTGAAGTCCCAGGTTTTGATCCTTCTTACTGCCCTGCTTCCTCCATGCAGGATTTTGAACTCCACCTTTTCATGATGGGATACATTAGAGTAGAAAAGTTATACTATTTCTTTAACACACGCACTTACTACTGAGAAAAATGGTAAAATCATGTCTTTTGAAGCTGAATCATCATCTTTATGAAAAATGAGTCATAGAAAAAATCTCATGTGTCAATAGAGGTGGTTTTGAAACAAAATTAATAAAATGAACATGTTGTCTTCACTAGACATTGTTCACACAGTATTTTTAAAGGAAAATAGATTAAAAATTGTTTAGTCATTAGGTGTAGTGTTTATCACCCACTGCATTCTTCCACAGAAGAATGGAAGGCAATAAACATAATACCATTTTTTTTTAAATAGCCCTGGCTAACCTGAGGAACAGTAGGCCAGAAGAAATGCAAGAGAACTGAATAAAAAATAAAAAATAAAATAGAGAATATAAGAATCAGAACACAGAGCAGTAAAAATCCCTTTAAATTGACTAGCAGATACACTGTTTGAAACAATAACAGAAATAGAATTAGTGATTTTGTTTGTATGTATAGCCTTTATTAATCATAGAAGCACAGTATACCAGGTTGGAAGGGCCCTCAGCGATAATAGAATCATAGAATCATAGAATCATAGAATCATAGAATGGTAAGTGTGGAAAAGGACCTTAAAGATCATCGGGTTCCAAACTTGCTGCCATGAGCAGGGACATCTTCCACTAGACCAGGTTGCTCTGAGCTCCATCCAACCTGGCCTTGAACACTGCCAGGGAGGGGGCATCCACAGCTTCTCTGGGCAATCTGTTCCAGTGTTTCACCACTCTCACGGTGAAGAATTTCTTCCTAATATCTCATCTAAATCTGCCTTCTTTTAGTTTACAACATTCCTCCTTGTCCTATCACTCCACACCCTAGCGAAAAGTCCCTCTCCATCCTTCCTTTAGGCTCGCTTCAGGTATTGGAAGGCTGCTATGATTTCACCCCGGAGCCTTCTCTTCTCCACGCTGAACAGCCCCAACTCCCTCAGCCTGTCCTCATAGGAGAGGTACTCCAACCCTCTGATCACCTTTGTTGCCCTCCTCTAGACACACTCCAACACATCCATGTCCTTCTTATGCTGGGGGCTCCAGAGCTGGACACAGTACTCCAGTTGGGGTCTCACAAGAGCGGAGTACAGGGGCAGAATCACCTTCCTCAGCCTGCTGGCCATGCTTCTCTTGATGCAGCCCTCGATACGGTTGGCTTTCTGGGCTTCAAGCGCACACTACTGGCTCATGTTGAGATTCTCACCCACCAGTACCCTAGGTCACAGAATCACAGAATCACAGAATAGAAGGGGTTGGAAGGGACCTCTGTGGGTCATCTAGTCCAACCCCCCTGCCAAAGCAGGGTCACCTACAGTAGGCTGCACAGGATCTTGTCCAGGCGGGTCTTGAATATCTCCAGAGAAGGAGACTCCACAACCTCCCTGGGCAGCCTGTTCCAGGGCTCCATCACACTCAGAGGGAAGAAGTTCTTCCTCATGTTCAGACGGAACTTCCTGTGCCTCAGTTGGTGCCCATTGCCCCTTGTCCTGTCACTGGGCACCACTGAAAAGAGCTTGGCCCCATTCTCCTGACACCCACCCTTCAGATATTTGTAGGCATTTATAAGGTCCCCTCGCAGCCTTCTCTTCTTCAGACTGAACAAGCCCAGTTCCCTCAACCTCTCCTCATAGGGGAGATGCTCCAGTCCCCTCACCATCCTTGTAGCCCTCCGCTGGACTCTCTCCAGTAGCTCTTCATCCTTCTTGAACTGGGGAGCCCAGAACTGGACACAGTACTCCAGATGAGGCCTCACCAGGGCAGTGTAGAGGGGAAGGAGAACCTCCCTCCTCCTGCTGGCCACACTCTTCTTGATGCACCCCAGGATCCCATTGGCTTTCTTGGCAGCCAGGGCACACTGCTGGCTCATGGTTAACCTGTCGTCCACCAGGACACCCAGGTCCCTCTCCGCAGAGCTGCTCTCCAGCAGGTCCACCCCAAGCCTGTACTGGTGCATGAGGTTGTTCCTCCCCAGGTGCAGGACCCTGCACTTGCCTTTGTTGAACCTCATCAGGTTCCTCTCTGCCCAGCTTTCCAGCCTATCCAGGTCACGCTGAATGGCAGCACAGCCTTCTGGTGTATCTACCACACCTCCCAGTTTGGTGTCATCAGCAAACTTGCTGAGGGTACATTCTAACTCTTCATCCAGGTCGTTGATGAAGAAGTTAAACAAGACTGGGCCCAGTACTGACCCCTGAGGGACACCACTTGTCACCAGCCTCCAACTAGACTCAGCGCCGCTGATGACAACCCTCTGAGTTCTGCCATTCAGCCAGTTCTCTATCCACTTCACTGACCACTCATCCAGCTCACACTTCCTCAGCTTCCCTAGGAGGATATCATGGGAGACTGTGTCGAAAGCCTTGCTGAAGTCAAGGTAGACAACATCCACGGCTCTCCCTTCGTCTACCCAGCCAGTCATGTCATCGTAGAAAGCTATCAGATTGGTCAGGCATGATTTCCCCTTGGTGAATCCATGCTGACTACTCCTGATAACCTTCTTTTCTTCCACTTGCTTGATGATGGCGTCCAGGATAAGCTGCTCCATCACCTTTCCCCGGGATGGAGGTGAGGCTGACTGGCCTGTAGTTCCCATGGTCTTCCTTTTTTCCCTTTTTAAAAATGGGGGTGATGCTGCCCCTGCTTCAGTCGGTGGGGACCTCCCCAGACTGCCACAACCTCTCAAATATGATGGAGAGTGGTTTGGCAACTTTGTCCGCCAGTTCCCTCAGGACCTGTGGATGCATCTCATCAAGCCCCATGGACTTGTGTACCTTCAGGTTCCTTAGGCAGTCTCGAACCTGATCTTCTCCTACAGTGGGTGGGTCTTCATTCTCCCAGTCCCCACCTTTGCCTTCTGCAACCTGGGCGATGTGGCTAGAGCACTTGCTGTTGAAGACTGAGGCAAAAAAGTCATTCAGCACCTCAGCTTTCTCCACATCCCAGGTAACCAGGTCTCCAGCTTACTTCTGGAGAGAGCCCACATTTTCCCTAGTATTCCTTCTATCAGTGACATACCTATAGAAGGCTTTCTTGTTCCCTTTGACATCCTTGGTCCAATTTATTTCTGTCAGGGCTTTAGCTTTTCTAACTTACTCCCTGGCTACTCGGACTATTTCTCTGTATTCATCCCAAGCTACCTGTCCTTGTTTCCATTCTCTGTAGGCCTCCTTTTTCTGCTTGAGTTTGTTCAGGAGCTCCTTGTTCATCCATGTAGGCCTCCTGGCGTTTCTGCCTGACTTCCTCTTGGTCGGCATGCATTGCTCCTGATCTTGGAGGAGGTGATCGCTGATTATTAAGCAGCTTTCTTGGGCCCCTCTTCCCTCTAGGGCTTTATCCCATGATATTCTACTAATCAGGTCCCTGAGGAGGCCAAAGTCTGTTCTCCTGAAGTCCAGGGTAGCGAGCTTGCTGCGCACACTTGTCACGTTAAAGGGGGGGGTAAGGGGAGTCTGATATTCAACTTGCCTGCAAGAGCCCTTCCAACGACTTTCACTGAAACAGTTTCTCAAAGTTGAAACAATAAGTAATTTATTCAAGCGACAGTTATCACAGATTCGGAATTGCCATTGATAAATTCACTGTCTACAAAAGTTGAGCTCAAAGTAATAGTTTAGTGCTTTAGTTAACAATGTGTTCCCAGGGATACATCTGACAAAGTCAGAGGGGCAACTCTTGCCAAAAAGGCGTCACTTCTTGGGGGTGAAAGAGAGGTTCAGGCCGATCGACCCGTCCGTCAGGTGAAGTTCTCGCTTGGCTCCTCCTCCCAAAGAGAGTTTTCAAGTGCCAGTATTTATATGTTTGTTTGGAAATCTTTTTGCGAGGTGGGACTAAGTCAATTATTGTGTATGGATTGGCTCTTGGCATGGAATTTCGTGTTGTCAGAAGCGGGACTCAGCAGTGTGACGCGCCTTCGGAGCGGGCATCTGGGTTTGTGCATTCGGAGGCCATCTGTGCTTTATCCAAAGCAATCTCTGAAGCAATCTCTGGCTGCACAGCCTCCGAGGTGCCCCACAGATCACTGGGTTTACAGTGATGGGCTATCCCCCCTTATTTTTGTCTGATAAGATAAGCACCAGTTAATTACTTCCTTGTTTATCTTTCCGGCTCTTGACACCTCAGTGGAGAGACGCCTCAGACAGTTTGTCTTGCATTCGATAAGTCCAGGAAGGCCATCGATTACAACCCTCCTTGCTGCCCGAAGGATCTTGAACTGCATCATTTCGTGGCCACTGCAGCCAAGGCTGCCCTTGACTTTCACATTCCCCACCAGCCCCTCCTTGTTGGTGAGAACAAGGTCCAGGATTGCACCTCTCTTTGTGGGCTCCTCTATCATTTGGAGGAGGAAGTTGTCCTCAACACGTTCCAGGAACGTGCTGGCTTGCCTGTGCCCTGCTGTGTTGTCCTTCCAACAGATGTCGGGGTGGTTGAAGTCCCCCATGAGGACCAGGGCTTTTGAACATGAGGCTTCTCCTGTCTACCTATAGAGGGCCTTATCCACTTGCTCGTCCTGGTCTGGGCCTCACTAAGACAGCGTAGAGGGGAAGGAGAACCTCCCTCGACCTCCTGGCCACACTCTTCCTAATCCACCCCAGGATCCCGTTAGCCTTCTTGGCAGCCAGGGCACACTGCTGGCTCATGGTCAATCTGTCGTCCACCAGTACTCCCAGGTCCCTCTCCACAGAGCCGCACTCCAGCAGGTCAGCCCCGAGCCTGTACTGGTACATGGAGTTGTTCCTACCCAGGTGCTGGAAGGGGCAACGGGCACAAACTGAAGCATAGGAAGTTCCGTCTGAACATGAGGAAGAACTTCTTCACTCTGAGGGTGACAGAGCACTGGAAAAGGCTTCCCAGGGAGGCTGTAGAGTCTCCTTCTCTGGAGATATTCACGACCCACCTGGACAAGGTCCTGTGCAGCCTGTTGTAGGCGACCCTGCTTCGGCAGGGGTCTTGGACTAGATGACTCACAGAGGTCCCTTCCAACCCCAAACATTCTGTGATTCTGTGATTCTGTGATTCTGTGATTCTGTGATTCTGTCTGGTGGCCTGTAGCAGACTAGCATTGTAATGTCTCCAGTCCCTGGCCTGCCTTGAATCTTGACGCATAAGCCCTCCATGGGCTCCTCATCCAATCCCGGGCGGCACTCCCTCCACTCCAGCTGATCTTTGACATAGAGGGCAACACCTCCTCCTCATCTCCTCTACCTGTCTTTCCTAAAGAGCCTGTATCCTCCCATCCCAATACTCCAGTCATAGGAGCTGTCCCACCATGTCTGTGTGATGCTTGATGATATCATAGCCCCACAGATGTGTGCACATCTCTAGCTCCTCTTGTTTATTCACCATGCTATGTACATTTGCATAAAGACATTTGAGCTGAGCCCACGATGAAGCTGTACTGTTGCTGCCACGCAGCTCCCTGTTCTGTACCCTCACTGACTTAGCAGAGTGAAGGTCCTAGCAAGCACACCATTCACTAGCAGCTGAGTTGCCACCCCCAGCCTGTTCACTACCTAACCTGGTTTTACCCCTTCCCCCTAAAAATCTGGTTTAAAGACCTATCAATGAGCCCTGCTAACTCCTGAGCTAGGAACCTCTTCCCCCTTTGTGAGAAGTGTACCCCATCTGTTGCCAGCAGGCCTGGTGCCATGTAAACTGACCCATGATCAAAGAACCCCAAATTTTGCCTGTGACACCAGGCTTGGAACCAGGTATCGATCTGCTGACTCGTCCTGTTTCTTCCCTCATCTTCCCCTGCAACTGGAGGGATAGAGGAGAACACTGCTTGTGCTCCTGATCCCTTAACCTGTCGCACCAGAGCCCTGAAGTCCCTTTTGGTTGTCCATGTGCTTTTGTCCCTAACCTCATCACTGCCAACCTGAACAACCAAGAGTGGGTAATAGTCAGAGGGCCGTACCAGACCACGGAGATTCCTAGCGATATCTCTCACCCGGGTCCCAGGGAGGCAGCAGACTTCCTGCTCTTGGGGCCTGGGGAGTGGGGCACGCACTCTCTCCCTGGGTGCCTGTCTCAGCAGCTCTGTCACTTAGAAAAAGTTCCCCCAGTGCAATCCCTCGCACTGGAGCCCTTCGCCACACGGATCATCTGATCCAACCTTTCTTGGCAGAAGCTCGGTCTAGACAAGATGGCTCGGCACCCTATCCAGCTGATTCTTAAGTGTCCAGTGCGTGGGAATCCACTGCTTCCCTGGGTAGACTTTTCCAGTAGCTGATTGTTCTCGTTGTGAATAATTCTCCTCTTGTGTCCAGTCTGAATCTTCCCAGGAATAACTTGTTCTCATTGTCCGTTATCTTTTCCATGTGATTCCTTGTAAAAAAGGAGTCTGTATCTTCTTTGTAGCCATCCTTTAAAAAATGAAACATGGTGATAAAGTCTCCCATAAGCCTTCTTTTCTCAAGGCTGAACAAACCCAAGTTTCTCAGCCTTTCCTTATATGGTAGGCTTCCCAGTCCTTTGATCATCATTGTGGCCTTTCTCTTAACCCTCTCCAGCCTGACCACATATTTTCTGTACAGCAAGGAGAAAAACAGACGACTATTCCAAGTGTGGCGTGACAAGCACTGAGTAGAGTGTGATAATGACTTCTTTGTCTCTGCTGGTGATGCCCTTCTTGATGCAACCCAGCATTCTGTTGACTTTCTTTGCTGCAGCAAGACACTCATCACTCATACTGAGTTTTTCCAGCAGAAGCGCCAGGTTCCTTTCCACAGAGCTGCTCCTTAGCTGGGCAGTTCCTAGCCTTGTGCTGCACTCCTGAATTCAGTTTTCACAGGCACAAGACCTTGCATTTGTCTTTCTTGATCTTCATAAGGTTCTTGTTAGCCCAGTCTTCCAGTCTACCCAGGTTTTCTTGCAGGGTGTTTCCCCCTTCCAAAGCATCCACTTCCCCACTTTGTTTGGTATCATCAGCAAACTTCATTAGGGTACACTTGATCCCATCATCCAGATCATTTATGAAAATATTAGCAGTGTTGCAACCAATATTGATCTCTGGGGGAACCCACTTGTGACCTGTTGCCAGTCTGAAAAGGAGCTATTTACCACCACCCTCCAGGTGTGACCTGTCAGCCAGTTCCTCACCTACGATGCGTACCACTTGTCTGACCGTAACGCATCTTTTTCTCTAGGAAGAGTCTGTGGTAAACCAGATGAAAAGCATTGGAGAAATCCAGGTAGATAATGTCCATTGTTCAGCCCACTTCAACCGAGCAGATTACATTTTCATAGAAGGTAATCAGGTTTGTCAAGCACCATTTGTCTTAGGTGAATCTGTGCTGGCTTCTCCCAATCAATGCTTCATTTGACTTGTGATAATGAAGCCGCATGAAGTCACGTGAAGTCACATGAAGTCATTTGACTTGTGATAGACCCCAGGAGGATTTGTTGCCTAACTTTCCCAGTGACAGAAGTAAGTCTGATGGGCCTTCAATTTCCTGGCTCCTCCTTCCAGACCTTCATGTAGATGGGGATGATATTAGCCTTCTTCTAGTCTGCTGGGATATCCCGCAATCTCCACTACTTCTCATAGATTATGGAAAGCTGCCTCACAATGATGTCAGCCAGTTCTCTTACCCTCTAGTGGATATTGTCAGGACGCATCGATTCATAGGACTTAAGTGCTAGTAACAGTTTACATACCAACACTTCCTTCACTGACAGTGGGTCTGTGTTTGCATCAATATTTGGATTTTTGTTCCCAAGACCTGAGGCCCAAAAGTGCTGGTAAAGGCAGTGGTAAAGAAAGCACTGAGAATCTCTGCCTTTCCAGCATTGTTGGTGGCTAATTCACCTCTCCTGTTTAACAGGAGAAGAATAACATTTGTAGAAGTACTTTGCATCTCATACGCCTGTGAAGATGTTAGCAAGCAAAGGAAGAAACCTGATCCATTCAATGTCCCTGTACTCTTTAATCTAGAAACACTTCCATTTTCCTAGGACATCATGCATGGTATCACAGAATCACATAATGGCTGAGGTTCGAAAGGGCCTCTGGAGGTCAACTTGTTCAACTCCCTTGCTCAATCAGGGTCAGCTACAGTAGGATTTCCAGGACTATGTCCAGAGGGTATGGTCACAACTGCGCTTAGTGCTGGAGAAAGATTGCAGTACCAAGAATCTCTCTGTGCTCTCCCTTCCTGCTGCTGCCTACAGAGATGAACTCCTAACGATCAGGATGTCTAAAAGCTGTGATGGAGTTCAAAATGACCTATAACACCACTGCAAGAGGTTCACAAGATATACTACAGCCAATATGTAAGTGCAGGTACAGCCATAGTACACATAGATCTATTATGAAAAAAAATGAACAAGTGGTTTTGCTATGAAGTTAATTGAATTAACAGTCAGAAAATAAGAGAGAAAGTCTTGTTAACATGTCTGTAGAGTATATGGAAAAAGGAGTAAAAACCAAGGCAACAAGATATACTGAACCATTTAGAGTAGTGAAAACTAAAACATTACTAAAGATCTTCAGAAGAACCTCAGAAGTTTGAAAGATGGACTTCTAAGTGCAATTCAGAATTCTATCTGCAAAGCAGAACTCCATAGGAGAAGCAACTGTAATCATATATGCACAGTGATATGTTGTTAAATAACTATCGATGTTCAGGAAAAGGGTCTTATTGAGTCATCCTACACGGTCTTCTGAAAACAGTAAAACAGAGGCCATAAAACCAAGAATGATTGTATTGAGTCTGGCTGGTGGTGTGACTTAAACCCAGCTGGCAACTAAGCACCACACAGCCATTCACTCACTTACCACCCCACCCACCTGTGCGATGGGGAGAAGAATGTTAAAAAAAGTAAAACTGGTGAGTCAAGATAAAGATAGTTTAATAGGACAGCTAAGGAAGACATGATGATGATGATGATGATGATGACGATGATGATGATGATGATGATGATGATGATGATAATGGTGATGACAGTGATGACAATAATAATAAGAAAACAAGTGATGCACTATGCAATTGCTTACTACCCGATGACAGCTCATTCCTGAGCAGCAATTGCAGCCCCTCAGCCAGCTCCCCAAGCTTACATACTGAGCATGAGCATCATATGGTATAGAATATCCATTTGGCCAGTTTGGGTCAGCTATCCTAGTTGTGTCCCTTCCCAGTTCCCTATCCACCGCTTGCCTTTTCGCTGGTGGGAACAGCATAAGAAGCTGAAGAGTCCTTGACAGCTTAGCAACTGCTAAGAACATCAGTGTGTTATCAACATTACTCTCATACTAGATCCAAAACACAGCACTATACCAGCTACTATTAACTCTATCCCAGCCAAAACCAAGATGGCTAGAATGGAGTAAATTTTCTTCATAGCAGTCTATATGGTGCTGTGTTTTTGATTTGTGATTACAACAGTGTTGATAAAACACCGGTGTTTTGGCTGTGGCTGAACAGTGCTTCACAGCACTGAGGGTTTTTTTGGTTTTGCTGCTGTTTTAACTTTTTCTCACTCTACCACTCTAATAGGCTGGTGATGTGCAAAAATATGGGAGGGGATAAAGGCAGGACAGCTCACCCCAACTGACCAGAAGGATATTCCATACCATATGAAGTTGTGCTCAGCCATAAAAACTCAAGGAAAAGAGAAAGAAGGAGTAGTTTGTGGTTATATCATTTGTCTTCCCAAGCAATCGTTACATGTGCTGAGACCTTGCTTCCCAGGAAGCATCTGGACATCTGCCTGCCAGCTGAAAGTAGGGAATAAATTCCTAGTTTTGGTTTGCTTGCAACTTGTCTTCAAATGTTAAACTGTCTTTATCTTGATCCACAATTTCTTTCTCACTTTTGCCCTTTCGATTCTCTCCTTCATCCTGTTGAGGGGGAGTGAGCAAGTGACAGGATGCGGGCATAGCTGCCCACTGGGATCAATCCACCCCAGTATTATTAATTATTATAAAGAGCAAAAAAAGCCATAGGTTTTCCACTTCCTAGTTCCATGTTGGACTTAGGTCTTGAAAATCAAATATATTCTGATCTTCTCACTCAATTTGCAGAAGATATTCTAGAATCAAAAAAAATGACAGAACAGGGAAAGAAGAATAAATTAATACATCAGATGCCTGACACCTGAGAAGGTACTAAATAAGCAGGTAGGAGAAGTGGTGGATGAGGGGACATACATTAGATAGAGACAAAATTATGAAATGTGTAATTATGAACAAATAAGGAATAGTAATTCACAGCTGCTCATGGTCTAGAAAGATTGCATTTGGCTTAATTTGAGAGACTGAAAGCAAATAAAGATAGTTTTTTTTTCCCAACCCAACTGTAATTAAATTTGTTAACATGCCACCAAAAGTTGTTGTGAATGCCAAAAGCAAGAATCGTTTTAAAAATTTATGAGATGGTGGTGATTTTCAATTATTATTTATAAATCTAGATGTTCACTTCATCTAGGAATCACCTTTTTCAGAAGCTGAGATGATACATCAGATATAGAGAGTTTATTATACCATTTATCTGAATATTTGTTATTAAGCACTGTTGGGGCCAGGGAATAAGATTAGATGTAGTAGATCCTTCACCTGTGCCATCATATCAATTGTCATAAATTTATGTACCTCGTAAACATGATGTATTCTCATACAGTGAATGTAATCAATAGCAAGAGCCAGACACCTCTGGGCAGTTACTTGTCTAGGTTTCTCTGTAAGAGATACTGTAAGTAAGTGTCTGCAGCTGGATTGCATGAATACTTCTCATTGATTTGCATGAAAATAACTTTCTGTTTGTGCAAAAGAAGAGATAGTTGTCCACAAAGAATTTCTAAATATTCCATACAATGAGCAGGCCAGAATATACAATGTTCAAGGTAGATATGCTTCTTTAGAGTTATTTTAGAATCACTTTTCCTCACTTAGTTGTGCCATGCACATATAAACACTTCCTTTATGCTTGTACAAAGCTAAAACAATATTTATAGGATTCTGACTGGAGACCTGTAGGATATAACTCCACTACTGTCTTAAAATATGTGATAAAAGTGTGTCTTCTTAATTTCCAAGCAATCTTGACTCCATGGCCTTTCTTAGCATCACAGTGGCTCGAAGCTAAAAAAATACATAATATTCTTCCAGACCTCACACATTTCACTATAGGTCATAAAAGGTGCTGTACTTGTTCTGTTAGTATCTCACTACATGCTGTATTAGAATGCTGTTGTTTTAGCTATTTAAAAGCCTTGCTTTAACATGGCCAAGATATGCCATGAATGTCAGAGTGCTTTAAATGAAAACTAAAAACTGACTTGTTTTGCCCTTTGCTTTCCATCATTAGCTTGACACTGCAAGCTGTGTTATTAATTACTGTACATCTTTTGTAAAACACCTTGAGAAGTCTTGCTGAGATAAGATATTGTGTCCTATAAACGGAAGTTGTTGCTGTTATTCAGTTAGAACTGAGTCTAAAGTGCAGCAGAACAAAGTCTTTCAAAAGTTTCATCAGCTATAGAAAATTGATACTATCAGCAGATCTGATTCTAGAATCTGCAGACTATAGTTTACAGCTCACAGAAGCCTTTACGACTGTGTCTCCATAATAGTTGTATATTCGTAGTGATTTACATCAACCTTGCATATCTTTATTCAGGTACAACAACCCCATAAAGAGAAAGACAGAGGAGATGTATATTTAAGATTTCTGTTAGTACTCAGATAACGCCAGTCCTAGACATAACATTTGCACCGTATGTTACTGTGTTAGCACAGAGGGACTGGTAAAGCAGTCAGACAGCTCAACCTAAGAGGAGGACAGTTACAAATCAGGGTAGTTTCTTGAGGGAAGAAACTTCTTTGACACTGCTGAGCTATTTTAATGCTTTGGTTAAACATCATTGGGTTTCAAAGAGCATCTGAGACATTAACAGTTTATTTTAAAATCGGACTAACTCTAGTTTTGGAATGCTGGGATTACCTTCGGCTTTAAAGCCAATCTTGTTTTTAGCAACAGTGTTTTAAAAATGTACTTGGCCTAATTTCACTGTGATTTAGGCTATTTCTTAATACAAATAATTTTCTACAGAAAGAGAG
Source organism: Opisthocomus hoazin (assembly GCF_030867145.1). Taxonomy (NCBI): domain Eukaryota; kingdom Metazoa; phylum Chordata; class Aves; order Opisthocomiformes; family Opisthocomidae; genus Opisthocomus; species Opisthocomus hoazin. The sequence goes on along the minus strand of NC_134414.1, from coordinate 58,346,150 downwards.
GTTTAAAGGTTACAAAAATGCTACCAAAATTATGAAATCACAAGAAAAAATTTAGAGAATGGAACATCCTTAACATTAGAGTTGACTTCACTGCTGAAGTCAAGGTTTGCTCAAATAAACAGCAGACTGACATTTCTCCTCAGTTAGTTCTCTTTCTAGCTGTGAATGCAATGAATATCTAGATCACACATCATTATTTTTACCTGTAGATCTCCAAATATTTAATAATACTGAAAATGATTTAATAATATTGAAAATAATTGTATCACCGAAAGGAAAAGTGATCTTTCAAAAGCTCAGAAGAAGATGACTGACAGGTGGACATTGAACTCTTGTCTCCAATGAGTGAATGCGGTTCTCCACATACTCATTCTAGTTTTATAAACACGTCTTCAGAGATCCTCTAATCAAGGCATCACAGACAATTATATGCAGAGGAGTTCTAATGTTACAATGCAAGCAACTCTAAGCCATGGTCAGATATTTATTAAAATCAGTTTTTAGTAAAAACATTTTGTACATCAAATACAGAAATTGAAAAACTAAGTTGAAGAAACACATGCATCACTATTTTTTGAGTTCTTCTGTGTCTCAGAATTTTTGTCTTGTGATCACCAACGGAATGAACAGATATTCCAGGTACACTGTGGCTCCCTCTCTTCTCACTTCTGCCAGTGAGTCATGGTATGTTAAATGCTCTAGTCCTGTGGAGACGGAAGAATCAGACTTCGTGGTATCCACAGAAAACTGCCAGAGAGCACTGAGACAACCTCAGGATAACTATTAAAACAAAATGTACAGTTTTTATAATTGTAGCCTAGACATTGCTGGGCAGCAATGGACAAACAGAAAGAAGTGATTACAGCACCCTGACTGCAACTGAAAGATTCCCAATTTGGTGTCAGATCTAGCCTCAGGACAAGCTTGGTTTTTAATCAGTATTTTGCCATTAAGTAAAGGATGACCATACATGAAAAAAAAGAACTCATTACAGTGAAGGTGTCAGTCATGACAACATTTATCATTCTAAGCCCATACACAATTACTTGAGTAAAAATTATGAGACTGGGATCCTGATGAACAGGAAGGAACATTTTACTTATTTCTTGCTACCTATTTTTCATTCCTCAGAAGCAAGTAGTAATATAGTGAAGAATATCACGTCTAACATCAAGGACATAGAGTTGAACTTAAAGATACCATAGAACTGAGCAGGCCCTGACAGAGTCAGCAGTTTATCCCTATCTCTTGAAATTTCCAGGCTCAAGACTAATCTGAATTTTCTTTTGCTATTGCATCTTGCATAATGCTTAAAAAATCACATGTAAAACACAGGCTGAGGGCTTCAACAGCAAAAAAGATAGGAAGTGTGACATAAGGCAAAACAGTAGAGCAGTAGAATATCAAAGTGATTTCAATTAAAGCATGCATTGTGTTTTCATTTTCATAACACTGAGAACACCCTGAAGATTAGAATAACTTTCCCTTCACCCTTTTCTCTTCACCACATTATACCATTACAGTTATTGAATCTCATTTACCCATGAGGATGATGTGATATGTTGTAAAAACTTGTACACTTCCAAAGACTGTATTTGCAAAAATTGTACTCATGTCGAAGATACTTGAGCAGACAAAAAAGTGACGTTTCCCCAAATAAGGCTTTTATGAAAGAAATAATTCCCATTTACTTACACCCATTTTCTTAAAACTACTTTCTTTCCTCTGTGAAGAAATTGTAAGTGGTAGTTCAAAAGAATCTTGATATCAAAGCTAATGTTTGAACTGATTGGTAAGCCACGTGCACTTAACAAGCCCTTGTGATATACTTTGCTGTGCATTTATCTCACAGAATGTTAGATTTCAAAAGTAAATGACGAGCCTCCGTTTATTTCACATACCTCTGGTAAGCAGACATATTTTGGTGTCTATTTGAAATTGAATCTAAAGATTTTAATACTGGTCTGTCTAATAACATAAGTAAATGTGTTTCTAACATGACAGTTCAAAATAAATGATGCTATTGACTAGAATGAAAATACAAATCTTAACATATCTTTCTGGCTCTACTCTGTTCTCATTCACATACAATTTTGATTTTATCACAAGTGTTTCCTTATAGTGCAGACGGAGCTAATAAAGAATAAATCAATTTTCTTGCAATAAAACCTCAATTACTTAATGTTCTGAAGTGAACCTGGACCATATATTGATGATGGATAAAAATATCCCTTAAATAGGATCATCTTTTTCTTTTGTATCTGCAGGTCCTAACAGGCTTAAAATTGCTTTCAAGATTGTACACCTTTTTAAAATAACTGTTCAGTCTTTCCCCATTCTTTCTTGTATATTAATCCAGCAATACAGGCCTGAACAGCTTTGCATATACCAACTCTAACTAGTTCAGAAGTCATTTCTTCTATGTATGAATGTATGATGAATTCATATTTACCTCCTTGGAGATGCCATTTACATGTTCCACAGTGCTCAGATGGAACACTCCTACAGTACAGTAGCCAATGGTAAATCTATCAAGTATTGTGTTACTATTCAGATTTAAATTATTATTCACTGCTCTTCAAAATGTCAGATGTCACTGCATTGTTCATGTGTGAATAAGAATGAAAAATTCAGCTGCAATAATTATTCATAGAGAATTGTAACTAGCATAGGTCAGTAATGATCTGTAGCTGCAAAACTGATGGACTTAGATTTCTTAATCATATGTCAATTACTTCTTATAAGAGGCAAAACTGTGATAAAGGGGAAAAAAAAATTTTTATTAGAAATGTAAATGCTTTGAAAATGTGTTAATTTTACAAGAACTTTTTCAAAGATATCATAACGTACCATTTTGATACTTTCTCTTAAATGACTTGTCTGAATTCTCTTAAATTAATCTGTAATTTTGTACAATAAGAAAGAAGTTGCTAAGATATAAAATATGTATCTTGATTTGAAACTTTTTTCCCTGAGAAATTTACTTCAAATATTTTCATTTAAATTGAAAAAATATCCCTAACAAATTCTCTAAACTCAAAATCCTTTATAGCATTACATTTATTCTCCCTCCATTACCACTTATAAGTTTTTCCCTTTTCAAATGCCAGTTAGTCTTATTTATTCTCATTGATTTCAACAGCATTTCTAAAGAAGTTTGAAAATATTATGATTATAGTCTGTCAGATTCACAGTAATTTAAATAATGGGGTCACATACAGTATTTTAGAGCAGATGTGATTACTGTAACATTTATTCTGACCTTATATATGTCAAACAATTTCTCTCATACAGTTACTCTTTACTGAACCCCAAGAACTAATTATGACTTGATCATCCCTGCCAACGTCTCTGACAGTAATCAGCTGTCCAATTTTTTAATTTGCTTAGCTTCAGAATTCAGAAATAAATTCTTGTCATGCTTTGGAACAATAAAGAGGCTGTGAGAATTTAGCATTTCCTCCCAAGAGATTAATAAATCAAGAAGATATCTTCTAATTTTCTGACTGATAAATTAAAAAATTCCATACATTCAGGTCTACCTCAGAAGACTTTTTCCTTCACAGTAGTCACATCTTCTTATGGGATTTTCTGTGAATCTTCTTAAATCTTACAGACAAAACTTCTAGTAACGGGCAGGAAAAAGTCTTTAAGGCATGTGGACCAAAGCCACAAAATCAACACCCGATATCCATACACTACATCACTGTACTGGTATCTCCTTCAATTTTTTGTATACCACAACCTCAAATTTTTTTTCCTAGCCTTATCGAGCTAGAATACAGTTCTCTGTGCATCAAGCATGACCTGTGTTCCTGGCTTCTAGACAGACCTGTGTTTGGCAGTTTGAAATCTTGTTTCGTTTTAGTGAATTCATCTTAAGCAATGACCCAGATCATTCTGTATGACTGCCCTGTATGGTTCACTGTTTTCCACTCTGTCAGTCTTGTACTATCTGCATATCTTGTCAGCAGTGACTTTATATTTGCTACTCTGCCACTGATAAAAATATTGCCAGATCTATTATTGTGCACTTCACAAATCCAGCGGAAATGTCCTCATTCAAAGCTTTGATTGTCACAGACAACTTCAGGAGATTTATCAGCCAGGCATTGCTACTCTTTAAATGGGCTTTACTTTACTGTACTATTTTTCTGCGCTGAGTTAAATGCTATAAATAAGCCTACTCTTTTCAACAAAATATATAATCAAATAAGACAAAATCTACTGATGATGTTATTTACAAAGAAGAAATTATCAAAACAAGTATCTAATAAAATTGTTGAAGGATATGTAAGACATACACAATGAAGTAAACTTTATCCCTCAAAAGTTATTTTATTGCATGAATGTCCTTCAATATATTCAGAAGTTGTGTAAAAACATATATATTTGGTAGTTTTTTTGTCTATGGTTAACACAGCTAGAACAAGTATTCATATTTATCACCACATTTTAAGCAGTACACTTCATGTACTGTTAAAGATGGCTTAAAATTTATTAAAAATATTTAAAGGAAAAATAAGAAGTAGTATCGTTAGTCTTGGCTCCACAACTGCATTCTAAGACAGGAAAGTAGAGTTAGTGATATTTTACTTTTTCACATCATTTATATCGCTACTGTTTTCCACGTAAAATCATGGACTTTATCAAAGTACTCAAGAAAGAAATCTAACGGGGTTTTTTATGTATAACTGAAAGAAAAGAATTTATATATTTCAAGAAAATTATTATTCCACAGTAAAAAGCAAGTTCTGAAGAGCTGCATCTCTTGGAAAGTCTCATTTACATTCTTTAATTGTGATAAAATTCTAAATTTGTTTTGGAGACCACTTTATGATTCGGATCATATGCTTTAACTTGACACTTACATATTATGGTAAATCACTTTGGCATCACTTTGCGTGGCCAGCAGGTCGAGGGAGGTGATTCTGCCCCTTTATTCCACTCTCGTGAGACCCCACCTGGACCACTGCATCCAGCTCTGGAGCCCCCAACATAGGAAGGACATGGATATGTTGGAGCGTGTCCAGAGGAGGGCAACGAAGGTAATCAGAGGGTTGGAGTACCTCTCCTATGAGGACAGGCTGAGGGAGTTGGGGCTGTTCAGCCTGGAGAAAAGAAGGCTCCGGGGTGACCATAGAGCAGCCTTCCAGTACCTGAAGGGGACCTACAGGAAGGATGGAGAGGGACTTTTCGCTAGGGTGTGGAGTGATAGGACAAGGGGGAATGACTGCTCACCCCTTTACGTCAAACTGTTTACCATATATGTAATATAAACAAAATCAAACAAGAGGCAAGCCAGACACACATGAAAGGATTCAGTTGTGTAAATGTATTTGTTTAGTGCAATTTGAAGTATTCTCCTATATCCTTATAGAATCATGGAATGGTTTGGTTTGGAAGAGACCTTAAAAGGTCATCTTGTCCAACCTCCCTACTATTGGCACATACATCTTCTACTAGGTGAGGTTCCTCAGAGGCCCTTCCAACCTAACCTCGAACGTTTCCAGGGATTGGGCTTCTACCTCCTCTCTGGGCAACCAGTTCCAGTGTTTCACCACTCTGACTGAAAAAAATTCTTCCTTTATATAGTCTAATTGTACCACCTTTGTTGTTTAAAATTATAATCCTTTGTCTTATTGTCCTGCTAAAAAGTTTGTCCCTATGTTTCTCAAAAGCCCTCTTTCAGTACCAAACGTCCACAGTAAGGTTTCCCTGGGGCCTGCTCTTCTCCAGGCTGAACAAACCCAGCTCAAACTCTTTCAGCCTTTCCTCACAGGAGAGGTGCTCCTGCCCTTGGACTATCTTTGTAGTACTCCTCTGGACCCGCTCCAACAGCTCCATGTCTTTCCTGTACTGAGGGCTCCAGAGCTGAACACAGGACTCCAGGTGGGGTCTCAACAGAGCGGAGTAAAGGGACAGAATCTCCTGTGTTGACCTATTGGCCACGCTTCTCTTGTTGCAGCCCAGGTTACGGTTGGCCTTCTGGGCTGCGACTGCACATTGGTGGCTCATGTCAAGCTTTTCATCCACCAGTACCCCCAAGTCCTTCTCGGCAGGGCTGCTCTCAATCGTGTCATCCCCCGGCCTGCATTGATAGAGGGCGTTGCCCCCACCCATGTGCAGGACCTTGCACTTGGCCTTGTTGAACCTCATGAGGTTCACACAGGCCCACTTCTCCAGCTTGTCCAGGTCTCTCTGGATGGCATCCCGTCCTTCAGGTGTGTCAGCTGCACCACTCCGCTTGGTGTCATCTGCAAACTTGCTGAGGGTGTACCTGATCTTGCTGACTGGGTCATTAATGAAGATATTAGAGTACTGGTCCCAATACAGACCCCTGAGGGACGCTACTCGACATTGATCTCCATCTGGACATTGAGTCAATAACCACTACCCTCTGAATGCAACTACCCAAACAATTCTTCATCCCCCAAACAATCCTTCCTTCAAATCCATATCTCTTCAATTTAGAGGGAAGGATGTTGTGGCAGACCATGCCAAAGGCCTGACAGAAGTCCAGATAGATGACATCTGTATCTCTTCCCTTGTGCGCTAATATAGTCACTCCATCATAGAAGGCCACTAAGTTTGTCAGGCAGGACTTGCTCTTGCTGAAGCAATGCTGGCTGTCTTGAATCATCTCCCTTCCTCCATATACCTTAGCATAGCTTCTAGGAGGATATGTTCCGATCTTCCCAGGCACAGAGATTGGGCTGTCAGGTCAGTAGTTCCCAGGTGATTCCTTTATACCTTTTTTAAAAATGGGCACAATATCTCCCTTTTTCTACTCACCAAGGTTTTCAGCTGACTGCCATGGCCTTTCAAATTTCATGGAAAGTGACTCGGCAACTACATCAACCAGTTCTCTCAGGACTCTGGGATGCATCTTGTTAGGTCCCATAGACATATACATTCAGGTTTCTCATGTGGTCACAAACCTGGTCTTCTGCTACAGTGGGAGGGACTTTGCTCTCCAGTTCGTGCCTTGAGGTCGAGCCTTTCGTTGCCTCTCATAAGATGAAAGATGCATGAGGATGGAAGGATGCAAATTTTCGCTATATGTCCTCTGTCATTTTAATAATGCTGCTCTCTAAATTTCTAGTCAAGTGTTAATCGTTTGTGAACCAGCAGGCAACAAATGCTCATTTCAAATCCTTGACACCTTTGTGGTATTTACATACGACTGGTAGAACTGTGCTCATCTTAAGAGGCAGATAGTGATCAGGCAGGATATCCTAATGTTTCTGAAGTGTTGTGAGACATCTGCATTTAGGCATCTGAAACCCACTGTTAGTGTCAATTAATAATCAACACATGAAATTGTTCTTGATTAAGTATTGTCCTGTGTTTGGCCAGCACAGGGTTAGTTTTCACAGGAAGCCAGGAGGGGACACAGCCAGGCAGGCTTGTGGAGTCCTGGCTGGACGAGAGGGGACATAGTTTGGTGCTTTGAGCAACCCAGGTTCCGATCTGGAAGTGAGCCTTGGGAGCGGCGGACACGGAACCCTGCTGGGAAGGCAGAGCGACGAGCTCGGGACACTGGAGCAGGGGGAACGTCACTGTTTCCTGCCACACTGTCACTTCCTTCCTGCCACGTTGTTGTTTCCTGCCACAGTACTGTTTTCACATCGAGATGCAGCTCTGCACCAATCACAACGAGTTGCAGTAGTTTTACCTATATATGGATTGGGGGTTTAACCATTCAGATGCTGTAATAGTCTTGCTATATAAACCTTGTTTTCGCTGACTAATAAAGGTGAATGATCATATTCATATTGGGCTCACATCGTTACAATGGATCCGTAACCCACACCAACACAGGCTTACCCAAACTCTCCAAAAATCAAGATATTCAATACCATGTGCCATCATGCTGGGTTCTGGTGTGGGAACTGGCCAGGGGGAAGTGAGTCGTGTCTTGGGAGTGCGCATGGCATAGGGCAGTGAGAGTTGCTCTGTGCATTTCTGCTGTTTATTTTGTATGTTCTTATCAGTATTATTGTCATTACCATTCGCTTCATTCGCTGTTCTGTTAAACTGCTCTTATCTGACGTGCGGAATCAAACTTCACAACTCAGAGAGTTATAAAGCAGGTATGTTTATTGCAGCGCCGGGTGCAAGGGGGATCGCTCCTCCTAACTTGCACACCAAGTCACGAAGCGTGCACCTATTTATTACAAAGCTTATCTAAGTAGGCTGGACTATTGTAATTATTTTTAGGAACTCTTTATCATATTCCACCCCCCTTTAGCTCTTGCGCAGTGTCGTCTGGTGGTCGTCTGTGGGGGTCTTCTGGATGAAGGCTCGTAGTCTTCCTCGTTGTGTGCTTTCACCTTTGGCTCAAAAATTCCTGAGTTGTCTGTGTTGGCTGAGTCCCAAACCATAGAAACAGTTTCAGCTAGAGAGTTGCTTCTTACAGACAACAAAGTTCTGGTTATCAGTCCTTGTTTCTTTTCGTCTGTCTCGCAGGCAGTCCTTGTTAGCTACATTTGAGCCACAACAGTCTTTGTTAGCAAGATTACAAAGAGCAGAACTAAATTAATTAACAGTGTTTAACTCTTACCTTAATATAGATGCAAAGTTATATAACGAAATTAGATTAAAGCTATAGCAAAATTGAACTAATTGTCATTTTCCCACATCATATCCCAACCCACGAGTTTTGCGTTTTTCTTTCCTGGCTCCTTTCCACACCTGTTGGGGAAGGGTCAGTAGACCGACCGCGTGGTCCTTTGTTGCTGGCCACAACCAAACTGCAACAAAAATGTTTCACATTTGGAGGTCAGATCAGTCATACTAAACACAGGTCTTTAATATTTAAAGTATCTGGCTTACACTCTCGCAGTTTCTCCAGAAGTATGCAGTTGTCTGCCAGGTTCTATGATGTCATGCATAGCTGCTCTGGTGAATGTCTAAAAGGGCTAGCTGTAGCTTCATGATATAATTAAAAGAGCATTAGACTCTGTGTTGAATTGACTGTATCCTGCTCTCAGGGAGCTGAATAATTCTGCAAATTCCACTGGCAGCGTTGACAAAGAGCTCTTTTGTTTGCCTAAATGTATACATCTAATGGTATCCGAGATACCATGCGGCATCTGAAATATGCTCACAGAACTGGAAGACATACTGCAGAACCTCTGGGAGATCCACATTTTTTCAGAAGCCAGACGAGCAACTCCCCAGATCTCCTTTGACTACAAGGGACATCATACATAATTCGTATACAGACACCAATGTTCAAACAAGCTTTGCATTTATGTTGCTTCAATCAAAAAGTGAATTCAAACCCTTGAACTTGTATAAGTTTCTCACATACAGGCATATAACATAATATGGGACTCCCTGCCAAATCTGCGTTTAGACACCTTGAGGCTCCTTCACAGAATGGTAGGGGTTGGAAGACACCTCTGTGGGCCATCTAGTCCAACTTCCCTGACGAAGCAGGGTCACCTACAGCAGGCTGCATAGGACCTTGTCCAGGCGGGTCTTGAATATCTTCAGAGAGGGAGACTCCACAACCTCCCTGGGCAGCCTGTTCCAGTGCTCCGTCGCCCTAACTGTAAGGAAGTTCTTCTTCATATTCAGACGGAACTTTCTATGCTTCAGTTTGTGTCCATTGCCCCTTGTCCTGTCGCTGGGGACCACTGAAGAGAGTCTGACCCCATCCTCCTGACACCCACCCTTGAGATATTTATAAACATTTATTCAGTCCCCTCGCAGCCTTCTCTTCTTCAGGCTGAACAAGCCCAGCTCCCTCAGCCTCTCCTCATCATTAAACATCTCTCCTCATCCTTAAACGTCATGTGGGCAAATGAGTTAATCAACAAAAAGGTGTGTCATCCCAACTAAATTGAATACTCTCAAATTATTGAAAAACAGTATTTTATCTTAAAATTTTCTTGTCATATGTATGTAAGTATGTATATACTTACACTCTTCTGTTTTAATTTGTTTTAATATTCAAATATAGATAAAGTATCACAACTCTAACTTATTGTCAATGCATGTAGAAGGAAAGTCTTCAATTGTTCTTCCTGAAAATGTGCATGTTAGTTATTGCCTCTTCATTTATTTGAACAGCAGTTCTCTAGGATAACAGCTAAGAGTTTACTTCTTTTATTATGAAGTATTTGTATTTGTTAGTAGTAATATCTTCATCTTCACTGTCATTATTATTTTTGCTTCACTTATCAATTGTAATTGAAAAATTGCTGACTGACAAGGACCTGTGCCCAAACTCATATGTGTTTATTTGTTCTAGTTAATAGTCATGCTTTCATTAAATTCGGTGCATACTGAAAAGTCCCATAAAGCCATCTGAGCTACTATAATCAATTCCATGTATTTGGAACAAAACTGATTATTACGTTACAGCTTTGTTCTTTCTAAATGTAGATGCTTCTTTTACTGTAATTGTAATAAATCTATAAATTCCAACAGCTAGAACTCTTGTCTAGAGCAATAATCTAGGGAAAAATATACTCTTCTGAAATAAGTTCTAGAGAATCATTAACATTTGCCATCCATTACGGCAAATTTCCATTAGCATTGCCTATTCTATATGCTATTTTAAAAAATATCAAAACTGGACTACATTGTTGCAACGAAACAGCTCTTGCAAACTTCATGTTTGCATCTTTCAGTAGTTTCCCCTCCTGTCTAGCTAGAGATTCATAAACATTAATGAAAACATTTGGAATCTGAAAAGCAACTTTACATTATTAAAAATAATCATAAAATGTTGAGAAATATCATTGTTTCTCAAGATTTACTGTTTTTCCTTAAGAAGGACCAAAATCTCCCATTACCTGTGCTCTACCCTGACATCAGACTGTGTCCTAACTTGTACCTGAAGAATCTTATTGTCTTCAATATCATGGTACTGACCTAAAACTACTACTCGAAGACAAAGTCATTTCAATGTTCAGTTGATAATGAAGATTATTAGAAGTGTAGATGGTAACAGAATGTTAGGTCTTTTTCCATTAGTTTTGATTCTGTGGAGCAGTCAAGAAAAACAAGAGGTAGAAGAATTTTGTGAGTGTGCTGTCATTAGTAGAATATCACTTGTTAGTACTTGCTATTAGTACATTATCATTTACCTGTCTTCATTGGACTCTTTCAGAAGAAAATGACTGGACCAGGCATTTCACCTGTGATGAGGGTGAGGTTAGAATCAAGTTTTAACCCCAAAAAATGATTCAGAAGTGGACGGGGGAAAAAAAATGGGCAGCTCAGGAAACAGTATTCAACCTCAGTTTGAATGTTGTATATATTTAAAAGAATACTTCTGAAGGGTCTGTTTTGTTAGTGATATACTTAAGAGCCTTGTGTGAGTTGCTAACGCATTATGAATCCACATTTAACACTTCATTTTGAATGAATAGGCTTGCACATAACAATTCATCTTTAGTCTTTCTGGTATATGACCATGGCTTCTAATTTGCGTTCACTGCTTGTGATAAAAAAGTGTAGATTTGTGTTATATAACTACTAAAACACTATATATATATATATATATAAACAACATATTATGTATTTTATGATATGTATTGATCTTGTACATCCTATATTAATTTTTCAGTCACCAGACCATTGTGTAAAAGAAGCACAGTACCATTATGTACTCAACTACTCAGTATAATTTAAGGAAAAAAAATACTCTTTCTTTACTGTTCTATGGAAATTAGATCTAACTTCAAAAGGATAATTTAAACAGGACAAATATTGATCACAAACTATTTCACTAACAATTGAAGTCTTAGAATTTCTTGGAATGGTTAAACTTTACCACCATTAACTAGCAATAGATATATGCAGCAACTACATTTTTCTTGTGAAGATGACTGGGGAAAAGTAAAATGAGTATCTTGAATGATGGACCATGGGCTTAAGCTGATTTTGATGCATGTTAAAGGACTTGGCAGAAAACAGGGTTTAGTTTTTAGACATGAGATACAATAAAGTTAACTCTACAACTGTGTGCAGGTGACTGCCTGTCACTTCTCAGCAGAGTTTATTAGTGTATAGAAAAACTCCACCCTCAAACATAAACACACTGTGGCCCTCCAGGTGGTCATCCAAAGATGTTTTTTTTTCCATAACACTGTGTTACGCCAAACCTTTCCTGTTTTATTTTCTTGAATATCCTTCTAACTTATTAACCATACTCAGTTCTGAACTGGATTCTGGCATGCAGCAGATAAAGAAATACTTTTTTATTGTTATAAAATAATAGTACGAAAAGCTTGAAATGTCTGTTATTTCTGAATGTATCATAGCGCTGTGGCCCATCCAATATGGTGTTGTTATTGCTTGTAAAGTCCACTGGTCACTAGACCTCAGCTTAGCCCAAAATCTTGACTTGACTTCTGCTTGCTTTAGCTCCAAAACAAATTTTTAAAGTCAGTCAGGTGGTACAGGGACTATTTAAAATCAGTTATCTAATGCTTATTCATGCCACATAAGCCATAAAATTTGGGTAAAAGCACAGCAAACAGTCTAAGGTAAGAAAATAATTAGCATAACATAGCATTGCTGACCAATAGGAAAGGTGCAAAACCCCCCAAAATAGTAGAAAATAAGAATAACAAAATCAATGACACTGACCTTTTCTCAGAAGGAGCTCAGCAGCCAGCACATTTCTAGGACAACCACCTCCCAGTCACCTGTGGCAGAAGAGTCAAAAACCTCAGAAACCCATGGTCAGCCGGAAAGGTGAAGAAAGTACTTCAGGTAAAAGAAGTTTTAAGATGCTATACCCCATTTATTAATGTTAGAACAGCCTTATTAATTTCTCAGCCTTTTATGTTAATTTTGGATACTGGTATATGGGAGTCACTTAACCAGAGCCAGTTTGTCTTAGTGAAGTCGCACTAGCAATAAAATCTTGAGTCCACACAGAAGATGTGTTGTCTTTTTGCTCATAACTAAATTTTACATGTCACCAAAGGTACACACATGTTTGAAAGGAAAAAAAAAAACAAACCACTCTTAGAGAGGTTTACATTAAGATAAACTCTGTCTACACTGAAATGAAAACCCTGAATTTCTATCTTTGGAAAGCAGAACACTTTTGTTGTTGAGTAAAGTCTTCTGAATATATTTTTTCTATGTTATATTGCTCTTCTCACTCAGCACAGAATTAGAGACAGCGTTCATTAAAAAATCCTAAGCTTTAAAATAAGTGGGAAGTTTCTCTGAATAATAATTGATGACTGATTTACTTTTGCTCCATTTATTGTTATGGTGCTCACCTAGTGATACACTTTAGTCACAGAAACAGAAATAAAAGGGAAAAAAAATTCAAAATTAATTCCTAAAATAATGCATGTATGTCTACAAGAATTTAAATAGCTCATATTTCTACACTGGAATCTGAAAGAAAAAAATATTAATCAGAATTGTGCTCAGAAAAGTTTAATGTCTCACATAACCTTCTGAAATGAATATATTTCTATGAAAAGTAAAAATAGTTCTATTCAAAATGACATTCTGATCTCCTAAGCAGTTATAACTTTTATAATAGCAGTTTTAATTTTTCTTTATACGCCCAATACCCGAGACTAATCACTTCCTAATACACTTCAGTGCAAACTTACATGGAGTGCTGTGTATCATTTTAAAAGATATTCTGAAGATGTCAGTGAAGTATTTTTGTGTATTCAAGTTGGTTAAAAGCAAAAATTAAGATTGAACTTTTGTAGAAAACATTTTCATAGCAATCATTTTGAAGAGCTTTAACTTTCAAGCATCTAAATCTTATGACACATTAGAAGTTTATTTTCGAGAAATTTAGTCAGCATTTCTAACTCTCAGAAGCGCAGTATAGTCTTTTAAGATGCATTCCTCAAAATTTCCAGTTTTTTCCCTACAAATACTTTAAAGACAGCTTTTTTTACACAGTTTGTGATACTATTCAAAAATCTGTAATATAGCATTAGAGTTATCTTAGCTTCTTACTTTCATACTGGGAACTTTCCACGAGTTTCTGATTTTTTTTTCTTTCTTGCTTGTTTTAATTGTGGTACTATTTATTTCTCCTCTGCCTTTTAATCCATTATGGTGTGCCTTGTATTAACACACTATTTTCTTCTTACTCTTCCTCAGCAATCTCCCTTAATCTGGTTGCCTTTCTAGAACTTTTTTTTTGCTGATGTGAGAAGTGCAAAGTAGTGGACTGGATTCATCTTAGAAGATGTAAATTTCACTCTCAGTACTGCCATTCATCTTTTGATAGAAAGTAAATTATTTCTCTGTGAAAGTCTCTGTCTCTTTTTCCAAACGTTGGCTATTTGGAATGCAACTTCTTAGTATATCTGTTGTTTGTTTTCTATTTTGTCAAAAAAAAATCAAACAAACAAAGACCCTCACTCCACTGAATCTCGCTTTCTTCTAATAAAAGACCTTTAATATTACAGTTCTCTTTCTTAACCTTCAAACTATTTTACTCATGATGTTACATTTTCTTGCCTTTATCAGTCCCTATTTCTTCAGGTTTTATTTTTTTCTGTTTTGCAGCTTTTTGTTGACTGAGTTGTTACTCCAGCACCCATACCCAAATTCCTCTTTCTTATTGTCAACAGGACTGTAAGTCTTGACTGAAGCGTCTGCATGAAGACAAATGTTAACCTGACAGAAAGCACAAGTAAGGCTCTGTTAGTAATTATGAAACTTTGGCTGCACAAGATGTCTGCACTGTTAGAGCTAATGGCATTTTCCATAGCTTTTATGTTTTCATGTACTAAGGCCAGCCGAAAAGAGTTAGTATTTTCTTTTAACTCCCCTGAAGGTTCTAAGGGTGTCTTCCCTGTACTGGAAAAGAGGAATTCTTCATAAGACCAGGTTTTTGTGACTTCACACAAAAGAATAAGCTATAGGATTTTATTTGGTCAAATTTCAGGGGAATTTAATAAATCAGATATATTAATAGTGTGTCTGATAATTAATACTGAGGAAATACACTGGATATGGTCTGCCACCTACAGTCTTTTAACATCAATCAATTAGATAATTAACACACTCTTTCTTAAAATGTGAATTTGTTGACTAAATCCATATTGTTTTTATTATATTATTAACAGTGATTTTCCTTAGCAATTTTATGCTCATAATTCTACAGATTCTGACTTAAAACAATGTTGGAAACTGAAGTCTTGCCCATTCGCCAGAGACAAGACAGTGATCAGTTATTCTTAAAACATTTTTGCTGTTCAATTATTTTTAAGGAAATTTGTTTAACTATGCTTTAAAACTTTAAAACCAGTTAGAGTGCTGTTTTTCCTCAATCTTAAGATGTTGACTATAGGATCATAGAGTCAGAAAATGTTTTGGGTTGGAAGGGACCTCTAGAGGTCATCTGGACCAAGCCCCCTGCAGCAAGCAGGGATATCTTCAACTAGACCAGGGTGCTCAGACCTCCGTCCAACCTGGCCTTGAATGTTTCCAAGGATGGGGCTTCCACTACTTCTCTGTGCAATCTGTTCCACCGTTTCATCACCCTTATGGTAAAAAATGTCATCCTTATATCTAGTCTAAATCTACCTTCCCTTAGTTTAAAGCCATTGCTCCTTGTCCTATCGCAACAAGCCCTGCTGAAAATGTTTTCCCCATCTTTCCTACAGGCTGTCTTCAGGTACAGAAAGGCTGTTAAGGTCTCCTCAGCCTTCTCTTCTCCAAGGTGAACAGCCCAAACTCTTTCAGCCTTTCCTCATAGGAGAGGTGCTCCTGCCCTCGGACCATCTTTGTGGCCCTCCTCTGGACAGGCTCCAACAGCTCCATGACCTTCTTCTGCTGAGGGCTCCAGAGCTGAACGCAGGACTCCAGGTGGGATCTCAACAGAGCGGAGTAAAGGGACAGAATCTCCTCCCTTGACTTGTCTGCCATGCTACTCTGGATGTAGCTCAGGATACTGTTGGCCTTCTGAGCTGCGAGTGCACATTGGTGGCTCATGTCAAGCTTTTCATCCACCAGTACCCCCAAGTCTTCTCGGCAGGGCTGCTCTCAATTGCTTCATCCCCCGGCCTGCATTGATAGAGGGGGTTGCCCCAACCCATGTGCAGGACTTTGCACTTGGCCTTGTTGAACCTCATGAGGTTCACACAGGCCCACATCTCCAGCTTGTCCAGGTCTCTCTGGATGGCATCCCGTCCTTCAGGTGTGTCAGCTGCACCACTCCGCTTGGTGTCATTTGCAAACTTGCTGAGGGTGCACTCGATCTCGCTGTCTATGTCATTGATGAAAACGTTAAAAAACACCAGTCCCAGTACGGAACCCTGAGGGTCACTATTTGTCATAGGCGTCCATTTGGACATTGAGTCAATGACCGCTATCCTCTGGCTGAGACCTTCCAACCAATTTCTTAGTCACCGAACTGTCCACCCATCGATTCCATATTTTTCCAATTTGGAGAGAAGAATGTTGTGGGGGATCATGTTGAAGGCTTTACTGAAATCCAGATAGATCACATCCGTAGATCTTCCCTTGTCCACTGATCTAATCACGCCATCATAGAAAGCCGCTTGGTTGATCAGGCAGGACTTGCTCTTGCTGAAGCCATGCTGGCTGTCTTGAATCACCTCCCTGTCCTCCAAGTGCCTTAGCACAGCTTCTAGAAGGATCTGTTCCATGGTCTTGCCAGGCACAGAGCTGAGGCTGACTGGTGAGTAGCTCCAAAGGTCCTCCTTTCTACCCTTTTTGAAAACAGGCACAATGTCTCCTTTTTTCCAGTCACAAGGGACTTCACCTGACTGCTATGGCCTTTCAAATTTCATGGAGAATGACTTGGCAACTACATCAACCAGTTCTCTCAGGACTCTG
The DNA here is from genome assembly GCF_030867145.1 of Opisthocomus hoazin. NCBI lineage: Eukaryota > Metazoa > Chordata > Aves > Opisthocomiformes > Opisthocomidae > Opisthocomus > Opisthocomus hoazin. Next base: position 58,329,329 of record NC_134414.1, on the reverse strand, counting down.
GGATGCATCTCGTCAGATCCCGTAGACTTCTGTGTGTTTGGTTTCCTCAGGTGGTCATGAACCTGGTCCTCTCTTACACTGGGAAGGGCTTTGCACCCCTGGTCCCCATCTTTCATTCCATCAACTGGGGAGGGGCAGGGAGAGAGGTTGCCAGTGAAGGCTGAAGCAAAACTGTTGTTGAGTACCTCAGCCTGCTCCTCATCTGTTGATATGAGGTTGTCATTCTTGTTCATCGGGAGGGTACACTTTCTTTAGCCTTCCTTTTCTGGCTGACATACCTGTAGAAGCCCTTGTTGTTATTCTTAGCATCCCTTGTCAAGTTCAGCTCCAGCTGTGCCTTGGCCCTCTTGACCTCATTCCTATACAAATGGGCAGCATCCCTGTACTCTTCCCAAGATATCTGTCTTTGCTTCCACTGCCTGTGCAGTTCCCTCTTGACCTTTAGTTTGACCAGCAGGTCTTGACTCAGCCATGCTGAGTCCAAATATTTTCTCCTTGACAGATTTATGAAAACATATTGACCCTACAAAATATGCTTATTTTTCAAGATTCTATGCTTCCTTTTTATTTGCATCAATACAAATAGGAGTTGATGTGCTTTGTACTAGCGAAAAGCAAGCAAATGAATACGTGAATAGTATTTTACATTTGTAGTGAAAGCTGCTGAAATTAAAATGCCTATGAAAGGCCTGACTAATTTCCTTCCATAAGCAAAATAATGATTTTTCTTGCCATTTAATGTGACTTCACAGAAATTTCATTGGACATTAAACTAACTTTGCAAGACAGAAAGGGTCAGTTATGGAAATGTCAGTATCTATATATTAATAGTTCTCATTTTATTTCTTATCTGTATCTCTGGGCTAGAAGCTCACAGGGAAAGGACTTTGCCGTACAATTTGTTTGTAACCAAAGTATGAGACAAAATGAAGTATACTTCATTTGGACCACTATTGGGGATTTTTCTGTTTACTTGCCTATAACTACGATAAATTATATCTGCAATAATAATTCAATGCCTCTACTCATATTTTGTAATTGAAGAAAAAAGAATCACAGATTTGTGCTCTATTGAGTTTTGTTCTTTTAGTCATATCAGCTTTTCATTATATTCTGCACAGTATCATGACTTCAACAGCCATGATCTGAACTTGTTTACAGATGGCTAATCTAACCCTGTCTAATTTTACCTTGTCTATAGCATGGTGGTAAGAAACCATCCTGGATGCTAGAAATATAGATCTGAACTCCTGAATGCCAGAAATACAGATTTGAACCTCTTCTAGCTAAGGATAAACCCAGTTTGTTTCTTGGTGAATAGCCATTAGATTATTTCATAAAACCCTGATGTCCCACTGAACATAATCAGTGATGTAGAGTCATATAAATATGAGTGGGACTGGTACCTGAAATTCAAATAAGGAGATATTCCAAGAATATAAGTGAGGATCAGGGAAGAAGATAGGATATAGCTCTTATCAACATACCAGTCTTTTTGGATCATGCCTCTGAGATGCCCAGCCCTATGTATATTGTGCAGAGTTTAAATGCCTCAGTTTCTTATTGCACTATGAAAGCCTTCTACCTAAAACCAAACATTTTACTTCAGCTACAAGTCCCTATCTTCTATACTGGATCCAGCTCTAAACATTTATTGATCTTGTTCTTACGTAGGTAAGTCATTTTGTAGCTTAAAATTAAGTGCAAACTTTAAGAGCTCTACCACCAAGCTGTTCATCCTTTAATTCATTACCAGGATTTCCAAAATACAAAAACTGATTAGTTAACATTCACAATACATATAATAAGAGAGAAACAGTCTAATTCATAAAACAGAGTAATAATTTATTGATATATAATGAAATATGATCCATATAATGCGTATTGTAATAATGTTTTATTATAATGAAATTCCAAAATATAATTTTAAATTTAGCTGAGTATGTATCATTCACTCTCTTCATTATAACACATTCTATTGTAAAATCCTGTAATATCAGAAGCTGTTTTTTAAGAAAATTCTGGCTTGATGTCCTTTTCTTTAGAGACTTCTGTTTAGACATACTGTGTAAAATAAACCTCAAACATTTTGCTGTTTTTAGTTTGATGGATATGTATGTGTGTGTGTACACGTAGAAGACAATCAGTGAGCAATATCATATAGGGTAATTAGCAATTTAGCCTTCCAACTTATTTACACTTGCTTCTGTGGTATAGGAGTATCAATTTTCTCCATTGATTCATTCCCACAGTAATATAAATTACCTTGCAGTAATATTTTTTTAAGCACTATAAAAATTCAAGCCCTAATAATGCTGAAAGCTTATGTCTAATGACAGACTTCTGTTCATAATCTATGGATATAGTGTGGGACACAACTGTGTTTGAAATGCATAATTAATGTAGAAGTCTTTGAAAGTATTAATTTAAGAACAGAGTAAGAAAGGGTTATAATTCAGTGAGATGAATCCTTCAGACATAACATCTAGGACATATCTATAATATTTTTAGAATCACCCCAATGTTGCTAAAAAAGCTGTGTAATTATCTTTCTTTGCTAATTAACTGTGTTAGTATTTGTTGGTCTGACTCATTTCAACGTTGTTTTCAAAGTCACACAACATTGTACTATGGAGTGAATCTGCTAAATACTCTCCTCTTAGTTCATGTTTTTCAGGCGTATATGATCAAACCTTCAGCTTCATTGTACTGTTCATAGATTTGGCTCAAGTTTTTTCAAAAAAGTTGTTTCATGGAGCTCTGTGCACTGCCTACTGAGTCTTCTTTGCAGTCTCTGCTACACATACGGGTTATGCTTAGGGAAGTCATAAACAGATAGCTATGTACCCTCGATGAGGACATATATGTGAAAACAAAACAAAACACAAACCTAACTTTTTAGATGCTATTTCTACTTTTCCTTTTTCAGTGAAGGATATCCTCATCTGACTATCTGTACTTAGAAAAAGTGCTGTCACTCAGATGTCTGAAAGTGTTAGACACTGTATTGCTTAGATTTTATCCATGTAATGTCTCTCATTGTGGGATCCAGACACAATAGAAAGTATTAAAGACAAGAAACCATCTGTAACCATCTCTCTCCAGTTAACTACTGGAATGGATATTTTGAGTATTTGACTCAGCTTTCACAATGTGAAAGTCAGAGACGGCGACATTAGGACCCTAGAGGGGTGGGGAGAGGGAAATAAATTTTTAAAAATTAGGAATGTACCTAAGTATGCAGTAAGGAAAATTCCAGCTGATGGCTTCTGCATTGGGTGTAAAAATTTACTATTAGAAATAGATTTTTTACTAGCAGTGTATTCTCTGTGCCTCTGCAGAATTTATTTCCTGGGGCATCCTCTTGACTTCAATATTCCTTGCTGTGTTCTCTTAAGATGTCAGACTGAAGTTCAAAATTAATCTTCTGTGTTAAATTCTGTTATTTTACTATGGTAACCATCTATGAAGATGATTTCTTCATGACAAGTAGATCAATGGTGATTAGTATGAAACAATATAGCATCCCATGAAAAACAATCAGTATACTGTGGAAAACATACAAAGTGCTTGTCTACATTAGTAAGGACATTATTCTATGTCATTGCTGAAGCTTATTTTAGCTGGGGTTGTGATGACACTGGTTCAACAGATTTAAGCCATCTATTAAATTGCTATTATATTGAGCGAATCTATAGAAGAAATGAGCATATTTTCTAAGACTAAATCTCATTCAGATCTGAATGTAAAACATTCCTTTAAGCAAGAAGCTGTCAGAACTCTTAACTTACGTCTTCTGTTACCAGTTGTGAGTGGTACAATGTTCATTTACCGTAAGTGCAGGCTTCGATTATATCTATTGAATTTCCACAGAAACAAAAATCAATATTGAAACAGGGAAAAAAAGAAGAAAAACAGTCAACAACCCAAGTATTGTTACAAGGATCATACACAACCAGTTAGGATATAAGATGATATCACAGAGATATTAAATTAAAGGGTTGTATTACTTCAACAACCAGTGCTGGAGTGACTAATTTTGAATGATCTGTCTAGTCCTGAATTAAAAACTTCAAAAGAACCCTTTTGGGTCTTTAAGAAGAACCATTTCAAGAATATGGAGATGTCAAAAAACCAACACCTGATGAGACAAGAAAATCCTTACAGGATCAGAAGTTGTTCCTTATTGTGAGCAATTCAAGGTCTGCATAAATCTAGCTTATTCTGAGCAAGATTAAATGCCTGAATAAATCACAGACTATAAATATCTACATGAGGAACAAGAATCTGACATTAGATGACTATGCAGTATAGTAGAAAAGCAAGGAATAGTAATGGAAGGTATAATGACTGGAAAGCTAAATAGGCTTTCTAAGAATGAGAGTAACTAGCCATCAAGTAAGTTTTCAATGATTTTAAATTATTTTCTAGCATGGAAATTTTAAAATAAATTTATTAGTTTTTCTCAGCTACATGTTTCTGTATAAGGAGCCACTATATATACAGCAGGAAACTCTTGTCTTTTCAGAAAGTCAGATTGAATAATTAGAATTTATTACTTATGCAGCTGACAAGGTATAATTTTCCTTCAACCAGTGATGAAGTACCAGAAAGTATATATGCTTTCAGAAACACTGTGGCTATAAACAGTGACATTTGTTCAGCTGACTAATTGTCAAAGGCCTCTTGCCTCTCTCGACTACAGGAAAAATAAATTGCCTGGACAGAGATGTCTGGTGCCTTTTTATGAGTCTAAGTATTCTCCTGACCTCCACCTGCCACTCCAGAAGAACACAATGATCCCATAGGTCCTTGGTAACATCTGTCAGTCTTGTGCTGATGCTAAACTATGACACTAAATTTGGGGCCCAAACGTGGGGCGGGGATAATGGCAGGGCTGAGCAGCGTGTGTTAAAACAGCTTTCTTAGATTTTGTTATATGCATTTATTTTGTTAGTTAAACAGTCGCTGGTAAAAAATGTTTCTGAATTTGATCAAGTGGCTCTGGTATGTAAACCCGTACCTGCTTTCTGTGTTCGTTGCAGTGCTGTTCGTTACCTGGGGGAAAAGGACCAGGATGACGATTTTGCTGTACTGTATGATATCGAATTATGACATGGTAACATCACTGTGCATGAAATTAGAATTGTATTTGCATGCGGCACTGTGGTTATTTCCATACGTTGGATCCTATGTCTTTGAGTTTGCTAATAATCGAAACCAGCCTGTGGGGAAAACAGGAGGGGATACCTTCCCCCACTCTGTCAACTGCCCCCCTCCTTCAGGCTAGTCCTAACAGCTTTTTAGAATTTCGAGTACCCGCGGGATGCTTAGGCCAGTGAGTTTCGATTGTTATGCCTCCTGAATGGGTTGCAGGTTTTGTTTAGGGTTAAACAAGTAGTTAAGAACATCGTGCAGAGACCTGCCCCGGGGCTGGATGGCTATGAGTGGCTGGGTGTGTGGGACAGCATGGGCAAGTACCTAGGGCAGCGGGCACCCCCAGTGTCTTTGAAACTCACCCCTGAACAAGTGCAGAATCCGGACAAACTAGTAAAATATCTGCAAAAAGTGTGCTGCCACCCTGAGAACTCCAGAGAGACACAAATCACAGCACTGTGCTGGCGTCTGGCCCACGCCTACCGAGCTCTCTTCTTCAACAATGTTCAGTGCCCTAAAGGGGAAAGGCGGGGAAACAAGCGGCAGACACTTGGACTGGCACTACCCCCCCAGCCGGCCCTGCAGCCCCTCCAGCCCAGCAGGCAGTCACAGCTCACCCGACCGGCACCACCGCTGCCACTGTCACGATCGAAGGGGCGGCCCCGGTTTGCCCGGCAGGCACGGCAGCTGCTCAAGCCCCAGCTGCGGCAGCTGGCATCGCGGCTGAGTCCAAAAACCAACCTGTGCCGGTAGCAGTCGCCCCTGTAAAACTAAAGAAAGATGCAAAGAGAGCAGATCGCTCTGGGAAGGATGACAACGAGCCAGGGTCATCACGTGAGACAGAGACAGAGATCATCACCCAATCCCTGTCCCTGAGTGAGCTGCGAGACACGTGGAAAGATTTCAGCTGCCACCCTGGTGAACACATTGTCGACTGGCTGCTGCAGTGCTGGGATAACAGGGCCAGCAGCTTGCAATTAGAGGGCAAGGAAGCCAAGAAGCTGGGATCCCTGGCCAGGGACGGGGGCATTGACAAGGCCATTGGGAAAAAGGAACAAGTCCTCAGCCTCTGGAGGAGACTTCTGTCAGGCGTGAGGGAGAGGTACCCCTTCAGTGAGGACGTGGTATGCTATCCTGGCAAGTGGTCCAATATGGAAAGGGCTATTCAGTACATGAGGGAATTAGCTGTGCGGGAGCTGCTTTACTATGAACCAGATGATGAGCAGTTACCCACAGACCCAGATGAAGTCCAGTGCAAACGATAGATGTGGAGAAAGTTTGTGTGGAGCACACCATCCTCATATGCCAACTCACCGGCAGTAGTAGACTGGAAAGATAAGGAGGCACCCACTGTGGATGAGGTGGCTGTCCGACTCTGGCAATATGAAGAAAGCCTCTCTTCCTCCCTCGTGTCAGGCATGGAAAAATTGTCCCAGAAGGTTCAGCGACTCAAAGAGAACATGTCCTACTCCCCACCTGTACGGGCGAGCATCTCAGCCATTAGGGGCAAGTGTTCCTCTGCTCAAGAGAGAGAATACAGAGGCTATACACCACGGGGCACTCTGAGATTTTACCTGTGTTATCACGGAGAGGACATGTGGAAGCGGGATGGAAAACCTACCTCAAGTCTAGAGGCACGAGTGCATGATTTGCAAGGTAAAACAATCACCAAAGGGGATTCTGTTAGGAAAAATGCCTCTCCAGTTTCCAGAAGCCAGCTCTCCAGACCAGGTAGGCAGTTTGATCTTGATTCCGATCCTCTGGAAGGGACCTCCAAGTCATTCTTACAGCAAGTGAGCAGCAAATTCTCTGACCAGGATTAGAGATGCCCTGCCTCCAGCCAGGTGCAGGAAAGGGACAACTATGTTTGTTGGACGGTGTGGATTCGGTGGCCTGGCACGTCAGATCCGCAAGACTATAAAGCTCTAGTGGACACTGGTGCACAGTGTACTTTAATGCCATCAGATTTCCAAGGGTCAGAGTCCATTTGCATTTCGGGAGTGACAGGGGGGTCCCAAGAGCTGAGTGTACTGGAGGCTGAAGTGAGCCTCACTGGGCAGGAGTGGCAGAAGCACCCCATTGTAACTGGCCCCGAGGCTCCATGCATCCTTGGTATGGACTATCTTAGGAGAGGGTATTTCAAGGACCAAAGGGGGTATCGGTGGGCTTTTGGCATAGCTGCTTTGGAGAGGGAAGAAATTAAACAGCTGTCCATTTTGCCTGGTCTCTCAGAGGATCCTTCCGTTGTGGGGTTGCTGAGGGTTGAAGAACAACAGGTGCCAATAGTGACCACAACGGTGCACCGGTGACAATATCGTACCAACCGAGACTCCCTTACCCCATTCATCAGCTGATCTGCCAGCTGTAGAGTCAAGGAGTGATCAGCAAAACTTGCTCGCCCTTTATTAGTCCCATATGGCCAGTGAGAAAATCTACTGGAGAGTGGAGACTGACAATAGACTACCGTGGCCTGAATGGAGTCACACAACCGCTGAGTGCTGCCATGCCAGACATGCTAGAACTTCAATATCAGCTGGAGTCAAAGGCAGCCAAGTGGTATGCTACAACTGACATCGCTAATGCATTCTTCTCCATCCCTTTGGCAGCAGAGTGCAGGCCACTGTTTGCTTTCACCTGGAGGGGCATCCAGTACACCTGGAATTGACTGCTGCAGGGGTGGAAACACAGTCCCACCATTTGTCATAGACTAATCCACACTGCACTGGAAGAGGGTGAAGCTCCAGAACATCTGCAGTACATCGATGACATCATTGTATGGGGAGACTCAGTGGAGGAAGTTTTTGAGAAAGGGGAGAAAATAGTTCAGATCCTTCTGAAAGCCGGTTTCGCCATTAAGCGAAGTAAAGTCAAGGGACCTGCGCAAGAGATCCAATTTTTGGGGAATAAAATGGTAGGATGGGTGCCGTCAAATCCCAGTGAATGTCATCAACAAAATAGCAGTTGTGTCTCCACCAACCAGCAAAAAGGAAGCACAGGCCTTCCTGGGTGTTGTGGGTTTTTGGAGGATGGACATCCCAAATTACAGCCAGATTGTAAGGCCTCTGTACCACGTGACCCAGAAGAAGAATGATTTTGAAAGGGGCCCTTAGCAGTGACAGGCATTTGACCAAATTAAACGGGAGATAGTTCATGCTGTAGCCCTTGGTCCAGTCCGGTCAGGGCAAGATGTTAAAAACATGCTGTACACGGAAACCTGGATTCTCTGGCAGAAAGCACCAGGGAAGTCTCGAGGTCAACCTCTGGGGTTTTGTAGCCAGGGATACAAAGGATCCGAGGCCCGCTATACTCCCACTGAAAAAGAGATTCTGGCAGCATACGAAGGCGTTCAAGCTGCTTCAGAAGTGGTCGGCACTGAAGCACAGCTCCTCCTAGCACCACGGTTGCCAGTCCTCGGCTGGATGTTCAAAGAGAGGGTCCCCTCTACGCATCATGCCACTGATGCTACGTGGAGTAAGTGGGTTGCACTGATCAACCAGCGGGCCCAAATGGGAAACCCCAGTCGCCCAGGAATTCTGGAGGTAATCATGGACTGGCCAGAAGGCAAAGATTTTGGAGCATCACCAAAGGAGGAGGAGGTGACACGTGCTGAAGAGGCCTCACTGTATAACCAGCTGCCAGAAGGTAAGAAACAGTGTGCCCTGTTCACGGATGGGTCCTGTTGCATTGTGGGGAAGCAGCGGAGGTGGAAGGCTGCTGTATGGAGCCCTACACGAGAAGTCGCAGAAACTGCCAAGGGAGAAGATGCGTCCAGCCAGTTTGCAGAGGTGAAAGCCATCCAGCTGGCTTTAGACATTGCCAGTCGAGAGAAGTGGCCAGTGCTCTATCTTTACACCGACTCTTGGATGGTGGCCAATGTCTTGTGGGGGTGGCTACAGCAATGGAACAAGAACAACTGACAGAGTAGAGGCAAACCCATCTGGGCTGCCCCATTGTGGCAAGATATTGCTGCCTGGCAAGAGCAGTTGGTTGTAAAAGTGCATCATGTGGACGCCCATGTCACTAAGAGTCGTGCCACTGAAGAACATCAGAACAACCACCAGGTGGATTAGGCTGCCCAGATTGAAGTGGCTCAGGTGGATCTGGACTGGCAACATAAGGGTGAACTCTTTATAGCTCGGTGGGCCCGTGACACCTCGGGCCACCAAGGAAGAGACGCGACATACAGATAGGCTCGTGACCAAGGGGTGGACTTGACCATGGACACCATCGCACAGGTTATCCATGAATGTGAGACATGTGCTGCAATCAAGCAAGCCAAGCGGGTAAAACCTCAGTGGTCTGGAGGACAATGGCTAAAATATAAATATGGGGAGGCTTGGCAGATTGACTACATCACACTGCCACAAACCAGCCAAGGCAAGCGCTATGTGCTCACAATGGTGGAGGCCACCACCGGATGGCTGGAAACCTACCCTGTGCACCATGCCACCGCCCGGAATACCATCCTGGACCTTGAAAAACAAGTCCTGTGGTGACATGGCACCCCCGAAATGGTTGAGTTGGACAACGGGACTCATTTTTGTAACAGCCTCATAGACACCTGGGCCAAAGTACATGGTATTGAGTGGGTATATCACATCCCCTACCATGCGCCAGCCTCTGGAAAAAACGAGCGGTACAATGGGCTGCTAAAAACCACTTGGAGAGCAATTGGGGGTGGGACTTTCAAAAACTAGGATGCTCATTTAGCAAAGGCCACCTGGTTGGTTAACACCAGAGGATCCACCAACCGGGCTGGTCCTGCCCAGTCAAAACCTCAGCGCCCTGCAGAAGGGGGTAAAGTCCCTGTAGTGCACATTTGGAACATGTTGGGGAAGATAGTCTGGGTTAGTCCTGCCTCGGGCAAAGGCAAGCCCGTCCGCGGGATTGCTTTTGCTCAAGGACCTGGGTATACCTGGTGGGTAATGCGGAAGGATGGGGAAGTCTGATGTCTACCTCACAGGGATTTGATTTAGGATGAGAATAGTCCATAAATAAATTGTACAAAGTTAATTGTTAATTAACCCTGTCACTGTCTGTTATCACTGCTATAATTGTTGCATGTTATACCAGTAGTATCATAGTAAGAATCGTCCAGATTAAAGAAGGATGGACTTTTTGATGAAAACCTAGCAGAGCACAGCGATGATGGGACTGGACCTGGTTTTCAACAACTGGCATCCAGCAACTTCATGAACATCAACATCTGCTGCAGACTCTGGGCACGAGCCACACCGGATACATCAGCTGCAGGCTCCGGATGCAGCAAGCGACCGCCCATCACCAAACATCACCTCTCCTGCCATGGAAGACTGTTACGACAGATGGAGCCCGAAGTCATGGATCAAATGAACTCAATGGACACTTTAGAGTGATGATCCATAGACTGAGGGAATGATATCTCAAGACAGGAGAAGTGGTGGTGATCATCTGGACAATGGGGGACCTGGGCATGACGTAGATCATATAGAATAAGGGGTGCATAATGTCCTGGGTTCGGCCAGGACAGAGTTAATTTTCACCAGAATCCAGGAAGGGACACAGCCGGGCAGGCTGACCCCACCTGACCAAACAGAGCAGGGTATTCCATACCGTGTGCTATCATGCTGGGTTCTGGTTGAGGGGAAGCTGGGTGGCGGGAACTCTCTTGTGGCTGGCGAGCGCAAGTCGGCGGCAGGCGGTGGGAGCAGCTCTCTGTGTTAGGCTGGTTTGTTTTTTGTATTCCCCTTGTCTGTATCATTGTTGTTATTGTTCCCTTTATTTGCTGTTCTGTTAAACTGCCCTTATCCCGACTCACCAGTTTTTTTCCAGTTTCTTTCCATTCTCCTCCGCATCCCAATGGGGGGAGGGGCAGCTGTGTGCTGCTTTTGTTGCCAGCCACAGCTAAACTATAATAAGCAGAAACCCTAAAGCATCAATAATAGCCATTAATACCTAGATAGCTGAACTGAGTCTTGCACAATTAGCTCATATGTAAATGAGAATGTATTAAAACCTACTTCAGGACTCTACAGTCTTACTTCACATATTTCTTTTCCTAATTACTATTCTCTTCAGGGCTTTATTTAAACCAACTTTAAAGGTAACCAGAAGTTATTATACGAAGATACATATTAGGTTATACAATATTTGTCAATCTAAATCCCAAATCAGACTCATTATTGTAAGCATTCAAGAAAGAAGGGAAGTTTATGTAAATGACAACATAATACTTTGTCATAACTAGAACACATTGGTCTTTTGCGTCCCCATTAGTAGTTTCCTTGTGTTAAAGATCTTTTGAATACAGTAATATTTAACAGATTATGAGACGGATAAATTATAGATATTGGGGATTTTTACTTCCTGCAGAACTCAAGGTGAAAAAAATCCCACTAATTTTCAACTTCAAGCATGGATCTGGATGGCTGAAACTCCATGATTCTGAAAACCAACAATCAATATATGCTGGTCTGCACTTTGAAAGCAAGCTCTACAAATAAGATTTATTGTGTAGGTGCAGGTGACTAAATATAAGATTTATTGTGATTCCAGTTTTTTATGCAATGTTGAATTCACTACACTTACCTATACATTGTGCTCAGGACCTCTGTACTAGTAAAGCTCTCAGTAGATCAGTTAGGTTATTGTTGGATCCTGTACTCCACTTGCTTGATTGGAGGAAACTGAAGGAAATGTTTTGCTCTTAAAAGGGATTTTTCTTCACTTCAGTGACCATATATATTCAAGTCTGATTTTCTCTCATGTTTAGCATCTTCATAATTTAAATCTCCCATCAAATACTTAGGACAAAATACACATCTAAAAAAGAACAAAGCCTATGTTTTAGAAAAACATAACTTTAAAAAAAACCACTGAACATTATGGTTATAAATTGTAAAACCTGCCCTTTAGGTTTACCTAAATAAGGGTGTTTCACGATCAGATGTTTTTGAGGGTCTTTCCCCTTAGATGAAGTATCTTAAATAGTAGAACAAATCAACAGAATGTACGCGCTCATTATTACATGTTTCAGAAATCATGGACATAAAAAAAACCATCATAAGTGTTAAGGTTAACTCTATGCACAGACAAGGGGAACAGAAAATGTACAAAGCGAATGTACTCAGCCCAAAAATACCTTAAAATATTATTTCCTACACTCAAAGGAAAAGACCTATTCTCTGTATTTGGGATTAACATTTAAAGTGTCCCACTGTCTTCCTCAAGGCAAACAGCATTTTGCCTTCAGACTTCCAATTTCAGCACAAAGACATTTGTGTCAATAGGCTGTTCAGAAAAACATAATATTACTTTTTAAACAGAAGGGCAGAAGTGATATCTGACTTATTTGTTCATGCATAAAAAGAAGAAAACCAAAGACAAAGATATTTGAACATAAACTAGATTTTATGACTCTGAAATGAAAAATATTTGGGAAATAAATTGCTTGTGTGTGGTTGGCAGTGGAAAAGGTACGGAACAGAAAAATCTGTGCTATACCTAGGACTCCCCACTCCTGCTCTGGAGAAAAGGAAAAATGATGAGAGCCAAGGCGATTCTATTCTGACATTCTTATTCCGTCAAGAATGTCCTCCCTCATAAGGGATGTATACTAAAATGCTCCCTATTGGCTAGCCATCTTAACAAGACTTTTGTCACTTTACAGGGTGGGAAAATAAGTGTGAGTGTTATCACTATGTATATGCTTAAAGTTATATTAAAATCCTTGTTTCATCTAAAATCTGTCATGGTCCAGTTATAACCATCATTCCTCTAAACAGCTACAGAATTTGAACAGTCTTCAGCCACCACATCAATCACCTTAGTTAATTTATGTTTTCTTCATGTCCTTGCTGGTGTAAAATGGTAGGATAAGCTTCAAACACTAACATTTTAGTGTTGTCAAATACTGAGCATCAAAGCAATGATCCTGCAGGCTTGCCTTTTCTCGTCCAGTCATCTGGTACATATATCAGGAGAGAGATTGCCTAAAGCTATTTTCTGTCACTTATTAAAATACAGTCAATTGCTGAGAGGTCAGCCAATGAAATATTGCAGAGACAACCTCAAGGCAAATCTTCACTTGTGTGGTATTATTTCCACAAAATAGAAGATTAGAATTAAATGCCATGTGCTAAAACAGATTGTGTATATGATGCTATTAAAGCCTACGAGCAACAATAGCTTAACATCATTGTACAGAATCCTGTGGATATCTTGCAGGTGGAGTGATGCTGGAGGAAATGGGAGTCTCCGCTGAAAGCAAAACCAGTTTATTACTTGTTTTTTTCAGTTTTATGATGCCTTCAGAGTCTTAACTGACACTGTTCATTGACCAATCTGTTTTCCTTTTGCATCCAGTTTATCAAATTTCATGAAAGTCTCACAGATATTCATGCATAAGGTATTGTTTTCTGTTCATACTTCAGATTTAAATTCTTGATGCTATCTGAATAAAAAAGTAGTTTTATTCCAAATACAAAATCATTTTATACTTGCATTATCTTCTTTCTGTGTTTAGTTTGTCCTTTCTAATAGATTTAGTTTTTTCCTTAGTCTTTTTGTTTCTTATTATATCCACAGCTGCCAGATGTGATATTCCTGGAGTCATAGATGCCAATGAGCCTGCTCATTTTGATATCAAAGCTTGTATTGGCTGCTGTTGAGACAACATCCTGTAATGATTCTTTCATTTTCAGATAGACCCCTGCATTTTGTTTGCTTCTCAAAGTTTCTTTAGCAGCGTTTTTTACTAAAACAAAATTTATTATACGACTTATTAAGCTATGCTGTTGTGATTTGACTCATTTCTCTCTTTTAGGTAGAAATTACAGAGTCTGGAATATTAATTATGCCTGTTGAAATTCTTCCTTTCCCTGATATGCTGTTATGATTTTCTGTTTTCACTTTGTTAGTCTGACAGAGTGCATGAAGCATGATTTATCTCAATGAACTTTGTATATCTAAAAATTATACACTTAAGTCTGATCAAGTCATTTTACATTCTTTTTATTGCCACTGGAGAGATCTGGACACTAAAGACAGTGGTTTATCTTCCCTGACTAGTATATCGTCCTAGAACGAGACAAACTTCACCTGAAAACGGCTATTTCTGTCTACTGGCTGTAAAATACTGTTGAGTTCTAGGTAGTAGGCAATAAGCCTGAGGTTTAGCAAAAAAACAAGTATGTTTCAAGGTAGATTTTAGGAGGAAAAAACCCTGCCAAAACTCTTCTAAATTTAAGAATGATTGAGAACCTGAACAGATTTTCTAGAAAGGTTGTGAAATCATGATTATTTTTCAGAACAGATGAGATGAACATCAGAGGAAATAGGTGATGTCTTGCCATTTCTCTCTCGCTGTCCTCTATGGGTTCATGAACTTGTTCTGTTCACCAAATCAACAAAAAAATGGTTTATTGTTTATTGTAATAGCTAAATATTTCTAGATATTTTTTGTTTTGATAAGATTTTATTCTAGAACTGGGCAATAATTAGAACTGTCTTTAATATTATAGGACCTAATATTTCCATTAATCTTGGTTTAATATTGTTTTTCTATTTTTAATTTGTTTTGGAAAGAACTTTGTGAATTTCATGCGTGATGCAAAAGAAAAGGAAAAATAAAACCCCACCAATCTCTCTATTCTTCTGTATAGATAAAATATCTTGGAATCAATTCCTAAATTGCCTTGCTATTACAGTCCTTCGTGCCTTATGGTTAGAGGCTGCTTTGTACAGAATGTACAACATCATATCAAGAAAATCACTTGATCTTAAGGTCAGAGAATATATTTCAGTTGAGACTGAAGACAGATTTCAAGTAGTTCTTTTGAGATGAAAATTCTGTTACATCATTATATGAACTGTCTATCTTTCCAATTCTACTAATTGAGTCCTAGAGATGTGTATACTTTGAAACACTGGGAGGGAGGGTGGTGTCTGATTTTTTTTTTCTTCATGCTGTTTATACACAATTCTTCAAAATACAATTCCAAAAATGTGCAAAGTGATCTTTTTAACTGGAATGCTGTAGTTATTTCAGAGAAATAAATATTTGCTTTTTTTCTGTCAGCCTTATTCACAGCAATTAAGAATTTACTTTGTGAGTAATCTAAGGGAAAAAATCAACATCAGCCTGGAGTATAATATTACCCAACAAAGGAGACAAAATATTTCCATCAAAGATGTAAGATTCTTTTTTTTTTTAGTTGGGAATCTTTCCATACTATGACTATCTAATTACTTCTGTTGTTAATAATAAACCTGTAAACATAGATATTGATGTGATGAGTATCACAAAATACCGAGTAATCTTCACCCTGCCCCAAATCACATAATTAATGTCACACACAGAATTTTAAGTTAAATGGTCCTTTCATTTTTACAGCAGTATTGTTAATCTTGAGATATCTAACGTCTTCTTTTCATGAAAATGTTCCACTCAGCATGTAAGATACTTTGGAAGAAGAAATGTGGACACCTGCAGCTGAAAATATTCAATAGCAGGTATTCAATAACTATCATCTTATGGTCCTCTGACCAAAATACAAACAAATAAAAAAAAAAAACAAACTGAAAAAATAAAACCCCAAAATCCTACAAAGCTCTCATGAGAACAGAAAAAAATTTTTAGTGCCTGAGAAAAGCACACTGTCACTTTGATAAAAGAGAGCATCCAAGTTCTACTTCTCAAATTAGGTAAGTTTATTTTACCACACACTACAAGTCATAGTTTTTATTTTCCTTTGTGGAAAGCAAAATTATTTTTCAAGTGTAGATAAAGCTTACCCTTTTTCAATGATGTTAATTCTATTGAAATGTAACAACTATGAATATAGTGTGAGAAGGCAGATAAATTTTGGTTCAGGGGAAAGCACAATTCTATGCATTGGTGCCAGTTCTCACACTGGGAATCCTATTATAAGTGTGTGGCAAGGGTCTGATATTAATCAAAAGTGAGAAATGTTTCTGTTTAACTTTTGGGATGCAAAAAAAGCCCCTTCCACTGAATGCAATATTTCTTATGAAGTCCTCCTGCTTCTGCAAAGCTGGAAGAAAAACAGCGATCTTTGTGAAAAGCAGCTGATGTTCTCAAGAAACACGTGCAGGCCAACTTGACATGGGCAAGGAATTAAAGGGACCACAAATCTCGTTATATGAATTGAAACAACACAGAGTTGATAAGATGCAACATTAGAAAAACAAAATCATAAAAAAATAAGAGAAAAAAATCTTTTAAACAAAGCTGATCGGTGCAAACATCATATCCTGCAGAGTGGAAAAAATAAAAAGACAAAACTCACACACAAACTAAAAAAAACAACCAAACAAAAAGCCTGTCATATTTTGAAGTGTATTTCCAAGTCACTGGAGCATCCATGAAGACTAAATGAATGACGAACTATGAAATCTGTTTAATATTACTGAATACGAAAATCCCAAATCACACATAGTTCAGTCTGCAAGTGTGAGAGTGAATAAACAGCAGGCATTTGTGATTCACTAGAACAGTGACTGACAGTACAATCCATGCAATGAAAAAAAAACAAACCAAAAAAACCCACAAAAAAGTAGTCTTCCGATTAAGCATCTCTGCATATCTTCCCTCCTGAAGAGAGGCACACAGACTGAACATAGCATGTGAAACTTTTTCTTTTATGAAAATAAGGAAAGAAGAAGATGAGACACTGACCTGTATGTGTGTCAGATTACATCAACTAACATTTGAATGAGTTTGATGACAGAAGATGAAGCATGCAAGGCTGTTCTCTAGCTAAAGGTTTTGACAGTTTTTGGGTGAGGTAAGGCAAGGCATTGAGAAGTGAGGTGAGGCAAGGTGAAACAAAGCAAAGCAAGGCAAGAAAACAAAAAAAAAATACCTGGCAAAAGACAGATACATTTGGAAATATGGAAAATTAAACGTGGAAAAACTCATGTGGCCCATTAGAGTCCAATTACTGCTGCAGCAACTGAAAAACAAATACTGTTTCTATTTGAAGAAAAGAACATACTTTTCTATAAAGTCAGCAAAGACTTTTAGCACAGCGAATATCAAAGTGCTTTAGAAAATGTGTATTTCTTTTAAGAATGATATTATGTTCCTTTCAACTATTTTTTTTTTCTACTTATTGGCTGAATAATCATAGCTATCTAATAATAAGAAAAAGCTCTGAACAACTTTATAACTAGAAATGGAAAAATAAGAAAATCATCATCTTCCACTGCCATTAAACTTCAATTTACAGGACAAGTCCTCTCACATCTCTCAAGTCCCTGAACCTCAAGGCAAGGACTAGGGGAACAAAATCTTTCCCATCATAAGAGAAGATCAAGTCTGAGATCACCTGAGGAACTTGAATGTACACAAGTCCATGGGACTTAGAGATGCATCCCAGAGTCCTGAGAGAATTGGCTGATGTAGTCACTAAGCTGCTCTCCATCATATTTAAAAAGTCATGGCAGTAAGACAAAGTCCCCAGTGACTGGAAACAGGAAAATATTGAGCCCATTTTTAAAAAGGTTAATAAGGAGGAACTGGGAACTGCCAACCATGAAGGCGCATTTCAGCCCCCTCTCCTGAACTGCTCTATGATCTCAGGAATTTCCAACAAGTCTTGACTTTTGTGTAATGAGTTTGTCAGTTAAGTGTCCTTTGACCATACCAGGATCTCTTGCATGGCTAAGGTGGGGAGCGACACTGACGCTGAGCCAGAAACTCCACTTTCCTGGACAAGATGGGGAACAAGAGCAGGAATAATCAGTCATTCCCTGACAGCCTTGGAGCACAATCTTATTTAGATAGTAACTTGGGTGTATCAGTGTCCTGTCCCACTCAATGGGTGAAGGGGAAGGTAAACTTTTTAATTCTCTGTATAGTACCAAGAGTCATAAAAATGACCAAGAGCCTTGACTAAAACCAAAGATTTACGTGGAAGGCAATGGAATTACAAAAGATGAGAACTTTGAACATTACTTTTAGCACAGTGGGGTTGGAATAGGATATTGACTTGGCAAAGGTCTCAACAACACAGTATTTGATTTCACAAAACCACAGAATACAGCAGGATGACAAATTGACAACATTTACCCTTATATGCCCAAAGAGACAGAGAGGAAAACGAAAGGAGAGAGAAGAGAAGAAATAAGCGAAAAGATATCACTATCCTTGGATCTGGCAGCGGTCTCTGAGTTGGTGGTAGGGGTCTTCCGGTGGTGGGCGTGCACAGCAAGGGGCTGGCCCGTTCTCCTTTTATACCCTTCAGGCACGTATCTCATAGCTTGCCAAAAGTTCTTAAAAATGAGTTAGTGGACATGGGGGAAGGTCTTGATGGTCTCACAGCCCCCCTCCCGCTGAAGACAAAATGCTTAACTTCTTTGCCTGCGTGACATAGGCAGGTTTTGCAAGCCAATAGGCTGCCTCTACAGGGTTTTTCTCAGTCTTCCACACTCCCTTATCAAGACAAGGAAGTTCCCAAAGCACCATGCCTGATTTTGGAGTTTACTTAATTTGAGCGTCTTTATCTGTTTCTCAAGAAGGATGTTTGTGACAACTGCCCACCCCGGCCTGGGGCTTCACAATCACTACCAGTGTTACTGGAATTGTGAGAATTCCAGTAACTACTGACCTGGACTGGGGCCAGGATGGAAATTTATTGATGTCTGAAGTCAATCATCTGGTGACCCTATAAACAGAGTTCCTAAGTGAGGCCCTTTGAACTCTTCTGAACGGCAGCAGGCTGCAACCAGCATCTCCCTCTGAGTGGGATGCTTCTCAGAGCTTTCAAACTCTCAATTTTGTGAAATTCAGAGGACCATCGCTGAAGACCAGTGGCGGGACCTGGGCTGAAACCCTTCACATCTTAAGGTTCAACCCTCACCTATTGAGAAATGTGATTTCACTGTACTCGAGAGGAATTTTTAACAGCTAAATCTTTATATGTTTATATATCTTTGTGTCTGTGTGTGTGCATATGTGAATTGATTTGGGTACCTCATAGTAAATATAGTATAAATATTGCCATCTTGAATCTGTAATTAATTCATTGTTGTGATTGTAGAAATTCTATCGAATCACTTAGTAAATGTAAATTAGTCAATGATGAAGGGTTGCTAAAAATCTTATGATCCACCTTAAAAATGTGAACAAACCTGAGACTGCTGCTAGAAACATATAATCCTTTAAACATAAACCATTTATATAGTCTGGGGCTAAGTCTGCATCTAGCCGCACCTAGGCTCCTCTCTGAGGAGGAGTTTAGAAAGCAAGGTTATCCATTCTGAACCTTGTGACTCAACGGCAGGTTCTCACTTACACTTTTCTGTCTTTGGTCTCTGTATAAATCATTCTAATTCGTTTCTAACTCAGTTTTCCTCTGTGTGTTCCATCCATGTAGCAAGTGATAGAGGGAACCTTATTGTCAAACTTCGTTACACTTTCATAAATTCTTTTGATAATTTCTTTGATGGTGATTCTTTAAATGGTCTAAATCACTCATTCATGATAGCAACCAGGCAGGCTCACGGCCATGTTCATTAAAATCACAGAACAGATCCTCCTGTAAGACATGTCAAGGCGTATGGAAGACAGGGAGGTGATTAGAGACAGCCAAAATAGCTTTACCTAGGGCAAATAGGACCTGGCTAATCCTGTGGCATTCTATGATGGACTAATTGCATCAGTTGACAAGGGAAGACCTACAGATACCTTCTGGCTGGACTTATGTAAGGCATTTGCTACAGTCCCTCACAATATCCTTCTCTAAATTAGAGAGATATGGATTTGATGGATGGACCATCAGATGGATAAGAAATTGGATAGATTTTCACATCCAAAGAGTTACAGTCAACAGCTTAATGTCTAACAGGAAACCAGGAACAAGAGGTGTCTTTTAAGGGTCCATGTTGGGACAAATACTGTTCAAGATCTTCATCAAAGACATACACAGTGGGACTGAGTGCACATTCAGCAAGTCTGCAGATGGCATCAAGCCGACTGGTGCAGTTGTCACACTTGAGGGAAGAGATACTATACAGAGAGACCTTGGCAGGCTTGAGGAGTGGCTATGCAAAATTCATGAAGTTCAACCAAGCTAAATGTGAGGTCTTGTACCTGAGTTAGGGCAATTCCCAATGTCAAAACAGGCTACGGGATGAATGGATTAAGAGCAGCCCTGCAGAGAAGGCCTTTGGGGTACTGGTGGATGGAAAATTGGATATGAGCTGGCAAAGTGCACTAGCAACATAAAAAAACAGCTGTATCTTGGGCTATGCCAAAGGAAGCGTGACCAGCAGGTCAACGGAGGTGATTCTCTCCCTTCTACTCCAATCACATGATACTCCACCTGGAATATTGCACTTAGCTCTGAGGCCCCTCAGAACAAGAAAGACATGGACTTGTTGGAGCGGGTACAGAGGAGGGCCACAGAAATGATCAGAGGGCTGGAACACTTCTCCCATGAAGAAAGGCTGAGACAATTGGGGTTTTTCAGTCTGGAGAAGACTCCTAGGGGATCTTATTGCAACCTTTAAATACTTATAGACTACTTATAAGAAAGACAGAGAGACTTTTTACCAAGGCCTGTAGTGAGAGACAGGAGTGACAGGGGTAATGATTTTAAACCAAAAGAGGGTAGGTTTAGATTAAGCATGAGGAAGAATCTTTTTATGAGGGTTGTGAGACACCAGAACAGGTTGCCCAGAGAATCTGTGGATGCTCCACCACTGGAGGTTTTCATGGTCAGTTTGGGCAGGCCTCTGAGCAACTTGACCTAGTAGAAGATGTCTCTGCCCATAGCAAGGGGGATTGGACTAGACGATCTTTGAAGGTCGCTTTCAACCCAAACAATTCTATGTTTCTATAATTCTATAATTTTGTGATTGGGCTTCTCCTGATTTTAGTATGTAGAAATCTGTGTAAATTCAAGCATGCTATTAATGGTGTGAGAATAGAGATTTTACTGTTTTTTTAAGTTTGAAGGACCATCAAGTAGGCACTGAATAAGTATGTAATTTTTTTGCATTTACTAGTTTCTGTTTGGTTAATGCCCTTTTTCAGTCATTTCAGATTTAGTTTTCTCCTGATGTAAGGCTTGTCTTGGTGGATAAGAAAGTACTGCTGCTTCTGTTGTCTCAACATTTCTTGAGCTCTGTCAGTGCTGATTCTGATTTTTTTTCTCATCGTTACTTTCATTTCAGCCAGAAGGATGAAAACATTATCTCCATATACGCTGCTAAAAGTGCTTTTTCATCAGTTGAGATGGTGCCAACTAACAAAGCAATGAGGAATCATTTCCCCTCCAGGAGACCAAGCTTGTTATTCCTCTTCTTAGCTACATTCATCAGTGGGAATCCTAAGGTTGCTTTTGTATCTATGTCCAGCCGGATGAAACACTGGCTCTCAGAAAGGGGTTTTGTCTGTGTTTTTGTCATTCCCTCATGTGCCAGATCTTATGCAGGTCACTTTATCCCCTTTCGCATTAAGACTAAGTTCTGTACAGACTCCTTAACTCTTATGTCTGCTTGATAATGTAAATGTTAGTCAGAATGTGCAAGTGAGTAGAAATGTTTAGTACAATTGCTAACATCATCCATCTGTAAAAAAATCTGTGAGATTCTTTTCCCAACTGGCCCCCAGCCCTCCCTTCAAAGCTCAGCCATCTCTTGCATATCACCCTCTGAACTATCTGGATTATGTGGCCTTCTCTCATAGCACTGTATATGAGCTTCTTACTCTGCTTCTTGCTCTTTTACTTGTAATGTCCAGCCATTTTTAAGTCACTTGTCTCTGTTTCTCATTGTCTGTTCCATTACCCAAAATTTACATCAGGCTCTAGTGATCTGCTTGCATACCATAACAAAGACCATAGCTTTGTATTAGGAAAAAAAAAAAAAAAAAAAAAAAAAAAACAGCAAAATACAACAAAAATAGCCTAGAAAAAGAAATTACTTCAAAGTCTCAAGTTGATGTTGTTAACCTTAAAAATACAGTGTATGTTACATTAGTGAAGAAGTGAAAACGACTGTTTAGAACAGTGGGTACTTCATCTCTATTTCTACCTCCTGCATTCAGTCCTATAGTATCACATTTATTCAATAGCAGACCTTTAAGAAATTGTCCATGTTGTTTGCTTTATTTCTGAGAAGTTGCCTTTCTTATTATTAACAACATGGCAGAAAAAATACTCCACTTTCACTCCAGCCCCTGTAGCTAGTGAGAAGAGGAATATTCACCACACAGAAGAAGGAAGACTTCTGGCTTTCTTCACTAATTTTTCTTGTTTGGGAATGAAGTCCAAAATAGAAAAAGCTTTACTGCTTCTTTGAAAAATAAGCTCACTAGAGGAACAGAAATAAAAGATTAAAGATAAAATAGGAATATTTTAAGATACAAGAAATGTAAGATAACGAAGAGGAAATAGACAAAATTGGGGAAAAGCAAGAGAGGCAAAGGATAGGAGTGGAGGAAAGGGAAGAAATATGTGCAGAAAAGAATAGGCAGAGAAGAATTAGATTAAGACATAAGGAATAAGGAAATCATGAAAGAGCAGAGCGTCCATTTCTTAATATCAGCATATGAATATATGCTCCAGTGACAAACTGAATTGTAAGAAAAGTGCCCTGGTTAGAAATCTGGATTCAGACACAAGGAAGATCTTCACAGGGTAGAAAGATATCTAACAAAAAAAAGATGGAAAATTCATGAGGGAATATAATGAGAATCTGAATGTCTGAATTAGCCTTAGAATGCAAAAGTTAAATTAAATATAAATATACACATATATATAGTATTTAACAATATAAGCAACTAGGAATAAGCACAAGTGATAGAGATACAGAAATTAAGAAAATGAATGAAAAGTCAAAACAGAAAAAAGAGAAAGTAAAATTTAATTACTTAAAAATTTTTTATGATTTTAAATATTTAGAAGTATGTTAAAATTGGTTGTTATACACCTAGATTCTTCTGAAAAAGACTAACATTATTTCAAACATCCAACTCAATATATAGTATTTTAAAATACAACGTAGCAGAAAAAACATAATAGTAAACTGTTTTAACTAAGCTGGGAAGTCATTTTTAGAGCTGGTTAGGAAAGACTTAAATCATAAAGAAATTTCATATTGTGAAAGCAACACCATCAAAATAAGATGTTTAAAAAAATGGTTGTTATTTTTTTTTTCCTGAAATCTGATAAAAATGCTTTGATTTTGTTTTATTACATTTTCTTTAACTAATAGCAAACATGTGGTTTAAATTCTGTCCTCAACTTTTTGTCATTTTATTATTGAATTGCATTGAATTGTTATTACCTTAATTTCAGATAAGCATGCACAAATGACAAAAATTTTATATATAACTCTGTCCCAAACTAGTGCAAAAAATATCCAAATACTGACGTTTAATATTGTATGAATGCTGTTCACCAAACATCTCGACTGTGTATCACCCTTCTTTCTCAAAGCAACTTTTTTCCTAGGATTTCCTAGAAGGATTTAATCTAGAGAATGGCATTATGTATCGAATAGAGTTATCTTGTTCGCCTGGTTGTAGCTGTATTTCTTTATGGATGGCTGTTCTGGAAATGATGGCATCCAATAAAATTACGTCGGCTAGCCTGCTGAGCACAATTCCCTCAACTTGAACTGCTCTTAAAAAGTATATATAACATTAAAAATACTTAGCATAAACTCCTACGGTGTAATTAATAACATCCAACATTAAGGATTAAAAAGTCTTATCTCTACTTTAAGATTGAAATGTTGGTTTTCTTCCTTCTTAAGGGAAATTCTTCCTAAAGGCGGTTAATCTGGTCCTGAGATACTCTGTGCAAGCAGCAGAATTAAGGTACTAAACTTCAATGGCCACCTGTTCGGTTATGTGGAATTCTTTTACAAATTTTTTCTCTGTTTTTGTCTAATCCTGTTCTGTGAAGAATTCAGACTTTTGGTTTTCTTTTTAAAATACTTTAAAATACTTTTGTTTTGAAAAGTTATTTGCCTCTTTCACTCAGAGAAGAGAATGTTGTACTAAAGAAATATTTGACTAATGCCAAAGAGTCTTTAAAGTGAAGTTAGCATGAGGCCAAGCCTTGCATCCCCACCTGAACCACAGAAGTCCATCTCCCTGCAGACTTCCAATATTTTAAAAATGTTGGTGGATCAAGATCTGCAGAAGTGTTTATTATTCTTCTTCCTAAACTGTGGCTTGCCTTACTCATCACATGTTTTTATTCTTATTATTTAATTTAACACATGCAAGTGCAAATAAAATCTGTTGGAAATACAAAATGTGTCTTATTCTAAAAGCAGAGAGGTCATCAATTCCATTTGGTGCAAACTGGCTAAAAGACTCAAATGGCAGCACTATTTACAGAGGTAAGGATGATTATCCAAGTTCCTCACCACTTCTGCCAAATATATGCCAGCAGTCCAGAGGTGTTTTCTTAAAGAGCAGGTGAAAATGAAATTGTGTGTGGTTTCACTATGGCTTTCACTAAAAGGTTCTTGCCAAGTGCACCTGTAGATCTGTTAGAGTGCTGATGCATGCTGAAGAATTTGGTGTCATATCTCATGCTTCCTGTCGTTATGTCTAGACAGAAAAAATACATTTATTTTTTTAAAGTCTGCCCTTTTATAAATAGAATCCTTAATGTATTTGGCTGGTCAGTCACTTCGGTGGAGGCAGTTTTACAGTTTGACAGCTAAAGGCAAGTGGTCAGCAACAAATACTTTCAGGAAAAACTATTGAAAATATTACTCTCTCTTGCCAGACCATTGAGCAGAACTCCACAGGAGCTGTGAAAGGAACGGATTTCCTGCTATCAGCTAAAATTTTTGAACCACAGGGGCTATAATGATATCGAAACAATAGAATTTTGCCAGAGCTTGATTGGTCCATATGACTTCTGCCCTGTACGCTCTCCGGGAGACAATATAGGTTATATAGTATAGTGCCCTATCTAACAGATACTATTGTAATGCTTAAACTATGAATAGTGTGACCTGCCAGATCTCAGTGACAACAGACAGATTAATAACAAGCTGACACACTATCCAAATTGATTAAAGAATACCTTTGCTGGGAAAACTGTTACTGATAGCTAAAGAAGCTGATCTTTGTAGAGAAAGGAGACAAACAGTCCTGGTTTTAACTTAAATGTAGATGTTGTATGAAGTCTTTATTCACTCATCCGAGTATCATGGGTTTTAAATTAAGCTATCTAGAAAGAGAAGAAGTAATATATACTCACAGATGAGTTTATTTTTGTTTGTTTTTACAGGGGTAAATACGTTTGCACATCTAGATATGCTTATCTCTAAAATAATAGCAGTGAAAAACTTTCTTCTCAAATGTTATAGTTCATTACCATATTTGGAGAAGGAAGTAGATTTGCTTCATTTTAGTAGCATAAGTAGAGACCCAATGCACTCAGGAAGCAGAACACACAGCAAACTAAACAGAGCATAAATAGTCTTTACTTGCCCTGAACCCACAAATAAGCATACCAAAATAGCATGTCCAGCAGCAATGCATTAACATTTTGTAGCGTAGTTAAACCTAAGCATTTAAACAACACATAATGGGAAAGAAGTAAAACAAAACTTGTGGTATAACTGCTCAAAAGGAGAACTGGAAAACATGTGCAAACAGTAAAATCTGCAAGAGAAAAATAAAGGATACAGAAGAAGTAGGAAAGATGACTGGCAAATTCTGAACCACTCTTAGTCCCCAGAATAAGCTGAACTATATTAGGAGAAGATAAACTCGCTCACTTTCCTTTGAAGAGGAAACCAGGAGCATAAAAAAGCGATGATGAGAAGAATGATGGGGAGGAGAGTTTGGTCACCCAAGTTCTGTCCTTTTACATCAAAGAGCTCTCACATCTGACTAATTTCTATTTGGTGACAAGAACATGGCAAGGTCCATAGTCGTCAGCAGGAACTACACAGCTTCCGCTCTGTGGTAGTATGTACTCTCAGCTGACCTAGGATAGGATCATGAAAGAATGACTGCTTCAAACAGATAATGATAAAAATCGACAATGGGAGATGGCTGTTGTCAACATTAGTCCAGCAGTGTTGTTTTGAATTTGGAAACTGGACTGAACTATCAGTCATCAAAACATTCCCACCACAATGAACCCTAATTCCCTAACTGATATGCATACATTTTCAGTTGCAACATGTATCTTGATGTCTGAGATAAATGTCAATATTTGAAAAGACTGCCCTTGCCTTCTTTTATTTTAAATGGAGAAAAATAGGAATTCTTAGGGGTAATTCAGTCTGATTTATTTTAGTTACCTACCTAGCTCTACAGATAAAATGTCCTATGGAGTGCATATCTCACCCCACGGAATACAAGGGCAGACTAGAATAATTATTTCTCTAATTTCATTAAATTTACCACTCTACCTTCCAACACAAGTAGCAAATACAGTACATACGATCACATTCCCCAGACATGATAGGTGACATTAAGCTTTTTTTAAAGTCTATTAGTTGCAGAGTCAGATAGACCAACTGACGTCCAGCAACTGCCAGAAAAAGTAGGACAGAATTTTTGCCTGGAGTGACTCCAACTTTCTTTGCCTCCCAACTGCTGGAAGCTGACTATACCAGGCAAGTGTTCTGCAAATGAACTACCTCCCTGTCTTTTGACCAGACAATTGGGCTTGAAATCAAATCATCTAGAATTCATCACTAGGAGTCATAGAATGAAAGTGGTGAACTGATGACTAAGATCTACTGTTACGGGAGCAGGAAGGCAGCAAAGTGAAAACAAGCTGGGTACGTAAGAGGACTTTCAGGAAGTTGAGTAAAAGTGCTGTTCAAGGAATTTCTGAAAATAACTTTTGAGAGGATAAACTGAGGGAAGAAAAGTTGTGCCAATTATGAAGCAGACTAGCAGAAATGGGAACATGAAGAAAAAGTGATAAAAAGACAGATTTTTATAAAGAAAAATTGAAACAAAGTACTCTTTCTGAATTATTTTTTTTTCCCTGACATTTATTTTCTCATGTATTGCTATAGTTTGTCTTTCCTTTGAAATGCAAATGGTTTTCCAAATTCGCAGAGTCATACTTTTATTAGCTCTACTTGAAAATTTTAAACAGTGTTTCAACTTCAGTTACAGGTTATGCTTTCATTGTAACATTTCCCAATGTTTTCTGCTGTATACAGATGACACAATAGATTAAGGAGTACTAGTGCCAATAACTGCTTAATGAGGTGATGTGGCTTCTGTCCAAACACTCAATTATTCCAGCTAATATACTTAAACAAAAGGAAAACCCTTTTCAACAGACAAACAATCAAACAAAAAAACTTTTATTTTTTTCTGATGCATCTGACACTGTCCAAGGCCTGAGTTGTGTCCCATAAGTAGACAGGCATCACATGCTTCATCTTCTTTCCAGTACACGTTAGTATCAAGGTTGTCAAATAGTTTAAAAATGAAACATGACATCTTAATGAAAATGAAAAGCTGCCACTTGCAATACAAAGTGTATTGACAGAAAATACCCTACAGCCATACAATCCCTGTTTAGCACTAAAGAGTGTATGGAATTTTCTGAGTAATGCATTATATTTTGGTAGCTATTCATTCAACATAGAATACAACACAAAGCCCTTTGTTGAAAAATGTTATTAAACAGTGAGTGCTCTTTTAGTAAACCGCTGCATCTGAAATGCTTTTGCCTTCACCTTTGCTTTTGCCTATCGTGCCCCTGTACTAGTAAGGCTGCACCTGTAGTACTGTGTTCAGTTTTGGGCCCCTCACTACAAGAAGGACATTGAGGTGATGGAGTGTGTCCAGAGAAGGGCAACAAGGCTGGTGAGGGGTCTAGAGCACAAGTCTTATGAGGATCGGCTGAGAGACCTGGGGCTGTTTAGTATGGAGAAGAGGAGGCACCTTATTGCTCTCTATAGCTACCTGAAAGGAGGTTGTAGTGAGGCAGGTGTTGGTCTCTTCTCTCAACTAACTAGTGATAGGACAAGAGGCAATTGCATCAAGTTACTTCAGGGGAGGTTTAGATTGGATATTAGGAAAAATTTATTTACTGAAAGAGTGGTCAGGCATTGGAACAGGCTGCCCAGGGTAGTGGTGGAGTCACCATGCCTGGAGGTGTTCAAAAAAGTGTAGATGTGGTACTTCAGGATATGGTTTAGCAGGCATGGTGGTGTTGGGTTGACGGTTGGACTTGATGATCTTAGAGGTCTTTTCCAACCTATGATTCTATGATTCTATGATTCACACAGATGATAGTTTATTTTTCCTTTAAATGTGCTGAACAGTCTAATCCAATGTAGCTAAATTAATAAGACTTTAAATACTGCTTTCCAATCATAAATATTTTAAGTCTTAATAGCTGACAAAATCAGTTTAGCAAATGTAAATAATTTGGTCTAACGCAGCCTAGAGAAACCTGCTTTTATTTAACTTCAGTAAACAAGCAACCCAAAGCTTGGTGGGATTGGTTGAATGTAGGCGGTATTGGAGAGGCACAGAGTGGAATGATGACAAACTCTGAAACACTGGGATACAAATGGCTTCAGAATATGCATTCCATTTATTTTTCACTTCAGTAAGGGTGGATATAAGTCCCGACCATTCAGAATTGTCAGTCAAAGAGTTCCACCAGGTGTATCTACACTGCCAAGTAACAAAAGGCCAGGAACAACGCAGAGGATGAGATGACTGGTCATCTACACTCTTTAACTGTTAGCCTTTTCCCTGGCTGTGGTTTGGAAACACTGAATTCAAAGCACCTCAAGGAAAGAGGTGCACAACTGGGAGCAAGAGGATTTTTCTAAGTAAAATATTCACAGAAGTATTGATGGCAGGATTGCAATCTTAGAATGCACTGTTCAGTACAGGAAGAGAATGTTATTCAAAGGAAAAAAGAAAAGAAAAAAGAACAAATTTGATGGATAACATCATCTGATGATGACAGCATGACAAATCAATTAAAACTGTGTGGGATGCAATTGTTCTTACTCAATTTAAATAAAAAAGAATTTTCCTAGAAACGGAGGTATAAAAATAAGTATTTGAAAAAGGATAAATGGGAAAAGGAATGGAAAATACAATCAAGACCAAAAAGAGAGTAAGATGAAAATCTAGACTTGTAACAATGTTTTTCTGTATTTTTACCAAAAAGAAATGAAAAGTGAAAAGATTTGTAAATTTAGAAATAAGTCTTTCATATGGAAGTTACTTATTTCCTGGTAAATTTTGAAATGCGCTATAACTATACACATTTGACTCTAAATAAAGTTGATGACCAAATGAAGCTATTAGTTTTATGCATGGGTTGGATCAGAAAAATAACTTCTTCACTTTCTCTTTTCTTTTTCAACAACCGTGAAACTTTTATTTTCTGCACAAGCCAGTCAGTGCAACTTCCCTGTGGGGCACTGGGAGCAGCACGTATCCAGCGGTCAGCTGACAGCCCACAGGGCACCTCCTCACTGGGGGGTGCATTGGCAAGGTCTCAGGAGCCACAGGGGGGCACTCAAAGCTGAGACAGATGCATCTTTAAAAGGAGAGGAACCTTCATAGATGGAGAGGGGGCGAAGGCAGCCTCCATGGACAAGGAGGTGGCATTTCTCACTGTTTGAGTGTGGTGTGCGTGTGTGCCTACATGTGTGCACAGGTATGCAGGGGCAGATGATGAGAGCTTCTTGGGAATAGTTCTAGAAGGATATTTAGAAGTTTTTAGATCTTTACTAACATTTTAAAAATAGCTACTATTATGATTTATCTGTTGTATTTGTTATATTGATTCTGAATATAGAATTCACTGATTCCTGATTAATTACCTGCCATTAATATTACAATAAATGGCTTTGATCCTGGTTTGAATGAAATCACATAAGCAGAATGGTTTCTCCCTGAGAAAAATATCATATATATTTTTCCTTACTGTTAACCTCGTAGGACATTCATTCCTGTGAGACCTTGAGACAGATGGGGAAAAAAATCTAGACTTATATAAAAGGTTGATTTCATGATCATCATGACTTAAGGCAACAGTGATTTGATAGAATAATATTATGCTTCAAAATTTTTGTCATTTGAGACTGACTTTTTGTGAGAACAGCTTCTCATATTTTTCACTGTCTAATCACACACCAACATTAACTTTCAAATAAGACATTTCATATCTGTTGGAGAAATTGATCCTGTCTTTCCTTCCAGCTCTCAGGAGTATACTTCCTCATGTTTGAAGACAGCAACATGAGTTCAATTATATCTGTATTATAATAATGACATTGATGATCACTTTCAGTATCACAAAAACATTTAAATTGTGCATTGCTCTGTGCAATACATACATAAAATCATAGAATCATAGAAAGTTTTGGTTCGGAAGGGACCCCTAGAGGTCATCTAGTCCAACCCCCCCGCAGTGAGCAGGGACACCGCTAACTAGATCAGGTTGCTCAGAGCCCTGTCCAACCTGGTCTTGAATGTTTCCAGGGATGGGGCCTCCACTACCTCTCTGGGCAACCCGTTCCAGTGTTTCACCACCCTCATTGTAAAGAATTTCTTGTGTCATGGTTTCACTCAGCAGCCAGCAACCAGGACCACAGAGCTGCTCACTCACTCCTCCTCCCCTGCAGTGGGACGAGGAGGAGAATGGACAAAAAGTAACACTTGTGGGTTGAGGTAAAACTATGGTAATAAAACAACAAAGGAAGGAATAGTAATAATACTACTAACTGAGAATATGCAAACTAAGCAATACATAATACAATGCTTCTCACCACCCATTGACCGATTGCACAGCCAGTTCCTGAGAAGCAATCATGGAACTCACAGATTTTGTGGAACATGTTGAGTTTATGGAACTTGCCAAGCTTACAGAACTCGACAAGGTCACAGAATCTGCCCATTCCTGCCCCGTGGCCAACCCCCTTTTATAAACTGAGCATGATGTCTATGGTATGGAATATTTCCACTGGTCACCATGAGTTAGCTGTCTGGCTACGCTCCCTCCCAGCTCCTGTACAACTGCTTCTTAGCCAAACATGGGAAACTGAGAAAAGCCCTTGATCTCTTAGCAACAACTAAAAACATTGATCTATTATCAGCATTCTCATATTAAATCAGAAACACTGCAACTACTGGAAAGAAAACTAACTCTTTGCCAGGAAAACATGTCATAGAAAAGGGTGATCCACACTTACAGCAGCTTTATAATGTTGCATTGGGTTTGCCTGGAAACCCAGGGGGGTTTGTAGCAGGGGGGATCACAGGGGTGGCTTCTGTGAGAAACTGCTAGAAGCTTCCATGTCCAGTAAAGCCAATGCCAGCCAACTCCAAGACAGAACTGTCGCTGGCCAAGTCTGAGCTAGTGACGGTGGTAGTGCCTCTGTGGTAACATAGATAAGATGGGGGAAAAAACTCCTGTGCCACAGCAACCAAAAGAGAGGAGTGAGACTATGTGAGAGTAACAACTCTGCAGACACCAAGGTCAGTTCCACTCTGTGGAAAGGACCCGCTCTGGAACAGTTTGTGAAGAACTTGAGTTCATGGGAAGGACTCACTTTGGAGAAGTTTGTGGAGAACTGTCTCCCATGGGAGGGACCCCGCACTGGAGGAGGGTAAGAGTGTGAGGAGGAAGGAGCAGCAGAGACAAAGTGTGATGAACTGACTGCAGCCCCTCTTGCCCATCCTCCTGTGTCACTCGTGGGGGGCAGGATATAGAGAAAATTGGGACTGACATTGAGCCCAACAAGTGAGGGGAAGGTTTTTTTGAAGATTTTGTTTTATTTCTCATTACCCTGCTGTGATTTGATTGGCAATAAATTAAATTAATTTCCCTGAGCAGAGTCAGTTTTGTCCTTGATGGCAGTTACTGAGTGATCTCCCTGTTCTTATGTTGACCTATGACACTTTTGTTGTATTTGTTCTCGCCTGTCCAGTTGAGGAGGGGAAGTGATAGAGTGGTTTGGTGGGCACCTAGCATCCAGGCAAGGACAACCCGTCACAAATGTATTTAGTGTTTATCAGGTTGATCACACACTACGATGTAACAGCTACCAGTGTCACTGAGAACAGCTACTAGCATATAGGTAATAATTTATTTTTCAAACATCAGCTGCTACGTGTAACTTTCTTCTGCATTTAATATTTTGCTATAATACCACTGAAGCTATGCTGATAAGTTGTACCATAATTTGGAATCTTATTATCTGAAGTCGAATGATCAGAACCAAAGGTGAATTTAGCGCTGAATTTAACTATGTATTTCTCAGTTTTAATAAGGTTTATAGTTAATAAACAGCTAGTGTTTGAACTTTGTTTCTTCCTTTTCACATCATATGTTTAAGCAGAATTTAGCATGAATTCATGATCTGAGTCACTGGACAGTACCTGTATGCAGGAATAATTAATAAAGATATATCTTAAATAATACTTTGAAAAGCATATCTGTAATTATTGCACTCAATACTTCAATACAAGTATTTAATTAATAACAATAAATGCCAACAAGTAAATCCACGTACATCCTAATCCTAAATATAAACTGCACAGTAAGTGCTTACTTTCCAGAGTAGAAAATTATTTTTAAAATTAATTAAATTTAATGGCTGATGCTGTTAGTGCCAGTTGAACTACTGAGATCTAGTCAAGTTTTTTTGTTGTTTGGAATGACATTTAGGATAGATAGATACATAGATGTGTAGATAGGTAGCAGATATATCTAGATATATATGTGAACATTTTCATCATCTCTAAGGGGAATTATGTGCTCAGATTGTGCAAAAATCACTTTAAATCCTGTGCATTTTTAGGATGTAAATTGGTGTAAAAATCTGTATTTTCTCTTTTAATCTTGAACAATAGCATGAAACAGAACACTGTACTGAGTCCTGTGTGAGCTCCAGACAGGCTGAATTGTCCACAGAATACAGCATAATAGAAAAATGACAGCCGGAGTCCTTAAAAAAGAACATTAAGCCTTATTCTTGACACAGTGGTGCAGTATCGTGCTGATATAGATGTTGTAGGTATGGTAGTTCATGTTCTGAAATTAGTTCAGCCAACAGTGCTTGATGCAGACACACTTTACTTCAACTAGTCCTATCCTATTTCCCCTTTTTTTCACGTCCTTATTCTACTGTGAGATAGTATTGGTAACACTGCTAATGTATACGGTAGAAAAAAATCCCCTAAATATATGATGACTTGCAAATGCTGTGCCAATGATTCATACCGCATTAACACGATTTCTTGTTTGTGATATTAGAATTTCTTTTCATAGTGATGAGTCATGGAATCAGAATAGCTTTAGTGATTTGCCTGAATAAATCAGGAATGAAGATTAGGCTAAGGATGAAGCTTACATATGTTCTCTTCTTCCATATGGTGGCAAAGAAATGCAGAATAATTTATAGTTAACATAATGATGAATACGTGTTGAAAAATTTTACCTTTGCCTTTTAGATATTTTTCTAGATAAAAATGTTATTTAAAAATAAGAAAACTTTGTCCATATGAGGGCTGTAGTATGAGTCATAATTGTTATAATGACCTATAAAGATAATGAAAACTTTGGAAGTAAGATTTCTAGTTTAGTATTAATAGCTTTTTTTTTTTTTTTTCACTGTGTTACAGCACAAAATCATGCTCCTGTATTGCCCTTATGTAACTTCCAGTAGCGGTTTGCATCCAGCCCAACAGGAGAAGGAAAACAGTTGTCTTTAATGTCAGTACCACCACTTACAACTTTTTTTGATATTCAACAATGTGCTGTAAAAAGATTAATAGATTCATTTTTTTAATTGTAGCTCATTTCTATGCATTTCTATACCGGGCCTGGCAAAACTTCTGTAGTAGGTGACAGTTCTCTGTCATTTTCTGTGACTATCTTTTTCCCCTACAGGAGCTCACATAGATTTTTATACCTGCAGTAAGAGTCTTAGTGTGTGATCTTACCTGTACAATGAAAATCCAGTAGAGTTATGAAAGTATTTGGCACTCTTCTATTCATATTTTACAAGTATTACGTTCAAAGCTAGTGTCTTGCTGCATCTTTGTTTTTATCTGTTACTGTAAGACCTGAAGCTGCTCATAAATTACATCAATCTTGAAGATCTAATAATTTATATGGGACCGAGGAGATGAGTAAACTGTCCCATTGTTTCAAAGGGTTATAAAGAGATCAAGCCACCAGTCCCTGTATTACATTATCCTTATATCAAATAGAGTATATGCAAGAGAAAAAAGGAATATTTTGAAATGTGAAATAAGTAGCAAAACCAGAGTCAATAATTCTATGTGCAGAAACTGAGAAAAAGTATTTACTAAAACAAGAATTTGTTCCTAAAATACATGTCTACATCAGTTTTAAGAAAAAGAACTAAATTCTTGAGAAATGGACATAAGGAAAACAGACCTATGGTGACATATGCTGGCCAAAGATTTGGTTATAATAACTTTCTTTCAGATAAGAGGGAAGAAGGATTCAATTTTCTAATTAGAAGGACTGCCAACCTAACAATTTTTCAGAGGCAGGAACTAAATAATTACTTCTGTGTTTGGAAGATTCTGGGCCATGTTTCCAACAGAGACATCTTTATTCCAGCTGTTCAAGACCAATAGAAACAAGACCTAATAGTAGAAATACCTGCAAATTCTTCAAATTTTTTTTTTGCTTACAGAATGTAATAAAAGCTTAATTAAATCAATAAACTGTTTCCAGAATACATCAGGTGTTACACTCAAGAAGTACTTACAACAGAAGAAATAACTAAAAATGAGCAACAGTTAACTGACATCCCATTGGTAAGCTCTGGAACTATACGTGTGTCTTTTTTTTTTTTTCTAAGGAAAGCATCTTATTGAATGGCAATATTTTCTTAAACACAGAGGAAAATGGAAGGCTAGTTGCACTTTAAAACCTTCCATTATATTTTGACTTTATTTCACATTAACACCTACGATTGTTGACATCAATGTGAAGGTTAAAATAATTTTCAGTTTTATATTATTTATTCTTACAGTACTCAGATCTCTTCCTTGGACAAAAATTTCCAATAAATCAACATATTTTTCTTTAAAAAGCTTAATGAACAAAATGTAAGGATCCTAGAATTTAGACTTCAAGATCTAATATAGTTAGTTGACAAAAATTGCCGTACATAACATGTTTGTGGAGTTTTTTTCCTAGTTTAATATTAGGTTACTTCTCACAGAATTGAGCAGAAATATTTTAGTAGCTGAACTTCATTATATATAATTCATAAATGTTGCCTGTTTAACAGTGATTTGAGCACATTCCATCACATTTCTACATTTTGAGTTTCTATCTGAATTTCATACTTCAAGGGTTACATCTGCAGCTGTTATGTGAAGATTGAACCTTTTTTCATTAAAGTAGATTTCTGCTGGATTAACTTTCCGTTTTCAAAATGTACCATTTAATCAGTGCTGCTATTTTCTTGTAAAGGAAAAGAGTAAATCTTCTGACTGTTGGCTTTGTATAAGTATACTGTACAAACAAGAAAGTTTTCTGCTTACACTGCAAAATCATGCAGCCATGGAGAAAAATACTGTAGTATGGAAGAGTACATAATTATGAAAGAGTCCTACTAATTTTTCAGTTGACTGTATTTCAAATCGAGCAAAAGCAAAATATTTCTCATGTATTTCTCCTATGCGTGATCTTTAAGGTCCCTTCCAACCCTTACCATTCTATGATTCTATGATTCTACGATTAATTTTGAAAATTGTGCCGTGGGAAGGATTTCTCCCTTGGAAGTGAAAGTCAGATAGACCCTCAAAATAAGCTGAAATAAATGACTGTGCTGCTCAATATATGGCAAATATTTGATGCAGTGGCTTTAAAAGAAAGCTATTCATTATTCTAGGGCTAAATGGCATAGCATATAGTATTCTAGAATGGGGAAGTAAACTGTATTTTTCAGGATAAATGATCTTTAAATATGACGCAGCAAAATTTAGCGTGAATACAAAAGCTTAAAATAATTGCTGTTATTATTGTTTGTTGGTATAGAACATACTTTAATATATTAATAGCTGATATATTCAAAGAATATAAAAAGTAGTCTTTGTGTTTTTTAACAAAGTCATGTATTTTGAAATCAGAAATATGCAGGAAGTGCAATGGGTTTGAGGCTGAGAAACTCCAGCAAACACAAGGAAGAACTGCTATGCTTTACTGCTCTTTGAGCTGGGATGGTATGAAGATGTTCCTGTTTTGCATGGACTGGAAGACAGCTACATTTTCTCTCAGTTCAAACTTAGATTGTGCTGTGCTTTGGAGGGTTGTCTGTATAGTGTAAGAGACAGCTTGCCTAAAGATTTCCATCTGTTTTCAACTAGAGGCTGAAAAAATATCAGTTCACACAAAAGAGATTTATTCTCAGAGTAAATCTGCAGTAAATGAAGAAAAACAATCCTCTCCCCATTTTCTTTGATAGGCGATGGCTTAAATTAGATTAAATTACAACAGAGTGTATATTGTATGTTAAATTTAAAAGAGATTATTTTAAGCCATGAGACTCACACAATTTGTGTTCAGGCCTTTGTTTATTATCTTGCTGCTTTTGCTTGTTTGAATTTTACATTTCCTCCCACAAGAAACTTCTATCATCAGACCTGCAACTTCATCAGGTGAATACCACAATCATCACTTACTAGTGATAAATTGGTAAGTTAAGACTTTCCTGCTAGTTTCTGTTCATAATTGATCCTTGATGAGAAGATAGTAATTGAAATATTTTAATCATGCTACAATAATTTTTATTGTGTGTTGAGTGTATATAATTTTTTAACCCAGCTGAAATAAAGTTTTATATTAACATACCTCCCCTTTTCTATTATTAACTCAACTTTTTATAACTATAGATACACATTTTTATGAATTGTAACTGGTTATCATAGGGAATTTTTTTCCCGTTTCTTTTTTCTTTTTCTTACTTTCCAGGGAAACAGCTAAAGCTATGTGTGAACCATGTAGGGAAGTTATTTATTGTAAAGTTAAGATAAAATTAATGGCTTGTTTTGATTTTTTTTGAATGATGTACTAGTACCTATATAATCATATTTGTTCAAAGTTTGAGGATATTGGTCCTGCTTTAGAAAACTCCTCCAGAAAATTGCTATCACACAGTTTTTGATTTGTAATTTGATTCTAATTTGACATCCTCAATTACTTGCTTATTCTGATGTGCACAGAAGACTTAAACATGTTTACCTAGGAGTCAACAAGATACTTCTAGTTGCATGGTAATCTGTGGCAGCTAGAGATTCACAGTGTACAACTGGGAGATATACCAACACTAACAGGTATCACTGTCTCCTTCCTGACAGATAAACTGTCTCATACTGAATTCAGAGAAAACGTCTACTTAATTACAAAACAGTGATTAAATTCTTTGTTCCACAGATTTTCTTTATGTATCCACAGTGAAAAGCAGGAGAAAATATTTTCACTTATGAACTCCTCAAGACTTATTTCTTAAAAATCTTTCTTGCAGTAACTAAAAAAAACCCACTAAAGACAAGAGTATAAAGAAACCTGATAGAAAAAAGCAACTCAACCAAGTAAACAAGGAGAAG
The DNA here is from genome assembly GCF_030867145.1 of Opisthocomus hoazin. Classification (NCBI taxonomy): domain Eukaryota; kingdom Metazoa; phylum Chordata; class Aves; order Opisthocomiformes; family Opisthocomidae; genus Opisthocomus; species Opisthocomus hoazin. Next base: position 58,291,588 of record NC_134414.1, on the reverse strand, counting down.
TAGAAGTAATGTGATAATTTGTGGCTGTTGTACACTCAGTCGTGAGGAACCAGTTAGGGACACAAGGAGATTTTGCTGATTCTGGTTACTTAGAGGAAAAGATTTTCAAGGTAAAATGCAGAAGACACAAGTAGCAAGAGAAGATGCAAGGAACACAAAAAAGAGGAAAAATATGCAGTAAGGACTCATAAAGGATTAAAAAAGATACTTTTTCTGGAACCTTTAACAGGTACTATGAAAAATTTCTTGCCACCTGTTGAAGGTTTCTGGCCTGAAAATAAAGATGGAGGAAAGGAAAACATGAGCAAGCAGGAGATTAATTTTCAATTCCTTCTACTTTAACTTGGCTCACATACTGGAAGTTACAGCCCATAGATAAAACTCTTATAAAAAATCTCAACTGAAGTAGTCGTATTTATTTTTTTCTCCAGTTCTGCCTTGGGCCCAGCTCCAAAAATAAAGGAAACATACAGGTTTCAACTGTATTCTTCATTAAACATTTTTAATGCATTTCTGATTTGCTTATTTCAGGGGAAAAGAACTGGAAAATAAGATGAATAAAGTGCAAATAACTGTCAATGTATAACGTGTAGTAGGTAAATTTCAGTTAAAAATATGTCTAACCTTAACACTTTCTCTCCTTTCTTGCAGACCATAACATGCATTGGTAAGATGGCAGAAGAACGGTTGCCCCAGTCTTTCTTAAATTGCTGGATTTCTGAGAACATGCTTAATATTAGATTGTGTATCACATGTTAAAAACCAAATCTCCACCTGAATTCATAAAACTGTCCCAAAACAAATGAGCCGAGTGTCAGTTTTAAAATTACTTCAGATGCTACAAAATGTATGTAAAACTTTCGAGATGTAAGCAAAGTAAACCTGCACTCATAACTCTTCATTACTTACAAACTAAGAGCCAGGTAATAAAATGTAAAATAATTATTATTTTTAGAGTGTATTTTTCCATGCTGCTATTTGCATACAGTTCAGTCTTTAAAATTAATGAGCCCGAACAAAGAAATATTGCCCTTGACTTTTAACAAATTCTTTACACAAGCAAGTTTTTTTAGAAGTTAAAACTAATTTTTAACTACCAACTAAAAAGCAGAGTAAGAACAAAAAAGTAGCTGGTATGGGAAGATCTTGCAATAACAGCTTTAGTGAGGAATAAAAATAGTGTGGTTTTTTTTTTATTTCAGAACCATTCTAATTATTTAAGAAGTTTTCAAACACATACATTTAAAAATAATCAATGATTTCCAAAGTTAACCAATGTCATAAGGTTCATATCTAGGTTGAGATGCTTTCAGAAGATTTTAAAAAGTGTAGTCTTTTAAACACAGACTGGTTTGAATCAATACAATTGAGTGAAAAATAGGTATAAGCTATTACTAAGCCAGGTATAAATGACCTGACTATTCTTATAATGATGTTAAACTATCCTTATGATCTCAGATACCATGCTATTTGTATATGCCTGCATATCTAATGTAATTATCCTTAGAAAAATCCTGTCAAGCAGGAAATTACTATTGACTTCAATTCAGAGCTTGACAACTAAGGTCCAGAAAACTTCAAGGTAGGCCTAGATGGATATATACATAGTTGATCAAACTCAGTGGTTGAATGCTAACATATCAAATATGGGGCCTTACAAAATACATTTGAGTATGGCAGGCCTTTCTACTGTGTCACAGATGTACTCTTTCTCAGCTAAGAGGCAGTATCTAGCAGAAGAAGACGACTAGCTTCTTAAATTGCAGCTCAGTAGTGACTGTGATAGGCACAAATAATTTGTGGAAATTCACTTAAATACTAAAAAGACGCTTGTATTTGAACAAGAACTGAACTCTTGTTTCATCAACCCCAGATAAAGACTGTAATCACTGATGTGTCTGCCTGTTACATGGCTGAATGTAACATTTTGTAACTGGAGTTTGTAGGATCAGATTGCCAACAGGCAACAGAGTAATTTCATTCAACCCAATGGGATTAGGTGGGTCTACAAACAGAATAACACAGATATTATTAATTTGTGTATTTACTTCTTTATTTGTTATCAAACTAAAAAAAATCACACTTCACCTGCTGGTTCGAGAACCAACTAGCTGACTTGGCAGTATTTTGGAGAAAGTTTTATACCAGCACTTAAACAATGAAAGATGCTAGATTTCAAATTTCAGTTTGCATTTTCTTTACATAGTTTTTGATCTCCTTACAGCCTCTTTTTTTCCCAAGATTCTGATCATACTTGGAAAATACTAAATTTGTTTTGAAATTAATTTTTGTCACTAAGCAAAATTTTAAGTTTAAAAAACCTGAATATCAATCATATTTTCAATCAGTCTAAATTAGATTTTTCAGTTTTTGGAAGTAAAATTAACCATGTAGACAATAGTGAACTATATCTGGTCACCTTATTTGGCAGTCTTTAGCTGTCCCTATGCAGCATGCATCTTGTCTCTGCAGGGTCTCTCTGAAGAATCTGTCTATTTCCTGTTCATTCTTTGAGTAGATATCACGACCATTGTTTGCCATCTTATTGCAGGTCCTTCCCCTGGTGCTTCACCCAGAGCGCCTCCTTCTTCTGAGGCCACTGATGCCTCCAACCCAGCCTCGGAGAGAAGCAGCAGGCACTCCCTGCAGCCTCAGACACACATGGCTGTATCCTCCTTCTCTCCTCATTCAGATCAGCCTAGTCTTCTAATGTGTCAGAGCAATTGCTGCAGCTGGTGCCTTGTTCCACATCATTGTGATTGTGCTAACTCTATCAGTCCCATACCAGTGAGAAATAGAGTAGAAAGTGTCTCTATCCCTATTTTGGAAACTTTGGTACTATTCCAAGAAGGATACAAGATTTCTAGGGCTGCAGTCAAAGAACAGGAAGTTTATTACTAAGACATCTCCCCAAACAGAGAACAGCTCTGGATTCTACTTTCTTCACATGACTCCTTATTCATTTTTTCATTTACCAATTAGCAAATCAGATAAATAAAATGTACTGAGAGGATTGTATGCAAAGATAGTGCACATAACCTTCTTTAGCCCTTCTGCCATATACTGTAACAGTATAGTGATAATACTAATCATTGTTATTTAGAAATTGTTTTTATTTATATTTATCTTCCTGATAGTATATACTATATTATTCTAGTGTAATTTCTTCTCCCCTCTTTATCTTCTTGAGAGAAAGTAAATCCAGATTTAAATTGTTAATGCTACTATTGATTTCAAATTGATCTGGCTTGCTTAAACTTCCATTGTGAAGCAATGACATCTAAACTGCATTCATAAGTGCTATCAAATCAATAATGAAATGTTTGATGCAGTTAGAAATGCTTTGGAGCTGTGAATGAAGGCACTCTTTTTCATCTTAAAATCTTTCATTTTATGACTCCCAACTAATTGTTATGTAACCTGTTAGCAAGTAGCTCACCCAGGGGTTATTTGAAGACATTTTACTTAGACCTTAGAGTGTGAAACGTTGAAGCTTTACAGAACAGACATGACAGCATTGCGCTCTCTGTTCTTACAGGCCTTTTAAATGATTCTTCTCTTTACTGAAGTCTGTCACAATTTTCCACAGTCACTTTTGTAAAAGGTCTGTTCAGCTGTCACCAAAGTGTAAAGTTTCAAAGTATTTAGTACAATTAATACAAACCACTGCAAAAACTAGTAGAATGAAACAGAGCTTGTTGTCTGTCTTAGCAAGACTATGTGCAAAGGTGCTTTACCATGCCAGTAAACACAGCAGAAAAAGAGATTGTAAGAGAAATGTTCAAGAGAGGAAAACTTGTGCAAATAAAATACGGAATTCAGGCACATATATAGAAAGACTGTTTTTATCTGATCTGTGAAGTGCAATATTTTCATGTCTACTGTCATGAGATGGTGAGAAGGAAAATGACACAGTCTTGGTAATAAAAGTAAGGAGTGACTTATTTTGTGCTTCATCTTCCAGAATATTAAAAAAAAAAACCTGTAACACTCTCATTCCTGTGAATACATTTGTTAGCTACTCTAAATTTTCCACTATGTTACAGAACTGTGGTTGCAGTAGTGTTAATTAAGTAGCATACTGATGTGAAATTTCATAAAATTTTGAAAAGTTGTTTGTGTCATCTAAAATATTTTTAAAACATAGCCCTTCTTTTGAAATGTCTCTAGATTTATAGCACATTAAGAACATTTTAAAAATGGATTATGTTTGAATTCCTTCCTTACTTAGTTTTTATTAAGAACATACATATCTTTAAAAATGTCTACCTGCACAAAACTTGATGAAGATACAGATTACGAGGTCTGATGCAGTGAATAATTTAAGAGATGATTTTTAGTTTTCTTGATTATAAAATAAAAATTAGTGTGAAAGGCAGTACATAACGAAGAAAAGATACATTCTTGGCAGCCGAAACATTTTGCCAATCAAGAAATACAAGTTTAGCTCTGTCTTTTCTGGTTTCAGATGTTGTCTAAGAATTTAGCAATTATTAAATATCAGCAGAATGTTATGACAAAGCTGAGATGTTTAGCCAATTTGTCATTTATATGGTAGAAGTAAACAAAGAACAATGTTAGAGTTTTACTTTTTGACAGAAAAAGTGAATGCATGGATTTTAGGAATGAAGTAGTAATACATCATCTAATAATGCGTTGATAAATTATACATGAATGTGCTTAGACAGGCAAAAATTAACTGTTATCACACAGACTGGAATTGAGCCCCATATTCTAGTCATCTAGACAGAATTAGGTATTTAAGCAGGCACATACTGAAAAGCTATCATATTTGATGGAGGCACAGTCAATACAGCCAATAGGGCTCAGTTCAGCGGGTTAAAAATAGGCCTGAGTACTATTTGAGAGTTTATAAGATACCCAGAGTATTTGCATGGGGTTGGAAGATGTGACACAGGATCTACAGAGTACCTCCATCCTTCCAAATTAGCAGCTGGATACCTGGAGGATGCTGCAGGGCATCTCAAACAGCACTGTACAACTTTATGGACAGCTAAGACAAAATCCACTGAGTGTACTGACTATGTTCTCATTGTCTATAATGAAAGCTTAATCACTTAGCAGACATGGAGACACCTAAAATCAGACGTCTGTAACACAAGGCTTAATAGCAAACTTCGTTTTAAAAAGCTTTGTTAGATTGCCCCCAGAATATAATGACAGTTCAACTCACAGGTAAAGCCTCATATTTTGGTGACTAAATTTATTTTCTATAATCTGGAGTTGATTTCCACTTTTAAATCCGAATGTATCAACTCAGAGACATTTCTAGACACACGAAATACATCAGATGAGTTGCATCACAGAAATCATTACTTCTGTTCACTATGTATAAAGAAGCCTACATGAAAAACTCAGGCAGATGTAACGGCATGGAAGACATCTACAGTAAATTCTTCTCCTTGAGGCTCATTTTAGCTGACCAAGAACAAATCACTGGTGGAAATTGACCTATTCTAGATCTTACCATTGACTCTGGTTGCAAATCAGAAGCATAGAGGTAGTGTCAAATTCCTTTGAGACCCTTGTCGATGTTCCGTGAATGTTTTGAGATCTCAGGATATTGCAACTGGCACTAGATGTCTACGTTTATGCAACCGAACTGCTCCCATAATCACAAGACATGATTACATTTAAATGTATGTTAAAATTCAATATTTCAGGAATAATATTTTTCACCATATTGGTCTAGAATTTTAGGTGTAGTTCTACTGCTCAGTATTCTGTACTGATATAAAGCTTAGCATCTGATCCCACATCTCTCTTTCTGCACCCAAACAGGTCAAGAAAGTCACTGTGATGCAACAGCTACTTAGAGAAGCATCCTCTTTATTCTAGAAAAAGAGGAACATATACTACATATTCCTGTGGATTGTGATTCATTTATATCCTGATGTTCATCTCTGCAGTGGCTTAAATCATTGCAGCATTAGCTGCCCATCCTTTTCTGCAAGGAAACACAATTAGTAACTAATTTAACAGGAGACTAAAAAAGGAACTTTTCTATCATCTGTCTTTCAAGGTGATATCAGTGTTGTTCCGTGTGTCTTGCATTTGTTTTTTTTTTCTTTCTTGATATTTGATATTTTATCAGATATTTTTTTCTGTGAGAAAAATAATTTATTTAAGCTGATTTTGAATCTACATAGTTTCATCTTCTACACTAGTCTCCCATTGTTATAACACACAAAATATATCATTTTCACAGCTGGCAAAAAAATCTATTATAAGTTTCAGCAGCATTGAATATATTAGAAATGCATTTAGGACATTTTGCTCCTTGCACATTTAGAAAACATTTATGTTGAAATCCATATGTTAAATCATTACACAAATAAAGGATACTCTTTGATAATAATAATAATGAGAGTTTTCCTTTCTAATGTATTTAAATAGCATTTGTTACACACCTAGGGAGATTCACTGTCAGGTGCTTGAGGGAATACTTCTGATCAGCTCATAAATTAACTCTTGAAGGTGTGGGCAAGGAAATCACCACAAAGAGAGTGAACAGCAGCCTAGCTCACCATGACACATAAATTTTCAAATAGTGACAAATTATTTTACCAGGCACCCAGTGTGTGACTTGATTGTCACCAAACCACACTGATAATGTATGAAAGGTCATGGCGACTGAGGAGGTTCCAGAGTACTGGAAGGAAACAGATATCTCCTATATTCAAGAGTGGCAAAAAGAATGATCCAGGGAACTTGGTCCTTCATACGATGAAGTAAATAACCCTGAAAACATTTTGAAGGAAATAACAGCCAAGAATGTGACAGAGATTAGTCAACATGTATTTATAAAGGGTAAATCAGACCTGACCAACCTGATAGCCTTCTATCATGAACTGACTACACAGTGCATAAGTGGAGAGAGTAGTGAATGTTGTTTTTCTCAAATCAAGCAAGACTTTTGAAACTGCTGCCCATAACATCTTCACAGATAAACTAAAGAACTACCTGTTAGGTAAGGGGTCTGTGAGGTGGACTGAAAACCAGCTGAACTGCCAGGCTCAGAGGATTGTGATCAATGGCACGAAGTCCATCTGGAGTCCAGTCACTAATGGCACGCCTCAAGGTCTATACTGAGGACTATACGTTTTATATTTTCATTAAGGACATAGATGAAGTGACAGAGTGCATGCTAAGAAAGTTTGCACATAATAAAAAACCAGGAGAAGAGGACGATACACCAAATGTTTTTGTTGCCATTCAGAAGGACCTTGACAGGATTTGGAAATGGGCAGATGGGACTGTCATGAAAGTTCAGCAAAGGGAACCTCAAAGTCCTAACCCTAAGAGGGGAATAACCCCATGTACCACTATAGGCCAAAAGCTGACCAGCTGCAAAGAAGCTCTTCACAGAAGGTCCTGGTGGGCAATGTGTCCTTTCAACAAAAAAGGCCAATTTTATCCTGTTCTGAGTTAGGAAAAGCACTGTTAATAGGTCAAGGGTAGTGATCCTTCCCCACAGCTTAGCACTGGTGAGACTCATCTGGAGTGTTGGATCCAGATCTGGACTGCCCAGAACAAAAAAGGCATGGACATACTGGAGCAGGCACACCGAAGGGCCACAGATATGGTTAAGGGATTCGAGCATCTGTCATGCCATGTGACACTGAGAGAACTGAAATGGTTTAACCTGGAGAAGAGAAGGCTCAGGGGAGATCTAGTTGATGTGTGTAAGTATCTGATGGGGAAGAGTAAAGAAAACAGATACATATAACAATACCAGGAGACTGTGACTGTGGTCAAGCCCTAGAACAGATTGTCCAGAGTATCCAGCTATGGAGATATTCAGAATCTGACCAGACATAGTCCTGGGCAATCAGCTTTAGGTGCCTCTACTTTCAGCAGGGAGGTTGGACTAGGAGATCTTCAGAGCACAGGAAGCTGTCTCCTAAATAAACAGTCTCATCAGGAGGCTAAAGAGACAGCTTTCCCAGAAATCATTCTTCTGTCAGTACCTGATAAAAGTGTTTAAAGAATCCTGTTGAATTACTATTATGGAAAAGACTTATAACCTAACTTCTTCGTTCTACTTTGTAAGGAACCCAGTTGCAGGAAAATACGTTGCATTCTAATTCCAAGGTGAAGAGATGTGAAGATCACTCAGCTCTCAGATGAGTGTTCTTTAACACATCCATGTATCTTATATTTCTAATGGCTGATTATATGAAGCTCCTGATCGATTGTTAGAGCATTAAATTGCCTACAGAGGTGCTCATGCCTGTTCTAGTTAATACTTCAATATATAAAGAGGTAGATGTTTCTTTTTGTTGTTCTAAACTGTTCATCAAAGGCACTTACACCTTTCAATTGACCACACAGGGAGTCTCAGTACTGCTTGTCCTGTAGAATATAGATTTAAAGACAGCTAAACTAGAAGAAAACCTGAGCACACATCCTTAGTCTTTAGGCTAAACATTTGAAATATAACTAAACCTCAAATTCCTATATATTAAGCATTTTTACCATATCATTGCTGCCGACATTGTGTTAGCCATGTTCTGTTAATAAGGTTTCTACTAGAACTTATGCTCAACTAATTCATAGAGGAAGATTAATTAACTGTGTATGCTTCAGAAGTATTGGAACTTAAAGTACTTTGGATAATGAAATAGCTAATGATTTTTTTAAAGGCTAGCAATGATATATAAACTATTAGATAAATACCTACATACCTTTGAAGCTGAGGGGGAGTCTCTAGTATAACACTTGATTTGTCTTGAAAAATTAGGCCTTTTACCAATCATCTCCCCTGATTCTTTGAATCCATGCTTGTAAATTAAGATTAGTAAACTGGAGCTCCATAAAAGATAGAACTGTGAGTAAAAATCAAAACAACCTGTTTCAGATATTCAGACAGCAAGTTCACTGTTTAAGTTCCCACTGGGAATTCAAAACATTGAGTACCAGTTTACTGAATAAGTTTGCTCTCTTGAAGTCTAAATTCCTTGCAGTTTACCTCCTTCTCTTTCCTCAGGATCTTCAAGCTCTATCATCTCAGGGTTACTGTAGTCACAGCTGCCAGCCATTATCTTTATAAGGAGCCCGCTATTCTTTACTTCTCAGCTGCTGAACAAGCACAGCAGTACCTGAAGTTAGCTCATTCAGGGCCTGCATTCAGCTACTACTTACACCCCTCGTCACCTTCTCTACCTATCTTTTTCAAAGACCTACTCTCCATACATAATAATATTGCAGTTGTTCATGCTACCTGCTATATATTTAAAATTCTCTGCAGTTTCTTATTGACATCCAGTTCCTTGTTTCTTTCCTATAGTGTACACACGAGAGCAAAGGCAGGTCAGATAGATGTCTGCTCACTTCACTGTTTCAAGGGGAATGGAAGCATCTCCCCCATTGCCTTTTCTTACACATATTCTCCTATTTATCTTTGGTCTCCTTTCTCCACTGAACCTTGCTTAAAGCTCTGTTCATTCTGTTAGCATTAGTCAACTGTGTTGCCCCACTGTATCAGGTGAACCCTGTTTTTCTTAAGCAGCTCTTATTCCTTGAGGTGGATTCATGGTTATAAGAGCCAAGGCCCTGAATGTGACAACAATGGTGCAGCCAGGGTTTGACCTGAAGGACGCATGTGTTTCTGTCTCCTTTCCCTTTAACAGTATGATTGAGGACATCACCACTTGCACTTTGCCCCTTTTATTTAGGCCTGAGAGTCTCTTATTTATAGCTCCCATGGTCCTGGGAATCCTAGTCCTACTCCTGCTCAAGCACAGCTTTTGAATGTTCCTCCCTCTGTGTGACATGGGGCTTACTTAGGCTCTGGACTCTGACAGATAGATCTCTGCAGAGATCCTTTTACTCTCCCAAATATCTTGCCTAATGTTATGTAGTCTGCTCACCGTTTCCTTCATCCATCTTTTGTGATTTAACAGCTTGACCAGAGCACACGTCCTGCCGGCAAAGCTGCTGTCACTCCCAGCTGCCACCTAAAAGAAGAGCATCAGGTTCACCCTGCAGCTGAAGATTCAATGACTACACCCCCCTTCAAAGCCCCTTTCGGGTCAATGCCTTTGTTAGTCTATGTCACATGAATTGGACTGTGTCCTTTTCTATCACTGTGCTGAGCTGACTGGTGATCTCAAACAGGATATCTGGGCCTTTGGTGTTACCCCATTCACACTAACTGTTGAATGGACTACCTAACTCTCTTTCACATGACCTATTTATAGCACTTTTGGTTTGATGGCATTCCTCACTACCAGTTTCCAAAGGCAACTAGGCACAAATCTTCTCTGTCTGTTCTGAGAGTATTCCTGCTTGACAGCCAACCATTTCTCTTGGCAGTTATTGTCTCAGCAAATAGCTGGGTTCCCAGCTCCTTGGTGAGTAGATTCTTGTGATTTTCATCTGGAGAAAGAGTAGATTCTTGTGATTTTCATCTGGAGAAAGAGTGGACTCTTGCAATTTTCATCTGGAGAAAAAAAATTTAAAAGGTTCTTTTTTTTCCTCCCTGTTGCAGACATTCAGGTGGAGTACAGGTACAGGGCTCTGGTAATGAGAGGGGATGTATCTATATCGAAAGAAATCTCAAAGATTAATTGATGCTAAGCCATTGACAATGTTTTTGCATAAGATTTTTCCATGCCTTATTTTTTTGTAGTTGTCTTCAATTGCTTAAATGCATGACTTGCAACACATTTTACACTTAAGAACCCATATTACAACTACATGAAATATATCACACTAGTCTGAAAAGACTAATCCTACTTCTACCATTCTGTTGTAAACTAGGGTGCACGGTGTGATATACAGGAGGGGTATGTGATGCATAAGAACGCTAGGGAATTTCACAAAGATTAGGCAGAAAACAAAGGACTGACTATCAGAGGCCTCAGGTAAGAATGCACCAAATGACATGTAACATGCACATCCTAAAGAAGTGCAGATAAACCAGCAGAGATCAAGATCCTGAGAAAGCCACAAACATCTCAGTGAGCCAACTCATGACCATATATGGCAGGAAAGACTCAGAATTCATGGGCAGAACACTAGGAAGTATCACTTCAATAGCCACCAGGGACCACCAGAGACCATCGAGGACCCCATGGAAGCCCCACAGAGACCAAAGATGCATGCGTGATGACTATGCAAATATGATAATTAGTTCCAGGAAATAGATTTAATATGTATGTAATCATTCTGAGAAACTTAATGCACATGCATGTAACAGAGGTATATAAGCTTGGGGTGAGGCGACATATGGCATGCATGTTAGGAGGAGCGATCCCCCGTGCATCTGGCACCATAATAAAGAATGCCTGCTTTTTAATGTTACATTGGTATTAAGAAGTTTTACTCGCAATTTCGGTGACAATTCTAGTCTCTTGAAATTCTACTCTAGGCTTATTTCAGTATTTCAGAATCTATGAGATTATGGAACATGACGGTGTGGAGTGTAATGCTACCTGGTCAGAAGTTAATTGGTATTTAAAAGCTTTAATTCCAAGAACCTGTCAATGGTTTGAAGCTTATTTTAACAGCAAAATGCGAAGAGAACAGCAGAATGGGAGCTTTAAAGGAGTACAAGTGAGATGTAGGAATTTAGACTGAAGATATTTATGTAGCTGTTTTCATTAAAAGAATTATTTGCCATGCTTAAGAACAGTTAATCTGTATTCTGCTATAAGTACTATGCAAAAATAGTGCTCAGGGAGATCAAAATTTAGTCTTAATTAAGCTTTAATATCAGTAAACTTCAATATGTAGTGAGTGAAGGGAGTATGTAACAGTTACCCAGTCATCAAGAGAAGCAATGCCTAAAAGTCCTTGCCTGACTGTTGCAGTTTGGCCATGGCCCGCAAAAAAGAACCACACAGTCGCTCTGCTGCCCCTCCCCCCGCTGGGGTGGGGAGGAGAATGGAAAGAAAAAGGCAAAACTCGTAGGTCGGGATAAGGGCAGTTTAACAGAAGAGCAAATGAAGCAAACAGTAACAACAATACTGATAAGGAGAATATACGAAACAAACAGCGAATACACAGAACAACTCTCACCACCCAAAGCCCCACGCCCTCCCAGCCGCAACTGACTTCCCCCCCTCCAGCCCCTGTCCAGCTCCCCCACTTGGAACCCAGCATGATGGCACATGGTGTCCAATACCCTGTTTGTTTGGACAGTTTGGGTCAGCCGGCCAGGCTGTGTCCCCTCCTGGCTTCTGGTGAAAACTAACCCTGTCCTGACCGAACCCAGGACACTGACTTTGACTCAGAATGCTTTGTAATTTGTGTCTCAAATGGCAGATCATTCATACCTTTGTACATCCCGTAGCAATGCTCATTTGAATCATCTGATGTTGGATTTAAATTCAGCTTTTTTTATTATTGAATAAACATTTGATTAAAACTCATTTGAACGTTTATGCCCCTGACTTTAATGATTCAATTTCTTTGGACTAAATGAGCAATTTTCAATCCATGGAAAATAATTTCCAGTCAGTTTTTTTGTTTTTGTAGAATGAAATTTTGACTGACATTGTGCAGCTATGTAAAAATTACGACCCTTCTCTCGATGGTCGTATAATACTAATGAGTGCTTAAAATTCTATATACTGTAAGTCATATTGCAGTGCTTTTTGTTACGGCTAGTGGCTAATAAAAATCCCACTGGGCAGTAATATTATACTCTAAGTACTGTAGTTATTCTGATTTTCCAGTTCACTGGCTTGATGTTTAGTATCTTCTCTGCTAGTAAGTATGTAGAATACACTCTTAAGTCCACAAAAAACCACAATCCGTTCTAAATAAATGAGCTCTAAGACAAATTACTTATTTCCATTGTGGAGAAATTATAATCTTGTATTTCAAATAAAGAAGATTTATTCTTTTTTTGATGCAAGACATATTTTGGATTCTTTAAACAGTCTTACTGCCCTCAATAAAGTCCTACCTAATTTAAAACATTTGTAAAAAGATAAACTTCATTCTTCCCTGAGTACTGTGTGCAATCTATTGTGTTTTATAACATCTAATCAAAAAAATTCAAAAAAATGTAAATAAATTCAGCAAAAGATTTCCAATGAACCAGATGTTAGCTATTGCACACATGTAACTAGTAATGCATAGCCTCAGCTGGAAGTAGGCTACATACCCCTAGGCTCAAAAGACTTATGGATAGAAGAATCAAAGCAATATATACATGCCACAAGCTTTGTTGTCACTTTGTAAGGCCGATTAGAGAATCTTCCCTACTTTATTACAAGCAAAATAATATCACCTGAATTTGTCTAAAATGGCTGCTATCCAGTATCTATGCTCTGATTCTCACGGGTGACTCTTGGTCTGATTGTGGATAGAGTCAGATGCAATTTTCCTTTACTGAATTATTTTTAAAAAGATTCTGAGCTCTAAAATTTTATTTTCATTCAGAATGAAGTATTTTGAAACCAACTGTGTCTCGTGAAACAAAATATTCTTTTATAAACCTCACTTTTAACAGAGCACTTACACACTCGTCCCACAGGCACCCCACACTCGTAGGTCTCCCTCAAACGCCAGCATAGACTCCACCCTCACCTGATGCCCCTGTTGAGATGTGAGGCCCCCCTAGTCATCAGTGAGTACAGCTTAATGTTTCCTAGTGAATATAAACACCCCACACACTCCCAGTCTGGAGAAGATACAGATACTCACCCACCAGCAACTGGCACCATGCACACGGGCTGTGACCCACAGTCCTGCTCTAGCCACCAAAGCTGAGCCTCTCACTCGCCTCACTCACCTTGGTCGCCCTCAGAAGTTTGTTTTCAGGACACACATCATTCCTGGCCCAGTAGGCTGGGGTTTAAAGATTCCCACTCACTCCAGCTGCTGATGCTGAGTCCCCAGCTGGTACTGAGTCCTTGCAGCACACACACAGAAGACAGACAACGAGATTACACAGAGAGAGAGTTAAGAAACAATTTAGTAAGATATAAGAAGACAGGACAGACTGCGGCTGTCAGGCACAGGGCTCAGCCAGACAAGCATACTGACTAGCCCTGTTTTACTCACAGATGGCCTCTTTCATACCCCTGTCAGCCTACACTCTTCTCAGTTCCTCCCTGCTCCCCCTCCTCCTGCACATTGCCTCATCAGGTGGCACTGTCCCATGGATCCCCTCCAACATGCAGGACCCTCAGATTTGCATCCTTACCAGTTGCAAAGTCCCAGTTTGCCTGTAGTTTCTTAGTAGCCCATCAATGAGTGTGACTAACCAGGTTTGTTTCTGGTTATTGTTTGTCAGCGCTAATTGGTCAGGTTTTATGTCTCTGTGTGTTTGTCTCTTGCTCTGTCTTTATCCTCCCAGCTGAAAAAATAAATATTTTCACACCCCTCACACTCTTACCAGATCATGCCTTTGACCAGGTTTGTTCTTACCAGGACCTCCCTTATCGTGCGTTGGCTGGATTTGATCTGGTTTGTGGCTCTTTTGATCAGATGCCCTCAAAGGAGCAGACACGTTCCTTCCACATAACCTTACGCTTCCACATTCTCTCTGCATAAGTGTGTATAGGTGTGCAAAGTATGTATAAGCTTTATTGATTACGCTGCCTTTGACATTAGAATATGGCTCCTATAAGACAGCATAATTTACAGGCATCAAAAATTTGGAACAAATTACACAGTAGAGTAGTAATCATTTACACCAAGTAGTCCAGTCTAAGAAAATAGTAAGATCTCCAGCATGCAATCATAAAGTCTAGACTATTTCTTGAAAAGCGGTCACTCAGTATCTGACTCCGTTACTATATTCAAGAGGCACAAAGACAGAGCAGAAACTATATTTGTAAGCCAAATGGTTAAATGCAATCTCAGTGACACTGAGCTTATATTTCACAGTACACTACAGATGACACTAGTGCCAACATCGACTATTAGATGATTTGTCTCTTCTTGTCTCATGAGAGATACTGACATCCTCATCTTTCCTATTAGAAATGCTTTCTTTCCCTTGTATGGCTATGGATGAACTCTTCCATCAAACTATCTCAATGATTAACATACTTTTAAATTAAACTCCAAACAAATTGTTCTCAGCTTGCATGTAATCTCAAGCTTGTTGCTTCCATTTCAACCCTAAAAATGGATTTGCGTGCCTGAAAGCTTCTCAGTTATTCTGAATACACACCTGGTCTAATGAAGGAGTATATATTTTCCTACAAACATTGCCTCTTTTTATGTATTGCAATACTGATACCTCCACTGGAGGCAGGACGAGTGATTTTCCACTATCCTATAGATTTAAATGCAAAAGTATTTCATCACTAAGTTTTGACAATATGCTTTATTTTCTTTATTCAAGCTGCTCAATATCTTTAGTCACTCATATATTGACCTGGATGAGTGAAAGAACATTTTAAAATGCCATCAGATAAAAAATTTTGTCAGAAGGTTACAGTTACAGTACATGAACAAATGCCTACATCAAGTGTAAAGTAATTGAAAATCCCCTTTGTTGTATCCTGTTAATTACTGCCAGAGACTATGAATTACAAAACCCAGTTTCTTTCCTTTCATATGCATTTTTGACTCACTATATGGCTATAAATAGTTTAGACTTTCTTGAGCTTCTTATATTCAACACTCATCTGGAAAATAAAGGGGAATAAAACAAAAGAACATTCACTTACATTTCAGTATTCAAGAGACACTTCCAAAATGCTTTTAAAACACTGAGAGACAATCATAAATTTTATTTATATAGGCATATCTATATCTTTATGTGTAGATATATCTATATACAGATATAAATTTTGTTCAGCTGTGAGAAGTGTTGTTACAGCTGGCCTATAAGACCTTACCTTGATTTTAGAACATGCAGTGCTACCATCAGAGGCATTCATTTTCACCTATTTAAATGAATCACTTTACTATAGTGAATTCTCTTTTAAATTACATCTGAATAAAGCAGCAGGGCAAGTTCAGAAGGTTCCTGCAGAGTGGGAATTAAAGATAGAAGACAGAGAAGCTCTGTGGGGCTTTAACCTTATCTAATTAAAATTCCCCTGAAAACTGCTTAATTTTGACCTTCAATTTTTTTTCAGGTAAAATAAACCAATTTCTCTTTTCTGAATCAACGAATTTAAAAAAAAAAAAAAAGAGAGAAAAGGTGAGTTTGGCATTTTACTCAATGCTTGATAACATTTAGTAACGAATTCTTTGTCCAAGGTTTCTATCAAATCTTAAAAGACATAATTAAATCAAATGCTGTAAAAAAACCACCGTATTGTTTATGAGCAAAGCTCATAGTTTATTGAAGGTGTTATTTGTTATAAAGAGTCACAAAGACCACTATATCAGAAAAAAAATTTTCAATGTCTTCGTTTCATTGTTGCTGTTCGATGCTGTAATTCAAAGTACAGTACATTAGCTGAGTGGATCAGGCATGTCTTATGCAGATAGTTCTCCTTGAGCAGCTGAAGTACTCTTGTTTCCAATTCCTAGACATTATTGTCTTAGAGAATTTCTGACCATCAATGTATTTCATAGCAAGTTAGAAGCTTGGAAACTCTCTTCACAGAGTTGCAAAAATTTTAATCAGGTCACCTGCAGTTTGCATGAAGTTACTAATCACCGAGATGAAAGAATACCTTTCCCTAATTTAGTTTTACTGTGGAAACCAATCTAAATTCTGTTCTAAAAATGTAGCCTACTGTAAGACTGTTAATGAGAAGTGAAAGTATAAGTAATATATGAATGAGGAAAGTTTTTATGGAGAGTTGAGTTGCCCACCTGCTCAGCAGTTAAAGACTGAAGTTATTCTTGACATCATTGGAAATACAGCTTAAAGTGACGTGGCAGCTCACTGGAATTGTAAGAAATACGCCTGGAAAAAACCTCTCAAGCAATGGTTTCAGACCTCTATTATTATGAACAATAATGATATGTATCTTTATCTCTTCTAGAAAGACACATGTCCCTAACAAGCTGTCTGTTAAATTTATTGGAGAACTGTTCCATTTCTTTTAGTTTCTTCTTTTAATTTCTGAAAATTTCTTGTTACTTACAGATAAATGTGGTGCTCATACATATTATTCCAGCAAGCACCTGGACTTCCTCTGAAAAACAGTTCCTGTTACAAGCAAACAAATCTCTGAGTCTTTGACACTCTCATACAAATACACATACACACAACTGTATTAATTATTTGTTTTTTTTATTTGAAACAGAGTACTTCTTTGTGTGCCTCCTTAGCTTCAGAAAGTGAAAAATTATGTGTCAAGATGAAAGCTATCCCCATTGTCTCCCTTTGCAGTCAGAAGAGAAAAGGGTAAATCTAGACTGTTATTCATGTGTGTTGGATTACAGCAAGATGAATCTCCCTTAGCTAAATGCAAGCTTATGGCTATCTAAGTTTTAGACAGCTCACTTTGAGAAACTTAAGGTAACCCAAAGTACTACTGGCTTTCATTAAAGACACTACAGAACTAAGTTCGTTGAACAAAATATGCAATTTAACAAGTGATTGCGTAGATGTGTACATTTTCATTCAAGTTAAAATTTCGATCATTACTTGGTCCTGTGGTTAGCTAACACTTAATGAACGGTTAAAACACATGATGAGCAGGTTTTTATTTTTTAAATGATTCATAGATAATCTCGAATCCAGCGCTACAAATTGTACACAGGAGACAATGACACAGAATTCTTTCAAAAAGAATTGAAAATATAGGTTTATATCCCTTTATTTCTTGGTATTTTGATGCTAGAGTCCTTCTAATGTCTCCTCTGATCTGTTATCCATGGGTTCATGAGTCTAAAAGCATTTTGACTAGATAATACCTTCTTATAACTGTAAATTCTTTTCAAATTCTGATTTATTGCTATAGTCAATATAGTATTAATAATTACAAAAAAGATCCTATCAGGAGATAGAAATAAAATAGATACTGAATATAGAGTTATTATTTATTTTTATTGATTTTGAGTTGCTAGTTTGAGAGGTAGATAAAGCAAACAAACCATTCCATGCCTTTTTAAATAATTAGTGAGAGAATTTGCCTCTTCACTCATGTAGCAGCAATTTAGCAGTGTGCATCTTTATAGAAATCTCCACATGAAAATTGTCCTGGTTTTGGTTAAAACAGAACTGATTCACTTTTAGTGAATCTTCCTTACAGCTAAGTTTTAAGGAACTGCATTTTTCTGAAGATGGCTGCCTATTTTACAGACACTGTCTGCTCCAAAGCTGATAATACCTAATGTTTATGGTTATACTGAGCTAAAGGTAGGAAAGGAAAGCAGAAAAAGGCCCCTGTTTATAATTATTACTATGGCAGCCAAGGTACTGATAGATGTCTTCAGTCCTGCAAGTGAGGAGTCATAAAGGGCCATACTTGCAGGGAGGAGTGGACAGAACAGGTGACACGATATGGGCCAACTAGGTATTCCATGCCATGCACGTCATAGTTTAAAGCTGGGAGATCATAAGGGTCTTGCTCTCTTTGTCCATGGCCGCCTACTGAAGAGGACCCTGCTTCTTGTCCTGCCTGTGATCCTGATCCAGATTCTGATCTGTGCATTCCCGAGTCCAGTTCCCGTCTACTGCTGAGTCCAGCTCGGGACTTCCTGGTGCTGCCTGGAAGCTGCTGGTGGGACACCAGTGCCCTGCCACCCAACTCCGGGAAACTCAGTATCAGTTTTGTATATTTTACATTATTTCTCTTATTATTAATATTATTAATATTATTAGTGTTTTTAGTAAAACTGTTTTAATATTCAATTTGTAAGTCTCTCTCCTATTTCCTCCTTTTTCCCTTCCTAACAGGGGTTAATAGAGAGCATCTGCCACTCTGTTTATTGCCACCCTGCTCTAAATGGTGACTAAATTAAAACATAGATTTTTATATTCTTGACAGTATTTAAAAACAAAGTGTAGAGTAAACTGAGGTTTATTGTTTTGGTGTTGATTTTTTTTGTTGTTGGAATGGTTTTGGGGTTTTTTTGAAGGTTGATGTATTTTCTACAGGTTGTTTGTTTTTTTTCTCCTGGCAGCTATTTTGTTGTGTTTTGTCTTTAATTTTCTTAATAGTAGGTTAGAGGAAGGAATAGGTCACAGTATCTTTTTTTTGCTGGAGGCCAGCAGCTGTAAGTTTTCTTATAAACCCATTTCAAACTGTCAGAAAATGTGTTTATACTCATTACTGAATCTAAGATCACACAGAACAATAAAAATACCTAGTGATCATGCAGTTCACATATTGTGCTTTCTCAGAAGTGCAAATTCTGTGACACTGCCACTAACACTGAACGTAATTCATTATCCTGCATGAAGAAGTAAACTGAAGTTTTCATCCCTTTTACATAATATCACTAAATAAAAAGAGAGCATAATAAAGTGAAAATTTGGTTAAAGATTTTTAAAGAACTCTGCATATTCTTACTATGAGCTACAGTTACACGCAGGTTAATTTATTCCTCTGTTCCATCTAATTTTCCTTTTTATGATCACATTTTATTTCAAAATGAGGCTATTATTAGCTTTTTCTTTCTGCATTCTGTTGCATCTGATTTTCCCATACTCTTTCATCCTTTTTTTGTCATTTCAAATATAGCTTTTCACTAACGTAAATATAACATTTTTTTATAATTATAAGAAGGATTTATAGTTATTAATATATTTTCAGAATAATAATTCTTGATGAGCCATGTTTCTAGCTATATAACAGGCAGACACACTACTCTTTAAAATTATCTAATTTAATTAGGATCACAGTAATATAAGTTTTAAACTTCTATCTCACACCATTAAAAAGTGTCACATTCTACTGCAGAATCTTTTCAAGTTCTTTTCTTAGAAAATCTGTAGCATAGTACTTATAGTTTCATACACTTCAGCGAAGCACAGGTTACTGCCACCATGACAGATATAAGAAGCTATGCTAGTAACATTAAAAAAATATGTTCAGTACCTCTGGGTTTAGAATGTAACAATTTCAAAATGGAGATTTGCATTAAGGAGAAGATAGGAGCCCAGGATGATATTGTAATGATCTTTTTTTTTTTTTCAATTTTATTCTTATCTGCCAAGTTATAGTGCCGTAGCAACCTTCAACATAGGGACAAGAATGTACAGACAAGATGAGGAGATGAGGAGGCAGTGATGTGAGAAATGTTTGTGCACTGAACTCAAAAGTTTCTGTTGATATGTGTTAATAAAATCAATAAGAAAATAAATGCTATGGAACTGAATGTAACCCATGTTTCTTGTTACTATTCAGGCAGTTAAAATGCAGGTTATACTCTAGTCAACAATTTGCTATCAGTTCCAAAGAACCTTTGTGTTTAAAAAAAATCTTTGTTTTCCTTCATCTGTAATTACAATGAATGGGCTTGCATGCCAGAGTTAGAGGAAGTATGTTGTTGTGCAAAATACAGGAAAGAGATACAGCATGATTATTTCTGGATTTGCAAAAATATTTATAAAATTAGTTTGATGGAAATGTGTTCTTAAACTTTTTTGAATACAAAAGTTGAGATAATTAAAGGCACAAGACAGACTACGTTTGTATAAACATATGATGTATTTTAAGTCACATGAATCCTGATTATTTCAAGATTTTTTGACACCCTACTCACGGTTTTTGCTGTTCAGCATCTTGATTTATTTGGGACAATTGCATGAAATCCATGAAACAAAGACTATTAGACTCTTAAGGTACAGAATTTCTTTAAAATCTTTTCCAGCATACTACAAGTCACATAGTGGAGGCACTTTTATTCAAAAGTATTACAGGCCCCGAAACAACCCACTGAAGAGCTGCCAAGTGAGGAAGTGAGAAAAGGCTGATGTTAAAACAAAGAATGTGTTATTTGCATCTTAACCTGACTGACTGATAACGGTAGTGAAGCACTTTGAACACCACAGTGAACTGGAAAAGATGTGAAGGGAGAGATGGGTTTTAGGTAAGCAGATGATGGAAGGAATTAGTTCTGCATAGTACCTAGAAACCTCTAAAGAGTGACTGGTAGGAGGGGAGGGGAGGGGAGGGGAGGGGAGGGGAGGGGAGGGGAGGGGAGGGGAGGGGAGGGGAGGGGAGGGGAGAAAAAGGCAACGCAAGGCAAGGCAAGGCAAGGCAAGGAAAGGAAAGGAAGAAATGCAAAATATGATCATAATCCTACCAATTTTTTCTCACCCTATCTCATGTCCTTGGGTTCTCTGCTGTTGGCGTCGGTTACGGATCCATTATAATGATGTCATCCCAATATGAGTATTGATCTTTCAACCTTTATTAGTTAGCAAAACAAGGTTTATATAGCAAAGCAATTACAGTATCTGATTGGTTAGACCCCTAACCATATATAGGCAAAACTACTGCAACTCATTGCGATTGGCGCAAGGCTACGCCTCTCGATGAGGAAGCAGTGCTGTGGCAGGAAACGACAGCATGGCAGGAAGTGACAGTGCAGCAGGAAATGGCGATGTGACGGTCCCCCTGCTCCAGTGTCCCGAGCTCGTGGCTCTACCTTCCCAACAGGATTCTGTGTTCGCCGCTCTTAAGGCTCACCTCCGGATCGGAACCTGGGTTGCTCAACGGCACCAAGCTATGTCCCCTCTCGTCCAGCCAGGACTTCACACTGTGCTTTGTTCCCTTTTTACTTGTTACTTGTCTTTTCTCTTGTTCTACTTTTATACTGAAAATGGTAAGAACAGGATCAGGACATTTGTATTGTTTGTGTTTATGTTAGTGCTGGTTTTCTGTGTGGTACCTGTAAAGGCATCATTCTTATGTTTGTGGTGATCTACCGGTGGTTGGCTGCCTCTGTGTGTGTGCATGCACATGCATGCATGTACCCTAGGGACAATTGCTCAGCCGTGACTTTGGCTGGACATAGTGTCAGAGGATCACAGCAGCCTTGCTCTAGCAGGCCAGGAAGGAGAATTGCCCTGGGTCCTGAAGTTCACCATCGTCAGCTTCCCTTTAACAAGGACCATGATCATGTAGAGGACGTCACACCACAAGTACTTCCAGAAGCAGACAAGAGAGTCATGGGCAAGCATCATGTGAGTGCAGAGGAGGGGAGGGAATGACTCCAGAGGGCTCCAAATTACTTCAAGCTACCTCCTACCACCCAAGGCCACCCTTGGTGTGGGAGAGAGACCATCCTTGCCCCTGCTGGAGCTGTGACACCTCAGAGGTAACAGTGCTGTGGGGGAGAACATCTGCAGGTGTCATAGTTTCAAAATGGGAGTAAACTAGTTTAGTTAATCATAAAAAGGCCTCTCATCTCAGTGTATTGCTAATCAGTAGCTGAAGTATTTTGTATACAGGTGTACCCAGAGAAACAGAACTCTATTACTGCTTTGTAGTCCTCTGTGCTGGTTCCTCAGTCCGTGACCAAGTAACACAAATTAAACTTCAGATTGTTTTATTGCATACTAAGGCATGAAACCCAGAAACGGCTAAGCTTGAAGTTCTCCTTAAGTCATTTTTGCATTTGCCCTCCTGCATCACAGAAAGAATTTAAGCGTAGTAGAGCCTGTATTTCTTCCTTGGTTTTATTTTAACATAGCAACACAACCACTTCAGCTGAAAATACATAGAGTGTTCATTGACTGTCAACACAAAAAATGAAATTAACAACTTTTACTGAAAGTTCTAGCTAAGTTATATGATTTACACTAGATCTCCATCTCTGACTTTCCACACATTATAAACATTTTACAATACAATGCTAATAATACTGCTAAGCACCGAATAAAACAATGTTCTTTCTCAAGGAAAAAAAATATATTAATAAAGCAATATCTTTATTTTTCCTGTGGTCAGACATTAAGTTCTAATATTTTCATGTTGGATAACACTACACAGAAATATATTAAACCAAAGTTTTCCCATGCTCTATGTAACATCTATGCTGGCTGTCCTTGAATTTGGCAACAATTAAATATGTTTGTTTGCCTATAATATCCCAGTGACGGATTTTCATATAGCATTTTCTCCAAAAATAGTTAAAACATGAAAGTTTAAGAAAACAGAAAAGAGAACTTACCAGGAAGTGATGGAGTGATCACTGGCAATTACACCACACTGATTTTGTACAAGAGTGCTTGTTAAGCTGGCAACATCCTTGTTCTCTCACTGGTAATGTAGGAAGGAGAGAAACTCTAGTGGCTTCAACTTTGAACACAGTGTTTTTCAGTTCCATCACAACACTGGGTAAAGATGCAGTGGTAGAACGTGACCTTTTATAATTCATTTCAGATATGACATGTTAAATCTCAATAGAGAAAATTATGACTAGTGTAGAAAATTAATTTTGTAGAAATTGCAATATGTATAAATTAAAACTTTAATAACAAATGAATGACTTCTTGAGTAAATGAAGACAAACTCTCACTTTCCTTTCCAAACATCAAGAAATTCATTGGCTTAAGTAACTGAGCACTGCCAGACTTACTAAATTACACAACCCGTGTTAAATTCATTTCACTTTGGTGATTATTTAAATGCACTTTCAACATCTATCATTTGCAGACTATTTTAAATGGTGCATTGTCATATATTCTGATTTTTTTGTCCGTTCTGTTCTTATATTATACCTACCTTACTTTGTGATTAAATCATATAGAACAATCCAAGCTGAATTCAGATTCCTAATAGAAAAAAAACATATATCTAAAAAAAAAATTAAAAATTACCTGTCTGGGAAAAAAACCCCCAACAAACATTATTCATATAACTTTCACTTTACTGGGATGTATTAAGATAGTAAATGAAGTCCTCAAACTACATGGGATCTCACATGGACACTCAGCATTTCTTCCAGTCGTCCTTTTTTATTAGGGATAATTCTGGCCCATGGTGCTCAGTAAAAAGCATTTAACTACTTTTGTTATATAGAGGTGACACAAAAGCTGACATTTTAATGTGTTTTTTCTTTTTCTTTTCATTTTCTAAAGTACACTGCATCAAAAAATTTTTAGGAATCTTTTAATCTCTTTTTACCATCTTCTTTTTATATCCCAAGAGCATCATCATGGCAACACACTGTGAGGAAGTGTACTCTTACTGTGGTGTGAGGTAAATAATGTGTAAAGCTCACATATCAGCAAACCGATTGCAAAGGAGATTCTCAGCAAAGTTTTCTTGACGTATTCTACTGATTCATTTTAGTTTTCTTGTATTCTCTGAGGGACTACTGTATCAAATGAGCGTGATATCTGCTTTCATTTTCATTTTAATTTGCACAGTAGTATTTAAATATGAAGGTTTGAAATATTGTAGTCAACGTTAACTCAAGTTTTGTTTTTCTACAAGTTTTTACTTTAAGAAAGTTACCCCTTGTGCTTGAAATATCTTTACTAGTTCTAAAGTCAGAGATGATTTCACTGGAGCTTAAGCAAAGTTTACCCTACTATAGCTTTCTCTAGATTCTCTATATAATAATGTGAGCAGAGAGCCATTCAAGTACTGTATTTTATAGTCTGCTTTCATGTCTTTTTTTTTTCAAAAAAAAAGAGACAAAATGCCAAAATTTGAAAGCAAATCTTTTCAGAATACAGTTGTAGGAAGTGAAGAAATATTTCTGAGTACATACAGTGGAATCTGCAAGTTTTTCTGCAGTTTTAGAAAGCATTTTTCCCTCGGAAATAACTACACATCCTTTCTATCCAGACTTACTAGGCCCAAGGGTCTTTTCTAGGACAAGCTGCACAAGGAACACTGGAAGTGTTGAAGTGGAGCAAAATCTTTTCCAAAACCTGAAACTGAGGAACAAAAGAAAAATATTATAAGATGGATGTGTTGGAACCTTGATTTTAGAGACTGATTTTTGTGGTTCCTTAATAAATGGGAACTTAAATATGGGATATTTCTGTCTGTGACTCTACTATTTCAGTGAATTTCCATATACAAGATATGTACACACTTCCTTGCTAACTTGGATTTGGCAGGAATTGTTTACAGTTCCCAGTGAAACACTATGAATTGCCTATAGCAAGGAGCAGGTGAAGACATTACCTACTTAAGTTACATACGTTCTATAGTGTAAAAGTACTTTTTCACATACAGTCACGTACATGACCTTTTTTGGAGAGAAAGTCAGAAATAGAAAAGAATACGAAATAAAGAAAGAAGCGTGTGTAAACCCTCTGGGCTGTAGACCAGAGGTAAAAGAGCTGTTTGCTGCCATCTATTGATAAACTGGTAAAAGAGCCGTGAAGAACAACCAGTCCTGTACTAAACATCTCCTCTACCAGGATATAAAAGCTTGCTTGGTTTTGAATATCTGCTGAAGATTTCCTTATGGGATAAACGAAATATCATTACAATTTTTCTGTCACTGAAAAACAGTATGACTATTCTCAGGGATGTTAATCGTTACTTAAAACTTCATGGTACCATCAGGTAGAGAGAATCTGCTGTGAAGAAAAGGAGATGGAAAACTCATTCATATCTTGTGGGGAGAATGCATCCTTCGAAGTTTAGGACTAATACAGTCACATTAAACAGTAAAATCATATACTCATTATGATCATACACATTATTAACACCTTTTCCAGAAAAATTAGAGAATTAAAATGCATCTGGGACAATACTGGGGAGAGATGATGGAAGATCTACAACAGTAAATAGCTGCAAAATTTGACTAAAAAATTTGCAAAAGAATTGTTTCCAACTTTTATGAAGTTTCCTTGTTTTCTGCACATGTGTTTCTTGTGTACAGCTTTTGAAGGATTTTATCTAAGTTTTGTTTTTAATTTTATCCACATGCCTGCAAATTCTGAACCCATAATTTCTTTTCATGAAATCTGATCATACTGGTTACACGAGGAAAGTTTTTATATATTTGTTTTTATCAGGTATAATACATGACAAAAATCAAGGTAAATTAATCATATTCATTTTGTATTTTATTTTATTTTGTTCTGGTATAGCTTTTATTTTCCTTTTCCTTATTTTTTTAATAACGGCATATGCATATGTTCTTCACTGAGCTGTTTAAAAATTATCTTAAAGGTCACCTTTAGATGGAACTTGCTGAGCTGTAAATTAAAGTAAAATACATTTGACAACTTCTAGACCTAGAAGAAGGAGTCAATCTATCACATTAGTGTTACAAAACTTATTTTGTTAATTGTGATCTAATCATCAATATTTCTTCAAGTACAATCAAATTCTATGAGGGTGCATATAATACGTACAACTGAACACAGTTGATTTGACCAGAGAGGGGTATTTGATGTCATTTGAGATGCCTTTAAATATTCCTCCTCACCACTAGGAGCTGCTCCAGAAGGACTGGGGTTTCACAAAGTTTCTGTATATCATATCTGTCAGCTGCTGGCATATGTCTTGGGTGTTCCAAGGTGTCTCAGAAGATTTAGAAGCCTATATATGGAGAAGTGAATTAAGCACATGATGCTTTCTTCGTACTGTAATAAGTACCAGATAGCACCTGCCTCCAGTATGCTTTGGTCTCTTTGATATACACAGAGTACTTCCAAGACTAAAACAAAAGTAAACCATTATTTCATGGTGATTTACAGAATCACACAATGGTAGTGGTTGGAAGGGACCTCTGTGGGTCATCTAGTCCAACCCTCCTGTCAAAGCAGGGTCTCCTACAGCAGGATGCACAGGACCTTGTCCAGGTGGGCCTTGAATATCTCCAGAGAAGGAGATTCCACAGCCTCCCTGGGCAGCCTGTTCCAGTGCTCCGTCACCCTCAGAGGGAAGAAATTCTTCCTCATGTTCAGATGGAACTTCCCATGCTTCAGTTTGTGCCCGTTGCCCCTTGTCCTGTCGCTGGACACTACTGAAAAAAGTTTGGCCCCATCCTCCTGACACCCACCCTTCAGATATTTATAGGCATATATTCGGTCCCCCTTGCAGCCTTCGCTTCTTCAGGGTGAACAAGCCCAGCTCCCTCAGCCTCTCCTCATAGGAGAGATGCTCCAGTCTTCTCACCATACTTGTAGCCCTCTGCTGGACTCTCTCCAGCATCTCCTGATCTTTCTTGAACTGGGGAGCCCAGAACTGGACACAGTACTCCAGATGGGGAGTCACTAAGGCAGAGTAGAGGGGGAGGAGAACCTCCCTCGACCTACTGGCCACACTCCTCTAGATGCACCCCAGAACGCCATTGGCCTTTTTGGCAGCCAGGGCACACTGCTGGCTCATGGTTAACCTGTCGTCCACCAGGACACCCAGGTCCCTCTCCGCAGAGCTGCTCTCCAGCAGGTCCACCCAAAGCCTGTACTGATGCAGATTTAGATTAAATATCAAACATACATACAATTTTAAATATTAAAAGATAGTTAATATAAGTAAAATCACCTGTAATTTTCTAACTTTCATATAAACTCTCTGTCATCACCAAACATTTCTTGTATGAGATGTTTTACACATGGCGTATGTGTTCTTTCGTGACCAGACAGAATTTATAAAAGTTTTTCATTCCTTTGGACAAGCTGGCAATAAGATAGACCTTTGACAGCTGAAGCCTTTCTTTATTAACTGAAACAGAATATAAAATTAATACTATTCTAGAGCACTCCATTTGGGATGTTAATCAAGACGTTTAGGCACTCAAATTGGGCTGGGCACGGCAGGAGCTGTTGTGAGGCTTTCTAGAGCTGCCCAACTTTATCACTTGGAAGGATACTGTAACAATGAGTGAAATTCTCAATGGGAAGGTTTAGTCAGTCACGTATTTCCAAGTCCATTCATTGTCTCAAGCCGGTCCATTAACTTCAATCTGTAGTGCTAAGGCTGGCCCTCAGGAATCCAAGACCCTGGAGGTAAGAGAGGAAGCCTGGAGAAAGGAGGACCCTCCCTTGATTGAAGAGGACTGCGTGAGAGATCATTTAAACAGTCTGGTCACCCACAAATCCATGGGCCCCGATGGAATGAACCCACGAGTGCTGAGGGAGCTGACAGATGTCATTAACGAGGCACTCTCCATCATCTTTGTAACGTCCTGGAGGACAGGAGAGGTGCCCGAGGACTGGAGAAAAGCCAATGTCTTCAAAAAGAGCAAGAAGGAGGACCCAGGGAACTACAGGCCGGTCAGACTCACCTCCATCCTTGGAAAGATGATGCAGCAGCTCATTCTAGAGGTCATCATCAAGCAAGTGGAGGAAAAGAAGGTTATCATGAGTAGTCAACATGGATTTATCAAGGGGAAATCATGCTTGACCAATATGATAGCTTGCTATGATGGCATGACTGGCTGGGTAGACGAAGGGAGAGCCGTGGATGTTGTCTACCTCAACTTCAGCAAGGCTTTTGACACAGTCTTCCATAACATACCCATAGACAAGATCAGGAAGTGTGGGCTGGATGAATGGTCAGTGAGGTGGATTGAGAACAGGCTGAATGGCAGAACTCAGAGGGTTGTCATCAGTGGCACTGAGTCTAGTTGGAGGTCTGTAACTAGTGGTGTTTCCCAGGGATCAGTACTGGACCCAGTCTTGTTTAACTTCTTCATCAACAGCCTGGATGAAGAGTTAGAATGTACCCTCAGCAAGTTTGCTGATGACACCAAAATGGAAGGTGTGGTAGACACACCAGAAGGCTGTGCTGCCATTCAGCGTGACCTGGATAGGCTGGAAAGTTGGGCAGAGAGGAACCTGAAGAGGTTCAACAAAGGCAAATGCAGGGTCCTGCACCTGGGGAGGAACAACCCCATGCACCAGTACAGGCTTGGGGTGGACCTGCTGGAGTGTAGCTCTGCGGAGAGGTACCTGGGTGTCCTGGTGGATGACAATCTGACCATGAGCCAGTAGTGTGCCCTGGTTGTCAAGAAGGCCAGTGGGATCCTGGGGTGCATCAAGAGGACTGTGGCCAGCAGGACGAGGGAGGTTCTCCTTCCCCTCTACTCTGCCCTAGTGAGGCCCTATCTGGAGTAGTCTGTCCAGTTCTGGGCTCCCCAGTTCAAGAAAGATGAGGAGCTACTGGAGAGAGTCCAGCGGAGGGCTACGAGGATGATGAGGGGACTGGAGCATCTCTCCTACTAGGAAAGGCTGAGGGAGCTTGGGTTATTCACCCTGAAGAAGAGAAGGCTGAGAGGGGACCTTCTAAATGCCTATAAATATCTGAAGGGTGGGTGTCAGGAGGATGGGGCCAAGCTCTTTTCAGTGGTGCCCAGTGACAGGACAAGGGGCAATGGGCACAAACTGAGGCACAGGAAGTTCCGTCTGAACATGAGGAAGAACTTCTTCAGTCTGAGGGTGATGGGGGACTGGAACAGGTTGCCCAGGGAGGTTGTGGAATCTCCTTCTCTGGAGATATTCAAGACCCACCTAGGCAAGGTCCTGTGCAGCCTACTGTAGGTGACCCTGCTTTGACAGGAGGGTTGGACTAGATGACCCACAGAGGTCCCTTCCAACCCCTAACATTCTGTGATAACTGGCTGGTGGGGTCCTGGACCACCGCAGGAATTCCTGATGAAGAGCAATGGGTGTGCACCCAGGCACAGACCTGTTATCCACCTCTATCAGAAATGCAATTAGACTTCTATATTTCAAAAATATGCAAAATCTCTTCTGCTATATCCCTGTTTTATCACTGTTATGCTGGCAACAAAATCTTTAAGATACTTGCACTACCTGTCATGCAGAACTGCAAGAACTGAACGGACAGTTAAGAAACAGAGTCCCTGGAATTTAGATTGTGAGATCAGAATTCTGTCAGCATCACCACTGTTTGATGAGCGAGCTCATGAAAATTCAGATTAGCCACATTTTGTCTGTTGACTTGACAATGAATGATTGCTACTAACTTCTAAAATGTTCCAAATCAGGCATATATATACTTTCAAACATCAAACAGACTGAGTGAGAAAAAATGAGCTATGATCATGAGTTCTATGTATGAGAGAAATTCATGTAACAAATATAACAATTACAGTTGGGGACAAGAAACATACAGAAGAAAAGTAAATAAGATACATAGAACTGGAAGCAAAAATGACACTGACATGAAGCCAAAGGTGAAATAAAGAATCAGGTGAAAGGGGGAGAAGGATTAAGTCTAATACTGTGATTAAATCAGTTATAGTTATAATAACACGTGGTTCTCACCTAACAAACATTTGTATTTTATTTCATCTTTGATCCTCATTTTTTACCTAAGTGTAACTAAGACAGTTAAATAACATGAAACATGAATAATGAGAGGGGAAAATGCCTGCAGACTCTTGTAAGAGTGTGACCTGAATCAAAGTGAAATCAAATTAGCAGCTTCAAAGTGCTTATAGTTTTATCCTTGGACGTTCTAGGCACAAACAGAATAAGTTGGATTCTCAGTTAAAAGATGAGTAAGAGGTACTTGAATGCCCAGCTTTTAATCTTCTTCAGTCCTTCCCCCCTGCAACAAAGTGAGTTACATTTCATCCTGTTTAGAAGTAGCTTTTCCTGGACAACATATTCTCACAGATGGAAGAGTTTTTATGAAAAATCTGCAATTCTGGAAACTAGGCAAGGGGGACATTTCATTCTCAGCCTTCCCTCAGCTTCTCCCAAAGGGTATATGCTGAAAGATATTTTGGTCCCAATTAACAAATGCATAATAAAACAGTAGAATTATTCTAGATAAAATTAATTTGAAAGAAGCGTGAACTGAGGCAAGATTTAAATGAGTCCTCCAAAGTCTTATCTGACCTGCAAGGTGTATTTTTAAGTATTAAGCTCGTTAAAAGATAAAACAAAACAAACAAAAACCTTCCTTACTCTGCGTGACATAGTCTAGTTTCTGTCAGAAGGCTCTGGGCAATCTGACCTAACATTAGCTCTGCTCAACTCAGCAAGTAGTCAGCATGCTGGAGGGCAGGGCTGTCATTAACGAGTTTCTTAAGAGGCCAAAGAAAAGGGCTGCTGAGAAGTTCAGCAAAGTCAGATAGAAAGTCTCCTGGTATAGGATTAGCCCATGTGAAAATTTAGGCTGGAAGCTGCTAATTGGCTAGAAAGCAGCTTTGCAGAAAAGAACCAAGGTGTCAATATGAATAACATGAAGAATGTGAGTCAGCAGAGAGCCCTTGTGATAACAAAGACCAGTCACATACTCAGCTGCATTTGTAAGGCCAGAACTAGCAGGTTGAGGAAAGGGATTCTGCTTCTCTGTTTGGTATTTGTGAGAGTGCATCTGGAGTACAAAAACACACATGGACAACAGGAAGACACTAAGATGGTCAGGGACTGGAGCACATCACAAGAGGAGAGGCTGGAAGAGCACGTTTTCTCAGATTGATGAAAATAAGGGAAGTATTAATGGCTGTCTTCAGTTAATGGGAAGGTGTTTGACCGTTCTTCTTAGGTTAAGAAGACAAAGCTGGGCTCTTCTTGGAAGTGCACACTGAACAGTAAATAGCAGCAGTTACTATTTGTAACAAGGAAGGTTCCAGTTATATATCAGAAAAATTCCTCAGAGGGAATATAATAAAAAATTGCATGGGCTGCTCTGAGATGATGTGGACTCTCCATCTTCAGACATGTTTGAGTTTTCCCAGGAGATGGCTCTAAGCTGTTTGCCCTGGTGTTAGCCCCACTTTAAGCAGATAGTTGAACCACATGATCTCCAACGGTTCCACTCAAGCTAAACCGTTCCACAGAGATGTGATTCTATGGTTACATTTAATCTGGATATCCTTGCATTATACGTAAATAATGTGATTGGATTAAAATGTTTTAATCTTTCAGGATGGGACTCCTCTCCTCCTATGGCAGACATGTACATTTTAGATGCTTGTGTCTGAAGAACTGTAAGGATGAATTGTCCCAGCCTAAGTGAATAATTCTATTAAACAATACATGTTGCTATTACATGCCTATTTATGAATGAAGATAAACTTACAAGTATCAAATAGAATAGATTGCTACTGATATTTGAGTCTTCATAAAGGCACATAATTATTTAGTGTTTGTTGTTAATAATTATGTAATCAGTAGGTTCATTATTTTCCAGAAGACAGACACAGTGAAGTTTGCAAAGAAAGAAAAAAAAGAAAACTCACAAGATAAAAGTTCTCTACCAATCTGTCTTAGGTGAAAAGGGCCTTTGTTTTGTTATCGCTTCAACCCTGAGCGTGTTAGAAAAGCATACCAACCATTTATTTGAGAAACAGCATTCAACATATTGTCTTAGAATGTTTGCCCAGCATACCTAGTGTGTTAGGTATAGTTGCGGCAAACCCCTGATACTGCTGAAAGAAAGGAGAGGTGGATTTGGAAAAAAGGAAGAGACAAAATATAGAATGCATGTATTTAGTTGTGGAAAAGAAGCAAAAAGATCTGAGATAATTCCTGCAATTAGCTGGCTGAGTCACTGAAACCCATCTTTTATGATCGGCATTTTCTTCACATATTTGTGTTAGTTAAAATGATAGAGAGGAAATTTCAAAAAATACTATTTTTCTTTTGTCCCAGAAGGAGTTATGCGACTAAGGTGATTCAGAGATTCTTAATTCAAAGACCACGGTGACCACCATAACCATGGTGACAAGTTTTGATCATAAATGAGTTCTGAGTATAAATTAGTTTACTTCTCTATACGAGCACAGTTCATCTTATTTTTAAATACTCAGAACACTCTGGTCAGCAGATACAGTTTTTAATGACAGTCACAAAAAGAAAGGTGTATTTTATTTCATAGTTAAATTTTCCTAATCATCTTCAAACCATGTATGCTTTGTCAGCCACACAGAGAAATAAGCACTGTAGTGTCACACATTTTTGCAATATTACAGTGACAATGACAAGCTTCCCTTTTTTTACTAGTAGCTTCTTTTCTATTTCCTGAGTCAGTTTCATCTCTTGACCATTTTTCCACCTGCTGGGGATACTCAGACACATGTGCATTGTTTTCATTATTGCATTGTCAATAACTTCACAAACTCATAAGAGTGTATCTGATTTTACTTCTTTATAGTCAGAATTTGTTTCCATGGGGTTCATTTGTGATTATTTTGCTAAGATTCACTCCCTTCTAATGCATATTTTCAATTTGCACTCTTCATTCTGGATAAGTTGCTTTGAAGTTGCTTTTGTTAAAACATGTTTTGTTGAGTTGTGACCACTTTGTGATAGTGAAGTGATTCAGCTCATCCAGTCAGAATGTCTAGCTGGGAAATAAAATATACATGCCAATGTGCTTTAGAATATCAAAAGAAAAGCATTTCTGATTTAAACGATGTTTGTGTCATATAATTTGTAGGTTTTTTTCATTGGCAATATAATATATGATGTTTCATTTCTCCCTCTTGTTCCTTAGAAATTAATTATTTAGGAGAAAATAAATATTGGATCCAGTATGTCACAATATATTAACGTTTATCTTACCAATAAAGCTCCTAATTTCCTTCCCATTTTTTTGTCTAACTTGAAGGAATCTGGAAGCTTATAGAAGCTCCAGAAGTTTTCAGAAACAGAGGAAATGGAGACGGAGATAAGTATAGGCTCAATCCTTTTCTAAATTGATATTCATATCGGTTTAATACTAGTTATACAACAAGTTTTAACATAGATCGGTATGGTAGAAAAATAAACATATATTAGTCTTTGGGGGGAATGCATGTTATGAAAGGACTGCTTTTTCAGTATCCTACCACTATAGATAAGAGCCTGTGAAGCATGCTAACTGATCTACAAAGACAGCAAACTCAATTAAAGAGACATATCAGAACAACCTTCAGTTGAATAAGGTGTTTCCCAACTTAGGGAATTCTGGGACTCTCCAGAACTCTAACTCCTGCTCCAGTGACTCCCCAGTGGTTCCAGAGAGACAGGAAAAGCAACACTTTTTCCAGAGCCTTCACAGAAGACCAGCTGAAGGTATTTGTGGGAAAAACAAAATGAAACACAAAACTAACCACCATAACAAAACAAAAAAAAACAAGTACCAACAACAACAAACTGTGAAAAAATTCTCCTAGTCAGGCAACCCACAGCTTTAATACTGGCTGTATTGGACGGTATGGATGTGCTGACAGAAGAACATCCCTTATCTGTCTTGAAAATATCGATAAGCTTAATAAAGCAGAGGTGATCTGTAGGAACTTAGGAAGAGAGGAGGATCTGTGAGCACTTAAGAACTGGGTACCAAATCATCTAGCTAGCAGTCATATGGTGTATACTTAGAAAACTTCATAAATTAACTTGGAGTTACAGTAGTAATTTAGATATAAAAGGCAACTTTTGGATAAAGTGGAACTGATGGAATAAAATGAATTCAGCTATTCTGTAGCACACAAACAGAATTAGCTTGGAGAGAATTTCTTTTAGAGATGCAGAGATGAAGAAACCTTAAAAATGTTACCTCTTCCAAAAGATTCAGAACTGTAACCTCCTCACACTCCTTTTAAAAATATAATATCAATATTAAAAGACTGCCAGGAAAACAAAATATTGAAGAAGGCTCATGTTTAAGACACTTCTATAGAAGTAAATATCAATGAAGAAAGAAATTATGGGTATTGAAAAAATACTAAATATAACTTTCCATTATCACAGTAAAAGTTCCATTCTAGCATACAAATCATGCTAAATAAATAAAAAAATTAATAGAACTGCTAGAAATATGCTTAATATTCAACCCGTTAGGAACAAAGCAATTAGATGAGAATTCATCAACTGAATATATAGATTTCTCTTTTCTTTAACTTTGTTTTATTTTAAACTGTGCCAGTTAAAATGGCTAACATCATCATAATAGTAGAAATAAAATTTTTCTCCTCTTTCAGCAACTAATCAGAGATTAACTGGAAACAGAACTGAAATATTAAAAGTCTCTGAAACTTTCGTATCATAAGCTTTTTTTTGGGGGGTTTGAGTTGCTCTCATAATGTCTGGTAAAATATATATTTTCTCAAATTAAATTAAGAAAAACTTATATTTGGTTTCATTATTTAATTCAGCACATCCTCAGTACTCTCTAGAGCAATTAAAATATATCACAAAGACATTCAAACAGATTATTAATTAAGGAAATTATGATTTTATATAGACTTAAAATACTCTTCTGATCTTCAAAGTAACCAAGTAAAAATGACATCTTCTGCGCAAGATACCAGTGCGGCGGTATTACTTCAGCATGAGTGCCTCAGACCCTTCCCCCCCCAAAAAAAAAATTACTGACAAAATACCTCTGCATTTTGTACATTTTCAATGCCAGCTCATTTCAGCAATACTGAGCTCTTTTGTACTTTGCATTACCCATTAGAAACAAGTCCTCCTCATTATACTGTCTGACCAGAGATACACCCATGAGCTGGTTTTGGTGGTAATGAGAAGCAAGACTTAATATTTGGCTTTCTCATATCATGATAGGTGAAGCTTGGTCATCATAATAACTTTCAGAGGAATGTGAGAGCATTTGACAGTGAGAAAAAAATGAACATCAGGAAATGTATGTCAAATTATTGTGGCACCTTCAGCTGGGAAAAAAATGTTTATCTGAGTGCTATATTTCTGAAGATTTGGGTGGGTTTTATTATTAGCACACAGAAATTATTCCTAGGATGGTGTCATTTTTGAAGGAACAGAGAGTTTTACTGTAATATATAATGTACTGCAAATATAACATTCTGACTAAATAATTTATATGGAACATTTAGATATAAGGTTTTTTTGCATGAACTTTAGTTATCTATTTCAGTGTGCCTCCTCTTGAGTTACAAAGCCTCCATGATGTATTGCACAATGTATTCAGTACTGAGTATCTCTTGTAAGCAGTGTATGACAGTATCTTGTGAGTTTGTGTGGCAAGGTTTTGGTAGCGGGGGGATTATAAGGGTGGCTTCTGTGAGAAGTTGCTAGAAGCTTTCCCCATGTCTGACAGAGCCAATGCCAGCTGGATTTAAGATGGACCTGCCGCTGGCCAAGGCCAAGCCAAGCAAAGGTGGTAGCATCTCTGTGAAAACCGATTTAAGAAAGGGAAAAAAAAAACTGTGGTGAAAGCAGCAATCAGGAGCGAGACGATGTAAGAGAAACAACTCTGCAGACACCAAGGT
This sequence comes from Opisthocomus hoazin, assembly GCF_030867145.1. NCBI lineage: Eukaryota > Metazoa > Chordata > Aves > Opisthocomiformes > Opisthocomidae > Opisthocomus > Opisthocomus hoazin. The sequence continues at coordinate 58,255,609 of NC_134414.1, read as the reverse complement.
CAATGAAGAGGAAGGGGGAGGTGGTGCTCCAGACTCCAGAGCAGAGAGTGTTCCCTTGCAGACTGTGATGAAGACTATGGTGAGGCAGGTTGTCCCCCTGCAGTCCATGGAGATCCATGGTGGAGCAGATCTCCACCTGTAGCCTATGGAAGGGACCCCATGCCGGAGCTGGTGGATGCCTGAAGCAGGCTGTGACCCTGTGGGAAGCCCGCAATGGAGCAGGCTCCTGCCAGGACCTGCAGACCCATGGAGAGAGGAGCCCATGCTGGAGCAGGTTTGCTGGCAGGGCTTGTGACCTTGTCGGGGACCCACGCTGGAGCAGCCCGTTCCTGAAGGACTGCACCCTGTGGGAAGGACCCATGCTGGGGAAGTTTGTGAGGAGCTGCAGCCCATGGGAAAGACTCACTTTGGAGGAGTTTGTGGAATGAACTGTCTCCCGTGAGAGGAACCTCATGCTGGAGCAGGGAGAGAGTGTGAGGGGTCTTCCCCCTGAGGAGGAATGAATGGCACAAACAACATATGACAAACTGACAGCAACCCCCTGTGCCGCTCGGGAGGAGGAGGTAGAGAAACAGGAGTGAAGCTGAGCCCGGGAAGAAGGGAGGGGTGGGCAGAAAGTGTTTTAAGATCTAGTTTTCTTTGTCATTACCCTGCTCCAACTTGATTGGTCATAAATAAAACTTTTTTTTCTCCCCACGTTCAGTTTGTTTTGTCCGTGACAGTAATTGGTGAGTGATCTCTCCCTGTCCTTATCTCAGCCTTTGAGCCTTTCGTCATACTTCCTTTCCCCTTTCCAGCTGAGGACTGGGAGCGATAGAGCAGTTTTGGTGGGCACCTGGCATCTATCTGGGCCAAACCAAAACACAGTATAAGGTTTCCACTGTCTTGTTATTATAAAAAGTTGCATGAGTACTGATACAATTGAAAGAGCAGATTAGCAATAAAGATAGCTTTACTTTGGTTTAAAATTTAGCTTTAAAGCATATGAAAGGTTAAATCAGGGCTACAATCTCTACCCAGCAGACAAATTAGATGATAATACAACTTCTACTGTTGGGCTAAACCAGTCATGCCATAAGGAGTCCTCATATTAAATTCTATGGGTGAAGTATTTTATAAAAATGCTAATTAAGTTTTAGCAAAATCTGGTTTGCTCTGCATTTACTTTTTAAAAAATGTCTGTTCAGCATGGAAAAATAGGAACATGGCAGATGTTTTGGAAAAATCAGCATCTATTGAGGGTTTCAAGTGTTCCTAAAAAAGACTCTTACTGCCTTTCTGAATAAGATCAAAAGAAGGGAAAAAGAAAGTCATCCTAGTGAGCAGAAAATTAAATAGAATATGCATCTATTTTTTTAAACAATCAGCTGTTGCAAGTGATGTGCATTTTTTTCTGATAGTAATAGCTTAAAGATTTATTGTACTTCTACTTTACTGTGTTTGACTATAAGAAAAAAGTCAAAAAGTAACAGAAAAAATAGTCCTACTGATATTAACAAGGTTAAGAGATTGACCCTGGCAATTAATATTACGTAAGACTAATAGTGAATATAAGAGGGAAAAACAGAATGAATTTCTGTGCAATAGACCAGGGAACTGTAATCCCTCTCTGTTTACAGAGTAAACAGTTTCACAGGTAACTGGATAAAAATACTTTCCTGAAAGATTCCTATGCCTCAGATCATAAGCTTCCACAGCTCCAGGTCTGTGTTCATTGATTCAAAAAATCCACTGATTTCAAAGGAACCACAAAAATAAAAGATGAGTTGGAAAAAAATCTCAATTATGCAATCCAATACCATTACAAGTTAAAAATTAAAGGTTGAAAACTGTTTTACAACACTTCAGAAGCTGTCAAATGGACAACTACATGCCGCAGTCTTCTTTTTAATTATTTTTATAAACAAATATTTCTATTTGTAATAAATACAATAATATTTTTATAAATCATGATATAACTCTAATCTTATGAGAGTGAATAATTTACATCTCAAAAGTCATTGATTTCTGCAAAAGATTGGGGAAAATACATGTCACATTCGAGGCTTTTTGTTATGTAAATGAATTAGTACCCCTCCACTAGATTAGACATACATATTTGAATTGTCTGAATAACAGAGACAAATCCTCTTGAAATATTTCCTGCCTCAACCCTGCTTTGATACACCCCTGTTAGTTCTATTCGCAAGGTATCGCCACTCTGTGATGCAGAAGACAAGGAACTGAAGATGGCAGGTAATTCCCTTGCTTTTAGTGTTCCCTTTTCTAGCTAGCAGTTTTACTCCCTGGTCACTCAAATGTTTCTGAGCAGAGCTACAACATTTGTGGGAGTGAGGAACTTGTCTGGGTGCAAGGATGGAAAAGAAAATCCCAGTGCTTACGGCTCAGCTTTTGCAGAAGGCTGTGTGTGTGGCAGAGACATTTACCAAGTTCTTGCATTATTAGGGAGATTGGACTTAATAAGAAGCAAAGTGTAAGTGAGAGGAGAGAGGAATCTGTTCCCACTTACAATGTTCTCCAAACCCTATATTCTTTTGTTTTAAGAGTACAATTATATGCAGTTCATAGTGATGTCATTCTACTTGCCTTTTTATTCTCTTTTTAAAGATCAGTATTGTAAGTCAAATATCTTATGGTAGCTGGCAGAAAAATGAAATAACCCCTCACTACTTTCATTGGTAGTATAATTCTGAGGTTTTTGTAATGTCTTCTTGGTGTAGTAGATAAAGATACAGAAATTTCCATTCCGCTCAACACACAAGAAGACACAGAAGACCTTAAGTCTAAATGGAAAAGAATAACAGGATAGAAAATAATAAAAACTGTACAAATCTTATAGTATTCATTTCAGATTTCAGGATAACAAGACTTTAACCTCTAATTCAATGAATTTTCTTCCCTGTTTCACTTCCTACATGTGTATCTCATAGTTCTCATACTCCTGGAATATTTTTCATTTAAATGTTTTATTCAAGGAAAAAAAAAAAAAAAAGAGAAAGATATCTCTTTGTTATCTGAATTTGATTCATATTATGTAGTTTTAGGTGACCAACTTGCTGACATTGACATTTGATCTCATTGGACAGTCTCCTTTTACAATCTATGGAGAGTAACAAGAAACATTTCTGTTGTGCAGTTCACCTTGTTCAATGATAAATATCTAAAACAGAAAAACTCTGGGCCAGGAGTTCCTGCTTTTCCCCTGTGTAAGCCTAGTGGCCGAGATATCAAAAAAGAGTTTTAGAGTTCAATAGTATTGGAAAGCCAGGAGGGGAACACCACTCTGCTGTAAACCAGTAAAAAAAAAAAAAAAAAAAAAAAAAAAAAAAAAAAATTAAGTTTGCTCAAATGGCTTTTTGATAAGAATCAGTGTATTCATGGTGAAAACATTTTATACGAAAATTCAAGGTAGACTAGACATGCCTAAATTTGTTTTTGTTTACAAGGAGAAAACCCAAAGTTTCAGAGTGCAAAACTGTAAAGACTGAAAAAATCTGCTTTAGATGACTTTGTGCAGAAAACACTGTATCTAATTATGAAGACTATGTTTACTTTCTTCAATTTAAAAAACAAAATACTAAAGCCCAGATGCAACTCTTCAGATTGGATAGCAAGCAGTTTAACACTATCAGCAGCAGACTGCATGAGACTTTGCTACCCAGCAAAACAGGTGACAGAGCTCTGTGATTTGGCAACTGCAATAGCTTTACCAAAAAATGTGGAATTTAAGGAACTGTCCTAGCAAATGGCTTATCAAGAATTTAATCTTCATCTGATCATTATTTTATATTGGAAAATAATTATGTGGTTATCACACATTAGTCTGTTTCTTTTCTTTCTTACTGTCAATTTCTTCCTTCCCTCAATAAAGTACATTTTTTGGTTCTTTGTCTGCAAATTAAGAGGTATAAAATATAGACTGTCAAGACAGTTTATTTTCCCGGGTTTCTGACTAGTGTCTTGAGTCAATATTTCTTAGTGACCCTAGAAATTCAACCTGTTCTTTGTAGATACCAGGCATGGCTTGGCAGAAGAATTTCACATCTACAAAACTAGTTCTAGTGGTAGATTTTTGTATTGTAGAAATCTAAAATGAGGTGAAATGAAATCCAGGGAAACAGCTGAGATAGGGATAAGGGCTTAATCCAAGCAGCTGCTTGGCAGTATGATCACAGATCAAAGCCCCACGGAGCACTGTGATGTGTATTAATAAATCAGTGTAGACATGGCCTAAATGCCCAGAAGATGTTGATAAAATCTGGTTCAGATAGCAATCAAAGAATGCCTTTGGCAGGGTATGACAAAGCATTGTATTGATAGTATAGCAAATGAGGATAGCATTCCTTATCAGTTCTTGATACTTGTGAAGGAAGACAACATAAAAATATGTATAAGTAAAATGGAAGGAGAATATGAAATATTCATCACAGAACTAAAAATATTAAACTTTTTGTCTTTTTCATAAAAAAAGTCACAGATTTTCACATAGAAAAATAGTCACAAAAGCCTCCAATTCTGCAAAATTAGTTAAGCCCATTCAAAATACCAAACAAAGTCAATAGCATCTATTTTCACAGGTTTCTTGTCAAGTGTTCTGGACACTGGGAATCATATATTCCACTAAAAAGTATCTTCAACAGGAGTGAAATGGATATCTTGCTCCTCAGGAAGCTGTCATAGACTAGCTTTTACTAGAACACACAGTAAGTTTGAACTTAGAGTTTCTATAAAGGAGATAGGTTTCTAAACTGGGTGTTAATAAAAACTAACCATAGCTTTTTTTATGTCCAGAAGTCATGTTTTGTGGTATCCTATTCAGCAGTGTGAGACAAGTTTTTCATCCTTGAAGAAATTCTGTATTCTTAAATATTTCTTTATATTCACAGACATCCCCCTTTTTTTTTTGAGGAGAGAAACTATGACAGATAGACACAAATTTATTCCAGATTTTATTTACTATAATTGAAGTACCTTTGTAAATGCAGGATATTGATATAAGAATTTAGATTTCTGGGGAGATAATTTGCTGCATGTTACTTGTAACTGACCCTCCTATGCGTTTTTGTACAAATTTCTTTATTTATGTTCATACATGCACACACCCACACAGACAGAAAGCTACACAGACAGATGCATGTGTTCACACACGCATACACATTCACACACACACTTAGGATATATATATACATATCACATTTTCTTTTTCACTGGAACCAAGCTGAGAAGCCGTACCAATCATTACTGTTTATCAAAGTACCAAAAGTAGTGTCAGGACAAGGTCATAAAATGCATATGCAATTGCTTTGTTAAGGTCAGTAAAAATTCTCTTTCTGTGCAGCCTGCTGTAGGCGACCCTGCTTCGGCAGGGGGGTTGGACTAGATGACCCACAAAGGTCCCTTCCAACCCCTACCATTCTGTGATTCTGTGATTCTGTGATTCAGTGATATGAGACCAGATCTTCCATCTGTGTATACTTCCAAGTTGCATCCTAGCTGTGTGTCAGGAATAGATCAGTCACATGCCAAATCCCTCCCATTTTCTCTTGACATTTGTTTTCTATAGAGGAAAAATACAACATGCAAGTTCTTTAGAAACTAGGGTACTACCCAACAAATCCCCAGCATGAGCAATCAGTGGACCAGTTCAAGAAGTGTACCCAAATGCAGACACATTTAGACACATGTGTATTAAAATATGTGGGGTTTGGTTTGAAGCGTTCTTTAAGTAAATGAACTGGCATAGTTTTTCACTACTTAATAAATAAAGTCTTTCTTTTTTTGTGGTTTTTTTTTTTTTTCACAAAATTTGCCGGAAGTCATCTATTGTGAGGATTGTTTCTTTTATATATATATATATATATATTGCTTTCACTTCAAACTTCCAAATACATTTGAGTGTGTTATTTGAAAACCAAGGCATGTTTTGCTTTGCAAAGACAATTTCGTCATGTATAATCTTGCTGGAAAACAGTGATTAAAAATACTGATCTAAAAATGTAATAATGAATCCAGGATACAGAAAACATGTACAAAACCTTCAGAGAACAGCACTGAACAACATCTAGTACCTGTAATTTCTAGGGAAAACTTCTGACATAGTCTCAAACACTGGTCACTAAAAGTGTTTGTGAGACTGACTAATATAGTACTATCAAAATGCATTGTTCAAGGCAGCAGAGACTGATGAAAGCAGAATGTTGTCACACTGCAGCATCTTATCATTATTAAAGCCTGTCCTTGGAATCTTGCCTAGTAGTGTATCTTTTAACAGATTTCATAAATGCTACTCTATTAAAAAATGTTCACAGAATTTTTCAAGACGATGTCATTTTAGCCTGTGTTGCTTGGTTTTTTTGTGTTTGTTTTTTTTTTCTTCCTTTTTACTAAGCACTAATCAACCTTAAGGTTGAATACAATTTTATAGAAGCGAACAATCTAAAAATGTTCAGCTTTCACCATCAAAATATATTTACATTAAACCTTAAATTACATTTAGCCTCCATTCATACACTAAGACGATTCATTTTATTCAATTTTACATGTCTCCAGAATTTTTTTTGTCATGGCTAACGATTGCTTTGTAACAGCTCTGCATTTATGTATCAAATGCATTGTTCATGTCTGTTTTAAACTTCAAGGAGATGATTGGGAATGACCATTGCAGTCACGTTTAATAATTTGTTTGTGTTTTTTTCTCCCTGAATTATCTTTTATTAAGACATTCTGCGTTTTGTCTTGACAGCTCAAGAACCATATTTTGATTTCTGTCTCTACTACCACTTCTGTTGCTCCTGAAATACCTTCACTTCAGCATCCCATTCAATCTTGGAATATATTCCCACTTCCAGTTTTTAGTCATCTATATCCAGCTTTGTGTTGTCCTCCTGAATTCCAGGTACATTGCTTCCTGTCAAGCTCTCAGTACAATATGTGACACTACACTTTCTCCAGTGTCCTGTTTTCCTTTTTCTGTCTCAACAGCAAAAGTCAAGAAGCCTGATACAGTATCTTCCAGCTATATAATCCTCAGTCTTTTTCACAGTTATGTCCTTGATCTCGTCTCTATGCTTCCCCAAGCTCATCTTAGATATTTTTCAAAACATATTTTTCTTCACTCTGCAGGTCCTCAAGTCGTGCTTACTGTCTCTGATGAGCTCTACAGGCTCTGCAGTTACAAACTCTGTGCTTGGTAACAAATTAGTTTATAAATATTTATACATGTGTAAGGCAGATAGCTTAAAATTTGCCATTTATATACTTAAAAAACATCTTCCTGTCTTTACATGCACACTTCACTTTCAAATTCCTAATTTAAGTAGTATTAGATGGAATATAAAGCAATACTTCCTGAACGGAACAGATAATTTTAAAAAGTCTCTTTTTTACACAATGTTATAGATATGAATTTTAATTTTGCACTCTTTTGCACCTCTTTGTCTCATTTTAAACACATTTTAAGATTTCTTTTTGTTTCCAGATCATGGAAAGCTGTGCTATGATGAAAAGATCTTAAAATTTCTCATAGTTCAAAAGAATTCTTTTTTTTGGGGGGATCTGTGTTTCCAGTCAGTGATATCGATGTTTCAAAATGAAAACATTCAACAACAGCAACAAGAGTAATAATAAAGAATACCACCAGTGACAAACATGAAGACACTGGTTCTTTTCAGCTGTCAAGGACAAGTGGGACCATTAACTTCCAAGCACAATGGGCAGTATTCCTGAAAACAAAATGATACAGTCTGGCCTCTAGTGATTGTTACTTCATAGGATGATAAATGTATTCCACATATTAAATTGTTGAAAGGCATAAAATCTATCAAAAAGAAGAGTAGACAACAGCAGAATTATGGAGACGTGCATCAAAAAACAAAAAAGAAAAACCTTTCCAGGGATTAAAGTATCTATGAGCAAGAAGAAGGAAATGAATGGAAAGACTATAGTTTCTGCTTTGGAGTTAATCTTTTTTTTTAACCCAAATTGCTAGAAAAACTTTTAAAGAATGCAGATGCAGTCAGTCATGACAGGATCTCTGACATTTCATGAAGAGTTCTGTCCTGCGTTTGTCTGGGACAGGGTTAGTTTTCACAAGAAGTCAGGAGGGGACACAACCAAGACGGCTGACCCAGACTGATCCTACCAACAGGATATTCGACACCACGTGACGTCATGCCTGGTTTTGAGTGGGCGAGGTGGTCAGGGGGAGGGTAATCGCTGCTGGGGAGCATGCCTGGCTTTGGGTGGTGAGTTGCTCTCTGTATTCCCTTGTTTTTGTATATTCTTGTTATCAGTATTCTTGTTATCAGTATTGTTGTTGTATATTCTTCTAATCAGTATTGTTGTTGTTAATGTTTCTTTCCTTTGCTGTTCTGTTAAACTCTCCTTATCCTGACCCACAAGTGTTGCCTTTTTCTTTCAATTCTCCTCCCCAACCTAGCTGGGGGAGGGGTGATGGAGCGACCACATGGTCCTTTGTTGCTGACCAGGGCTAAACCATGACAAGTTCCCATCTACCTAACTTGTAACTTACTTTCCAATATTCTTTGATGTATTCCTTTCCACAGTGTATTTGTTTGGGCTGGGATAAAGTTAGTTTTCTTCATAGTAGCTTGTATGGTGTTGTGATTTGGATTAGTGGTGAAAGCAGTGTTAATGCACCCATGTTTTAGCTATTGCTGAGCAGTGCTTACAGAGCATTGAGGCCTTTTCTGCTCCTCAGACTACCCTATCAGAGACTAGCGTAGGGGTCGGCAAAACGTTAGAAGGGGACACATCTGGGACAGCTGGCCCCAACTGACCAAAGGGATATCCCATACCATATGACGTCATGCTCAGCAATAAAAGTTGTGGGGAAGAAAGAGGAAAGGGGGATGTTTGGAGTTATGAAGTTTGTCTTCCTAAGTAACCGTTTTGTGTGATGGAGCTCTTGCTTTCCTGGAGATGGCTGAACACCTGTGTGTCGATGGGAAGTAGTGAATGAACTCCTTGTTTGGTTTGCTTGAGTGTACAACTTTTGCTTTACCTGTGTAGAAGACCACTATGAATTGGTTTTGTCTCGACATTGCCGTTGTCATCTCTTCCTGACCTCCGAAAAAAGTGCCACAATGATCTGCAAGAAAGCTCTTGTGCATGGACTAGTGTGTGGACTGGCAAAAGAGGACTTGTCTAAGCGGGCAGCACGTATGACACGAACAGCATGTACGGTGCATGAGCAAATGCCCCTATAAAAGGACAGCACATGTTCCTCTGAGCCCTCTTGCTCTCTTGCTCGCCACATTGCTGCCAGACCTCGTCCTCGCTGGGGCCTCCACGCCTGCACAGAGGCTGAGCCGACTGAACATCGTTGGACATTGCCAAATCTGTAGTGGTGGTAACTGATCCCCTCCCCACCCCCCCCCAGCACTCTTTTCCTCGCCTTTTGTCTCTCCCTTTCTTTCGTTTTTTTGTGGTTTGTTTTTTTTTTTTTTCTTTTCTTTCTCATGTCCCCCACCTGCTGCCGTCCCCGCCTGATCTCCAATTCTCGGTTCACCAAAATAAAATTTATAAGGTTGCACGGCATCTGACTCTGTTTGCGTCTTAATCTCATCTTTGGGATCGTATCGAAACCTCCCCGACATCGGATCAGGACAACATATTAATCTGCCTTATCTTAACCTAAAAACTGTGTCTCTTTTATCCTTCTGATTCTCTCCCCCATCCCAGTTTGAGGGGAGTAAGCGACGGGCTGTGTGAGGCTTAACTGCCTACCGGGGTTAAATCACAACACATAGAAAAAGAAAAATCAAAGAGAATGTCTTAGATAGCTTTGAAGCTATAGAGATCTATAAAGTATTTTCAACTGTTAAGTAACAGAACAACAGATAGACTAACAGAAAAGGAGTGGGTGGGGAAGCAAAAAGGAGAGGAGTAAGGGGAAAAAAATGCAGGAAAAAAAAAAGAAAGGAAAAAGAAAAACAACTCAATAATTATGTTACTAGTAGTCTAAAGTAGCTTCTGAATAATTGAATGAGAAAAACCAATAAAAAGGGCACAGAAAAGGAACACACATCTGAGAAAAAAGGTGCTTAAGAGTCTTTAAGACTTGGTTATGTCTGTGGGGAGACAACACTTGAAAAAAATCTGTATCTTCTTGTCCTGTCCCAGAAATCTCAGAAGAGCAGTTCATTTTTCTCTCCCTTATCTTTTACTTTCAGAATAATGGTTTGTGTTTCTTTATTGATTCAGTTATATTAAGCTGCTTGTATCTTCTCCTTTTTTCTTGTGAGGGACTAAGGAAGCAGTTAACATTCTTGAATTTTTAGGCCAACGTCTGTTTTATCCCAAAAGAGCAAAGAAGAAATTCTGACTGTCCAGCATATATCATGAAGCATTACTAAATGCAATCAGATTAAATTAATTTTTTGAGCATACATTTAGAAATCTCTGCAGTAGATGTCACAAAATAGAACAAGAAAATAATTTTAACAAAGGCAGATAATAACACTTGCTCAAGAATAATGTCAATTGAATCAGTTACCCAATTAACATTTCATCATAATGTAAATTATGTACTCATAAATGAATATGTAAGTTATTTTATTTAATTTTAGGGTCAGTTTTAAAACCATTCTTGATTTGTATTTTGCAATCTGGAATAAAGTGAATGAATATTAGACATCTGTTTCTATGGTAGACAGGTTGAAAACATACATCCTTCTCTTACACATTCTCCAAGCAAGAAATCAGAAGACAGAAAATAGCTAGTATTTGAAATTATACTCTGAATTATTAACTTAAATATTAACTTAAAAAATACTGAAAGCTAAAATGAACCTACAAATTAACTCCAGTTACAGTAAACAGCCATAAACCACTCTGCATCTGATATGTATTTATTCATGCAGTTCATAGGGAAGTTCCATGTTATCACTGGCAAGCCATACACACAAAAAGTTTGGGCTTTGAAGAAACACTTAAATTGTGCACTGAGGAGAATGCAAGTTGGATGATCTGCATCTGTAACAATTATTGATAGAAATTTCAACTATCAAAGTTTTCTGTTTGTGTCTTTGAAAACAGAATACCTGTGTCAAGCAGAAGGTAGACTTTATTTCACTTCTCTGTATCACTTCATTCTGTGGCTACTGAAAGACAGACGTGACTTCTAAAAAGATATTTTAGGACCTGTATACACTGAACATTGTATAATTCTTCTATCAGGATTTATATAGTATCTGTTTATTAAGTTTCAGTACAGTCAGGCTATATATACAAAAAAGGGTTTTGTTTGAGGGTTCCTTTTTATCACCACAGGTGAATGTAAACTGCGTTATCCATCCACACTTACCATACCATCTACCTCCAGCTGGCCTGTGACTACTGAGAAATAGAGCACTTCTGCAGATGGGAAGAAACTCTTCTAGGAGAATGTCTGCTGGGAACAATAGAAGGATGTAGGGTTACACACAGTGGTAATGCTAGTTCACTTGGGAGCATGAACTATACAGAGAAAAATAAATAAAATCAGCATGGTCACCTACTGACACCAGGATCACAATGTGATGACCTCATCTGTCCTGAAAGAGCAACTCTATTAGTAGCCATGGTGACTAATCCAATGTTAGTCACACTGCAGATAAACACAGACCGCTCTAAGAACCAACTCTCCAATGATAAATGTCCACACATTTGATAAAAAGATATGCTATACACTGCCCTTTAGTGAGCTATAAGTTTCTGTTTCTTCTCATGTCTCTAATTTGTGACAAAAGCTGCGATTTTAAAATGAAGGGTAGTGACCTTTAAATTCTGGGCTCAATAACTCTAAATTGTCAGTAATTGCTAATTTGGCTGCCATTTAACAAGAACAACCCTTCAAGAGGTCCAGTTTCATGAGGTGTTTTTCTTTTGGTATGTTGCTTGTAAACTTTTATTTTATGAGATTTGTTTACTGAAGCTAGGTCAGATACCTGTCTTAAATAAAAACATGTTCTATCAAGCTAATTTGAGACAGTAACAGTTGCAAAATTTCAACTCAAAATTTTCCAGATTTGGTTTTGATTACAAAAAGAAATCAGTCATTTAGTAACTCAGTAAGACAGCTGGTTGCTTACTGAAAAATAAATGTCTAACTGTTTATTAGAATAATGGCAAAATTTCACTGGAAATATTCAAAGGTTATGACTGCAATTTTTCTAAGGCTGAATGCAGAAATATTTGTTTTCTGAAATGGTCACAGAATGAAAACAATTACAAATGCTTGCAAAAATTTACATTCATTCCAAAAGCAGTTGTATGGCCATGGATACTGTTTCTTTGTCTGTGAGAATGTCCTTATTTGTTTGAAGAAAGGAAAAAAAACACATTTTGGGGAACTGATGGAAACCTATAAACACCAAATAATTTTTCGGGTTTCGTTTTTTTTCAGTAATAACCATGGTAATTAATGCAATGACCAGTCTATAGGCTAACAAATACTCGATAAAAGATTCCTCAAGTAATTCTGAAAAAGTTTTAAAATCTGATATTGATAAGTACAAAACTAGTAAAAATCTAGATTTTTAAAAAATATATTCTTGCTGAAACAATTGTTGAGGTTGGAAGGGACCTCTGGACCTCCATCTAGTTTAACATCCCTTCTCAGAGTGGGCTAACTGAAGGAGATTGCTTAGATCCATTTCCAGTAAAATTCTGAGTGTCTCCAGGGATGGAGACCTACAGTTGCTTTTGGCAACAGATTCCAGTGTTTGATTACCCTTACAGTAAATGTTTTATTAAGTTTAGGTAGAATTTTCTGTATTTCAATATGTGCTCACTGCTCTTGTCCTGTCATGGCATATCACTGAGAAGAATCAAGGTCTGTCTTCCTTTCTCACTTCATCTGATACTTATTTAACCACATTCATAGTACGTCCCTTCCCTAAGCCTTCTCTTCTCCAAGCTAAACCATGCCAGCTTTCTCATCATGTTGTCATATGGCAAATGATCCAGACCCTCAATAATCTTTGTGGCCCAGTGCTGGATCTGCTCTATTAAGTCAGTATCTTTCCCGCACTAGCAAGCCCAGATCTGGACACAGTACTGCAGATGTGACCTCACCTGAGGAGAAAGGAAGTCTTGTCTTCCTTGACTTGCTGGTGAAGCTCTTTCTAATGCAGCCCAGGATGCTGTTGGTCGCCTTTGTGGCAAAGGCATATTGCAGGCTCATGGTCAACCTATTGTCATAGAAGGTCATTATGTTGGTAAGGCAAGACCTGCCCTTGGTGAAGCCATGCTGGCTGTGTTAAACCACCTCCCTCTTCTTCATGTGCCTTAGCATAACTTTCAGGAGGATCTGTCTTCCCAGGCACAGAACATACCTATGTATGTTCAGGTTCCTCAGGTGATGTCTAACCTGATATTCTCTTACAGTGGGGGGGACTTAACTCCTCCAGTCCCTGTCCTGCAGCCCATGCACTTGAAAGGTGTGCAAAAAGATGTTGCCAGTGAAAACTGAGGCAAAGAAGTCTTTGAGTACCTCAGCCTTCCCCTCTCTCTTTGTTACTAGTTTTCCAGTCGTGTTCATCAGGGTGGGTTAAGCTTGCTTTGACCTTACTTTTCTGACTGACATATCTGTAGAAGCCCTTATTATTCTTTTTGTCCTTGGCAAGTTCAGCAGCAGCCATGCTTTTGCCTTCCTGACCCCATCTCTACACAATCAGGCAGTGTATCTTCCCAGGATGCCTTTCCCTGCTTTCACTGCCTATGCATTTACTTCTTGCTCTTTAGTTTGATCAGCAGGTCTTGACTCAGTCATGCTGGCCCCTTGCCTTCCTTGCCTGATTTCTTACGCCTGGGGATCGAGAGCTCTTGTGCTCTATGGAAAGCACACTTAAAGACGTGCCAGGTCTGTTCTGCTCCCTTGTCCCTGAGGGCAGTTTCCCAGGGGGTCCTATTGACTACTTCCTTGAGGAGCTGTATTTGTGATTTTTTTATAACGGACTCATCTAGGGCACTTGCTAGGTGGGGAAATCAAGACAGTATTTATTCACTGGGCAAATGGAGGGATGGGATGTATGTTATGATGGCGGGGCTAATCAGAGGTAAGGAGTACCAGAGATATAACAAAGGCTTATGACTGTAATCTGGATGTCCTTATTCTGTTGATTATCTCCCAGAGTTCCCATCAACTACACATTCATAACTATATGGACAAATTTTGTAATGGTGATATCAGATATTTCTTTACATTTATCTCTCAGGTTTATGGGTGGGATTAATCTGGTCTAACCTGAGTGTCTGCACATTAGATGGCTAAGCCTGAATAGGTCACCTTAAGCTTGTCTTATTTTTTAATGTACAGAAATAAGCATCTCCCTGAGGTGATTTATCTTATTTTATGAGAAGGTGACATAAATTAGATGAACCATTCTCTGGAAGTGTCTGTTTTTTTCCTTTGACTGTAAAAGCAGTCCAGCATGTTTAATCAGATTTAGACATCTGCATTTTTTACATCTAAGACTGAGTTGAATCTTATGCTTAATTGCTTGAGATGAATATGCTCAGGACTATGAGTTACCTGATCTGGTATTCTGCTTCGTTGAATTTCTGCACCTCCAAATATTCTTCTACTAGTTTTAACACAAACACTCAGCATAAGATTCACCTCACCTGTAGCCATCTGTCTGCATCTTTCTATAAAGGATGACTAATATATGTGAAAAAGTCTTCTTAATTCTTATTATGCAATGGGCATCTAATTAGTGCAGTTAATAGAGTTTGATATTTATGTGAGGTTGTTGTGGTTTATTCCCTAGAAGTATTTATTTCCAAATAATGTAAAGGGTTCCCCTCATAACTGCTTCAGCTGCAGATGTCTGTCCTTAAGATTTCCAAAATTAAACAGTTGATCCTTAGTGTTCTGCTTTCAAAACCAAGAAATTTTGAGTGTGTGCAACTGTAAGAAAATTTCAAATTAGTCAGAGAAAATGCCATTCTCGTTTAACTTCAGCCATATACAAATTTGGTGTCTGTACAATCCATTCAGCAAAGTTCCATCCATTGTTATAGAGAGAAAACAGGTATTTCCAAAGTGGGAAATAACTTTGACAACTACTTTATACTTCTTAGACAGTGAGAATGAAGTGAGACAAATCCAAAACCGGTAAAAAATGCTGTGCATATGCACGTTGGTCAATTTACTACCCCCCTCCCCCCCCCAATTAACATGTAAAAACATGCACTGAAGTTCTTATTTGTATTGTCTGTTATCTTGGGAAATGCATTTCTTCTACAAAGATTGTTTATCTCTGTAACATAGGAATATGGTGATTTTCTCTTTAGGAAGACAAATATAAAGAGTAGTTGCTATGTTTATGAAGCCTTAATTAGTGGAGCATGAAAGGTATTTGGCTGATAAAAGATAATTTAGCTGAAGTGTATGCAGAAGAGAACAGGTCCTTCCACCTAGAAACAAGCATCTAGCTGACAGTCACAGAGGAGGAATATGATCATCTGGGCTTCCTCCCTAATAAGTAGAAAGAGATAGTCTCTTCAGATGTTGGTATATCTAAGACTGAATTACTTTTTAAAGTCTCTTTTTTTTCACTTTCAACTAACCACAGACTGAGTTCATGAAGAAAAAGATCCCACATTCTGTGATTTGAATAATTAGCTAGAATTAAGGAGGATGAAACAGAGTCAGAGAGCAAGGTCTGAGAAATGGAGTTTGTGCTTGAAAATACATGACTCCAAAGGAACAATTATGTTTCTCCAGTAAATATATTTATCATAAAAGTTTAGGACAAGGAGCAATCAAGATGTGATTTAGCAATGCAATTCTGACACTAAAAAAGTCAGATGCTTTCATTTATAAGAGACATTTCTGAAGAGAGTTAATTACATTTTCACCTTTCTAGCATCAGAACTTTCAAGGAAAATGGTATATATTACTATATACATATGTGGGTGTGTATACATGTCGATATAGAAGTGTGGATACACTTTCTTTTGTGCTTTTTAAAATATTCAAACAAAGAATATAAGCACAACCTGTAGACAAAGCTAGATAGTGTAAGATAACCTGTGAGTAAGATGCAGAACAATGATGGATGACTATTTTGCTTAGGACTATCTTCCTTTAATCTGTTTTAATTAAAACAATATTAATTTTTGTCATTCCTTTCACACCATCTCACACAGCTTTGCTACAATGATAGAAGCAAGTGAAAGATCCGGTCTACTGAATCTGCACAATAGTTTTACTAGATCAGCAAACAGTAAAGATCTTACTCAACAAGAAAGACTAGAATATTTTTCAGCTATGACAAGAATATGGACTCAGAAAATACACTTCAAAGAAAATGTAGATGGTAAAAAGGAAAGAGTGAGCACAGATTCTTTTTCAAATGCCTCTGAAGACAATGCAAGATGTCGCACCATGTGAAGTCAAGCAGTTTTAATAGGTTGGTGTCAAATTTAGGACCTAAACTAATTGTTTAAAAAACACTGATTATTTTTTTTTTAGTGTTTTACTTATCTTGGGATGAGAAGGGCTAAGAATATTTACTGCTGAATAGATAAAAATGTACATAACAGGCCCTTGATTTAGGTTACACCATTAAGCTAGAAATTCAATACCACAGGCACAAGTACATACTTAGCCTGGCATAAACACTGTTGCTGGAGCTCATCCACTTTATACAAATAATAAAAAATTTGCTTTAGATAGGGCTGTAATGCAGCCATTCCCCTTTTGCTGTCTGTATTAATATTCTGCCCACCAGAGCAAAACGAAACATCCTCTGAATAGAGTATTGGAATATTTCAGAAGTAAAATTGGATCAGCTGCGAGAGGAGAAAAGAAGTGATTACTCTTTGCACTGTCATAGTTTATCTAGAATCCCCAAAAGTAGAGATACTGGTTTAAATCCCTTTGGGAGAGAAAGGAATTGAGATTTTCCATAATCTGCTGAGTCCTCAGACCACTGACTTCAGGGATTTGAGACAAGTACTGCTATCCTTCATTCTTCTCCAGTTGCCTCAAATTTTTTCTTCCCCTTTTATTCTTTTTTTCACCACACAGATTAGCTGGTAAATTTGTCCTGCATTTAAACATACACATATAAAAAGAAAGCTTTAATTCAGAAACAAATGCATATAATTATATAGAAATACAATGTGGAAAGAAAGAAATAAAGAATCATCTTCTGGGAAGGGACTGAAAAATCCCCAAGTCTTCAACTTCTAGCTCCAGCATAAGTCTAACCCTATTATTCATGGCTAAATATCAGCTCAAGTGGAGTACGGGGACTATAACTGCACTACGTAAGTGCTCTGCAGGACAGTCTTGTCTCTTTTCTTTTTCTTTTTTTTTCAAAAAATATTATGCTGCTCATGCTCAGTCTAATAATAACTGGTCCATCTGATCAGTCTAATAATGTGTCTATGTTGATTTGTATGTAGCTACTTATATATTGAAATTTGTTCTTGTGGAGTGGGTCATATCCATCAATGTGTGTGTTTCTTATGAGTGCCATAGGCTTTTTGTCAGAATAAGGTTTACTGGAATTTTATATGGTAGAACTAAAATTAATATCATTCTGTTTAACCCTGTGTTCTAAACAAAGCAATGTAAATTATCATTTGTTTACTTAGAATAGACAAACGAAAATGTATTGACTCAAAATAGATATATTAATTTTATTACTTGGAATAAAACATGTTAAAATTAATTGTCTTTGTTAAAATCAAAATTAGAAATAACTTTAGACTTTAGACTGTGCTATAAAATACTTATTCTTAAATTAATAGTAAGTAATGTGATAAAGTAATACAATCTTTTTATCCTTTAGTGGAAAATTACAGCATGGTAACACAGTTTATATTAGTTTTTATGACTTTTTCCTCATATTATTTACAGTCAATATAGAAGCAAGGTGTGAGATATTCGCTTTCTATTAAGAACTTTGAAATTCTGAAAGTGGTTCAAAGTTTCTTAATATTGAAATTGTGCTTCAGAAATAAGTGATCTCTTACACAGATATTCTGTCTTGTTCTCAAATAAAAACATGTTCTCAACAACTACAAAAAAAGGAGTATTCATTCCATAGTTAGCTACAACAATCATGAAGTCCTGGAAATGAGTGTGATACAAATTATTCTTTCAGCTCTGTAAACTAAAAAGACAAAATTAGTTTTACTTCCTCAATGACAAATGTATCACAGAAAGAAATCTTTCCACTCAAAGTGAAGATTACAGAATTATCATCATAGACAGTTTATTTCATTTTATTTTTCATGGATGCTGAAATGTTGATAGCACATGAATACATTAAAGCAGTAAAAAGATTTTGAAAAAAAGTTTGAACGAACACATGCAGAATTGTTTGTGCCATATCAAAACAAAAGCCCAATAGGGATGGTTTAAAGGGTTTAATAAAATAATCCAAGGTAGCTGAATACAGAAAAGCCTTGCTGACTTACAAATAACAGCAACTCATAAAATTCAAAAAAATGATGCTTATTTTTGTGATGGTTCTTACAAAATTTTCTTTAAATCTAAAAGAGACTTTCATAGTGTGTCTTTATAGATCTTGATGGAATAATTGTGATAAACTATTTATTTAGTCATAAATATTCAGGTTTATTTTGCATAGGGGAAGGAAAATATTTTATTTCCTTACTAAATTAAATATATAGAAAATGTATGGCTACGTCCTATGAAACATTTACTTGTTTTGATTTAAATGTCTACAGGATCACAGGTGAATGAAGGTTCAGCCCTGACAAAACAGTTGTAAACTGTGGTCTCCACTGTTACATGAAACAGGCTGACCTTTTCTAGTTCTTTATCAACAAAATGGGATAATGAAAAAAAGTATGTTTATTCTTTGCTTTAAAGGTAACATCTCCTGTACCATAATGTACCATTTTTTATAGAATCATATGCCTGCCAAGCATCATTCATATGAACTGACAACTAAATTTCTTCTCTGCTGCCATTTAGCCTTTTTGCACTGTCACTCAGAGACCGTTCTCCAGGGAGTCAGCAAATTTCCCCTAAAGCAATCCTTGTGCTGCTTTAGGAGCAGCTAAATGACAGCTGATACTATCTTCCACAGAAAAGGCAGCCAAGAACTTTTTTCACTTTTTTCTCACCCCTCATTTCTCCTTTGTTGGCTTCTTGCATCTACTATACCTGCTTAATCATGACAGCATTGGAAGAAGAGAAACATCCAACAAAAACCAGCTTCTGACTCACCTTCTCACTTACATAATTGCCCTCCCATCCCTTACATTGAAACTGCAACTGGGATACAACTGTCTCTTTCTCTTCCTAGATAACAGACTTGGTTGGCCACTGAAAATGTGTAAATTCATGACTTCAGCTCAATGAAACTCCTTTTGCCTCTCCTTCCCTTCTTTCAGAATGAGTTAAGTGGGAATAGGGTTGACATAGGGCTGAGAGGATTGTTATATCAAGTTCTTTGGAAAATTTTCTTTTTGTGTGCTTTGCACCTTTCTTCTGAGCAATGTTCTTAAGTAACAGAAGCAGAAACATTATTTTCTAATGCTTCAAGTTACAGTCACTTCACCTTTTTTTAACATAAGATAGCTAGTATTTACGTTTTTTTCTATGTAAAAGAAGGAATTCTGATTGTGTTTATACGAAAGAATATTCAGTCATTCTTACTTTTTCCTTATGATCAGAATTTCACCATACACATGGAGAAAGAGAGGCTAATGAAGTCTTGTAGTAGATAATACTGGGAGCAACAGTTTCTTTTATGTTAAGCACTTACACCTTACTTTAATAAGCTCTTAGTAGATTTGGCACATCTGTTCTTGTGTGATATCGGTATACATCAATGTTTTTTGTGTCTCCATCAAAACAGGATGATTAAAGCAAAATAAACACACACACACATGCATTTATATGTATAAATACTAGTGTTAAGGTGTGCCGGAAGATGACTCTGTCCTGACCTGATACTTAGCCAACTGAACAGAACACAAAAAACATGAGAACATGAGCTTAGCACGAGAAACTGCTGAACATAACAAATAAGAAAATAATAACTTGGCAAAAGCTTCAGACAGCATGATGAGAAATGGCAGGATTTTGTGTGTGGTTAAGGGAACTTCTGTGAGAGACGGACACACCTGCTAGGGACTGGGATCTTGCAAGGCTAGCACTGCCTATTAGAAAAAACAGGTTTGGGTGCAGACCTGGGACTAAAAAGGAATACCTAGTTGTGAACTACTTATTTGGGAGTAGAAAAGGGAAGAGAAAGAGAGAGAGATCTATACGGATGAGGTAAGAACAAATGTGGGGAAGTGGAGCATCAAGAAGATACAAGTGGGTGACGGCATGTAAAAAAGACCCTTGGCCATTTTGCTTTCGGCTAAGTCCTGTGCCTGGTGATTTCAGTCTGTTCAACATTCCTATTAAACTTTTTTCCTCACTATTTTCTGTATGAGAGCACTCTTTAATCTGAGACCGTGTGCGTCAACTGCTCGTGAACTCCAGGCCAGATATGGATATAGGTGCCAGCAGTTTGAGAGACAGAAGACTCAATCTGTGGTCAGCTGCTGGATAGACCTGTATTTTGTGTGTATCTGCATGTATGTTTTGCTAGTAAACTTCAAGCTGGGCTAGTCAGTGGGTAGGAGGAGCATAGGAAAGATCCAGGGTCGGAGTTAGTGAATGAGGTGAGGACCTAGGATCCAGGCATGGATGAACTTAAAGACTGTGCTCATACTCAAGAGATCTGTGAATGTGGATAGGACTGTGGGTTAGGGAGTAAGGGCGTCTATCTATCCACAAAAACTTCATTCCTGGTCATCTGGAGTGAAGGCATTGGATTCAGTGTTGTCCATGTTCATGTGAGTGCTGCTTCCATTAAAGACACTGGCCTGTGTTGGTCTCTGTGTCTGTGCATGTGGGTGTGTGCGCACACACGCGTATGTGTCTTTTGGAAACTTGTATTTACTGGTTGGATCTACTGAGGGAAATGCTAGCAGCTACAACTACCAGTCTCTGATTCCTTGGGGTGTGAGAGTGCATCAAATCAGGCTCTGGCAGACTGGGAAGGAGGAATCCCCAATGCCCTGAGGACCATCAGATTCCATTTTACTAACTGTGAGGAGCATGGGGAAATACACTTTGACAGTTGTATTTTATATGTGTGTTTGGCTTGCTGAGCCTTACTATGAAGTACTACTGCTTATACAATACTGAGAATCAAACAAGAACCTTTACCAAGCAGCTCTGGTATGCTGTTTGTGTTTCCTGTGTTTCTCCTGCTGTGTGCTCCAGGCTCCTTCTCTTGTGAAATTCAGTGTCAATCTTAAGAAACATATTAGAAATACAAACAAAATTCAGGCACAAGTCCAGGAGAAAACAAAAAACAATCTAACCTGGTTAATAATGCTTAGATACCCAGCTGCTGAAATACAAACAGATATTGAGTGTGAAATATTTTCTTCTCTCTTCAATGTATGAAAATAATTGGTGCTTAAGAATTAAAGACTAAAACAGATTGAAAGCTGAACAGAGAACCGCCCTTGCGGTGCAGCTACGTACTGCTAGGTAATTACAAATGTTGAGGTCAGAGTTACATTTAACATAATTTTTTTAACTCAGGATTGTAAGAAAGTGCTTCTAACCACAGAGAATCTATGGACCCGAAACGTCTCTTAAAGACAAATGCTTACAATCTGTACTCTAAATATGAACAGGTGTACTTTTACAATTTTTCTTTTGAAATTTACACAAGCAGAAAGGAGTTAAGGAAATACCTGTCCATCTTTTAACATTAGTGGACCATGAACGAAATGTGCATCTGAAAATATTTGTATCAATCCCTCTCTGACCAAAAATATATTCAAATCAATTCCAGAAAGCCAACAGCTGTTTTCGGATACTGTTTTGGAAACGTTTGCTATGTCTCTTATTGTAACTGTAATATTGTGACTACAGGGACCAAACAGCCAGGGTGGAGGGGACGGCAGGTGAGACAGTGTAGTATTCGGTGCCCATGGTAAATGGCAGAGCTAAAGTCCTGTCTCCTGTATGTGTACACGAACATACGAAGCATAAGAAGAAGAAGGAATTGAAAGGTGACGCTCAGTCATAGAATCACAACATGACTATGATGAGACATATGGTGGGATAGCTTCAATGATTAGAGTGATGGATGGATGGATGGATTCAAGCTCTTCATTAAGCATTAAAGAGAGAGGAGACAAAGAAAAGGCTTATAGCCTACTTGAAGGCATACATTGAGTGTACACTTCTATACCTAAGGGATGGGTGAGAGTTTATGGGTCAGCATAAGAGATAAGTTAGCACTGAATGTGGGATTATGGTGGATACATTATGGAGATCTCGTTGTTCTGTTATGTGATAAAAGCTTGTCTGCACAACCAGAAGGATCAAGCTGGGGACCATTTAAGCAGACTGTGGAGGATGGATTACATCTAGAAGAGCTGGCTAATGTTTTTATGAAGCTGATCTATGCCATCTTTGAAAGTTTTGACAATCAGAGATTTCCTTCATAATTTGAGGATTGCAGATGTCGCACCTCTCTTCAAGAAAGAGGATGTATGGAATTAAAAGCAGGTCAAGCTAACAACAGTCCCCAGGGACATAATGGAGCAAATCCTCCTGGAAGCCATGTCCAGGCATGTGAAGGACAAGAAATGATAGGCAAGACCCAGTGTTTATTTAGCAATGTGTATGGCCAACAATGTCGACTTCTATTGTGGAATAACTGACTTTGTGAACAACAGGAGAGGAACCATGTTGTTTACTTTGACTCTAACAAGGCTTTCAATGTGGTCTCCCATAGTAGTGTTTTAATATAATGTTGAGGTATTGATTAGATAGGTAGATTAAAAGGAATGGTGAATACTCGCTGGACCATTGGGCACAAATATCAGCAGTTCAAAGTTCAACCTGCAGCCACCAATGAATGCCATTTCTTAAAGGCTGATACTGGAACAAATATGGCCATTACTGACAGAGATGATGGGGTGGAGCACACACTCAGTGTATAGATGATATGCTGGAGGACAGGACTACAATTTAAGGGGACATCAAAAAGCTGGAGAAACAGGACGACAGAAATCTCCTGGTTTTTAATAAAGGCAAGTTGCCAAGGCAAGGAGCTCAAGTGCCGGCATGATCTGACAGCAGAGAACCCTAGTGCGGTGCACAGGGTGATTTTCTGAACCGAGGGAGCCTCAAGGGGGAGCTGAGAGAGCCGCCAGGAGCCAGCAGCTTGCACAACAGAGGCTGAGGAGGCCTGGGTGGGGATAGGAGTAGCATCTCCCCCATGTATAAAAAAAGTGCTTAGGGAGCGCTAGGGACCAGGTCTGCTGTGAAGAGTGCGGGCAAACAGGGCATGGTGCATCAGAAAGGGTGACATGGCAGTTTGTGAGGAAGGGCGCACAGGAAGAGCGCTGAAGCTCTGCCAGCTCTACCAGGGTGCAAAGGAGTCCACCTGGCAGACAGCCATGGCCGCTCCAAGCTCTGCAACCACCTTGATGGATGCAGGTTCCCAGACAGAGCTGCAGTGGGAGCCCACTGCCGCCCAGGTGCCAGGCCGCAGGGTGTGCCTTATTCTTGCACTAGTGTGGGACAGCAGCAGTGAGCACAGCTGTGGGAGGTGCACCCAGGTAGAACAATTCCTGCACTTAGTGACAGAGCTCCAGGAGGAGGTGAGTAGGTTGAAGAGTATCAGAGAGTGTGGGAGAAAGATTGTCTACTGAAATCACACCCTACCTTCCCTGGGACAGGCCCGACATGCAGCCAGGACACAGGGTACGGAGGATTCCCTATCCCTATCCTCTCCCATCCTCTCCAAACACAGTGACTTAAGGGATAGGGGGCAATGGCAGCAAGTTCCTGCCTGGTGCAACTGGTGCACCCCCTCTGGGACTACACCACCTTCCCAGGTACCCTTGGGTAACAGGTATGAGGCTCTGCAAGTGGAACCAAAAAAATAATGAGGATGATGGTTCATCTAGCTCAGAGGTGTCACCAAGGTTAAGTCAGTCTACATCCTGCACCAAAACCGATCCCATAAAGAAAAGAAGATGGGTCATTGTCATAGGAGACTCACTTCTGAAAGGAACAGAAGGCCCAATATGCAGACTGGATTCACTTCTTTGGAATCCTGCTGCCTCCCTGGGACCCAGGTTAAAGATGTGAAGAGAAAGCTTCCTACCATGGTACAGGTAGTGTTCTCCTCCATCCCTCCAGTTGCAAGAAACAAGGAGGGAAGAAACAGGAAGAGCCAGCAGATCAATACCTTGCTCCGAGCCAGGATGGGATTGGTGGGATTTAGGGTTCTTTGATCATGGCTTGTCTTAGTTTACATGACACCAGGCCTGCTGGCAACAGACAGGGTACACCTGTCTGAAAGGCAGAAAAGGATCCTTGTTTAGCAGGGTTGACTGAAAGAGCTTTAAACTAGATTTGAAGAGGGGAAGGGACAATAACAGGCTAGCTAGAGATAAGCCTGGGGTAGAACACCAACAGGCAAGGGAAGATGTGCTCACGAGGTCCTTCAGTCTACAATTTCAGTGGAGGTAGGGGATAGAGAGCCATGTGCCAGCAAAGGCACAAGGGTCATTGAGGTGTTAGAAGCCACAGAAGAGCCTGAGATGGTCACATAGAAATTGAGGCATGTCCCCCAGAGAGGGGATAGGTGAAGTGCATCTATACGAATGCACGCAACATGGTCAACGTACAGGAGGAGCTGGAAGCTGTCATACTGCAGGAAAACTATGATTTTCTGACCAGTGGCCATCATGGAAACATGGTGGGATGACTCACACAACTGGAGTGCTGCAAATTCTTCAGAAGGGACAGACAAGGAAGGAGAGGTGATGGAGTAGTCCTGAATGTTAGGGAGTGTTTTGATTGTCTAGAGCTTGATGATGGCAACAACAGGGTTGAGTGTTTATGGGTAAGAATCAGGGGGAAGCCCAACAATGCAGATACCATGGTGGGAGTCTGTTATAGACCACCCAATCAGGATGAAGAGGTAGACAAAATGATCTATAAGCAGCTGGGGGGAGTCTCACGATCACTGGCCCTTGTTCTCTTGGGGGATTTCAACTTTCCAGATGTTTGCTGGAAATACAATACAGTGGACAGGAAGCAGTCCAGGAGGTTCCTGGAGTGCGTGAAAGACAACTTCTCATAGCTGATGAGTGAGCCAAATAGGCAAGGCTCCTCACTGGACCTGTTGTTTGTGAACAGGGAAGGACTTGTGGGTGATGTCACGGCTGGAGGCCATCTTGGGCACAGCAATCGCAAAATGACAGTTTTCAGTTTTCAGAGAAGTTAGGAGGGGGTTAGCAAAACCGCCACCTTGGACTTCCGTAGGGCAAAATCTGACCTATTAGAAGCCTGGCTGATAGAGTCCCTTGGGAGGCATTCCTGAAGGGCAAAAGAGGAAGGCTGGATGTTCTTCAAGGAGGAAGTCTTAAAGGCACAGGCCCAATGTGCCGACAGATGAGCCGGTGGGGAAGAAGGCCGGTCTGGCTGAACAGAGACCTTTTGCTCAAACTCAAGAAAAAAAGGAGTGTTTATGTCCTTTGGTAGAAGTGACAGGCCACTCAGGAGGACTATAATGGTACCATGAGGTTACGCAGGGAGTAAGATGGAAGAGCCAAAGCCCAACGAGAACTTAGCCTGGCATAAAAGACAAAAAAAATGTTTCTGTAAATCTCCCTAAGCAGGAAGACACTGATGGAGAGCAGAGGGAAACTGCCAGTATCCCAGAGGAAATGGTCAGTGACCTTCTACACCATATAGACACACACAAGTCTATGGGGATGGATGGGATCCACCCAAGGGTGCCAAAGGAGCTGGCAGGTGTACTGCTGAGCCACTTTCCATCATCTGTCAGCAGTCCTGGCTGACTGGGGAGGTCCCAGTTGACTGGAAGTTAGCTAATGTGACACCCGTCTACAAGAAGGGGTGTAAAGGAGGATCCAGGGAACCACAGATCTGTCAGTCTGACCTCGGTGCCAGGGAAGGTTAAGGAGCAGATCATCCTGAGCTCCATCATGTGGTACACACAGGACAACCAGGTAATCAAGCCTAGACGGTGTGGGTTTATGCAAGGCAGGTCCTGCTTGACCAACCTGATTTTTCTTCTGTGACAAGGTGACATGCTTAGTGGATAAGGGAAAGGTTGTGAATGTTGTCTACCTAGACTTCAGCAAAGCTGAGTGCTCACTCAGTAAGTTTGCAGATGACACCAAGCTGAGTGAGAGTGTTGATCTGCTCGAGGGTAGAAAGGCTCTGCAGAGGGATTTGGACAGGCTGGATCAATGGGCTGAAGCCAATTTTGTGAGATTCAACAAGACTAAGTGCTGGGTCCTGCACTTCGGTCACAACAACCCCATGCAACGCTACAGGCCTGGGGAAGAGTGGCTGGAAAGCTGCCCGGCAGAACAGGACCTAGGGATATTGATCAATAGCCACCTGAATATGAGCCAGCAGTGTGCCCAGGTGGCAAAGAAGGCCAATAGCATCCTGGCTTGTAGAAGGAATAGTGTGGCTAGCAGAATCAGAGAAATGGTCATGCCCCTGTACTCGGCACTGATGAGACCACACCTCGAGTACTGTGTTCAGTTTTGGGCCCCTCACTACAAGGACATTGAATTGCTGGAGTGAGTCCAGAGAAGGGCAACAAAGCTGCTGAAGGGTCTATAGCACAAGCCTTATGAGGAGCAGCTGATGGAGCTGGGGTTGTTGAGTCTGGAGAAAAGAAGGCTGAGGGGAGACCTTACCACTCTCTACTACTACCAGAAAGGAGGTGCAGCAAGGTGGGTGTTGGTCTCTTCTCCCAAGTAACAGCCAGTAGGTCAAGTGGAAATGGCCTCAAGTTGCATCCGGGGAGGTTTAGATTGGATATTAGAAAAAAATTCTTTACTGAAAGAGAGATCAGGCATTGGAATAGGTTGCCCAGGGAACTGGTTGAGGCACCATGCCTAGAGGTATTTAAAAGACGTATAGATGTGGAGCTTAGGGACATGGTTTAATGGTGGAATTGACAGTGTTAGGTTAGTGGTTGGGCTTGATGATCTTGACGGTCTCCTGCAACCTAAACAATTCCATAATTCTACGATTCTATGAAATTCAAAAAACAAGGCATATACAGGCTGGGTACCTCAAACTTGCTAGAAAGGAGCCTTTCAGAAAAGAGACTTTGAACTCCATATAGACAACAAGTTACGTGTGAGTCAGTTGTGTGCACTTGTGATGATGATGACTAGTCGTAGACTGGGTTGCACATGTAAGAGTATATCTAGAAAGCTGAGGGAAGGGGTTATTCTCTATTGGCATTTATGAAACCACAATTGCAGCCAAGTTTTAGGTCCCCAGGACAAGAAAGAGTTAATTCAGCAAAGAGCTATCAAGATTGTCAAGGGGATGGTGCACATATGCAGAAACTGAGAGCTGGGTTTGTACAGTCTAATGTAGAGAAGGCTTCGGGAATCTTACTGCTGTCTTCAGCTACCGAATGGGAGGTCAGAGAGAAGTCAGACCCAAACTCTTCCCAGTGATGCAAAGTGAAAAAGATAACAGGTAACAGGCATAGGTTGCTGCAAGGAAAACTCTGATTAAATATAAGAAAAACAAAAATCTTCACAATAGGAGTAGTCAAATACTGAAACAGGTTGCTGAAAGAGGATGTGGAATCCCCAGCCTTTGAGATATTTAAAACTCAGCTGCACAAAGCACTGAGCAACCTAATGTAACTTTGAAGTTAACATTGCTTTAAGAAGGAGGTGAAACCAAATTACCTGCAAAGATCGTTTCCAACCTAAATTATTCTCTCATTCTCTGTTTATATTAATGCTGATACATCACAAAAAGAAGAATTTTATTATGAATCCAAAAAGAGCATAAGAACAGTTATGACTATGTAGTTTAGTACTTGCATATTAGAGAGAGAAAATAGACTGCACTGTTTCAAGAACCCATTGAACAGTCCTTAGAGGAAGCTCTGTTATAAGTATTCTAAATCAGTATTCTGAATTAAACTCACTAAAACTCGGATTATAGTTAATCTGCCACTATCTTTCTGACTAAAAACTACAGAAACCTTTTCTTCACTGTTCCATTTCAGATAGATATGGATTTTTTTATCTTAGTTAAGATAATTAAGTAGCTTTTCTCTAATTTTGTCACATCTTATGCAATTTAACAACAAAAGTTCTCCAATTCTTAGTACTAGGAAACTACCACTGAAAATAGGACTCTGACCCCAAAATGCTCTGTTGTGAACAGAATGGTAACAGGCATATAAATCCAAAGCCTTCATATTCCACTTGCATGGGCTAAGGACTACAAGAAAGCACACTATTTTTTTGCTTTCCTAGCCAATTTTCTTTGAGTTTTATGTGGCCCAAATCACCTGAGGATGCTTACTGATGTGTAGACTGAGAAAGTCTCTCTAAGGCAGGTAGAACTTTTACATGACTTAAGGGAAACTGTGGAGAAA
Organism: Opisthocomus hoazin; assembly: GCF_030867145.1. Taxonomy (NCBI): domain Eukaryota; kingdom Metazoa; phylum Chordata; class Aves; order Opisthocomiformes; family Opisthocomidae; genus Opisthocomus; species Opisthocomus hoazin. The sequence continues at coordinate 58,227,119 of NC_134414.1, read as the reverse complement.
TGCAAGGGTTAAGCTAGCATTATGTCCTATTAATAGGAATTTAGATCTTACTGAACTTGAGTACTAATGGTGATTAAGACCTTTTTCAGCTACTTATAGCAGCCTAAATGCACGTATAGGTTCATAGGAAACTTGGGCTGCAGTCTACCTGTGTGCTGGACTCTTTTTGTCAGTAGAATTGTTCTTTGTGAGGTGAATTTATTCGTAAATATCTGTCTTTCTGTAACAAAAAAGGTTATTTAAAAGTAGCAATCCTCTGTTTAAAGACATTACAAAAAGTCTATATGTATGTCTTAACTGAATCTTTAAAATGACTGAATAATCCTCCCAAATGTCCCTTCCTACTATCCAGGATTATGAATAAACTTTTACACAAATTTACAATTTTAAAGGCTTGATTTTCAGCGGATATTAATTAGCGTATATCCACTGAAATATGTACATTGAAGCACCTCTGGCATTAGTACAGCTATATTGATTTAAGTCAACTAAGGAAATGTCCCATATTCCACAAAAAACTCTTCAATATATTTTGTCTAAAATACTATATTTCTTTCAGTATGTTTTATAGGAATACAAAGGTATTTCCCTACGGACATAAAAGTTGTTGACATTTCCTGGCTCAACAGATCTTTCATAAAGTAGCTATTTTCTAGAAGATTTTTTTAAACATAATTTCAAAACGTTCAGTGCAGTAGATTATCTTTGTGTCTATTTATACAATAGACAAAAAAGCCATAATTTGAAAACAAAATTATTTTATTTGATTGAAAGCAATTAGAAAAGTAATCTATTTACATTTACTTAGCTCTGTGAAGACTGCTTTTTTGTGAGCATGATTGGATTCTTTCTTATGCATTTCAAGAACAAATTCTCACTAGATATGTTGCTTTTAATGTTTCTGATACTCAAGATGCACTTTGGCTGTCAGTACCAGAAAGTCTAATTTTGTACACTTTCAGTTATACTGTACTATACTGCTACTGCTTTTCTTTTTTTTTTTTTTTAATTTTTAATGGAGTTTCATGCTTTATATGTAAAGATTTGACAGGCTGAACCTACTCCATGTCCATAAGATACGCTAACATCCTTTGCAATGACACTGTAAAATATATCGAGATGTATGTAAGTATTTTGGGAGATCTGTACTCACAGAAGAAGGGTACAATGACTTCTACAGCACGAGTCAAATGTATGTACTCTTTAGGGTGGAAAGTATGTCTCTTCTATAAACAGAAATGCAGAAGGGAAAAATGAGAAACACAACATACAGGAAGCTTGAGTCTTCTCTCAAGCCCATGCTTTAACTCACTTTTTGCCTACAGAAGAAGCCAAAAAGAAGGAAATATTTGCCTATAACACTGCTCACCTTTATTGAATTATATGAAGACTGAATGCATGAAATTTTTGAATAAAGTTGCATAATAAATAGTGTTCTGAAGGAAGTACTTACCTCTAACAGAAAACTCATTCAGCTCAGGTTAAAATACCCCTAAAAGTACTCCTAATACTTAAGAAACAGATATCCAGGCAGCAGCTCAACTTTTCAATAATATATTTGCTCAAATTTCCCTGCAGATGATCATTAGGAGGACCAGAACTGTACTTCTTATCATTTCAAGCAATTTCAGAAAACTCACATCTTGCTAAGAATTACATCAGTCAAAGTTAGATCCTAATGTTAATATCTTATTCACTAGAAATTCAGGTTGTATTTAATATTAATCATGGCTCATGTGGGCCGTATTTTTGATAACAGCATAGAGAAAGCAGCTTCACTTCAGTATTTACCTCATCTCAACTTTCTGCACTATAATTTCAACCACACCTTTTGAACAATCAATTTTTTCTTAGAACACTTTAAATGCACTTTGACAAACAAAAATGAAAATTATTATATAAAAACATATTTAGCTTTTTATAGAATGTATTCTGTGAAGGTCTTCATTTATTGTGAATAACAGACCTGGAAAAATACATTGCTTCTTACTTATAAGGTATTTGGAAGCTGTCAGAAAAGTTTGAGAAAAAAGACCCTAACAAAAAGAGAACAAAAAATATGTGTATTTATTTCAAGACATTTTTGAAAGAGCTTGCAAAACTACAGTAGCCCCTAAATAAGTTAGGAGCAGTGTGGGGAACAAATATATTCTAAGGAGCAGTGAGCAAAACAAGTGCAAAGAAATAATTCCCGAAGTCTTTCATATTCACACAATCTTTCATATACATTTTATATATAATCTAAGTCATATCTCATTTTAATAAATTAATGGTGAGTTAGGACAAATATTTAATAATTTCAGCTTTTAGTTTTATGATTATGTGTCTTGGTTCTGGCTCTGATGGAGTTAACTTTCCCCATAGCAGCACTCGTAGTGCCGTGATTTATATTTGTAGACAGAATAGTGTTGATAACACACCAATATTTTGGCTACTGCTAAGCAGTGCTTGTACAGCATCAATGCTGTCTCTCCAACCCTGCTCCTTCTTCCAGAGGGAGGGGACACAGCTGAGACAACTGACCCAAGCTGACAAAAGGCATATTCCATACCATAAGATATCGTGCTCTGCAATAAAAGATAAGACAAAGAAGGAGATGAGGGGACATTCATTATTAAGGTGTTTGTCTTACAAAGCAGCTGATACACATACTGAGGCCCTACTTCTCAGGAAGTGGCTGGACGTCACCTGCTGATAGGAAGTAGATAATAAATCTTTTTGCTTTTCTTTCCTTCCGTGTGTGTCCTTTTTTTTTATTATTTATTAGATCGCTTTTATCTCTATCCATGAGCTTTTCGTCTTATTTTCTTTCCCTGTCCTGCCGAAGAGAGGGAATGAGAGAGCGGCATGGGGGCCAGCCAAGGTCAACCCACCCCATAAGGCTTTCAGCTTACAAGTATTTGTGGAGATTAATCTTTTCATGCATATTATTTCACATTTGGGTTTTCTTCTGGACTTTAAAAGCAGGGAAAAGAAGAGGACGACCTAAACACCAATCATTCTGTTGCATGTAAGGGCAAAATGAGGCAGAAAAAAAATTAGTGCGATGTTTCACTCTACAGAACACAGAAGGGATGCCAAAGCTTCTGCTTTCAATTCTGGAAGGATGATCAAGTTTTTGTAGGCCTGAAATGATATCTCCCTTGCTATAGTCTAATTTCTCTTCTTCACCTATTAAAATCTGTGAAAACCTCACAAAGTAAAAGAAATACCTACAGCAGTAGTTTAGAATTCCTTCTTCTGTGTCCAAAATTGTTTTCTGAACTTATGTTAATAAATGCTGAATGGAAACACTGAGCTGGTGGTTTTCTGTAAAAGATCCTGTAGATCTACTAAAGTTTCTCTGTGGCACTGCCCACCTGCATGCCGAAGTGAATCCATGGAAGTGGATCAAGGTTAGCATTAGTACTGACATGTTACATGACTGTTGGTCAGAATTAATTTGTATAAAAAGAAACAGTTCTGCAAACATATATCAGCGGACATATTGTGTTAATGACTAAGGTATTTTGTAGATACAGTAACTGTAGAGCTTACCATAATGTCTTACTGATAGTATTTATGTGGAGAATAAGAACAAATGTAAATAAAAATTTAAAAATAGCACTTTCCAATTCAACCTTTAATTGTATTGAATAATGAATAGAAAATTACATATTTAAAATATTCTAAGAACTCCTCTTCACACATCCCAATGAATCAAATCCAAAATAAGCCTCTCACTTTCAGTGCACATGAAAATGATAAAATATAGCAGCTCAAAGTCAAACAGCAGTAGCTGAAGATCACAAAGCTAAAATCCAAAATGTTTCAAGTTACTTCCGTATGGATCCACTCATTATTTCAAAGATTGGAGGCCAGACCCAAATCAGGACTTAGCTACTCAAATGCACAGCCTTTTCAAGGTATAGGATTACACAGTAATAAAAGTAAATAATAATAATTTTTTAAAAAGCCCTGGAAAAGCTAAAGTTAAAGCAGCAAATTTTGCATGCAGTTATGATTCTTTCAGGCATTAACAGTATACTTTAAAAAGAAGCTTTAAAATCCAGAGGTTTGGACATATGAAGATTTTAAAAGCCAAAGTCAAGTTCTGATCCTGAATACTCCTGCCTATTGAATATAGTCATGGGGGTAACTAATGGCTGCCAGCAGCCTAATTTTTTGTTTCCAATTAGCTCAACATCTACTATTATATCTCATCATATAGCCAAAATTGCACAGGAAGGGACAGGATGAGCATTTTGGAATTTTAATCCTGTTTAAATCCAACAAGCATGCAAAATAAAGTCTTCGGCCTTTTGAAAAAATGCATCTACCAAACAAATACACAAACAAACTCACGTCTAGATCTGAACTATGTGTTCCCATTATCACAGTATTTTAAAACACTGACATAGGATGACAGAATTATAGCCTCTTTTATTCATTTGACTTTTCATGAAGCATTCATCTAGACCATAGGTATCTGGTGTTCAGTTCCTGTCATAGCCTGAGGAGATTCCCTGCTCTGTCTGCCAAAAGAGTGCCGTAATAACCAGACTATACGTTTATCTAAGTAAAAGTATTCCTCATCCATTCTGACAAAGCTGTTAAATGTGTACAAAGATGCAAAAAAATAAAAAGATTAATATTTGTCAGGCTGTTTTTTGAACAGAACTGAGGATAATTCTTTAGCCTAATACTTTCAGTATTTATTTGGGAAAAGAAAAGCTTGATTTCTACTCCTTGATTCCAGGACTATTTCTGTAGTTTATATAAAAGCTTCTTCCTGCAATACACAGAGGCTACAAAGATCTGAGGCTTCTATGTTGAACTGAGGAGAACATTCTAAATAATTTAAAAATCTAAGTCCGAGTCTTAAAGATATTTTCAGACATACTACTGCCTTCAGAAATGCATAGTTTATAAGGTAGTACAGATTAGTGATAAAATTGACACAGGTGGGACTATTTGTTGTTTTTTTTTTTTCAGTTTCATGGCAGTTTATATTATTTCAGAAGAGCCGTGGAGATGTCTGGCCGTGGAGTAAAGATTGTCCCTTGGGAAAAGGTGGAGAACAGGTAGGCCCTACCAGCCCTTTTCTATTTTACTAGGGGAGACTTCAGCTTCAGTCAAACCCTGCAGCACAAAGGTGAAGTGGATTATTTACACCTTCCCATTGTATCTGACAGAATGGAAGTTTTTGCTGTCAAGGAAATTCAAGCACGATTCATGGACAGCCTCTGTTTTGGGTAGGTAGACTATCTAAACTGGCATGTTTTCAAGTGCTTAATTCAAACTGCTTTATAGTTTAATAAACCCTGTATTAACAAGTGAGCATACTTGCCTCTTCGTTGCCACTATGTCTGAATCTTCATTGAAAGAGAGAAACACCTGCTTATTTGGGTGTACAGGATGCTGAGTAATACAGATACCAAATTCTGTGTCTGTACTGCCATAGTGAAGCTCAAGGGATTGCTTTTCTCTGAACATGCTAGTGCTTCCCTTTGTTTTGGATTCAGCCCATCAAATCCCTCCAGTTTTTCATGTTTTTCCTCATGGCTTGTTCATTTTTCAGGCTTTTTAACATGTGTTATCTGATTCTGAGCTATTTTCAGTTTCTCTGCTTCTAGGACTGCAGGCTTGCACATAGGTTGTATGAATGCGAAACAAAATCTCCTCCCTGTTCTCCATCTTCTCAGGTTTAGCTTCACTGGACAGTTCATTTAGTGACATCTGGCCTTACATACAGGCATGTGCATCAGTGTGTTTTGGGGTCAGCTTCAGTGAAGCCTTTTTGGAGTACACTGCAGCTCTTAACCAAAGCATGTGCAAATCATCCTTTTCTGTTGAAAGCAAGGGGGTGTGTGACAGAGAGGCTTGATGGCGACCTGGCAGCCCACCAAGGTCAGCCCACCACCCTGTGATTGCAGTTACACCCCGAGAGACAATTGTTACTTTACACAGCCAAAAAGTATCAAAACATCACCCCCCCCCACACACACACCCCCAGCCCCATGCATATTAAAAGGCAATAAAGGCTAATTTGCTTGTGTTATAATCATATTAAAAGGGATTATACTGTAACTTCCACAGACGTGTTGCTGTCTGCTCACTGCCTTCTCAACAAAGGGAGGGGAAGTGTGTTCAACCTCTGAATTCTTAAAAAAGAGGGGAAAAACATGAAAAAAATATTGCGGTGGGAGAAAATGAGCCATCAGACTGAGTAAATGGCTGACTAACAGCATGATAATTTTTTTCAGTCTTAACCTTTGTTTTCCCTCCACACACACCATGTCTGTTTATAAGCTGACTTGTTATGTCATATTTGATTTAGACTGTATACGGCAGGGATCCTCTTTGTGCTTTATCTGAGTGGTATATGACATGTTTGCATGTGAAAAAGATATATGACAGAAAGAGAAGAAGAATTTAACTGGGTAAGCAGAAGCATAAGTTAAACACTCTTTGTTCTACATCTTTGTAGAAGCTGGGCTCAGGTGCTTCACCAAGCTGAAGGACACTTGCCTTTTGAAGGCAGGTATTTGTATGCAGTCCATGAAGATTTTATGACAGCTGCTTTGTGTGTTTTTGGCAACACATATAAAATACACTTTTCTACCCTACCAAAATTAACATAATGAAATCACATATTTAGAAGCTTAAATTTTATTTTTCATTTCCCTCTACTTTTTGCAAATTCAGAAGCACTAAGATTTAAGTGGACTGGTAATAATATAAAGCAAAATAATATAAATAAAATAGAACTAGTGCCACTTCTAGACAAATTTATTTTTCGGTTGCCATGATTTGCACAATGAACTCTATCTGCAGGGGAAAAAAAAAGTGAAAGAGAGAGAAAGCTGGAAAGCTACGATATAGAAATCCATCTCTAGGCAAAAAGGGAAATGCTTTATTTCCAAATACATACAGCCCCCTATGCTCCCCCCTTACTCTGTGCAAATTTTGGATAATGTGCAAAATATTTACTTTTTACTTGCAAGTTTCACCTACTTTTGAATAGCTAAAACTGACTTAATGTTTATCAAATGTCTTTTTATTAAAAAAGAAGAATTTATAAAGAGGTTATTTTTTTTCCAAGGACACCTAGCTGGAAGGCAAAAAAATAATTTTCTTTTTTTTGATGTGTTGCAGAGACAGGAAAAAACTAGCAAACTTTTATGTGTTTGCACTATTTTTATTAGTATTTGAAACTCATACCTGTCAGATAAATTAGCTATTAGGTGTTTTGATTATAAATAAGTAACAAAGAGCTTAGGTTTATGACTGGGTTTTCAGGCAGCATATATCAGTCCTAGCACCATGAAGATTAAGAACCACCTTAGTGCTTTATAGGTCTTCAGGGTAGCACAACTCTCTTGCTCCAGTTTGACTTTATCACTAATGAATGTATAACTATGTCCTGTTGACATACATCTGGTAACACCTTTCTCACAGTTCATGCTGTTGTGCTAGTCAAAATAAGTGGCTGAAAATTAAGAAAAAAATTTAGTTTTGAAATAATTTATTTTCTATTCAGCACTTTGACATTTTATGTTTCAGATATTTTCTTTCTTTTTCTTACCCTATTTGCCACTGAACTGTTCAGCATTTTATACACTTTTCTTTCTAATTCACCTCTTCCACCTGACCTTGAAAGACACTAAAACTTTCTGAGAGGAGGAAGTAAAAAGTTTCAGATAGCTGTATCTTTTATTTACTGATCTTTAATTTAATATTATTTTTTCCAGACAAGAAAGCCAGACTGCAGGATGGATAGAAGGGATACATACAGCCTCCATGTCATTGAATCTACTGCATTTTAAAAAAAAAAAACAAGGAGGAAAAGAATTTAGAGCCTTCGGCAACATCAGGAACATAAAAAGGTTGGAAGTGCTGAAACATTCATTTTCAATTTAAGAAAGCATTTTTTCTAAATATTTTATTTTTTGGTACTGCATTTTCCTGCCAGTATAGAAAAGATTTATGATGGAAAGTCAGGAAGAAATAAATTCCCATGATTCAAAGCTTCTGGTGTCTAACATAGAAAGCGTTTTCTCACTATAGATGGAATATCTAGATTAAAATGAACCTGAGTATTTAACATCCCACAGAAGAATATAAGTGTTTTAATTTCTATTCTTTTGAAAGATTATGTGTCAAGAACTAAAGAAAGTCTCTATCAAATGTGTCTAATAAAAGGATGTCTTCAGCTGCCCTTTTAAAGATGGGCTAGAAGTACTCATCTTCAGGAAAAAAGATACATGTAAACTCCAAATCTCAAGGAAGCAGCTATCAGGAGGCATAGATAAGACACCTACACTTTAGAAAAAAGTGAGATTTGAGTAACTCTAATGTTGTCAGAAGTTCTGACTATCTTGTTTTAGTAGCCTGGAGGATATTTGGGTCTAGACCTCATAAGCAGAATCACAGGGGATGAATGACACTGCTGTGCTGCTTATGTTTCAGTTTTGGCTGGAGCTGCAGCCAAACGACAAGAGCCATTAGCATCTGCACTGCTGGAGATCACAGTAGCTGTGGGGACCAGGGCAGATCTACTGCATGTCGAAGTGCTCTTCTAAGTAAAGCAGGGGGGCTTCCTCAAGATTATATAGTGCATGAACTGCGGTAAAAGTGGATGGACAACCCATGGACGCTGAAATGTGCCACAGTAGCACACTGTCTCAGACTTGGGAGGTGTAACACCCAGATTTTGGGCAGGGACTGGAGATCTGGGCACACAAAGGAACCTATTCTTCTGATAGCCACCATTGTGCAGGCTCTCCCTCCACACTCAGGGCAAAGCGATCATTCCATGCCACTGACAAAGGGATTTAAAGGTGAAGTCTTGGGATCAGGAGTTCCTGTCGTCCATCACTATGACTGTTTAGTAAGCTACAAATTCACACTTACAGAGAGAAACTTGTTTATTTACACATGTCCTTAATCTGTGCTTCTTGTATAGTCCGTAGTAACTACGGATCTCTTATAAGTACATTAACAAACAGATCTGCCTCTGTAATGCGATGTTTAACAGAACTTTACATGTGGGGTTTGTTTAGAACATGATAGCTTCAGGAATTTTATGTTTTATCTAACCTTTTTATTTTGGTGAGAAAAAATACATTTGTATCCAAGAGGCCTCTATGGGAGCAGTGATGGCTGGGTAGCTGGCACTGAGGTGGAGGGTGCTACAGGGGAGGGGGAAGTTGTTGACAGCAAAACCTTGGCATGCAAGTAATTGGTAAATGGTTATTTCACCATTCTACTAATACTGTTGATGTTAACAAGAGCAGACGTGTCTATGGTATAGCTGAACTACTGACATTTGTCATCACTTGTCAGCTCTCACATCTCTTTCTGACTCGAGTTGTATTTCCCTTGAATGTCAGGTTTTTGAGATGAGCCCATTTATGTTACTTATAAGGCAAATGTGGGTACAGTGAAGTGGATTTCCCTGAGTGATTATGACTGTCAGCAGTGGCAGTATTTATGATCCTGACTCATTAACAAGACACAGAAGACATGAGGAATCTGCCTATAATTTCTGCATGACTGACAGCTACTGTCAACCACTGAATGCCTATAGGAAAGGTGGGTATGGTGGCTTTCAAGGGTCCCAGCAGGAGTGGCAATGTGCTGGCAGGAAAAAAGCAAAGAAGTTGGTGTTTCCTTGATGCATACTTGCAGAACTATTAGCCTCGAGCAACACAATGTGATTGGCTTATGCATGATTGTATTTTGAGTGTTAGTTTGATTTCCACACACAGCCTTTCAAGGACAGAATGAAAACAGCTATTTATAAATATAGGCTGAATTTCTCTCTGTTCTGTTATCTGAGAGCAGAGGATCTGTAATGACAGAAGTGTTGGAGTTTCAGGTATGAAATTTCAGTGTATCTATAATTTAAATGATGGCAAAAGCAGCCTGACTAGGTGAGTATCTCAAAGATGTAATGAGCCAAAATATTTAGGGATTATGAACCTCTGTCGTAGTACTAATCCATTCAGCACTGTTTATCAAACAACAGAAAATATTATCCCTTCTGTAGTTACTGTTTGCCCATCCAAGGCTGATCTTAGAGCAATCTCACAGATATCTGTCAATAGATGATGTAGATAGATATAGACATAGATGTAGATGTAGATGTAGATGTAGATGTAGATGTAGATGCACTGATAGAGAGACACATATGTATGAAAAAAAGCCAGAAAGTGGTATCAAAGAGGTGAGAATACTTGAGGGGATAAAAAGCCTTTTGTCTCCAGATTCCTTTTGGCAGCTCATTAATTAGATAAGAATTCCAGGAATGGAGGCTAGTTAATTAGAATTGTGCCTATTTTTAGTTTTAAATTAAGAATTTCTCAAATATTTGAGGTACAAATATGGACACATAGTCATAGTTTATGTTTTAAAAAATGAGACCCACGGAGAAAGACATTGTTCTTCAACACATTTTCTGAAGGAGGACATTACATTTTTTTCTAGTGTATAATTGAAGTGTATAACAAGAAAAATTATTTCTGGAGGCACTGATACAGAAACCTAAGGTTATGACAACAACAACAGTTGTTAGTGAGTGAGACTATAAGAGCAGATATTGTTCTTAAAGCCAAGCTGTAGGAGAATTGTGATTCTACACTTCACACAGCAAAAATAACACTGACTGGATCAGCAGAATATTAATATATGGTCATTCACCCTCAACATCAAGATCTTTGATTTGCAGTGAAGGAGTTACTATCAAAAGCTATAGTAGTATCAACGTAAATTCTTTAGACTCTGCTTTCTATAATTTAATAATGCATGGTCCTGGGTTAGAGCAAAAATTATATAGGATGCTGTGGGGTCAGTTGATTCAGAATTGATTACAAAGGGAGTCACAATTTTAGAGTTATGAAGGAAGGGTAAATTTACCAAGGTAAAAAACAATATGAATGCTTATGTTCTGAGATCAAAGTAATCTAGTTTTTGTTTATCCAAAACCTCTTGCAATAATAATTCCATTAGAAAATTTTGGCATTTTAATAGATCATGATAATTTAAATTACAATTAAAGTTTTTATTGGCAATATTTTGATTCACAGTTTAATATCCATATTTTCATGAAATGAAGTCATCTTGAAGAGGAATAGTTTCATGTGCATGGTGAGAAACAGTGAATATAATCTGATTCATTTTAAACAAAACCTGAAAAATTAAGCTAATTTTTAAGCTAATATAACCCTATTGTAGTTCTGATCAATTTAAATTAAACTTTCTGAATTACTTTGTCCGTATACATTATTTTCTGTGTCCACCTAAATTACTTTCTGCTTAATATCATGTAATGCAAATTTCTATTGAACTGGGATTCAGCTAGCACAATGATAACAGGGCTTCATTTGAGTTAATGAAGATATATTTATTTATGGGTATATTTGTAGGTCCCCAGTGGGATGGCTAGGAAGCAGGCTGAAACACAGCATGCTCTGTGACCTTCATTCCATCTGTTCACATGGGGGCCTTATGATACCCATAACTCAGAGCCTACATATTGCACCCAAGAAGCCTAAAAAAACCTTGTCCATCCTCCATCAGTTACATGATACTTCTTCAGGGCATGCAAAATACATGTTGGTGGCTTAAAGATAAGCAGGCAATCTGTGACCATTCCCCGCTCATCCACAGCACTTGTAAATCTGTTCTTGGTTTTCTAAAACAGAGAATAACTGTTAATTATATTTTTCAGGTGTTTTCTAAAACACCAACGCTCGAACAGAGTACTGTATCCAGTTCTGGTCCCACAGTACAAAAAAAACACGGGCTTGTTAAAACAGGTCCAGAGGAGGGCCACAAAAATGGTCAGAAGGCTGGAACACCTCTCCTGTGAAGAAATGCTGAGAGAGTTGGAGTTATTCAGCCTGGACAGCGGAAAGCTCCAGCAAGACCTTGCGGCCTTTCAGTACTTAAAGGGGGCTTGTAAGAAAGATGAGGACAGACTTCTTAGCAGAGCCTGTTGCAATAGAACAAAGGGCAATGGTTTAAAACTGTAGAGGGTGGATTTAGACTGAACATAAGGAATAAATTCTTTGTGAGGAGGGTGGTAAGACACTGGAACAACTTGCCCCGAGAAGATATTGATGTCCTGTTATTGGAAGTGTTCAAAGTCAGGTTGTATGGGGCCTTCAGCAACCTGGTCTAGTGGAAGGTATCCCTGCCCATGGTAGGGCGGGTTGGAACTAGTAGATGATATTTAAGGTCCCTTCCAACCCAAACCATGCTATGATTCTATGATAAATCCACACACAATAATTTGGAGAGTAAGTACATCTGACACAGACAGGGCTGAAAGATACACCTGTACTTAAAATGTAGAGTAGAAGTAATTTAAATGAATTCTACCATGAACTTTAAGCCAGAGATAATCCATGATCTCACTTGAAAAGAAAATACAATCTAGTTTATATTTATTATAATCTGTTTGGTTTCTCTTTCTCAGAGGTGATATTTACATTTTTGAATCTCCTTAGTGTTACCTAAATGTGTTATCAGTCCAGCATACAGCTGTGTTTCTATACTGTATGAAGAAAACAACATTGCTTTTATTTGAGTTTGCACTATATGAATTTGTACAAGGAAATCTGATGCAAGTTATGGAGGCAAACAGATGACACTTGTACATGTATATTAAGACCAACTAATGCATATGAAAAGAGATATTCTGTAGGAGGAATATACAAATATAAACATACAATTTAGTTAAAAATATAAGACCTAAGAATGCTTTCTTTACAACAGCAATATGGCACTATTTGCATTAACGTTTTGAAACTGTTTTTACTGGATGCTACTCTTAAATCTTTCCCACTATTAAAGAAAATGAAAATTATAATTAGAGCTCTAACAAGCTCGTCAAGCTTTTAATTCACAATATGTGCATTTAGTGCAACATGCCTGTCTCTGTTGAAATCAATTAAGTAAATTAAAAGTCCCATTTACAAATGTCATTTTTTTTTTTTTCCATATTTTAACACTGTTACTAATTGCTTAAAAGCTCTTTTGGTGAAAGTACCCAAACCAGATTATAGGTCTATCAGTCTTCTCATGCTGTCATGTACCTTACTTCTTCTGGTTTATTTGCTGGGAAAGGGAATGTTGAGACAATTGTTCTAGCCATATCTATACCTTTGCAGATGACTAAGTTTATGTGTTTCTAACTCAAAGATAAGAAAATCTTTCATATTTTGATTTAAATTTTTGAAGAAGGAATACAAAACTGAATCCATGTTTGCATTACACATTTGAGACTCCTGCCACACCTAAATTTACCTTAGAAATAAGTCAACAGCAGACTAAAAATGTTAAATACACTAAATATTGGCAGTTTATATCTGGCCTACCTCACATTAGATCCAACAGGGGAAATAAATCTCTGGGTAAAACAATATTAGCCGTCAGTCAATAGACAGTAGATTAAAGTCCCCACTTCAAATATTCCAGAGGAAAATGAGTCATTCTGATTTTTTTTTCTTTACAATATATGCAAATTATGACAAAATGAAAGACATACAAATTCTTACTTTTAAGTTCAGGGCATGTTCTGGTTTGGCTGCGGCTGGCAACAAAAGCACCATGCGGCCACTCTTCCCCCCACCGGGGTGCGGAGGAGAATGGAAAGAAACAGGCAGAAACTGGTGGGTCGGGATAAGGGCAGTTTAACAGAACAGCAAGCAAAGGGAACAGTAACAACAACGATACAGATGAGGAGAAAACACAACACAAACCGCACAACCCACAGAGCTGCTCTCCCGAACCGCCGCCTGCGCTCCTAAGCCGCGAGTGAGTTTCCGCCACCCAACTCCCCCCCACCAGAACCCAGCATGACAGCACATGGTATGGAATACCCTGCTTTGTTTGGCCAGGTGGGGTCAGCCCGCCCGGCTGTGTCCCTTCCTGGATTCCGGTGAAAATTAACCCTGTCCTGGCCAAACCCAGGACAGGGCACAAAAAAGAAGAAATAACAGCAACAAAAGATATGTCAAATACTAACACAGCTATTATTTTCCTTTTGACATTTTCCTTTGACAGTTGGTCTTGATGATCCTAGAGGTCTTTTCCAACCTTAATGATTCTATGATTTTAAGGGTATAATTCTTCGTTTATTACCTGCCTTTCCTTTAGCTCTAATCATACACCTTTTTTTATTTCAGTTGAATTTTTAAAAATATATTATGATGCTTACATTCCTTCATCTTTTTACCTGAATCAAGTTTCCAGTTCTCCATCTCTTTTCAGGAGAAAATAGCACCATGGTATACAGTGGAGGAACAGGTCAAATCATGAACAGCAGGGGATCAAGGCAATCCAAAAGCAACTGAGCATCTGAGGTCCAACATACAGTTAATTTTTGTGTAAAGAGTGAGTTTCTTGTAATTTTTTAGCAGGTATACAGGCAAAAAATCATTGAACTTTCTGTGTTCCCTTAACAGGAAGTTTTTCCCTAATTACATATCAGAAATAAGAGGTCTTTTGAATGAGTAATTAATGTAATCACTTATTTTGATGGTGTTTGGTTTCCGTGTAACTGAATGCATTTAGTTACTGGGTAAGAATGTGAGCCTAAATACATGAAGTTTATAACAAGCAATGACAAAGCAGAAATTGCTTGCAATTTCATGCATCTATCCACAGGCATCAGCTTGCTAATGGATGATATCCTAATGCTTCAATGCATATACCCAGATAGCATGCCTCTATACAGTTTTATACAGTTTACAACTCTGTGTTGAACTGTATAAACATCCATGTGCTAGACTCAAGTAAAAGTAAAAAGCCAGTAAAACGTATTCTGTGTTTTAGGAAGACATTTGGTGAGTTAGATTAGAAGACCCAACAATACTGAGCAGTGGTGTACATATCAGTGTAGCTACGTATTGTAACCGTTAAAATATTTTTTTTTTGGTTGGATCATCTCCATATCTTTTTCCCCATATACTGATATGAATTGTTAATTATGCTCTATGAAAATACAGATTAACACAAAATAAGAGTAATTTTAAACTGAATGTTGAGTTGTCTATAGACACTGAAAGTTAAACACTGTAGAATAATGTAAATAATAGCATATAACGAAGTTGTGTTGAAAAGTCATGGAAAAATTAACATCTCAATACATTGCTAAAGGTAATTAAATTTAGACACAGACATATAAAAGATGCAATTGTATTCTTATTTGTTATTATTCATTAGTGGGTTTTTTTCTGCTGAATTTTAATTCAATACCATGAGGATAGTGACTTATCCATATATTCAGTTACATACATGGTACAAAAAGTATACACCTATCATTCACTGGTAAATTGGAATAAACTCTGGCAGCATTCAGAAAAGGCACACGTTTAATTTTTATAAAAGAAAGAGATATTTTTCCTGTGAAATTGGTAAGACACTTTGAAACATTCTGATTTATATGATCAATTTTATGGTTGCTGACCTGCACAAATCTCTGAAAGCAGTGTTAAAATATATTAGATTTTTTGACTCAAATGTTGTTTTATATGAATACATGAAACAATTTATGACAAGTAAGTCACTATTAAATGGTGTACTGCTGAATTCTTATTCAAGAACTATAATTTTTAAATTTATTATTTATTTTCCTGTATGAAAAAGTAATATATATTAATGCAATAATTATGATTGCTCAGTTCTTTGAGAACATAATATTTTGTATGATACAAAGCATCATAATATGTTTCTATTACTGCATTACACTGATTTGCCCACATAGAAAAAAGTCTATATTTAAAAAAAATTGTATATGAAATATTTAACATGGATTCTCAGTGAAATATGTATATGCATTTACTTTTACCGTCATGAAGAAAATTCTTTATCAATGCAATGTTATACAAGAAAAGCCTATTATTTCATATAGGCCTAAGTTTCAACTTAAATATCCAGTTTCTCATCATAGTGAATTAACCTTTTGTCTTGCTATGTTTGACAATAAACCGTCACTAAATGTTGAAATAGCCTACAGTGATTTTCCTCTGGAAAATATTCCCATCCCACATTTGTCCTGGGTTTGGCCAGGACAGGGTTAATTTTCACCAGAAGCCAGGAGGGGACACAGCCAGGTGGGCTGACCCAAACTGGCCAAACACAACAGGGTATTCGATACCATGTGCCGTTTTGCTGGGTTATGGGTGGGGTGAGCTGGGCGGGGGGAAGACTGGAGCGTGTGGGGCACCAGGCAGTGAGAGTCACTCTGTATGTTTTGCTCTTTGTTTTGTATATTCTCCATATCAGTATTGTTGTTGCTACTGTTTGCTTCATTTGTTGTTCTGTTAAACTGCCCTTATCCCGACCCGCAAGTTTTACCTTTTTCTTTCCATTCTCCTCCACACCTCAGTGGGGGGAGGGGCGGCAGAGCGACCGTGTGGCCTTTTGTTGCTGACCGTGGCCAAACTGCAACAACGTTCTATTGTCAAAGCAGTTTAAGCCACTGTTTCTTAAAATAGTCATTTTCTTTTGGTACACATATATTTGCATGATGAAAGCAACCATACCTTTTGTGTCTCATCAAGAATGGCTACTACCCTTATCAGGACTTCTTAAAACAATTGACAAACCTCACAAGTACACAAATAATATTCTCTAGAAATCTCTAAGATAAATTAAAAGAAACGAGTTGTGTAATCAGAGCACCTTGAACTGTGGAGGATGACTGATAGGGTTTTCTGTTGTTTTATAGATCTATTTCCCTGAAAGAGCAACATTAGTGAGTCAAATGCTATTGAAACCAGATTAGTCATGTCAGCAACAAAATATTATTGCAGAGGGTTGGAAAAAATGGTTTCAGAAGTTTAAATTTCTAATATATTTTATTGTTTGGACAAATAAGAAATTCCAACTTTTTGAATATTTTACACCTTTTCCTGAAATAATTTGCTTCTAGAAGAAAAATGCAGTATATCAGAAAAGATGTAATACATATGTTCTATGCTTTTGAATTTCTTCTTTGGTATGTGTCCTGGGTTTGGCCAGGACAGGGTTAATTTTCACCGGAATCCAGGAAGGGACACAGCCGGGCGAGCTGACCCCACCTGGCCAAACAGAGCAGGGTATTCCATACCATGTGCTGTCATGCTGGGTTCCGGTGGGGGGGAGTTGGGCGGCGGAAACTCACTCGCGGCTTAGGAGCGCGGGCGGCGGTTCGGGAGAGCAGCTCTGTGGGTTGTGCGGTTTGTGTTGTGTATTCTCCTTATCTGTATCCTTATTGTTATTGTTCCCTTTGCTTGCTGTTCTGTTAAACTGCCCTTATCCCGACCCATCAGTTTCTGCCTGTTTCCTTCCATTCTCCTCCGCACCCCGGTGGGGGGAAGAGTGGCCGCATGGTGCTTTTGTTGCCAGCCGCAGCCAAACCATAACAATATGCCACCTGCATTTCATCTCTAATAATGTACTGTACTTATGAGAGACCTATGAGGTATTCTGCTATTTCAGCTTTAAGGGAGAAGTTGTCTTGAAATTATCAAAGTAAGTGTTAAATTGCTAAAGAATCAGGAAGATGAAAATATAAAGTTCTTAATTTTCATTTCTGTGAGACATCACAGTACCATTTTCAAAAAGACTTTTTTAATGAGCCTGTTTTATTCTGACCTAATGTGACAGGCATGTGAAAAACTCTTAAGTGTAGGATTTAGTCTATAATATATAGATTTACACATTGTGTAGTGAATAGGTGCTCTGGGAAATGTAAATAGGTAGTAACTGTAGTGAGTATGACATATACAGTTTAGCATATTAGCAAGCATGGATTAACTATGTGGGCACAGTAATAGGGTGCTTGTAACACTGCCTGATTATTAGGGTTTGTCTTCTTGTTTTCAGACCTTGCTTAAATTTAGTCATGCTTTTGACAGAATTGAGCTAAGGTTTGTATGATAGTCAGATAGCACTGAATTTTGGGAAAATTTTGGATTATGTGATCACCTGATTCTTAGAAAATGACTAGAAATCAAATGTTTTTAAACTTAAATAAACCATTGGCTTTTTCAGAAAGGATACCTCTTCCTCATATTATTGTGCAAATCTGTCTACATTTTGCTGATAGATAAAATCCGTGAATAAGTATTTTGCTTGTGCACAATCAAATATATCTAGTAAAGTCTCCAGCCAATCTAGCTTTATCTGTGCATGGTCATACCTACAAGTGCTTCTAATACTTCACATACTGCTGCACCCATAGAACGGATGGGCTCTCTTACAGCTGGTCAAAGCTGCTGAACTGTATATACATTCTCATAAGAGAACAAATGACCATTTGTTTTAGCCCATCTATCACTAAGAAGAATTGTATTTGTATTCTGTTTGCTCTGTGCATTAATTTTCTTAACCTCATAATTTGTGAGGAACGTTTTTCATCAGATTGTTGGAAGTCATAGTGCACAGTGGATTATGCCCATACATCCAATAACTGATTTTCCCATTCACTTCCAGATTCCAGTCCTTTGATCAGACACATCTCATAAACTTTAATTCCTTCCAGGGAGTTTTCTAAGGAGCTACTTCTAAAACAAAACTCTGTGCTTCTAAGGACAGGTAGTTCTAATGATCATCTTTATCAGTAATACAGGCAAGGCAAAAGTTTTCTTTCCAATCTCCTTCATATCCCTCCAACCTTGTCTCAGAAAACCTTTCACCTCAAACTCCTGTGCACGATTTTGTGCAGAGTTTAAGGGACTACAATGGGTACTACAAATAGCAGAATAACACCACTCTGCTTAGCCGTAAAAAAAAAAAAAATAAAGTTCTTATATCATTTTATCTACCCTAGGCTGAAAACACATGCCTATACATAATTGTGCCTTCTAGCTAGAAGAGGCCTAAGGCCATACATAATTTCTTAGAATCACAGTATGGTTGAAGTCAGAAGGGGCTTCTGGAGATCATCTAGCCCACCCCTTCTTCTCAAAGCAGGCTCAGATAGAGCAGGTTGCTCAGGAAAATGTTCAGTTCATTTTTTTCTGGTGGATGCCCCATCCCTGGTAACATTCAAGGACAGGTTGGATGGGGCTTTGAACAACTTGATATAGTGGTAGATCTCCCTGCTCTTCAAAGGGGGGTGGACTAGATGGCCTTTAAAGGTCTCTTCCAGCCCAAAGTATTCTATGATTTTAGTGTCTCTAAGGTTGGAGATTCCACAGCCTCTCTCAGCTACCTGTTCCTGTGCTTGATCACTGCGGGTTCACCACATCTGACAGCTGAGCACCTACAAAGCTGCTTCTGTGTTTTATCCTTTCTTAAACATGCGTTCTCCAGGGTGCCACCATTTTGGCTGAGGGGCTCAGCTGTACCTGCAGTAGGTCCATTGGAGTCAGCAGGAACCAATTGTGTCTGGCACAGGGCAGCCCGTGGTCTCTCTTCACAGATGCCACCCATGAAGCACACCCTGCTCCCATAATCTTGAAACCTACAGTCAATACAACCACCCTCATAATAAAAAGTGTTCTCTTATGCATAAGAAGAATTCCCTGTGTACCTACTTTGTGCATAGCCTGTCATCATGCCACTGGGCTCCACTAAGAAGAGTCTGACTTTCTTTTGTTTATTCCCTCACCATGAGATATTTGTACACACTCACAAGATCCCCTCACCCCTCAGGCCTTCACTGTTCCAAGCTGAATAGTCACAGATGTCTCAGCCTCTCCTCATATGACAGATGCTCCAGCCCCTTCATCTTCTTGGTGGCCCTTCGCTAGACTCTGTCTAGTATGTATGTGCCTCTCTTGTACTGGGGAATCTAGAACTAGACCCAGCACTACAGAGGTGGCTTCACCAGTTGCTTAGCAGAGAGCAAGGATCACCTCCCATGACCTGCTGGTGACACTCTTCCTAATGTAGCACAGGAGAGTGTTGGTTTTCTTTGCTGAAATGATGCATTGCTGCTTTGTGTTTAGCTTGTGTTCCACAAGGACTCCCAGGTCCTGTTCTGCAAAGCTGCTTTCATATCCGAGTTACCCTAGAACTCATTGCATATACCATCAGATACTGACATTTTTTTACTGTTTTTTTTCACTGATTTCATTTAAAATCTCTTTACACAGGCATAGTAGCTACTCTGACCTATCTATCTCCACTAAAAAGTGTTTCAATATTCAAATTTTTACACTGGCCTCTCATATAATCTTTGAATAAAATAGTTAATTTAGCTCCATTTGCACTGTTTTTATATTCTTTGTTTTCATATTTTACACTCTGATTACCTCTCAAGAACGTCTTGTGCACCTTCAGTCTACTCATTGAAAAGCAGTCTGAGAAGCAGAAAAGGCCATGATGCTGTGATGGTACAGCTCAGACAATAACTAAAACATGGGTGTGTTATATCACAAACCCAAAACAGAGAACCATAAGAGCTATTATGAAGAAAGTTAAGTCTATCCCAGACAAAACCAGTACATAAAAGTGCCAGGGGAGTGTTGTAAGAGTACCCCTATTGCTTTAATTTAGGATAAGTTTACAGTGCCTTGGTTAGAATTTTAGATAGACACACACACACAGTCTTCTAGAGAGCAATTCAAAGCATCCAAATTAGTCTTTATTAATTCTGCACAAGTTTGGGAAAAGGAGGCATTCAACAGTAATAATAAAAGTATTAGAACATCTTGTTCTTTCCCTTAACAATGTTTACAGACTTAAGTAGTTTATTAGAATCTAAATGCAATTTTCACCAATACTTTAGTGAAGGAGTGGGGGAAGTTTGGGTGATCTGAAAGTCAAAAAAAACCCTGTAATGTTTCAGAATTACTTAAACTGCAGTTTTCTTGTATGGGTTGAATATCTGTCCTCTGTTTTTGCAAGAGAGAACAGATCAGGAAAATAAGGCTAGTAAGAAAAGCAGAACTGTCAACAAATGAAGATGGAAGAAAAGCCTGTAGCAATTGCTTCCCCAGAATTGATACTCCTTCATCTTCCAGCCTTCTTAGAAAAATTAGGATATGAATGGTAATTCTGGTATTATGAGAGAAAACCTAGTTGAGTTTTTTGTTTTCTTTTTTTTTTTTTTTTCCTGACTGCTAACAGGATAGAGGAGGATTTATTACGATGCATATCACAGCGTGGAACATGATGAATTAAAAGAACCAGAAATCCGAGTGTAAGGAACAGCTTTAAGAATGCTGCAGGCAAACTCTTCTGGCTTTCTCTATGGAAGAATAAAGGAGCTTAATGGGGAGGAAAATACATATTCTGCCTCAGCTTTACAGGTTTTTGAACAGACTTTCATCCTAAAAGCTTAACAAGGCAAGATGCTGGGACAAACATCAATAAAAGCTCTAGTATATTTAATCACAACTAGAAATAGACAATTTCTTTCTGAAAAGAGAAATTCCTCTGAAGACTATAATTATGTGAGGGGAGTAGAATTATTCCTCTCTACTCTGCTCTCATGAGACCCCACATGGAGTACTGCATCTAGATCCGGGGCCCCTAACAGAAGAAGGACATGAACCTTTTAGAGTGAATCCAGAGGAGGGCCACAAAGATGATCAGAGGGTTGGAACACTTCTCCTATGATGACATGCTGAGAGAGTTGGGGTTGTTCAGCCTGCAGAAGAGAAGAGAAGGTTCCGGGGTGACCTTGTAACTGCCTTCCAGTACCTGCAGGGTGCCTGCAACAGAGATGGAGAGGGACTTTTTACAGGGGCATGTAGTGATAGGACTAGGGGTAATGGCTTTAAACCAAAAAGAGGATACCTTTGGATTAGCTACAAGAAATAAATTATTTCCTATGAGTGTGGTGAGGCACTGGAACAGGTTGCCCAGAGAAACTGTGGATGCCCCCTCCCTGGAAGTGTTCAAGGTCAGGTTCGATGGGACCTTGAGCAGCCTGGTCTAGTGGAAGGTGTCCCTTGCCCATGGCAGAAGCGTTGAAACTAGGTGATCTTTAAGGTCCCTTCCAATCCAAACCATTCTATGATTTATGATTTATTGATTCAGGCGAAATACAGGAAAATGCATTTGGGTCAATGTGATTTAGAGGTTGAGATACTTCCTTTTGTTGAAAACAGACTGTAACGTATTCTTAAATATGAATGAAGAAGGGCCAGAGGCACTTTAAATAATTAAAAACTAAAAAAATATGTTTATTCTAAATTTCTTTTCTCTAACGTCTAGTTTAGTAAGTTCAAGACTAAACAGAATACAGTAGACAGACTGGAAGCAAAAAACTATATTTTGTATTTTTAAAATATTTATCTTTCATGTTTTTTAACAATAAAAAGAAAAATTTATTTAGACAAAATTACTTCCAGTTAGAATCATTTCAATACTGTTACAGAAAAGAGTTTTCTTGTGTAGACCTGCAAAGTGAAATATTTATTATTATATTTGGAAGTTTACTTCATGAGCAAAAGGTTATTTTTCTGCCATCTGCCTCTGTCAGAGATGTAAATTGCTGCCCAACACCACAAGCATCTTTTCAACACAGAAAAACATATTCAGAGGAATGAGTCTCTAACTACTGCTCATAGACAGCCTTTAATTACATTTGCTACATTCATGGAGTTAGTCCATCTCAGTTAACCTTGCCGTCCATTCTTAACTTAGCATTATAGAAACCAAAGCAAAGTTTAGGGGTTTTTGGTGTTGTTTGGATTTTTTTTTCATTATAATTTTCAAGGCTTTTGTAATTGGTCTTTAGCTGCATTTGCTGCCATGAGTGGCTAGAAGCTTTTAAAGAAAATATAGTTTTAGTCCATACCTAGCAGTAACTCTTAATAGCTGCTTTAATATCATAGCCTAAATTTATTTGGGCTGTGTTGGAGCTAATAAAATTGGAAATCCGTGTTTCATAGCTGGAAACTCCAACTGTCAAGAGCACATTTCTGTTTCTTCCTACTTCCACTTTTATTACTATGGAGAGAGATTTTGGTATACAAAGGCATACGCTTTAATAATTTTCTGAAAATATTTAATGTTGTTTTCCTTCTTTTATTGATAGGCTTTGTATTTTCTCTATGTAAGCATGATTAATGGCTTTGTAGGACCCATCATCTTTAACATATTACTGTTCTTTGCTTCTGGGAAACCTCCGTAGATTAATTTCACTTGGCCAGTCTGAACTAATTCTTTAAAATTGGATAGAAATCTGCTGTAGCAACTAGTATTTGAATATTATATATGACACAGGAAACTGGTCATTCATTCATTCTTTG
Source organism: Opisthocomus hoazin (assembly GCF_030867145.1). Lineage (NCBI taxonomy): Eukaryota > Metazoa > Chordata > Aves > Opisthocomiformes > Opisthocomidae > Opisthocomus > Opisthocomus hoazin. Next base: position 58,203,936 of record NC_134414.1, on the reverse strand, counting down.
TAGCTCAAGGTATCTGACGGACCATTATCTCTCAAGAGAGGCCATGCATGACATTGTCTTAATACATATTGTACATCCACTCACAGATTGTTTTGCCTTCATGTATCTACAAGTGGCTCTTTTCTTTTTTTTTCTCTTCTCTCACTGCAAGTTTTATTGAAGTTTATATGACATCTATGTGTCAGAAGTTTAATATTTGAAAAGAATTATTTTATTGTAGTACATATTTACTGAGTTTATTAAACAAATTAAATCCAAACTAGACACTGGAATTGAAAAATGGTGTCTGATTATACTGTCCTTTATTTAACATTTATCTTCAAATTTTCAGATTTTCTTTCTTAGCAGACCTGGATTCAGAATCAAAGAGCTCTGAAATTATTTTTGTCCAGTAAGTTTCTGTTGCAGAGACATTAAACCTCTAAGTCTCCAAGGATTCCTCTAACACATGTATTAATGTGATCTCTTTTTATTCTCACGGAATTTATGCAATCATTGTGATAAATGTTTTTCTAGCAAAATTAGAACAATTCAGTGAGTTATTGACTCAAGTGATTTGGGGCTATCTGCATGTAATGTGTTTACATATAAATTTGGGAGAACACAAAAGAGTAATGAAGTAACTGCAGAAATATCACAGACTTTTCAACAGTGAAAGCAGAAATCTTCTTTATAATGGCTGTGCAACGGTTCAAAACCAAATTAATAAATTTCCAAATTATTTCTGTTAAAGGATTAGCTAGTTCTCCAAACCATGGGGTTTTTTTTTTAATTTTTACTTCCCCTAATTATCTATTGAGAATTATACTCCTGTAGGTACCTAACCTGTGTGCCTCTGTTATAAACACAAGCATTATCTACATTGTATTTTGAAAATAGTCTTCAGACTATTGAACATACTAAACACATTTGTCTGCTGTGTATAAACTCAGCCTTCAAGAGGAGGCTCTGGCACAGTCAGTGCACTTCCTGCAAAATACACAGGACCCTCTTATGCCTGAACATGTTCAATATACATACTTCCCACCAGGCACAGACACCATGGGCTGGCTGCAAGTAACCCACAGAAATCTTCAGTCTGTGTGGCTAGAAGACTGGCAGGAGGTAGAGCAAATTTAAATTACAACGGATCTAGAGACTGCTCTTTTAGACACAGGTACAATGACCACTGCTAGAGTTTCCAAAATTTACACTGTTCTATTGCTATAACACAGGTATGCATATCTTCAACATCAAACTATGTCATTCCTGAATTCTCAGTTTTGCTTCCTTCACTCTGAAACTATGTAAATTAAACTACATATATTTCACAGGTTTGACTGTAGTGAATAATGTAGTTAGAACAACAAAGTCTCAGTATATACCAGGATGCACACATGTGAGTGTTTTCCAGCTGTGTACCAGACAAATTTTAGTGTATGACTAACACAGAAAAGAGAAGTTCTCTTGCACACTGAGGCCAGTAGCCCAAGAAATATTCTATTACCATTGATAGTGACAGGCCTCAAATTTTGTAGTCACTCTGCAAGGCCTCAGGACAAGGACTTGTCAGGCTTTTTATCTGAACTTATCTTGGACTGCAGACTTTTTTTTCAGCTTGTGTAGCTGTAACAGTGACTGTCTTATAACCTAATCTGTCTTAATATTGGCTTAATTTTCTATTGTTGTCTGGTATAATGCCTATTATCATAGTAATTTTGATACATTTCAGTAAATACTAAATATCAATAACAAGTAGATATCCTGTGTAGAGTGAACTATGTATTGCAACTGAATATACGTATGTATGTATTGAGGGTGGTGAGGCACTGGAATAGGTTGCCCAGAGAATCTGTAGATGCCCCTTCCCTGGAAGTTTTCCAGGCGAGTTTGGATGGGGCTTTGAACAACCTGGTCTAGAGGAAGATGTCCCTGCCCACGGCAGGGAGGTTGGAACTAGATGGTCTTTAAGGTCCCTTCCAACCCAAACCATTCTATAATTCTATGCTTCTATATGTGTGTGTGTATATACCTATATCAGTTTGGAAATAAATAGATACCTCTGTAATGAGAGTGGTTAGAAGACTAAACTTAGTCCAGTTCAAAAAAAAAAACTTTAAGATCAAAACAACTATTCATTCATTAACAACACATTTTGTGCTAAGAAGTAATTCTTAATCATTATCACTATTTATCACTGCATATAAAAACCTGTTAGTCCTTAACAGTTACTTTCTAAATTATCTGCGAGTATATGTTGCAGGAGAGGTAATGTTAAATAATACCAAAGAAGTGAGAAATTTAGCAGGTGACCTCTTTTTTTCTCCAGTTTTCCTTACTTATGCCTCATGTTTTGGTGCTCCTCACTCACTCTCCCCTCATCATCTACTCCTGATACTGATCTATCTTGTTTTCAGTCTTGCCAGTCGTATTTCTGGTGTGCTCAGCAGGATGCTCTGCCTTTTTGCAGTCCCTTGCACTTGTTTTGTTCTTTTTTCTTTATCTTAGAAATTGCTGCATGCGCCTCAAGTGCAATTTTAGAAGTCTTTGACCTCTTGGTAGTTATATTGCTCATATACTTCTGTACAATGCTTATATAGTGTTTAGCTATGTTATCACAACATTACAGAGTGATTATGCACTTTTAGCTACTCTGACCACTCTAAATGTATGCTGCTATTTAGATTCAAGGCAAACTAATATCAATTATATGCTAAATAATTTGTTTAACACAGATGTCACAGTCCTGTTTTGCCGCATGTGAGCTCAGCACAAGAATACAGGTCAGAGAAGTTCCTTTTATGTGTGAAAACAGCATGGTACCAAAGATATCACGACTGTTAGTAAATCACCAATGGTTAGGCAAAGCTTATTGAAGGAATAAAGCCTTAGAAGCTTTAAATATCCCAGATATCTTTTATGAAATTAAAAATTGACTGGATCCTCGTTCTTCTTTGTTTGCAGTATCTTGTAACAGAATGTTAAATAAAATGCAATGTAGTAGAACCAATGGAACTAATCTGATGTTAGCAGGTGAATTTGTATTAATGCATAACAGGTAGAGATTTCACCCCCCAAATATCCTTTCTGCATTGTCTGAATTCTATCTTATAAAACTGTGTTCATCTCAGACACTCTCAGACACTTGCAGTTTCCATGCAGAAGAAAGTATATTCACGTATTTCTATTGCCGTATTTCACTTCAAATCATATTTCAGACTCTCTCTAAAATTGTGCTTATGTGCCAAGTTGGTGCATTTAGGGGGAGGAAGGTTTACCACGTAGTAAAGTTTTCATAGGATCATACAGTCATTGGGTAATTCAGAGATTTTAGGTCTCTAACCCCCTGTTCAAAACAGGATCAGCTGTAAAATTAGATGAGGTAGTTCAGATGTTTTCAAGTTGAGTCTTGAAAAACTCCAAGGACAGAGACTGCACAATAGTTCTGGTCAACCTGCTCCACTGCTTGATGCAGCTTCTATTTCCATTGCACTATTTAACATTTTTTTCTTTTCTGAACTTTATGTACCAATAAACCCAAAATCATTTTAATGTTGCTACTGTAGGAATGTACTTATATTCTGAATTACTCTCTCTGTTCAGTTCTACAATGAGCAGGTCCGAAGAAAAGAACAGCTCATGTGAGAAAGGATAGTCTATCCTTGCAAGTACTCATAAATAGCATAGACTGTAGTTTTCACATAAAAAGCTGTATATACTTTGTATTCTCTAAATTGAGTACCTATCATATGTACAGATCATAATTCTTGATGATCTCTGTTGTTTAAGGAAACAGAAATAATATGGTATCTTTCTTGGATAAGTTTACAGTATAGTTCATTTTCTGCCTTACATACTGTAATCTCATTTGTGGAAAAATACATGTCAGTAGTTGTTTCTACTTTTAGTGGAACTAACTGCCTACTCACCAAGATAACAATTATCAAACTGCTTATGAACTCTTTAATAAAATGAGCAGTAAACAGCTGTGGAATCTCTGTTGTATGTTACTGCTATGACAAAGTAAGATGAAGATGACACATGATTTTATTCACTCAGAATATACTCCTATAAACCCTTTGGCTTTTGTTAAGTAAAACAGTAATTTTAAAATATTCTGTTATAAATAGTAACTGTGCTTTGCTTTGTTGCATTAACGTTAAAGGTAAAACAACTGACTGCAAAACTCTATTAATGAACGATTTCATTCCGTAGTTTTGACATTTGGGTCTACAGCAGTGCAGAGAATCTTTTACAAGCTTGCTTGAAGTACTTCCATAAATGCGTAGCTTCAGTGCCATATGTGTGCTTCTGGTTGTCTTATTATCGTACACATTTGTTCATTTTAATTTAAATAGCATACTCTTCACTACTGAATTTGAGGATCTTTGCCTAACATTCTTAAAGTGACTCTGTGATACAAGTCACAGTTAATGAATTCAAGTGAAAAATGTTCCTACAGATACAAGAACATGCTTTATAAATAGAGTAGCTCTGGGTACAGATATGAAAAACAGCTAAAGTAATCAGGTTGAAGATTTGTACTGGAATTTCAGATTTCAGCTGCATTATTAGTTGCTTTCAATTGTAAAGTTAAGGCCTCCATTTCACTAAAAACTCTGCTTTGTTGATACTTTAATTGCCAAATCACAGCATTGTTTGCATTTGAAGGATGCTATTGAGATCATCTAGTCTAGTCCTTCAAACGATGTTCTCATTTTTGGCATGTTTGTGTGCATAGCCCTGTTGTTTTCCCAAAAGTGGGATCATTTACCTGGTGTGCAGCACTACAGTCTACACACAGAGCGGAGATATTCTCTTTATTGTGTATTTGGGCAGATATGAGTGCTAGGTGATAATTCCACAAAGTTAGCAAACCTTCTAGCAAAGTCACAAGGACAATATACTCTTACAAAACCAAGGAAATTACTTATTACATTCTGATTGGTTCCTTACATTATGCACTCATCTTAAAGGTATATTCCTTCTTTGTTTAACTAGCCATGCTCACAAGCTGGGGGGGGGTGTCATCTTTCTGGTTCTGAATTGAGTTAGTGGTCGTGATCTCCCCCTGCTGCCTTTACCTTTCTCCAGGTTACCCTAGATTATTGTTGACTTCATACTTCTTTAGTAATCATCCAGCATTCAGTGCCTCTCTGTCCAGGCTGAAGGATGCAGCTACTGCATTCCCATCTACAGGTTAATCCAGCTGTACAGCTGAGCATGTATCCCAGACACACACAGAGGACGCTGACAAGACTGGTCACACAGCCTTCCATAGACAAGGTGGTGGTTTCAACAGCACCTACATACAGGACTCACATCAGATACAAGCCCAGACAGACAAGTCACCTCCTCCCTATGAGCTGGCAGAGGCAGAAGGTCACAAGTACAGCACATGTATGACACTCTCAAGGTTCGCAAGCACAATTATCGATGATAATTTTCTGATACAAGTGGTGCAGGAACCAACAAGGAGAGGCACTCTGCTGGACCTCGTACTAATGAACAAGGAGGGACCGGTTGAGGATGTGAAGGCTGGAGGTAGACTCGACTGCAGTGACCATGAAATGGTGGAGTTCAGGATCGTGCGTGGAGGAAGCAGGGCGATAAGTAGGATCAAAACCTTGGACTTCAGGAGGGCTAACTTTGGCCTCTTCAAGGAGCTACTGGGAGGAATCCCATATGCTAGGGCTCCAGAAGGCAGGGGAGTCCAAGAGAGCTAGTCGCTGTCTAAACATCACTTCCTCCACGCTCAGGAGCCGTGCATCCCCCTGAGAAAGAAATCTAGAAAAGGAGACAGGAGACCCACATGGATGAGCAAGGAGGTTCTAGGGGAGCTCAGATGGAAGAGAAATGTCTGTGGAATGTGGAAAGAGGGACAGACCACTTGGGAAGAGTACAGGAATGTTCTCAAAGCATGCAGGGATGCAACAAGGAAGACTAAGGTCCACCTGGAATTGAATCTGGTGAGGGATGTCAAGGACAAGAAGAAACGCTTCTTCAAGTACATCAGCAGCAAACGGAAGACTAGGGACAATGTGGGGCCGCTGCTGAATGAGGTGGGTGTCCTGGTGATGGAGGATACAGAGAAGGAGGAGTTACTGAATGCCTGCTTTTCTTCAGTCTTTACTGATAAGGATGGCCCTCAGGAATCTCAGTCCCCAGAGGTAAGAGAAGAAGCCCACAGAAAGGAAGACCTTTCCTTGGTCGAGGAGAACTGTGTGAGGGATTGTTGAAGCAACCTGGATGCCCACAAATCCATGGGCCCCGATAGAATGCACCCACGAGTACTGAGGGAGGTGGCAGATGTCATTGCTGAGCCACTCTTCACCATCTTTGAAAGGTCCTGCAGGACGGGAGAGGTGCCTGAGGACTGGAGAAAAGTCAACGTCACTCCAGTCTTCAAAAAAGGGCAATTAAGAGGACCCAGGGAACTACAGGCCCGTCAGCCTCACCTTCATCCCGGGAAAGGTGATGGAGCAGCTCATCATCAAGCAAGTGGAGGAAAGAAGGTTATCAGGAGTAGTCAACATGGATTCACCAAGGGGAAATCATGCCTGACCAATCTGATAGCTTTCTATGAAGGCATGACTGGCTGGGTAGATAAGGGGAGAGCAGGGCATGCTGTCTACCTTGACTTCAGCAAGGCTTTTGACACTGTCTGCCATAACATCCTTCTAGGGAAGCTCAGGAAGTGTGGGCTGGATGAGTGGTGGGTGAGGTGGATTGAGAACTGGCTGAATGGCAGAACTCAGAGAGTTGTCATAAGCAGTGCTGAGTCTAGTTGGAGGCCTGCATGAGCCAGCAGTGAGCCCTGGCTGCCAAGAAGGCCAAAGGTATCTGGGGGTGCATTAAGAAGAGTGTGGCCAGCAGATCGAGGGAGGTTCTCCTCCCCCTCTACTTTGCCCTAGTGAGGCCCCATCTGGAGTACTCTGTCCAGTTCTGGGCTCCCCACTTCAAGAAGGATGAAGAGCTATGGAAGAGAGTCCAGCGGAGGGCTACGAGGATGATGAGGGGAGTGGAGCATCTCTCCTACGAGGAAAGGCTGAGGGAGCTGTGTTTGTTTAGCCTAAAGAAGAGAAGGCTTCTAGGGGACCTTATAAATGCTTCCAAATATCTCAAGGGTGGATGTCAAGAGGATGGGGCCAGACTCTTTTCAGTGGTGCCCAGTGAAACAACAAGGGGAAACAGGCACAAACTGAAGCATAGGAAGTTCCATCTGAACAGGAGGAAGAATTTCTCTACTTTGAGGGTGGTGGAGCACTGGAACAGGCTGCCCAGGGAGGTTGTGGAGTCTCTTTCTCTGGAGATATTCAAGACCCTCCTAAATGAGGTCCTGTGCAACCTGCTCTAGGTGACCCTGCTTTGGCAGGGGTATTGGACTAGATGGCCCATAGAGGTCCCTTCCAACCCCTACCATTCTGTGATTCTGTGAAGCACAAGTACTTTCACAGATCCCCCAAGAACCCACACAGCTCACCTGCTGCCCAGCAGCCCCTCCCAGTCTGGTGTTAGGAATTCCCCTTGGTTTACAGTTTACCTCTTGTAAGTCCAGGTTCATCCTCAAGAAAGTATGAGCTGTAGCTTCTTGATAGCCCACCAGTTAGTGTGACTGGCAAGGTTTGTTTCTTGTCATTGTCTCTATGTTCAGAGTTTTTGTCTTCTTTTTCTTTTGTCCTCCCAGTTATGAGATTTTGGGTCAGATAACCTTGCTGGAGTAAACATCCTCACACTCCCACATAGTTTTATCAATTAGTGTGACTAATCAGATTTATTTTCATCACTGCCTCACACTGACCAGGCAATGACCTCCCCAACAGGCCACAGCACCAGAGAAAAGAACAGAATAGTGACAGGAATAGGCTCTATCAATAGTTCAAGAACTGTCAGATAAAATAAGGTAGCAGTCCAAGTCCAACCAGAAGCCCAAATCATCAAGCAAGTTTATAGTGAAAGGATAGGTTCAAGGTCAAACCAGGAAACCTATTCACAGGTCAGGGTTAAGATGAGGCCCAATGATCATCAGGCAGGTGATTACTATAGCTAAAAAGCAGTCCAGAGTTTTAGTTCTGGTTCAACAGGGTGTACAGATATGACATATAAGAGACCAAAGCTCTTCCAACATACTTCACTCAGGGAAGCAAAGCCTAGGACTGGGCTTAAATGCTCACAGTTAGGGTGCTTGGGTGGGAAGCCCAGGTGAGGTTCATCAGTGTCATTAAGTCTTATTAGTTCACTCGGAGCCCTGGCAATAAGGATACTCTGGGAGAGCATGGCAAATATTGCTGAAGTCACGATAAACATCATTCTCTGTTTTGTTACTATCCACAAAGCTAGTCACATGCCATAGAATATAATCAGGTTCTCAGGCATGATTTGTCATTGGGAAATTCATGCTAGCTGCTAAAATCCACCTTCTTCTTCTACATGTGTTTGGAAATGGCTTTATAGAGGACTTTTGTCTGTAACATTCTCAGGGGCTGAAGTGCAGTTGACTGGTCTATACTTCTCTGAATCCTCCTTTGTCTCTCCCTGAAGTCAGATTTGACATTTTCTTTTTTTCCCCTAATTACCATGACTTTTCACAGATGATAGAGAAATTACACTGACTGAAATTATCAAGGGAAACCTAGGATATCCATGCTATTCCATTTCAGATTAATATCCTGGCTACCTCATGATTTAGCAATGTGCGATGAGAACTTTTCTTCACTCAGGCGTCTAAAATATGGGTTAAAAGATATATGGCTACCTAAAGCTTTTTATAACTAGTTCCTTGTTATAATATAGTCACTATAATGCAAACTACCTTTTGTGGCTTTCTAATAATGTTCATTTCATGGAGTAGTAATGAAAAGCAATAGTCTACTTGGTAGAAGTACTGAGTCAATGCACTTTGAACGTATAGAACACTGCAGAATAAATAGCCTGAAAAATCATGCTGTAAGTTTGTTGAATTGGGCAGTAGAAGATAATGGTGTTGGGCCTGTCTTACTCTGCATAAAATCAGGGTAATAATATCTCTTTCACAGTGATGTAGCCATAATATGTGCTGCCTAATTAACAGAGTATTCCCATACTGTTGTAATAAAAGGTAAAGAAGAACTGTGTGTAATAATAATTTTGAATTTAGAACAGCTCTAAATTCGCATAAGGTAAATAAAGCCTACAGCCATACGTTGAACGTTGGGGAAATGAAAGAATTGAGGAGCTGCTTACTAAGGGAACATTGCCCATATCATGGGTGTAATGGGAAAAGTTAATGTAAGTGAAGATTATATCCAAATTTATACAAAATGGATGATCAAATTACGGTTTCTGAAGCACATTTCTGTCCCTGATCTTTTGATTGCCTAACTCTGAATTCTTTCTAGTGAGTCTTAAAACAGATGAGTGTGTGCTTGTGAAGGTTTATAGCCACCACCAGTAGACAGTTTTATGGTTTCATTTTGTTCTAGTGTTGTTGTTGACGCCAGAACCAATAGAAGTAAATAATTCATTATGAGTTTTTCTTCTGGAGAGGATTTTACATACTCGTATTTCCACCTACCTATTTACCCTTCACTTAATTGCATGTCCTTCTATTAAATATACATACAGGCTGCTCTTTTTATGTTTTCTAAGCAAAGCAACTGACCTTGCATTGATCTGAAATTTGTCTAATGTTTGCTGAAGTTCTACTGGGAATTCAGCCTGTATAAAGAGGAGATTAAGGAAACTGCGTTTAATTTGAAGGAGAAAGCTTGTAAAAACTCAGCTAATAACACATTTAGTAAGAGTACTTGTTGCCAAGTTGTTGATACAAAGCTGCATAAAATTCTTGAAGTTAAAAGTATTCAACTGCCATAATTCCTGATTAGAAACATACACAAATTTTCTTACTTAAGTATCTTTCGAGTGTACTTAGTTTTGCATACCATCCAGTTAAATCAATACTGAATTTGTCTTTATTTTTTTACCTAAATTCTTTTACTTCATAAAATATGTTTCCTGAGATGGAAGAGCACACTTCTGAAACTGATTTGCTAGTTGTTAGGTCCTTATGGTTGCAGAGAACTTTCCAGTTGCATTTCTTTAGACATAGAGTTATATATATGGTGGCAGGGTACAGAAGATCCATTTAGTACAGTGCAAAATTTGTACATTTTGCTTTAATATTTTGTCAAGGAATAATGAAGAAAATTTTAGACCATTTTAGTTGCAAGCTTACAATTAACTTTTCACTCCATGTAATAATTTCTCTGTCTTTTCAGAAAAGTGTTTCCGTTGTGGTTTTGCCTCAATTTGCCAAAAAGAACCACTTAGTTATGCTCTCACTCCTTCCCCCTCCCCAGTGAAATGGGGAAGAGAATCAAAAGGTAAAAGGCAAAACTCGTGGGCTGAGATGAGAACAGTTTAACAGAGTGGCAAAGGGAGAAAAAAACAACAATCAATAATACTGATAAAAAGCATATACAATATGCAGTGTTCTCTCCACCTCATGCTCAGCTTTCTTGTGAGTAGCTGTCCTGGGTTCGGCCCGGACAGGGTTAATTTTCACCAGAATCCAGGAAGGGACACAGCCAGGCGGGCTGACCCCACCTGGCCAAACAGAGTAGGGTATTCCATACCATGGGCTGTTATGCTGGGTTCCGGTGGGGGGGAGCTGGGCGAATGGAACTCATTCACAGCTCGGGAGCGCTGGCGGCGGTTTGGGAGAGCTGCTCTGTGGGTTGTGTAGTTTGTGTTGTGTATTCTCCTTATCTGTATCGCTGTTGTTACTGCTCCCTTTGCCTGCTGTTCTGTTAAACTGCCCTTATCCCGACCCACCAGATTCTGCCTGTTTCCTTCCATTCTCCTCTGCACCCCGACGGGGGGAGGAGCGGCCGCGTGGCGCTTTTGTTGCCAGCCACAGCCAAACCATAACAGTAGCAGAAGCCCCTCCTTCAGCCAGCTCCCCACTTAAATACTGAGCATGACATCACATGGTATGGAATATCCCATTGGATTGGCTGTTTGGATCAGCGCAAGTAGATTTTTGTGAACTCTATCCCTGCTGAACCCAGGACAGCTTCATACAAATATACCTTTTAGGTGCAGTGTTACCTGTCACTGTGTGTAAAATAGGCAATGAGAGAAATATTTTCGTGAACTGCTTTGTCATGTAGTGGGAAGCTCATACTTTATGAGCTTTGTTAAACTTCAGTATTGAAAGAAAAAGGCTCTGCTTTTAATTACTGGAGCTGAAATTCCTCCAGTAGTGAGATCCAGAAGTAGGTTTATGTACCTATTAACATCCAACTGTACTCTCAGAATGCGTGTTCTAAGTAGACTTATTGGTATTTTCTTTAAAAATTGAATTCCATTGTGAAAAACTAACAATTTTTAGCTAAGAGCAACTAAAATAGTTGTGCTATTGAAATTATCTTGCTATAACAGACCGGGAGAAAGACACATAGTGAGGTGAAATAATTTGTCCAAGGTCGTTCAAAAAACAAATAGAAAATCTTGTCTATGAGTACCAGTCCACTGTGCTGTCCACTAGGAAACAATATTCCCCATAAATATATATTCAGTTCTCTTCCTTCAATAATTTGTTACAAATACACAGATATTTTTTGTTTTATCTTCCTCTTTTCTGCATCCCTCCCAATGAAAAAATAAATATCCTTTACCACTGAAATCCATCTGATTTAATTAGCCTAGTATTTCTTAATGACTTCTCAAATAAGTTAAATTAGCATCAATAATGAAATAGCTAAATGGTATTAGAAGGGAAATGCCTGAGAAATTAAAAACATACATAAAAGATACAATGGAGACAGCTGTAATTAGACTTGTCATGCCTTCCACTACCATAGCAATGCTGAACTAAGAGGATTTACCTTAGAAAAGCGTCAAGCATTTGAAGATAAGGCAAAAAAAAAAACAACCTACCCTTGAAATGTGTACTAAATGTATACCCGTCTGGACAAGGTCCTCTACAGCCTACTGTAGGTGACCCTGCTTCGGCAGGAGGGTTGGACTAGATGACCCACAGTGGTCCCTTCCAACCCCTGCCATTCTGTGATTCTGTAAAAGGCTAAAATTAAATAAGGAATGGACAAGTTATAAGGACAAAAGAAAGAGGGCAGAAAGTATAAGAAATGGAACTCTGTGAGGTAGATTAAGAGCATGATGAGATCTCATTTGTGTCTCATTCTTTAATAAATGAGCAACATCAAAAAAAAAGAGACAATTTTACCTGGGTAAGGACATTTTTGTTCCTAACACATCTACCTGTCTGACTTTATATCTACATTCTCGCTTTGATTTTTGATTCTTGATTTGCAAAACATGCACAGAAATAGATTTCCCTTCTTTCAATTCACACAACCCAAATATCTCATTATTAGAATAAACACAGCAACAAAGGGGCATATAAAATCATTTAGCCTTTCCTTCCAAAGTATTTTGCAACACATTCAGAGTACATTACCAGATTTTTTGCAACAGCATACAAATTGTCACTAGCTGATATGTATAGAAGAGTGAATTGAATGACAGTAAAATGATAACTTGGCTGCTTCCATGAAACATTTTTATGAACAGAAACAAAAAAATGCCCCAGAGATGCAATAAACTTATAAGCTGTATGCTGATTCTCTGCTGTAAATAAAACTTATTTGGTAACGTATATTTTTCTTCAGTTCTTAATCTCTAATACCTAGTTTTTTCAGTTAGGAGGAAGAAGTTATGACCATTAGAAAAAATCTCTGTGTGTGTGTGTGCGTGCATGTGTGTTTTAATAGGCCTGCTTATACTCTGAAGTACCAAAATGTGTGTTTCTCTTTCAGTTCTCATGCTGCTTTAGACTACTGAATATAAATATCTCCAACCTGAGACAGAAGGAATAAAACAGGGGCTTGTACAAGTAAGAAACTAACAGAATGCTGATAGCTCCATGGAAGCCCTGAAGGTGGATGATTTCATAGTGATTTGGAGAAAATGATTCCTGATTTGGGTAAACTTGTAGTCTTAAAGGTATGGAAAACAGAGCATAAGCACTGTAATCTGAAATTTTGAAATATTTCCTTTGAAACAGTTGATAGAGAGAAAGACTAACTGAGCAATTTTCATTCTTCTAGGGAAAGGGAATAGATCACACTTGCATTTTGTCATTACTATGCTATGTCATGATACTGAAACTTTAAATTAATAAACATGTTGATTTTCAAGCTGTAACAAAAAATATTTTTAACAGTCTTCTTCATATAGCTGAGAGGCTTTATCACTTTGGAACAACTTTTATTTATGCCCAGAAACCATTTAATGAGTAGGGATAATTTAAAAAATATAAAAGCCCTTGTATCACAAGCTTCAGCAGTTATTATAACCGTCAGCTTCACTGGTAATAGTAGAATTAATCACTTAATTGACATCCTTAGGGCAGCACTGAATAATACTGATAGTTCTTATGCAACATTTTTCATCTGAAGATCTGAAAGTTCTTTAGTGAAGGTAAGTCTTACTATCTTCTTCAAAAACAAAAACAAACAAAAATAGAGGCTTTACAGCAAGCTATAGTGGAGCTTTGACCAGAATTCAAGTATGTCAACTCCCTGTTCATTATCTTCTGTCACAGGTGATTCATCTGTTTTTTCAGTCACCAACACATTAGCTATATTAAGTTTCCATTTAAAGCCAGTGGATTCTGTATAGAGTGAGTAGGCATGTTCAAATGTGTGATTCAGTTACCTAAGTTCAGATGTTGAATAACATTTTTTGAGACACTTGAGGTTATTTAATGCCTTCACATGGAGCTGGCAGAGGACCCAGTTTACCTATGATCTTCCAGAGCAGCAGTTAGAGGCCAGATGGAGTAAATTAGGACATCTAAAACTGCCTCAGGAAACTGTTTTTAAGGAACGGACTCCTGCCACAGCTAACTGGATTCAGGAGTGTAAAGTAGGGCTACTTTTAGCTCACAATGACTGTAATAGGAACTTAGACATTTGACTTACATATATCTGAAGTTCCAATCTATCCAAATAACAACTGTGACCCAGTTCCTCTTGATAAATCAGCGTTCATCTGACTATTTGCTAGCAAATTAAATCTTTTAGTCTTTTGCTTTTTCTTCTGTGCAGAATATTTCCCTCTGCTAGGATTCTCCATCCTCTGCAAAGATACTTTACAGAGTAGAAATGTCCCAAATAATCTCATCCTACTGAACTGTATAGTAAGTGCTCCTTGTATGTTAATTAATATCTTTAGTTGCTGTAAGCGATCTCGGTTAGGAATATTTCTGGAAAAAAAATACTTTGAAATAAAATATTATTACAAAAATTTTACAGCCTTGTAATGAACTTTTTACAATATGTCTGAAATAACTCTGAAAAAGCACTGTAATTTATCCAGCTTTATAGATGAGGAATCTAGTGCAGAGAAGAGGAAATCATGTTTTCAAACCACGCAGGAGCTCTCTTCACCAGTCAAAGGTTCTGTTCCAATTTTATGAGCAATTTAAGTGAACTGAACGCCTAAAGGGAATCAAAGTCTACATTGTGTGCTGGGTTCGGCCAGGACAGGTTTAGTTTTCACAAGAAGACAGGAAGGGTTACAGCCAGGACAGCTGACCCAAATTGGCCAAATAAAATGGGTATTTGATACCATGTGATGTCATGATGGGTTATGAGTGGGGGATCTGGCTGGGGTGAAGTTAATCGCAGCTCAGGAATGCGTTGGGCATCAGGTGGTGAGAGTTGCTCTGTGCGTTTCGCTGTTTGTTTTGTGTATTCTCCTTATCAGTATTGTTATTGGTACTGTTTGCTTCGTTTGCTGTTCTGTTAAACTGCCTTTATCCCAGCCCACAGGTTTTGCCTTTTTCCTTTCCATTCTCCTCCCTACCCCAGCAGGGGGAGGAGAAATAGAGTGACCGGGTGGTCTTTTGTTGCCAGCCAGGGCCAAACCGCGACACATCATTACCTTATTTTCCTCTTATGAATTCCCACTCTTATATTGGTTTTAATGCCATTCATGACGTCACAAAGAATTAATAATGCTGATCAAAGTATCTTCCTTTGGTTATATTTTTTGTCCATCAACTCTGATCAAGCTAGTTGTCCTAAACTACCTGTAATGGTACTGTACTCCTAATGGAAACCTCAACTTTAAGTGCACAGAAGTATTTAAAAAAAAGGTAGTTAAAAAAAATTAAAACTGTCTACTCTGTATCTTTAAGGATCATAGGCTCACAGATTTGTTCCGGTGGGAAAGGACCTCAGGAGGTCTCCAGTCCAACCTTCTTCTCAAAGCAGGGTCAGCTCTGAGGAGAGGCCAGGAAGCTCAGGTCTTTGTCCAGTCCACTATAAAGCACTTTCCGACATTCAGATAAAAATTGTTGTGTAAGAAATAGTATTATTCAGTGCTGTCATAGGAATGTCATTTAGGTGGTGAATTCTACCATTATCAATGCTTCTGTTGTCTGAGACCTCCTCTAGTATCCAACACCTTTGAAAGATGGTAGAAATCTGCCTCACAAAGAATTCTGACAGCTCAGCGTTCTTTGATGCACTCTCTTGGGTTTCAGAGAATTGTACAGGTCTAATTGTCTCATGTAACCCCTGACTTGATCCTCATCCTCTTCCGGTTGTTCTCCTTCTCCTTGAATCCTTCAACTAATCACAGAGGCCTGGGAAACCTTATTGGTGAAGACTGAGTCAAAGAAGGCATTGAATACCCCAGCCTCACTGTGCTCACTGTCACTAAATTCACTCACCCCATTCTGCAATAATACCACATTTTTGTTTAACTTTAACATCGTGGTAAAAATTATTCTTCTTATCCTTGATATCCCTTGCAAGTCTCAGCTTCAGCTGAGCTTTGGTTTTCCTAACATCATCCCTAAATTCTTCGGCAATGTCTTTATGTAAAGCATGTCTTCAAATCTCTCTAATTTTTGAATTACAGTCAGCTACAAAAACACTGAGAACAACTGGCCTAGGCCTTTCAATTCATGCTAAAAGATCTACTCCAAGAGAAGTTGATTACATAAGACTGAGCAAAGTGATAACCTGTTTCTAAGTTACACAGATTAGCCTTTCATTAGTGATATTTTCGGTGCTTTTTCAGTAAAAATAGTGAAGAGACAGTCTACTTCACTTCCCTTTACATTTGTATGTAAAAAGAAAAAAATATTCTCTCTTTTGTGAACAGAAAATAAAGATGATTTAGTGGAAAACAAATAAATTGCTGATGTCTTCATTACTCTGCCATGTTTATATGTGTAAGAGAATCTCTGTTGTCTTCATCTTCCAGAGTTTTAGTCACATCATCTGACATATATGAAGGGTGTCAAGAAATGACACACATATGTATTTGGTTTATGTGACAACGCTTTGGTAAAGGGGGCACTGCAGGGGTGGCCTCTATGAGGAGAGGCCAGGACTCCACTGTGGCAGACACAGCTGGTTCCAGACAGCTATAATGGACCCACCACAGAGCATAGCTGAGCCCCTCAGTCAAGATGGTAGCACCTCAGGGAATGCGTGCTTAAGAAAGGGGAAAATGCTGCCCAGAAATGTGTGAGGCCTGATGGAAGAATAAGCGTGAGAAACAACCCTGCAGTCACCAAGGTGAGACAAGAAGGAAGGAGAGGAGATGCTCCAGGATGGGAAGAAGGAGAAGAGTTGGAAATGAAAGAATGAAGTTGAGGAGAAGATGAATGGGAAGAAGGTTGTTTTGGTTTTGTCTTTATTTCTCACCACATAACTTTATTTTTAATTGGCCACTAATTAATTCTTTTTCCCCCAAGATGAGTCTCTTTTACCAGTGATGACAATAGGTAAGTGAACTCCCTGTGTTTATCGCAGCCCAAAACATATTCATCTTGTTTTCTTCCCCACCCTGTTGAGGAGAGGGAATGAGAGAGCAGGTGGCTGGATGTCTGCCAGCTGGCCAAGGTCAACCCACCACAACATAACAGGTCAGAAAAAATACATGACAAAAGGAATTCTTTTATGTCTTTTGATGCTATTGAAATGCTAATTGTAGTAAGAATCAAATGAAATCTTTATAATTAGGCTATTTAATACTGTGAAATCCCTATTAAAATTTTGATTTGTCATTTTAGGATGAAGGTGGAAGGGACAAAGTTGATTAAGTGGATATAACATTGCCAGATACTTTTACACAGTATTTAGGTACAATCTGACAGCTGTGAGGTAGAGTGAAAAATACTAGCCTTATCTGTCTTTGATGGTTAAGTCAGAATAAAAAATCCTTGTCTTCTCAAAAGAATTCCAAAGCCCCACCTAAAACAACACCTGTCTTTCTTCTTTTTCTTTTTATTTTTTCCTGATTTTGAAGTGATATCATTTAAACAGAATCACAGAATCACAGAATGGTAGGGGTTGGAAACCCTATTATATAATTCTAATTTTGATCTGCATGAGTGGCTAGGGGAAAACAAAATGACAGCATGAGCAAATAAAATCATTTGTCCATTGTAACTCAGCCTTCGGATAGAAGCATTCTTTTTTCTGTTTTATCCTTGCCACATAATGCTTGACAGTGGGGGGGGGGCAGCTACAGGGATGTGTTGGAGCCGGTCCAGAGGAGGGCCACGGAGATGGTCAGAGGGCTGGAGTACCTTTCCTATGAGAACAGGCTGAGGGAGTTGGGGCTGTTCAGCCTGGAGAAGAGAAGGTTCCGGAGTGACCTTCTAGCAGCCTTCCAGTACCTGAAGGATGGAGAGGGACTTTTTACAAGGGTGTGTAGTGATAGCACAAGGGGAATGGCTCTAAACTAAAAGAGGGCAGATTTAGATGAGACATTAGGAAGAAATTCTTTACCATGAGGGTGGTGAAACACTGGAACAGGTTGCCCATAGAAGTTGTGGCTGCTCCCTCCCTGGAAGTGTTCAAGGCCAGGTTGGATGGAGCTCTGAGCAACCTGGCCTAGTGGAAGATGTCCCTGCTCATGGCAGGGGGGTTGGAACCCAAAGATCTTTAAAGTCCCTTCCAACCATTACCATTCTAAGTTTCTGTGATTCTATGACTGTCTTCTGTGAGAGGGACCCCACACTGGAGCAGGGGAAGAAAGCAAGAAGGAAGAGGTCGCAGAGACAACATGTGATGAACTGACTACAACCCCTATTTTCTATCTCCCTGCACTGCTGTGGGGGAGGAGGTAGAGAATTCGGGAGTGAAGCTAAGTCTGGGAAGAAGGGAGGGGTGGGGGAAGGTGTTTTTATTTTTCATTACCCTATTGTGACTTTTGATTGGCAATGAATCTAACTGTTTTCTCCAAGTGGAGCCTTTTTACCTGTGATGGTAATTGGTGAGTAATGTCCCTGTCCTTATGTCGACCCACAAGCCTTTTGTCATGTTTTCTCTCCCCTGTCCAGTTGAGGAGGGGGAGTCTATAGAGTGGCTTGGTGGACACCTCGTGTCCACCCAGGGTCAACCCACCACATTTACTGAAAAATTCCCACCACGACTACTGCTGATAGAGTGGCTCTTTTAAATACTTTTTAACCTGTTAAAGCTAGTCAAGTTCAAAAAGACCTCCTATCTGCACCTCTGAATATACTATTACCCATTTTGACTGAAGAAGATTAGAAAGAACTCATATCTTAAGGCTTAATTTATTGGTACTGTTTTTGCAATCAAATTTTGTGACATGAAATGAGAGGACAATAGTACATGTAGTGCCAAATTGCTGCTTCTATTCTAAAAGGAGAGAGGGAGAAAGGGTACAACTATAAGCGAAGGAGCATGCCAGAGAGCAGGGTGTGCTGCTCTTTTGTCTGTAAAGAGATGGGAGGGAGGGAGGCAGGAAGGTAGGGAACGACTGCCTGTTGTTCTCCCAGATGGTATCTAATAAATTAAACAACCCAACATCTACCTCAGCAGAAGAAGTAATCCTTGTTTTTCATATATCCACCATATGCATGGCCATTTGGTCAGTCCTAGCAATTTTCTGCCCAATTACTGCCTAGTTTGTCTTTGCTAACACAGAATTTTGTACACACCACTGCCAAAATGGCTCAGGTGATTGTTGCCATTGGTGGCCTAGTTGGTGAAACACCTCCTGCTTCCAGAACAACACGTGGAAGAATTTATTTTTCTAGAGCCTAACTTACTGATGTTCTGAGACCTTTAAATTTTATTTCAAATCAAATTCATTCTTAAACTCTGTTAGTTTGATTCTTGGATGTATTTCTAATTATGTCCTGGAACTTTAACTGATATCTCAATAAAAATTTATAAATAGTATCATCAATGCTTTAATTCAATCTTACCTAGAACTAAAAAAAAAAAAAGAAAAAAGAAAAAAGAAAAGAAAAAAAAAGGAGTGAAAAATAAAAAGTGAAGTTTATCTTCTTTTTAGCTCCAGATATTAAAAATTTAATTCTAGTAACTAATTTATTACCACAACATTAGTTGGATTAATGTATTAACCTTTCATAACAGTCACATTCCTGTTGCTTCTTTGGAAGATTAATTAAGATTTATGTATTTGTGTTTTTTTATTTTATTTCTGGAGCCATAATATTTTCTGAGAGAAGACTGTCATATTTTGAGTATACTAGTTTCCTTTTTAAAATCTTTTGGACAAAATAATGCTAAATAAAGGTATCAAGGAATGAGCTGATGCAGTGAATTTCTGTTCATGTTGCTTAGGTTTTGGCGAAGTGTCTGAGTCAGTCCGGACTTGGCTATCCATCCCTGAAAGTACAGAACTCAAGTGTATAGAAGTAAGCCAGTTCACATAATTTAGTCTTGTCCTCATTGTACACACAAATTCTGAAGAACGATTGATTTTTTAATACCAGATGTCTCCCAGAAATCCTTTTTTGCCCTTGGTAGACTTTGCTGGTAATAGATAACTTTGTAGTACATTAAAGAGAGAAAAACTGCCAGGATCTCTACAGTAACTGTTAAGGGGTGGGGGCAGAGGAAAGAACATACTATAGACAGCTACATCTATGGTTTCATACATTTTATTAATAGTCACTAGAGAAGGAACAGGACCTCTTATTAGTTTCATTTCAGAAATTTTGGATTTCTTCTTTAGCATGAGTCAAACTGTCATATAAATTCTGTATCTTCATTTTTATTAACAGCCTAGGATAACTGGATCTGTGTAGCTAGTTCACCAAATAGATCTCTGCATTGATTCAGATAAATCCCATCACTTCTTCTGAGATGTATGTTGAAGAACAGATGTTACTAAAATGGCAGAATGGAATAGCAGTTCACTTTGTACACCATAGAGTCATGGAACTATTTAGGGAATGATACATAAGGAAGTCTTTATTAAACATATTAGCTGTAAATGTATGTATGCATGTATGAGAATGTGGGATTCACCTAAGTGTAAATAGAAACATGCCTGTGTTTTGTTTTATTTGTTACAAAATGGGTTAACATGAGTCCTAAACATACCATTATAAATAATATGGTAATTAAAAAACAGGGTTTGAAATTTGGTAATATTTTTAGTCTCTTTTTACCTCTTCCTGTCTCATCTCTTTGTCTAAAATCAATACAGCTATACAGCCAGAAATTAGATCAAAATAAAAAGAAAATACGTTCTTATTGTTCATATATCGATCTACACAAATGTGTGTATATTCTTGATAAAAGAGTTATCATTTTTGTTTATTCCATAGATAGAAAGAGAATGAATATTATAAATTCTGTGGCACTAATCTGTAATACAAATGAAGTTATGTCTGGTATTCAAAGGCTGCTCAGAGCAAATTAATGGAAAGGAATAAAACATAGAATAAAATGGCATTATGCCACTGAAGAGATGCTCTAGATTAAAGGTTGTGTTATGGTACACTGTGAAATGTGGTTTGTAAAGTCTTTTTTTTCTTCCTCCCTTCTCAGAGTGGCAAAATTCAAAAGACTGCATGGGAGCACTAAGTATGGTTCTTCAATGAAAACTGTGAACATTCATTAAAAGAAATACAGCATGCCATGGCAATTGCTAAATTATTTTTTTGAAATTTAAAAACAAAATAAAACTAAAACCAACCTAAAAAACCTGCCGATGTAAGTAACTTAACTGTGTTAATTCAATAATATGACACAGAAATTGTACAAAACTGTTGCTAGGATTGTATTTTAGATGAGATTTTTTGAGGATCAACTTCACTTGAAAATGTAAAATATCTTTTTTTTTCAGAATCAAATTATTTCAGTTCAAATAAAATCATGTAAGTTCGACCTCAAAATAAAAGACTTTCATACAGTAGTACTTCTGCTACTTAAATAATACTGGATACAAAGCTCTGACTGGACCAAAAGATCTTTGATATTTACTTTTTCCTTTCTCTTTTTTGATCAAAAAGAGTCATTGCTAATGAAATTAATACTTAATGTACATGGCATCTTTTATAAGTTTTGGCCTATGTGTTTTCGTATATCGAAGACTGAAAATGTATATATATGGATTAACCAAAAAAAAAAGGAGGAATGGTCAAAGAAAGTTTTTAAGCATTTTGTTCCTCTTCACCTTGGGCTGAATGAATGGTGTTTATCTTTTTTCATATATCTCAATATTAACAGAATTGTTCTGCATTACTCTTTGATTTTTCTTAACTATGTACATTTTTCTTTCTTTTAATGTGGCTAATTTGGATCAGCCTCCTATTGCATGATGACTGTACTTTTTTTCTTCTACTCAATAAAGAAATAGATTTCATTGTGGTAGAACTGATGCTAGATCTTCAGAAACATGAATGTTATTATAATTATGTAATTACGCATAATTGTAATTACACACATGCACTTACAATTATACATAATTTTAATTATAAGTTATGAAATTGTATATAATTGTAATTACGTAACTATGCCAGCGAATCAGAGATTTTAGAGATGAAAAAGACCTCTGTTCTGGGTTCCCACTCCGTTCTGGTGCATGTGCAAGATTGTTGATTATGCTATACCAATATTCCTTACCACCTCCTATAATCCATTTTAAAATGACTTGGAAGTCTTAATGCCAGCTCTTTTACCAGAGTTAAAAAGCTAATACCTCTAATCTTTGAATATATTTTCTCATATTCCTCTCTTCCCTGATACCTGCTCTTATCATAATTATTAAAATATTTCTCCTAAATATTCAGTAAAATCCATAAAGTCAGCCTGACAATATTATAAATGTTCACACACAAAATTAGCCATGTGCTTAACTCTTCAGCTCCATCAGAGTTTATGTTTAAGAATTTATCTCAAGTATTTTCTTTTTTCCTTACAGTCATATGCTGCTCTTTGAATGAGGTGCAGATTCAGTCAGCACAAGCACAAAAAAAGTGGCCAGCTTTTACAATTAAGACTAAGTTCTTCCCTTTTATCAGTGTATTTCCATTAATTTAGTTCAGCTGAACAGATGTAACTGAAATTACGGCATATCTCTTAGTGCTCAAAATCCTCAAATATTTGTTGATAGTGATAATTTTTGATCAATCTGGAAAAACCAAGAGCCAAATCTGTTTATTTTGCTCCTGTGAATAATATTACTCAAGTCAATGTGACTAGTACTGTGAATAACGCAAATCACCTGAGTCGTGGTTAGAACCACAGACACACATTGTGCCCTTCCTTCAAGGATTTTTATCAAACCTAGTATATTTTATATTTGGAAGGATGAGCTTTTTAGACTTTATCTTCCCACAGTACATGGGTTTTAGAAATATTGATATAGTAACAGAATACTTTCCATGGCACATTGATACTAATTTTCGGTTTCCATTTCTTAATGCCAGTAAAGTCAATACTGTTTTCATCAGGTATCTCTACAGTTTATGGCCAATTTTTGAGTATTTCTAATGAATTTATTCTTATCACTTTATGCAGTAAGAGACCACTAATATGATAAAAAATAACTGGCCCAGCTCCAAAAATTGAATTTGTAAAGATGATTTAGGTCCTCTTAACTCTGCACAGTGTAGGTAGGGAAGAGGTGGGACTTTAGAATGCCTAAAAGAACAACCAGGAGTTGATTGTTTGAACTTGGTTTGCTGCCTCGGACTGATGCACTTCAGCTTCTGCGTTCTTTGTAAGGACTGCAACAAAGTATATCCACAAAGTAAATCTTAATTATTTAAATTCCTGTCGTGGCCTTAGATACATGAGTCATTAATTCCTTTTTGTATGAATTTATATTAGAATGCAGATGATTTGTTCAAAAATGTGGGGTATTATATATGGGGATACTCAGACTGGGGGTGAAGGGCCCATGATTCCTACGTTTTAGGAGATAGTTTTCATCCAGAAAGAAAAACTATTTAAAGAACAGGTGGACCCCACGTGCCCAGCTGAAATCCAGATACTGACCTTGAATACAAAATTTTAGAATTTGGAAGACAAAAAGGGAATCCTTCCGCCAGTATGTCAATCTGTAGCTTCATTTTTCAAAATCCACTCAGAGCCTAAGATGAAGTATTGAAACAGTTCAAGAATCAGAAACTCAACATTTTATACTTCCCTGTTAGGATCTTATCCAGTAGAAGACGACTCCCCTCTTTAATAAAACTGATATTGTATTCCTGACTTATTTCTGCATCAGCTGTGACAGACAAAGGAGGACAAAGTGGAGTTAGTAGGCAATGTAAGGGTTGTGTAGTTCTAGGGTACTTGAGAACCATCTGACTTTTCAGGGAAAGGTTTGCCTTAATTAGCTAAGAACAAAATAACCCATTGTTTAAATGACTAAAGCACTGAAAATAATGTTGCTTTTATTAGAACATCTCTTCTCTCCTGGTACGTAGGAGGCTCATTACACTTTAAACTGAAGAGAGTTAAAAATCCAGTTTTTCTCTTCAAGGAAATATCTGTAATTTCAGTCTGTGTTTCTCCTTTTGTGGCTGAATTCAATGCAATGAGATCCTCCTATATATAAATAAAGCAAATCTAGAATATAGGATTATTCAAAGAATTGAGATTTAGATATTGCTTTCTCAATTTCACATAGCATGAAGCAAGAAGCTGAAATTTAAGCAGACAACTCAGAAAAACAGCAAAACTGCTAAGCATGTCCAGTGCTTTCCCAAAATTTTGCTAGGAAAAAGTCTACGGTCTTCTATTATTTATTTCTAGACACTCTAAGGTCCTGGACTGATCTCCAACATGTCACTTTGAACTCTGAAATGTTCTGTCTCACATGGCTTGAGGACAATAATCTAGATTATAAGAATTAAGGAAGCACTATAGTAGAATATCAGTGTTTAATGGAAAATTAAGTCAAATGGACTCAAAGAAGAAAAACAGTATTATTATGTTCGGAAGTTATTACATACTTTGTGTCGTCATTATGATAGTGCAACTAATAATACACTTTGAGAGAGCGAAGCACAAGTTCTGACACCTTTCAAGTGATTTTAACAACTATTTTTGATTCATGGTGACAAACGAGTTCATATTCTGGCACTTAAATTTTATTTTAGTGGGAGACACTGTCTCTGTTCAAAGCTATGGAAATCTTAGAAAATTAATATATAAAAGCATGCATAACATTCTAAGTCATCCTGTAAAATATAGAGTGATAATGTTTATTTTAATAATGTCTAATATTTTTTGGTTTTCCCAAGCTGCATGGTAATTTACACTAAGGACAGGTGTGGCTTGTATGTGTGCTTTTGCTATATACCTATGCTATAAAAAAATCCACATTGTTATATGCCACAGTTCAATATGCTGAAATAAAAAATATTCTAAGTTAAATATTTTTGAGACAGTGCTGACTGTTTTAGCACTTCAAGACAGAGAACTAAAGGAAAAGGAATTCTTTCAAACACATACATTATGTTGAAATCTATCATGTCTTCTGATGAGGATGAGAAATACAAAGTAATCAAAGTTCTTCTTTCAAAGTCTTGACATTTGTCAACAATCTCTTACAGTCTACAGATCAGTGCCTACTGTCAGGAAATACTACATTTACTACTGTTAAAAGAACATTAAACCTGAGCATAATGGGTGACACTTTCCCTGACCTGAAAACTCATTTGAAAAGATGAAGAACAACTCATGAAATTAGGAAGTGTCATGAGTAAGTGTCTGTGAAATGTGATTGCAAAACCACTATGCTAATTATGAAGATAAAGAATAGGTCAGGAAATAAGAAGACCAGAGGGAAATCAAACAGTAAATGTCTTACAAAGCTTAAAACCTTTATGAGTGATTTAAAAATAAAAGAAAAACAGCAAAACCTGCTACTTTTGTGGCTGTACCAAGAATTGTGAGTCAAAAGTGCTACATACTGGTCTATTCAGTGAGACATTAGGAAATTCCTCTATATTTACACGATCACAGATCTCTGTTTTGATCCTCCAAATTTTCGGTTGTTTATAAGTGGACTGATTTATGTTGGGTGAAGAATACAAATTGAGACACAAAAAGAAACTGATTCCTGTAAGGATATCTTTAAATTACCACTTTGCCTATAGCACATATAACGGATGCTGAAAAATGTTAAAGATAACTTTAGTATCTAGTCTTGTCATCTAGTCTGCAGAGATGGGTTTTATATTTGTGCAAATAGTTGATAACTTCACATTGTTGATTTTGTTTGTTTCTTTGTAGTTTTTTTTAATTTTTATTTTTATTCAACAGTCCACTGATTAAGGTACTTTTTTACATAACTAGACTATATATACATTTGCTTTTGTGAGCTTCATAACAGATTTTAAAATGTTGTTCTTCATCACTGAAATGAAAATTATCTGTGACCTTTAAGACTGCCTATCTCCATCTTATGTCTTGGAGATGTTTCAGAGATCAGCTAGTCAAATACAGCAAAAATCTAGAATCTCATGATTAGGATATAATGTAAAAAATTGATTCTAATGGTAGTACTAAATAGCTTGCATATTTTTTGTAAACTTAACTGTCATTAATATAAGATTTACTCAAAATAGCTGATGGCGTGATGGTTTTTATGGACTTAGAGAATGCAAACCTTTGGCAGGAAACTACAAATTCCTACTAGAAAAAATTTCTAATATTCTGCTGACTCTAACATTGCTATCAGATGCTTGTAAAAGGGAGACACCACCATTTGCAGAATTAACTCTAAATTTGTTTTGACTTCCTAAATGATTCTTCAATGACCACATATTTTTTTATTCAACCCAACATATTGCTCAGCTATAATGGACTCCCAGCTCTACTGAAATATATGATTAGCTTCTAAATTGTCAAGTAAATTGATGAGCAAAACGTGAACCCCTGTTGTGTGTCTGCATGACAAGGTTTTGGTAGTGCGGGGGCTATAGGGGTGGCTTTTTTGAGGAGCTGATGGAAGTTTCCCCCATGTCTGACAGAACTATTGCCAGCTGGCTCCAAGATGGACCCGTCAATGGACAAGGCTGAGCCAGCCAGCGAAGCTGGTAGAACCCCTGTGATAACATATTTAGGAAGGGGAAAAACCTGCTGTGGGGCGGCAGTCAAGAGAGAAGAGTGAGAATATGTGAAAGAAACAACTCTGCAAACACCAGAGTCAGTGAAGAAGGAGGGGGAGGAGGTGCTCCAGGCGCCAAAGCAGAAATTTTACCCTGCAACTTGTGATACAGACCATGGTGAGGTAGGCTGTCCCCCTGCAGCCCATGGAGGTCCATCGTTAAACAGATATCCACCTTCAGCCTATGGAGGACCCCATGGCAGAGCAGGTGGATGACCAAAGGAGGCTGTGACCTTGTGGGAAGCCTGTGCTGGAGCAGGCTTCTGGCAGAACCTGTGGACCTGTGGAGACAGAGGAGCCCACACTAGAACAGGTTTGCTGGCAGGACATGTGACCCCATGAGGGACTCACACTGGAGCATTCTGTCCCTGAAGAACTGCATCCCATGGGAAGGACTGATGCTGGAGCAGCTTTTGGAGAACCGTGTCCCATGAGAGGGACCCACGTTGGAGCAGGGGAAGAGTGTGAGGATTCTTCCTCCTGAGGAGGAAGGAGTGGCACAGGCAGCATGTGACAATCTGCCAGCAACCCCCATTCCCCAATCCCTGCGCTGCTCAGGGGGAGGAGGTAGAGAATCAGGAGTAAAGTTAAGCCTGGGAAGAAGAGAGGGGAAGATGTGCATTACACCTGAAGGGAAGTGCAAAGAAGATGGAAACAAGCTCTTATCAGTGGTTCCCAGTGGTACTGGGCACAAACTGAAACACAGGACTTTCCATCTGAACATCAGGAAGCACTTTTTTACTGATGGTGACTTAACATTGGCACAGGTTGTCCAGAAAGGTCATCTAG
Source organism: Opisthocomus hoazin (assembly GCF_030867145.1). Classification (NCBI taxonomy): domain Eukaryota; kingdom Metazoa; phylum Chordata; class Aves; order Opisthocomiformes; family Opisthocomidae; genus Opisthocomus; species Opisthocomus hoazin. The sequence continues at coordinate 58,176,726 of NC_134414.1, read as the reverse complement.
TTTTCCTCCTTGCAGATACTCAAAAGCTGTTGGAATATGGTGCTGAGCATCCCACTCTAGGTGGTTCTGCTTGAGCAGGGGCGTTGGACCAGATGCCCTCTTAGGTGACTTCTAACCTCAAGTATTCTGTGATTGTCAGGGCTGGAGAGCTTGCCCTGAATGAGAAGCTAAGGGACCAGCACTAGTTACCTAAGAGCAGCCTCGCGATATCACTATGTGGTGGTCATAAACAAGAGGGAGAGGGGCTACTTATGTGCATCACAGAAATGAGCTAATGGTCATAAGCTGTGACAGAAAAGGTTCAAATGGGATACAAGAACAGACTTTTCCACTACTAGGAGAGTCAAGAATTGGAACAAGTTTTCTACAGAGGTTGTGGATTTTCTATACTTAGAGGTTTTCAAAACTGGACTGGATACAGTACAAGGCAACCTAGTCATATAATTGGAAGGTTAAAGATTCAGGTTTGAATCCTGTCCCTCTAAAACTCCATGTCCAATGGTAGTCTCTTAAGGAAAAGGAATTGTGTCTTTTGAGTTTTGGAGAACTCCGGTCACAGGGAGGAACTGGCATCCTTTTATTTGAAATATTGTCCCTAAACATTGTGCTGGCTTCCATGAACTTCATGTACTGTACATCATTTTTTTGTAATGATTTCAGAGTTGGGTGTTTCACTGATAAGTACTGCCAAAGGTTCCAAGAAATTTCATGAAAAGAAATGAAGAAAGATTCTACACAATCTCTACAAAAAAAACTGACATGGGAATTACCTCACTACTGAAAATATTTATGGAAGAACTAAGTTCCACTAAAAAGCTATCTGTGCATTTAAGTTTGTGTATGACAAAATGAAGCTGCTTAACTTCACTGAACACGAATATACACGTATCTACTATCTCAATAAATTAGAGACATAGTGAATTAAACAGTTTTTCTTTTTGACCAAATCAACCTATACAATGCCAGATATTTCACCCCAATGGCAAGAGACAAAATGACATAATTCGGCCAAAATTATTGTGGCAGTTTCCCCTAGTTCTGTCAATGAGTAAATCAGAATGTTTTAATACTATTTTGCTTTCATCATATTACTGAGATAATTATTTTCAGAGAAGATTATGTTATACACAAATTTAAGTGCAGCTTCTGTTCCCATTTTCATGTAACTGGCAGGTATTGTGTAAACCAGAAATGATGCTCCAGTTTTTAGGTGTGTATGCTTTAACAGTCATTGAAGTATCTGCAGAACATGCCATTCTAAAGCAGGGCCTATGTATTAAATACTTTAGTAACACAGTGTGCACCTATAGGTATGGCCACAGAGAAAGCTAAAGCTAAAGAGAACACAAAATAATAGAAATATGAAACAGTGGAAGGAGAACAAGGCAGGCTGAAACACTTTACCTAATTATAAAATGAATGCTTTTTTATAAATTACAGGGAGAAAAAAGGACTCTGAGCAGGGATATGAGAAAGATTAAAATGATACTTCAATAATAAACAAGAGGCAATTGCTGATGTCAGGCTGATTGCTTCTGTTTTTTTTCTGCAGATATAAGATGTGCTGATTTCACTTCAAAGAGTTTTTGTTCTCACAGAGCGAAACAGCTGTGAGGAGAAAAATATGAGAAGAAACAAAAGTTTTACTGAAAAAGAAATAAATGGGCCCAATAAGTAAGTTATATATTTTCTTTTGTTTAAAATAATAAAATTGCCTGCATGTTGATGTTGAAGTGATAGTTCCATGGACAACATTAGTGTGAATACCACTTGTTTGTTAAGTTATCTTAAGGCTTGGAGTACTGTTGCAGGAACTGCTGTTTTCACACACACAAACTGCTGTTCTGTGATTTCTTCAGTTTGCAAGAATGAACATGGCAAAGTTTTTTATCAATAGGCTTGATGGACTGAATTTTTCATCATGTGGTTAACACTAAACATGTAATTTGCACTAAAATTATTTTTCCGCATTCTCCTGAAAAATCACACTATTGTGACACATAGGTCTGATGCATAACCCACTGTTATAACCGGAAATTAGAGATAATATTTAAATTTAGTTGAATGAGCGAAGCAGTGTGTATCTCTTCTACAATAGAGAGAAATTAATGCAAAAATGTTGCCCAGATAAGCAGGCATCAGTGTACTAAGAAATTCACAGATAAGGTTACAGAAACATTTAAATAAATGTATGTGATAATCATAACAATAAAGAAGTAGAAAATACTGTTTTGGAATCATGTGTTTGGAAAAGTAATTTAAAACAGGGTAATTAACATCAGCTCTTGTTTTGTAATTTTTCTTCTACAGCCACTCTGTTTAGAAAGAATATTGGAATAGACCTTTGTGGCTATTGTATTGGAGATGCTCAGTCCTTGCTCTCAAGACCTTCCTGTGAAAATAACAATAAATATAGTAAAACAATGAGGCTTTTTAGGTTTCAGAAGTGGTAGAATAAGTATCAGGTATATGAGAAAAAATGAAAATCTTTTTTTAAACTACAGATCTCATGCAGGTCCTGATCATTACCCACTTACTGAGATTACTAATGTATTTTGAAACTTCTTCTGCTAATGCTGCACCAATAAAACTGTATTAACATAAAACATTTCTTAAACTCTTTCTATATTACACTATTTCTTTCTTAAGCTTTTTACACAATTTCTCCCTCAAATTTTCAGTTGAGATATATGTCAAACTAAGCAATAACTCAGCTTAAAATTATTCTGCTTCACAGGGTGTTCTCTTGCTTGCAGGACGTTAGGTCTGAAACAAGGAATAAGATATAAAGATAAAGAAGATTTTTTTCTCTCCCTTTCCTGTTACTATTTTCCTCTACTTCTGATTGGGGGCTTTTCCTAATCCAAGCTCTTTTTTCTCTAAATTTCATTAGTAATTAGCTAGAAGAGATAAACTCTAGTTGTCTTAAATAATACTGAAGACAAAAGGAAAAGATCCAGAGACTGAAAGTGATCAAGACAGAGACGAAACATCCCTTCCATATCATTTAGGCATCCTGACTATCAGAGCAAACACCGGGCTTGAAGAAGTGTATAGTTCTTAAGTCTTCAAGGCTTTTATTTTTATCTTGGATTTTTTTTTTTAATTTCTCATTTGGGTATTTTTACATGGGGCTTTTGCTGTCTGATTGCTTCAATTTCAGGGAAGAGAGAAGAACAAAAATTATACCCCTTATTTTCTTAAATAAAAACAACTGAAAATCAGCCTTGTTACCTGTCCGATAACACTTTACTTCAAATTGCTGTTTCCTTAAAGGTTTCTGAAGTCTTTTGTCTTTCCTGCTTAAAAGATTCTAACATTTTCTGATGATTCTCCCTTTGATTTCTCAGTGTAGCATACAGATTAATCTTTTATTATTTTTTTTAATACTTATATTGCCATAGGCAATAACAGAAACATTGTTATACGTTATCCAAGAACAGATCTTAAGATTCAAACAAAGGGCATTGTCCATCTCTTTATCATTATCTTTATCATCTGTTGGAAAATGTCAGTTAGCATGATCTATCCAGTAATCTCTTTCCAGCTGTATATTAACTTCAGATCCTGTGCTATACTATATTTTAGGATTATGAGATTACTTGGAACAGATCACAGTCCTAATCTGATGAAAATGGTTTCTTTGTATTTATGGCATTCATCCAACAAGAAGCGTAAGTACGTAACTGTAAGAACTTGATTAGCCCCCTTACATTTAATAGGAATATTTTCAGATTTACCTTACTGAATGAGAGTCATATGGTACATAATAGCTGTGTCTATGCTATTTAAAGTAAAGAAGGCAAAAGCATCAACACTGGCATTTTATTATCCTTACTGCAAATTTTAGCACAATTCCAGCATGGGTTAACCTGGGTCAAACACTGCTTTCATGAAACAGCCTAGGCACAGTTCAGGGCTTGACATGGGCAGGAACCATTAGCACTGAACAGTTTGATAAGAGCCACCCCAGTCTGAAGGGCAATAAAGCATAGCTATATGACTGTGTCATTCTCACTCAGAGGCAGAGAATGTATTAGTAGTATACATATTACCACTGTCACTTTATGGAGGAATTAAAAGATGAAAGACAAATTTCAAATGCCATACCATCTGTCAAAAAAAAATTATTGTAACAGCTATATTGATTTTTACTTCAGTAAACTAAACACAGCAGTGGTTACTTATAACTTTACAATTGGCTATTGACTTTTTTTAAAAGAAAAATAAAAATAATTTAAAAGAAGAAAAAGTATGAGTTATGTGTCATTAATAACCATTTTCTATTTTAAAATTTTCATTTTTATGCTGCTTATCATTAATGATAGATTCATTTTTATGCTTTTGTAAAAGATTTATACGGTTTATGCTACAAGCCAGATCCTGAATTTTGGATATGTTTATGGGCTCCACTGATAAATAGGCTAAACATGTTGCTTTGCAAAGATTTATAAAGTAGCCACAAAAATCTACTTTGGGGCAATTTTTTCCACAAAATGGTTAACTATGACAGTAAGTTCTGCTTCTATACTGTAATATAGTTGTTTTACAAGTCACGTTCAAAAAAAAGAGGAAATTGTGGATGTGATATAATATTTCCAGTTAACTGCAAAGGGCCTTCTGTGCCTTTTTGTGTGGGAAAACAACTTCAATTAAAGAAAGCAACTGTCCAAAACTTTCCATTGTTTCTACCTGATGTTTTCTGAAAAATATTTAGTTCAATATTTACATTCTCTCAATAACATAGATTCAAATACTTTTCTCTCCCCACCCCAAGTTCATAACTCCTCATCTGTTCATTATCTCTCACTCAACAGGCTCAGTTAGACAGCAAAGAGAATCAAGCCCAATGAACTCTCAAATCAATCACCTGAAACTCAGATCTAGTCTAATAACCACTTCTATTGTCCTTGACAGAGAAAACGATTTATCAATAAGAGTTCAAAAAGTGATCACTTCTAGTAATTTTTAGGAATTTTGTCATGCAAAATCAAGTCTGACACAATAGAGACTGGTTATTATATGCAAATTATCAGACTGGTTTAATAATTTAGGATCTATTGGCCAAATTTTGAGAGAAAACTTTGGAGGGATTTACAGTGTATGATAAAAAACATTTGCATAACATAAATTCTATTTGAGTAATGGATGAAGTCAGTCGCCCATAGGGGGGTATCCAATACAGCTTGAGGTGCTCTACACTGGCAAACATATTTCCGTGAGGTATGACATAGAATATAGGAATGACACAGAATTAGTGGTAGATCCAGGCCCTTTGGAAGGGAAGATAAAGGCCAAAGAGGTTTTTCTCAGGATATTTAAGGTAATGTGAGATATGTATGCTTTGGGAAATGAAATAAGCCTTAAAAATAAGATTTTGCTTACAGAGTAAAGCCTGGAAAACAGATGTGTAAATGTGAGCTAGATTTGTCAAGCTCCCACCAGTCACTGATATTTAGTCAGAACAGTCAGTGGAATTACATAGCTCTCCCTAAAACAAAAAATATTTATACAGTCTACTGACCAGCTTTCTAGACTTGTGACTGTACTGAAAACATATGTCTTGGCTATAATAAGAGGTTAAATGACTAACTTACATGTGGACATCATCATTGTGTGTGTCATATAAACATACAATATTCTTTATAGATTATAGATGTTTTAATCTGTGATCTGAATCTCATCATATGTGTCATGTGAACAGAGAATAGACAATGACAAATCACGAGCTGTAACTTTGCCACTTAGTGGAAGGAGGCTTTGTGGGCCACAAGATGCACTTACAGTTGTTATGAATTGTCATTTCTAAGTTCCTGCATCTTTTGTGGAGGACCTGTTTTTGCTTTGTTCTTTTGAGTGGCAAAGATATATTTGATTTCTTCCTCTTAGAAATTATCATATATTCTTATAAAAATTACTGCACTGAGACATGAGTATATGATTATTCTTCATTATTAATCTGTAATTTGTAAAAGTAATGTCTGGGTCTGCAATTTTGTTAATGGCCATATATATTACGTGTCTCTATAGTCATCCTTTTGCCTGTTTAAACTGAAGAAGAGAATATTTTTTGTTTTAATAATTTCAACATGCCTTCTTTTTTAAAAGACGTATGTACGGGCTTTCATCTGAGGATGTCAACTCTTTCACTGAAACCTACAGGTTCTCAAGCAGACAATTACTTCTGTACTTAGAGGTATAATTAACCACAAAGAAATCCCTTTAAAATACTAAAGAGAATATTATAAAAAGAGTGTTCAGTTTGAAGTCTTGTTGAAATTAATAAAACACATATTTTCCAAACATAGATGGTCAATGAATTTACTACCAAATTTGTAATTAATACTTGAAATATATTGTTTGTAGAATCACGGGAAAAATTATCTGTGGGTTAAGAGAGTGGAAGGGGACTGGACTTATTTAATGAGGTATAATAACTTGAAAATTACAAACTGTCATTATGAAATAAAAAGAGTGTGCTATCATTTAGAATGCATTGGCAATTGGTCAATGACTTGGAAATCATAAATGTGTTGCAAAAGTAGAAAGATGGTCACTTTACGAAGGATCAGTAAACAGAAATAGGTCAAGTAAGTAAATGATGAAAAAGCTAGAAAGAGTAAGTTTTAAAATTGTGTATATTAGCGAAACAGAGTGTCCTGGATTCAGCTGGAATAGAGCTAATTTTCACAAGAAACTCGCTGGGCTGACCCAACAGCCAATCCAATGGGATATTCTGTACTATGTGATGTCATGCTCAGTATTTAAGTGGGGAGCTGGCTGAAGGAGAGTCTTTTTGCTACTCAGGAGCAAGATGAATATCGGGTGGTGAGAACACTGCATGTTCTATATGCTTTATATCAGTATTATTGATTGTTGTTTTTTTCTCCCTTTGCCATTCTCTTAAACTGTTCTCATAGCAACCCAGGAGTTTTTGCATTTTTCCTTTTGATTCTCTTCCCCATCCCACCGGGGAGGGGGAAGGAGTGAGAGAGTAACTGCATGGTTCTTTATTGCAGATTGAGGCAAAACCACAACAGTTCTTGGTGCCCAACATACGGCTCGAATACAACAACAGATTTGTACTAAATGTGCTATAGCTATAGTTGTTATTAAATGGTAAGCTCCTGTGTGGGTCACAGAATTGGTTGTTTGTGCTGCTTTTCTCTTTGTTTTGCTGAGCTTTGGAGCATGTTAGTACAAATGATGGCTATGTGCTTTGTCCTGGTGTTGACAGTCTGGCTGTACTGCAGAAGCTGTCTTGTGGAGATAATGAGGGAATGCATCTCCCTTTCCCCACCTGGGATTTCTGTGGATGGTTTTATTAGGCAGGCTCCTGAGGCCCTTGTTCACCCTCATGTGAGCTGTCTAATACTACTAGTTAATACTGTTGGCATATTACGGATTTTGTGAAATGTGGTCTTGTCCTGGTGTAAGAGAAAACAGATTCTGGATGAGGTGATAGTGAAATGTGCCCTAAAGTAGCCATCCCCTGGGTGGCAGTGTGTGTGTAAGGATCTGGGCAGGTTCCTAGAACGGTTATCACCTCCCATAGCCTGGGATTTTACACCTAAACAGGCAAACAACCTGGGCAAACTTACGCGCCACCTGATAGAAGGGTGCCTTGTTTACCCCAGTAAAAACCAGCAGTTTCTAGCACTGCACTGGGGTCTGTCCTGTGCCTATCAAGCCACTGTTCAGTACTCTCAGAAGACTGTGTCTGAGGCAGGAACCCAGACTGCACCTGAGGACAATAGAGTTGAGGTAGGGACCCAAACAACAACAACTACAGTAATTGCCCCACTAGTGAAAAGCAAAAAACAGTGGACAAGGAGAGCAACGGGTCCATACCATCGATTAGTAAGAGAGGATGAAGAATAGAATCATAGAATGGTAAAGGTTGCAAGGGACCTTAAAGATCATCTGGTTCCAACCCCCCTGCCATGAGCAAGGACATCTTCCACTAGACCAGGCTGCTCAGAGCTCCATCCAGCCTGGCCTTGAACACTTCCAGGGAGAGGGCAGCCACAACTTCTCTGGGCAACCTGTTCCAGTGTTTCACCACCCTTATGGTAAAGAATTTCTTACTAGTATCTCATCTAAATCTGCCCTCTTTTCATTTACAGCCATTCCCCCTTGTCCTATCACTACATACCCTTCTGAAAAGTCCCTCTCCATCCTTCCTGTAGGCCCCCTTCAGGTACTGGAAGGTTGCTAGAAGGTCACCCTGGAGCCTTCTCTTCTCCAGGCTGAACAGCCCCAAATCCCTCAGCCTGTCCTCATAGGAGAGGTACTCCAGCCCTCGGATCACCTTGGTGGCCCTCCTCTGGACTCGGTCCAACACATCCATGTCCTTCTTATGCTGGGGGCTCCAGAGCTGGATGCAGTACTCCAGGTGGGGTCTCACAAGAGAGAAGTAAAAGGGCAGAATCCCCTCTCTCGACTTGCTGGCCACACTTCACTTGATGCAGCCCTCGATGCGGTTGGCTTTCTGGGCTGCAAACGTGCACTACAGGCTCATGTTGAGATTCTCATCCACCAGTACCCCCAAGTCCTTTTCCTCAGGACTGCTCTTAAGCCACTCTCTGCCCAGCCTGTACTTGTGGTTGGGCTTGCCCCGACCCACATGCAGGACCTTGCACTTCGCCTTGTTGAATTTCATGCGGTTCATGCTGGCCCACCTCTCCTGCCTGTCAAGGTCCCTCTGAATGGCATCCCTTCCCTCCAGTGTGTCAATCACATCGTACAGCTTGGTGTCATCAGCAAACTTGCTGAGGGTGCACTCAGTCCCACTGTCCATGTCGCCGACAAAGATAAACAGCACCGGACCGAGTACTAAGCCCTGAGGCACACCACTCGTCACAGGTCTTGACCTGGACATCGAGCCATTGATTGTAACTCTTTGAATGCGTCCATCAACCCAGTTCCTTATGCAATGAGTGGTCCATCTGTCAAATCCATGTGTCCCGATCCATTATCGGGGAGGTTTCGATTCGATCCCAGGAGACGAGATTAAGATGCAAACACAGTCATATGCCATGCAACCTTGTAAACTTTATTTTTGGTGAACCGGGAATTGGAGGTCTGGCAGGGACAGCAGCGGGGGAGGGGCGGAGAAGACGAGACAGGGAAAAAAAAAAGGGTAAAGTCGGAAAAAACCCAGAGGGCGAGGAAAAGAAGTGCGGGGGAGGGGAGAGGATCAGTTACCACCACCACGGATTCCACGATGTCCAGCGATGTCCGGTCGGCTCAGTCTCTGTGCAGGCGTGGAGCCCCGGCGAGAGTAGGGCCCATCAGCCAGGCAGTGAGGAGGAGAGCAAGAGGGCGGCGAGGAGACCAAGAGGGAGGCGAGGAGCATGTGCTGCCCTTTTATAGGGGCATTTTCGCATGCGCAGAGCATGTCTGCATACGTGCAGTTCCTGCCATGCGTGCTGCCCACTTAGACAAGTCCGTTTTTGCCCGTCCACGGGCTACTCTGCGCGCAAGCGCTTTCCTGCAGGTCGTTGTGGCGGATTCCTTCCAGAGGCCAGCAAGAGATGGCAATAGCGATGTCGAGACAAAACCAGTTTGTACCGGTCTTCTACACCATGTCCTTCCAATTTAGAGACAAGGATATCATGCGGGATAATCTGTGATTCTATGACAGTGTCGAATGCCTTGCAAAAGTCCAGGTAGACAATGTCAGTTGCCCACCCTTTGTCCACCAATGCTGTAACCCCATCATAGAAGGATACCAAGTTGCTCAGGCATGATTTGCCCTTGGTGGAGCCATGTTGGCTGTCTCAAATCACCTCCTTGTTATCCATGTACCTTAGTGTGGTTTCAAGGAGGATCTACTCCATCATCTTGCCAGGCACAGAAGTGAGACTGACTGGCCTGTAGTTCCCATGGTCTTCCTTTTTTCCCTTTTTAAAAATGGGGTGATGCTGCCCCTTCTCCAGTTGGTGGGCACCTCCCCAGACCACCACGAACTCTCAAATATGATGGAGAGTGATTTGGCAACTTCGTCCGCCAGTTCCCTCAGGACCCATGGATGCATCTCATCAAGCCCCATGGACTTGTGCACCTTCAGGTCCTTAGGCAGTCTCGAACCTGATCTTCTCCTACAGTGGGCGATTCTTCATTCTCCCAGTCCCCCCCTTGTCTTCTGCAACCTGGGTGGTGTGACTAGGGCACTTGCTGTTGAAGACTGAGGCAAAGAAGTCGTTCAGCACCTCAGCTCTCTCCACATCCCAGGTGGCCAGGTCTCCAGCATCCTTCCAGAGAGGGCCCACATTTTCCCTAGTCTGTCTTCTATGACTGACATACCTATAGAAGTCTTTCTAGTTCCCTTTGACATCCCTGGCCAGATTTAATTCTGTCAGGGCTTTAGCTTTTCTAACTTGCTCCCTGGCTACTCGGACTATTTCTCTGTATTCATCCCAAGCTTCCTGTCCTTGTTTCCATCCTCTGTAGGCCTCCTTTTTCTGCTTGAGTTTGTACAGGAGCTCCTTGTTCATCCATGTAGGCCTCCTGGCGTTTCTGCCTGACTTCCTCTTGGTCGACATGCATGATTTCTGATCTTGGAGGAGGTGACCGTTGAATATTAAGCAGCTTTCCTGGGTCCCTCTTCCTTCTAGGGCTTTATCCCATAGTATTCTACAAACACATCCCTGAGGACGCCAAAATCTTTTCTCCTGAAATCCAGGGCAGCGAGCTTGCTGCGCACCCTCCTCGCTGCCCAAAGGATCTTAAACTCCACCATTTCGTGGTCTCTGCAGCCAAGGCTGCCCTTGACTTTCACATTCCCCACCAGCCCCTCCTTGTTAGTGAGAACAAGGTCCAGCATTGCACCTCTCCTTTTTGGCTCCTCTATCATTTGGAGGAGGAAGTTGTCCTCAGCGCATTTCAGGAACCTCCTGGATTGCTTGTGCCCTGCTGTGTTGTCCCTCCAAAAGATGTTGGGGTGGTTGAAGTCCCCCATGAGGACCAGGGTTTTTGAACGTGAGGCTTCTCTTATCTGCCTATAGAGGGCCTCATCTGCTCTCTTGCCCTGGTCTGGTGGCCTGTAGCAGACTCCCACTGTAATGTTCCTCATCCCTGGCCTGCCTTGAATCTTGACCCATAAGCTCTCCATGCGGAAAGATCTGATCAAGAAGCTGGTGCTTCGACAAAGGAATTGATGGAAGCTGTGATCCTGTGGGGACCTCACGCTGGAGCAGGCTCCTGCCAGGACCTGTGGACCCATGGAGAGAGAAGCCCATGCCAGAGCAGATTTCCTGACAGGGCTTGTGACACTGTGGGGGACCCACGTTGCAGCAGTCTGTTCCTGAAGGACTGCACCCCATGGGAAGGACCCATGCTGGGACAGTTTTTGAAGAGCTGCAGTCCGTAGGAAGGACTCACGTTGGAGAAGTTTGTGGAAAACTGTCTTCTGTGAGAGGGACCTCATGCTGGAGCACGGGAAGAGTGTAAGGAGTCCTCCTCCTGAGGCAGAAGGAGTGGCAGAGACAATGTGTGATGAACTGACCACAACCCCAATTCTCTGTCCCCCTGCGCTGCTCGGGGCAGGGGAGCAGGTGGAGAAACAGGACTGAAATTGAGCCCGGGAAGAAAGGAAGGGTGGGGAGAAACTGTTTTAAGAGATGGTTTTGTTTATCACTATCCTACTCTGATTCGATTGGTGATGGATTAAACTCCCTTTTCTCCCGAAGTTCTATCTGTTTTGTCTATGACAGTAATTGGTAAGTGATCTCTCCCTGTCCTTATCTTGACCCTCGAGCCTTTCATCATATTTCCTCTCTCCTCTCTAGCTGAGGAGGGGGAGTGATAGAGCTGTTTTTGTGGGCACCTGGCATTTTTCCTGGCCAAACCAAAACACAGAGTTAACAAGGAAAGGTTCCGTATATAGGTAAACAGATAGGAAGAATACAGATACAGTACAGAAGAGGAAAGAAAAACTGGTAACAGATATGGAAATGTCTTCAGTAACTTCCTACACTTTTTTTGCTTCAGTCATTATCAAAAAAAGTTAATTTTAATCATATACTGCATATAAATAATATTGACAACGAGATAAGAATGTAGGCCAGACGAAAGAAAGAGCAAGCAACAGAAGTTTTCTGTTATCTCTACTACAGCAAAGCGTAAGGAAATTGACCCTAAAGCGACAGAACTAGTGAAAAGTGCTTTTGAAGTGTTACTTTAAAGAATTTGTAGAAAAAGACGACATAGGCCCTAAGGAGGACTGAAGGAATTAAATATGTCAGCCTAATTTTTATCTGGGAAATGACTCGGCAATACATTATTAAACAATTAATTTTGAAGTATGTAGCATCAGAAGAAGGATAGCTCTCTGTGGTCAATGGCCTTGCTGGACTTGTCCATGACATGATCGGGCTCAAGAGCCGAGGAGTTAACAAATGGAGCAATTGACTTGTGATTATCTTGAAGGGGGGACAGTCCACATCAAGTAATCTCCGGGACGTGACAGAGGTCGCGCAGCCAGAGGTTACTTAAACATTTGGCTCCCTTGAGCACATATGAAGATGCCCACTCCATAGGCATGTCAGACTGCTGAGTCCCGCTTGTGATGACACGACATTCCATGCCAAGAGCCAATCAACATATAATAATTGACTTAGTCCCACCTTGCAAAAAGATTGTCAAACTTATAAAAATTGACACTTGAAAGCTCTCTTTGGGGGGCTGAGCCAAGTAAGAACTTCACCTGATGGACAGGTTGACGAGCCTGAACCTCTCTTCCCCCCCCCAAGAAGAGATGCCTTTTTGGTAAGAGTCATGCCTCTGACTTTGTCAGACATATCCCCAGGAGCACATTGTTAACTAAACTACTACCTTGAGCTCAACTTTTGTAGACAGTGCATTTATCGAAGGCAATCTTAAATCTGTGATACCTGTCACTTGAATAAATTACCTATTGTTTCAACTTTGCGAAACTGTTTCAGTGAAAGTCGTTGGAGGGGCTCTGACAGGCAAGCTGAATCTGACAAGTGGCTACACACTTAGCCCTTTAGACACAAACTGTTGAACAAGTCTGGGACTAGGAATTGACCCAGCTGTACCCAGACTCCTCTCTGAGAGAGAGTTTAGAACACAAGGGGGTCTGCTCTGAACCTCGTGACTCAATGCGAGGGCTTTCCTTTTGCTGCTTATCAGGCTCCCTTGCCCCTTTTAACATGACACTTTGTCAAAAAATATGAAATTAATCTAGCTTCATGCCTTATCCGCCTAAGTATTCGAATAAGTAGTGGGAACTAAGTATGTGATATAGATTTTTTTATTTTCTATAGCTGTCGTTGTCTCACATGTTATCTTACAATAAAACTTAGGAACCACAGTTTAAATATAACCACAATATGAAAATGTGTAAGTGGTTGGGGGGAAAAGTACACGTTCTAAGTATGTATCAGTGATCACAGTCAAATGGGGAAGGCATTTTGGTTACTTATTGCGAAGGTCTTTCTTCACTGTAGGGACTGGTATTTCACATCTCATTTCAGTCTATTTCTGGTAACCTGTGTTTTTCAGATATTTTTATCATACATACCAAGAGGAAAAGTGGATTAATTTATCTGCTGGAAAAATTTAGGTAAAAATCTTCTACTTCTAAAATCTATGAAATTTAACCTTCACATCTGGGCAGGTTTTGTATATTGAGCACCTTGTTATGACTTTATTTTCTGGATGTTCCTTCAAATAATATGCAGAAAGATACTTCACATTTCATTGTAGCTGTCAACTGCTACTTATTAATTAAAGTAAATAAATTTCATAGTATTTTAGCTTGCAGTAATAGAAAGACACAAGTTTCAGTGTATTTACCTTGCATCAGAAGACAAATAAAATAGAATAAAGGCCTCTCAATTAAAAAAAAGACTACATACATTAAAATATTCAGAAAAGAGCAAAACAACTGAATGCTCATTTTCATATCACATCTAAGCAACAATTTTTATATGCACACAAACCTTTCTTTCATCTTTTCTCTCTAAAAGAGTTTAACTAAAAATGTATTTGAAAATTTTGAAGCTGAAAACCGCTAGAACATCTGCGATGCATTCATTTGCCATAACATCAGTGCTTGGCATTTAGTCTCAAACACAGACTGGGTAAAACTGAAATGATGTGAGGAAAGCAGACTCCACAATCTGTAAGACTGTAAAGTATGTATGTTTATTCGGCACTGGGCAGCACGGGGGGTAGCCCCACCAAAGTCATGTGCACCGAGCAGCAACGTGTCTCTTCAACTTTTACAATCAAGTATTACGTATGCATTAGAGTTACCAATACGCCTATACCTACGCATAACCTATCCCTGCTTCATACTAAAATCAGTTCCAAGAAATAATTTCCATGGACTCCTCCCAACTGCGCTTGTGCAGTGTCTCCTGGTGGTGGTCATCAGGGGACCCAAGATGAAGGCCCATCCTCTTCATCACTGTGTTTGCTGATTGACCTTTATTTCTATACAAACTCAGTTCTCTCCTGGCTCCCATCCATACAGCAGGGTCAATCTTAGCCAGTTCTAGGTGACTCCCAGCCCCTATCAGGAACTAACCCCTTTGTATGGAGATGCAAGACTCTCTGCTTCAGTTAATTTACACAATAGATAAGCACTATCAGTTTTTTTAAATGCACAGCAACTATTAGGTAATGCTACTTCTACTAAAATCCCTTTTAATCCCTTCCTTCAGAAATATAACTAAACATAACCTTGTTTCAGGAAAGACACACAAATTCAGATAACCCTTTAAAGACTGCATTGTGTTCATTTCTAGGGAAGTCTTATTGGAAGTCATTGTCTATCAGCTTATTTTCCAGTAAATCTAAGCAATATGCAGTACTCTTTTTCATATGTATTTTTGAAGAAAGGGAAGGGAAGACTGACTATTGCAACAGCGAATTACAGCTACCATATGCACAAATGTATTTCTGAGATGTGATCTGCCATCAGGAAACTTTACCTGAATTACATTCAAATTACTACTTTTATGCTCTAGAAAAGTTTAATTTCAATCAAGTAACTGAATTTAAAGCCAAAGGTTTTGGAAAGGGTAGATTTTGTTGCATTACAAAACACAGCCGGTTGGCCTGAAAATAGATTGTTGCATTCAAATTTTAACAAATATTTCTCAAGGCTGGAGTACCATACTACATACCCTGCACAATTTAATGTGGGCACAGCTTAAGTCTCTACAATACAATTTCAATGCAATTAAACGGATACAGGTATCAGAGGTCATTTAAAAAACCAGTCCTATTGCAATTGGCAAACATAAACTGACAAAAGTAAACTCTAGTACTTATGCCTTTCTCTGGTGCCTGTTCACCCTTCAAAAGATTTGATAATTCAAGCAGCCACCACCCTGTCACACCCCAATAATAAGAGTGAGTAAATGCCTCACTTGATTAACGAGAGTGACTCAGATCCGCTGATCCCCTTGGTTGGATTAAGGTGAAATGACATCAGAGATCCTGTATCATTTTACAAGGTTTATTCATGATTATGATAGATCAACTTATTTCGGCATGATTATGACAATCAAACTGCTGAAGCATGATTATGATAAGCAAATTATGGTGATACATTTATGATAAGCAAACTATTGAGGCACGATTATGGTCACGATTATGATAAGCAAAATTTGGTGGTACAATTATGACAAGCAAACTATGGTGGTACAATTACAACAAGAGAACTACAGTAGTGAAATTAAGATAAGCAAATTATGGTGGTACAATTACAATAAGTAAACTACTGAAGCAATCTTAGGTGGTACAATTATGACAAGTAAACTACAATGGTACCATTATGACAAGAAAACTAAAGTAGTACAGTTATGACAAACTACTGTGGTATGAGTATGATAAGCCTTGCTTTTATAGTTTCAAAAGAGAAGGAAAAGATCTTAAGGGGGGACAGAAAAGAAAAGTTAGAGAGGAAAAGATGTAGAATAAGAAAGAAAGATATCACCAGTCTTGGGTCCAGAGCTGATCCGACCAACAGAGGGGGGGTTCAAGTCCTGGGGGACACCTCCTTTACAGTGATTTTTTTTTTTCCAGTTTTTGTAGGCAGCTAGCCCCCTCCCCTTAGCTCAGTTTCTTGCTTCTCATGCTAATTTATTAGTTGGTGATAACCATCTTTTCTGTTACAGACCAAGTTAACCTCACTTTCCACATAAAGTGGAAACATATGCTCCTCACAGGTGTGAGGGGCAAGCCTTTTCACTCTTGAATTGAGTCAGTGGTGGCAGCGATCTCCCCCTACCACAGTTACTTCTGTTTGACCTGATCATGGTGCAGGACTATTCACTTGTTAGCTGTAAAAAGGGAGTTGGGTACAGAGGCAATTAAGAGTACAGAAACGTGGTGAGAGCATGCAGGGATGCGACGAGGAAGGCCAAGGCTCACCTGGAATTGAAGCTGGCAAGGGATGTCAAAAACAACAAGAAGGGCTTCTTCAACTACATCAGCAGCAAAAGGAAGGCTAGGGACAACGTGGGGCCGCTGCTGAATGAGGTGGGTGTCCTGGTGACGGAGGATACGGAGAAGGCAGAGCTACTGAATGCCTTCTTTGCTTCAGTCTTCAGTGCTAAGACTGGCCCTCAGGAATCCCAGGCCCCGGAGGTAAAAGAAGAAGCCTACAAAGAGGACGACTTTCCCTTGGTTGAGGAGGACTGTGTGAGGGATCGCTTAAGCAATCTGGACGTCCACAAATCCATGGGCCCCGATGGAATGCACCCACGAGTGCTGAGGGAGCTGGCAGATGTCATTGCTGAGCCACTCTCCATCATCTTTGAGAGGTCCTGGAGGACAGGAGAGGTGCCCGAGGACTGGAGAAAGGCCAATGTCACTCCAATCTTCAAAATGGGCAAGAAGGAGGACCCAGGGAACTACAGGCCGGTCAGCCTCACCTCCATCCCGGGAAAGGTGATGGAGCAGCTTATCCTGGAGGCCATCATGAAGCAAGTGGAAGAAAAGAAGGTTATCAGGAGTAGTCAGCATGGATTCATCAAAGGGAAATCATGCCTGACCAATCTGATAGCTTTCTACGATGACATGACTGGCTGGGTAGACGAAGGGAGAGCCGTGGATGTTGTCTACCTTGACTTCAGCAAGGCTTTCGACACAGTCTCCCATGATATCCTCCTAGGGAAGCTGAGGAAGTGTGGGCTGGATGAGTGGTCGGTGAAGTGGATAGAGAACTGGCTGAATGGCAGAACTCAGAGGGTTGTCATCAGCGGCGCTGAGTCTAGTTGGAGGCTGGTGACAAGTGGTGTCCCCCAGGGGTCAGTACTGGGCCCATTCTTGTTTAACTTCTTCATCAACGACCTGGATGAAGAGTTAGAGTGTACCCTCAGTAAGTTTGCTGATGACACCAAACTGGGAGGTGTGGTAGATACACCAGAAGGCTGTGCTGCCATTCAGCGTGACCTGGATAGGCTGGAAAGCTGGGCAGAGAGGAACCTGATGATGTTCAACAAGGGCAAGTGCAGGGTCCTGCACCTGGGGAGGAACAACCTCATGCACCAGTACAGGCTTGGGGTGGACCTGCTGGAGAGCAGCTCTGCGGAGAGGGACCTGGGTGTCCTGGTGGACGACAGGTTAACCATGAGCCAGCAGTGTGCCCTGGCTGCCAAGAAAGCCAATGGGATCCTGGGGTGCATCAAGAAGAGTGTGGCTAGCAGGAGGAGGGAGGTTCTCCTTCCCCTCTACACCGCCCTGGTGAGGCCGCATCTGGAGTACTGTGTCCAGTTCTGGGCTCCCCAGTTCAAGGAAGATGAAGAGCTACTTGAAAGAGTCCAGCGGAGGGCTACAAGGATGGTGAGGGGACTGGAGCATCTCCCCTATGAGGAGAGGTTGAGGGAACTGGGCTTGTTCAGCCTGAAGAAGAGAAGGCTGCTAGGGGACCTTATAAATGCCTACAAATATCTGAAGGGTGGGTGTCAGGAGGATGGGGCCAAGCTCTTTTCAGTGGTGCCCACTGACAGGACAAGGGGCAATGGGCACAAACTGAAGCACAGGAAGTTCCGTCTGAACATGAGGAGGAACTTCTTCCCTCTGAGGGTGACGGAGCACTGGAACAGGCTGCCCAGGGAGGTTGTGGAGTCTCCTTCTCTGGAGATATTCAAGACCTGCCTGGACGGGGTCCTGTGTGGCCTGCTGTAGGTGACCCTGCTTTGGCAGGGGGGTTGGACTAGATGACCCACAGAGGTCCCTTCCAACCCCTACTATTCTGTGATTCTGTGATTCTGTGGTCTGCTTAGCTTTACCAGAATAGCGTCGGGCTGTGAGGGTCTCTCCCTCAGTCCAGATGTTACTTGGTTGATTTAGCACCAGACCACCAGGCTCTAAGAAGAGCAAACTCTGTGCTCAGGCCCAGTACTCGTCAGCACAAGATAAGAAGAACACTACTGTATCCAACACCCACAGGCTTTGTTCTTCACATTAGCACCTTAGACCAAGACATTTGAGACATTTTACCTCATATTGTTTGGACTCTTACACACTCCAGTTCCTCATCAGGAGGACTATGAGGGTGATGCTTGGTGTTTCTTCTCCTTTTTACTGGGTAGGGTGTGGTGTTAATGGTGGGAGTTCTTGCTCCTCACTCTTGGATTTGCTTGGGTCATTTCTTAAAAACCTTTACTAACACAGTTTACTTACTTCCTCTTTGTTCTCTCATCCGTAAACTCCATGTTGCATTCAAGTTTTACTCTACATGGTGTGTTTTACAAATGCTTGAGATTTCGTCTCTCTTTTCTTTTTTAACACTGACACGGATTTCACCCAGCTGCAAAGGCTGTGTTCCTTCAGTGATCAGTAATTAATCATTAGTGATTTGTGTTTATAGCCTGGGACCTCAGCTAGTACTTGCACTTTCAAGGCTATTGCTGTCAGCTTGTGCTTGCTCTTCTGAGAGTCCCTGATACAATCCCATATTTCTTCAGCAGTCTTTAAGCTGTGGTTTTATTAGCATAACCCAGTCACTCATGAGTACAGCTCTAAGGTCGTCGAAAAGTAGATTGTGCAAAATATACGATCCATTAGAAGACACACATGCATTTAAACACACACAGACAGACAGTGCTCTGGTAACCACTTGCAAATAAATTTTTACTAATTACTACAAACCCACTGTTTAACGATCAAAATTACTTTAGCAATTTTCAAAAAAATACATTTCTTAGTACTTCATATCTTGGTACTGTTGCAAAATTTGCTCTTCTAACTTTTTTCCTATGAAAAATAGAAGAGCATTTATTAGTACACATGAAATGTCAAATGTCAGGATAGTTCTTCTCTTCCTCTTCCTGTTTTTTTTTTTTCTCATGTTCTCTACCAGTTACCATTATTATTCTTCTTAAGCTATTTAGATCTTCTCTAAACTCTGTGTTGGACCTTGCATAATTTCTGTCAGTGTGTGTACCTTGCATCATATTGAAATGAGAATGGTTTTTTTTTGGTTTGGGTTTGTTGGGGTTTTTTTGCATGATATCACAAGATTTCTGAAGTCTTACTTGTAAGTATTTTTTTGATAGTTCATCTCTTCCTGTGAGCATCAGTAATTCTGAAGAATAAAAATGTTTCATGAGTTTCTTCAGACATGAGCTTTTCTGATGTTGAAAATGGGACAACTTGTCCTTACTCACTTTGCTGAAAGAGTATGGGTGGGAAGCAGAAGTAGACGTATTATTAAAGTGCTTCACATTGCAAAATTAGCTTCTGTTATGGCCAGATTATTCAACCAGACTATGGTTCATAGCCAGAAGATAATTCTAGAAGAGAAAGGAAAAAACTTTACCAATTTACTTTCCATTACAGCTGTGGCTTCGTCTGTGGTTGAAAAAACATTCTGATAGACCAAACTTGTCTTTTTTTTTTTTTTTTCCTATTGAAATGAGTAACAGACAGAACAGCAGCAGGTTGTTTGCCTGAATTTCTCAGAAGAAGCCTCTGTGATTACACTTACAAACACTCTTTGTGATCCTTGGGCTGGAGAGGGAGGAGCTAACTGAAAGTAAAAGAAACCTATGAACTAGTTTTAACCTGCTACATTAAATTTCTTATTTTGTCTTTGTAAAATCAAAGACTAGCTTCCTACTGGTAACTAGTTCTTTGCATTCCTAATTTAGATGTTAATCAACCTCTATCGTCAGTGAAGAAAACTAAACACTTCTGAAGGCCACGTCACTGTGTTAAAAGAGAATCTTTCCCTTTCCATCCACAAAAAAAAAAAAAAGCTCAATGCCTCTGCTTGATTTAATGCATGACAGGCAACAAATATAAAAATAAGAAACCAGAAGGATGATTAAAAAAGGTCTTTCACATATGACTTCATAGTATACGTTTCCTTCTACATGGAGTTTAAAACATTGAACTGCCTTTTGAAGGGAAGACACTTAGCAACAGAGATGAAAAAAAGATTTCTGTAGAACTATAGCTCACTGAAAGTTAAGACACCTAAGATCTCCCTAGGGGGGGAAAAAAAATCCTCAGAATCCCATCTACCAGCAAACAGCCCAGGCATTACTTTTTTGAAACTGGGTCGCTGCGAAGTCAAGAACGTATCTGAGTTCAGAAGAATGCACTGCCAAAAGAAGCCTGAGTTTTCCAATGGATTCAACACATTACCAAGAATATGTAGACCTGAGGTTTCTTTCCTACTCTGTTTTTTGCAGTTTATACTTTACATTTTTTGAACTAGAAAAAAAAAAAAAAAACCTAGAGAAGTGTATAGGAATTAAATCTGTTCTGTTGTCTAAATGTTCTAATGATAAAATTGCATAAATTAAGAACAATACGACTGAAGCACCTAAATCCCAATTCATAAAATTCAATATTCCTATAAATGCTCCCCCTGCTAGTCTGTCAGAAATTCAAAACATATTGATTTTTGCTTACCCATCTCATCCATCTACTGCATATCACAGAATCACAGAACAGTAGGGTTTGGATATCTAAGTCAATATACTGAAGTGTGATAATAATTTCAGATAGTCGTCACTGAAAGATCACAGGTCATGGAAGTCAGTCCAACACTTCCTTTATCCAATCTTCCCATCCTAAAGCTGTGATTAGACATTTGGTTTAAATCCATCTAAATCAGGATGTAACAGAATGTCATACAGTCGCTGGTTCATAGACTCCTTGAAATTATATTGGATCCTGAAATTACTATCAATAGATGATGACTGCAAAACGGTTCCTTCTCATGCAGATAAAAAAACCCTCAAGATTCTTTTGCGTATCTTTTACCTACTGAAAATACTATTATTTAGGGTATATAAAGACTGGTATTGAGAAGAAGGAACTCTGTACTACCTTCTAAAGGAAACAGAAAAAACAGGGATGAAGAAGCAGGACTTAGAAACTGTCTTCTTCCAGTACAGGAAAGGTTTAGTAGAGACTTAAGTGATTTTCTATGTCTTAGATAATGAGCACTAGTCAAAAAACACTTCATTGGCAGTATGGTGTGATATTGCCAAAGTATAAACTGTATCTAATCTATTTCTCCAGAAGCATTAACTGCATACACAAAATTAATGGTTCTTTTTTCTTTACAGCCACTAAATTTCTATCTCCTAAATAAATCATAATAGAACAAGGGAATAAAGTTACTCTTTCTCAGAATAGCAATGCTTGAACAACAGGAACTTAATGCAGGATGTTCATGTGGAACTGTATCATACAGTAAGCGCAGTGAATTTTTTTAATAATTAGATGGCCCATATTGCTAGTTAGCCAGTAGAATTCCTTCGTTTTTATTTAAGTCCTTTGTCTGACAAATATGCTACCAGGCAGTATGTTTGAGCATAAACTGTTATGTTAAGGTTGACATGGTTTTGTATGCACCAGCACATTTCATGAGCCACTGTTTAGATTCTGAGTTTCCATGAAGAAAAAGTCATGTGACCTTTAGGAGTGGAACAGGAATACTATGTTGTAAGTATTCCTGAGATTTATATTAAATATGTCAATGAATTGATTCCTTACTTTTACATACCTGAGAATTAAAGAAAAGTAGATAAATTTCAAAACCAAGGAAAGCTAATGGAAATGACAAATCAGTAGTTGGCTTTTATATTACTTCCGAGTGACATCACTTGTATCTAAATTACTGTAAACTAGAACTATCACTGAATATTAAAGGTATCCTTTGTCACAGGTATGTATCATCTGATTCAAGTACATATTAAGCTGACGACTTCAAATAACTTGTATTTAATTTCTGTCAAGATACAATACAAATGGAAGATGCATGTTTTCTAAATAATGTCAATAGATGTCTTTTATGAACATTCATCTTACAGCAATAATAAAAACCCAGACACATACTGTCTCTAAGATATGTTTTGTACTGAAAGAACATAATTTCTTATGTTGTGGTCCTTATAAAAGAACTTCTGATATAAAAAGTTCATAAAAACATCAGCAATAAAAATACATACAGTTTTATCTGTATTGTATTAAAAACAGACAAAAAAGGCAGAATGATCATAAGCATAAAAATGTCTCATATTCTGTAATTTTTGAAAGGTTTTTGTGTTATCCAAGCATTTTAAAAGAGAAGTACCTTTGAACAAAGGATACTACTTCTGAAATACAAGATTTTTGAGTTTAAAGATCATAAATGCCTTTCTTCCTGTAGCCTGTATCTCTTCTTTTTACTCGGTTGAAAACAATTGTAGAAATAAGACCAAAGTGAATGCATTTCCACCCTGTGTAAATAGATAATTTACCACATAACTGTGTATTTCCATCTTTTTTTTTCTTTTTTTTTCCACGTCAGTCTGAAAAATGAATGCCTAGAAAAATATGCTTCAGAAATATTGCACTGCCTAAGCCAGCAAAAAATCCTTATGAACAGATGGGACTATGGTCTGAACATGACATTCAACAAAGAACCCTTTGTTGTTATATGTTACACTTAGGAAGATGTGTTGAATTAGCAATGGTACAAGATCATAATTTCAAAGTCCAGTGAGTTAGCATGCTAGAAGTAGTACAGATCTCCAACTAAAGTCATCAAATGCTACAACAATAAAAAAAGGCAAATAATAAAAATTATAAATTCATAGTACATATATAGTACACTGCCAGTAGCACTTGACAGGACCTATTTGCATATTCAGCTTTCAGACCTTAAAAGCACATAGCAATGTCTGTGAGGAATCATTTCATCTTCTCCTTGAGACAATAGAAATAAATTCATGCAAAATTTTTAGCCTGTGGAAATAATTGTAGGATAAGACAGGGAACAAGGAATTGATCTGTGTAACAATATTCTATAGGAAACAAATAGATTTTATCTCTGTTAGAAAGCTGTGATTCAGCTCCCCTTGCATTGTTTCATGCAATAGGGCATTTGCATCTCTAGACAATCAACCGCAGTCATAAATCCTGAATTATTCCAGCTTTAGAGGTGTTTCAAAGACCTTTGTAGCAGAATCAGTCAGTTTTCAGAATAATACTGTTATAAGAACGATGCACCAACCTCTACTCCCAAAGGACCCAATGTACTTAAAACTACCCCTCCCTCCCCGATGAGATGATGCATGATTTTGAAAAATAAATAATGCAGGTTCATAATTTCTGTGAGCATTTTTCAGTACTAGGCAATCAGTCTGTTAGTGGTGTAGTGTTAAAAATACACAATGACTCAAATTTTGTTCACAACTTTTCATCTATTTCCATAGAAACAGTTTTCTCTTTCCATTTCTGTACTTACCGCTATTAAAAACAAAACAGGAACAAAATGACTGTTAACTGTAGAAAACAAATGGAATAGACTCGGCATGGACATTCTTTCCATGCAGGATATGAATTGGTGAGCATGATTTCAAGCAAGATCAGTGTGCTTCTGAAGATTTAAAGAACAGCAGGGTCCTCACTCACTGTTGCCATCCCCGGCAGAGGCAGGGCAGGTGTCTTTCAGGGGGCTATGGTAGCCTTGACTGGTTGGAGCTGGTTCATTCCTCCTGCTGCCCTCCCTTTTGGGGACACTAGAAGGCAGACAGCGGGGGGGCAGGGAATGCACAGCCAGACCTCCAAGTGGGAGCCCGAGGCTAAGGAGAAAGTAAGAACTAATGTCAGCATCAGCATCATTCTCCTCCAAACAAAGACGACAAGAACTCCATCGCGAACCTCACATCCCTTCCAGGTAGGAGGACCTGTGCTACTGAAATTTATTTTACTAGACCAGGAATGACTATTTCTGTAATTAGAGCAAGGATTTGGGCTATTATACTGTCATGGATTGTACGGACAGTAGACTCTCAGCTTCACCTATAAGTTGTGCTTAATTTTTGCCTGAAGCAAGATATTCAGTATAATAAACCCAGTTACATCATTTATTTGGGAATAGAAGACTAGAGGAACAGTGAGAGGTTATACTTCACCATAGCAGTTGTTCTTTCTCCCTAAATACCTCCACAGTTACTCATTCACAAGCCAATGAATTTGGTAATGATTTGTGTTAGCGATGTTAGGACTGCTGCTGCCTTCTCCAGTTGCTCTACCCCAGAACCCCTCCTGCTCCAGCAGCTGGATCCCAGCCCCATGCCCCAGAAAGCAGGTGTGAGCTACAGATGCAGCTACTGCTTTTCCATAGCTGACACCATGGGCCAGGGACACCCACCCCCTGGTCTGACTCCAATAGCTGACCCCAAATTTCACTCCTACACACTAAGGTCTCACCAGCAGCTGTCACTGAGTCCTTGCAGTGCACACACACATGGGATAGTGAGTGAGGTTATGGTGAGAGGTAGTTAAGAAAAGATTTAAGAATTTTGTACCTCTGTCTGCCTACCCCCTTCTCCATTCCTCCCTGATCTTCCTTCCCCTACTCATTGCCTCATCAGTTAGCATAGTCCCACTGCCCCCCTCCAACATTCTGGACCCTCAGGTTTGCATCCCCATCCATTGCAAAGTCCTGGTTTCCCTGCAGTTTCTTAATAACCCATCAACGAGTGAGACTGGCCACGTTTATTTATGGTTATTGTCTTTGTTGATTCTAATTGGTCAGTCTCTGTGTCTTTGTCTCTTGCTGTGTTCTTATCCTCCCAGCTGGAAAAATAAACATTTTCATACCCTACATACTCTTACCAATTCATGCCACTGATCAGGTTTGTCCTTATCAGGACCCTCGTTATCATTCGCTGGTCAGGTTTGTCTCTGTGTGTTCTGATTTATGGCTGCTTTGACTGGCTACCCTTAAAGGAGCAGATACTCTCCTTCTACATACCCTCACAATTTAGAGTTATCTTCTATGGAAGTAAGAAATTTAAGATAATAGATAGGCTGCTTTATAAAAATATGAATGAAAAATGAAGTAAGCATAATGCTTTAACAATGAATTAAAAAAATCTTAATTATGTTTGCATTTACAATAAAAGTGTTTTGAGCCTCAAGCCTTACCTGAAAGTGTGATGTAAAACCTTAGGTGATCTTGATATTTTCTTGGGTTTTTGGTGTGGGGACAAAGGGTGAAGAAGGACTACCCAAATAGAAAGGAGCAAGATAGAACAATTATTAATTCCTACTAGAAGAGTTTCCTAGGTAACATTTCAGAAGCTGATTCACACTCAATGTCCTGCAGCTTCATCATTTTCTATGTGAAAATAAGATTGCAGGAAATAAGACTCAGCCTATCATATTTTCATGTTTGCCAAAATGTTTCTTCTTCTTTCTACAAATAAATTTTGTTCAAGTGGAGCTTGAGGACTTCTGACATGCTATTCAGAATTTGTAGTTTTGACACGGCCACAGGACAACCAGAAATGTCAAACATGTTATAGTACACAGACCACTGGCAAAATATACACAAAATATATCTAATATGTTGGGTATAAATCATATCTGCTGCCGATGCCAACAATCTGTACAAGTTGAGTAAATCTAGCATGCCCTGAATATGTCAAACTCACTGTGTATATACCAACAGAACAGCACATGCAGAGAAGGGGCTAAATTTTTCTTTTTTTTTCAGAATCTGGTTCATAAAATATGGGTGACAGAGAATACAAACATACTTAGGTAGGTATATGAGACTGATTACTGTATTTGCCTTTGTATTTAGCATTGTGTCTACTTTGCAACACTAGGTTTCTAACAGGTGTCTCAGTGGCTAAGACAAGAAAATTTTAAAACTTTTAAACTTTCTTTCATAAATAAAAGGAATTAAACATCTATTCATTTTTTTCCTGATTATATCAATTTTGTTTATGACTAGTTACACAGCCATGTGTATTCAAGGAAATCTCCTTTAGAAGAGAAAGCCTCTTTCCCAGAAGCATTTACGTGGAGATGTCTCAAGAACTTACTGCTTTTAGAAACAAATCTTTAACAGATCACGATGCTCTTGAATAAAATTATCGATGATAAGTTTCTAATAAAAGTGATGGAGGAACCAACAAGGAAATGAACTCTGCTGGACCTTCTACTAAGAAACAAGGAGGGACTGGCTGGGGATGTGAAGGCTGGAGGTAGACTCGGCTGCAGTGACCATGAAATGGTGGAGTTCAGGATCCTGCGTGGAGGAAGAAGGGCGATAAGTTGGAACAAAACCTTGGACCTCAGGAGGGCTAACTTTGGCCTCTTCAAGGAGCTATCCCATGGAGGAATCCCATGGGCCAGGGCTCTCAAAGGCAGGGGGGTCCAAGAGCGCTGGTCGCTGTTGAAACATCACTTCCTCCAAGCGCAGGAGCGGTGTATCACCCTGAGAAAGAAATCTAGCAAACGAGGTAGAAGACCTGCATGGTTGAACAAGGAGCTTGTAGCGGAGCTCAGGTGGAAGAGAAAGGTCCATGGCATGTAGAAAGAGGGACAGGCCACTTGGAAAGAATACAGGAATGTTGTCAGAGCATACAGGGATGCAGAGATGAAACAAGGAAGGCCAAGGCCCACCTGTAATTGAATCTGGCAAGGGATGTCAAAAACAACAAGAAGGGCTTCTTCAACAACATCAGCAGCAAAAGGAAGGCCAGGGAAAATGTGGGGCCTCTGCTGAATGAGGCAGGTGTCCTGGTGACGGAGGATGCAGAGAAGGCAGAGCTACTGAATGCCCTCTTTGCTTCAGTCTTCAGTGCTAAGACTGGCCCTCAGGAATCTGGAGGTAAGAGAGGAAGCCTACAAAGAGGATGACTTTCCCTTGGTCGAGAAGGACTGCGTGAGGGATCGCCAAAGCAATCTGGACACCCACAAATCCATGGGCCCTGATGGAATGCACCCACGAGTGCTGAGGGAGCTGGCGGATGTCATTGCTGAGCCACTCTCCATCATCTTTGAGAGGTCCTGGAGGACAGGAGAGGTGCCCGAGGACTGGAGAAAGGCCAACGTCACTCCAATCTTCAAAAAGGGCAAGAAGCAGGACCCAGGGAACTACAGGATGGTCAGCCTCACCTCCATCCTGGGAAAGATGATGAAGCAGATCATTCTAGAGGTCATCATGAAGCAAGTGGAAGAAAAGGTTATCAGGAGTAGTCAGCATGGATTTAACAAGGGGAAATCATGTTTGACCAGTCTGATAGCTTTCTACGATGGCATGACTGGCTGAGTAGATGAGGGGAGAGCCGTGGATGTTATCTAGCTTGACTTCAGAAAGGCTTTTGACATCTTTTCCCATAACATCCTCCTAGGGAAGCTCAGGAAGTGTGGGCTGGATGAGTGGTCAGTGAGGTGGATTGAGAACTGGCTGAATGGCAGAACTCAGAGGGTTGTCATCAGTGGCACTGAGTCTAGTTGGAGACTGGTAACTAGTGGTGTCCCTCAGGGGTCAGTACTTGGCCCAGCCTTGTTTAACTGCTTCATCAACAACCTGGATGAAGAGTTGGAATGTACCCTCAGTAAATTTGCTGATGACACCAAACTGGGAGGAGGGGTAGACACACCGGAAGGCTGTGCTGCCATTCAGCGTGACCTGGATAGGCTGGAGAGCTGGGCAGAGAGGAACCTGATGAGGTTCAACAAGGGCAAATGCAGGGTCCTGCACCTGAGGAGGAACAACCCCATGCACCAGTACAGGCTTGGGGAGGACCTGCTGGAGAGCAGCTCTATGGAGAGGGACCTGGGTGTCCTGGTGGACGACAGGTTGACCATGAGCCAGCAGTGTGCCCTTGTTGCCAAGAAGGCCAATAGGATCTGGGGATGCATCAGGAGGAGTGTGGCCAGCAAGTCGAAGGCGATTCTCCTTCCCCTCTGCTCTGCCCTGGTGAGGCCCCATCTAGAGTACTGTGTCCAGTTCTGGGCTCCCCACTTCAGGAAAGATGAGGAGCTACTGAAGAGAGTCCAGCGGAGGGCTACGAGGATGATGAGGGGACTGGAGCATCTCTCCTAGAGCATCTCTCCTATGAGGAAAGACTGGGGGATCTGGGGTTGTTCAGCCTGAAGAAGAGTAGGCTGCGAGGGGACCTAAGAAATGTTTATTAATAACTCAAGGGTGGGTGTCAAGAGGATGGGGCCAGACTCTTTTCAGTGCTGCCCAGCGACAGGACAAGGGGCAATGGGCACAAACTGAAGCACAGGAAGTTCCGTCTGAACACAAGGAAGAATTTCTTCCCTCTGAGGGCGACAGAGCACTGGAAAAGGCTGCCCAGGGAGGTTGTGAATTCTCCCTCTCTGGAGATATTCAAGACCCACCTGGACAAGGTCCTGTGCAGCCTACTGTAGGTGACCCTGCTTCAGCAGGGGAGTTGGACTAGATGACCCACAGAGGTCCCTTCCAACCCCTAAGATTCTGTGATTCTGTGAGTCTCTGAAAACCTAAGGAAAGAGTAACAGTTGTTCTTGCATGCATACATTGGGCAACGTAATCTACCTTGACCTTCTATATTTACGTAAATAACTATGCAGATGCCCAACAACTGGAGAATTTCTTGTAATCTATTTTAGAACCTACAAAAACTTCAGTAGAAAAATTAAAGAAGTGAAGGATGTTCTTAGAATACACTTTGCACTTCCTAGCATTCACTGGCTTGTCTAATTATCATGAACATTAAGCTTAAAATTTTTTAACACTAAGTACTAGAATACCTCTCTCTCTAACTCTATTTCCAGAAAAGATGCATGTTTCTTGGAAATTATTTGAATCAAAGCAAAGCCAAAACAAACTATCAGAATAATTAGTACATTCTAGAAGTCAAGGCTCAGAGAAACATATGTGATTTGTTTTGGTTTCGGCTGCCGCCGGCAACAAAAGCGCCACGCAGCCGCCCCTCCCCCTGCTGGCGTGCGGAGGAGAATGAAAAGAAAGAGGCAGAAACTGGTGGGTCGGGATAAGGGCAGTTTAACAGAACAGCAAACAGAGGGAAACAGTAACAACAACGATACAAATAAGGAGAAAACACAACAACGAACCGTACTACCCAGACAGCCGCTCTCGTGAACAGTACAGGCGCCGCACCCCCCCAAGCCGCGAGAGTGAATTAATTCCCGCCGCTCTGCCCCCCCCACCGGAACCCAGCGTGACGTCACATGGTATGGAATACCGGGCTCTGTTTGGCCAGGTGGGGTCAGCCCCCACCCCCAGGCTGTGCCCCTTCCTGGAGTCCGGTGAAAATTAACCCTGTCCTGGCCAAACCCAGGACATTATCCACCCCTTATTCCATACTATCTACGTCATGCCCAGGTCCCCCATTGTCAAGTTGATCACCACCACTTCTCCTGTCTCAAGATATCATTCCCTTAGTCTATGGATCATCACTCTAAAGTGTCCATTGAGTTCATTTAATCCATGACTTCGGGCTCCATCTGTCATAATGGTCTTCCGTGGCAGGAGGGGTGATGTGTGGTGATGGGCGGTCACTTGCTGCATCCGGAGCTCACGGCTGATGCATCTGGTGTGGCCCGTGCCCACAGTCTGCAGGAAAATGTTGATCTTGATGAAGCTGCCGGATGCCAGTTGTTGAAAATCAGGTCCAGTTCCATCATCGCTGTGCTCTGCTAGGTTTTCATCGAAAAAGTCCACCCTTCTTTAATCTGGACGATTCTTACTACGATACTACTGGTAGAAAATATAACAATTATAACAGTGATAACAGACAGTGACAGGGTTAATTAACAATTAACTTTATACAATTTATTTATGGACTATTTTCACCCAAAATCAAATCCCCTTGAGGTACACATCAGACTTCCCCATCCTTCCGCATTACCCACCAGGTACACCCAGGTCCTTGAGCAAAAGCAATCCCGCGGACGGGCTTGCCTTTGCCTGAGGCAGGACTAACCCAAACCGCCTTCCCTAACATGTTCCACATGTGCACTACAGGGACTTTATCCCCTTCCACGGGGCGCTGAGGTTTTGACTGGGCAGGACCAGCCCGGTTGGTGGATCCTCTGGTGTTAACCAACCAGGTGGCCTTTGCTAAATGGGTATCCCAATTTTTGAAAGTCCCACCCCCCATTGCCCTCAAAGTGGTTTTTAGCAGCCCATTGTACCGTTCGATCTTTCCAGAGGCTGGTGCATGGTAGGGGATGTGATACACCCACTCAATACCGTGTTCTTTGGCCCAGGTGTCTATGAGGCTGTTGCGAAAATGAGTCCCGTTGTCCAACTCAATTCTTTCGGAAGTGCCATGTTGCCACAGGACTTGTTTTTCCAGGCCCAGGATGGTATTCCGGGCGGTGGCATGGGGCACAGGGTAGGTTTCCAGCCATCCGGTGGTGGCCTCCACCATTGTGAGCACATATCGCTTGCCTTGGCGGGTTTGTGGCACTGTGATTTAGTCAATCTGCCAAGCCTCCCTATATTTATATTTTAGCCATCGTCCTCCATACCACTGAGGCTTTACCCGCTTGGCTTGCTTGATTGCAGCGCATATCTCACATTCATGGATAACCTGTGCGATGGTGTCCATGGTCAAGTCCACCCCTCGGTCACGAGCCCATCGGTATGTCGTGTCTCTTCATTGGTGGCCCGAGGTGTCACGGGCCCACCGAGCTATAAAGAGTTCACCCTTATGTTGCCAGTCCAGATCCACCTGAGCCACTTCAATCTTAGCAGCCTGATCTACCTGGTGGTTGTTTTGATGTTCTTCAGTGGCCCGACTCTTAGAGACGTGGGCGTCCACGTGACAGACTTTTACAGCCAACTGCTCTAGCCGGGCAGCAATATCTTGCCACAATGGGGCAGCCCAGATGGGTTTGCCTCTGCGCTGCCAGTTGTTCTTCTTTCATTGCTGCAGCCACCCCCACAAGGCATTGGCCACCATCCAAGAGTCGGTGTAAAGATAGAGCACTGGCCACTTCTCTCGACTGGCAATGTCTAAAGCCAGCTGGATGGCTTTCACCTCTGCAAACTGGCTGGACTCACCTTCTCCCTCGGCAGTTTCTGCGACTTGTCGTGTAGGGCTCCATACAGCAGCCTTCCACCTCCGCTGCTTCCCCACAATGCAACAGGACCCATCCGTGAACAGGGCATACTGTTTCTTATCTTCTGGCAGCTGGTTATACAGTGGGGCCTCTTCAGCACGTGTCACCTCCTCCTCTGGCGATGCTCCAAAATCTTTGCCTTCTGGCCAGTCCATGATTACCTCCAGAATTTCTGGGCGATTGGGGTTTCCCATTTGGGCGCGCTGGGTGCTCAGAGTGACCCACTTACTCCACATAGCATCGGTGGCATGATGCGTAGAGGGGACCCTCTCTTTGAACATCCAGCCCAGGACCGGCAATCGTGGTGCTAGGAGGAGCTGTGCTTCAGTGCCGACCACTTCTGAAGCAGCTCGAACGCCTTCATATGCTGCCAGAATCTCTTTTTCAGTGGGAGTATAGCGGGCCTCGGATCCTTTGTATCCCTGGCTCCAGAACCCCAGGGGTCGACCTCGAGTCTCCCCTGGTGCTTTCTGCCAGAGACTCCAGGTTGGGCCATTCTCCCCGGCTGTGGTGTACAGCACGTTTTTAACATCTTGCCCTGACCGGACTGGACCAACGGCTACGGCATGAACTATCTCCCGTTTAATCTGTTCAAATGCCTGTCGTTGCTCAGGGCCCCATTCAAAATCATTCTTCTTCCGGGTCACATGGTACAGAGGACTCACAATTTGGCTGTAATTTGGGATGTGCATCCTCCAAAAACCCACAACACCCAGGAAGACCTGTGCTTCCTTTTTGCTGCTTGGTGGAGACATAGCTGCTATTTTGTTGATGACATCCATTGGGATTTGACGGCGCCCATCCTGCCATTTTATTCCCAAAAACTTGATCTCTTGCGCAGGTCCCTTGACTTTACTTTGCTTAATGGCGAAACCGGCTTTCAGAAGGATCTGAACTATTTTCTCCCCTTTCTCGAAAAACCTCCTCCGCTGTGTCGCCCCATATAATGATGTCGTCGATGTACTGCAGATGTTCTGGCGCTTCACCCTTTTCCAGTGCAGTGTGGATTAGTCCATGGCAAATGGTGGGACTGTGTTTCCACCCCTGCAGCAGTCGATTCCAGGTGTACTGGATGCCCCTCCAGGTGAAAGCAAACTGTGGCCTGCACTCTGCTGCCAAAGGGATGGAGAAGAATGCATTAGCAATGTCAGTTGTAGCGTACCACATGGCTGCCTTTGACTCCAGCTGATATTGAAGTTCTAGCATGTCTGGCACGGCAGCGCTCATCGGTGGTGTGACTCCATTCAGGCCACGGTAGTCTATTGTCAGTCTCCACTCTCCAGTAGATTTTCTCACTGGCCATATGGGACTATGAAAGGGTGAGTGAGTTTTGCTGATCACTCCTTGACTCTCCAGTTGACGGATCAGCTGATGAATGGGGAGAAGGGAGTCTCGGTTGGTACGATACTGTCGCCGGTGCACCGTTGTGGTTGCGATGGGTACCTGTTGTTCTTCAACCCTCAGCAACCCCACAACGGAAGGATCCTCCGAGAGACCAGGCAAAATGGACAGCTGTTTAATTTCTTCCGTCTCCACAGCAGTTATGCCAAAAGCCCACCGATACCCCTTTGGGTCCTTGAAATACCCTCTCCTAAGACACCAAGGATGCACGGAGCCTCGGGGCCAGTTACAATGGGGTGCTTCTGCCAGTCCTGCCCAGTGAGGCTCACTTCAGCCTCCAGTACACTCAGCTCTTGGGACCCCCCTGTCACTCCCGAAATGCAAATGGACTCTGACCCTTTGAAATCTGATGGCATTGAAGTACACTGTGCACCAGTGTCCACTAGAGCTTTATACTCTTGTGGATCTGACGTGCCAGGCCACCGAATCCACACCGTCCAATAGACACGGTTGTCCCTTTCCTCCACCTGGCTGGAGGCAGGGCCCCTCTAATCCTGGTCAGAAAATTTGCTGCTCACCTGCTGTAAAAATGACTTGGAGGTCCCCTCCAGAGGATCGGAATCAAGGTCAAACTGCCTACCTGGTCTGGAGAGCTGGCTTCTGGAAACTGGAGCGGCACTTTTCGTAACAGAATCCCCTTTGGTGATTGTTTTACCTCGCAACTCACGCACTCGTGCCTCTATACTTGAGGTGGGTTTTCCATCCCACTTCTTCATGTCCTCTCCGTGGTCACGCAGGTAAAACCACAGGGTGCCCCGTGGTGTATAGCCTCTGTATTCCCTCTCCTGAGCAGAGAAACGCTTGCCCCTAATAGCTGAGGCACTGGCCCGTACAGGTGGAGAGTAGGACATACTCTATTCGAGTCGCTGGAACTTCTGGGACAATTTATTTACAGCTGAGACAAGGGAGGAAGAGAGACTTTCCTCATATTGCCGGAGTCGGACAGCCACCTCATCCACTGTTGGTGCCTCCTTACCCTTCCAGTTTACAACTGCCAGTGAGTTGGAATATGAGGATGGTGCGCTCCGCACAAACTTCCTCCACATAGATGCTCTGCACTGGACTTCATCTGGGTCTGTGGGTAACTGGTCATCATCTGGTTCATTTTAAACCAGCTCCCGCACAGCTAATTCCCTCAGGTACTGAATACCCCTTTCCATATTGGTCCACTTGCCAGGGTACCATACAAAATCGTCACTGAAGGGGTACCTCTCCCTCACGCCTGACAGAAGTCTCCTCCAGAGGCTGAGGACTTGTTCCTTTTTCCCAATGGCCTTGTCAATGCCCCCGTCCCTGGCCAGGGATCCCAGCTGCTTGGCTTCCTTGCCCTCTAATTCCAAGCTGCTGGCCCCGTTATCCCAGCACCGCAGCAGCCAGGTGACAATGTGCTCACCTGGGTGGCGGCTGAAATCTTTCCGCATGTCTCGCAGCTCGCCCAGGGACAGGGACCGGGTGATGATCTCTGTCTCTATCTCCCGCGATGACCCTGGCTCATCGTCATCCCTCCCGGAGCGATCAGCTCTCTTTGCGTGTTTCTTTAGTTTTACGGGGGCGACTGCTACTGGCACAGGTTGGTCATTGGGCTCAGCCGCGATGCCTGCAGCTGGAGCTGGGGCTGGAGCAGCTGCTGTGCCTGCCAGGGAAACCGAGGCAGACCCTGCAGCTGTGGCTGCAGCAGCCGTGGTGCCGGTCGGGGGGGCTGTGACTGCCTGCTGGGCTGGAGGGGCTGCAGGGCCGGTTGGGGGGGCAGCGCCAGCCGCAGTGCCTGCCGCTTCGCTTCCCCCCCTTTCCCCTTTGGGGCACTGAACAGTGTTAAACAGGGCAGCTCGGTAGGCGTGGGCCAGACCCCAGCACGTTGCAGTGATCTGTGTCTCTCTGGAGTTCCCCGGGTGGCAGCACACTTTTTGCTGATATTTTACTAGTTTGTCTGAATTCTGTATTTGTTCAGGGGTGAGTTTAAAAAACACCGGTGGTGCCCACTGCCCTAGGTACTTGCCCATGCTGTCCCACACACCCAGCCACTCACAGCTATCCGGCCCCGGGGCAGGTCTCTGCACGATGTTCTTAACGACTTGCTTAAACCTAAACAAAACCCAGAACTCCTTCAGGAGGCATAACAAAAGGAGAGTGCTGCCCTGAGCATCCCACGGGTACTCGAAATTCTCAAAAGTGGTTAGGACCAGCCTGAGGGAGAGAGGGGGGTCGAAAGGGTGGGGGAAGGTATCCCCTTTGGTTTTCCCCACAGGCTGGGTTTGATTATTAACAAATTCTAAGACATGGGATCCGAGGTATGGAAATGACTGCAGTGCCGCATGCAAATACAAGACTTATTTCATGCACATTGACGTTATCATGTCATAAGTCGATATCGTACAGTACAGTAAAACCATAATCCTGATCCTTTTCCCCGTGACGATGAATAGCACCACAGGGAACAAGTACAGCAAGTACGGATTCAAAAAACACAACCATCTGATGAAAGACAGAAACATTTTTACCGGCGACTATTTAAGTAACACAGAAAAATGCCTACAACAAAATTTAACAAAATCTAAGAAAGCAGTTTTAACAGCCGCTGCTCAGCCCTGCCGTTATCCGTGCCCCACGTCTGAGAGCCAATTAAATGTTTTGGTTTCGGCTGCCGCCGGCAACAAAAGCGCCACGCCGCCGCCCCTCCCCCTGCTGGCGTGCAGAGGAGAATGAAAAGAAAGAGGCAGAAACTGGTGGGTCAGGATAAGGGCAGTTTAACAGAACAGCAAACAGAGGGAAACAGTAACAAC
Organism: Opisthocomus hoazin; assembly: GCF_030867145.1. Taxonomy (NCBI): domain Eukaryota; kingdom Metazoa; phylum Chordata; class Aves; order Opisthocomiformes; family Opisthocomidae; genus Opisthocomus; species Opisthocomus hoazin. The sequence continues at coordinate 58,141,171 of NC_134414.1, read as the reverse complement.
AACGATACAAATAAGGAGAAAACACAACAACGAACCGTACGACCCAGACAGCCGCTCTCGTGAACAGTACCGGCACCGCGCCCCCCCCAAGGCGCGAGAGTGAATTCCTGCCTCGCTGCCCCCCCCACCGGAACCCAGCGTGACGTCACATGGTATGGAATACCAGGCTCTGTTTGGCCAGGTGGGGTCAGCCCCCACCCCCCGGCTGTGCCCCTTCCTGGTGTCCAGTGAAAATTAACCCTGTCCTGGCCAAACCCAGGACAGATTTCAGAAAAATACAGCCTGATGTTAATTGTTGTCATCAAATGGTTTCCCCTAGTATGACAAGACTTTGTGCAGTTTCTGACAAGAAGCCCAAGCTAGGTGGGGTGCACAGCTGAATGCTGCATTGACTGTTTCCCCTTAAATGAAGTAGTAGTTTAAAAATAAAATAAATACTTCATGTCTACTCTGTAAATGTAAAACATTTATATTTTTGTTAATTATAAAAAAAAGCTAAAATTACTCATTTTAGCAGTGAAAATGCTTTTTTTATTTCTAGACTTATTTATATCAGGCTAGATATATCTGCTATGCAAAAAGAAATTAAAATCAAGTTGGAGTTCGGTTTTGAGAAAGGTATAAGGGGAAGTAGAAAAAAATAACACGATTCTGTTTGGCTAATTACTTTTAAAATTCATTTTGTCTGGATAGTTTATACAAGATTACCATATAACTCATTTGCACATCCCTAACTTTGTCTTAAACAGAAATGGAATAGATTTATTTCAATAGAATCATATGCTTTATGGAAAATCACGTTTGATTCCTAAATTGATTGTTTAACACTGACTCTTGTAAGCTCAGTTCTCCAGTGGAGCTGTTCATTCTTCCTGGGGTGACATTGCTTATTTCAGATTGTTTCTACTCCTCTCAGACTCAAATGAAAAGTCCCTGTTACCTCCCTGCTTGGCTCTTGCCCTCAAGACCTCTTTGATGTTAAACACTTCTTTTATTTCTTCAACCTTCTGTTCAGGAAGAATATACAGCTTTCAAAGCTTGCCTGTATTTAAAGTTATGAATTCCAAAGCTATTAAGAGGATTTTTTTCCTAAATATGATCATTTGTATCTCATTGCAGAGCTTTTTTACTCTCATAACATTTACTTTTATATCATAAAAATAAGTTAAATGCTGTTGGCATGTTACAGAACACTTCAATCAATTTCATCTTCATCTCCACTTAAAAACTCATTCTTACTTAAAAAAAAAAGGTTAACGAAAGACTACTGCCAAATATATATTTGGACGGGAATCTCCACACCTAACATCACTTCTCCAAAACACAGGTATTGAGACTTCAGGGGTCTCTCTACATGTGGGCATAGAGATGCACAAGAGAATTAACAATTCTGAGCCTTTTTGCGAAAGAAATCCCTGTCTTTCTTCAGGGGAAGGAGGGCAGAAGACTTGCTTTGTCAAGATGCCCAGGTATGAGTGATTTTCAGATGATTAAAACTAAATATAGTTCCTGACCCCCATTTTTGTCTATTGGAAAAAGATTTGCATGCTCTACAGGATAGAATTTAGTCCTTTGCTTTGTAAGTTTAATTTTGCAGATCACACATTGACCTGCCCACAGCCTGATTAAATAAGTAGCTTCAAATTAATGATCTCTTCCAATAAAATTTTTTGTGGAGTATCCATAGTAATCAGAGGAAAATATTTTCTTAGCTATAATTAATGGAGACAATGAAGAAAAATCTGGAGCCATCTCCTTTTGAAAGCCTATTTAAGGGAGAGAAAATGGAAAAGGTAGTGCACTAGAGGGTATTTTATGGAATTATTTGAAGAAGATTATGTTTGTTCCCAGAAGCATCTGAATAGATCAGGAGATTTGAGATAGATATTTCTATAATAAGCTATTAAGCTCTCTTTTTGACAATTTTGACCGTAGAACCAGATATATGGGGACCTGTTCAATAGCATCCCAGAAGTTGTCTTAACTCTGGAGAACCATCTGGAGACTGCACCTTCAAACAGTTTCTGACTAGCAGACCACCACTACAAGCTTTTTCCCCAGAAATTAATATGAGAAATATGATTTGTTCAAAAAGGGATCACTGGAGTTTCCCAGAAGATGTGTGGCTGTGGAAAACTAGAAACCCAAGCTATAAAGTTTGAATGCACCTCTAGCTGCAATGTATGAACATTTGTTTCTATGAGGGGATTTGGAAGAATTTGGAACTAATTTGGAGTTTATCATTATTGCTCTTCAGTCGCCCACATGGCAAGGAAAAAAGTCAGAAAAGAAATGTAAGAGTAGAAGTGTATCAAAGTATTACAAAAATTTTCTTTCCCGTCTCACTATGCATTCATGATTCTTTTGAAACAGACAAATGAGATTCTTAATATTGTAATATAACCATGTCTTACGTTTCACCCCCTGAAAGGCTATTCAAAGAATATTCTCTCAGTTTGCAGTGGGGTTTTGGACGTTTTTCCCGCTCTGAGGATGAATTTTCTCTTTTCTCAGTGTTTTATACAGTTCAAAGGTCACTTGGACAACGTACAGGCTGTGCAGTTTAGCTCTATTTGCTTTTCATGCACAAAATAATTTATGCATTAATTTATTTATGTTACATTATAAACCATATGCGTCATTGTCTTACAGTAAATTAACTATGAAGGCTTCCTTTTTTTCTTTTCTTTAACCTTTAATACAGTTAGATATCACATTATCCCTTATCTCTGCACTTTGTTGCAACCCCAAATAAAATGATATCCAACAGAATTCTCGCAAAACATACTTTTAATCTTTTCTAATTCCTGTTCTCTTGTTGTTGGATATATCTAGTAAATCGTTGATACTAGCTATGAAAAATTCTGTGAGCATGTTTCAAAATACCTGCCTTGCTATGTTTCAGTAAAACTGATATCCGTTATCATTTGTTTCAATGCTAAGGACAGAACCTGAACTCTCAAAGACATTTCAGAGGAGGAAGGGATTGGAAGGATTTTTTTTAGGTGGCAATTAGCAGTGTAGGTAGACGGAGTGAGTAAAACTTAGTGGGCATGGGACACATAATGAGATGCAGGGGAAGGGCATTTTGGGATTGTACAGGACATACAGTATGTTTAGAAAAAGAATCAAAGGAAGGGAAAAGGAGACATCGACGTTGTTTGAGAAGGATCTATCATGGGAAAATTGATGGATAAAGGGTTGAAATGTATGGCTGTGTGTAAACAGGCTGCTGGTCAGTACAGTTGCCTGATCATAGTCTGCAACTGATGACCAGTTTGTTAAATTGAGCTCCACTTGTAACTGTTTTCCTGTGTGAGAAGTTCTTTCCTTTATTCTGTGTACCTCTGTGTGTGTGTCTGGAGGTTTATACACCAGAACATGGACTGGAATCATGGGTCAGAGGGGACCATGTGGCTCTGGTACCAGCAGCTGGAGCCAGGGAGGGAACATACATTGATATGTGGTCACTAGAAAATACCAAGCCAGACCAGCCAGCAAGTTGGATAAGAGTCTTGGGAGCTATATATTTGGGCCAGAAAAAATACTCGAGAAAAGAGAAGGTCTACAAGTTGGCTACTGGAGGGACCAGGAGGTCCAAGTCAGCTACTGGAGATGCTGTTGGTACAATCAAGAAATCCATTTGCGTGTGTGTGCACACATAAGGCAAATGGAGAAAAGGAGATCTAAGGACCTGTGACTGGGTAGACAGAGTGTTTGATTAGGGGGAGTTACTGGAAGGATCTTGTGTGTATGTGTGCATATGCATGCAAATTGAGCTTTTTTCCAGGAACTGGAGTGAGGCTGCAAGTCTCAGTGACTCACATGCCAAGATACCAGCAATGGGGGAGAAAGGAGATACAGAGACAGACTGAATGTCTAAGTCCAGTTACTGAAGGGATCCACTAACAGACCTTCATCCTGAACTGCCATAGAGGAGAATGGAACAAGACTGTTGGTGCTGTTTGTGCTTGTATAAGTACTGTATTTCCTGACAGTGTTGATCTGTGTGTCCAACTGTACTTATAACTATATGCATATTGTATAGATGTGTTTCTGTGTACCTACCGAGAACATACACTCAGCCGCTCTACTGGTGGGATGAGGGAACAGGGAGCTGAAAAACCCTTGCCTCTATCCAGCTAGTGGATTCAGCAATGCCTAACTAACCTACTCCATATCTTATCCTATATATCTGCTTAATTGTATCACAGTTGTATTTTTAATTTTACCATAACTGCTTCATATTCTGTGCCTCACGGAAGTGCAAAAGAATTGAAAAACATGAAAAAAAAAGTTGTGTTTTCAATTACTTACAAATACAAAAACTGATTTCTGATATTCTATATATTGAAAAAAAACCCAGCTGCTTTTTATAGATTTTCCTTAAGATCAACTTTACATAGAATTCTGTATAATAATTGTAGAAACAGTACTGAAACAGAAATCTGTACAAAACTCCAAGACAAAGAGATTGTGCCTTTTATAGTAGGATATGCACTTTCACGTATGCTTCAGCAAAGGTGAAATAAATTAGTATCCAGGTGTGGAGTGCATAAAGGGTCACAAACTAAAATGAGGACAGCACCTGAAAAATAATTACAGCAAAATAATTAACAGAAGTTAAACAGAAATGCTTTGTTACGCAAATTTACTTTGCAGATTACAAGCATTTCTCATTAGGGGTATGTCAAACAGTTCAGTGAAGGTGTTGAGATTTTGAATTGCTTCTTAGCTACCTGAACTAAATCTGAATATGTTTAGATGTCTCTTAAATGGAAAAGATTCAAAATTTTGTAATGTTTAATGCAGGCTGGAGAAATGGGCTGACAGGAACCTGATGAAATTTTACAAAGAGAAGTGCAAATTCCTGCATCTGGGGAGGAACAACTCCATGCACTAATACATGCTAGGGGCCTTCCGTGTGGAACTCAGCTTTGCAGGAAAGAACATGGGGGTTCTTGTTGACATGGCTGAGGGAGCTGGGCTTGTTTAGCCTGAAGAAGAGAAGGCTGCGAGGGGACCTAAGAAATGTTTATTAATATCTCAAGGGTGGGTGTCAAGAGGATGGGGCCAGACTCTTTTCAGTGGTGCCCAGCAACAGGACAAGGGGCAAAGGGCACAAACTGAAGCACAGGAAGTTCTGTCTGAACGTGAGGAAGAACTTCTTCACTCTGAGGGTGATGGAGCCCTGCAACAGGCTGCCCAGGGAGATTGTGAATTCTCCCTCTCTGGAGATATTCAAGATCTGCCTGGACAAAGTCCTGTGCAGCCTGCTGTAGGTAACCCTGCTTCAGCAGGAGGGTTGGACTAGATGGCCCACAGAGGTCCCTTCCAACCCCTAGCATTCTGTGATTCTGTGGCATCAAGTTGAACCTATGACACCAATGTGCCTTTGCTGCAAAGCCGGCTGATGGTATCCTGGGCTGCATTAGAAGGAATATTTCCAGCAGGTTGAGGGAGGTGATCCTTCCCCTCTGCTTGGCACTGGTGATGCCACAACCTGGAATACTACGTCCAGTTCTGTGCTCCCCAGTACAAGAGAGACATGGGCATACATGGGAGAGATCAGTGAAGGATGAGGGAGCATATGAGGAAAGGCTGAGACATCTGGAACTGTTTAGCCTGGAGAAAAAAAGGCTCGTAGGGTATTGCTCAACATACTGAAAAGTTTGGATTGGTCTAGGGACAGCAGCAACTTCCTGAAGCAATCTGCAGGGCAGACCAAAAATCATATCGGAAGAGTTCCTACACCAATCAGTTAAAACATTTATTGTGGAGTCTGGAGTCCAATCAATCTCCTTGTCTCACATACATTCACTATACCAAACAAGTCCACTAGCTCATCCATGTAGTTTACCAGCTGAGGATACCCTGAACCACTCTGTGAATTAATGAACTCAGAGTGCTGGAAGTGTACACAGGCACAGTGCTGACACCCAACAACATCATCATTACAAACATAGGACAAATGTGAGTTTCAGTCCGAAAGTTCATAGCTGTTGCATAGCTGTTTCCCTTGGAGGAACTGATTAAGTCAAATTTCACTCTTTCTTGCACGATTATCAGAATCTGGTGCAGAATAATTTTATTATTTTTATAAAGAAGAAAGGGAAGGGCATATTCAGGATTTCAGGGGGAGGAGAGCCTCAGTCCATCCCACTCCTTCCAGTTTGATGCCAGTTCTAGCAATAGATGTTCAGAGCTTGGGGAAGGATCACAGGTCAGCAGTGGAGCACCTGAAGAGCAGCACAAAGGAACTGCAGCTGCTCCAGCCAGTAAATTATCTCCATCGGGGGACCAAATTAAATGCCTCTATGCAAACGCAGGTAGCATGGGGAATAAACAAGAGGAGTTAGAGATTTGTACATGCCTACACTGCTATGATCTTACGGGAATCACAGAGATGTGGTGGGATGGCTCCTATGACTGGAGTGTTGGAATGGAAAGATATGGGCTCTTCAGGAAGGACGGGTAGGGGAGATGAGGAGGGGGTGTCATCCTTTATGTTAATGACCAACTGGAGTGCATGGAGCTCCACCTGGGGATGAATGAGAAGCTGACTGAGAGCTTAGGGGTAAAGATTCAAGTCAGGGAAGGGGCTGGCAGCATTAAAGCGGGAGTCTGCTACAGGCCACCTGACCAGGAAGACCGAGTGGATGAGGCCCTCCAGAGACAGATAGGAGCAGCCTCAGGTTCACAAGCCTTGGACCTGATGGGGGACTTCAACCACCCCAATGTCTGTTGGAGGGACAACACAGGTGAGCATAAGAAACCCAGGAGGTTTCTGGAATGAGTTGATGATAGCTTCTTTCTGCAAGTGACAGAGGAGTCAATGAGGAGAGGTGCCATGCTGGACCTTGTGCGCAACAGCAAGGAGCGGCTAGAATACGAAGCTCAAGGACAGCCTTGGCTTCAACAACCATGAAATGGTGGAGTTCAAGATCCTTAGGGAAGCATAAAGTACGTACAGCAAGATCACTGCTTGGGACTTCAGGAGAGCAGACTTTGGCTTCTTCAGGGATCTGCTCAGCAGAGTATCATGGGACAAAGCCACGGAGGGAAGAGGGGCCCAAAAAGCTAGTTAATATTAAAGGATCAACTTCTCCAAGCTCAGGGCCGATGCATCCCAAAAAAAGGAAGTCAGGCAAAAATGCCAGGTGGCCTGCATCAATAAACAAGGAGCTCCTGGACTAACTCGAACACGAAAAGGAAGCCTACAGGGGGTGGAAGCAAGGACAGATAGCCATGGCAGAATGCAGAGAAATTGTCCAAACAGCCAGTGAGCATGTTAGGAAAGCTAAAGCCCTGATGGAATTAAGTCTGGCCAGGACATCAAAGGCAACAAGAAAAGCTTCTATAGGTATGTCAGTGATAAAAATGAAGGCTAGGGAAAAGATAGGCCCCCTTCAGGAAGAAGCAGGAGACCTGGTTACCCAGGATATAGAGAAAGCTGAGGTACTCAATGACTTTCTTACCTCAGTCTTCTCTGGCAAGTACTCCAGCCATACTGCTCAAGTTGCGGAAGGCAAAAGCAGGAACTGGCAGAGTGAAGAACCACCTGCCTTAGGAGAAGATCAGGTTAAGGAACATCTAAGGAACCTGAAAGTGCACAAGTCCATGGGACCTAATGAGATGCATCCATGGGTCCTGAAGGAACTGGTGGATGAAGTTACTAAGCCACTCTCCATCACGTTCGAGAAGTTGCGGCAGTGCAGTGAAGTTCCCACTGACTGGAAAAAGGGAAACATAAACCCCATTTTTAAAAAAAGAAAAAAGGGAAGACCTGGGGACCTACAGGTCAGTCAGTCTCACCTCTGTGCCCAGCAAGATCATGGAGCAGATCCTCCTTGAAACTGTGCTAGGGCACATGGAAAAAAAGGAGGTGACAGGTGACACCCAATCTACCTTCACTAAAGGCCAATTCTGCCTAACAGGTTTGGTGGCCTTCTAACAATGCAGTTACTGCATTGGTGGATAACGGAAGAGCAACTGACGTCATCTACCTGGACTTGAGCGAAGCATTTGACATTGTCCCATATGGCATCCTTGTCTATAAATTGGAAGGACATGGATTTTATAGATGGACCGCGCAGTGAATAAGTAATTGACTGGATGGTCGCACTCAAGGGTTTGTGGTGAATGGCTATCTGTCCAAGTCAAGACCTGTGACGAGTGGTGTTCTTCAAGGGTCAGTGTTGGAACCAGCACTGATTCACATCTTTGTCAGTGACATGGACAGTGGGATTGAGTGCACCCTCAGCAAGTTTGCTAATGACACTAAGGTGTGTGGTGCGGTTGACAAGCTGGAGGGAAGGGATGCCATCCTGAAGGACCTTGACAGGATTGAGAGGTGGACCTGTGTGAACCTTGTGAAGTTCTACAAGGCCAAGTGCAAGGTCCTACACATGGGTCAGGGCAATCCCAAGCCCAAATACAGGCTGGACAGGGAATGAATTGAGAGCAGCCCTGATGAGAATGACTTGAGAATGCTGGTAGATGAGAAGTTCACCATGAGCTTCCACTGGGTGTGGTCACCGCCCAGAAGGCCAACGGTATCCTGAGCTGCATCACAGGAATCATGGTGAGAAGGTCAAGGTAGGTGATTCTGCCTGTGTCCTCCACTCTACTGAGACCCCACCTGGAGTCCTGCATCCAGCTCTGGAGCCCTCAGCACAGGAAAGATATGGACCTGTTGGAGCGGGTCCAGAGGAGGGCCAAGAAGATGATCAGAGGACTGGAACACTTCTCAAATGAAGAAAGGCTAAGAGAGTTTGGGCTGTTCAGCCTGGAGAAGAGAAGGCTCTAGGGAGACCATCTAGCAGCCTTCTAGTACCTGAAGGGGGCCTGCAAGAAAGCTGGAGATGGACTTTTTAAAAAGACATGTAGTAACAGAAAACAGGCTAATGGCTTTAAACTAAACCAGGGTAGATTTAAATTGGTTATAGGAAAGAAATTCTTTCCTAGGAGGGTTGTGAGGCACTGGAACAGGTAGCCCAGAGCAGCTGTGGCTGCCCTCTCCCTGGAAATTTTCAAGGCCAGTTTGGATGTGGCTTTGAACAACTTGAGCTAGTGGAAGTTGTCCCTGCCTATGGCAGGGGGTTGGAACTGTCTGGTCTTTAAGCTCCTTTCCAACCCAAACCATTCTATGATTCTATGATTTTATGATTAAGACATAATTTATTATCAGAATTTAAGCACTGAAAGAATCAAGAATACAGTAGAGACAGTGTTGTTAAATTGAAAAGCCTGAATACTCTTGATGATTTACAGGGTTTTTTCTTTTCTTGAAAATACTGGCTGTTTTTTACTGAAAATATTGTTTGAACATTGAATTCTGTCTCTAGAGCAACTTTTATTCATGGAAATAATATTGCTGAAATTAGTAAAACTCTGCACAAGTAAACATAATTCAGATAAGTAAAGCTATTGTGATCAAAATGATTGTCCAAAAGTCTGTATGTACCTGTGTACCTTATTTGATGTTTTTTTCTGTTGCATGCTGTGTTTTACAGCATTTAAGTGAACAGGGCTATGTGAGACTCCCAGGGGATTTTAAAGGAGTTAAAATATGCCATCAAGATCCCCACTTCTTTTTGGCAGCTTGAATATTTTAAGGTTTTTCTGATCTCAGAAGACTTTTCTCTTCTTGTAATACTTAATCTTGCATTGGTGGTATTACAATTCACCTGCTGCAAATACAGTATGCTACTCTTTCTTTTAAAACACTTAATGTCACACATAATACCATTTTGAAGAGGAAACGGCAGCATGTTATCATGAGCTGAAGGCAAAGATTAGAAACAGATCATGTGTGGAATAATTTAGGTGATAGAAAACCAAATGAATACAGACATGTCCAGTATACAGACATATTCTAGGAACTCGATGCTACATCCTGTGATCCTATCTTATTTCCATGGTAACAACCTCACTTAAGGTCATGAATGTCTGCAAAAGTGAGACCTATAAATCAAAACCCAGCTTGATTTCTGCAATATGATGCAGGTCTTTCTAAGTTTATCTTGCTTTCTTTGTTCTGTTTACTCCATAAGAAGAGTCCTTGAGCAAGATTACGATGTGTACTATATTTTCATGTAGATAAATAAAGCAATATGGAGCTACAGATCTCCCAACCTCAGGTGTCTGGATCACTGAATATTCTTTTTTTGACTGCTTGCCTTCCAGATACATGCATCTTGTACTTTTAATTGCATATCAGATGAATTTAAGACCAGATAGACACTCATGCACAATATTACATGTATGAGTGGTTGGAGCAATATCCTGAGAGGCATAAGCTGTAGTTTTGAAATCTTTAGGTTTCCTGTTTTGTAAGTATGGATTATGACCACTCTGGTGCCTTTTAAAAGATGCAACCTAAGTAGGAAGTTGCTGGAGACAGTGTGATGGAGTTAGCCATAGTTTGACCAAAAGAGATTTTTCTGACAAATTTTATTGAGTGGTTCTTTGTGTAAATGTGGATATTAGCGAAGTTTGGGTTCACATGCCTCTATCTTGCCAGTCTCCTGGATATTTCAGGAGCACAGATTGAAATATGAAGGGGAAAAGAAAACAAAACAAAGGACCCCTACCCAATCAACCAACCAACAAACCAAAACAAACAAAAAATCTCAACAGTCCACTAAAGAAGGTTTTAACTGAGCTGAAGGAATTTATAGGGTTGCTAAACAGCACGTCATCTGAGCTTTTGTCTAGGACTTACAGGAGACTGAGACTTACCTCCATATTTGGATGTAGTTCTTGTCCAGTATGATAATGCTTAGCATTGCTTCTCAGTCTGTTTAAATCTGACCCATTGTATTTTAAGTAATGAAAATAAGATATTTCAGTGTCCCTCACGGTAAAATTCGTCAACCTTATCCATTTATCAAAGTTAACAGATTTAGTTCACCTCAAATTTAGGTGTCTTTTTTAAAGATACCTGTATGTGAACTAGGTGTATTTAAATTCCCTTAATGGGGGTGCATGTAGTGAATTTAGTTAATAGATCCTAGAGAACTACCCAAATGACACATGTGGGTGCTTACATTGTGATTAAATGAATGGCTCTTCAAATTGTTGACGGTACTGACTATATCTCAGTATTGATATATTGACTCTATTGTTTATGAAGCCATCTAATTCACATATAGCTGCAAGTTAGTTGTATGAATCTGGAACTAAATGCTGTTGCCAAGTTCAGCTTTGTTGAATAACCCGTTGCCTGTATTGGGTTGCATTGTCTTTTTCATGTTAAAACTTGTGGGCCTTGAAGAGTGGAACAAAGCTTACATTCATTTTGTGAGCTATCCATAAGCACTTCATCAAGACAGCACACCTGGTGTCCTGTTTGCAAGCTCCTTCTATGGAGAGACAAAGTTAGCTCTCAAAGCAATTTCAGTTCTAAGCACGATGGTTGTCTTCTCGAGGTGCCCACTTATCCGCACTGACTTGCTGAGATTGACTACAGTCCTAAATAGATTTTTCAGTGTATAGCCTATATTTACATAGTTTGAGATCAAACCAGTAACAGTATATGTACATTTTTATGCAATTAACATAGATGTTCTTATTGTAGTGTGATATTGTATGTGTTACTAGGATTAATAGACTTGCTTTGGCAATACTTAGGTAGACAAAACTTTGGGTTGAAAGTTTTTAACAGAAGTTTACCATTATTTTCTGGGATTAGTCTTTGGTTGCAACACAAGCTATTTATTTTATTATACTTTACAAAGCAGTAGTAGACAAAGTTTAAACATATATTCATAGATTGCAATTTTACTTTAGTTCATTGTAGACAACTGATGTTGTCCTGGGTGTTAACTTAGTAAAAAAATGATGTACATTGCAAATTTGCTTACAAAACAAACTTGCAAATATTTTCATGAAGAAAATCACTGAAGCAAACATGAGAATAAACGACCCTGGTTACCAGTCATCACTTCGACTGGCATATACTAAAGTAGATGTGAAATTAGTTTACAAACTGGCAGAGACTCTATGCAAACTATGGTTGTACAGAACGTCATGGGCACATCTGTGTGTTGAGGAAGATGGGTGATTTTACCATGAAACACAGAAAAATAATTCCAGGGCAAAGTGAAAGACATCAAAATACCTGAAATTTTTAAAAGCAGGAATGAAATATTGTCTTCATTAACTCACTGTTAATTCAATAATGAATTTTGATTTAACTAGGACTTTTAAATTAGCATATGCATGTTAAGCTCAGAAAGTGTGCATAGGGTTTCTAAATTCCCTTCTTTTTTTTTTTTTTAATACAAAAATTCCATTCATAGCATGTTCTGAATAACTGAAATGAGAACCAGGGTTGCATGCACATTCTGTTTGCTTGCTGACATTGCAAGTAAAAGAATTGTTGTATGACGAAAGAAACAGAGAAATCTGGAATGGAACCCCCCTTTTTTCTACCCAGAACTATTCTCCAGACAACAGTTATTGTGATTTTTATTAATAACTATTCCCAGTACCCTCAAGAATAGTATCTTCAAGTATCTTGTTAAATACCTGTGCTGTTTATTAATCTAACTTAAAATAGACTGAAAGTGCAACTCATTATTGTGATTATAAACACCATTTTATTCTGCTTTTGTTAAATCTCTAGCTATCCAGATGGATTTGTGTATCTTTATACACTGTAGCTTTAAGCACTCTGTCATTTTCAATTTTTTTCTTTGAAATTATACTCCATGACTGGAAATAAAATGGTATTTTATCCAAGGCATTTCTACTATCTTATTTTATGATTTCTGTATCATTTTCTCTCACTTTTCCATCTGTACCATAAGGATAATAATTCTAATATTTCTTGCCTATTGACTTAATATATAAAAGATTACATGGGGGAGAAAGAGGGTTGGACAGCTGAACTAATTAAAGTGCTTGAAATGTTGGCTGAGTGAAGAACTACAAATACATGCATCACCGTCTGCTTGCTTATTCATCTTACTAGTACCACCATTATTGTGTTTATAAATCTTTTGCTAACAAAAGGTAATATTTATTTCTGTACTTATTTGCACACATATTTGCGTCTACCATGATACCTTAGAAAATGTTGCCTGTTACCTCAGACAGTGTTTCAACAACTCTGGTGTACTATTATCTCAGAAAATATCTCTCCCACTCCTCCAAGGTGCATGTTCAATACTACCAAAGGCTATTCTATATTTGAAGCATCTATGGAGCTTCCTATTTTCCTTATCTCCCAGTCTGTTATTTCAGTCTGTTGTATCCTCTCGGTTGGCCTTTTTTTAACTAGTGCTTGCTTGGTTGGCAGCTTTGCCCTTGGGTAAAGGTTTGATGAGTTTGGGAATAGGCATGATGCCATCCAAACAGATGTAATAGAAAATAATCAGCCAGGAGGCCTGCTGTAAGCATCAAATATGTTTATAAAGGGCAAAATTTTAAGCTGGAAATGTTCAAATAACTGCTTACATTATCTATTATTTGGATCTACCATTGCTAATCTTGTTCTGAATTCTGCATAGACATGCTTTCAGAGAAAAGAAATAGTTTTTGAAGTCACACAGACAAGTATTTTATATTGGTAAAAAAAAAAAATTATTTGCTAGTAGAGCAAAGGGATTCCCCTTCTTTTTCTCTGGGTAAGAAATTTCATGCAGTGTGCCAAATCTGAGTTCTAAACCTTAGTTTTCAGTAACACTGAGTTACATAACAGTTTTAAGCATTAGCATTGACTTTCATCTCATTTATTTTTAGGCATCCAAAAAATTAATCTTTTTTTAGTTTAGTTATACAGGACCTTTTTATATTCAAAGGGAAAAATAGCTTTGTCCAGATGGACATTCAACCTATCATAGCTGTCTACCATGGAAAAGAAAACCTTTTCTTCTAGAGTATCCTGTCATTTTTATCCATTATTGCTGTGACCTTTACAGGTAAAATGAGGCAAAGCTTTGGGCCACTAGCACTATCAGTTAATAAATAAATACATACACATGATTGGTTGGAATAACCATATGAAATAAACCATGATACAATATGAAATGTCAATCAAATGTAAGTAATCTCAATGAAGATGAGTATTATTTTCAACAACGAAATGCAATCAAAATTCACAGTAGAAACAAAAAAATTATACTTGATCTACTTCAGATATGAAACAGTTGAAATTTGAAGTGGTAACAGTCATCTCAATTTTTATGCAAATTTATATCATTGTCTTTGATGATATGTAAATATGGATAGCTATTAATCCATATTTATTTATCCATGTCTCTATATATCCTAACAAGGGGGGGTCAAAAAGAAAATCAACAAGAACATGTTGTTCACCACCAGTTTATTTTTAACTAATGCCAAGAATGGAGACTCCATAACGTCTCTGAGCAACCTGTTCCAATGTTTAACCACTCTTGTAGTAAAAATGTGGGTTATCGCATGTTTAAAGAGAATTCCTGTATTTTGGTTTGTGCCATTGTCTTTTGTCCTTTCACTAGGCACCACTGAGAAGAATCGGGTTACTTCGCCTCGTTAGGTATTTAGACATATTGATAAGAACCCCCTGAGCCTTTTCAAGGCCTAAAGAACCACAGCTGTCAGTCTCTCCTCATATAACATACACTCCAATTCCTCCATTATCTATGTGGCCCTTCCCTAGACTCACTCGAGGCTGTCTATGTCTGCTTTTTACTGAGGAGCCCAGAACTGGACATCAGACTCCGAATATGGTCTCACCAGTGCTGAACAGAGGGGATTATCTCCCTTGACCTGTTAGAGATTCTCTCCCTAATGTAACCTAGGTTGTTGATGATCTGCTCTGCCACGAAAGAACATTGCTAGCTGATATTCAACTTTTTGTCCACCAAGACCCCCAGGTTACCACTCCAAAGTTATTTTCTATGCAGTCACTTCCAAGACTGTCCTGGAACACAGGGTTACTCCTCCCCAAGGGCAGGATTTTGCATTTCCCTTCATTAAATTTCATTAGATTCCTGTCAGCTCATTTCTCCAGTCTATCAGAGTCCCTCTGGATATCAGTACAAACATCCAGTGTATCAACCACTCCTCCAAGTTTTATATCATCTGCATATGACCCTTTCTGAGGATGCATTCTATCCCATCCAGATCATTAGTGGAGCTGCTGAACACTGGCCTCACTATTGACCCCTGGGGTATACCTCCAGTGGCTGGCTTTCAGCTGAGTTTTCATGTTGCTGATCACAATTCTTCAAGCCTGGAAGTCTGCAGTCTGCTTCTGCTCATTTAGCACTGCATCAGTTTGTCAATGAGGGTGTTATGGGAGGTACTGCTGAAAGCTTTGTTAAAATTGAGATAACCAATAAGACAGCCAATATTCAGTGTATAAGCACTTCAGAGAAGCACCAAGTCATGCTGATTTCTCAGAAAAAGTGTGAGAGCTTCCCTCATAATACTGTCCTCTTGACACATCTTTATTTATTTACGTACACTCAA
The DNA here is from genome assembly GCF_030867145.1 of Opisthocomus hoazin. Lineage (NCBI taxonomy): Eukaryota > Metazoa > Chordata > Aves > Opisthocomiformes > Opisthocomidae > Opisthocomus > Opisthocomus hoazin. The sequence continues at coordinate 58,125,706 of NC_134414.1, read as the reverse complement.
GGTTGTCCCCCTTGAGTCCTGGCTGTGGATGTTTTTTTTATTATTCTCAAGATCTCTTTTGTCCACATCATCCTTCATCCTTTGATTGCCAACCTGATCCACTGCTTCCTCATTTCACTTGGAGTCATCATCTCCCTCCCTTGATATGCCTCGTTCAAAGCTCTCATCAGCAGGTTGAACAGGCTGATAAAAGTGTCTTTTTCCCCACTTGTAGACACACAGATGAATTTAATCATGAGGATGGGCTCATCGTTCAGACCATAGACATCCAAGTTTAATCTCCCAAATGTACAAATCTCCATGTAAGATTATTGTCCAATCTCTTTGTATATATTTACTTCAGAGTAGACTTTGCAGTGTTCCAGCTTCATCTGTAACTGACTATAATGAGATTTGAGACATCTGGGTAACATGTAGAATTCTTTAGTCAGTGTTTTCTTCAGGTATTCCCTAAGCATGCAGTTCCATCTGCAGTGTTCTAAATTCTCCTTCTTGACCTCCAGCTACCATCCCAGAAATATGTTGCTATATTCTGTATTTTCTGTGTCAAATCTGCTCTGATTTCTCAGATATTCTAGGCACCTTAGTAGATAGTAGGAACCCACCTTAAGGTAACTGGTTGGAGCCATTAGAGACCTAAATTCCACTCTAAATATTTTCAACGGGCTAAGAACTGAAGTAGAGCATAGAGCTACTATTATCCTTGCACTGAGAATGGAATTAGGAAAAATAAGTCCTCCTTTATTTTGTTTTATACACATGTTTGCTAGGCAGGCAGAAGCACAGTTCCAAAGCAGACAGAGATCTGCAATTGCTTGCTCAACAAGCTGAGGATCTTGAAGCTAAACACATTCTGTAGCACGGAGTGAGGGACACAGGAAAAAATACCATTCTACATATAATATCTTATCATAGGCATTTGGCTGCAGCAGATCATGAATGGAATAGAGAATATAAACCCATAAGAAAATGGACTTTATAAGTCCCATGGCAGAGAAACAACGTTTGCTTTTTTCAGTAGGGAATCTAAAAAATATTACCAAGGAATATCATACTAGAAGCACATATGCAAACTTTATTTTTGCTTTCTTAGTAAAAATAACATCAATATAATTTATTAATCACTCTGTAGTTTATCACTTGCCTAGCATTGTAAAGCCTTAAAATTTTGAAGACCTATATCAGTATTTGACTTTGTCATTAGCTAGTGAATCGGTAGGAGGACAGCTGTGATTATTCCCGCTGTTGTTCATAATCTTAAGACCCCCAGACATTTACTTCTAATTTGCATTTTGCATGAAAATGCAATAATGAAAAAAAGCATTTTCACTGATTTATAGGTACTTCTATCTGTTACTAGATAAGATAAACTAATGAAAAAATAAGTCCTAATGGTGTAATCATTTCATTTGGTGCAACCATTTCATTTTAGGTGGGGGAAAAATCAGATAATTATGGCTTATTGCATTCTTAGTGTCCCAATAAATGTTGTACAGAATGATATATTTTCTCAATTGATTTTTCACACAAAGCAAATCTTTCTGTAGTGCTTATTCACTGAATGAACAGTAATGTATGGATTCTGTTGATCTTTATTTTGGTAAGACTTTTTTCTGCTACATAAATAAAATATAAATAAATGAAGCTTTAGTTCAAAGCTTTTAGATTAGAATATTTTGTTTGTTTGTTTGTTTATCTTGAAAAGTTCTACTTCATCAAGCCAAAAGGCAGAATAATCTTTTTTTCTCCATTGGCTGTACAGCCCCAGGCTGGGGTGGACAGTTGTCACAAACATCCCCAGGCCAGAGTGGGCAATTGTCTCAAACATCTGTCTTGAGGAACTGATAAAGATTCTTGAATCAAGCAAACTCCAAAATCAGGCATTGTGCTTTGGGAAATTCCTCATCTTGATAAGGGAGTGCGGAAGACTGAGTAAAACCCTGTGGACGCAGGGTGTTGGCTTGTGAAACCCACCTGTGTCACCTAGGCAAGGAATTTGGACACTTGCCTTTGGAGGAGGAATGTGAGACTACCAGAACCCCTCCCTGCCCATTGACTCATTTTTAAGAGCTTTTGGGAAGCTATGGGACTGGCACCCGAAAGGTATAAAAGCAGAGGGGGCCAGCCCTTGCTGTGCGTGCCCACCACCAGAAGACCCTGACCACCAGCTGCGTGCCCACCACCAGAGGGCCTGAACACCAGCAGAAACCACTGCTGGATCCAAGTACGCTGATGTCTTTTCTCTTAATTCTTCCCTTGCTCTACCTCTGACTTTTTTGGCACGGAAGGGTAATGTTGATATAAGTTTGTCAACCTGCTGTAGTCTGAGATTTTGTGAAATCATTGTGTGGTGGAGACCTTTTGCCAAGTCATTATTCATTTCTAACCCCACTGCACTAATAGTAATGTTACGAAGTTCCAAAATTATCATCTTATGAAATTCCACTGCTACTCCAAGTAAAGTTTCGTTTTTAATCAAGCCTCTTGGTCATTGTTATGAGTCTCAGTAGTGCACAGAGAATTAAAAAGATCACCTTCCCCTACTCCCAACGAGCAGGACGGGACACCCCCTTCCCAGTTTGTTAAGGATTGGACACCCAGACTAGACTTCACTAAGAGGGGAATGAGCAACCTTGCCTGAAAATATCCAGTATGTAATTCTGTCTTAAAAACAAAAGCTCCAATATAAAATGTAAATCAAGTTTGAACCTTGGAACATTGTCATGAAGCTAAAGTGTCATTCTTAAGCCTACAACAATAAGCAGTGATGCCTTAATCAAATGCATTTCTTGTAAAACCTATGTCCAGTAACATTTAAGAGAAGTACTCCTATGAGAGTGTCAGGAGGATGGGGTCAGACTCTTTTCAGTGGTGCCCAGCGACAGGACAAGGGGCAATGGGCACAAACTGAAGCACAGGAAGTTCCGTCTGAACATGAGGAAGAACTTCTTCACTCTGAGAGTGACGGGGCACTGGAACAGGCTGCCCAGGGAGGTTGTGGAGTCTCCTTCTCTGGAGATATTCAAGACCCGCCCGGACAAAGTCCTGTGCAGCCTGCTGTAGGTGACCCTGCTTCGATGGGAGGGTTGGACTAGATGACCCACAGAGGTCTCTTCCAACCCCTACCATTCTGCGATTCTGTGATTTTGTGATTCCGTGATTCTGTGATTCTGTGAGAGACTGAAAAGGTTAATACATGTTAATGCCTCAAACATTGGGGTAAAATAGCCGCCCGAGCCCCGGGGCTGTCCTGAGTGGGCAGGACGGTGCCCACCCACAGTGGGGGTCTGCCCAGCAACAGTAGACTGCAAAGAAGGACCAAGGTAACACAGGATCTGGAGGACGAATCAGAGGATACAGAGTTCCATGTTCTGATGTGCCTTACCCAAATATGGCCATAGGTCATATAAAGCTCATTTGAGGAAGGGGCTTGAGATGACCCGAGAGACCCCTCGTGATGCCTTCCCCCTCCACTGGTGCCTGCGCGGAAGGTCACGAACTTTCTAGAAGAACTACCATATCAGTCGCCAAGAGGTGTGACTAAGGGCAGAGACTGAGCAACAAAAGACACACCTGCAAAAAGCCTGGTGCATGCCCACCACCAGAAGATGCCACTCCTGTCATTGGCATCACAGGATCCTAGGGTGGTGATACCTTTTTTATTCTTGCTTTTTCTTTTCTTCTCTTTCTTTTCTTCTTTTTCCTTCCCTCTCCCTCTTATTGACATTTTTGATAACAACCTACCTTGCCAATGCTTTCTATTTTCCAAGTAACCTCTGTTGTAAATAAAATGCTTAATTGGTCGTTTGGTGTCATTTCACCTTAATTTATCCCGAGGGGATTCATAGAACCTGAGTCGCTTTTCCTTCCGCATAGGTGGGACTCAACAACCCTGTTAAAAAACAATCATTTTTCAGTGGTATATAAATATTTTTCAGTCCATTTGGCCAATGAGTTAGAAATACAGTGAAATTTTAGTCAGACAAAGAATTGTATCATTTCTGACATGTACCAATGGCTTAATAATAATATTTTATTTATAATTATTAATTAGCCCCTCTCAAACTTTTAAATCCACACACTTAAATCACAGTTCTCATAGTCTATACCTGCTTAAGTACTAATAACACTTAATTAGTTTCCCATTTCAAAATTTTCATCTTCTCAACAGACCTGCTAGATCCTTTCGGCATTGCACAAAAAGACTCACCAAGCCTTTGAGTTATTATGACTATAGATTTTAGTATCTGACAAGAAGTTAATCCTCCTTCAGCAAGAGAGAGATTCCATGGCTGCTTAGACAGGTTTAGTACAGACAGATATATCTGCTATCCTCTTGTGTTACAACATGAAATCTATATTGCTTATATCTCATAGAGAGCTGCTAAAATTGCTCTTTGTGCATTTTAAGCCTATAGGGTGATTTATTGCAATAGCCTATCATTATTGCTAGGTTCACTGGAGGGTGTTTCCTGTGTAGCTCTGGTATGACTAAAGTGGTCAGACAAAATATAGCCCTGGTCTGAACTGAATACAACTATCGTAAAAGGAAAGGCAGAGGGGAAGATACTGTAAGTAGTACCAGCCTCTCCCTTATCTCCTTATTGGCACCTCAGATCCCTTGGCTCTGAGATTGAGTGAATTCTTGTAGTAGGTATGGGATGAGTGACCCAGAACTTCACAAATTTTTCTTGATTCCTGCCCCCCCCCCCCCCCCAACCCCAGGTAAGGGCTGTTTTCTGAGCATTCTTAGAAATGTGGGTTGGTGTAGTACTGGCAGTTCTGTACGAGAACAGCAGACCCCAAGGTGTCCTTTCCAACTCTCATTGCCAATAGAGTGACAATGTCTAGGGCCAGGAGTCATGGATCTTCTGCTTTTTCATTATGTATGTTAACTGTAGACTTTACTAAATTAAGCTGTACTTGAGCAGAAGAAATGAAGGGGGCAGGGAGTCTTAACAAGGAAGAATGAGGTGTGGAGGACCAAAAGGTTCAAAAATAGAAAAACAGTCTTTATTATCTGTGAGGACTGACAGTATATCTTTCTATGCACTGTTCCTTCCAGTCTCCATTAATGCTGCAGATGCTCTGCTCACCTCAGTTTTAGTCTCTCTTTGCAACATGTCACTCCAGAAACTCTGGTTACATTTCTTACTTACAAAAGATTCTGTCTGACCTAGAGTGCACAAGCTAGCATTTGGGAAGCAGACAACCTTCTCTCTGCCACCCAGGCACATCATTTTACCAAGCAATATCATCCAGTAAATAGTAAATAAAGAAAAGAATTATCATTTATTCTTGTATTGGGTTTACATGACAAAGTTTTAGTAGTGGGATGGGGGTTTCAGGGGTGGCTCCTGTGAGAAGATGCCAGGAATTGCTCGTATGTCCAACAGAACAATTTCCAAGATGGACCTTCCACTGGTCAAAGCTGAACCAACCAGCAACGCTGGTGAAGCCTCTGTGATAACATATTTAAGAAAGGATAAAACCTGATGTGCAACAGCTGTGTAAGAGAGGAGTGAGAAAATATGAGAGAAACAGCCCTGCAGACACCTAGGTCAGTGAAGAAGAAGGGGGAGGACATGCTCCAGGCACCTGATTCCCCTACAGCCCACAAAGAAGACCATGGTGAAGCAGGTTGTTGCTTTACAGCCCATGGAGGTTAATGGAGGAGCAGATATCCACACTGCAGCCCATGGAGAGCCCTGTGGCAGAGCAGATGAAGAAAGCTGCAGCCTATGGAGGACACATGTTGGAGCAGTCTCCTGGCAAGGAGCTGTGTCCTGTGGAGAAGAGCCCATGCTGGAGCAGGTTTTCTGGCAAGAACTATGGCCTGTGTGGGACCCACACTGCAACAGCTCTTGAAGAATTGCAGCCCATGGAAAGGACCCACATTGAAGAAGTTTGTGAAGGACTGTATCCTATGGTAGAGACCCCAGACAGGAGCAGGCGAACAGAGCAAGGAAGAAGGAGTGGCAGAGACAAAGCATTATGAATGAACTGACTGCAACCCCCCTTCCCCATCCCCCTGCATGGCTCAAGGAGGGAGGAGGTAGAAAAGTTATAAGTGGAGTTGAGCCACAGAAGAAGCAAGGGTGGGAGGAAGGTGGTTTTAGCTTTGTTTTCTTTTTCATTATCCTACTCTTTTGTTAACTGGCAATAAATTAAATTAATTTCCCCCAAGCCAAGTCCATTCTACTTGTGATGATAATTGGTAAGTCATCTCCCTGTCCTTATATTTATACACAAGCTTTTTCATTATATATTCAACCCTTGTCCTGTTAAAGAGGGAGAGTGGTGGAGCAGCTTGGTGGGCACCTGATGATCAGCCAAAGTCAACCCACCACAATTAATGTGGACATTTCTAAAAAATATAAGTTATTTTGTCAGAGAAGATAAAAGGGGAAGTTGTGTTACAGTCGTGACAGAATGAAATATGTTGAATGTTGGTGTACATCATAACTGCAAAGTATGCTCTTAAGGATGGGATCAATATGAATGCAACAACTTTCAGAGTTAGTAATAGACCAATGAGGCCCAGAGAAAAAAAATCTGACTCATCTTCAAAGACTCAGGATGTTTTTAGGGTTTGGATTACTTAAAAAGTGCTGACTTCTTTAGAGGAGGGAAAAGGTGAGGAAAGGAAGGGAAAATGTGAGAGACACCTTTTTCAGTGATGTAAAATGTGTTATTCTGTCATGAAATAGCCAGTCTCTTTTTGTACACACAGAGCATTACTGAGGGATCCTTAGGCATTGTTCAGAGATAGAGGCCATGTCAGAACTATAGGGGAGCAACAGCCCTCATGTCTCACAGTTACCAGCTTTTGTCCAGTGCTGTCAACTAGCACTGAGAGCAGACACTCGGAGTCTCTGATGACTAACTTAGTAGGAAAGATCTAATTCTGCTAAAATACTGCAGCTGTGATACAAACTGTCGAAAGGACAACAGTAAGAAAGAGGGGAGCAAAATAAAAACAACTTATATAGCCTCTTTCTCTTGTGAATATAGTGCAAGACCACTATCTCTTCAGTCTTTCTTTGAATAGTCTCCAAAAGAGAGGAAGACTTACGAAAGAAACAACATCTAATGGACATGTAATGGAGCATGCCCTAACTTACACTCATTAGAACTGATGTACATCTGAAGATATCCTCACTATGGATTGTGCACACCACTCATTCGTGGATCAATACCTTGAAAGCTGAAGTGTTTCTGAATCTTATAGAAAAAACCTAGCTAATTGCTTTTTAATTTATGCCCTTCCTTTTGGTAGCTGGAGGGACCTCTTCCTGCTGAGTACTTCAGCACACATCTTAATTTTAGGATTGGCTCAACTCTTTTTAATTCAGTGCTTTATCTTGATTTCAAGTAATTTCTTCAAGGCTTTAATGAGTCTGTCTTGTCATTGTCTGTAAAGAGCTGTTGAACTAGACTATGAAGTCAACATCATTTGTACATCTAAGGTTTCCCCTTTAGTTTTCTCACTGACTTCTCACACACTATGAGTTTTCCTGCTTTGGGTCCCAGGTCAAAAGCTTTTTCTGCTTTAATCACTCCAACGAACACATGTGTTAATATCTTTGTCTTTCTTCTCTGTTGGCTTGCAATCATCTGGTCAGGTTTTCATCTGCTCTTGTTGCTGTTACTAATTCTCTAAAGACATTTTGTGTCAATAAGTTTATCTGCTTGGAAATGCCATTCATTCTTCAGTTGTTGGGCATTCTATATTCTTTTATTTGAAATGTAATCAAAAATCTATTTGAGTCCTTTGAAGTTACTGTAATGGGTTGTCTAATAGCTGATATTTCCCAGAGTCTGTGTTATCACAAGAATCTGATCTATATTATGCTGGACTTTCCTGGAAAAGTCACAGAATCACAGAATCACAGAATGGTAGGGGTTGGAAGGGACCTCTGTGGGCCATCTAGTCCAACCCTCCTGCTGAAGCAGGGTCACTTGCAGCAAGCTGCACAGGACCACGTCTAGGTGGGTCTTGAATATCTTCAGAGAGGGAGACTCCACAACGTCCCTGGGCAGCCTGTTCCAGGGCTCCATCACCCTCAGAGGGAAGAAGTTCTTCCTCATGTTCAGATGGAACGTCCTGTGCTTCAGTTTGTGCCCGTTGCCCCTTCTCCTGTTGCTAGCCACCACTGAAAAGAGTCTGGTCCCATCCTCTTGACACCCACCCTTCAGATATTTCTAAGCATTTATGAGGTCACCTCTCAGCCTTCTCCAGGCTGAACAAGCCCAGCTCCCTCAGCCTTTCCTCATAGGGCAGATGCTCCAGTCCCCTCATCAACCTTGTAGCCCTCCACTGGACTCTCTCCAGTAGCTCCTCATCTTTCTTGAACTGGGGAGTCAAGAACTGGATGCAATACTCCAGATGGGGCCTCACCAGGGCAGTGTAGAGGGGAAGGAGAACCTCCCTGGACCTGCTGGGCACACTCTTCTTGATGGACCCCAGGATGCCATTGGCTTTCTTGGCAGCCAGGGCACACTGCTGGCTCCTGGTGAATTTGTCCTCCACCAGGACACCCAGGTCCCTCTCCGCAGAGCTGCTCTCCAGCAGATCAGCCCCTAGCCTGTACTGGTACATGGGGTTGTTCCTCCCCAGGTGCAGGACTGAAAGGTACTTCTTCATTCACCTTTCTAGCATCCTTGTGAATGCCAGCAGAAATAATAAGTTAATATTCATTAGTTCGTTCACTTGTTCTTCTCTCCCTTCTTGCAGATTGGTTTTCTTATTTGCTCATGCTTGCTCTTTTCTGGAATTCGTGTAATAACTCTTCTGGATTTTGTGGTTTTTGTATTTCTCATATTTTCTTGCATGACTGCAAAAGTGTCATATTTTTCAGTCCTCATTATCTCCTCTTCCAGGATTCATATTTGTCAAGCTTCATACTGATATTTTTATGTTTTCTTGCCAGAATTATGAGATTTGTTTTCCCTCATTTATTTGAGGCAAATCTCTCCTGAAAGAAAGTTCTCCAGGCTTATTTTAGCTACTGTAATCCCACACTGTACAGCTTTTCAAAATCTTTCTATCATTTATTCATTTCATATACTTAGTAATTTGTCAACACTTATACCTCACTGCCAACATATTCAGTTCAGATCTTCCAGTCATCTGCCTTGTCTCATCACACAAGGTGTCCTGGGTCACAGTTCTGCTCCCATATTCTTTTGCTGCTTTACATTCTTTGCTCATTGTTTGCTCCTGTATTCAATTTCTGTTTTGGATCTCTAGTCAATTTACTGTATTCTGTTCTCAGACTTACTTATTCCTTTTTACTCTTGTTCAACATCTTCCAAGTGTTCATAATTTTATGCTTCATCTAATATCTCCTTCTATTCATCTCTTTATCTTAGAATAATATTTATCTGGCTGCTCCTCTAATAGTTAAGTTGTTTAGTTGTCTCATGTTCTTCCTCCATATGTATTCATTTCTATAGGTAGTTTCGTGTAACATATCAAGCTACTTCCTTTTTGCCGAAATTGGATGACGTGATCCATGCGAAGTGCCATTTTGTGCCATCCCTTTCTTCACCTGGGACAAGCCATTTCCCTTATAATTCTATGTAAACTATAGTTAACTTCCACTCAGTTTATGAACAGATGTGTCAGACTTGGTGTCTTTCACAATAACAGAGAAATGGAGGTTACCCAGCAATACTAGAAACCAACTTTTCAGAAATGGTGATGAGGGTCCTGATGGACACCAAATTCAATGTGTCTCTGCACATCAGCCTTGTGGTGGTGAAGGCCAGCTCTACCGTTGACTACATCAGTGGGAGCACAGTCCCGAGTCAGAAGTATCCAGTGGGTCCAAGGAAGTAATTATTCTTCACTGTTCACCACTTGTAAGACTGCATCTGCAGTAGTGCCTGGTACTGATAAAGTGTAGAGGACCCAGATACGAGGAAAGCATTGGCAAACTGAAAAAGTTCAGCAAATGGCTACAAAGATGACTGGGAGCTTGGATGGGTAGAGTGAGAACTTTTTGTTTATTCGCCCTGAAGAAGAGACCTAATTCCCACCCCCTGCCCATGGAAGGGAAAATTGGTTGTCTTTAGCTACCTAATGAGTAGTAATAGAGAAAAAAATTTATGAACTCTTCGCAGAGGTTGTACAGCCCCAGGTCGGAGTGAGCAATTATTGCAAGCATCCATCTTGAGAAACCGAGACAGAGATGCTCGAATCAAGCAAACTTACAAAGTAGGCATTGTATTTTGTACTTTCTCAGGCAAACTTCCTCACTGAATAAGGGACCATGGCAGGCAAGTGAAACCCTGTGGAGGAGGGATGTTGTGTGGCAAATGCCACTTCTCTCCCTCTGAGATGCCATGTAGGCAAGGAAGTTAAACATTTATAGAAGCCTGAAGGTCAACTCCGCAGAGAGGGATTGTGAGACCAGAAAGACCCTCCCATGCCCACCAACCCATTTGAAGAACTTTCCTGACAGTAATTCTCCCCTGAGGAGGCACGAGAGGCACCCAAAGGGTATAAAAGGAGAATGGGCAGGCCTTTCAGCGCACACCCACCACAGGAGGACCCCGACCAACAGCAGAAACCACCAATGGATCCAAAGGTGGTGATATCTTTTGTCTTATCTTTCCTTTTGTTTTCCTCTCTTTCTCTTTGATTTGATTTATAGGCACATAAGAGTAATGCTGTTGTAAGTTTCTCAGTCCCCCATATTTTACAGTTTCACAAAATCAGACATTATATAGTTGTAAGTTTTGCCAAGTTAATACCAGTTGTAACCCCACTGCATTAAAAGTAAAGTTGTTATAAAGTCAAGAAGTTACAGTCTTTTGTAATTTTGCTGAATTCCAAGTAAGCTTTATTTTTAGTCAAACCTTCTGGCTCATTGTCGTGACTCCCGGATACTGCACAGAGAACTGAAAAACCTCATCTCCCCTTACTCAGTGAGTGGGACGGGACAGAGGTGCACATTGAAGGGTGATAGGCAACAGGTACAAATCGCAACAAGAATAATTCCAAATAGATATAAAGAAAAAAAACACAGTGACAGTTGTCAAAAAGTGGAACAGGCTGCCCGGAGAGGTTGTGGAGTCTCCATCCCTCGAAAGATGAACAAAGCCCTAAGCAATCTAATATAACACTACTCAACTTTGGGCAGGGAGTTGTACCTCCAGAGGTCCCTCCCAATTTGTAGCTGTAATGGATGGCTACAGACTCTTTATGAAAGACAGGCCAACAAGGAGAGGTGGGGGAGTTGCTCTATATGTGAAGGAGAAACTGGAATGCATTGAGCTTTCCCTGGAGGCAGATGAAGAACGAGTTGAGAGCTTATGGGTTAGAATTAAGGGACAGGCTCATATGGGTGACATTACTGTGGGTGTGTACTACAGGCCACCTGACCAGGAGGAGGAAACTGATGAGGCCTTCTAAAGGCAGCTACAAGCAGCCTCACAGTCACAGGCCCTGGTTCTCATGGGGGACTTCAACCACCCTGACATCAGCTGGGAAGACCACACAGCTAGGCAGGCGCAATCCAGGAGGTTCCTACAGAGAATCAATAATAACTTTCTGATGCAAGTGGTAGAGGAACCAATAAGGAAAGGCGCTTTGCTGGACCTTGTATTAACAAACAAGGAGGGACTGGTTGAGGATGTGAAGGCTGGAGGTAGACTCGGCTGCAGTGACCATGAAATGGTCGAGTTCAGGATCCTGCGTGGAGGAAGCAGGGCGATAAGTTGGATCAAAACATTGACCTTAGGAGGGCTAACTTTGGTCTCTTCAAGGAGCTACTGGGAGGAATCCCATGGGCCAGGGCTCTCGAAGGCAGGGGGGTCCAAGTGTGCTGGTTGCTGTTTAAACATCACTACCTCCATGCTCAGGAGCAGTGCATCCCCATGAGAAAGAAATCTAGAAAAGGAGGAAGAAGACCTGCATGGTTGAAGAGAGAGCTTCTAGTGGAGATCAGGTGGAAGAGAAAGGTCCATGGAATGTGGAAAGAGGGACAGGCCACTTGGGAAGAATATAGGAATGTTGTCAGAGCATACAGGGATGCAACGAGGAAGGCCAAGGTCCACCTGGAATTGAATCTGGCAAGGGGTGTAAAAAACAACAAGAAGGGCTTCTTCAACTACATCAGCAGCAAAAGGAAGGCTAGGGACAATGTGGGGCCTCTGCTGTATGAGGCGGGTGTCCTTCTGAAGGCGGATGCAGAGAAGGCAGAGCTACTGAATGCCTTCTTTGCGTCAGCCTGAGGCAAGCCCTGAGGAATCCCAGGTCCCGGAGGTAAGAGAAGAAACCCACAGAGAGGGTGACTTTCCCTTGGTCGAGGACAACTGTGTGAGGCATCGCTTAAGCGATCTGGACATCCACAAATCCATGGGCCCTGATGGAATGCACACACGAGTGCTGAGGGAGCTGGTGGATGTCATTGCTGAGCCACTCTCCATCATCTTTGAGAGGTCCTGGAGGACAGGAGAGGTGCCCGAGGACTGGAGAAAGGCCAATGTCACTCCAATCTTCAAAAAGAGCAAGAAGGAAGACCCAGGGAACTACAGGCTGGTCAGCCTCACCTCCACCCGGGGAAAGGTGATGGAGCAGCTTATCCCGGAGGTCATCATCAAGCAAATGGAGGAAAAGAAAGTTATGAGGAGTAGTCAGCATGGATTCACCAAAGCGAAATTATGCCTGACAAATCTGATAGCTTTCTATGATGACATGACTGGCTGGGTAGATGAAGGGAGAGCCGTGGATGTTGTCTACCTCGACTTCAGCAAGGCTTTCGACACAGTCTCCAGTAATATCCTCCTAGGGAACCTCAGGAAATATGGGCTGGATGAGTGGTCGGTGAAGTGGATTGAGAACTGGCTGAATGGCAGAACTCAGAAGGTTGTCATCAGTGGTGCTGAGTCTAGTTGGAGTCCAGTGGTGTCCCTCAGGGGTCAGTACTCGGCCTAGTCTTGTTTAACTTCTTCATCAATGCCCTGGATGAAGAATTAGAGTGTACCTTCAGCAAGTTTGCTGATGACACCAAACTGGGAGGAGTGGTAAATACACCAGAAGGCTGTGCTGCCATTCAGCGTGATGTGGACAGGCTGCAGAGTTGGGCAGAGGGGAACCTGATGAGGTTCAATAAGGGCAAGTGCAGGGTTCTGCACCTGGGGAGGAATAACCCCATGCACCAGTACAGGCTTGGGGCGGACCTCCTGGAGAGCAGCTCTGCGGAGAGGGACCTGGGTGTCCTGGTGGACGACAGGTTGACCATGAGCCAGCAGTGTGCCCTGGCTGCCAAGAAAGCCAATGGGATCATGGGATGCATTAGGAGGAGTGTGGACAGTAGGTTGAGGGAGGTTCTCCTTCCCCTCTACACTGCTCTGGTGAGGCCCCATCTGGAGCACTCTGTCCAGTTCTAGGCTCCCCAGTTCAAGAAAGATGAGGAGCTACTGGAGAGAGTCCAACAGAGGGCTACTAGAATTATGAGGGGGCTCGAGCATCTCTCCTACGAGGAGAGGCTGAGGGAGCTGGGCTTTTTTAGCCTGAAGAAGAGAAGGCTGTGAGGGGACCTAATAAATGTTTATTAATATCTCAAGGGTGGGTGTCAAGAGGATGGGGCCAGACTCTTTTCAGTAGTGCCCAGCGACAGGACAAGAGGCAACGGGCACAAACTGAAGCACAGGAAGTTCCAGCTGAACATGAGGAAGAACTTCTTCCCTCTGAGGGTGACGGAGCCCTGGAACAGGCTGCCCAGGGAGGCTGTGGAGTCTCCTTCTCTGGAGATACTCAAGACCCGCCTGGACATGGTCCTGTGCAGCCTGCTGTAGGAGACCCTGCTTCGGCAGGATTGTTGGACTAGATGACCCAAGAGGTCCCTTCCAACCCCTACCATTCTGTGATTCTGTGTGATTCTGTGAAAGGAAAGGAAAGGAAAGGAAAGGAAAGGAAAGGAAAGGAAAGGAAAGGAAAGGAAAGGAAAGGAAAGGAAAGGAAAGGAAAGGAAAGGAAAGGAAAGGAAAGGAAAGGAAAGGAAAGGAAAGGAAAGGAAAGGAAAGGAAAGGAAAGGAAAGGAAAGGAAAGGAATATTCCATATTTAAGAATCGCAAGGTAAGTATAGGGAAAAGTGGAGGTGAGCTAGTAAATTCAGCAAGCAAGAAAAAATTAAATCAAATTAGAACCACCATTCTGCCTTTTCCTCAGAAGCATAACCAGGAAAATACGGGAAGTAAAAAGATCTCATTCCAATTGAAAGCTAGGACACTAGCATTATGAGGATAAATGCCATATCAGGACTACAAATTAAATCTTATAATCTACAGCTGTCTTGTTGCACAGTAATAACAGGATGTCTCTGCTGCTTGTATAGGAAAAGTGAGAATAAAGAGTGTTAGAACATATGTGGATCATATAGGAAATGACTGGGTAGATATTTAGATATTTCTGTGATATGAATTGGCAGCTTTTTAAATAACTGTTCTTTGGCATTTTGAGTGGAGTAAAGGCTAAAGTCTGTAACCATTTATGCAAATGACACTTTAAATTGGACTTATTGCTATTAGAATGTGATTAGAACTATTTTTGAACCATTTCAAATTTATAAGATAAGTCCCCAGTCCTTGACATAAGACACTAATCTGGGAATGTCCAGATCTTGCCTCTAAAGGAGCTCCTCGAAGCCCCAAGTGGTCAACCCTGATTTATTCTAATTTTCACCCACGATCAGTTCAGATACATGGTGTTTTCAAAACCAAAAATTTATCAGGACTGCATGAACCACTCTTCAAAACTAAGCACATTTCAGATAAGCATATTCACAGTTTTTGTTGTGGTTTTGATATTTTAGGAAAGAGTTTCTTGGCTGTGATGAATTAATTATTTGGATATCACTTCTACTACCCTGATTTACAGCAGATAAATATATATTTATTAAGCTTTTTTCTGTAATAATTAACATTAAAAAACACATAGCTTTTTCTTTTTAATACTAGTACATATTGATGCAAAAGAATTGACAAACAATATGCACTTATTTTCCAGATTTTACATCTCCCAAATCATGGTTTAATCTCTTGATTAACCTCTGTCTTTACAGGGCGGGAAAATTCTGTGTTTCTTCAAATCTTTTCACATCTCTGTATAATCCTGGATCCATATTTCATCTGCCTATGCATCTATTTCTATATGACAGAGATTCCAATATTTTTACCTTTTGTTTTAAAGACACTTTCTTTCCCACAGTTCATGATTATGCACTTTCTTTCTTTCACGATAATCCCTTTGTCATCATCTTATTGCTTATGTAGCTGTAGGATTAGTGAAATTTTAACCATGTTTGTACATGATGGAGAGATTGAAGTCAATAAAGCGAAATCAGGTGAGAGAAGTAGTCTGAGCTTCACGGATGGTAAGTGCAGAGAGTGTCTAGGAATCAATGAAATTAATTCTGTTATGCTGTCCAGTGCCATTGAATGAAAAAATAATCCAAGCAGTTCTGTCCTGAATTATATGAAAAAATGTACACTAAACTATTGCTTTCTACCATAGTTGGTTGTACCTGTTTCTGAAGAGTGGGTGGACAGACATTACAAATAAACATTTGTTAATGGTGTTGAATAATATTGCATCAGTACTGTATCAAAGGATGTATCAGGATTGCTAGTTCTTTTATGAACCTGGAATTACGGTATCACAGAATCACAGAATCACAGAATGGTAGGGGTTGGAAGGGACCTCTGTGGGTCATCTAGTCTAACCCTCCTGCCGAAGCAGGGTCACCTACAGTAGGCTGCACAGGACCTTGTCCAGGCGGGTCTTGAATATCTCCAGAGAAGGAGACTCCACAACCTCCCTGGGCAGCCTGTTCCAGTGCTCCATCACCCTCAGAGGGAAGAAATTCTTCCTTGTGTTCAGCTGGAACTTCCTATGCTTCAGTTTCTGCCCATTGCCTCTTGTCCTGTCACTGGGCACCACTGAAAAGAGCTTGGCCCCATCCTCCTGACACCCACCCTTCAGATATTTGTAAGTATATATTAGGTCCCCTCGCAGCTTTCTCTTCTTCAGGTTGAACAACCCCAGCTCCCTCAGCCTCTCCTTGTAGGGGACATGTTCCAGTCCCCTCACCATCCTTCTAGCCCTCCACTGGTCTCTCTCCAGTAGCTCTTCATCTTTCTTGAAGTGGGGAGCCCAGAACTGGACACAGTGCTCCAGATGAGGCCTCACTAGGGCAGTGTAGAGGGGAAGGAGAACCTCCCTTGACCTGCTGGCCACACTCTTCTTGATGCACCCCAGGATCCCATTGGCTTTCTTGGCAGCCAGGGCACACTGCTGGCTCATGGTCAACCTGTCGTCCACCAGGACACCCAGGTCCCTCTCCGCAGAGCTGCTCTCCAGCAGGTCCACCCCAAGCCTGTACTGGTGCATGGGGTTGTTCCTCCCCAGGTGCAGGACCCTGCATTTGCCTTTGTTGAACCTCATCAGGTTCCCCTCTGCCCAAACTTTCCAGCCTATCCAGGTCACGCTGAATGGCAGCACAGCCTTCTGGTGTGTCTACCACACTTCCCAGTTTGGTGTCATCAGCAAACTTGCTGAGGGTACATTCCAACTCTTCATCCAGGTTGTTGATGAAGAAGTTAAACAAGAATGGGCCCAGTACTGACCCCTGGGGGACACCACTAGTTACCAGCCTCCAACTAGACTCAGCGCCGCTGACGACAGCCCTCTGAGTTCTGCCATTCAGCCAGTTCTCAATCCACTTCACCGACCACTCATCCAGCCCATATTTCCTGAGGTTCCCTAGGAGGATATTACTGGAGACTGTGTCGAAAGCCTTGCTGAAGTCGAGGTAGACAACATCCACGGTTCTCCCTTCATCTACCCAGCCAGTCCTGTCATCATAGAAAGATATCAGATTGGTCAGGCATGATTTCCCCTTGGTGAATCCATGCTGACTAATCCTGATAACCTTCTTTTCCTCCACTTGCTTGATGATGGCCTCCAGGATAAGCTGCTCCATCACCTTTCCCCGGGTGGAGGTGAGGCTGACCAGCCTGTAGTTCCCTGGGTCTTCCACGCAAGTGGAAGAAAAGAAGGTTATCAGGATTAGTCAGCATGGATTCACAAAAGGGAAATCATGCCTGACCAATCTGATAGCTTTCTACAATGACATGACTGGCTGGGTAGACGAAGGGAGAGCTGTCGATTTTGTCTACCTTGACTTCAGCAAGGCTTTCGACACAGTCTCCCATGATATCCTCCTAGGGAAGCTGAGGAAGTGTGGGCTGGATGAGTGGTCGGTGAAGTGGATAGAGAACTGGCTGAATGGCAGAACTCAGAGGGTTGTCATCAGTGGCACTGAGTCTAGTTGGAGGATGGTGACAAGTGGTGCCCCCCAGGGGTCAGTACTGGGCCCATTCTTGTGTAACTTCTTCATCAACAACCTGGATGAAGAGTTAGAATGTACCCTCAGCAAGTTTGCTGACGACACCAAACTGGGAGGTGTGGTAGATACACCAGAAGGCTGTGCTGCCATTCAGCGTGACCTGGATAGGCTGGAAAGTTGGGCAGAGACGAACCTGATGATGTTCAACAAGGGCAAGTGCAGGGTCCTGCACCTGGGGAGGAACAACCTCATGCACCAGTACAGGCTTGGGGTGGACCTGCTGGAGAGCAGCTCTTGCGGAGAGGGACCTGGGTGTTCTGGTGGACGACAGGTTAACCATGAGCCAGCAGTGTGCCCTGGCTGCCAAGAAAGCCAATGGGATCCTGGGGTGCATCAAGAAGAGTGTGGCCAGCAGGAGGAGGGAGGTTCTCCTTCCCCTCTACACTGCCCTAGTGAGGCCTCATCTGGAGTACTGTGTCCAGTTCTGGGCTCCCTAGTTCAAGAAAGATGAAGAGCTACTTGAGAGAGTCCAGTGGAGGGCTACGAGGATGGTGAGGGGACTGGAGCATCTCCCCTACAAGGAGAGGTTGAGGGAACTGGGCTTGTTCAGCCTGAAGAAGAGAAGGCTGCGAGGGGACCTTATAAATGCCTACAAATATCTGAAGGGTGGGTGTCAGGAGGATGGGGCCAAGCTCTTTTCAGTGGTGCCTAGTGACAGGACAAGGGGCAATGGGCACAAACTGAGGCACAGGAAGTTCCGTCTGAACATGAGGAGGAACTTCTTCCCTCTGAGGGTGACGGAGCACTGGAACAGGCTGCCCAGGGAGGTTGTGGAGTCTCCTTCTCTGGAGATATTCAAGACCCGCCTGGACAAGGTCCTGTGCAGCTTGCTGTAGGTGACCCTGCTTCGGCAGGGGGGTTGGACTAGATGACCCACAGAGGTCCCTTCCAACCCCTACTATTCTGTGATTCTGTGATTCTGTGATTCCTTCTTGCCCTTTTTGAAGATTGGAGTGACGTTGGCCTTTCTCCAGTCCTTGGGCACCTCTCCTGTCCTCCAGGACCTCTCAAAGATGATGGAGAGTGGCTCAGCAATGACATCTGCCAGGTCCCTCAGCACTCGTGGGTGCATTCCATCGGGGCCCACGGATTTGTGGACGTCCAGATCGCTTAAGCGATGCCTCACACAGTTGTCCTTGACCAAGGGAAAGTCATCCTCTCTGTAGGCTTCCTCTCTTACGTCCAGGGCCTGGCATTCCTGAGGGCCTGCCTTTGCCCTGAAGACTGAAGCAAAGAAGGCATTCAGTAACTCTGACTTCTCCGCATCCTCCGTCAGAAGGATACCCGTCTCATTCATCAGCGGCCCCACATTGTCCCTAGCCTTCCTTTTGCTGATGATGTACTATACATGTCTTAGGTACGTCTTAGGTACTGGACCATTCTTCCTAAGAGACGTATGCTGCCAAAGATTGTTACAAGAGAAAAATCAGCACTCTGCATACTTGTATGGCTTGTCTACATTCTACCACTGTTGGGTGGAATTGTATTATTTGATCTAAATAATGTCAGCCCTTATGTGACTTTTCCCTTTTCCTAATTTCCTTTCTTTCCCAAATTTATTGTAGTCTTTCAGACTAATATCGAAGTCGTCCTTAACTTCTGGTTCTAGGATCTTTTTTTTTCTTTTATGGGTAGTTGTGAAAAACAGTGATAAGCATTTTATTCTTCCTGTTAATATTTAGCCTGCATCTGCATCTCATTCTCTAATGCTATGCCAAGTCTCATATTCAGTGAACAGAACGGACTATAACAAAGACATAAAAAGTTTGCTTCTATAATGAGGGAGAGAGAAAATTATTACTTTAAATTTCTGATTGATCTGACTAACTTTGAAGAAAAATTCTCAGTGTATGCTTGCTGAATAACCTAAGGACGATCCCTGCAGCACTTCAAGCCAGGAAATTCAGAAAAGGTAAAGGAAAGACAGTGCATGTGCATTGTAGTGACAGAAAACACTACAAATTCTGACTTTCTCTATAATAATCTCCTTTCTAAAAGTGCCAGAAGAAAAGCAAAGTAGGAGGTTCTGCCAGAAAATATGAGAAGGAATTTCTAACCTGTAAATTTTTAAGTCTGTGTTTAGTTGCTTAAAATTATTTATTTATGTTGGTGTAATGATACATAGGAACCTGTTTTTAATTTTTCCCGTAAGAAATTTATTTAACATTTCTTTAAAGTAGGACAATGTGATCATGTAAACACTTAACCTGTTCACCTGCTTAAAGAGCCTAGTAGACATATGCTCTTAACTGTGGCAGAATTCAACTGTCAACCAAATTTACCTATCTCAATAAGAATGAATAGCATCTCCTTGCAAATTGTCTTTCCCTCCACTTCACTACATGTTGAAATTAACTGCAAAGACAAGTGCTTTAACTGAGAAAATCTCTCTATTACATACAGTTTTGGGGAATTTTTCTAGAGAAATACCCATATGGAAAATGACTTGTATTTTTCCCTAGATTTTCCCCATTAACTACCTCTAGAGACTGAGCCAGATAAACCTTTACATTTAACTGATATGGCTGTTTGCATGTGCTTTAGGAGGTCTGTTTCAAGAAGCATAATGTTTTACTGCATTTAAATAATTTAGTTTAGGTATGCACACTAGAACCTTCAGTAACTACGGTACCCAGAAACAACTGGAAGGACAGTAACTGTTTATCTAAAAATGAAAAAAAAATAAAAAAGTGAAAAGTGAAGCATGAAATTACTTTATGTACACTATATACTATATTTTTCATTGATATGTTGCTTTAAGTAACACAAAGCTATTTATTTAGATATGTGATCATTAGCCTTGACTCGTGTTTAATGTATTTTAGCAGAACTTACTTGGAGGTAAATCCATGCATATATTGAACATGTATTAATTAGGCTGTCATCTCATTTATTGTGGCTGACAAGAACCTTCTTCTTCCATCCACCTCATTTTAGACGAGCCAAACCCAATGTAAAATAAAACAGAGTAAACCTCTTTCTTGTCTTTTATGCTTACCAATCTATTTTAGTAAGCCTGAGTTCCATGGGTCTTGCTCACTTTAGATTTTGAACAAATGCATACACAACCACTGAAATCACTGGGTCACAGCATGAATGTTTGTCTCTTAATCTTCCATTTTTTTCCCAGATACTTTTTTCAGAAACAGTATCTATAGAGATGGTGTTACCTCCAGAACAGAGTGAGTGATTTATATACCTGTGCATCTCCATATTTATCAGAATCTCAGAATCTCAAGACCTGTAAATTCAATATATAAACATCCTAGAATATTCCATCATGGTATTGTGGGCTTAGGCAAATTGTAAATCAAATAAAAACTGTTTGTTTTCCTTAAAATGTTCTCTTAAAAGGTGGTCTTCACATTTTAAAGTGAAAGTATCCATTTTTACACTAACAAAGATGTTCAGACAACCACTGCATGTTTAGCAATGTACCTGTGAAAATCTCATCATATGAAACAAAACCCTCAAAGAAGTAGAAAAAAAAAAAATGTTTGCATATTTGCTTATACAATATATCATTACACCTCTTGAACTATAATGAG
The DNA here is from genome assembly GCF_030867145.1 of Opisthocomus hoazin. Lineage (NCBI taxonomy): Eukaryota > Metazoa > Chordata > Aves > Opisthocomiformes > Opisthocomidae > Opisthocomus > Opisthocomus hoazin. Next base: position 58,104,738 of record NC_134414.1, on the reverse strand, counting down.
GTCTGAGACAGAAATAAGGTTATACCATTCCATCATCTCAGCAGCTGAAAATTTGACCCTCATAGTGTGAGAAGATGCTTAAAAATGGAATTCTAGAGCCATTTTAGATGCCCTGGCTCTCATTCTTGAACTCTTGTTTCTTCAGTGGGGCTCCTGTAAGTCTTATCCTCCTGTGCCAGAGTTATATATATATGTATATCTTTCATATAATGGCTCTAGATAGCCATATTTAGGCAACATAATTGTTCTCCTGTCTTCATAGAATCTCAAATTGTGTTTCTAGTCAATTTCAGTGTCTTTGCAAAATAAAGAGCCTTGCTTCTTCTTTCTTCTGAAACTTCATCAAAAGGACAACAAGAAAGGATAAAAAGAGAAAAAAACTTTCAAGTCCATTTGATAGCAGGTTTGTTTACATATGTCTCCCTCACACTCTTATTATTAATATTACTTGTTTTCCTAAAATTACAGTAAAAATTATAAGCTTAATTGAATCCTGTGATCTATAGCTAATTTTGTTCCCAATTGAAACTGTGGAAACCTACTTCTTGTTTAGTCTCGGTCTTTTTTACATTGATCTATCTTTCTATAATGTACATTCACAGATCAAGGGATATTCACAGTATGGATAAAATGCCAAAGAACTTTAACATTAATCAATTCATTGTTTTATTTGAAAACAAGGTTGGTGTTGCATCTGGAATGCATTGTATGTGTTTATAGTATTATGTCTTTTTCCTCACAACACCTCACAACAGAATCATAGAATCATAGAATCATAGGTTGGAAAAGACCTCTAAGATCATCAAGTCCAACCATCAAACCAAAAACACCATGTCTGCTAAACCATGTCCCAAAGTGCCACATCTATACATTTTTTGGACATCTGCAGGGATGGTGACTCCACTACTTCCCTGGGCAGCCTGTTCCAATGTCTGACCACTCTTTCAGTGAAGAAATTATTCCAAAGATCCAACCTAAACCTCTCCTGATGCAACTTGAGGCCATTGCCTCTCATCCTGTCGCTAGTTAGTTGGGAGAAGAGACCAACAGCTGCCTCACTAGACCCTCCTTTCAGGTAGTAGTAGAGAGCAATAAGGTCCCCCCTCAGCCTCCTCTTCTCCAGACTAAACAGCCCCAGCTCCCTCAGCCAGCTCTCATAAGACTTGTTCTTAAGTCTGTTTCTATTTTTTCTAACCTATTAGCTTCTCAATAGCTTCTCAATGAAAATATTGTTGAAATGCAACAGAGAAGTAATTAGCAAAATGACTAGTAGCACAGAATATAAGAAAATGCTTTGCACAGGGCTTAAAAAAGTTCCAAAAATTTACAGCTTATTCATCAACTTGATCATCAAACAGATTTGGTAGCTGGAAATGCGATGAAAGACTTTACAAGGCTTTGATCAACTTAACAGTTTTAAGAGAAATTGTGTAAGGTGTCTGCAGTCAATCAGAAGCAAAATGAGAGGGAGCTGCATGAATATATATGTGAGACATCATCAAAGCTACTTTCGCATCAGCACAACTTCCACTGTGTGACAAGCAGCCAGCAGTGTTTAGAGGGCTGAATAATCCTCACTGAGCACAAGCAGTGCTGAAAAGTACAGTTCATGTCCTCCTCAGCTTTCTCTTACAATACAGATAAATCATTTCTGATGTGATAGCAATTGGCAAGAATTGTGCGTTATCCTTAAAATCATAATTCTTGATTTACGTCAAATTTGTCTTTATCAATAATGCTCTATGGAAAGTTAGGTTTTGTTGTGGATTTCTCTCTTCTGCAAGAAATCTTGCAAAATAACCTGTTCACCAAATTGAGGGAAAACCTGCCCTCTTTCAAGAGCTAGGTTTGCTTCAGTGCTCTGTTTTTCCACTTTACCAAAATCCATGTGCAAATGGCTATTGCATGATACTCTTGAGGCTTCTAAAGCTGCATTTGCACATAGACACTATTAGCTGAAGCAACAAAACTTTTGTGACCTTTTGATGAGGTAGTTCACATCTTAAAAGATATGAAAAAATAGTAATTATGCTAGTCTTGCACTCAACTACCTTATTAACTATTAGCTGTCAGGCACATTCATTGAATTATGGCAGTAGAAAAGTATTCAGAATTTTGTTCCTGGACTAGACAGTAACTCAGAAAAGCTTAAAGAGCTCTTCTGCAGTCACAGAAGGTATTTTCTACAAAAGGAAGCAGTCAAACCCGTCTTTTCCAGAACCAAGCACGTAGATGAAAGAGTGCAGTGGCCTTTGAGGAAATAAGCAAGTCTGATATTTTATTATATATAAAAATACATACATTATTTGGTTTTAATACATATCTATACAAAGTCTGAGTCTAACATTTATTCTGAACTGGTTTTTAAATTCTCACTTTATATATGAATAGCAGATAGTACATGATAAAGTTCAAGACCTGTTTTCAAGCAGATCTGATGTTTGAATACTTCATCTAGCCTTCAGGACATGGGTAATGTTTTAATACAAAGGTAGTTTCAAGAATACAAAAGCAAAGAGAAAAAGAACAAGAAGTCATGTGAATATATAGAAGAATGCTGATAATTTTTGTATTGGTATATTGCTTTCACTTAGACAATTATTTTTTAAAACACCCAAATGAAAGATCTATTTTTGTTCGTCCTTTTTGTTTTGTTGAGTAAGGATATGATTACTTTACACCCTAGTTTCCTTCAGTTTAGATTCCCATAATGGAATTTCTGTATGGCAAAGATGAATCATGATCGATATTGTTGGATTTGGTTACTACTGTTACGTTTTTCCCTCTGAAGTATGAGAGATCTTTAAATTCTGTGACTTCAACAAAAACTTGAGATGTTTAGTTTTTAAAGCAATTATACAAAGATGTTTGTTGTTTGTACAACATTTCTGTGTGTTTGAAGGTAATAACATTTCATTTTTGCATGTCATCTCTTATATGGACTACACAAAAAGAAGCGTGCCCAGAAGGTTGAGGGAGGTTATTCTGCCCCTCTGTTCTGCTCTGCTGAGACCCCACCTGGAGTACTGCCTCCAGCTCAGGAGCACTCAGCTAAATAAAGACAAGGACCTGTTGGAGCGGGCCCAAAGGAAGACCACAAATATGACCAGAAGGCTGGAACACCTGTCATGTGAGGAAAGGATGAGAGAGTTTGGGTTGTTTAGCCTGGAGAAGAAAAGGCTCCAGGGACACCTTATTGCCACCTTTCAGTACTTAAAAGGGGCTTATAAGAAAGACAGAGACTTTTTACCAGTGCATGTAGTGACAGGACAAGGGACAATGGTTTTAAACTGAAAGAGGGTAGATTCAGACTGGATATAATGATGAAATTCTTTACAATGAGGGTGGTGAGACACTGGAACATGTTGCCCAGAGAAGATGTGAATGCCCCTTCCCTGGAAATGTTCAAGGGCAGGTTGCATGGGGCTTTGAACAATGTGGTCTAGTGGAATGTGTCCCTGCCCATGGCAAGGAAGTTCAACAAAATAATATATAAAGATATCTTCCAACTCAAATCATTCTATGATTCTGTGATCTTTTTGTTGACATAATATTATGATCATTTTATAGAACATTATTAAGGAAAAATCCGTCCGCCTTAAATTCAGACATCTATGGGGGAAGTTATCACATCAGGTCACTTTATTATCAAAGAAGGAAACAGATGCCTTTCTGGATACAATTCATAGATTCTATTTTGATATCTGTATGAAGTCAGTCATATTCCACTTTTGATTATTTTTTCTTTGAGTATCTAAATAAGAAAGAAAAAAATAGAAGAACTATTACTAACAAATACCCCAAAAAATCTTATGAACAATATCAATTTGGTATACCAAGAGAACAAAAATATGGTTTCAAGTAAGTACCATACCACAGTTGAATGAAAAAGTACAGTTCAAGAAACAGAGTTGTTTTTAACTCTGTCATGGAGTATTGTAGAATACCACAATCACAGAACGGTTGAGGTTGAAGGGGAGCTCTGGAGGTCATCTTGTCTAATCCGCTGCTCGGACAAGATCATCTAGGACTTGTTCCACAGAACCATGTCCAGACAGAATCACAGAATCAGAGAATCACAGAATGCTAGGAGTTGGAAGGGACCTCTGTGGGTCATCTAGTCCAACCCCACTGTCGAAGCAGAGCCACATAGAGCAGGCTGCACAGGACCTTGTCCAGGCGGGTCTTGAATATCTCCAAAAAAGAATCGACAACCTCCCTGGGCAACCTATTCCAGTGCTCCATCACCCTCAGAGTAAGGAAGTTCTTCCTCATGTTCAGCTGGAACTTCCTGTGCTTCAGTTTGTGCCCATTGCCCCTTGTCCTGTCGCTGGCACCACTGAAAAGAGACAGCTTTAGAATACCTCCAAGGGTGGTGTTTCCACAGCTTCTCTGGGCAACCTGTAGCAGTCCTCAGTCATCGTCACAATACAGAAACTTTTCCTTATGTTCGCATGGAACCAGTAAGATTACAGACCTTTTAATAATATTCCCTTTAAGTAGGTGTTGCATAGTTATTGCCTATTAAAAACACTAATGTCTTTCAAAGGGTTTTAATGTTGCAGCAAATATAATGTCAATAATTTGTGATTAAATAGTATGTATACTTAAAAGCTGAAGTATCACCTTAGCAAAACACTTCACAAAATTTCAAATGTTTTCTGCAGGTTGACACTTTTTGAAATTGCATGAGTTTTGGTGAAGAAATTTATTAAAATTTAAATATGAAAGAAAGATCACAAAGATCTGTTTTTAAATGTTATGTGCACTGAAAATTCATTGGCTTGTTGAACAATTTAAAAAACTCATACTTTTATGGAGAATAACTTTAAAATTTTGAATTATAGTATATAACAATCTTTATTTTTCATTAATCTTTTATACTATTTTTTTGGTTGTTTATCCTCTGTTAAAATACTTCAGGAAGTATTTAAAGTATGCTGTGTGGCTGAAGTTAAAAACATAATTCAGGGTTTTGCTGAACTTTCACCTTAATCCATAAATGGATTTGTGAAAAAGAATAATTTAAAATTGACCAGTTAATAATGTTAATTCTGTTATGTATTACTGCTGAGTAATCTTTTTTCATACTATTCTCACTAATATTTTTGCTTAATAATTACCATGTGTTCATGCTATTAGAATTCAGTCCTCTTTTGCAGAGTTTTTCCAAAACACAACAGCAGACAAATCTTTCTGCACAAAGATATGTACGGATGTGTAATAAGATGAAAAAGTATCCTAATGTGAAACGAGTAATAATCTCTTTTAAGTCTACCAAACTTTTCAAAAGGCTACTCACTACATAAAATATAAAAAGAAAACAAAAATTGGGAAAGAAAACCTGTGAAAGACTTCAGATTTTTTTTTTTTTATGATTCGGTAATGTTTTAGCCTCAAACCCACAAAAAAATAGCTTTAAAGAGATGTCTTTACTTGGAAGAAAATAAGAAACATTGGGTCTAAGAAGTGCATTCACATGGCATCTTCTTGGCTTGGCTTGGTGACTTCCTTCTACTTTAACAAGTTTGTATATGCTAATTATATTATCTGATTCCCATATAACAAAACATGATTTGATTAGTCTAGATTAATGATGAACTAAAGGAAAAATATTTTATCATATTTGCATTATATTACTGTGAACTGGAAACCTCAACATATATTTCAGTACTTCATGTTTTCTTGTTGGGAGTAGGGGAAGGAAGAGTAAAAATAACCCAGTGTTTCTATTTTTCTTTAACTTTTGGTCTCAAGTCCTCTTCTGCACCAGCTTAATGGCTTCTGTGCAAGGTAAATTTTGAGGGACAAGCAACAAAAGAGTATTAGGTAGACAGGATGAAATATTATGCTGCATCTGTGTTGTCTCAAAAGCAGGGAATAAAGTAATGTAATTTGCTTAGGTCCAAACTGTTTTAATGTCTCATCTGGGGACTGAAATTACTTACTTTAATTCAGAAGTCATAATGGAAGTCTGCAATGGTTTCTACTTGAGAAAGGGCTGCTGCAAGCCTATTTGGTGGTTGATGACCTGGCAACTGTCAAGAACCCAGTGACTTCCTTTCACAAAGGGCTAAGGTGGAAAAAACCCTAGGGCTGTCCCCAGATATTATCAATGAGAGTCATGTTACCAGACGAAGAAGTCTTTAACTTCGACTTCTACCTCTGGGTCAGTCGTCCTAGATTTTCTTTGCAGACAGTGAAAAAAAACAGGTATTTGTTTGAAACAAAATTAATCCAAGAAAACATGCATTTGTGGAAGGTAATTCCAACGTGTATTGGTTCTGTGATCAGAGCAAAAACTTTTTTTTTTTTTTTTTTGTTTTACAGGTGTGGAATTATTAGTAAAATTAAGGTTTTACATCTGAAAATTAAGGTTTATATGAAAAACGTAGCATTGTTCACCCATTGAGGAAAAGCATAAAATCAAAAGGAGCTCTGAGGGTGGGACACAGCTGCAGCAGGCATGCGAGGAATCCACTAACACAGCAACTCCCTGCAACATACCATAGAGGATGGAGCGGAGTGAAGATTCCATGGCCATGCTCCATGATGATAAAGTGGGAAGAAATGGTCATCGAGAACCGATAAGCAGCTCATCTGTACCCCTGAGCCAACAGGTTTTCGAAACCTTGCCAAAGTGCTATCCTCTCGTGAACTTTGCTCGTTTTAATATCATTTTAATACCCAAACATACCTCCATCCCAAAGGCTACCTGCCTCCAAGGTGCGACCACTCCTCTTCGAGTCTGCATTCTCAATTTTTTGTAAACTATACCTTTAAACGTGAAGCAAGAGACTATTACTTCAATCGTGATAAAAGGTATGTATGACTACAGTCACTCAAACTTCACCTTAAATTTAGAAAGGATATAAAAATAGCCAGGGAAAAAGGGGATCTTCAGAGAAGAAGATAACACTGTGAGCAAGTCAGGGAAACTCCATCTCAGACTGCCTCCGACAACTGGGATTGTCTGACGGGCTGAGCCTTGTTTCTCCCCTCCTTGGGACACCTTGGGTGAGACTTAAATTAAGCGCTTTTCTCAGGAATCTTAGAAATCTCTCTAGAGAGTTACTCCCTAATGTTTATAGACAGGCTGTATTATTTGTAGCCTTTTCATGCGTTTTGTATTTGCATGTGCTTTCTTGCAGACAGTCACTATCACCGGCAATTCAAAAAACCTATATACCTGTTGCACCAATAGAAGTGCACTGTTTAAGTAGCCAGTTGTCACAGTTTCTCACTGAACTCAACCAAACCCTAAGCGCCGCCATGCTAGTTCATGAGCATGACTGGACTGAAGGTGCAAACTGCTATTAGTGTATCCAGAATCATGATAGTTTAATATACATATTGAATGTGACTGGACTGGTAGTGGTAAATTGGACATCACTCAGAATTTAAACCTAGCGACACCTAGCCTCTCACCCCGGTGAAGAGAGTTAGAATGCAACGGGGGTTTATTTTCTGCCAAATTAACGTGATAACAGGGAAAAGAAAAAAAAAAAAACAACTCAACAGCCTGGGATAAGCAAAGAAAATCTGCTTCTTTTGTCAGTAACCCAGCTGCAGATTTGCTTAAAATGTCCATGATGATATGAAGTTACGGCAAGTGATTCTTGAAGTTATGATTTCAATAATCATCTTTTACACTTACAGTGTTTCTTCATTTGCTATACCACTTGCTGGGGATATAGTGCAGGGAACTGCACTAGATGATATGCATAGCTGATAAAAGTCATGGAGGGCATGGATATTTACTTTATAACAGCTTGCATAACAAAAGTAAAGGAAAATTTAAGAAGTTAATTTCCTCTGTCTCTGACGGTTTGCTACCTACATTTCTACGGAGTCTATCAAGAATCCCTAATCATCCTAGCCAGATAAAACAGATTTAGTTAGCATGTTATTTAGACACAAAAACAGTAAGTTAACATGTGCAAAAACATTCAGGATTATTTTAATACACTTATAATTAGTGATCGTAATGCTTCTTTGAAAAGTGTTGTTTTGTAGACTTTGAAATACTGTAATTGATGTGATGGAAAGGTGGTATGTCAAAGTGAATAAAAACCAAGTGTGACATCTTGCTTATCAAGCTGTTTGTCTTGACTATAAGTTTGCTTAAAATAAAAAGCATATATACCAGACTTGAAAAAGGTCATCCTTTTTATCCTTTTATCATCATATACCCACTTTTCCTTCCTTCTATAAGCAGTTTTAACCTTCAGACTTCATACACTTAATGATCTTTGCAGAGGGAGATTAAATATGTTTGTGTTCTGACCTGAAAGACAAAGGATCACTTGGAGGTGTTATTGGCAGCAACGATTTCTTTCTTTAAAATTATAGGGTGTTGGGGTCAATGTAGCTTGAGAATTAGCACGACTAGGCCGCTTAAGCAAAACAGCATAATTGAACAAGCTGCTGGAAAAGACAGCTAAGAATAGCCATTGAGAAAGTTCTGATAGGGCACATGGTGTGCGTTAGCAAAAACAAGATGTGTTCAAGGACGTGGAGGCAGTCTGTTGCTATTGGCGTTAGTGCATAGTTACCAATCACAAGGGAATGTGGGGCGTGTGAACAGCATGTGATTTATGTCTGTAGCCTATCCGATATAAGCGTAATCGTGTGTACAGATACGGTAAATGTATATAACCACAGAAGCGGGAGAATAAAGAATCTGACTGTGCATCGTACCAATGCGTGTGAGAGTCGTTCCCATCCTTTCATGGATGCTGAAACTCAGCATTGTGGTGACCCTAAGGATTTATCGCAGCCAAAAAAAAAGGCAGGGGACTGCCAGCTGGCGAGGTAAGTCAGGCTGCCCAAGAAAGTCAGGAGTGGATCTGCGGCACGCTGGGGAGGGGCATGAACATTGGCAGCATGGGTTCCACTGTATCAGCGTCAGAAAACACGGCGCTGAAAAGCCTGTTGGAATTGGCGGATCGAGCCGACGCTAAGCTAACTAAAGGAGACATATCGGGACTATTATTATGGTGCCGCCGCTGAAAGCTGATAACAATGGAACAGCTGTTCGATCCGGATGCATGGCACAGAGTTGGGATGGACTTGTGGGACTCTGTGCAGGTCGGAAACAAAGAGGCGCGACAATTAGCCCCTGTTTTCCGAACTGTTAAAAATATGATTGCTGATATGAAGGACGATGCTGCTGTGGCTGCAGCCACCGCGAGAGCTGTTTATGTAATCAGTCAACCGGCGGGAGAGTATCAAGATCCCTGTACGGTGCCTTCCGCGTATCCCATCTGTCCTAGTGAAACTGAGTTTTGGGAAGGACCGTGTATAGAATTGGGAGACTGGGCACCAGCGCCACCTACAGCCCCACCACTGCCGGAGAATGTGCCGCTCCTGGACTCTGATTTTCAAGAAATGGATACTGACTCGACCGAAGGAGCAACATCGCTATTATACCCAAAGATTCATAAAAGTGAACTTACGGACACATTGAGAAAGCAACAGGATCAAATGACAAAGCTGTTGGACGAGATGCAATGACTAGATAAAGGATCCCGTAACGCCATGATTAAACAGGCATATTGAAAGGCTCACCAAGTCATAACGGACGGTTTGCGAGCGGTCGAGCAGCAGATATGTGGGGAGTCGGACGGGATGGGGGAGGTGATTTCAGGGGGGTCAAATAATGAAAGCATTAACATAAGCTTACCACCAGGGCATTCACAATGGCACTGGGTTAGGCTCATGCTGGAAGACGGGGAAATGAGCTTAGCTGACGCCGATCACTATTTATGCAGCAAATACGGTAAGGGGGAGGGGGATGACAAATGTGAGGCATGGAAGAGGGGCGTGAAGTGGAGAGAGCAAGGATAGGGGGCATCTGGTGTTCAAAAGCCTGATTGTGCGAGCAGTGGCTGTGGTCTGCAGGGACCCAGCGGTACAGAGGGGGGTGGTGTGGCCACTGGAGGTCAGAGTGGAGACGGGACGCCCCCAATACGCGACCCTAATTTTAATATGGGACAACGATGGATGGGGATAATAGAAAATACTGTATTTGAAGGACAAATGCTACCAAACAGTTTAACAGCATTCCCCGTATTTACGCAGGGGAATCAACAGATATGGTCTCCTTTTGACTGGAAAACAGTGAGTCAGTTACAAAAAACCGTAATGAACTATGGTTTGGATAACAAGCAAGTTATGACGCTGGTTACCACCTTTTTCAAAAATCAGATATTAGTGCCAGCTGATGCCTGAGCCTTGTTAGAATTGGTGTTGCCCCCCACTGCCTTTATGTTGTGGAAGGATAAGTGGCGGGATAAATGTGAGGTTGCAATGATGCAAAACCTTCAGCTAGGTGCCGATGATCCTTTACGTGCAGTTACACTAGACCAGCTCATGGGTACTGGCGCTTTCCACGATGGGGCGGCTAAAGCAGCGCTACACCCTCAAATATTGCAACAGTCACAGAGCTTAGCCCTGGCCGCTTTAACTGAGTTACCACAGATTGGGTAGCCTGTATTACCTTATATGCAGATTCGTCAGGGTCCTGATAAGCCATACATGCACTTGATAGACCGATTAAAGGAAGCATTAGATGCGGCACCGAATCTGCCAAGTGAAGCAAAAGGTGCAGTAGGAAAGGATTTAGCTTTTCAAAATGCCAACACTCAATGTCAACAGATAATTGCATCCCTACCTAGTGGGTCTACCCTTAGTTGGTACGTGGAGGCTTGTTCCCGATTACCTCGCTTAGCGGAGGAAAGAGAGAAGGCCAGAATACATGCGGCTGCTATGGCCACTGCTTTACGACCTGCCATGCAAACGGGAAAAGGGGATCGAGGTGTTAAAGCAAAAACTGGTTGTCTTATTTGTGGAGAGGAAGACCATTACAAAACAAACTGTCCTCAGATCAAGAAGCAAAAGGTGGTGGCTGACTAATTTGTAGGGACATGCCATAGATGTGACAAGTTCGGGCACAAAGCAGCTCAATGCAGGTCACAGTTTAAAAAGGATGGTACCCCCCTGTCGGGAAACAGGCAGAGCAGAGTCAGGATGGGGGGCGCGAGGACAAGAAAGTTCCCCACAGCTATGGCTGTCTCGACGAGCTCCGAGCCGCCACTAGCGGCTCCTCAGGAGTCGATCTGGCCGTGGGACAAGACATCACTATAGAAGATGATAAGGTGCATGTCGTCCCCTCAGTAGTCACAGGACCTTTAGGTCATGGGCTGAGTGCGTTGTTGGTGGGGTGATCCTCTGCATCTAGTCACGGAATTTTTGTCCTACCAAGGGTAATTGATGCAGATTTCACAGGCCCAATAGGGATTATGTTAAAGGTATTCACGCCGCCATTAACCATCAAACGAGGCAGCAAGGTTGCCCAACTGATTCCTTTTATTGCTCAGGTTTATTGCTCAGGTCCCCCTAACCCCTAACTATAGGGGAAGTGACGCCTTTGGCTCAAGTGGACCCCCCTTGGTGGCATTCGTACAACCTCTTTCCACAGAACAGCCCATAAGAAAGATCACTATTAAAGGACCGAACGGCATTGTACTAAAAGACCAGAAAATGTTGTTAGACTCCGGAGCAGATGTTACTATAATCCCGAGGGCCCAATGGCCAGAGTCATAGCCATTGATGGTAGTGTCGGGCATGGTAACAGGAATCGGTGGTGCAACAGCGACACAAATGAGTACTGAGTTCATTACCTTTGTAGACCAAGATGATAAGTTGCTGGCACAAGCACACCCCTATGTCTTGAATACTACTATTTGGCTATTAGACAGCGACTTATTATCACAATGGGGTTGTGTCATTCAGACGCCTTTTTGACAGCGGCCATTGAAGCAAGCGCATCCAGACCTACACTGAAGCTCATGTGGTTGACAAAAAAGCCCATCTGGGTGGACCAATGGCCGCTCTCTACTGAAAAGCTCGCCCATCTCCAAGAATTGGTGGATGAACAAGTGAAGTTGGGGCACTTGGTCCCGTCCACTAGTCCTTGGAATACTCCTGTGTTTACCATTCAGAAAAAGTCCTGAAAATGGAGACTCTTACAAGACCTAAGAGCACTTAATGCAGTAATGCAGGATATGGGGCCGCTACAACCCGGACTACTGTCGCCAGCTATGATACCTGAACAATGGGATATCCTGATCCTAGATTTGAAGGATTGTTTTTTTACCATCCCGTTACATCCGGATGATTGTGAAAAGTTTGCATTTACAGTACCCGCCATTAACAGAGCATCACCCACGAAGCGATACCAATGGGTAGTGCTACCACAAGGTATGAAAAACTCACCAACAATGTGCCAATGGTATGTGGATTTGGCGCTGCAACCTTTCCGACGATCTCATTAGGAACTAATTTTTTATCATTACATGGATGACTTATTATTGGCCTCACGATGTCCAATCCAAGATGACATTGTTCTTGAATTAAAGGGGATGTTGGAAGATTGGGGTTTAGTGGTGGCTCCTGAAAAGAGTCAACGACAACCCCCATGGAAATATTTGGGCATGACTTTAACTGAAACCGTGATTATGTCGCAAAAGTTGACTATACGTGCTGACAATGTCAAAACCCTTAATGATGTCCAAAAGTTGGTGGGAGACCTTCAATGGATTCGGAACATTTGTGGAATAACCAATACGGATTTACAGCCCCTGTATGAACTATTGCAGGACGGAAAGGATCCTCACTAACCACGTCACTTAACACAACCAGCAGAAGCAGCACTTCAAATTATCACGCAGAAGATTTCACACGGTTCTGTCTCCCGGATACTTGAAGGCTCCCTAATCCAGTTACATATCTATGACTCTCGGGAAGAGATCATTGGGATATTGGCTCAATGGCGGGAGCAACTATCAGACCCATTATGCATCCTGGAATGGATTTTCGGTCCTAGCCATTTCAAACGAACTGTGACCACCAAGACTGAGGCTATTGCGGCTATAATCCATAAAGGATGCCAACGAGCAAAAATTATTGCTGGAGCTGTACCACACCAAGTAACAATGCCACTTACATCCCAATTGGTCGCACAGTTTTGTGAAACTAATGATGAATTTGCGGCAGCTGTATTGAACCAAACGTTTGTAATATATAATCACTACCCACGTCACCCATTGTTTAAGACATGTTTACGGTTGTTGCCACGGAATATTGTGACTGATTGCCCGCTAGACGCATTGACAATGTTTACGGATGCAAGCAGCAAATCGAAGTGTGCTGGGTTTGTGTGGCAACTACATGGCTACAGGTACTCGCACAGCCTTGTGGCGGAAGGATCTGCTCAAATTTTAGAACTTTTAGCAGTAGTGGAAGTATTGAAACGGTGGCCTCAACAACCTCTTAATATTGTGATGACTCACTGTGTGTCGTTGGTATCGTACAAAGGTTACATTTTGCATTTATCAGTAAGATACAAAACCCATTGCTGTTCAGTGCCATAACTCAGTTATGGCACATGCTTCAACAGCGGCAAGAACCACTATTTGTAGCTCATATTAGAAGTCATATTTCCATTCCTGGGGGCCTGGCAGAAGGCAACCACCGTGCGGACCAACTAGTGACAGCCACTCCCGTACAACTGTCCACAAGCTTTGATGCTGCACAAGCAGCGCATGACTTTTTCCATCAGTGTGCGGCGGCGCTGCAAAGACAGTTTTCATTATCTAAAGCAGATGTGCGTGCTATTGTTGCAGCCTGCCCTGACTGTGCGAGACTCACTCCTACACAGGATGGTGGTGTAAATCCTCGAGGTCTACAGCCCAGACAACTTTGGCAAACCGATGTGACCGAGTTCCCCCAGATTGGGCGTTTGAAGCACATCCATGTCTCTGTCGATACGTGTTTGGCTGCCATCTGGGCAACAGCAGCTACTTCTACCAATGCCAAAGCAACCCAATGACATTGGGCGCAAGCCTTTGCTGTGTTGGGAGTACCTGAACAAATTAAAACTGATAATGGCCCAGCCTACAGGTCTCAGGTGGTGGCCCGTTTCCTTCAGCGGTGGGGTATTAAGCATGTACGGGGCATCCCACACAACTCCACCGGTCAAGCTATTGTTGAGCATTCCCATAGCTTACTAAAAGGTCATTTAAATATTTTAAAAAAGGGGGGAGCGCAGTCCCCAATAGACTGTCTACACAAAACCCTTTTTGTCCTGAATTGGTTGAATGTTAGAGGAGGTCATAGTGACCCCCCCGCTGTTCGGCACAGGGGAACAAACAAAAATGCCTATGACAATGATGTGGTGTTAGTAACAGTATTCCACCTGGATAAAGGGATTTGGGAAGGTCCAGTACGACTGCTCACTTGAGGGAGGGGATATGCTTGTATTTCTACAGATAATGGACAGACGGAGTGGGTGCCGGCGAAATGGATCAAACCCATCTTGAATGAACACGGAAGAAGAAGGGGAGGTGATAAAAAGACAGTGGGCTCGGTTAACAAAGATGGTAAATCCTAACGATGTATAGCTGTTATCTGTACTATCTGACGAATGTCAATATGAGTGTCTGCTTTCTAGGGCTCCGGGGTTAAGTTTTGGAGAGTGAATTGTTTTGCTCCTTTCTGGTAGTAGAGTTTGGGTACCCAGGTAGGACCCTGCTCTTGAACATCAATGGTCCCAGGGATCGCAGGACCTCCACCCGGCACCGAGGGATTCTCGGGGAGAACCTCTGATCACTGGACCAAAACGTTCAGAGCAGGGACTATTAATAAGACAAAGGTATTCTTCCAGTATTACTTTTGTTGCCTGCCTGCTGTCTGTTCATAACTCTTTGTAATATTTGGATTTATGTTGAAAACTTGGTGTGCCTGTGTGTGTGTGTGTGGTCATGACCATAAATGCGTGATTTTATGTGTTTTTTGTCATAGTGTTTGTATTTCTGTGTTATGATAGATTTATTTGGTTTTTGTGATCTAATGGATTTGTCTGGACTAAGTAACTGCCTTTGCATCTTTTGGTTTGGTAAGTTTTCCGGGTTCTGACTTTAGACTATTGTATCTGCATTCTGATTTATTGGGGCTGCAGAAGCATTTGATGCAGCAGGAAACAGATGGGGAATTTCTGACTGGTTAATGTCACTAATCAAAATGTTATTGCTTATTGTTGTAATGATTATGGCGTGATTGTTGGTCCCGTGTATAATACGTATAACACAAAAGGCACTAGAGGTAACTGTGAAGAAAATTTTTGTGATGCAACTAACACAAATTGATCAAATGTTTTTAAGGTAATGATAAGATAGCTTAACTTTTTGAAAAGAAAAAGGGGGAGATGTTGGGGTCGATGTAGCTTGAGAATTAGCACGACTAGGCCGCTTAAGCAAAACAGCATAATTGAACAAGCTGCTGGAAAAGACAGCTAAGAATAGCCATTGAGAAAGTTCTGATAGGGCACATGGTGTGCGTTAGCAAAAACAAGATGTGTTCAAGGACGTGGAGGCAGTCTGTTGCTATTGGCATTAGTGCATAGTTACCAATCACAAGGGAATGTGGGGCGTGTGAACAGCATGTGATTTATGTCTGTAGCCTATCCGATATAAGCGTAATCGTGTGTACAGATACGGTAAATGTATATAACCACAGAAGCGGGAGAATAAAGAATCTGACTGTGCATCGTACCAATGCGTGTGAGAGTCATTCCCATCCTTTCATGGATGCTGAAACTCGGCAGTAGGGTTTAAAATGAAGACTGAAAATGTTTATTTTACGTCTAATACATGAAATTTCAAAATCAGTCTCTTATGTTACAACGAATGGTTCTGAACTTCTGTCTTCTTTTTAGAAGGGGGTTTGTTTCCTTTCCTCATGTATCTGAAAATCTACTACATCGCTAGTCACCCAGTTTCCTGATGTGTCTAATAAAGGTAAATGCTTCTGAGATTAATCCATAGTAGTATTGGAATGCTACAGAGGGGAAAGTCTTGCCTGCCGAAACCACCCCTTTTGTTCTTTACTCTGCAGGTGTCTGTATAACTAACTGCATAGTACAAACTTTGGTGGTAGGAGAACAGTTCCATGTTTCCTTACTACCTTCAAGAATAAGGATCAATCGTTCAATGTATTATTTGTATAGTCAAAATCTATCTTTCAGAAGAAATTGAGAGAATTGCTTGTAAAGAGGAGTAGAATGTGATTTGTTTAAAAAAAAAATGTGCAAATGGGATAATAATCCAAAATTAGGTTTATGTGGCTTTTTTTGTGTAATATACTATATTAATAGCACTCTGTGCCACATGTCTGAGGCCTAAAAGAAACAAAATTTTTATCTTGACTGACCTATAAAACTAATTGATCTGTGAAACAACTGCTGTCTCTGTTTTTACTGAGAATATTCGCAGAGTTTTCACAGTTGGACCTGGACTAAACAGTTTCCCTTTTATGAATTCCCTTCTGTTTCTGAATCACATTTGTTACAGAAATAAAAAGTGGTGTTATCTCTGAGTAGCTTCTATTATTTCTTGACAATATATGAATAAAAGTATCCACGAAACAGTAGCTGTGTTACCCTTCTTTAAAGGAAGACAGATATCAATGCAGTATTTTATTTAAAAAATTCATTTTCTTAATGATAAACATAGAAATCTTCTTCAGATTAGGACAGCATCATTACAGATGAGAGGGACAGCTGTGATGTAAAAATATCTTTTTTATATAACAAGTGTTTAAAATAACAGAAATATGCACATCAAAATCAGGAAGACGAAATAGAGAGTAAAATTAACATCGTGATGTGTGTACACTAAAAATATATTTTATTTAAATATTTCTGTAATGCTATTTCTGTGTCTTAAAAAGGCATACCAATTATCAGGATTTGTATAAACTAATGTTAAAACATATCTGAAATGTATTTTGTTTTTAATAGGTTTTTTAAATCAGAATTTAAGAAACAAGGAGGAAGAATTGACTAAAGCACAGAATATGTCAGTTGTGATTAGTCACAGAATTTCTTAAATTACAGAAAAGTATATTATTTTATTCCATTCTTATTAAAATTATCTCTAAATACGTTTGGTTTGGGAGTAATACTATACATGTTAAGATGTGCTATTTATAGGATGATGTGCTTGTGTGTATTCTGATGTTTACATATGATATACAGATGTACTTATGGACATAATTTATTTTTTGTTCAGGGATCATCACATGAGTACATGAGTAGGTAAACAACCAGACTGCCAACCAACACCTTCAGAATGAAGGAGGACAGAATTATATATCCTTTAAGTGAGATATCACAAAAAATCAAAATATGTATTTTTTCCAGCACTCCTGGTTAGATGATCAGATGATTCTTGATTGCAATCAAATGGACTCAGGCAGGACTTGGAGTGTACATGATTTTTAACTCTGATGATTGGTTCATCTCAGATTAATATCTTGCAGATTGAACATTCACAGAACACAATATGAGTGAAGTTGGAATATCAACTTTTTGACTCATGCTTAATGTTAATGGGAAAATTTTTTGGCTTAATGGAAACAGATTTAAATTTCATGGGACTTAATGAGCTAATATCAGTGTTTAGAATCAAACAGCATGATTAATGGTTTCTGTAGTTTGTATATCATACTTCCACAATACTCCAAGTAAATATTTGAAAACATAAATCATGTCTGAGTTATGTGCCACGTCCACGTAAACTGAATGTACTACAGTGTGCTGCAGTTTTTTGTGTTCATATTATCCAACACATTACAGCTTTACAGAATTCTGTTTCAAGTATTTGATGAAATATTTTTGTTCATCTTTCTCATTTACAGTGTATTAAATGAATTGCAGCCTTCCAGTACCTAAAGGGGACCTACAAGAAAGCTGGAGAGGGACTTTGTACAAGGGCATGGAATGATAGGACAAGGGGGAATGGCTGTAAACTGAAAGAGGGTAAATTTTGATTAGATTTAAGAAAGAAATTGGTTACTATGAGGCTGGTGAAGCACTGGAACAGGTTGCCCAGAGGAGCTGTGGCTGTCCCCTCCCTGGCAGTATTCAAGACCAGGTTGGTTTGGGCTTTGAGCAACCTGGTGTAGTGGAAGGTGTCCCTGCCTACAGCAGAGGGATTGGAACTATATGGTCTTTAAGGTCCCTTCCAGCCCAAATTGTTCTATGATTCTATGATAAAAAATTAGTAGAAATTTAGTCATACTTCTGTGACATTTCTGTTTTACAGACAAGTTCTTATTTCAGAGCTATAAGTGTTGGACAAAATATTACTACTTAAATAGTGTGTTCATGGAAAAAAAAGACATTAAGTCATTCATTTGAATAAAGTCTGTTGTTTATAAAAGTTATTGTTCTCTGATACATTTTCCAGTCCTCTATGAAATGAACTCAAAGTACTTGAATAAGTCCTAATGGGCATTACAGCTAAACCACCAGCTCACATTGCCAAAATTAGTTGCATTATTGACTGGAAGGATTTGGTCAGCTAGTAAACTTGTTTGTGGGTTAAAGCTGTGTAAAGTGGTAGCTCGCATCAGTTTACATATAGAACAAATACTTAAAAGAAGTATTTCTGAAGTTGCATGCCTACTACTGAATTTCTGCATTGACAATTCAAATGGCAAATTTTGCTGGGTTGATTTTCCTCTGACATATTTGTAAAGAAACTAATACAGCAGGCTACAATTAACACAGAGAATTTCATTTTTTCCACTGAAACATAGGCTTTACATGCTAATATGAATTAATGTGCTTTGAGACTTTTTTTGGAGAGGGTGCAGGAGACGTTTTGAGATGACAGCAAGTCTAATAAATAACAATCTCAATTGTTCCTCTGGTGTTCTAGCTTATGATTCAATGTAAATATTTTAATGAAATTGAGAATCCGAAGTCAAGACTGTGAAGCTGCCTAGCTGTAGTGATTCAAGATTAATGTGTCAAAAAAGATTTCAGGTTAAAGAGATCAAAGAATTCTGATTACAGCAGAAACCAAAAAATCTAGCTTGAAAAGACACGAGACATACCAGTTTAGGTAAAACAAATAACCATCTCCACATTCAATATGTAGTTTCTAACTTTTCCTCTCGTAAGTTCCTATACAGCGTATTTTTTCAGAAGTCTGTAGCTCCTTTGTTTTTTAGAAAAGTAATAGAAAAGATGTCTCAGTTACTGAGAAAAAATCAGTAGAAACAGATACTTTATTTAATTCAATTTTGTTGGGAAAGTTCGTTTATCTCTTATAAGCCTTGGCAATGTATTAGAAGTCTAGGAGTGTGTTAGTTTTGGCTGGTATGGTTAATTTGCCTCACAGCACCTCATATGAGGCTGTGTTTTAGATCTGTGACCAAAACAGTGTTGATAACACACAGATGTATTAGCTATTGCTGAGCAGTGCTTATACAGAGTCAAGGTCTTTTCTGTTTCTCATGCTGCCCTGCCAGCAAGTCAGCTGAACTTGCACAAGAAGCTGGGAACAAACATATCCAGGACAATTGATCCTAACTGACTAAAGGAGTGTTTCACACCAAGTTACCTGGGTTGCCCAAGTGACTGTTACGCATGATGGAGCCCTGCTTCCCTGGAAATGGCTCAGCATCTGTCTGCTGATGGGCAGTAGGGAATTAATTGCGTACTTTGATTTGCTTGTGTGTGCAGCTTTGCTTTATCTATTAAACTATCTTTATTTAACCCATGAAATTTCTCACTTTTATCTTTCTGATGCTCTTTTCCACCCCAGTGTAGGGAACTGAGCGAATGGCTGTGTGAGGCTTAGCTGCCTACTGGGGTTAAATCACAAGGGCTAGCAATTTTTTTAAAAAGTTTCTTCCTCTCCTACTTGAAGGAGGACTCATTGAAGGCATGAATAGAAAGTCCTAACAAAAGAAAAAAATAAGTACTTCATTTCAGGCTTTTAAAAATTTTAAATAAAGACAGCATATGCAAATGTTGATCTTGCAACGGGAAACGTAATGTAGATTATGAGTCTCTTACATTGTGACTGCTAAATTCGTAATGTGAAGACATTAGACAGTATTACAATATTTGATGATTATTTTCAACCAGATATGCTACGAAAACAAGAGTCTGTAAAAGCAGTAAGTTACTGAAAATCTACCCAAAAAATATCTTCCAAATTTCAACAGATTGGCTACCACACTTAGTCTTTCTAAGGGTCTTAAAGAATAATGTTAAATACAAATTTAGTAATAAACTTGCAGATTCCCCTGAGTTTTAATCTCAGGTTTCATAACATTTTAGCAGCACGCCTTCAGACTGTAACAGAAATAAATAATCTGAAGCCAAGAATTAAGGGTAGGAAGTAACACCTTACTCCTTATCGAGTTGTATCAACACCATATTATTGGAGATAGGGAAAGATTTTCTTAAGCATGAAAGAAAAGAAACAAAATTAAAGAATCTCAGCTTGGGTTTGAAAAGGGTAGCCTTTTGCTTTATGTTAGTACATCTTACTAGTGGTGGTTAGAGTAGCCAAAATTCCTTTTTAACAAAGAAACTTCAATGTAGTTTTACACTCTTCAGCCTCCAGAACTTTGCTGGAGATATACTCCAGCAAAAGTGGACTGCCGTCAGGCTGTCACTCCAGAAGCACATAGGTGTCCGATAAGTTCTTTATTGTGTGTTCTTCTATTGTGTGGATGTATTTTAGGCTCTAAATCTTATCAAATGATACTAGACACCTGTGTGTGGACACACATAGATTTAGGCCAGATTTCCACTAAACTCAGTGTGAGTTTAGATAGCCTATTTCACATGTAAACTTTGATAGATAAATAAACTGAGGTGTTGTTGCGGTTTGTCTGTGGCCAACAACAAAGGATCATGCAGTCACTCTATTGCCATTCCCACCACTGGGGTGGGGAGGAGAATGGAAAGAAAAAGGCAAAACTCATGGGTTGGGATAAGGGCAGTTTAACAGAACAGCAAACGAAGCAAACAGTAACAACAACAAAAGCAATAAGGAGAATATACAAAACAACAGCGAAATGCACAGAACAACTCTCACTGCCCAGTGCCCCATGCACTCCCGAGCTGCGACTCACCTGTCCCCCGGCCAGCTCCCACACACAGAACAGATCATGATGGCACATGGTATCGAATACCCTACTTTGTTTGGCCAGTTTGGGTCAGCCAGCCCAACTGTGTCTCGTCCTGGCTTCTTGTGAGAATTAATCCTATCCAGGCCGAACCCAGACAGGTGTCTAAAAGCTGGAGCTGCATCCCAGATGGAAATCCCGGCTTAAACTAAGAGAGATGCAGAGACACTGGAGAAATCATAACTGAACTTCAAAAAACATATTTTCAATCATGCTTTTGTTTTTTTCTTCTTTTCAGATATTCTCTTCCATTACTGCAAACTGGTAATCTATTGCTCTGAAATTTAGCAAATGATTAAATTGATTATGACTAATCTGATAAATAAGAAGGTATATTTCTCACATACATAATTTAAAAGCAAGGAAGGTATTTAGATTAATGTGAGATTTGCTATGAGAGGAATGGTTAGAGCGTGCAGGGATGCAAGGAGGAAGGCCAAAGCCCACCTGGAATTGAAGCTGGCAAGGGATGTCAAAAACAACAAGAAGGGTTTCTTCAACTAGATCAGCAGCAAAAGGAAGGCTAGGGACAATGTGGGGCTGCTGCTGAATGAGGCGGGTGTCCTTCTGACGGAGGATGCAGAGAAGGCAGAGCTACTGAATGCCTTCTTTGTTTTAGTTTTCAGTGCCAAGGCATGCCCTCAGGAATCCCAGGCCCTGGAGGTAAGAGAGGAAGCCTACAGAGAGGATGACTTTCCCTTGGTCGAGGACGACTGCATGAGGGATCGCTTAAGTGATCTGGACATCCACAAATCCACGGTCACCGATGGAATGCACCCACGAGTGCTGAGGGAGCTGGCGGATGTCGTTGCTGAGCCACTCTCCATCATCTTTGAGAGGTCCTGGAGGACAGGAGAGGTGCCCGAGGACTGGAGAAAGGCCAGTGTCACTCCAATCTTCAAAAAGGGCAAGAAGGAGGACCCAGGGAACTACAGGCCGGTCAGCCTCAACTCCATACCGGGAAAGGTGATGGAGCAGCTTATCACAGAATCACAGAATCCCAGAATAGTAGAGGTTGGAAGGGACCTCTGTGGGTCATCTAGTCCAACCCTCCTGCCGAAGCAGGGTCACCTCCAGCAAGCTGCACAGGACCTTGTCCAGGCGGGTCTTGAATATCTCCAGAGAAGGAGACTCCACAACCTCCTTGGGCAGCCTGTTCCAGTGCTCCGTCACCCTCAGAGGGAAGAAGTTCTTCCTCAGGTTCAGACGGAACTTCCTGTGCCTCAGTGTGTGCCCATTGCCCCTTGTCCTGTCACTGGGTACCACTGAAAAGAGCTTGGCCCCATCCTCCTGACACCCACCCTTCAGATATTTGTAGGCATTTATAAGGTCCCCTCGCAGCCTTCTCTTCTTCAGGCTAAACAAGCCCAGTTCCCTCAACCTCTCCTTGTAGGGGAGATGTTCCAGTCCCCTCATCATCGTCGTAGCCCTCCGCTGGACTCCCTCCAGTAGCTCTTCATCTTTCGTGAAGTGGGGAGACCAGAACTGGAGACAGTACTCCAGATGAGGCCTCACTAGGGCAGTGTAGAGGGGAAAGAGAACCTCCATCGTCCTGCTGGCCACACTCTTCTTGATGCACCCTAGGATCCCATTGGCTTTCTTGGCAGCCAGGGCACACTGCTGGCTCATGGTTACCCTGTCGTCCACCAGGACACAGGTCCCTCTCCGCAGAGCTGCTCTCCAGCAGGTCCACCCCAAGCCTGTACTGGTACATGAGGTTGTTCCTCCCCAGGTGCAGGACCCTGCATTTGCTTTTGTTGAACCTCATCAGGTTCGTCTCTGCCCAACTTTCCAGCCTATCCAGGTCATGCTGAATGGCAGCACAGCCTTCTGGTGTATGTACCACACTTCCCAGTTTGGTCTCATCAGCAAACTTGCTGAGGGTACATTCTAACTCTTCATCCAGGTCATTGATGAAGAAGTTAAACAAGACTGGGCCCAGTACTGACCCCTGGGGGACACCACTTGTTACCAGCCTCCAACTAGACTCAGAGCCGCTGATGACAACCCTCTGAGTTCTGCCTTTCAGCCAGTTCTCAATCCACTTCACCGACCACTCATCCACCCCACACTTCCTGAGCTTCCCTAGGAGGATATTACTGGAGACTGTGTCGAAAGCCTTGCTGAAGTCAAGGTAGACAACATCCACGGCTCTCCCTTCGTCTACCTAGCCAGTCATGTCATCATAGAAAGCTATCAGATTGGTCAGGCATGATTTCCCCTTGGTGAATCCATGCTGACTATTCCTGATAACCTTCTTTTCTTCCACTTGCTTCATGATGGCCTCCAGGATGAGCTGCTCCATCACCTTTCCCGGGATGGAGGTGAGGCTGACCGGCCTGTAGTTCCCTGGGTCCTCCTTCTTGCCCTTTTTGAAGATTGGAGTGACATTGGCCTTTCTCCAGTCCTCGGGCACCTCTCCTGTCCTCCAGGACCTCTCAAAGATGATGGAGAGTGGCTCAGCAACGACATCCGCCAGCTCCCTCAGCACTCGTGGGTGCATTCCATCGGGGCCCATGGATTTGTGGACATCCAGATTACTTAAGCGATCCCTCACACAGTCCTCCTCTACCAAGGGAAAGTCATCCTCTTTGTGGGCTTCTTCTCTTACTTCTGGGGCCTGGGATTCCTGAGGGCCAGTCTTATCACTGAAGACTGAAGCAAAGAAGGCATTCAGTAGCTCTGCCTTCTCTGCATCCTCCGTCACCAGGACACCCGCCTCATTGAGCAGAGGCCCCACGTTTTTCCTAGCCTTCCTTTTGCTGCTCATGTAGTTGAAGAAGCCCTTCTTGTTGTTTTTGACACCCCTTGCCAGCTTCAATTCCAGGTGAGCCTTGGCCTTCCTCCTTGCATCTCTGCATGCTCTCACTACGTTTCTGTACTCTTACCAAGTGGCCTGTCCCTCTTTGCACTTTCCACGGAACTTTCTCTTCTGCCTGATCTCCGCTACAAGCTCCTTGTTTAACCATGCAGGTCTCCTGCCTCCCGGAGGTCATCAACAAACAAATGGAGGGAAAGAAGGTTATCAGCAGTAGTCAGCATGGATTCACCAAGGGGAAATCATGCCTGACCAATATGATAACTTTCTATAATGACATGACTGGCTGGGCAGATGAAGGGAGAGCCGTGGATACTGTCTACCTTGACTTCAGCAAGGCTTTCGACACAATCTCCCATAATATCCTCCTAGGGAAGCTCAGGAAGTATGGGCTGGATGAGTGGTCGGTGAGGTGGATTGAGAACTGGCTGAATGGCAGAACTCAGAGGGTTGTCATCAGCGGCACTGAGTCTAGTTTGAGTCTGGTAACAAGTGGTGTCCCTCAAGAGTCAGTACTGGGCCCAGCCTTGTTCAACTTCTTCATCAACGACCTGGATGAAGAGTTAGAGTGTACCCTCAGCAAGTTTGCTGATGACACCAAACTGGGAGGTGTGGTAGATACACCAGAAGGCTGTGCTGCCATTCAGTGTGACCTGGATAGGCTGGAAAGTTGGGCAGAGACGACCCTGATGAGGTTCAACAAAGGCAAGTGCAGGGTCCTGCACCTGGGGAGGAACAACCCCATGCATCAGTACAGGCTTGGGGTGGACCTGCTGGAGAGCAGCTCTGCGGAGAGGGACTTGGGTGTCCTGGTGGACGACAGGTTGACCATGAGCCAGCAGTGTGCCCTGGCTGCCAAGAAAGCCAATGGGATCCTAGGGTGCATCAAGAAGAGTGTGGCCAGCAGGTCGAGGGAGGTTCTCCTTCCCCTCTACACTGCCCTAGTGAGGTCCCATCTAGAGTACTCTGTCCAGTTCTGGTCTCCCCACTTCAAGAAAGATGAAGAGCTACTGGAGAGAGTCCAGTGGAGGGCTGCAAGTATGGTGAGGTGGCTGGAACATCTCTCCTACGAGGAGAGGCTGAGGGAGCTGGGCTTTTTTAGCCTGAAGAAGAGAAGGTTATGAGGGGACCTAATATATACTTACAAATATCTGAAGGGTGGGTGTCAGGAGGATGGGGCCAAGCTCTTTTCAGTAGTGTTCAGCGACAGGACAAGGGGCAACGGGCAGAAACTGAAGCACAGGAAGTTCCGTCTGAACCTGAGGAAGAATTTCTTCCCTCTGAGGGTGACGGAGCCCTGGAACAGGCTGCCCAGGGAGGCTGTGGAGTCTCCTCTCTGGAGATATTCAAGACCCGCCTGGACAAGGTCCTGTGCAGCTTGCTGTAGGTGACCCTGCTTCGGCAGGAGGGTTGGACTAGATGACCCACAGAGGTCCCTTCCAACCCCTACTATTCTGTGATTCTGTGAATGAGTGGAGAAATATTTGATTGAACTTCAAAATCGAAAAAAACCTCTACAGGACACAGCTATTTGCGGAATGCACATATGAATATGATGAATCAGTTTGTGATTCACTATAAAACCTTGTGATATGAAATGTGTTCTGCTTACATAGAGACTGCTCTTGTACTAATTAAGAAGTCTCTATGAATTAAAACCAATAGCATTTTTTTTTAACCCAGACAGTTCTTTAGAATACACAGAAATCTTATAAGGTGTAACTTCTTTAGGCTTTTTCCCACTCTTCTGTAGCAACAGACTTACACTAATATAATGGACATGTGTGACGAAACTAAGTGGGTTGATGAGTGATGCAGTACGATCAAAAATGGAAAAAGTAACCAGTTGCAAGTAAATTAGATACTATCGATACTTTATTAATAATACTGTTTTATTCACTAATTTTCAGCACAAAAACTAAGTTTAATTTAGAATTATTTAAATATTTGAAAGAAAATGTAAGGAAGGAATTTGATAAATAGCTTCTTTTGAGAAACATTTAAGTCACTTCTATGTAGACCATGATGCACTTTTCCTAATAAATAAAATATTTAATTATAAACTATCAGGCAAATTCAGGATGCCTCTGTGTACGACACAGAGTCTCTGAAGACTGTTTAGGGTTTATGGCTTCAGCATCCTTTGCATCTGTATTCTGATAAGTAAAGCTTGCACTTATGATTCAAGGCATGTAGTTAAATAACATTTTTGCCCTTCCGATTAGTTCAGTTTGGCTTCATTCATTTCAATTGTCCCTTTGAAGTTCCAGGCACAATTCATTAAAAAATTGCCTATGCAAACAAATGTGTATGAAATCAGAAAGTGTTTTTTGATGGCTGATATGAAATAAAAACAGAATACATGTGCTAAATTTTTATCTAGAAGAAACAAGCAAACAAGAAGTCTGGTAAAACCTACAGCTGGAATCAAATATGCTAGATTATTTATTCTAACTGAGACCTTTCTGCACAAAGCTTTAAACAAGAAATATCTTAAATGTGGTGAGAGAGGAAGGTCAGAGGCATTAAGCTGAAGCGTTTATTACAGCAGTCATGTGAGGATCTTAGCAGCAACTTACACATGAAGTGTAATTTCCCCAGTTTTAGAGACGAGAAACAGTTCCTAGCCTTAAGCTCCTTTGGAATGTTGGAAGAAATCCAGTGGCACCAAGTGAGACATAGCAAGGCATATCTGGCAGGATTTGATGGCACATTTTCTTTTGGATATGGTCTTACTGAAAGCATGTTAATCCTAGCCCCAATGAGAAATACTGAAGTACTTATAGTCCAGAAAAAAGTCTTCCATAGTTTTTGTTATCAAATATAACCTCTTGTCCTATGATCTCTCTTAAAAGTATCCTTTTTTATTCTTTTGTTGGAGTAATTCGGTTACTGATTACATATTAGATAGGTTTACTAAAGGAATGTTAGGGTACATTTGAAACCCAGCAACTACCAAATTATTTTCTTTTTGTTTGAGAGAGAATATAAAAACCATAACTACTGAAAATACATGGTTATTTTTTCCTTAGTTTAATATCCACACAAATAATAGGAGAAAACCCACACACTTTCACAATTTCTGTTTCAGCTTTGTCATATATTTTGTTTATGTCTTTATCAGCCATGACTCACTTCACCGACAGTGTGTGATTCTTCTGTGATTTCCATCTTGTATAAAGTTACACATATTGATTGTGGGTGTTCAAAGCATACTCAAACTCTTTTCAGTTTTCAGCTGTTACCCACGTGGTGTTCCTGAAATTTTTACATTCCACAGTTTGTTTACTGAAGAGGCACTGGGTTCTTCCACTTCAAAATATTTTGAAGAACAGTGACAGATATATTTTCTTAATTTTCAGGGCCCTTCAAAGGTGCGTCCTACTTCCTCAGTCTCCATGACCAGCTGTTTCAAAAGTTATTAGACTGTGTAGATGTTATTGAGGACAAAATGCTGATCACACATAGTTGTATACCTAAATTCACAAAGTCTATAACAAACATGTCCAGAGGAGATCAAGATATGAGTACAGTACTATTTATTTAAAGCAATTTTTTTAACTGTAGTTCAGTATGCTTTGTAGCCAGTTCCATGCTATACTTACAATTTTCAAACCTATCACTACACAGTCTTCACATATCAGCAACTGCATCAGAATGAAACAATATTTTACCACGAGTATTTTTTATTTTATTGATAGTACTTACCTGCAGAATGCACCTTAGTTTTAACAAACAAGTTGTCACTTTTGTTTGGTTGGTTGTTTTTTTGTTAGTTTGTTTGTTTGCTTGCTTGTTTAACCTTTGCTGTTTCTCTCCAGGCTTGAAAATGCTTGGAAATCCCAAGAATGTTTTTGGATGCATCTACACCTCTATTATGCATAAATATGTTATTCTGTACATCCCTATGCTGCAGCAAAGGTCTAGAGTACATTGCAGGTCAGTGGCCTTTTCCACATGTACAGTTTCTTCATACATGGCAAATGAAGAGTGCTCAGAAGCCCTTGAACTTAACACATCTGAAAAGAAATGTGAACATATTCCTTCAGCTCAGGAAAAAACTCCAAACAACCCAACGCCAAAAAAAACCAAACAAACACCAACAACAAAACCCCCACCCCACCTGCCCCAAACCCCCAAAATACCTTTACAAAATCAGAGAATTTATTTTCTTTATCACTATTTTTTTAATCTTCAAGC
Source organism: Opisthocomus hoazin (assembly GCF_030867145.1). Taxonomy (NCBI): domain Eukaryota; kingdom Metazoa; phylum Chordata; class Aves; order Opisthocomiformes; family Opisthocomidae; genus Opisthocomus; species Opisthocomus hoazin. The sequence continues at coordinate 58,076,666 of NC_134414.1, read as the reverse complement.
ACATTTAAGTCAGAATTGGAAATACAGAGCTTCAAGGGAAAAAAATAGAAATATTCAAACTACTTATTTCTTTAGGTCTTTGTGAAAAGACAACTGATCACTTTTCAAAGATGTTCTAGCAAAACAAAAAGACAATTCCTGTTCCTGGGGAGAGCAAGAAAACAATTTTGAGAGCAAATAGACATGAAAATAAAGTAAACTCATCTCTGAAAAAAAAGTAGGCAGCAAGGATCAACAGGAAAATTTTTTAAAATATCTGGAGGCAAAAATTAATGTAGATGTAATCGCATGAAAGTGATTAGATATTCAGAGCATGCAATACATTAAGAAGAATTTGGTATGAACTATAAGGCCTTCAAATAAAAAAATGAAAATGAAAATAAAAATAAGAAATGGCCAGTAGATTTGTGAAATGTCTTTAAGATAAAAGATTATAATATTCCCGATATCACGTTAAGTGTCTTGTGTGCAAAATGACTACTCCACTTTCAACAATTTCTGATATACCTGTATTATTAGAAAAGGATTGCTGATATTAGTCCTCTACAAAGGGAATTCTAGCCACAACAACTGCAAGGACCTTCTTTTTAAAAGCTAATTTAAAACACAGCTTGATGCCTTTTCCAGTTTAAACAGAGACACTTAGTGCATTAAACCATAGAAGTAACATGTTCACATATTCAAATTGTTTTTCAAATTGTCAAAGAAAGGACAAGTGGACTGTGTCTCTAAACAGACAGATACATAAACAAAACCCTTCACCTCCTTTAGGAAACAAAACAACAATGTATTATCATTTCTTATTCCATTTAAATAGTTGTAAGTAATCCTTGCACCTATATGTTGAAACCTGCTTCTATTGAAAGACAGCAACACCGTGGTATCTCATGTTTTGGGAGAAACCTTTAAATATGCGACTTACAAAAAAGGGAGATGAGGCCCACAATATTAGCTATTTTTAGGACATTTCAATATCACCTTTGTGTTGTTGGCTGGTTCTTGCCACCCCGGTTATCAGTAGCTCCTTGGGAGAGTTTTATATTTTTCTGCAAACTGTACAGCCTTCAAGAGACTGGCACTATAGAAGCCTATTTTGCAGAGTGTTGCCTGCACAGACAGTGTTAGATATTGAAAAGTTAGTTAGTTAATTAGTTTCTCTTAATTCTGTTAAACTAACCTGCATAAATTCTATTTAACTGGGACTTCTGGTATCTGACTGCTTTCTTCTCAAGAAAGGAACTCCAGGGAGACTACTGTAGCTAAGATTTAGGGTTGGTGGTTTTGGAGGTGTGAAATTAGCTATAAATAATTATGGATTTTTTTCTGAAAATTAATCAGTTGCCATTTTTTGGAAATAAGAGGAAAATATTCTTAAGTAGGAATATTTATCCCCTTGCAAGTGAACTACTAACAGAAAAATAAAAGAAATAAAAAAATAAACATACATTGACTCCTCCAGCTTTATGATTTGAAAGTTTATTGCTCAGAACGAACTGAAGACTTAAAAATCAAGAAAAAATACAATGGCCCTTCAAAATCCTTAAAAATGTAAAAGCTTCTAAGGTATTAGATTAAAACCACTAATGCATCTGACTCTTTTTATCCTAGCTACCCTTGGTCTGAAATGAATCTGTTGCTAGTTTAAAAAGGAGTTCTCTGTGACTAAAATCTCTTATAAAACATACATTCTTGTACTCTTCCATCCACTAGTGTATATGAGTAATTTTCAGAGCCTAACAGGTTGAAGTTAAAAGTTACATTCAAACATTCAGCATAATGATATGAATTTTCTTTTTTTTAATTCAGTAAAGACAGCAGAAAGTTAGTATCTTGCTTTCTAATGCCACACAATTGTTCTTAAGAAATATGAATGGCTATTTATCTTCCTTAAGCTTTCCAGAGGATGAGTTAAAATTCAGTACCACTGTACGTATAGATTTTTGGGAAAAATAATATAACTAATAAATGAGAAAGTTTTAAAAATTATAAAAAGAAAAATGAGAAATTTTTAAAAATTATAAAAAAGAAAAAAAAAAAAATACTTCCTAGTGTTCTAAAAGCAGTACATGGGAAAAGAGTCATAGAATCATAGAAGCAGAAAAGAGTTTGGGTTGGAAGGGACCTTTAGAGTTCATCTAGTCCAACTCCCCAGCAATGAGAAGGGACATCTTCAACTAGATCAGGTTGCTCAGAGCCCCATCCAATCTGACCTTGAATGTTTCCAGAGATGGGGTATTTACCACATTTCTGGGTAACCTGTTCCAGTGCCTCATCACCCTCAATATAAAAAATTTCTTCCTTATATCTGACCTAAGCCTACCCTCTTTTAGTTTAACGCCATTACCTCTTGTCCGATCGGAACAGGCACTGCTAAAATGACTTTCTCAATTTTTTTTATAGGACCACTTTAAGTAACGGTAGGCTGCTACAAGGTCTCCCCGCAGCATTCTCTTCTCCAGGCTGAACAACCCCAACTCTCTCAGGCTTTCCTCACAGGACAGGTGCTCCTCTGGATCTGCTCCAACAGGTCCATGTCTTTCCTGTACTGAGGGCTCCAGAGCTGAACGCAGGACTGCAGGTAGGATCTCAGCAGAGCAAAGGGGCAGAATCACTTCCCTTAATGTGCTGGCCACGCTTCTCTTGATGCAGCCCAGGATACGGTTGGCCTTTTTTACATTTCCTCACTGGACCTCATATGAACTAAATACCTTACAGGAGGTACTTTAGGATCAGTTCTCAAACTGCGACTTTCTTTCACCTCATTCATGTAGATATAAACAAGTATATGCAGACGCACAAACTCTGACCTTTTAATGTGGAGCTGAATCTCACCCACCATATCTTTATTTCCTCCAGATGAAGACAAAAAATGCTCAAGTTCAAGTGTGACAGATGGTTCATTACTATGCATTACAGTTGCATATAACATTGCAAAAATACATGGAGATTTTATTTAGACATCCTACGATACTGTTATGGAAACCCTAGATAACAGAAGAGAAGCAGAACAAGCACTCTCATTCTCGGTAAAAGAAACGCATACAAACAGTGATCAGTGTTAAAAGATAGACCATGCGTCTTTTTCAGAGAATTTCTGTCCATATGGACAAGATAACTGGTTGCAATATGATAATTTAGGTATCTGAGGCACCTTAAGGATTTACTTTGTTTAGCAACTCTCCTGTGCAGTTTGAGTATTGCTGTAATAGGGTACATGTGTCAGGAAATATATATATATATATATATATATATACATGTATGTATAAAAACTGAAAGTCCTTCTGAAGATTAGCTACATGTGTCCTCTGAGACCTGTGGCACAATGTAGGCAATAGGACAGACCAGGAGATTAAGCAAAATTCTGAAGACCTCCCTAGATTCTTCTTTGTATTAATCCATGCCTTGTACTAGACATTACCTAACAATGTTTCTCAGTCTTTATGAATTACTTTCCTTGTGTTCCTATTATTTCAGGATATTCTACCAATAATCCCTAGCTGTGGCTACTAGCAGTGCATAAAAACTGCTGTGTTTGATTTATATAGAGCAGATTTTCCAATAATTATGTGTAGCACCACTTCTCCAATTCAGACCATACAGTGTGCTGTTGCTTCATCATAAGTAATAACTGTAACTGCTTATAGTGGGGCTCACGGATGCAATTCTCTCAAGATGTGACCTTTGGAGAAAAAGGAGGACAGAGGGTGAAGTTGGTGATGTTTTCCATCCTGGGAGCATGCACAATTAATATTGAGAAACAGGCTATCAGCTCCGAGAAGCAATCTGTGATTAAAAAAGTACTAATACGCAAAAAAGATATTGTTTAGTCTTTAACACTCATTTTGCCAAAATTGTAGAAATATAAATCCTTTGAATGAAAAAAAGGACACATTCTTAATGTCAAAATTAGACACAGTAAACCATGTTTAGTCATCTTTACTCTGAATAGGATATAAAACATCAGAAAAGTATGACAGTGCACCCCGGATGCATCTTTATTAACAGCTAAGAAAAGGCAAAGAGAAAAGGACCAGGGTTTGACACACCATGACTCCACATATTCACTGTCAGATGACAACTTTATCAGCAATGATGCTCATGTCAGTCGCTGGTCTGAGGCGTGCACCCCACAAGCACAGACAGCAAAGTGCTAGGTGACTGAATATACCCATTGCAAGAGGGTAATTTCCAAAGGTCCCTTAGTGCACAGCTTCAACCCTGGTACCACGTCAGGGCACCATTGTTAAGTGCACCAGTGAAACATATGAGTGCATACCAAGTGCACAGTAAGGGAAATTAGCACCACAGAGATTTCCTGCATACTGCAGCATGGTATAGACATACTTTGTGAGGAACTGGGGAGTGCCAGTTGTGTGGGACAAGCTGTGGTTCACATCAGTAAATACCACAGAGTGCATATGGAAAAGAATACTGCCATTTAAGGGGTTAGCAGAGAAGGAGGAAATGACCATCTGTCAGCCAAAACCACTCCCTGTTAGTAATTCTATAACTCTGTCCACTTTGATTTGAAATATGAACTTCATTTACTCCTGCTAATACTTTGCTACTCAGTCTCCTTGTTTTCCTTTGGTTTGCTTTATTTAGTTGGGTGGGTTTTTTTCATACAACTGACTGCTTTCTTCAGCCTTAAAACTACGTCTTTTAATAGCACCTTTCATTTCAACAATTTTCTGTCTGAACTATGGAGATCTATTCAACAGTTCAGCTGAAGAAATATTAAAATTGTTGTCAGAATCTATTTTCTTCAGGAGCCTCTAAGGCTGTCAATAGGCCTTCAAAAAGCATCAATATATTCTAAAGCTGTTTATTCCTTCTGTTTCATTCTTGCTAGGAGCTGTTCATCTGAGCTCTCCCCTGGGCAGAGCATCTTGAAGGACCTGTTCTGTCAACTAGCAAGCAGAAGTATGTCAAAATAAGACACTTACACAAATTTCGTTGACAGTATAATTCCAAAAATTTTTTGCTGTGTTCTATCCATTTTTAATTTGTATGGCTTTGTTTCCCAAACCATCTAATCAAGTAGGTTTAAATACGTTAGTACATATCACCATCTTTGTTTGTACTGGGATTCTGTCAGAATTTCTATCTGAAATGTTTGAATTTAAAACTAAGTTAGAAGCTCTGATTTTTACTGAGGTACATTATGTCCTCTGCTGCATGCATTACTGACCTCATGCCATCCATTTGTTGTAATCAACAACACACACTTTGATGGAAACTCCCAGTGAAGAAACTAAAGCAGTACAAGGTAGAAGACACCACATTGTAACTTCCTTTCAACACTAAAAGATAATAAATTCTAGTCCCTTCACTGACAAGTGGTTTTTATTATAAAAAAGCATTATTGTTCTTAAGAAGTTAACAGTCATTCCACCCTTTGAACATAAGGGAAATTTATTTGCTCTGTTAGTGAAGCACTTTAATTTTCTGTCTGTTTCTAAAATGAAAGACATATTGTTATGGTTTCTAGAACAAAACAAGGACATATCTGTAGTACCGCTTTTCTTCCTTTTGCCTGTAGTGTTTGTGAAATGATCCCTTTTGGTTGTCCGAAAACATTTTCCAGTCTTCTAAATAACATCAGAGACCTTTTTTCTCTGAAAGCTTTTAAAGTTGTTTATATTCAACACAAGCATTTCTCACTACACTTCTGTCTTGCCACAAGCTTCATAAATGCAGGTCTGTCAGTATTTATTTATTGCTTGAGATTATTTTCCCTGGTATTTTCAGTGTAAACTACACACATTTAATGAATTTTTGTTTTGGTTTGAGCTTAACTCATTCACCTTTGTACAATTCAGAGTCACAATACTGCATTATCGGTAACATGCCATTTGTATGAAATGCTGTTTCTCATTTGTAATATTTAACTGATTAAAGATGATTAAGCAACTCGTAACTTTGAAAAAAGTAGCCAAGTGCCCCCCAATTTTTTTTTTTTTATATTTTTCTTTACTAAGTCATTGGTTATTGTTTGTATTGTAACATCCTAAGAAACGTCTGAATTCTTTGGGTTTGGAGACAACTCCAACTCTACAATATTTATATTTAGGGATTATTTTACTTCAATTCATAAATGTATAAGTGATATAACCATGAGACATATAAAGCTTCTGGAATAATAATGATGAATTTGCTAACTCTATTTGTGAAATGCTGTCAAACAGCATAAACTGGCTTCAGATTTGAAACTGCCAGGAATTTGAAAATATTTAGCATGGACCTTTTGTTTTGGCCATTTACACAATCCATTAGTTCAGGGGATTTTTGCTCTATAAACATAGTTCAGGCTTGACTTCTTTAAAAATAAATGTCTTGAAGTCTTCAATTAATGCCTTCTGAGATCACACAATTTCATTTCACTTCTTTCAAAATATCATAAATGCATGCAAAGCTTTTACTCTACAAGCTAGTGTAACTGGTTTTCCTTCATGAGATGTTCTATATTTCAAAGTTAATTAGTGCTACCACCATATATGCTGTTTCACTTGTTTTATTTTCTAATTTGCATGGGAGGGTGCATCATATTTTGATGTAACTAGTCTGAACAGTTTCCAGAAAGGCCTCTTCATATATATTGTACTTCTCATAGCCTTACAAATGCTGATACAAGCACATTCATCCCCAATGTGATGGGGGAGGGGTAGAGGTCAAGCAAAAAAAGTTGTTTGGATTAAGAAGATGTGCCCTATGAGAATCTATTAAACGTGCAAAAAATATAGCAGAAAAATCAAAACAGTTTATTTTGATCAGGTCGCAAACTTTCTTTGACCACACTGAGATATTCTGTTATGGTTATGTTTAGCCATTTAGTAATGACTCTGTGTTTTGTTTTTTCATGTTGCATTAAAAGCTGAATTTGGGGAGCAGAATCAATTATTTTCTGTCTATTGAAGAACTGACCTTGTATCTTAACTTATTCAGAATGAAAGGTAATTCTTGCCTTTTTTCTGAAAGCTCCCTGTAATTATTTGAAGAAATATATTCTTAATTAAAAGTATGAGGATTATTCTATAATTAAAATTATGTGTGTGTCTAGTATATGCATATGATTTATATGTATATAAAAAGGGTCACTAACAATTCTTTGAAGTTTGTTTTCATTATTTTATTTCTTTTGGGTTACACCTCTAAATCTCATTTAATTTGAAGGACATTCTTTCAGCAAGTCTTTAAATATTAGATAATCCAGTACAGACCCAGTTAAACATATTTATCCTTTTTCACAATTTTTCTTGATGTACTAAGAAAAAATCACTCTTTTTAGTTGCATACAGTTATTTTATAAAAGTCAATATAAGCACAAACTTCTTCAAATTTCTTGTTCATCACTTGGATTTTGCACTGAATTTTTTTCTTTCTCCCACTCAAGATTTATTTCATTTTAGTTAGAATGTTAAGAACTTTTCTAAGGCCATAAAATTCTCTCTGGTGTATTCTATTTGAATAAGGAGTCTGGATCTTTTCAAGTTTTTAAACTATTAACTTCATGCCTTGAGGAGGAATCTGCAAGTGGTATTGGTATGGATCCTTGCAGCAATTTCTAACAGAAAATGCATTGTTCTAGTCACCTGTTATGTAAAATGCAAAGAATAATCAGAAATTAAGAATAAATTTTGTAGAATGTTTAAGATTACTCATAAAAAAATTACAGAAAATGTTTAGAAATATTGTAAATAGATAGTCTTAGTCTCATTACACCTAGGATCATTCTATGATTCTGAGTCTATGATTCATCATCTGTTTCTTTCTTGATTAGCAAACTGTGTACACTGCAAGATACATTAATTTATGCACTATAATATAGAACATAAAATAAATTTTTAATTTGCGGACCGCAATTTTCATTAGTACAACGTTTTGCATTTACTTTCCTTTTTCTTTCAAGGAATTGATTAATACATGAATCTTCATTAATTTTTTGTTCTCCTAGATCCTTTAAACGTGAAAATTGATCCTACTTGCCAGACAAGCTTATTAAATGTCTCTGGCTTTCTGGAACTCTAAGACGTTTGATCAGAAAATGAAAACACTGGCATGTAGCTGACATTGTCCTTTCTGGTTTAGTTGGCTTTTGTGCAAATTTCACATTAGGTCTGTGCCCACAACCTCAAACTGAGTAATACTGGAAATGCATGATATATGGAGGAAGTTTAAGAGAAAAGTGCCAACACACGCAAGATGGATTCAGGACAGAGAACAGATAGGTGAATACTACGTATTCCTGATATACAATGAAAAAAAGTGGCTTTAAAACTTGTTTCTTTAGGGTAAATCCAACATGTTGATCAAGCTCAATCAGTATTTAAACACCTTGGGCTGGATAAGATATCATTTAGTGTAACAGGGAGTCATTTCCAACAGTAATGAGAAACATAGAGAGTGATTTTGGGACATATAAACACAAAACCAGTCAGAAATGAAATGTCCACAAGGATAGACATGATTTATATATAATTTCATTTCCGACTTCTCAAACACGGACTATTACACACTATTTTTTTCAGAGTTATAAGCATACAAAGGATTTTTCTTCGTTTAACTTGGTCATAATCATAGTAAGAACCAATCTTTGACCATTAATTTTTGATTAAAAGTTTAGACGCTGTGCAAGAGGATTTTGCAATTGGTAGTATAAAGGCCATTGATTCCTACACTTTCTAAATTAATGCTTAGAAATTTATACTTTGGCTGATTCAGACTCTGAAAAATATGCAGATATATGTCAATATATTGCTTGAAATGTGTATGTGTTCCTTCTCTTCTTCTGGTGATACAGGTTGACCCCCTGTAGCCTGTGAGGACCCCTGCGAAGCAAGTAGTCACTGCAGCCCATAGAGAAGGCCACATTGGGGCAGATATGCACACTGTGGCCCATGGAGGACCCACACTGAAGCAGTCTGTCCTTGAAGGACTATATCCTGTGGCAGAGACCTCATGCTGGAGCAGGGGAATAGTGTGAGGAGTAAGGAGAGGCAGGTATGCATGAACAGATCACAAACCACTTTCCCCATCCCCCTTGCACTGCTTGGGGATGGAGAGCTAGAGAAGCTGGGAATGAAGGAATGAAGTTGAGCCTAGGAAGAAGGTGAGGGTGGGGCAAAGATGTTTTAGTTTTTCTTTGTTCCTCACCATCCTACTCTTTTTTTAATTGGCAATAAATTAAACTGTTTTTCCCAGAGTCAAGTCTGGTTTTGCCATGATTGTAATTATTAGGTGATGCCCTTGTTGTTATCTCAACCCATGAGCTTTTCTGTTTTACTTTCTCCTTCTGTCCTGTTGAGCAGTGGGGGGAGCAAGCAGTTAGGTGGGCATCTGGAAGCCAGCTAAGGTCAAACCACCACAAGCATATTCCTAACAGTCAATAAATTATAGCCCAAATACCAAATGGAACTTCTATGCAGTAGTAATAGTACTTAAAATTCAGAGTAATAAAAATGGAACTTATATCAAGAATAGCAGTCTACAACCATATTAACAGTTTAGTGTCATTTGATCTAAACTTCTTCTTGCTTAGCAGATAGATGATAATTGTATGGGTGCAGGAAAAATAACATGAGGTCCTGCATTTCAGTTAAAAGACATACAGGAATATGACAGTAAAAATAACATTGATAAAATTCTCAATGACTATATGTTTAAAATTGTTCACAGTGATTGTTCATGTCCTAAAGTATATTAATAATAGTGTATATTTTTCAAAAAATGCTTTAAAATATCTCAGGAAGAGTAAATTAACATATAACTTGTAGATGTTGAGGGTTTGAATGAATGTAGAACAGAGGATAATTTTAACTTCTACTTTTTTGTATTTTTTTTCAGCTTCTTGGCAACTAGGATTAACTAACATAAAGAAATAGTAAGTACTTATATGGAGAAACTCTCTCTCCCCCTCCCCCCCTCTTCTCCCCCCTCAGGTCACCGTCTAAGTTATATTTCTTGCCTCATACTTTTTTATTTTTTAATTTGTCCTGATACCCTATTTTCAGTCTAACACCACCATTTTCCTGAATTTTTGAAATGCCATTTATTTAAATGGATTTTTTGCCTCATGATTCTCCATCTGTTTCAAAACTCATCTGAAAACACTTTTTTTCATGTCTGCTTCTCAGTGTTTGCCTCCTTTTACACTGTTTCATTATAGCTATAAAGGACCTATGTTATAATTTATTTGGGGTATGCAAAACAAGACATTATTATTAGATTTTGAATTTCTGATTTAACTTTTTTTTTCCCCAGCTATTATTTTACACATTACAGTCACTTTTTAATCTCCTTTTTTTTTTCAACTGTTCTATATTAGGTTTGGGTTCTTTTTTTAGTTTATTTATTTTCAGTTCTGCTCTAGTTATTCCTAATACACAGAAGCGACAGAATTCTTCATATTCAAGAACATACACAGAATCAAAACTTACACTGTGCATACGCTTTTCTGTTTTATTCAATTTCCAGATTATTCAGTAACAGAATCTAGCATTGGGTTTTTGGCCTTAATAAGTCCAAAGTTGTATTGACTGTAGTAATCATTTTGCCAGAGTACTTAGAGTTAGCTGAAGCTTTTAACAGATTAACACTAGAAGTGCTGAGTCAGAGACATTCTACCTTATGGATTTCTGTACTTTTAATGTATGTTTAAAGTAGTATTTGATGCAAGGGTTTTCATCCTCAGGTAAGTAGTCAGGAAAAATATTGCCAATGTCTTTATGACCAGAGATGTATTTCCTGACTCCCACTCTGGAGGTTCGACTTTCATGAGTTCGGCAGTTTACGAGGTCTGCAGGTGCTCATGGATAGGACAGCTACAGCGCTGTCTGGAGGTAGTCATGTGCAGAGAGATAAGTTAAGACCTCTTATACAGTCAGTCAGATAATATATCTCAGCCAGAATAAAGGAGAAAATTACACTTCATACAACAGAGTCTAATTTGCACAGGGATTATATTCTAAATGAGACTAATGGCCCAAGGGCCAGACTAGCAACTGCATGAGCAAAAACAGGTGTCCATTTGTGTAGACAGTCTGTGTGAGTAATTACTGTTACTCTAGAGTCAAACCTGTAAACCATAATTCATATATCTATTTTTGTCACAGATGTGAAACAATCCCTAGCATTGAATTGTGCATGCATTTCTATATTCTTAATTGACTGCCTGCTATTTTGAAAATCACCCCCCCAGACTTTCTCATCCAGTAGAACAGTTATTGTAATTAACCTGATGTTTTATGCTGTCTTATTATTCTCCCAGCAATATGGTTAAGCATAATCTTAACATAATAATAAAAGAAAAACTTGAATCACTGTGATGCTTATGGAGCATTCACAAATATTTTTTTTCAACTATTTGTTTACTACAACGCTATGTGTTTCCTTACATGTCAAAAATATAGCTGCCTCAAGAATTTCATAAAGCTGATATTCATTCAAGCTCACATTTATACGCAAAATCATTATACAATGAAGTAACTCCCAGACAGAAGACCTGTCACTCTTTCATGTACTTTTCTTGCTGTATGCACAAATCCACTCTTCTGGGTAGCTGGAAGAAAATTGTGGCAAAGGGGCTATAGTATTAAGTGAAGGATAAAGACATAAATAGAGGTAACCATCAAGGAGGACACATAACTTCGTTCAATTACAGAAACCGAAGCACGTAGATACTTATCTGAAGTATTGTCCTGAAAAATGTGAGACTGCCTTAGATGGCTTGACTGCCTGAGAGTAAAGTTTGCCATCACATATTGTATTTTATATGCAATGCTAATTTATGTGTTCTGTGTTATGCTGCAGTCTTTTACATGCAGACTGGTTAATTAAGAAACTCTTTTGTTTTGCATTGTTCCAGAAGCCTGCTACATTTTTTTGGTTAATAAAATTCTGGTGTTCATGAATATTTTGATTGTTTATTCAAGACCTTTTTCTTAAAACAGTTTTTTCACCTCTATACAATGATTCCCTATTATGGATTTTAATGCAGACAAAAGACAGGGAGGAAAGGGAAGAAAGAGAAAATGTGGGGAGAGAAGGAAAGAGAAAACGACAGAGGGATGGAGGGAGGGAGGGAGGGAGGAAGGAAGGAAGGAAGGAAGGAAGGAAGGAAGGAAGGAAGGAAGGAAGGAAGGAAGGAAGGAAGGAAGGAAGGAAGGAAGGAAGGAAGGAAGGAAGGAAGGGAGGGAGGGAAGTATTCTGGAAAATATTTGTATGAAAAATTGTGCACTTAAAAACATTGAGGTATAAAAAAAACAGTATGAACATCTCCCTTTTAAGATTAGTAGGTGGGGATGACTAAAAGTGTCAACATGATAAAATGTACAACGTAAGTACATGTAAAGAACTGTGGAAGACAGCAGTCAAAAAAGAAAAAGAAAAAGGGAAGATGTGAACAGCAGAATGGCAAAGCACAAAAGTGAAAAACATAGTTCAGCTTCCAGATGTACAGGAAATACTACAATCATCATACAACAATGACATAATACTTTCAGAGAACTCTAGATCACACATTCAGCTCTGATTCAAAATATAGAGCTTAATTTTGCTTAAACAGTAATGATGGTCTGGTAAGCTTGATTGGATATGTTTGGAAAGGGCAGGAAGGCTCTGTGAAGGAGCTGGATAAGCTATTGTTCCAGAGAACATTGCAACATGTAGTTGATAACTGTAAGAATACTGCAGCAAGTGTGAAAAAATCTTGTTGTCTTAGATATAACAATATAATATTTGTGAAAACCAATCTTTTTCTCCTACTAACAACAAAACAGTCTAGTTCTTGTTGAGAGACAGAATGATACAGACAGTGAATGAACTGGTGCTAATGTGCTATTTCCTCATAAACACGTGATAAAATCTTCAGTATGGTAGAGATCAGCGCCTGAGGACCATTTCTATTATACTCACATCACCAGTGAAGACTGCAATGAATTTAAGAATGTATATGGCATTTCTAATTCATTTCAGTCAGAAATTGATTTCTGTGATAAAAATCACTTCCAGACAACATGTTTCCGTAGAATATAAAGGTACTATGACTTCTCTCGTGAAAAACAGAATCACATAATCACAGAATCATAGGGGTTGGAAGGGACCTCTGAGGATCATCTAGTACAACCACCCTGCCAAAGCACATTCACCTAAAGGAAACCTGGCACAGGGCCTCGTCCAGGTAGCTTTTGAATATCTCCAAAGAAGGAGAATCCACAACGTCCCTGTGCAGCCTGTGCCACTGCTCTGTCAGTCTCAGAGGGAAGAAGTACTTCCTCGTCTTCAGATAGAACTTCCTATGCTTGAGTTTGTGCCTGTTGCCTCTTGTCCTGTCGCTGGGCACCAGTGAAAAGAGTCTGGCCCCATCCTCCTGACACCCACCCTTAAGATATTTATAGGCATTTATAAGGTCCCCTCGCAGCCTTCTCTTCTCCAGGCTGAACAAGCACAGCTCCCTCAGCCTTTCCTCATAGGAGGGATGCTCCACTCCCCTCATCATCCTCGTAATCATCTGCTGGACTCTCTCCAGTAGCTCCTCATCTTTCCTGAACTAGGGAGCCCAGAACTGGACACAGTACTCCAGATGGGGCCTCACTAGGGCAGAGTAGAGAGGGAGGAGAACCTCCCTCGACCTGCTGGCCACACATTTCTTAATGCACCCCGGGACACCATTTGCCTTCTTGGCAACGAGGGCACACTGCTGGCTCAAGGTTAACCTGTCATCCACCAGGACACCCAGGTCCCTCTCCACAGAGCTGCTCTCCAGCAGGTCAGCCCCAAGCCTGTACTGGTGGATGGGTTTACTCCTTCCCAGGTGCAGGACCCTGCACTTGCCTTTGTTGAACTTCATCAGGTTCCTCTCTGCCCAACTCTCCAGCCTATCCAGGTCTCGCTGAACAGCAGCACAGCCTGCTAGTGTATCCACCACTCCTCCCAGTTTTGCATCATCAGCAAACATGCTGACCGTACACTCTGTCCCTTCATCCAGATTGTTGAGTAAGTTGGACAAGACTAGGCCGAGTACTGACCCCTGGGGAACATGACTAGTTACAGGCCTCCAACTAGACTCAGAGCCGCTGATGATAGCCCGCTGAGCTCTGTCTGCCATTCAGCCAGTTCTCAGTCCACCTCACCGACCACTCATCCAGCCCACTCTTCCTGAGCTTCCCTAAGAGGATGTTATCGGAGACAATGTCAAAAGCCTTGATGAAGTCAAGGTAGACAACATCCACTGCTCTCCCCTCATCTAGCCAGTCGGTCACGCCATCATCGAAGACTATCAAATTGGTCAAGCATACTTTCCCCTTGATGAATCCTTGTTGACTACTGCTGATAGCCTTCTTTTTCTCCACTTGCATAATGATGACCTCTGGAATGCGCTGCTCCATTATCTTTCCAGGGATGGAGGTGAGGCGGACCAGCCTGTAGTTCCCTGGGTCCCCCTTACCGCCCTTCTTGAAGATTGGAGTGACATTGACTTTTCTGCAGTCCTCAGGTACCTCTCCTGTCCTCCAGAACCTTTCAAAGATTATGGAGAGTGGCTCAGCAATGACATCTGCCAGCTCCCTCAGCACCTGTGGGTGCATCCCCTCGGGGACCATGGATTTATTGATGTCCTGATTGTTTAAGTGATCTCTCAAACGATCCTCCTCAACCAAAGGAAGGTCTTCCTTTCTGTAGGCTTTCTCTCTTACATCCAGGCCCTGGGATTCCAGTCTTAGCAGTAAAGACTGAGGCAAAGAAGGTATTTAGTAACTCCATCTTCTCATTATGCTGCATTACAAGGGCGCCCACCTCATTCAGCAGCAGTCCTGCATTTTCCCTAGTCTTCTGTTTGCTGCTGATATACTTGAAGAAGCCCTTCTTGTTGTCTTTGACATCCCTTGCCAGATAGAATTCCAGGTATACCTTAGCCTTCCTTGTTGCATCCCTATATGCTCTGACAGCATTCCTGTGTTCCTCTCAAGTGGCCTGTCCCTCTTTCCACACTCCTTCTCTTCCATCTGAGTTCTGCTAGAAACTCCTTGCTCATCCATGGGGGTCTTCTGTCTCCTTTTCTAGATTTCTTACTCATGGGGATGTACGAATCCTGGCCATAGAGGAAGTGATGCTTGAATAGCAACCATCTCTCTTGGACTCCCCTACCTTCTAGAGGCCTTGGGATTCCTTCAAGTAGGTCCTGGAAGAGGCCAAAGTTAGCTCTCATGAAGTCCAAGGTTGTGATCCTTCTTATTGCCCTGCTTCCTCCATGCAAGATCCTGAACTCCACAATTTCATGGTCATTACAGCCGAGACTGCCCTCAACCTTCACATCCTCAACTTGCCTGACTTTATTTGTCAGTATAAGGTCCAGCAGCACACCTCTCCTCATTGGCTCCTCCACCATTTGCATCAGAAAGTTGTCATCAACTCTCTGCAGGAACCTCCTGGAGTGGGTGTGCCTGGCTGTGTGGTCTTCCCAGCAGATGTCAGGGTGGTTGAAGTCCCCCATGACAACCAGAGCCTGTGACTGTGAGGCTGCATTCAGATGCCTGTAGAAGTCCTCATCAACTTCCTCTTCCTGGTCAGGTGGCCTGTAGTACACACCCACAACACTGTCACCCATATGAGGCTGTCCCTTAATGCTAACATGTAAACTCTCGACTCATTCTTCATCCATCCCCATCCAGAGTTCGATACATTCCAGTTGCTCCCTCACATACAGAACAACTCCACCATCTCACCTTGTTGACCTGTTTTGCCTAAAATTTATGTCGCCATCTATGATAGCATTCCAGTCTTGTGAGTTGTCCCACCATGTCTCTGTAATTACAATGAGATCATGGCCCTGTGACTGCATACAGATCTCTATTTCTTCCTGCTTATTCCCCCTGCTGCGTGCATTGGTGTAGAGGCATTTCAGAGGGGAACTCAAGCATGCTGGTTTCCCTGAAGACATACAAGAGGATCTGCCATAGCCATATCCACCCTTAAGTTTGTTGGTCTTCTGCTTCTGCTGTAGGTGATCCTGCTTCGGCAGGGGGGTTGGACTAGATGACCCACAGAGGTCCCTTCCAACCCCGAACATTCTGTGATTCTGTGATTCTGTGATTCTGTGATTCTCAGCTTGGAACACAGCTGAGGAACATCTGTCACTGCTCTGACTAGCCATACTTCTTCCCCTGCCAGATGTGATGGCTTGAGCATTGTGACTTTGCCCCCCACGCCCAATGTCCTTCAGTTTAAAGCCTTCCACCCCAGATTGGCTGGCCTGCTGGCAAAGATCCCCTCTGCCTCTGCTAGACAGGTAGATCCCATCCTCCCTAACAGTCTACAATAATTAAAGAATCATTAAAGAATTTCCCATTGTCACAAAGTCAAAACTCTCATGACAGCACCAGCCACAAAGCCAGGAGTTGATATTCATAATACGTCTGTTTCTGGCTGATCCCCTTCCTCTAACAGGTGAAATGGAGGAAAAGATACTTTGGGCACTAATGCTTTTTGCTTGCACACCCAGGGCTTTGAAGTCTTCCTTAATTCTGCCAAGGTTTGAACTTGCAGTGTCATTTGTGCCTACGTGAAAGAGTAACAGCAGACAGTAGTCTGTGCCCTTTACAAGCTGTGGCACCCTCTCAGCCACATCTCAGACCTTAGCTCCCGGAAGGCAGTATACCTCGCGTACCTCCCTGTCAGGTTGGCATATGGGTGCCTCAGTGCCCTGTAACAAGGAACCAAACCACTCATAATCAACAAGATTAAAGGACTATTTTAATATATTTGAGAACAGTGAATTTTTCTTAGACACCAATTAATCACTTCTAATGTAAGTTTGCCAGTTCCACTTAAGAAGTGCCACTATTTCTCATGTACGTATATGAAACTTGAGAAATACTTTATGTATTTGAAATTACTTGATGAGCTAGGAGAGAACTGAAGGGAAACTTCATGATTTTTTTGCTATTCCTTGCTAGAAAGTCAAATATTTTTTATTTGTGAATTCCTCAATATTTTTATTAAGTAATTGTAAATGATGTAATCTCCTTGTGAGTGTATTTTAGATTCTTGCCTTTAGTCCCAGCTGAGCATAGAAGAATAAATTATTCTTGGAGAAGAACAATGGAAATTAAAACACAGGTGTGCAGATAGGAAACCTCCAGCTTTTTTGATCAACATTTTGCATTGTGCAAAAGAGAAGTGGATTTTACTTATAAAGAAGGAAAAGAGTGCCTTCATATAGCCACTTGTAAACTTAATGACAGGAGATTTGAACAAGCATGAAAAAGTCACATGAAAAAAATCTAAAATCTAGTAATATTGGTAATATCAGCAGTTGTGGAAAATAGAAGAACAGGTGATTAAAAACAGTAGGATATAACTGAGACAAATAGCATAGACTTTGATGAAAATTTGAGATATTGATACGCAGATAAGGAGAGTATAGATATTATTTGCAGTAAACCGCTGTTAGTCCATATCAGAATTATTACCTAATTTGCATCCCAGAGTCTTTATTGAACACAACTAGAAAACTTTACTTAGGAAGAACTGAGAATGAAAAAAATGCATTCTTACACCAAAAACCTGACAGTTCTGATGCAAGCTTGAAAAGAATATTGGGGTAAAATAAAAGGTCACTTTCTAAAATAAAAAATCTGCAAAAGGTGATTAATTTTAGATTTCAGACAAAAGGAAAAAGTAAATGAGGATTTTATTTTAATCATCTACCCAATAGACAGAATTTGTTAATATTTTTAAATACCAAAGTATTCACTGGAAGCCTCCTCATACACACACAAAGATAATATATTTGAACTCACTGTCTGTCTGATTTGAACTGTGATGGGTAGAAATAATCTTTAAGAAGATGAATGAATGAAGTAGCAATACAGGCAAATATTCTAGTTTTTCTTTTGAGAGAAATTTGAGTGAAAACATAAAAATAGATAAGAATATAGCTAAACATCATTGTGAAATTACATAATTAAGTACAGTGAGACAAGACAGATGTAAAGCACTAAAGGAAGAAGGCAAAAAGGAAGAAAGTGAATTTAAAAAAAAAATAAATTTCAGCAAACTTCCAAAAATGCTCGAGATAGTCTCAGAAATATAATCAAAGAAAAAGAAAGGTAGGAGAGCTGATCAGTTACTGATAGAGCCTATACTAACTGCTCTGGAGAAAATTATCCAGATATTTACAAAATACAGAAAGTATACAAAGAAAATATTCTGAATGGATGGAACTAGATTGGAAATAAATGATCTTTAAGGTCCCTTCCAAACCTTATCATTCTATAATTCAATGATGACCTGAAAATCAACATGAAACATGTAAAAAGTTGGAAAGAAAACAAAAGGGAACGTAACTAAAGCAAAAAAAATAACCTTAGTGGTAAAACCAGTAAAATTATTGTGCAAGGTACATTTTAATTGACAGGGATTTAAAGAGTAGCAAGAAAAGAATCTATTAATATATCATATAAACAGAAACAAAACAAGATAAAGAAACAGTAAGAAACATTATTAAGAAAAAGCAGAGAACATACAAAAGTTGAAAACTGTGGCATCATTACCTTCTTTACTTTTGTCTTCACTAAATACAGAATAACGGTGATTTGGTCGATGCTGCCTAGATTAGGAAAGCAACAGATTTTTTGGATGGGTAATGTCCTGGTATCGGCTAGGATAGAGTTAATTTTCCTAGAAGTAGCTGCCGTGTTTTGGATTTAGTATGAGAAGAACGCTGATGACACTGACGTTTTCAGTTGTTGCTACAAATCAAGGACTTTTTCCAGTTTTGCATATGCAGCTAAAGATTAGGTGTGCAGGAGACGAGAGGGAGAAATACTCCATGTCATAGACATCATGCTCAGTTTTTTGTTGGCCAGGGGGAGAAAGCTATTTGGCTTTTTGGTTTTCCGGGAGGTTTTTTTTGAATCCTCACTTGGCCAGGAACTCAAACTTTTTTTGGGCTGTGATTTAGTTGTCAGGTGGTGAAAAAAACTGTACTGTATATAGTTTGTTTTGCATATTAATTATTGTGATTTTTATTACCATTACTAGTATTAGGACTAGTATTAGTGTCAGTATTTCCTTTGAAGTCTCGTTAAACTGTCTTTATTGCAACCCACAAGTTTTCACTTTTGTCTATTTCTCCTCCCTATCCTGCTGTGGGGGAGGGGAAGGGGTAAGCAAATGGCTGTCTTGAATGTAGTTGCCAGCTGCTTTGATAAACTATGGCAGATATATATAAATGATATAGATATTTGGTTTGTTGGTGTGACCCGATGAAATTGATGCCCTTAGTTTTTAAGAAAAGATAGTCAAAGCAGCCTCTAAATGATTAGCAATTATCTTCCTTGACTTTTAGGGGACGAAGGAGATCTTGGAGGACTAGAAAAGACAAATATTGCCTCAGTAATAAGAAAAAAAAAAAGGACAAAGAGGAGCTGTAAACTATTTAGCATTCTCTGGAATGATTTGTAATGAGAGTCTTCAGTGTCTGAAATGATTTGGAATAAATTACTAAAGAAATATTAAAAAATCCTTAGTGGATATAATAAACACAAAAGTATAGCTAACGGGGTGGCCAAGAAGTCATACTCATATACAATCTGATTATCTTCTTTAACAAAAAATTGTTTTATTGGATGAAGGGAAAGTACATAAATATTAACTTCAGTAAATTTTTCATTGTTAATACCTTGTTCTTTACATTATATTCTAAGTAAATCTTGTACAAATAGAAATATCCACACACATATATGAAAAAATAATTTCAAAAGAAGAGTTATATCTATTCACTGTAAACTGAAAAGACACCTGTATAACTTTTCAGAAATTTGTTTGGATTCAGTCAGTATTTAGATCAGCTACCAATGGTAATTCCTTGAAGTGAGAAGTGTAGATGACTTGAAGCTATGAGAATCGCTAAGATTTAGAAGACGAGACTGGAATTCAAAATTATCTTGATTGCCTGTGGAGATGGCATGCCAACAAGAAGACAAAAATTTGTACAGACATATTAAGGTCTCTGCCTACTAAATGAAAACAAAAGTAAAAAGGAACGGAAAGGGAACATGATAGTAGACTTCACACATTGGTACAGATAATTAATTTTTCACCATGCCTCCCCACAAAACAACTTGAAGTCAGCTGAAATTGAAATAAGGACAATTGAAACCAGAGATTACTAAAAGTCGGCAGTACAGTTGACTGGAAAGAACTGCTGATAGGCAGTGTGGAATTTTCTGATATTATTTTTAAACAGAGAAGACAATACCTGGTACCGTCATTCAAGCATTCCTGGCCTTGTTGTAGTGCAAGGGTTGAACAAAACGTCTTTTCCAGGCCTGAAGTTCTACAATTTTATGTTTTCTTGGGCTGCTTTCTATGGCGATATAAACTTGGTGGCTGAGGCACTAACCAAAAAAGTAAAACATCCACAACCATAACCTCCTTTCTGTCCCGTGAAAAAGATCATTACTCAGGAAAGATGAACCCCAAAAGATAATTTCATGACATTTGCTGAAAAGGAGAAGATATTGATTAAGACATCAAAGTGGAAATCTTAGAAATTATCAGATCCTGCATGTTGTTTGATTACCTTTGAAAGGGATTTTTTTTTTAACTAATGTGAAAATTTTCCAACTTAAGAGGTAAAGCAGTAAACTGGACTAGCCTCACCCAAGTGATTCACAGACTATGAAATACTTTTGGTTCTATTCTTATAGTTGTGTATGGCATATGATAGTATTTACCCATTTTGTTGCTAGTTTACCACATTTTTTTTTCTTCCCTTTAACAGAATATTTTTTATCAAACTGATTGATTCTTGTTATTAGTGGGGCAAATTATTTAGCTGAGCATCAGAATATTTAGTTTTATTTTTCTAGATGTCTACATGGAAAATGAAGATAATGTCTTAAATTTGAATCTAGAACTTACTGATGGCAGTCAGACGCTGAAAGAAGGCTTACAGAAATTACTACAATATCTACTATTTAAATACTAGCTCAAATTGTGCAAAACTGTGAATAAAGTGTAAGTACTTCATGAAAGGCCAGAAGTCGCTCTTGTGCTGATAAACTTGCTACATCTTCTTATTGCTAGACAGTAGAAGTCTAATGTGCTGATCTAGAGAGAGACATAGTTTTCCCAGCCTTGGAAAATTTTTGAGATTTCCCAACTGCTTTTACGCAGTGTTGGCCAGAAAGTTTGGAAAAATGCATAACTGGTGGATTTTCTTGCTGACTGATATGGTTATAATAAGGGAACATTCAAAGTTTTCAAGAAGGGAAAAAAAAAAAAAAAAGAGACCTAACTCCAAAGCAGTTAATCCTCATCTTCCTCTAGTTTTACCCAGCATTTACAATAGTCATGCTTGGTGTGGAATAATCTACTTATTTTCTAATAAATATTTCAGTATTTATACGAAATAGAAGCGCTCAAGCAGAAGAAAGTGAGAATCAGACATTCCAAAATAGCTAAGTGTCTGCTTAGCAGAGAAAAAGAGCCAAAGTCAGACAGAAAAGAGGCAAAGTACAGCTGAACACTCTAATCTCATTGCTGCTAGTGGCTCTGGAGCAAGCAGATGTGCAGTCAGCCCAACCTTCTTTTCTTCCAGTCAGCCCAACCTTCCTTCCGGTATTTCTTTAACTGAAGTTTCATTCACACTGGCATATTCCCACAACAACCTGAATATTCAGTATCTGGAGATTTTATGGTTTTGACAAAATTAATGTATACTTCTATACCAGAATTTTCTACCATGCCCTACATCATTCAATATCCACCTACTCTGCAGTGCCTTAGAAGCTTAACTTTCCCTGTGTTTCAGAGCTGTTCATTTTTCCAAAGCCAGTGTCACCTCTGTTAAGGTTGACTTACTAAGGTTATTTGTATAATCAGTGTTTTCCCAACAGGTCAGTATGACTATTCTGAGGGATATTGTTCTTCTCAGCTGGTTAAATAATGTAACTTTGCTGTCATCACCGCTTTGAAAAGCAAAGGATCAGTTCAGATATTTACTAAAAAGTACAAGTAGATGTGGAGCAACAGGTGCTCCACAAATCGCTCTTCCCTTGTGTCTGTATACGTATATATATGCATAAAGACTGAATCCAGGCCCAGAAGCTGAACTACTGCAGCATTAGTCAACAGAGCTTGGCAGACACTCTGTTCTTGCTTCCTTTCAGCTATAAAGAGTCTCTGCAAGGTTTGGCTGCATCATGCTAATCATTCTCTGTCCATACCATGATTCACCATGTCTCCAATATGGCTATTCTATTCACACGAAAAACAAGCCAGATCAGAAAACAAAATCAAATTTCACTTTTGGAAATAAAATATCGTTTCCTCTTTTCCTGATGTGAAACTTTGAAAACACAGGTATTTCTAATAATTTTATAACTTTACTGAAATTAATGGAAAGCTGATTGTTGTATTTTATTTGAATGGTTTAAAAACACTAAAATTTTCTCTTTAAATTTTTCTTGTATTTTGGGTAGAAAGTTCATAAAACATTTTTGACCAAAATTTATTTCTGATTTTTATGTTCTAAATTTACTAAGTTAAGAAATTAGAAAAAATTATGAGGCTGGCTGGGAGTTTACACTAATCTATATGTTTATTATTAGAATCATAGAATCATAAAATAGTTTGGATTGAAAGGGACCTTTAGACTTTGTCTAGTCCAGTTCCCCAGCAACAAGGAGGGGCATCTTCAACCAGATCAGGTTGCTCAGAGCCCAGTCCAACCTGACCTTGAATGTTTCCAGGGATGGGGCAACTACCACCTCTCTGGGTAACCCGTTCCAGTGTCTCAGCAACCTCATTGTAAAAAAAATTTCTTCCTTCTACGCAGTCTAAATCTACTCTCTTTTAGTTTTAAATCATTACTTCCTGTCCGATTGGAACAGGCCCTGCTAAAAAGTCTGACCCCATCTTCCTCATAAGCTCCCTTTTAGTACTGCAATGATGCAATAAGGTCTCTGCAGAGCCTTCTCTCCTTCAGGTTGAACAACCCCAACCCTCTCAGCATTTCTTCACAGCAGAGGTGTTCCAGCCCTCTGATCATTTTTTTGTATGATCAGCCCAGGATACAGCTGGCCTTCCTGGCTGTGAGAGCACTTTGTTGTCTCATGTACAGCTTTTCATCCACCAGTACCCCCAGGTCCTTCTCGGTAGGGCTGCTGTCAATCTCTTCATTCCCAGCCTGTATTCATATGGGGGGTTGCCCTGACCAAGGTGTAAGACCCTGCACTTGGGCCTGCTAAACCTCGTAAGGTACACATGGGCTCACTTCTCAAGCCTGTACATGTCTCTTTGGATGGCATCTCATCCTTCAGGTGTTTTGACAGCACCACTCAGCTTGGTATCGTCTGCAAGCTTGCTGAGGGTGCACTCAGTCCCATTGCCTATATCCTTGATAAAGATATAAACAGCACTGGTCCCCTGTGGGACACCACTTGTCATCAGCTTCCATCTCCACATTGAGCCATTGACCACTACCTGGACGTGACCATTCAACCAATTCCTTAGCCACAGAATAGTCCACCAATCAATTCCAAATCTCTCCAACTCAGATAGAAGGGTGCTATGGGGGCCTGTGCCAAAGGCCTTACAGAAGTCCAAATAGACGACACCTGTAGTGCTTCCCTTGTCCACTGATGTAGTCACTCCACTACAGAAGGCCACTAAGTTGGTCAGGCAGGACTTGAGTTTGGTGAAGCCATGCTGGCTGTCTCAAATCACCTCCCTGTCTCCCATGTGCCTTAACATAGCTTCTAGGAAGATCTATTCCATGTGCCAGGCACAGAGGTGAGGCTGACTGGTCGGTAGCTCCCAGGGTCCTCCTACCTACCCTTTATAAAAATGGGTGCAATGTTTCCCTTTTTCCAGTCACCAGGGACTTCACCTGACTGCCATGACTTTTCAAATATCATGGAGGAAATGGAAAATGGATGGAAATGGAAATGCACATCTCAAGTGGACAATTGAATCAAGCTTCTGAAGTCTGGATTCTGAATCTCAAGCTGAGTAACACCATCAATGACTGAACTCTTCCAATAACTTCCTTACATCTACTACAAAATACTAATCTAAAAAACAGTACAAATCTAAAAAGTCTACTATTAAATTCCTATAAACAGTGAATGCCATCAGCAAAACCACATGATGAGAAAGGTGCTGTGTAGGTAGCAGAATATGAACTTAACAGCATTAAAAGATTGGTTTCAGGGGGTGGAAAACCAGCTTGCATCAGTTTGGTATGTTTATAGAACAATCTTCTGACAAGATATCAAAACATGAGAGGAATTCCTGGAAATGAATACAATTAAAGTGTGGAAGAAGTTTAAATGAACTTTCATATTTTGTAAACAGCAAACTCAAGACTTTTCCTTTTTTCCTGTAAATAAAAAATATTGAAAATAAAGCTGAATGTACTGACCTTTGCCTTACTGTGTAACTGAAAATTATACCTAAAATAAGTAAATATCAAACTGAAAATGCCCAGTAAGATTTCAAATTGAAACGTAAGAGGCAGCCTGTTAGAAATATATGTGCTTGATATAAGAAATGTATTTTCACTTCAATGTCCACCTGAATGAAATCAGAGATTCTTACATTTAGTAGATAATCAAGGTATGGTGCAAGAAGCACAAAAGTATCTGACTTGTCAGACCGGGAGAGAGTGAATTCTAATTTTGGACGAGCCACTTATCTCATCTGTGCCTATACAGTAGTTCATGCACCTCTATTCACAAATATACTATGAAAATCATTGTCTATACAAAACAAAATTTCATTTTCCTCACCTATTGTGGTTCTAACAGCCCTGCTGTGTCAATTTCTTCTCCAAAGTCTTATTCTCTGATGTGTAATATATTGGAATACACTGGATTGATAAAAATTTGCTCCATTTAGCAACATTTTTTCCTCTGGTTGTCTATTGTTTTTTTTAACTCATTTCAGACATTTTCATATTTTTCTTGAAGATTTTAAAATTTACAATCTGAGATATAAGCACAAGATTTTTAACTTTCCACTGTCAATAATGAATCAAAAAGCTTTGTTCTAAGGACCACTATCCACCTTGTCCGCAGAACTAGAAAACTCCAAGCACTTTAAAATCTGTTAAACATTACACAGAACAGTGTGCGCTGCTACCTATAATGTTAACTTCTGTTGTCCAGACTCTCAGCTAGTTTTCAACATACTGATTTTAAGCTCTTCTTAATCTAGTTAGTGAAAATCTGTATTCTAAGACTTCTGGTCTGTATAGATTATATAGGGAACATTATGTCTGGTTATTATTTAGTATATACTCAATAATATATTCTGCCTTATGATCTTTCCCTGATAGTTCTGCTTCTAAGAAGAGTTACACGGTGCTGGTGTTGTGTATAAATAAAAAATAACAAGTAAATAAATAAATAAAAACTAAATTTTTTGCGTAATAGGGCACGGGTAATATAGCACTATTAAATTCATTAGACTTTAAGGTAATAATTACAATGTTAAATGAATCAGTAAGAGCTTCTAAAGATAACGAAGGACAGGAAATACTTTCCCACTGTAAAAGATAACTTTGAGTCTCCTGAAGTTCCTTTGTGCTGAATGAAAATATCTTTGGTTTAATTTCAAAGAACAAGAAATAAAAATACCTGATGAGTAGGTGAAGGAGTTTTGTTTCCCTGCTCTTCTACATCATACATTTAAAATTCAGTTTACCATCTCTTTAGGTCTGTCCAAGGGACTACATGCCCCGGTACCAGTATAGGCTGGGGGATGAAGGGACTCAGAGCAACCCTGAGGAGAAGGACCTGGTAGTACTGGTGGATGAAAAGCTGGACAGGAGACAACAATGTGTGCCTGCAGCCCAGAAGGCCAACCATATCCTGGGCTTCATCAAGAGAACCATGGCCAGCAGATCAAGGGAAGTGATTCTGCCCCTTTGCTCTGCTGAGATCCCACCTGCAGTCCTACGTTCAGCTCTGGAGCCCACAGTACAGGAAAGACATGGACCTGTTGGAGCAGGTCCAGAGGAGGGCCACCAAAATGATCCAAGGGCTGGAGCACCTCTTCTATGAGGAAAGGCTGAGAGAGATGGGGTTGTTCATCCTGGAGGAGAGAAGGCTATGGGGAGACCTTATAGCAGCCTTCCAGTGCTTAAAGGGAGCTTGTAAGAAAGACGAGGTCAGACTTTTTAGCAGGGCCTGTTCAGATCAGTCCAGGTGTAACAATTTTAAACTAAGGGAGGGTAGATTTAGACTGGATATAAGGAAAAATTCTTTTATGATGAGGTTGCTGAGACACTGGAAGAGGTTACCCAGCGAGGTGGTAAATGCCCCCTCCCTGGAAAATCAAGGCCAGTGCCATGATTTAGCCTGATTGGATGCCAGGTACCCACAAAAGCCACTCAATCACTCCCCTCCTCAGCTGGATAGTGGAGGAAAAAATATGACAAAATGGCTTGTGTGTGAAGATAAGGACAGGGAGTGATTACTCACCAATTACCATCACAGACAAAATAAACTCAACTTGGCGAAATTAGTTTAATTTATTGCCAAACAAATTAGAGTAAGACAGCGAGAAACACAACTAAATCTTAAAAACACCTTCCCTCCACACCTCCCTACTTCCCAGGCTCATTTTCACTCCCGTATTCTCTACATCCTTCCTCTAAGCGGAGCAGGGGAACAGGGAATAAGGGTACCGTCTGTTTGTCACACTTAATCTCTGCTTCTCCTTCATTCTCACAATCTTCTCCTGCTCCACCATGGGGTCCCACTCACGGGAGACAGCCCTCCACAATCTTCTTCAATGTGGGTCCTTCCCACGGCCCACAGTTCTTCACAAACTGCGCCAATGTGGGTCCTTTCCACGGGTTGCAGTCCTTCAGGACTGCCACAGTGTGTGTGTCCCCCGGGGTCACAATTCCTGCCAGCAAACCTGCTCCAGTGTGGGCTCCTCTCTCTCTCCATGGGTCTACAGATACTGCCAGGAGCCTGTGCCAGTGTGAGCTCCCCACAGGGTCATAGCCTCTTTCAGGTCCATCTACCTGCTCCAATGTGGGGTCCTCCATGGGCTGCAGGTGGATATCTGCTCCACGATGGACCTCCATTGACTGCCGGGGCACAGCCTGTCTCACCATGGTCTTCACCACAAGCTGCAGGGGAACCTCTGCTCTGGAGCCTAGAGCACCTCCTCCCTTTCCTTCTTCACTGACCTTGGTGACTGTGGAGTTATTTCACATCTTCTCACTCCACTCTCCCACTGCAAATGCCATTACGTATTTTTTTTTTCCTTTCTTAAATATGTTATCACAGACACGTTACCATTGTTGCTGATTGGCTTGGTCTTGGCCAGTGGTGGGCCCATCCTGGAGCCGACTCTCATTGGCTCTGTCAGACATTGGGAAAGCTTCTAGCAGCTTCTCACAGAAGTCACCCCTGTAGCCTACCATTACCAAAACCTTGCCATGCAAACCCGGTTTATTCAGGTTGGATGGGGCTCTGAGCAACCTGATCTAGTTGATGTCCCTGCTCATTCCAGGGGAGTTGGACTAGATGATTTTTAAAGGTTCCTTGCAACTCAAACTTTTCTATAATTCTATGCCACTTAAAGGTACATGTTCTTCTCTTTGACCAAAGTCAGGATTTATTACCCAGTCCTGAACTGTGTTTCTAAAGAAAGTTAAGGCTTAGGCATGATTGTGAGAGATTGCTGTTCCTATTTAAAGATCTAAAATACTTTATCAAAATTCTATATTCAAAATAGATCTTTTCACATGTAATAAGATTTTCAAGTTTGCAAAACTTTTTTGGACATGCAGATTTCAGACTTGGCAGCAAATGTTCAAATAAGAACAATACAAGAGAATGTGTTCAAGAAACACAAGAAATAGATCTCTGTTCTTCAACAGTCTTAGATATTTTTTATATTATGAATGTTTTGGTCTTTATATTCAGCGTATTATTATGTGATTTTATCAGTCTGTTTTTAATTTGAGAATGTTTAAGTTTACTTATGAATATATTGTAATTCTACAATTTTCTGTCTCAGAAAATGTAAATATTAATTCTACGTGAATACTCAGCATAATTAGCATACATCTCATTAAAATAAGAGTCTAAATATTAGGTTATATTAAACAAGAAGATTTGGTGAACATTCTAACATCGAACTGAGGTCTGCACGAGAAGCAACACAATTATTTCATGCCTAGTATGCATTGGTCACTGTTATAGTAGAAATGTATGCCATCAGTGAGGGTTTAAACCAATTTCCAGTTTAAAACTTCTAAGAAGCTAATACTTCAGTTTAAAAACCCAAGTAATTTTGCTATTGATAATGTATATTAAACAACTTTTATATTATTATCACTTGAATTATGTTATGAAACTGCAATGAGACTTCTACGTCATATTTGATGTTTCCATTTCAAATCCTTAAATCACATCCTCAAAACTACCAAAAAAATTGTTTATCTTATTTTAATAATTGTGAAAAAACTTGTTCAGAGGGTAAAATAGATGAAAAATAAAGTATTTCGTGACCTACTATCCTTGTAAAAATTCTCTGTAAGAAAACTGTCATGAATTTTGCTCTTTTTATTGTTCTAAATCAGTTACAACTAATCCACCACTCTAGAACATGTATTATCTTCATCACTCTGCTGACACCTTCCCAAGTTCTGAGTTCTACACCCTGGTGACAGTAAACCTCTCTAAGAGAATCAGTACTGACTGTGCTTTCATAACTTTTTTCTTTATAATACAGAGGTAATTGATTAATTTTTACTAGTACCCACTATGCAATTTTACTGAGATCCAGTGCTTTTAATTGAAGTTTATGATATAGTATTATGAATATACTTTCAAAATAATTTAGAGCCCTATCAGAGCTGAGCTCCTTGTCTATGAAGTAGGGACCTGCAGATGCTGGAACTATAGCTGGGTTTTCATTACCTAGGAGGACACTAAAAAAAACAAGGTCTCAGCAGAAATACAACTATGGACATCTCTGGGACTCCAGCAGAAAAAGATAATGCTTGTGATCTGGATGAAGACCAGAAATCAAACTTTGTGTAGTTCCCCTGTCTCAATCACATGTGAAGGTGGAAGACCGTCTTCTTCAGTATACGAAATATGCTCTAAAACAGCATCAAATCCAATGGCTTGTTTAATATATCTAGGTTTGTATTCCACATGTGCTGGATGGACTTCTTCATGTCCACTTTTAGAAGGGATAAAAGGTGCATCATTGTACTGTTGATCCTGGCTCTGAATAGGCAATACTACCTCTTGTTTTGCCTAAAGACTCCTGCATTCTTCCTGCACTTTAAATCTAGGGCATTGTCACATTCTGTTAAGTATAATAATAAAAATATTTTGGACCAGGTATCTATCCAACTTTCTTTGGAAGTACCTTCTCGGTTAATGATTGCTGACACTGAAATTGCTAAATCTATTACTAATGTAAGTCTCAGAGTACAAGGCATGTTGATGAATCAATCTCATCTTGTGAGGAGTGCAGCAGGAAGACTCTGTTCATGAAATATCCTTCAGATATCCTTGATCAGAGTATTTTTGCTTAGATTTATCTGACATGCGGAGAATAAATCATGTCAAATACATCTAGGGCAAAAGATTTTTTTTTAAATTGATATCCAAATGGTTGCTATTTGATCAACTGTCTAATTTTGGTTGTTTACAGCTGATCATCTGCATGGATTATCAGTTAGGTTTCCATACCTGATAATATTCAGTTATTTAAGTCACAGATAAACTAATAATTCTGCTTAAGTGTGCTGATAGTTTATTTGAAGATTTTGTTTTGTTCCCTCTGACTAAGTAATTAGTTAATTAACAGTTTTAATTCTGTTTCGGTTCACAGCACTGAATTGTGATAAAAAAACAAACCTTTTTGCTTAAAGTAATTTTAAATATGATTTATAGACTTGCAACTAACTATCTAGAAACTGATCACAGAAAAAAATGCCACAGACAGAAGTACCTGCAGGGTTGAGTTTAAAATCATATCTCTACATATTCATTTCTTCCTTTAAAAACAAAAAAGTATTTTATCTTGATTGATAAAAGTACAACTATTTTGTCATGCAATAGAGTGACTTTTTGTACCCGGTTTGGTCAGGACAGTGTTAATTTTCACTGGAATCCAGGAAGGGACACAGCCGGGCGGGCTGACCCCACCTGGCCAAAGAGAGCAGGGTATTCCATACCACGTGCTGTCATGCTGGGTTCCGGTGGGGGGGGGGTGGAGCTGGACAGCAGGAAATCACTTGCGGCTCAGGAGCGCGGGCAGTGGTCCTGTCAGGGAGAGCGGCTCCCTGGGTCGTGAAGTTTGTGTTGTGTTTTCTCCTTATCTGTATCGTTGTTGTTACTGTTCCCTTTGTTTGCTGTTCTGTTAGACTGCCCTTATCCCAACCCACCGGTTTCTGCCTGTTTGTTTCCATTCTCCTCCGCACCTCCGTGGGGGGAGGGGAGGTCGCGTGGAGCTTTTGTTGCCGGCTGCAGTCAAACCAGAACATTTAATTTGACACCCAAGCGTGGGGCGGGGATAACAGCAGGGCTGAGCAGCGGGTGTTAAAACAGCTGTCTTAGATTTTGTTCAAATTTATTATATTCATTTATTGTGTGAGTTAAAGTCGCTGGTAAAAATGTTTCTGACTTTGATCAAAAGTCTCTGCTACGTAAATCCTTACTTGTTGTATGTGTTCGCTGCCGTGCTGTTTGTTATCTCGGGGAAAAAGATCAGGATGACGATTTTGCTGTACTGTATGATATAGACTTATGACATGATAACATCACTGTGCATGAAATTAGGCTTGTATTTGCATGCGGCACTGCGGTCATTTCCATACCTCAGATTGTATGTCTTTGAATTTGTTAATAATCAAACCCAATCTGTGGGGAAAACCGGAGGGGATACCTTCCCCCACTCCTTCGGCCCACCCCATCTCCTTCAGGCTAGTCCTAATGGCTTTTGAGAATTTCGAGTACCCCTGGGATGCTAAGGCCAGCGGGTTTCTATTGTTATGCTTCCTGAATGGGTTGCAGGCTTTGTTTAGGGTTAAACAAGCAGTTAAGAACATTGTGCAGAGACCTGCCCCGGGGCTGGATAGCTGTGAGTGGCTGGGTGTGTGGGACAGCATGGGCAAGTACCTAGGGCAGTGGACACCCCCGATGTTTTATAAACTCACCCCTGCACAAATGCAGAATCCGGACAAACTAGTAAAATATCTGCAAAAAGTGTGCTGCCACCCTGGGAACTCCAGAGAGACACAAATCACAGCACTGTGCTGGGGTCTGGCCCACACCTACCAAGCAACCTTGTTCAACACTGTTCAGTGCCCTAAAGGAGAAAGGGGGGGAAATGAAGCGGCAGGCACTGCTGCTGGCCCTGGCCCCCCAGCCGGCCCTGCAGCCGCTCCAGCCCAGCAGGCAGTCACAGCACCCCCGACCGGCACCACGGCTGCCGTTGCCACAGCTGCAGGGTCTACCTCGGTTTCCCCAGCGGCACGGCAGCTGCTCCAGCCCCAGCTCCAGCAGCAGGCATCGCGGCTGAGGCCAATAAACAACCTGTGCCAGTAGCAGTTGCCCCTGTAAAACTAAAGAAAGACGCAAAGAGAGCAGATCGCTCTGGGAGGGATGACAATGAGCCAGGGTCATCGCAGGAGATAGAGACAGAGATCATCACCCGGTCCCTGTCCCTGAGCGAGCTGCGAGACATGCGGAAAGATTTCAGCCGCCACCCAGGCGAGCACATTGTCACCTGGCTGCTGCGGTGCTGGGATAACAGGGCCAGCATCTTGCAAGTAGAGGGCAAGGAAGCCAAGCAGCTGGGATC
Organism: Opisthocomus hoazin; assembly: GCF_030867145.1. NCBI lineage: Eukaryota > Metazoa > Chordata > Aves > Opisthocomiformes > Opisthocomidae > Opisthocomus > Opisthocomus hoazin. The sequence goes on along the minus strand of NC_134414.1, from coordinate 58,044,815 downwards.
CCTGGCCAGGGATGGGGGCATTGACAAGGCCATTGGGAAGAAGGAACAAGTCCTCAGCCTCTGGAGGAGACTTCTGTCAGGCATGAGGGAGAGGTACCCTTTCAGTGACAATTTTGTATGCTATCCTGGCAAGTGGACCAATATGGAGAGGAGTATTCAGTACTTGAAGGGAATTAGCTGTGTGGGAGATGGTTTATAATGAACCAGACGATGAGCAGTCACCCGCAGACCCAGATGAAGTCCAGTGCACAGCATCTATGTGGAGGAAGTTTGTGCGAAGCGCACCATTCTCATATGCCAACTCACTGGCAGTAGTAAACTGGAAAGGTAAGGAGGCACCAACAGTGGATGAGGTAGCTGTCCAACTCCGGCAATATAAGAAAGCCTCTCTTCCTCCCTTGTTTCAGTCATGGAGAAATTGTCCCAGAAGGTTCAGCAACTCGAAGAGAGCATGTCCTACTCCCCACCTGTATGGGCCAGCATCTCAGATATTAGGGGCAAGCATTCTTCTTTTCAGGAGAGAGAATACAGAGGCTACACACCACGGGGAACCCTGTGGTTTTACCGGCGTGACCACGGAGAGGACATGAGCAAATGGATGGAAAACCCACCTGAAGTCTAGAGGCACGAGTACATGAGTTGCGAGGTAAAACAATCACTAAAGGGGATTCTGTTAGGAAAAATGCCGCTCCAGTTTCCAGCAGCCAGCTCTTCAGACCAGGTAGGCAGTTTGATCTTGATTCCAATACTCTGGAAGGGACCTCCAAGTCATTCTTACAGCAGGTGAGCAGCAAATTCTCTGACGAGGATTAGAGGGGCCCTGTCTCCAGCCAGGTGGAGGAAAGGGACAACCGCGTTTATTGGACGGTGTGGATTCGGTGGCCTGGCATGTCAGATCCACAAGAGTATAAAGCTCTAGTGGACATTGGTGCACAGTGTACTTCAATGCCATCAGATTTCAAAGGGTCAGAGTCCATTTGTATTTCAGCAGTGACAGGGGAGTCGCAAGAGCTGAGTGTATTAGAGGCTGAAGTGAGCCTCACTGGGCAGGAGTGGCAGAAGCAACCCATTGTAACTGGCCCCGAGGCTCCGTGCATCTTTGGTATAGACTATCTTAGGAGAGGGTATTTCAAGGACCCAAAGGGGTATCGGTGGGCTTTTGGCATAGCTGCTTTGGAAACGGAAGAAATTAAACAGCTGTCCATTTTGCCTGGTCTCTCGGAGGATCCTTCTGTTGTGGGGTTGCTGAGGGTTGAAGCACAACAGGTGCCAATCATGACCACAACGGTGCACCGGCGACAGTATCGCACTAACCGAGACTCCCTTATCCCCATTCATCTACTGATCCGCCAGCTGGAGAGTCAAGGAGTGATCAGCAAAACTCGCTCACCCTTTCATAGTCCCATATGGCCAGTGAGAAAATCTACTGGAGAGTGGAGACTGACAATAGACTACCGTGGCCTGAATGAAATCACATCACCGCTGAGTGCTGTCGTGCCAGACATGCTAGAACTTCAATATCAGCTGGAGTCAAAGGCAGCCAAGTGGTATGCGACAACTGACATTGCTAATGCATTCTTCTCCATCCCTTTGGCAGCAGAGTGCAGGCCACACTTTGCTTTCACCTGGAGGGGCATCCAGTACACCTGGAATCGACTGCTGCAGGGGTGGAAACACAGTCCCACCATTTGCCATGGACTAATCCAGACTGCACTGGAAAAGGGTGAAGCTCTAGAACATCTGCAGTACATCGATGACATTATTGTATGGGTTGACACCACAGAGGAAGTTTTTGAGAAAGGGGAGAAAATAGTTCAGATCCTTCTGAAAGCCGGTTTCGCCATTAAGCGATGTAAAGTCAAGGGACTTGCGCAAGAGATCAAGTTTTCGGGAATAAAATGGCAGGATGAGCACCATCAAATCCCAATGGATGTCATCAACAAAATAGCAGTTGTGTCTCCACCAAGCAGCAAAAAGGAAGCACAGGTCTTCCTGGGTGTTGTGGGTTTTTGGAGAATGGACATCCCAAATTACAGTCAGATTGTAAGGCCTCTGTACCATGTGACCCGGAAGAAGAATGATTTTGAAAGGGGCCCTGAACAACAACAAGCATTTGAACAAATTAAACGGGAGATAGTTCATGCCATAGCCCTTGGTCCAGTCCGGTCAGGGCAAGATGTTTAAAACGTGCTGTACACCACAGCCGGGGAGAATGGCCCAACCTGGAGTCTCTGGCAGAAAGCACCAGGGGAGACTTGAGGTCGACCCCTGGGGTTCTAGAGCCGGGGATACAAAGGATCCGAGGCATGCTATACTCCCACTGAAAAAGAGATTCTGGCAGCATACGAAGGCGTTCGAGCTGCTTCAGAAGTGGTCGGCACTGAAGCACAGCTCCTCTTAGCACCACGGTTGCTGGTCCTGGGCTGGATGTTCAAAGAGAAGGTTCCCCTCTACACATCATGCCACCGATGCTACGTGGAGTACGTGGGTTTTGCTGATCACCCAGTGGGCCCGAATGGGAAACCCCAGTCGCCCAGGAATTCTGGAGGTAATCATGGACTGGCCAGAAGGCAAAGATTTTGGAGCATCACCAGAGGAGGAGGTGACACGTGCTGAAGAGACCTCACAGTATAACCAGCTGCTACAAGATAAGAAACAGTGTGCCCTGTTCACGGATGGGTCCGGTCGCATTGTGGGGAAGCAGAGGAGGTGGAAGGCTGCTGTATGGAGCCCTACACGAGAAGTCGCAGAAACTGCCAAGGGAGAAGATGCGTCCAGCCAGTTTGCAGAGATGAAAGCCATCCAGCTGGCTTTAGACATTGCCAGTCGAGAGAAGTGGCCAGTGCTCTATCTTTACACCGACTCCTGGATGGTGGCCAATGCCTTGTGGGGGTGGCTGCAGCAATGGAACAAGAACAACTGTCAGCGCAGAGGCAAACCCATCTGGGCTGCCCCATTGTGGCAAGATATTGCTGCCCGTCTGGAGCAGCTGGTTGTAAAAGTCCGTCACGTGGACGCCCACGTCCCTAAGAGTCGGGCCACTGAAGAACATCAAAACAGCCACCAGGTGGATCAGGCTGCCAAGATTGAAGTGGCTCAGGTGGATCTGGACTGGCAACATAAGGGTGAACTCTTTATAGCTCGGTGGGCCCATGACACCTCGAGCCACCAAGGAAGAGAAGCGACATAAAGATGGGCTCGTGACCGAGGAGTGGACTTGACCATGGACACCATCGCACAGGTTATCCATGCATGTGAAACATGCGCTGCAATCAAGAAAGCCAAGCAGTTAAAGCCTCAGTGGTATGGAGGACGATGGCTAAAATATAAATATGGGGAGGCTTGGCAGATTGACTAAATCACAGTGCCACAAACCCGCCAAGGCAAGCGCTATGTGCTCACAATAGTGGAGGTCACCGCTGGATGGCTGGAAGCCTACCCTGTGCCCCATGCAACCACCCGGAATACCATCCTGGGCCTGGAAAAACAAGTCCTGTGGCGACATGGCACTCCCGAAATAACCCAGTTGGACAACAAGACTCACTTTCGTAACAGCTTCATAGTTACCTGTGCCAATGAAGACGGTATCGAGTGGATGTATCACATCCCCTACCATGCACCAGCCTCTGGAAAGATCGAATGGCACAATGGGCTGCTAAAAACCACTTTGAGAGCAATGGGGGACCTGGGCATGATGTAGATGGTATGGAATAAGGAGTGGATGATGTCCTGTGTTTGTCCAGGGCAGGGTTAGTTTTCACCAGAATCCAGGAAGGGACACAGTCGGGCAGGCTGACCCCAGCTGACCAAACAGAGCAGGGTATGCCATACCATACCATGTGCCGTCATGCTGGATTCCGGTGGGGGCGGGATCGGGGTGGCGGGTACTCTCGCCGCTCGGGAGCGCGGGTGGTGGTGCTTTCCGGGAGAGCGGCTTTCTGGCTCGTGTGGTTTGTGTTGTGTTTTCTCCTTATCTGTATCATTGTTGTTAACGTTCCCTTTGTTTGCTGTTCTGCTAAACTGCCCTTATCCCGACCCACCGGTTTCTGTCTTTTTCTTTCCACTCTCCTCCACATCCCGGCGGCGCGAGAGGCAGCTGTGTGGTGCTTTTGTTGCCAGCTGCAGCCAAATCATAACATTTGTTAAAAATAACTAAAAGTTTAAAACATTAATAAATATGTAGAGATTGAATGAATCTAGAGAAAGATATGAAGAAAAGGATACTTTTCAACACCTGTCATATTGATTTTTACATTTCAGATCTCATTAACAGTACTTTTGTTTGTACATATATTTGCAGTCTGAAAACACTGCATATGCTATTTATGTTATTTAGGATTTAAATATTTCCAATTAGAGAGTAATAATTTTTTCCTTTCCTGATAACAGTTCCTCTCCCTCAATGTCTACGTCTTTTCTGTTAATTTAAAGTTAAAGGGGTTATGAAGGCTTACTGAGAATGACAGTGTCACCTAAGAAGAAAGGAAGAGGAGAAATTGAAAGGTTCCATCAAAGTAGGTACATTGAGAAACACTTTTGACAAAACGCAGACAGAAACTGACAGCAGCTGGATTATGCAATCCATTTACGTAACTATATAAAGAGATCTTCCAGAGTAGGTGAAGGTCGTTTTGAATTTTTTGGGTTCTACAACATCGGTGGATATGATTTCACTGTTAGGTACAGGGAAACCTTTATGTTGCAATACACAAAACTAGAGATATGGCTGCGAAATACAAACTGTTTCTCAGGAAAATGGATTTGTAATTTGTTACCCAGTATACATTAAAAAGTAAGAGCAACCAGTGAATATGCAGGATGATATTTTTCATGGATAACAGATGTGTGCTACATGGAACCTTCAGGTCAAAAATAAATGAGGGGAAACTGCTTTCTCTCCAGGTTTCCTTTTGCTATTGCTATCCTTCCAAAATGACAATAGCAAACATCTTCAAATAGTGTCCTGGCAGCAGCTTGACATTTTAGAATATCAAAATCTACCATGTTAGCTGTCTAGGGAGCCCCCAGACTGCAATAATAGCAAAAAGGAAGGTAATAAAGTAAGAAGCAAGCATATGGCATGCAGTTGTGTTTCTTGCTATTGATTCTGAAACTGCTGAAGGGGAACTCCTTTATCAGCAGCTACATAATTAGCAAGTCAAAGCAATGCATCTCTGCCCAAAAATACAGTAAAACTGCTGCATCAATTTAATAAAAAGTTATCAGTTACAGAAACCTGGAGAATTACATGATATTGCATAGTGACGGGTGTAAGATTGCTGAATCTGCTAGCTGACAAGCTGGTAAACTGAAAACTGCCAAGAAATTCCTGGAAACACACTGATCTTGAATGATCAGACCGTCTGATTTTCCCCCAGAGTCATACATGGAAGTAGAGACAGACTTACTGAAAATAAAGACAGAAATAGATACTAGTAAATATCTAGTCAATATGTGGTAAATCTACGGTCAAAGTAGTAAGCAAGTAATAAGTAATTAACTAATAGTAACAGTAATTGAGACCTTATCCTGTAGAATGGGAAATATTCTTAATGCTCACTAGTTTTGTATTTTCAGCACTATGGCATACACTAGCAGGATGCTAGACGTTATTAAAAGACAATTTTAAAATGTTTCAGAGGTTGTGGGCTCCTGCACAAAACTAACGCTAAGCAAATGATCTGCAATTAATCTATTTAGATAAGTAACCAATATGAGAGGAAAGACATTACATATATATTCTTCTGTATTTTGTTTCACCTTACACTGAAGGATTGCTGCAGGTATCCAGTTAGTAGCATATTACACTTGGAGTTATCTGTGGTCCTGGCAGACACAAAACATAAGAGTATTTGATTTTTACCTTTCATTTCCAAATCCATCAACATGCCAGGATACTAAAAATCAGCTACATTGTGGTGTCTAAATCCCTGGAAATTACATTTAAAAAGACTATTTTGGATCCATGTGAATATGTAGGAAAAAAGTGTCATCTGTTCAAGCTTCCTAACATGTAGAGGAAATACTTCCATTGCTATAATTGTGAAAAGAATGATTTTATATAATCCTTTGTATCTCAGAAGTGATCCAGTTCTGTCAACTTCACTCCAGCTGATGTTGCTATGTCTTCATCTCCCACTTCTTGCTTTCAGAGTGATCACTATAATCAATGACACTTCAGCATATTCACAAGAAAAAATTGAGAATATCTGTAAATTTATAAAGCCTTTCTAAAATATTACAATCTTGCTTTGTCATAAATTGTATACAAGGCCAGATGAAATTTCAGTTGTCCCCTACTTCTCTGAAATTTGCGATGGTTTTGCTTCCAGGACAAATAAATTGTGTTAATCGATTCTAACAGAAGCAAATCAGTCCAAAGTAACTAAGATTATGGAAAAAAATTTAAAAGAACCAGCTTGTTTTTACAGTATATTTAAATATGCCACTATGCCCTGTTATTCAGTGTTCATAACAACCTGAACTGTAACCCATCAGCATTCCACTAAAAAAGGTAGCTCCCTGATGAAGAATTGTAGAGGAGGAAGACTGATGTCTTGCTGCTTATGAAATAATGCTCTCATGGTTGTACTGTGTAGCATGTTGCTATACAGCATACAGATGAGGTCCTAAGGCAAAGAAGTCACCTGCACTTTATTGCCCCCCATATAGAATCACAGAGAGAAGACTAACATATTTATAATAGCATAACTAATTGTATCTTTAAAAGGATGCATCAGTTCAGTCCTTAAAAAACATTTCAGTGTGAAAGACACTTTGACTTTTTTTACCCAGAGAACTACAGGCTGGTAAGCCTCACCTCCATCCCAGGAAAAGTGATGGAGCAGCTTATCCTGGAGGCCATCATCAAGCAAGTGGAAGAAAAGAAGGTTATCAGGAGTAATCAGCATGGATTCACCAAGGGGAAATCATGCCTGACCAATATAATAGATTTTTACGATGATATGACTGGCTGGGTAGACGAAGGGAGAGCCGTGGATGTTGTCTACCTAGACTTCAGCAAGGCTTTCGACACGGTCTCCCATGATATCCTCCTAGGGAAGCTCAGGAAGTGTGGGCTGGATGAGTGGTCGGTGAAGTGGATTGAGAACTGGCTGAATGGCAGAACTCAGAAGGTTGTCATCAGCGGCACTGAGTCTAGTTGGAGGCTGGTGACAAGTGGTGTCCCCCAGGGGTCAGTACTGGGCCCAGCCTTGTTTAACTTCTTCATCAACGACCTGGATGAAGAGTTGGAATGTACCCTCAGCAAGTTTGCTGATGACACCAAACTGGGAGGTGTGGTAGACACACTGGAAGGCTGTGCTGCCATTCAGCATGACCTGGATAGGCTGGAAATTTGGGCAGAGAGGAACCTGACGAGGTTCAACAAAGGCAAGTGCAGGGTCCTGCACCTGGGGAGGAACAACCCTATGCACCAGTACAGGCTTGGGGTGGACCTGCTGGAGTGCAGCTCTGCGGAGAGGGACTTGGGAGTGCAGGTGGAGGACAGGTTGACCATGAGCCAGCAGTGTGCCCTGACTGCCAAGAAAGCCAATGGGATCCTGGGGTGCATCAAGAAGAGTGTGGCCAGCAGGACGAGGGAGGTTCTCCTTCCCCTCTACACTGCCCTAGTGAGGCCTCATCTAGAGTACTCTGTCCAGTTCTGGGCTCTCCAGTTCAAGAAAGATGAAGAGCTACTGGAGAGAGTCCAGCGGAGGGCTACTAGAATTATGAGGGGGCTCGAGCATCTCTCCTACGAGGAGAGGCTGAGGGAGCTGGGCTTGTTCAGTCTGAAGAAGAGAAGGCTGTTAAGGGACCTAATAAATTCTTATAAATATCTGAAGGGTGGGTGTCAGGAGGATGGGGCCAAACTCTTTTCAGTGGTGCCCAGTGACAGGACAAGGGGCAATGGGCACAAACTGAAGCACAGGAAGTTCCAGCTGAACATGAGGAAGAACTTCTTCTCTCTGAGGGTGACGGAGCCCTGGAACAGGCTGCTTAGGGAGGTTGTGGATTCTCCTTCTCTGGAGATATTCAAGACCCGCCTGGACAAGGTCCTGTGCAGCCTGCTGTAGGTGACCCTGCTTCGGCAGGAGGGTTGGACTAGATGACCCACAGAGGTCCCTTCCAACCCATACCATTCTGTGATTCTGTGATTCTGTGATTCTGTGACTTAGCATTATCTTATTCACAGAAGAAATAGAAATTATTGTTCAGGTCAAGAAGGCTTTAATTTTCTCAATTTTCCAAGGAAATTAATTATAAAAGTTGTTTTGTTTTTTTTTATCTGCTGTTACTGTTCACTTTGGCTTTTGTTCTATCATTTCAGCAGGACTGTTTTAAACAACAGTAATTTCATAGATGTACTGAGTATAAAACCATGTTTGAAAAAATATTTTTGTGATTTTTAGAACTAATTAGAATTCATATTCAAAAGGTCAAATTTGCAGAAAGAAAAGAGAAAAATCTTTTGTTCCTCCTCATAAAAATTCTTTTACTCTTTCAGAAAAACACAGCTCTCAAAGTTGGTTTATTTGAAGGATTTGAGACACTGATTGCTACTTCTGCTGCTTACAAAATCATATAAAGGATCAGATCATTAGCTGGTGTTAGACATTATTGAATTTTACAGACTGCAATATATTACTTCATTAATTTGCCTTATGAGTGTAAAATCCATTTGTATGTATAATACCTGTACTGACCTTCCATAAAAGTTACTGGGACTTCACAGGGAAGTTATGTAATCCTTATAGGCTACACCTGCAGTAGCAGGTAAAGCAGATTGGTAGAAGCATATATAGAGTGAAATATTTTGTCCTGAGAATTCTACACTAGAAACATTTCATATTTTCTTTATTTATGCATGTATTTATTTATTTATATCAAAAGTAAATTTGGATTATTCCACAGACTCAGTGCTTATTTGTGGCTAGATATGGTCCTAGATATCTTCAGGTTTAACTACATACATATGTCTATCTCATGAGCACAGTGTTAATTCCGTGGTGCAAACCAAGCACACTAAATGGTATGATAAAGAGATTTGCTTCAAAATGGTGCTTTTTATCCTTATCAAAACCCTATTGCAGACACAGTTGCAGCTGCTCATCAATATTATGGAGGTTGGGCTAGATGACCTTTAAAGGTCCCTTCCAACCCAAACATGATTCTATGATTCTATTAGTATCTTCAACGCAGCTCCGAAGTGATATGGAATTTGTCATTGGTGAATAGCTGGGTAAATAAGAAGATACTTTCTGACATAAAAAAACAATAACAGACATGAAATGGTGGTGCCCACGCCCGTTCAAAACTCGCAGACCTTGTTTAATACTTGATTGTGCTTCTTCCATTCCCGCAGTTCTTTAAGAGTGGGTGTTCCTCATGTGTATTGTACTTACGGTTCATCTGAACTCTGCTGCTTTGGTATGACACATGTTCTGGAGTTAACAAACACAGCCTATTCACTTTTCTCTTCAAACATGATTTGGAGTGCTTGGAACTGGCTTTGGATACAGATTTCAAGCACTTTATTAGTCCTTACATATACAAATGTTTTGTTTGTGCTTACTTATCTTTTTTTTTCTTCCTGGAAGTAATTGTCAAAAGTGAAAATTAACTTGCAGAAGAGTCTAAGTCTAACTTGCTATAAATCGGTGTCTGTATAACAGTCATACGTGCACATATTTTCTTATATATACATAAAAACACAAAAATAATTGTGATCATATAGACGAAACATTATTTGTACCCAATATATATGTATATAATAATACATATTTAATATATGGCAACATGAAAAAGTCTGTCACACTCCAGTGTAAGAACCTTTATCTTCAGTGTCTTCTTTTTTAATGCTGTTTCGTGTTTTTATCTTTGTAATGCTGTCATGGCTTTGAAGCTGTAGATGTTGCTGTCTTTATAAGAAAAATCCTATCTATAATCCCATATTTGAACTTAACCAAAAGTCTCATCTTTAACCTTTCTTTCCAACTATAAACCTAGATGTCAGCCTCACTGTCTGTTACATCTTTTCATAATCATCAGCTGTATGAGGCAAGGAAAGTTCTGGATCAGTACTGCGACAGTATGAGAAGATTTTAATTTCTACGTACCAATAATAATGCGCCATAGTATTAGTTATGCACTTCACAATTGTAAGCTTGGAATCAAATAACTCTCTTAAGAGTCACAGAATTCTCAAAGATATAAGGGAGATACAAGTTGCACAGTGAGTGCCCTTGACAAAAATTTTTATATCTCCTGAGTCACAGCACTATTTGCAAAGAGTTTTGCACTGAATATACTGACATAATGATTGCAGCAGCAGATTATAAATAGCTGTATTTATACATAGCTCAAGTAAAAGAGCAGCAGCTTGCTTGAGACATTTTTAGTAAGAATTTCTTACTCCTGTTTTTAATTTATTCCTTTCTCCATTATGCTTCAGAGAATCCTGGGCTTGAAGCTTTAAAACCTATGATTCTTCAATATGAAAACAGACAGTTCTCAATCACATTTTAGGTGTTGTGGTTTTCAGAGAGAGGAGCAGCAGCTGTTAGCTTGTCCTGTTCCTTAGCAACAAAGCAAAGGGAGCTCAGGAAATTCCATTGGTGGGAGCCTGAGCTACTCACATGTTGCTCTCAATATCTCTCTCCACCTGTCACAGCCTACAGAAGGACCAAAATCAAAACCAGATTTCCAAGGAAAGGTTCTGTGTAATACTATTAACATTACTCCATACCAAATGTGCGATAACTGAATGTTGAATTTCCGTTGTTAAGCATTCAATTGTCAGGCAGGAGAGGGGGTAGGGGGGAAGGGAGAAAACACAGTGAAAAACATGTATGCAAAGTTCTCAGTTATGCCACTTAAATTTTCTTGTAAGTTTTGCAGGATTTCTTTAAAATATTTGCTCACAGTGAAGATACTGAGTAAAATCTCCCTAGTTTCAAGGACAGAAAATTCTCGTAATTTTCATTTTCCATACAGCCCAGTTTGTGGAGCCATAGTAAATTCAGCTTTCCTTTGAAAATGTAAAACGTGTTTAACCTTCATGGTACTTCATGGCCACTAGAAAGGACATCTTAAATGTAACGTAATAATTTAAACAGAAGTAAAAGAAGTAATAAATAAATCAATAAATACATACCCCAAGCATCCCCCGCCCCCCCAGGTTTTAAGGCACTTCAGGTTAGAATAATCCCACCTAACTTTGGGCACACAGCTGTGGCATTTTAGGAGGACGTTTCCCTATTCGCTCTCTACAGTAAATAGAAAACGTAATTCTGATTCCATCCCCTCCACCCCTGCAGCACTGCAGCCCTCATGGCAGCAGTAGCCTGCCAGAGGCTGGGACAAGTTCTTTCTTTTTAAATCTTTAGTTGTACTGTCTGAGGTTTTAGTTCCATATAAATAGTGTGCTCACTTTTGGTCATAACAGGATTTTGAGTGTGAAAGTTGTCTCAGTCATCTTCTCAGAAGACCTTTCTGTTCTTTTTTCCCCTAAGAGGGAAAACTAGCACAACTAATTTTTCCAATGACGTTCCAGTACTCCTTCCTCTAGTATCTGAGATTAATTTAGGACATATCTCATGATTTTTTGAACATGGAGGTGCTAAAACTCTTTTATTGGTTTCAAGTGCAGGCCCTTATGAGACACCCTCCTCACCCCCCAAAAAAAAACACCCAAACCACAAAATGCACCATTGTTGGGTAATAGAACGCAATAAATCTTTCATCTGCCTCCTACCCCCATCCTTTCAAGACTCCAAGAGAAGTGAAGAATTGTAGCCTGTTTGCATCCTCCTCTTTCTAACTAACAGGTGCTGGAGATCCTAAGTGCCATCCTAGCCATTTCACCTTTTCCACTGTCATTTATGTTCTCAACCAAGGCAGAGACATAGTTAAAGACTTAATTTGGATAAAATCTGTGTGTCTGTGATATCAGTAAGTGTGTGAAAGAACAAGCCTGGGGAGAGTAAGTCCCATCTCATGGAGGAAAGTGTAAGGAAGAGTGGGTCCTAGAATAAAATGCACAAGGAGAGGATGTCCCTTATCGCTTACGAAACTGGCAGATCGTGACCATATATTCTCCAAAAAGACACTCCAGTTCAGTTTCGGATAACAGATCCTTAAGCTGTTGTTAAAGCATGAAGCAAATCATCTTCCCAGCATAATCAGTATGTTCATACCTTACATTTTGTCACCTCATGACTTAACGAGCCAACAATATAAAAATGAATGCTCATGCTTACAAATTAATACTTCTGTCTGTATCTTAGAGGTGAACAACTTAGTTTCCTGTTACATACTTGAGAAGATTTGTGCTAGCCTGAAATAATGTATAGATGGCCTACTGTTATTCCTTGTGTGTATGCTTACACTGTGATATTACAGGCAATATACATACCTAATTTTTTTCAATACAAGCAAAATGTTCATGGCGCAACACAAAAAGAAGTGCTGAGTTCTGGGGTGGGGACAAAGGATTCTAAACATTCTCAATGAGTGGCATTTTTTGTGGCTTTTGTGCAGAAAATTCTGTTTCTTAACTCTTTTAATCCATTATTCAAGTCAACATTGATATAAATATTTACAGGTTACTCAAAGCCCTTATGTGTTTTATTTAAGTTCACTATTGTACTAATCTTCCAAAATTGCGTGTCGTTTTTTCTCCTTCCCATCTCTAGATCTGTTGTGCTGACTTTTTTCAACTTGATAGATCGTGAAGTAAATTTTCTCAGGTCTCTTGCTCTTCATGTTTGCTGACATAAGAGTAAATAGATTTTGAGCAAGTTTAAAATATGTGTCAGGAGTTTCTTTTCTGTCTTTTAGCACTGATGTTAAATTCTTACAGAATTTTGGCCAGGTTGTAAGCATATCAAATTTTGCAAAAATTCATATGCTAAGGCTATTTAACCTGTTAACCCACATGTGTCCTGGCTGCAGAATATAATTTTCAAAAGTGGTCCCTTGTCAAAATAATTCACTACATATTATTCTTCCAATGAGAATTTTTTAAATTCTCTATCATACTTAGGCTTTTAAACTATATTTAAAAAAAAAAAACATTAATCATGGTGAATTTCATATGTTTCTTTATTTCACTCTGATTAGGACAAGGAATGTCCTTATGATGTCTTAAAAATGTCTGCTTTTACCACAACTGTTGTTACTTCATTGCTGTCTAAAATGGAGGAAATTTTGGCTTCTCTATAAATGAACAGTTATACCAAATTTTTTTCTTTTTTCTTTGTATCAGAGATTGATTTAAACAGAAATAATTCTGCAGTATGATAGATCAGATGAAGCAACCACAGAAAGACAGCATTAATATAGAACTGAAGGAAGCCTTTTTATAAAAAAGTCAACAATCTGTAGAATTTTTTAAGTACAGAGGCTAGAAAGCAGAAAATGTTTGCCCTACTATTACCTTAAAATAGTCCTAAATGATAGTTATAATGTATCTTAATAAGTAGTAGCAATAAGAAGAGTTAGAAATTCAGGGGGATTCCCTTCTGCGGGTTGGTTGTCTACCTAGAGGAAGAAGGAACAAATAAATGATATCCTCCTGGGGAAGCTGAGGAAGTGTGGGCTGGATGAGTGGTCGGTGAAGTGGATAGAGAACTGGCTGAATGGCAGAACTCAGAGGGTTGTCATCAGCGGCGCTGAGTCTAGTTGGAGGCTGGTGACAAGTGGTGTCCCTCAGGGGTCAGTACTGGGCCCAGCCTTGTTTAACTTCTTCATCAACGACCTGGATGAAGAGTTGGAATGTACCCTCGACAAGTTTGCTGACGACACCAAACTGGGAGGTGTGGTAGATACACCAGAAGGCTGTGCTGCCATTCAGCGTGACCTGGATAGGCTGGAGAGCTGGGCAGAGAGGAACCTGATGAGGTTCAACAAGGGCAAGTGCAGGGTCCTGCACCTGGGGAGGAACAACCTCATGCACCAGTACAGGCTTGGGGTGGACCTGCTGGAGAGCAGCTCTGCGGAGAGGGACCTGGGTGTCCTGGTGGACGACAGGTTAACCATGAGCCAGCTGTGTGCCCTGGCTGCCAAGAAGGCCAATGGGATCCTGGGGTGCATCAAGAAGAGTGTGGCCAGCAGGACAAGGGAGGTTCTCCTTCCCCTCTACACTGCCCTGGTGAGGCCTCATCTGGAGTACTGTGTCCAGTTCTGGGCTCCCCAGTTCAAGAAGGATGAAGAGCTACTGGAGAGAGTCCAGCGGAGGGCTACAAGGATGGTGAGGGGACTGGAGCATCTCCACTACGAGGAGAGGTTGAGGGAACTGGGCTTGTTCAGCCTGAAGAAGAGAAGGCTGCGAGGGGACCTTATAAATGCCTACAAATATCTGAAGGGTGGGTGTCAGGAGGATGGGGCCAAGCTCTTTTCAGTGGTGCCCAGTGACAGGACAAGGGGTAATGGGCACAAACTGAGGCACAGGAAGTTCCGTCTGAACATGAGGAGGAACTTCTTCCCTCTGAGGGTGATGGAGCCCTGGAACAGGCTGCCCAGGGAGGTTGTGGAGTCTCCTTCTCTGGAGATATTCAAGACCCGCCTGGACAAGGTCCTGTGCAGCCTGCTGTAGGTGACCCTGCTTCGGCGGGGCGGTTGGACTAGATGACCCACAGAGGTCCCTTCCAACCCCTACTATTCTGTGATTCTGTGATTCTGTGAAAAGTATAAATGCTTTACATAGAATTTTATTATTCATTTTTAGTGCTCTGATTAAACCACAATATAAGTAGACTTTACCTAAGTACATTAATTCTGTTGTTTTAGTTGAATATAAATCACTTCTTCTCTGAATCTAATGTCTAATGATGCTATGAAGCCTTAAGGAGCTGGCACATTTCACCACAAAGGCGTTTGCATTTAAGTTGCATGTAAAATGACTCCTCTGTTCCACTGCCTCCACATGAGACTACTGTGGGTTTAATTCCTGCAAGTTTATAAAGCATTCTCATATCCTTGGATGAACTGCACAATAGAAATGCTAAGTGGTAGTGTTAAGTAGCAGAATTTAACAAAAAAGTATTACACTATATTTTATTTAAAACAGTTTAGATTATAATATCTATGCAGCTTATTTATTTTGAATAGGAAATGTTTACTTTGTATTTTCATTTTCATTTCTCAGTAATATGTACTTTTAAAATAAATTTATTTGCTATGGTTTCTGCAGAGATTTTAAGATATTAGAGTACAAAATAGAGTCTAAATAAATTCTTGGTTATGAACTTATAGGCTTGCAGAATACTCCTAGCCTCATTAAATACAGAAAAAAAAAAAAAGAATAAGTTCTCTGCAGTCATTTATTGCTACAATTCTGCATGGCACTGAGCCCCATTAACTCCCACTGACATCTGTGAGAAATGAGACTGCTTAGTTCCTCACAGAAATTTTGATACAATTTCAAGTAGCTAAACAGGAGAAAGCATTGAGAGTCTGTCTTGTACCACATGAGGCTTGCTTAATGGGAAGCGCAAAGGTTTTTGTTGTCATCCCATTTGCTTCTGTATGTTGTCTCTTGAAGATCATTCTGTGTGTCCACGAATCTTTGACAGACATCCCATTTTCTCAGGTGGGCTTCCCTTCACAAAGTTTTTCTTTTTTTGCAAATGCCATGAATCCAAGTCATTACAATACCTTATAAGCAGCTTTCCTGAGCAGCATAGTATATTTTGTAGAGCTTGTTTATGACCATCTCTCTGGTGATGTCCGTATTTCGGGACAATATTTTCTTAAACACCTGAATTGTCTCCTTGACTTCATGTCTAAAAGGAGACACATCATCTGTGTCATGTTTCACACAACTATTGTAATTTTAATTGCAGGGATTCTCTGGTGACTGAAAGGTCAATACCTGACTTCTTAATACTTGCTTGAAATGTGTTAGAATTCTGCTAAGATTTCCCAGTCTATAAATGAGAAGTCTTTGTCAGATCAGAACACTTTCCAGCTGTAGAAATATTTTTTGTGCTGCCTCTTCCATACTTACTGTTCTGTACTCTCCTCTGCTTTTCTAGTGTCTCAGAGGAAGAAATCCTGCTGCAGAATACTTAATAAGATGCTGTAGGACATCCATGCTTTGTATAAACTGGTACAATTATCTATTTTATCTGTTCTTTGATATATTAACCAAATTCACATGGTGAAGTATTTTAAAAAGACACTCCACCTTTGAATTATCTTGTACATACTTCATTTTACCATAATGAACTTTTACTAAGAGTATTCTTACTAATATTAAGGAGTGGGTGTTTTCAGGAATGTGGACTAAGCCTTCCTCAATGCTCAGAGAGTAGGCGAAGAAAATATCTTCAGCCTACAGCTGCTTAACGTTAAATGTTGGAGTTCTGCTGCATTCCAAAGAAAACCCTTTCTAAGCGTAGATCTTGACAAATGATCCTACAGGTTTCCCACCCACGGATGCTCAGCACACAGAGGCAGATACTGTGCAACTTCCAAAAAGCAAACTTTGAAGAATGCTCTGAAATAAATTCAAAACTAAAATCATTACATGGATTTGAGTGTGAAAACACCTCTGCTTGATGAAGATATCAGGATGGTACTTGGTGTACTATCTGTACAGGGACTATGCATGCCTTTTCTGACCCATTCTCTCTGAAGTCTTATATTTAAACAAGTCTTTGTGAACAAGTAAATCAGCATTCCAGTAGGACTTTAGTATTGTGTCCTCTTGAGAATCTCTGCTTCGGAAACTGCCCTGTCTCTTAATTTCTTCCACAATTTCCATTACAAGTTGCCTTAGAAGAGGTAGAAGACATTGGTAATGAAAAATATCGCGTAATTGATACAGGAAACTGACTTTATTCTATCACAGAGGTAGAGAGAAAAAGCTAGACCTTTTACGTTAAATACTTTTTTTGTTTAAAATTTAGCTTTTCAAAATAAGCACAACTCTGAAAAGTTTGTTTTCTTTGTTTTCTCTTTTCCTTTCTCTTTTTCTTGCACTTTCATGGTTTTCTTTGTTAGTCTTTTCCTTTGCTTTGTTCTTCTTTCATGTGCATTTTTTTTTTTAATCTTTGATAAGAAGGTGCTACCAGTTTAAAAGTGTAGAAGGGGAGCATGAGGTTGAGACATTGATGGGTTATGGTCTAGATAAGATTATGGTCAGATAGGAACAGCTTCAGGTTGCCTTCCAGAGAAAAGATAACATTAGTAAGTCTTTCTGGCACTATCTGATCCCTTCCAGGCATAGTCCCCATTTACCCCCCCAAAAGATGTATGAGGTAAAAAATCAGTTTCTACATCCCTCTGCTACTCCTTCACTGGAAACTAATAAGGAGAGCAGGAAAAATGTGAAAAAAACAAAATGCAGCAGAAGGAGTGTTGATATGGTCCCTCCAACATAGTAATAATTGGATATTGTCAATGAATGAGGATGATTTTTATTTTTATATAGGGTGAAACAGCATTAATAGAGGACAAACTAACATTGAAGAGTTCTGCTTTTCAAATATCAGTTTTGGTTCTTATGCAGAAGCAAATAAAGCAAGATAGAACAAATGAAGAACTACATTTTCCATAAACACCTTAAACTAAACAATTCATCAAAAACTTAGAATAAGCAATTTACTTTCCGGTGTATCAAAACTAACAGCAGATACCAAATAAATATGTTAAAGACGCTGTTTGTTTGCTCTTAGCACAGCAAAGAGAAGTAAGAAAAATCCAGTTTCCCAATACATTTTGTATCTGAAGTTTACAATAATGTGAAGTGATAAAAAACTTACCATAGGGTTTCTTATAGTAAGAGATTCTGTCTTTATACATACATGTGATTCACTGCTTAGTAACACAGTGATAGCACAGGTTTGACTGAAGGGTTATGATTTCATGTCAATGTGTTCTAATTTAGTTCTTTATATGGAAAAATAATAAATTTTTTTAAAAATGCAAGTCATATGCAATAAAAATATTTATACTGTAAAATAAACAATTTGTTGCTTTTCTGTGTGATCTAAAATGTAAGGTTCCTCTTTCGGTAGTTTACTTACTAGTATTTGTCTAGTAGGTGTCTTGCTTGCAATACTAAAAAAAAAAAGTGCACTAGGCATATTCAAAGATGATTCTAATGGAATTAGAAAATTGACATAATGCAGTTTGAACATCTGCCATTTGCATAAAATGTGATAAGGTAAAAATATCAAATGTATGATTTTTAAAGGTCTTTTTAAAAAACAATCTTTATTTTGGACTTTCTCTGAGGAGTCAGTTACTTGGAATGTTTTGTTTCATTGTCCTAACAGAGTAAAGGACACCTATTTTTTCACCCCCACTTAACAGATGAATTTTGTGATGAATGAAATTGAAGAGATGAACAAGTGCTTAAACATTAAGACTGTAGCACAATCTGCTGCAAAATGGAGTAGTTCTGAAATATTTCAGTATGAAATATGCGTGTGTGTGCATGTGTGTATAGGTGGTGTCCTGTATACAACACAGACACTTGAGAGGCACTTTTGCATATCAAAAATTCTCTTGACTATGTGTCAGACATGGAAAATGTTTTCCAAAGTAATTTCCTCTAGATGTAACAACTATCTCCAAGAGAAGTAAAAAAACTTACAGAACACCTGAAAGTCTTTTTAATATCTGACAGGAACAAATCACATCAGAAGATAGCTGAAAAATGTCATCACAGCTTTTCTATTCTCACTGTCTACTGAAGCTCAAAGTCTAAAGTGCTTTTCTGACTTCTAAGGATAGATTCTGAGGGTCATGTTTACAATTAACTGGAACTTAGTAAGTAAAGACACCACAGAAATAAAGGCTGGGATCACATGATATTTCTATTTTTACTCTCTACTTTCAACTACAGTTCAGCTTCAATAGAAATATCTTTGTCAAATCAAAATCTCAACCATTGTGTGCTGAAAGCAATAGTAATGACATGGCAACCCCCTCTATACTTTAACTACCAAGTTATAAAAATCTAAACTATTCTGTACTACCCTAATCAATCGTACTTGTTTCCAACATTATCAAATAATTATATTCCTGTATTTCCTTTCTTCTTAGTTTATGATGAAAACAGTACAGAAACATGTTATGATATGGCTATAATTCCATATAATACATTGTGTAGAGCAAAGAAACCTGCAGCAAACTTGAAAAAAAACAGAGAAAAATTGTCACAGGAACATCATGATCTTGCCCCAGTCAAGAGCTGAATAACTGAGTGTCTTGATTCATGGCTGCTAGGTCAGAGCAAACACACCAAAAAACCTGCAAAAACATATGTGTTACAACATCTGTTTAAGACAGGCAGCACCCTGTTATGAAACAGTAGCTGAAACAAAATGGCGCCTCCCGTGTATGTAAGGAAGGGACTTTCTGGTCTGATGTCCTTCCAGTCACAACACTTCGCATGACTAGAAGAGGGGAGTGCCCTTTGTGTTGAATGGAACGTGTGGCTGCCTGCAGGCAGGCAGGACTTCTACCTGAAGCTGGGGTGGGGCACACATTGCTTTTGCATAAAAGTGGTGGCTGTACTACTTCTGTGTCTTTCTGTCACTTCATAAACTGAGCTTAGATGTGTCACATCGTTGGGTGTTTCTTTCCCCCTGCAATAAGTGACAACAGTATTACGGGAAAGACCCTACTATTGAAACTTCATGAGCAGAATCACTGGTTCAGTCATAATCCATTACAAAAATACGTAGGTGTAGATGTTTGGAAAATTGCCTAAAGCACTGTGGAAAGAAAATTTTTTATGTGTAAAAAATGCAACTGTTATGGAAGAAAGAAGGAGAAATTTCACTGATTTAGAAATCTTATCCACAGAATATTTTAAAAAACATATATGCTAATTCTAACATTAGGGACAGTTCTTGAAAAATGTTTTACAAGCTATTTAAAAATGTGACCTAAATTTTGCTTTAACTTTGTGTCCTCCCCCTCCCCCCAAGAATCCTTTTTGGGGTTTTAGTGGCAATAGAGCCAGGATGCATAGTCCAAGGGCAATCAAAAGAGACTTCAGGTCCTTGGAACAGTTGGCAAGGTTATCTGGAACACAGATTATTTTTTCCTCTCTCTTTCCAGCTGCAGGAAGTGACATTGGAAGAAACAGATGGGTCCAGTCTATTAATACATGGCTTAGAGGCTGGTGTCACTGCCACAGTTTTGGAGTTTTTGATAGTGGGATGGCCTACATGGCACCAGACTTGCTGGCGTCAGATGGGATTCACCTTTCTCGAAGTCGGAAGATGGTCTTTGCTCACAAGCTAGCGGGGCTCATCGACAAAGCTTTAAACTAGACTTAAAGACAAAGGGGGATAATAACAGGCTTGCCCGTGAGAAGCAGTGGGATGACGCAGACACACCAAGGTTAGGGAGATGGGGTAATAGTGAGGACCCTCAGCCTGTTGCTCTGAGATGTGCTGGCTACGCCGCAGCACACTCGAAGTCTTATGGAAATGAGCTAGGGGCTCCTGAGGTAATAAGGGCCTACAGGTAAACACCATTGAAATACCTCAAATGAATTAAGGGGTGTTTCTCTAAAAAGGTAACATGGCTAAGAGCCCAGATGAAGCGCCTTTAAACCAATGCAAGTACCATCGGCAGCAAACAGGAGGAGGTGGAAGCCACTGTGTTGCTAGAAAGCTATGTCCTCATTGCCATTACAGAAACTTGGTGGGATGAATCCCATGACTGGAGTGTGGCTACCAATGGCTACAGGCTATTCAGAAGGGACAGGCAAGGAAGGAGGGGCAAAGGCATTGCCCTCCACATCAAGAAATAGACGGAGTGTGAAGAGCTGTCTCTGAAGAATAGCCACGAGTAGGTTGAAAGCTTATGGGTAAGAATCTGCAACTGAGGCAAACGAGGGAACCTTGTGGTTGGTGTCTCCTACAGGCTGCCTGACCAAGGGGAGCCTACTGACAAAGAGTTCTTACTCCAGGAGGCATCTCACTTGCAGGTTCTTGTCCTGCTGGGGTACTTCAACCATCCCAACGTTTGCTGGAAAAGTAGTGCGCTGAGCTATACGCAATCCAGGAAACTCCTGGACTGCATTGAGAATAGCTTCTTAAACCAGGTAATAGACAACCCTGCCAGAGGGGATGTGGTACTAGACCTGTTGGTCACCAACTGAAGTGAGCTCGTTGGTGGCATCAAGACTAGAGACAGCCTGGGCTGCAGTGATCATGCACTGGTGGAGTTTGCTGTCTTGAGGGATAAGGGTCAGGCAAAGAGCGAAGTCAGGACCTCAAATTTTAGGAATGGAAAATTCCAACTCTTCAAGGAGCTAGTCAATAGGACCCCCTGGGAAACTGCCCTCAGGATCAAGGGAGCAGAACAGAGCTTTAAGGATGCTATCTGTAAAGTGCAAGAGCTGTCAATCCCCAGGTGTAAGAAAGCAGGAAAGAAAGGCAAGAGACCAGCATGGGTCAGTCAAGAGTTACCGGTCAAACTAAAGGGCAAGACGGAAATGCACAGACGGTGGAAGCAGGGAAAAGTATCCCGTGAAGAGTACTGGGATGCTGGCTGGTTGTGTAGGGACGGTATCAGGAAGGCCAAAGCGCAGCTGCAGCTGAACTCGGCAAGGGATACTAAGAATAATGAAACTTCTACGGATATGTCAGCCAGAAAAGGAAGAAGACCAAAGAAAGCGTACACCCCTTGATGAGCAAGACAGTCAAACTGGTAACAACAGATGAGAAGGCTGATGTACTCGAAAATTTCTTTGCCTCAATCTTTACAGGAAACCTCTCTTCCCAAATCTCTCAAGTGGATGGACTGAAAGATGGGGATTGAGGGAGCAAAGTCCCTCCCACCATAGAAGAAGATCAGGTTCGTGACCACCTGAGGAACCTGAAAACACATAAGTCTATGGGACCTAATGAGGTGTAACCCAGAGTCCTGAGGAAATTGGCCAGTGTAGTTCCCAAGCCACTCTCCATGATATTTAAAAGGTCATGGCACTCAGGTGAAATCCCTGGCGACTGGAGGAAGGGAAACTTTGTGCCCATTTTTAAAAAGAGTAGAAAGAAGGACCCTGGGAGCTACCAACCAGTCAGCCTCACCTCTATGCCTGGCAAGATCATGGAGCAGATCCTCCTAGAAGCTATGCTAAGGTGCATGGAAGACAGGGAGGTGATTTGAGACAGCCAGCATGGCTTCACCAAGGGCAAGTCCTGCCTGACCAACCTAGTGGCTTTCTGTGATGGCATGACTAGATCAGTGGACAAGGGAAGAGCTATCTGGACTTCTGCAAAGCCTTTGGGACAGTCCCCCACAACATCTTTCTCTCTGAGTTGCAGTGATACGGATTTGATTGGTGGACTGTTTGGTGATGAGGAATTGGTTAGATGGTCCAGAGGGATCTGGAAAAGCCTGAGAAGTGGGATGTTGTGAACATCATGAGGTTCAACAAGGCCAAGTGCAGCGTCCTGCACCTGCGTTGGGGCAACTACGGGTATCAGTACAGGCTGCGGGATAAAGGGATTGAGAGCAGCCATGACAAGAAGGACTTTCAGGTACTAGTGGATGAAAAGCTGGACAAGAGACAACAATGTGCTCTCACAACCTAGAAGGCCAACCGTACCCTTAGCTGCTTCAAGAGAAGCGTGGCCAGCAGGTCGAGGGAGGTGATCCTGCCCCTCTACTCTGCTCTGGTGAGACCCCACCTAGAGTCCTGTGTCCAGCTCAGTACAGGAAAGACATGGATCAGTTGGAGCAGGTCCAGAGGAGGGCCACCAAAATGATCAGAGGGCTGGAACACCTCTGCTATGAAGAAAGGCTGAGAGATTTGGTGCTGTTCAGCCTAGAGGAGAGAAGACTGTGGGGAGACCTTATTGCAACATTTCAGTACTTAAAAGGAGCTTATGGGGAATAAAGGGTTAGACTTTTCAGCAAGGCCTGTAGTGATAGTACAAGGGGTAGTGGTTTTAAACTAAAAGTGGTTAGATTCAGGCTGCACATAAGGAAGAAATTTTTTTACAATGAGGTTGATGAGACACTGGAACAGGTTGCCCAGAGAGGTTGTAGATGGTGGTAGATCCCCTGGAAACATTCAAGGTCAGGTTGGATGGGGTCTGAAAGCCTATCTAGCTGAAGACATCCCTGCTCATTGAAGGGCAATTAGACTAGATGACCTTTTAAGATCCCTTCCAACCCAAACTATTTTATGATTCTATGATTTTATGATTTTTCTTAAGTCAACAGGGAAAGATGAGTACATTTAGGGAGTGATCCTTCTCATCCTAAGGTACAGATCTTTACTTGGCCACACTATTCAAATGAAAAAATATCTTTAGGTGTCTGTTGTATATGAGGGAGGATCTTTAGTAACTTGTTCAGTAGAGATTTACACCTGTAGACATGTAGTGATTTTTTTTTTTCCTATACATCTATATTCTTTGTAATTTCAGATTCCTTGGCATAACATCTTGCTGCTGCTTCAGAGAAACATGTCCCCTCCGTATTCTGTCCTTTATCTTCTGTATCTGAGTGGATGTCATATCTACACTGTCCAGTAGATGTCCATGTTTAGGTAGATGAAATCTACCAGTAGGAAGCAAAATTCACTCCTAGGGTGGGACTAAGTTTCTAAATGTAGCTGTCTGCAGTGTAGCTGTATTCAAGTGGACTAAGAGTCTGCGAGGTCATCATACTCAGTAAAACTCTGCTGAATATAGTCTAGAGAATTCTTCAGTTCAGAAAGACTCCATTTGCTGCGCTGATTGCCTCTCTGTTAACATAAATGTGACCTTAGATGACTATGTTATTGTGGACACCTATATTTAACACCTAAATTTAAGATGACCTGAATCTTAATCCTAAATCTTGATGACATAAATCAATTTTTCTGACTTAATTTCTCTCAAATTCACTCACTGGGGTATCTCAGGGAGGGGTTGAATTTATCCGTAACTTTCATTGTGTTCTGTGTTTTTGAAGGGAGACGTTCCAAAGCCTAACTGCAGTCCCTGGAAATCTCTGCATAACTATTGCCCTCTTCCATTTGAATTTTGTGTTCAGATTCAGATTTTGGAGATACAAAAGATCCTGAAAGTGTTTACTTTCTTGAACTACAGAAGGAAACTGCAACAACTGTATTTCTGATTTAGACACCATTTTGGTGTCTAAACTAAAGTAGAGGGGATTAAAGCTTCAGTTTTCAAAACAGCGTAAGCCTTCTAGAACTGGTGAACAATTACTTGTATTTAGCTTAATGAAGGTGTGTTGCATCAGGCAAACATAATGTCATGTAATGTTAGTACTGGAGTTTAAGTAAACTCTGAAATTCTCCTTCTAATGGCTGTATTTATAGCTTGTATCTGAGTGTTTTTGTTATATTTTAATGATTTGACCTAGTTTAATCTATTCATGTAATCCAGACAGTATACTGAAAATCATCCTGGTTACAGGTGGACAACCAGCATATGTCTGTGTGGGCCATCTGTTCTGCATGCTTCTACCCCACACCCCCGCCCCAACTGTAGTACCATATCTCATTATCTTCAGTCACACCTGTTGACACTTACATTCCAAAAATAAAAAATACTTCAACACTGGAGAAAAAGGAGGCTCAGATTATGGATACTACAGCAGGTGCTGGGAAACCCACTGAGAGAAAACAGAGTGTCAAGCCTACACAACATGAACACACAGCTTACTGTTTCTTTGAGTAAAGGCAATTTTATGGCAAAGCAAGGGCACAAGGGAACACATTCAAGAACAAATAAGTAAGAGGGAAGCAAAACACAAAGTAACACAGGCAACCCGAAAAACAGAAAAATGGCCAGACATGCGTTTTTACCACCTGGCCGAGAGCAAGTTGCCTGATGCCTTTACACATGGGATACTGGCAAAATGAAGAATGCACATGGTGTTTCATGCAGTAAGTAGAAAATACAGTTCCATTGTTCACGGCTTTAACGTCCAGTAAAAAGAAAAAAATAAATTATTCTTATTGCTACCTGCAATCAGTCAGATAGAGGCCAACTGATTTAGTTGGCAAATATTCTGAGCTTGTTGAAATGCACAAATATGTTGGTGTTATTTGTTGTGGTTCTTTATAGACAGCAGGTGGACAAAAAGTACATTGCAAATACAGAAAACAACATGACTTCTAGTAAAGAACAGCCTAAAATATGCGGTGAGTTGTTTGCAATTAAAAGCACAACTCAATTGATTAGGTCAAGTGTTTTCTATACAGATAAATATAATTAATTTTGTATGTCAGTAGAATTTAAATGTTAAAAATACATAAAATATTATGTGATTATAATATTGTAGAAAATGATGATACTATTGTACTTTTCCAAAAGTAATGTTTTGAAGTAACTCCAGAAATAAAGGGTTGGGATTGAAGAGCTAGGCTCTGATCAATAGAACTACATACAAATTTTAAATCTCTGACAGATTTCTTGTGTGCCTTTCGAATAAACATTTGCTTCTAAGGCACCTGTGCTTAAGATCCTTCTTTTGCCAATGTCCAGAATAACAAGCCCTCCACCCAGAGTTGAAACACAGACTGGGTGGGACTGAGCTAATTTTAACTTTAAATTTCTACAGTCTGGGTTACTACACGTAGCATTTTACAATGGGATGGACAGACTTCAACGACTGTGTTGACTGCATCTCCCTCCACTGTGGTTTTCATTCAGTTATATGGAGCAACAAATGACAGTTGAGAAGTCCAGATATCATGTCTAGCCTTGAGCTGC
This sequence comes from Opisthocomus hoazin, assembly GCF_030867145.1. Taxonomy (NCBI): domain Eukaryota; kingdom Metazoa; phylum Chordata; class Aves; order Opisthocomiformes; family Opisthocomidae; genus Opisthocomus; species Opisthocomus hoazin. The sequence goes on along the minus strand of NC_134414.1, from coordinate 58,019,106 downwards.
TGTGACGGAAGGACACAAACCTCAGTAGGCCCTGTATGATATCTGCCAGCTCTGTGAGGATGATTTACATAATTTCTAATCTCAAATTCCACTTTCTGGTCTTAGCAGAACTCATACAGTACCCAGGAAACTGGGCAGTGCAAGTGAAATAATCAACATCTGAATGCCCCTACAAAAGTTTTGTGGATGGTAGCTGTGATCTGTTAGCTTGTCTTGTGCTTAGACACAAACATTTCTGTGTTTGCAGGACTTTACATATGACTCTTCTATATGTGTCTCAGTTTTGGTTGAGATAGAGTTAATTTTCCTCACAGTTACTGCTCTGTTTTGAATTTAGTACGAGAAGAATGTTGATAATACTGATGTTTTCAGTTGTTGCTGTGAAATCAAGGACTTTTATCCCAGTTTCTCATATTCAACTAATGACCAGGTGTGTAGGAGATGGGAGGGAGCATAGCAAGGCAGCTAGCCCAAGCTGGCGAACGGAAGGTGCAGGGTGGCAATATTTTCGCTCTACTCAGCTTTGTTGAGGCCACACACTGTGTCCAGTTCTGAGCTCCACAGTACAACTGGTGTGACATTGCACGTGACTGGAGGATGGCAGTGGATGGTTGCAAGCTATTCAGTAACAACAAAAAGGATAGAAGCGGAGTAGGGTTTGAGCTTTATAGAAGAGAGTAGTTAAAGTGCATGGAGGCTAGCTATGGAGAAAAGGACAGGTTTGTAGAACGCTTTTGGGTCAAAATTATAGGTATCGCTTTGTGGGACCTTGTAGTATGTCTGCTACAGACCCCCTGGTCAGGGAAAATAGGTCGACAACTTAAAGAAGCCTCAGGTCTGCAGGCCCTGGTTCTCATGGGAGACATCAACTGTTCTGATACTTGCTGGGAAATCAACACAGCAATGTACAGGCAAATCTAGCATATTTCTGGAGTGTTGTTAGGGAACATTTCATAATTCTGCACCTGGGCATGCCACTTGTTAGGATTAGTGCTCCTCTGAATTTAATGCTCGCAGAGCAGAAAGTCTTAGCAGATGTGACCCTAGATGGCAGCCTAGGCTGTAGTGATCATAGATCATAAGATCATAGAATTTAATATCCTAAGGCAGGTGAGAAAGACAAATAGCAAAATAAAACCCATGACCTTCAGAAGAGAAGATTTTAACTTGCTCAGGGAATTATTAGAAGGGATGCCATGGGAATCTGCCTTGGAGGGCGAAGGAACTTAGGAGTGCCGGAGATACTGATAAAGGATCTTTTCAAAGCACAGAAGTGGTCCATCCCCCTAAGCAAGAAATTGGAAAAAAAAAAAAAAATCAACCTGGTTAAAGAGTGAGCTCAAATACAAGAAACATATGAGAGATAGTAAAGGGAACAGACTCCAAAAGCAGAATATAGAAATATTGTTCTCATGGTTGGGTTCTGGAATTAAAGGTTTATCCTGGCAAATACAAAGGGGCATAGAGGAACAATGTCGGATGGAGGAGCTCCAATAACCTTATCAGAGAACAGGAAGGAAACTTCCATGGCTCCTCCCAGGACTGTCACAGGCTGATCAATCCTATGTGTCAGGGGTGACATCCTTCACTACGAATGAGTGGCAGAGCATCTAGATCACTGTACACACTAAAGAGGATTACTGAATATAGAGGTACAAGACTCATTATGGGATCATAGAATCATAGAATCTCTTGGGTTGGACAGGACCCATAACAATCATTGAGTTCAAATCCTTGCTCCTCACAGGACTATCTAAAACTAAACCATATGATTAAGTGCATTGTCCAGGCACAGGATGTAGGGGAAGACCATCTAGAGCATGTACAAGACTTACTTTGTACATTTGTGAGTGTTTTTTGGAGAAACCAAAGGTGGGGAAAGGGAGAGGTAAAGATGCCTTGGGGAGGAACAAACATGGGAAAATAGATGGACGGGGGAATTAAAGAGACATGTAAATAGACTGCTGGTAAGTATGCTTGTCTGGTCATGCTGTATACCTGATCACCAGAATCTGTCCAGCTCCATTTATGGATATTTTTCTGAGCAGAAGAACTCTCTGTTCTGTGTGTGTAAGTGTATGTGAAGTCTAAGTTCCGTCAGCTTGAATGGGGATTATAGGTCATAGGGGCCTGTGTGTCTGGGGTGTCAGGAACTGGAGAGACACAAATATTGTGTGTATACATAAGTCAGTGTGTAAGCACTGGTTGACATCAAGATGGACTATCTGGAGAGTAGAATAAGTGGCTTGGGAGCCAAGTATTGAGCCATAAGTCTATCCTGGATACTGGAGAGATCAGAGCTGTTTGAACACTGACTACTGGATGAACCAGGGCAGTCCAAGCCAAATAGTGGAGAAACTGTGAGGTCTGTAGATCAGCTACTGGTAAGTCATAAGTCTGGATTAGCTAGCACCCTTTGCGTGTTTTGCCCCCACTAGGCATAAGGCAACTGGGACCAGGGGATAAATACTGTGCACGTGTACAGAAAGATCAAAAATATAAATCCAGAAAACTACAGAAGAGTCAATCTCACTTCAGTGTCTGCATAACATCCTCACAGCAGCTATTACCAGGCACATGAAGCAGTCTGGGAAAAGGCAGTAAGGATTTACCAAGGGGAAATTGTGCTTGACCAACCTGATTGTTTTGCATGGTGAAACAGCTTGCTAAGAAGATGAAGGGAAGGATGAGGGGCTTTTGACGTGGTCTCCCAATGACATCTTTGTTGTAAGATGGATTGAATAGATGGACTGCAAGTTGTATGAAAAATTGGCTAAACAGACAAGTTCAGAGGATGGTGTTTAATGGCAGTATCAAGAGTGGAGTTCCTCCAGAGCTGATACTGGGTTCAATACTATTCAATACCTTTATAAATTATCTGCATGAATGCACTGACATCTCATTTGCAAGTAACACCAACCTGAGGGGGGATGTAGACAGGGTAGAAGGAAGAAATGGAAGACTGGGTGTTGTGGTTTAAACAAGCAGCTGGCAACTAGGATCACACAGTCGCTCACTTGTTCCTCCCCCTCCCACAGTGGGATGGGAAGGAGAATAGAAAAAAATAAAACTCATGGTTTGAGATACAGGCAGTTTAATAAGACAAAAAAGGAAATGATGATAAGAAGAAGAATAAAAGAATATGCAAAACAAGCTATATACAATGCAATTTTGCTTACCTCCTGATGACTGAATGCACAACCAGTCCCTGAGCAGTGATTATGGAATCCATGGGTTTCGCAGATCTCGCAGATTTCATGGATTTTGCTGAACGCATGAATTTTGCAGAACATGCCTAACTCATGGAAAAAGGCCAAACTCATGGAAAAAGGTTTGAATTCAAGGAAAAGATTCAACCTATCCACAAAAAAGAGATTTCCTGCCCCCCTGCCAGCTCCCATTTATAAAATGGGCATGACATCTATAGTATGGAATATTTCTGCTGGCCAGCTTGGGCTGGCTGCCCAGCTGTGCTCTCTCCCAGCTCTTGTACACCTGCTCATTAGTTGAATATGAGAAACTGGAAAAAAGTCCTTGATTTCTTAGCAACAACTGAAGCATTAGTGTATTATCAACATTGTTCTCATACTAAATCCAAAACACAGCAGTTATTGGGAGAAAAATTAACTCTATCCCAGCTAAAACCAGAACATTGTGCAATAAAAACTCCAAGCGGTTCAACAAAAGGGAATGCAAAGTACTGCATCTGGGACAGACTAATCTCCAGCAGAAGTACATGCTGAAGTAGATCTGATTGGGTGTAGCAATGCTGGAAAGTGTAGTGGTGAAGCAACTCATGTCCTGTGCTGCATCAGCACTTCAAGGCATGTGACTGTTTCACTCTGCTTGCTACCTGCTGTGCCATACCTTGAATACTATGACCAGGTTTGTTCCCCTTCATTCATGAGTGTTATTTAAAAATTTGACAGTCTTCCAAGGTGAGCTACTGGAGAGTATTTAACATGTAAAGAAAGTTTGAAGGAACTGGATTTGTTCAATATAGAAAGGAGAAAACTCATGGGAGATCTAATCACAGTCTTCCAGGACTCAAAATACAGTTAAAAACAGAAGATGGACCTACATTCTTTATAAGGTGCACAGTGACAGGACACAAATCAACAGACAAGAAGTCACTTCAAGGGAAATGCCTGAAGTGACTGAATCTATATACAGAATATATTAAAAAAAAAAAAAAAAAAGGAAAGTTTGACGACAATTAAATATTGGGATAGAATGCCTGGAGAAGTGATGGAAACGCCCTCAATGGAATTATTTAAGACTTGGCTTGATGGATTCTTGGATAAACTCACCAAAGTCCCTGTTTTGAACAGAAGGTTAGGTCCGTTAATCTGCAGAGGTCCCTTGGAAACCTGACTTTTGTGTAATTCTGTGATATCTATGCTTCTATTGAAGCAACAACTTAAATGATGGGTAGTAAGATAAGCCATCCAACTCTTCCTGCTCACATCTCTAAGTCTGACATTAACAGCCCCCCCCCAAACATTCTGTATCATGCACTATCAATCTAACACTGAGACATTTCCTTTTCCTCCTCATTCTATAAACATCTGAAATAATTGTTACTTTTTAAGACAAAGATCTTTTTTAGTCTTTAAAAAATCTTGAGTTCTTCCTCTTTGCAGAATTTTATTGAACGTATATTAAATTCCATATTGTAGATGTCCCTCATTATCATTATACAACCCCATCAGGGATGAAAAATAGGGCATCTAGTGTTGAAACTGTGATTATTTGTACTTAAAATTTCTTTGCTTATATTTTATTAATATCTTCAAATTATTGTCCCTAGAAAGATGAATCCTCCATAGGTCAGTTTCTAGATAAAGACGTTTTGTTACACTCAATGAGCAGCATACCATGCTTTAACTTTATTATAATATGCATTGCTGTTCTGGTTTGGCTGCAGCCGGCAACAAAAGCACCATACGGCCTCCCCTCCCCCCACCGCGGTGTGGAGGAGAATGGAAAGAAACAGGAAGAAACCGGTGGGTTGGGATAAGGGCAGTTGAACAGAACAGCAAACAAAGGGAACAGGAACAGCAACGATACAGATAAGGGGAATACACAAAACGAACCAGCAGAACAAAGCCGCTCTCTCTCCCAGACCGAACCGCTGCTGTGCCCTCCCGAGCCACGAGACAGTTCCCACCGCACAGCTCCGCCCCCCCATCGGAACCCAGCATGACGGCACATGGTATGGAATACCGGGCTTTGTTTGGCCAGGTGGGGTCAGCATGCCCGGCAGTGCCCCTTCCTGGAGTCTGCTGAAAATTTACCCTGTCCGGGCCGAACCCAGGACATTATCCACCCCTTATTCTATACCATCTATGTCATGCCCAGATCCCCCATTGTCCAGTTGATCACCACCACTTCTCCTGTCTCCAGATATCATTCCCTTAGTCTATGGATCATCACTCTAAAGTGTCCGTTGAGTTCATTTAATCCATGACTTCGGGCTCCATCTGTCGTAATGGTCTTCCGTGGCAGGAGAGGTGATGTGTGGTGATGGGCGGTCACTTGCTGCATCCAGAGCTCACGGCTGATGTATCTGGTGTGGCCCGTGCCCACAGTCTGCAGGAGATGTTGATCTTGATGAAGTTGCTGGATGCCAGTTGTTGAAAACCAGGTCCAGTTCCATCATCGCTGTGCTCTGCTAGGTTTTCATCAAAAATTCCATCCCTCTTTAATCCGGACGATTCCTAATATGCTACTACTGGTATAACATATAATAATTATAACAGTGATAACAGAGTGTGACAGGGTTATTATAACAATTAACTTTATACAATTTATTTATTTATGAACTATTCTCACCCAAAATCAAATCCCCATGAGGTACACATCGGACTTCCCCATCCTTCCGCATTACCCACCAGGTACACCCAGGTCCTTGAGCAAAAGCAATCCCGCGGACGGGCTTGCCTTTCCCCAAGGTAGGACTAACCCAAACTGTCTTCCCTACAATGTTCTGCATGTGCACTATGGGGACTATGTCCCCTTCTGCGGGGCGCTGAGGTTTTGACTGGGCAGGACCAGCCCGGTTGGTGGATCCTCTGGTGTTAACGAACCAGGTGGCTTTTGCTAAATGGGTATCCCAATTTTTGAAAGTCCCACCCCCAATTGCTCTCAAAGTGGTTTTTAGCAGCCCATTGTACCATTCGATCTTTCCAGAGGCTGGTGCATGGTAGGGGATGTGATACATCCACTCGATACCGTGTTCTTTGGCCCAGGTGTCTATGAGGCTGTTGCGAAAATGAGTCCCGTTGTCCAATTCAATTCTTTTGGGAGTGCCATGTCGCCACAGGACTTGTTTTTCCAGGCCCAGGATGGTATTCCGGGTGGTTGCATGGGGCACAGGGTAGGTTTCCAGCCATCCGGTGGTGGCCTCCACAATTGTGAGCACATAGCGCTTGCCTTTGGGGGTTTGTGGCAGTGTGATGTACTCAATCTGCCAAGCCTCCCCGTATTTATATTTTAGCCATCGTCCTCCATACCACTGAGGCTTTAACTGCTTGGCTTTCTTGATTGCAGCGCATGTTTCACATGCATGGATAACCTGTGCGATGGTGTCCATGGTCAAGTCCACTCCTCGGTCACGAGCCCATCTTTATGTCGCTTCTCTTCCTTGGTGGCTCGAGGTGTCATGGGCCCACCGAGCTATAAAGAGTTCACCCTTATGTTGCCAGTCCAGATCCACCTGAGCCACTTCAATCTTGGCAGCCTGATCCACCTGGTGGCTGTTTTGATGTTCTTCAGTGGCCCGACTCTTAGGGACGTGGGCGTCCACGTGACGGACTTTTACAACCAGCTGCTCCAGACGGGCAGCAATATCTTGCCACAATGGGGCAGCCCAGATGGGTTTGCCTCTGCGCTGACAGTTGTTCTTGTTCCATTGCTGCAGCCACCCCCACAAGGCATTGGCCACCATCCAGGAGTCGGTGTAAAGATAGAGCACTGGCCACTTCTCTCGACTGGCAATGTCTAAAGCCAGCTGTGGATGGCTTTCACCTCTGCAACCTGGCTTGACTCACCTTCTCCCTCGGCAGTTTCCGCGACTTCTCGTGTAGGACTCCATACAGCAACCTTCAACCTCCGCTGCTTCCCCACAATGCGATAGGACCCATCCGTGAACAGGGCACACTGTTTCTTGTCTTCTGGCAGCTGGTTATACAGTGAGGCCTCTTCAGCACGTGTCACCTCCTCCTCCTCTGGTGATGCTCCAAAATCTTTGCCTTCTGGCCAGTCCATGATTACCTCCAGAATTCCTGGGCGACTGGGGTTTCCCATTCGGTGTGCTGGGTCATCAGCGCGACCCACTTACTCCACGTAGCATCGGTGGCATGATGCGTAGAGGGGACCCTCTCTTTGAACATCCAGCCCAGGACCAGCAACCGTGGTGCTAGGAGGAGCTGTGCTTCAGTGCCGACCACTTCTGAAGCAGCTCGAACGCCTTCGTATGCTGCCAGAATCTCTTTTTCAGTGGGAGTATAGCAGGGCTCGGATCCTTTGTAAACCCGGCTCCAAAACCCCAGGGGTCGACCTCGAGTCTCCCCTGGTGCTTTCTGCCAGAGACTCCAGGTTGGGCCATTCTCCCCGGCTGTGGAGTACAGAACGTTTTTAACATCTTGCCCTGACCGGACTGGACCAACGGCTACAGCATGAACTATGTCCAGTTTAATTTGTTCAAATGCCTGTCGTTGCTCAGGGCCCTATTCAAAATCATTCTTCTTCCGGGTCACGTGGTACAGAGGCCTTACAATCTGACTGTAATTTGGGATGTCCATTCTCCAAAAACCCACAACACCCAGGAAGAACTGTGTTTCCTTTTTGCTGCTTGGTGGAGACATAGCTGCTATTTTGTTGATGACATCCATTGGGATTTGACGGCACCCATCCTGCCATTTTATTCCCAAAAATTGGATCTCTTGCGCAGGTCCCTTGACTTTACTTCGCTTAATGGCGAAACTGGCTTTCAGAAGGATCTGAACTATTTTCTCCCCTTTCTCAAAAACTTCCTCTGTGGTGCCACCCCATACAATAATGTCATCGATGTACTGCAGATGTTCTGGAGCTTCACCCTTTTCCAGTGCAGTCTGGATTAGTCCATGGCAAATGGTGGGACTGTGTTTCCACCCCTGCAGCAGTCGATTCCAGGTGTACTGGATGCCCCTCCAGGTGAAAGCAAAGTGTGGCCTGCACTCTGCTGCCAAAGGGATGGAGAAGAATGCATTAGCAATGTCAATTGTAGCATACCACTTGCCTGCCTTTGACTCCAGCTGATATTGAAGTTTTAGCATGTCTGGCACGGCATCACTCAACGGTGGTGTGACTTCATTCAGGCCATGGTAGTCTATTGTCAGTCTCCACTCTCCAGTAGATTTTCTCACTGGCCATATGGGACTATGAAAGGGTGAGCGAGTTTTGCTGATCCCTCCTTGACTCTACAGCTGGCAGATCAGATAATGGAATGGGGAGAAGGGAGTCTCACTTGGTATGATACTGTTGCCGGTGCAGCATTGTGGTTGCGATTGGCACCTGTTGTTCTTCAACCCTCAGCAACCCCACAATGGGAAGATCCTCCGAGAGACCAGGCAAAATGGACAGCTGTTTAATTTCTTCCGTCTCCACAGCAGCTATGCCAAAAGCCCACCGACACCCCTTTGGGTCCTTGAAATACCCTCTCCTAAGATAGTCTATACCAAGGATGCACGGAGCCTCAGGGCCAGTTACAATGGGTTGCTTCTGCCACTCCTGCCCAGTGAGGCTCACGTCAGTCTCCAAAACTCTCACCTCTTGGGACACCCCTGTCACTGCCGAAATTCAAATGGACTCTGACCCTTTGAAATCTGATGACATTAAAGTACACTGTGCACCAGTGCCCACTAGAGCTTTATACTCTTGTGGATCTGACGTGCCAGGCCACCGAATCCACACCGTCCAATAAACACGGTTGTCCCTTTCCTCCACCTGGCTGGAGGCAGGGCCCCTCTAATCCTGGTCTGAGAATTTTCTGTTCACTTGCTGTAAGAATGACTTGGAGGTCCCTTCCAGAGGATCGGAATCAAGATGAAACTGCCTACCTGGTCTGAAGAGCTGGCTGCTGGAAACTGGAGTTGCATTTTCCCTGACAGAATCCCCTTTGGTGATTGTTTTACCTCGCAACTCATGCACTCGTGCCTCTAGACTTCAGGTGGGTTTTCCATCCCACTTCCTCATGTCCTCTCTGTGGTCACGCCGGTAAAACCACAGGGTGCCCCGTGGTGTATAGCCTCTGTATTCTCTCTCCTGAGGAGAGGAACGCTTGTCCCTAACAGCTGAGATGATGGCCCATACAGGTGGGGAGTAGGACATGCTCTCTTCGAGTTGCTGAACCTTCTGGGACAATTTCTCCATGACTGAAACAAGGGAGGAAGAGAGGCTTTCTTATATTGCCGGAGTTGGACAGCTACCTCATCCACTGTTGGTGCCTCCTTACCTTTCCAGTTTACTACTGCCAGTGAATTGACATATGAGGATCGTGCGCTTCGCACAAACTTCCTCCACATAGATGCTGTGCACTGGACTTCATTTGGGTCTGTAGGTAACTGCTCATCGTCTGGTTCATAGTAAAGCAGCTCCCACACAGCTAATTCCCTCAAGTACTTAATATTTCTCTCCATATTGGTCCACTTGCCAGGATAGCATACAAAATTGTCACTGAAAGGGTACCTCTCCCTCACGCCTGACAGAAGTCTCCTCCAGAGGCTGAGGACTTGTTCCTTCTTCCCAATGGCCTTGTCAATGCCCCCATCCCTGGCCAGGGATCCCAGCTGCTTGGCTTCCTTGCCCTCTACTTGCAAGATGCTGGCCCTGTTATCCCAGCACCGCAGCAGCCAGGTGACAATGTGCTCGCCTGGGTGGCGGCTGAAATCTTTCCACATGTCTCGCAGCTCGCTCAGGGACAGGGACCGGGTGATGATCTCTGTCTCTATCTCCTGCGATGACTCTGGCTCATTGTCATCCCTCCCAGAGCGATCTGCTCTCTTTGCGTCTTTCTTTAGTTTTACAGGGGCAACTGCTACTGGCACAGGTTGTTTATTGGCCTCAGCCGCGATGCCTGCTGCTGGAGCTGGGGCTGGAGCAGCTGCCGTGCCGCTGGGGAAACCGAGGTAGACCCTGCAGCTGTGGCAACGGCAGCCGTGGTGCCAGTCGGGGGTGCTGTGACTGCCTGCTGGGCTGAAGCGGCTGCAGGGCCAGCTGTGGGGCCAGGGCCAGCAGCAGTGCCTGCCGCTTCATTTCCCCCCCTTTCTCCTTTAGGGCACTGAACAGTGTTGAACAATGTTGCTTGGTAGGCGTGGGCCAGACCGCAGCACAGTGCTGTGATTTGTGTCTCTCTGGAGTTCCCAGGGTGGCAGCACACTTTTTGCAGATATTTTACTAGTTTGTCCGGATTCTGCACTTGTGCAGGGGTGAGTTTATAAAACATCGGGGGTGTCCACTGCCCTAGGTACTTGCCCATGCTGTCCCACACACCCAGCCACTCACAGCTATCCAGCCCCGGGGCAGGTCTCTGCACAATGTTCTTAACTGCTTGTTTAACCCTAAACAAAGCCTGCAACCCATTCAGGAAGCATAACAATAGAAACCCGCTGGCCTTAGCATCCCAGGGGTACTCGAAATTCTCAAAAGCCATTAGGACTAGCCTGAAGGAGATGGGGTGGGCCGAAGGAGTGGGGGAAGGTATCCCCTCCGGTTTTCCCCACAGATTGGGTTTGATTATTAACAAATTCAAAGACATACAATCTGAGGTATGGAAATGACCGCAGTGCCGCATGCAAATACAAGCCTAATTTCATGCACAGTGATGTTATCATGTCATAAATCTATATCATACAGTACAGCAAAATCGTCATCCTGATCTTTTTCCCCGAGATAACAAACAGCACGGCAGCGAACACATACAACAAGTAAGGATTTACGTAGCAGAGACTTTTGATCAAAGTCAGAAACATTTTTACCAGCGACTTTAACTCACACAATAAATGAATATAATAAATTTGAACAAAATCTAAGACAGCTGTTTTAACACCCGCTGCTCAGCCCTGCCGTTATCCCCGCCCCACGCTTGGGTGTCAAATTAAATATTCTGGTTTGACTGCAGCCGGCAACAAAAGCTCCACGCGACCTCCGCTCCCCCCACGGAGGTGCGGAGGAGAATGGAAACAAACAGGCAGAAACCGGTGGGTTGGGATAAGGGCAGTCTAACAGAACAGCAAACAAAGGGAACAGGAACAACAATGATACAGATAAGGGGAATACACAAAATGAACCAGCAGAACAGAGCTGCTCTCTCTCCAGGACTGAACCGCTGCTGTGCCCTCCCGAGCCACGAGACAGTTCCCGCTGCCCAGCTCCCCCCCTCCATCGGAACCCAGCATGACGGCACATGGTATGGAATACCCTGCTCTGTTTGGCCAGGTGGGGTCAGCCCACCCAGCTGTGCCCCTTCCTGGATTCCGGTGAAAATTAACCCTGTCCTGGCCAAACCCAGGACAATTGCTTATTCTGTTTTATTTTTCTCTAAAATAGTTCTTCTGCTCTGGAGTATACAGTGTTAACTACTGCTTATAAGTTGTTGGGGTTTTTTTTAATTTTATTTTTATTCTGTTTTTCAGAGAGAGTTCACATTCCAAAGTACACTTTTCATAATTCAGGTAAACTGATTTTATACTATACTTGTGGGTACCAATATGTTTTATCCTTATCTACAACATTAGTTTCATAGCAACTAATGTAACTCAGAAGGCAAATAGCATAACAATACTAAAACCAGATTAAAATGAAGAAAAAATTTAAAGACATAAATGAAATAAACAGTACTATGAGGTACTGTAAAGGTTTTATTGTCACTTGTGGATATGTTAATGTTATTATGGGAACTTCAGCTTTTGCATTTGATGTGATTCAACTGTAACAAGTGCTGACTGAAAAATGAAAAACTACAAAAAAAGAAATTGTGATTGTTTTTTCCTTAAAAAGTAAAGAATCATTTACATTTTACATCATCCAACAGATTATAAGAAAAATAATGTGTAGAAACTAGAGAAAGAATAGGAAATTCTGTCTCCTCTGCCATGTTTGATTCATTGTCAAGGAAAGAAAGACACGCTTTATGTGGACTTCATTTTAACAGTTAAAAGATTTTTAACCATCCAGTGGATGCATTTTTAACAAGGATCAATTAATCATACAAAATGAAATCTGCAGAATCTGCACTTAGAACTAGAAAATATTTGTCTTTTTTTGGAAATAATTTGCTTTCTCTCAGCTTAGCAGGGAGTCAGGCCAAATTTTTTAATGCTACCTTGCAGCAGCAGATCATATCAGGACATTATTTGTTTATGTTTAATAACTCAGATTTTCCCTAATCTAACTCCTGGATATTTTGTTTATGTAAAGATTCAGTTGTATTTACAATACTATACATTATATCTGAGAATACTTGAAGATGGGATCTAAGTTATGTGCCACCCAAGCTGCACTTAATGTGCTTCATAGTAACAACTCTTTCCACTCTTACTACCCTTAAGGACAGCCCTTTCTCTCCAGTCTGTGCAGTGACAGGAAACAAATATCTCTGACTACCATGAATAGACTTGTCACTGATTCTGATAAGATTTGGCAGACTGACTGCAGTAGTGGCTAGAAGAAAAGGCTGTTTACTCAACAGTAGATGTCCACTGCATCTGCACAACATCATGGTAGCAGAAACCTGGTGTTCTCATCCAGATAAGATGACCAAGTTTGTTGCTTGAACAGGTTTTCTGAAGGAAACACAAGGTGGAATATTCTGACGGGCACCAGTGTTGACGTCTAAATGGGATTGATAAGATTTTATTTGAGAAACTGGATTTACCTGTGTAAATTATATACAGAACTATGAAAAAACTCAGACCTACTTCTTTCAACTCTGTGTCTGAGTTCTGACTTATGTCACCAAATCTCACATTTTCACTATCCACAGATTTATTTTAGTAGTTATTATTCATCATCCCTGCTTTTAATGAACAAAATGAACAGTGGAAGCACAGAAATGTGTATGTGAAGAAAGAACATCAGAATAACTATACTATTGCAATTAAATTTGTACAGTGCTGACATCTGGGCAAATCTTCCTTTTAATTTAACTGAAAAGCTTGATCTAATGTTTATTTCCAGTATGTTGTGATAGATTGCAAAAATGATGAAGAAACTCTATATAGGCAAACTGACAAAACGCTTTAGCAAATTAATAATTCCATTTTCTTAGTACTGTCCTTGACACTTCCCAGCTAGATGGAGATCTCCATGTTTCTGAAATGTACAAACTGGTCAGAATCTGTCTGTAACCATGTCAAGCAATTAAATTGTACTTTATTACTTATTGAGTAGTTTCTTAAGCAACTTGCTTCTTGAAAATTACTATTTTTGAGGTTGACTTCTTTAGAGCTACTGCCAGTGCCATCTGCTGTGGCCAGATCAGAGGAAGAAACACACTAAATTTAGTGTTCCGTTTGTCATTTCTCAAGAGAACAAGATTCTCTTCTCACTCAGACTTCACAGCCCAGATCCCTCTAGATTTTATCTAGTATCTGACCCTTTCATGTTGGTAGCATAGTTTCCCACATCACTGGACTGACATATATACTATAATGAACCGACTATGATTTTGAGTTTGTTTAAACAACAGGAACCACCCAAACCGTTAGTAAGCAGTTGCTGCTGCAAAGTAACGTACTGTACTTACTGCCAGAAAGAGACAATTTTCTGACTGATCTGAAAATCTATGAGAGAAAAACCCAAAGGCCTGTCACATCTGCACATTTTCTTCCTTAATCGTTCATGTACAGTTTAGCATCTATGTGAATCTTCCAATGTCTCAGTGAGGAGAGCTAGAGTAAATTGTTCAAGTCACTTTCTATTTAAGTAGAATAGAACACTTGAGATGTTTGTGAGAGAAAATAGTTCCTCCTGTATCTTATGTGAGACTTCTTATCTTAGCAAACTAAATATGTGCTCCAAATACTTCCTTCTTTCATACAATAAAATTGCTGCCTGTGTGATTGTCCCTTTGTGCAAAATTGAATTTCACATTTGCTACTGTAGGAATCTCGCTGATAAGGTAGCAGCTGTCCTTAAAATGTTCTGTGCTGTGTTTACTCTATACAGCTGCCTTTTCATGACTTTTACAGAAATTTAGGATTCAAGACTCAAATCAGTAGAAAAGCACTTTTTCCCGTTAAAAAGTCTGGACTGGGGCACATTTCACAAACTCTAACACTTTATCACTCTCCGACTTTTCAGAGAATGCTTAGGAGTTTCTCCTAAATAGGCAAGTGTGAAGTAGAAATGGAATAGTTCCTCGAGGAATGTCTAGGAGGAGACACTAGTATTTGAAACATGGCTTTTGAAAAGGTTGTATACATCAAAATAGAGAACATGAATTTTTTGTTTAATTTTAAAACTGAGTAATATATTTTATAGGATTATAGCTACTGGATTACATTAAATTCTCTAATTCATGCAAAACCCAAAGTAATGTTTTAAATTCAATTTGTTCCTTGAGATTCAATCAGTACTGCACATTCATTTATTTTTTTCTTTCAGGCAGTAGATGATGTTTCTTTGTCAAGTTTATTTTAGCCCATACCTAAACCCTGTACAGCAGTGCTGTACAGTAGGTATACAGCATCTGCTGATACCAGTCCCCATTTGGCTCTTTACAATAATCAAATATTTGTTACAATGTGTCACTGGTATGTCCCTTATGGTGGGTTTTGAATGGGTATGTCAAGGTAAGGTTGCATAAGACATGGATTTTGTACAGACATTATATCACCTGGACAATACCCTCCATATAAAGAATCTCCATGGACCTAATTGAGTCAACTTTACAAGATGCAAAGGGAAAAACTATGGAAGAAATATTTGATGCATACCCAGCATGAGTATTGGTATGTCTTGACTATAGAAGTAATCCTATCAAACTCAACAGTATTATCATGTCTGTCCATGTATAGGGCTGATGCTTTTAACAAGAATCTACTAGGAAAACATTCCTTATGCTGCATCATAGTCAAAAAGAATAATCTATATCTTCTTATCCAGGATACTTAAGATAAGCAACAAGACAAGCTGCAGTTTGTATAGAACTGTAACATTCTAATCATAGGTAATCATAAAGCAAGGAGCCAGAGAGCTAGCTACATAATGAACTTTCACTAGCTGTAATACCACTTGACAATTTTTTTTTTCCTAGTGCATGAACTTGCTTTAATTTGTATAAATACACAACACTGTAGGCATTCTGAGAGAGGAGGAATGAAATGCATCTCCTTGCTTTTACGGACTATACTTAGACTACGTATCTGAAGTTCTTTAATGAAAGTAGTTTAAAAAGTTAATAAAAAAAGAGAGAATGACAGCCTTTTCCAGTGAATCGTTCAAAGACAAAGGCTAATAATGGTACTCTAAATCTCTTTCTGGAAAAGTGTGTTTTTCTCCATTGAACAGGTAAGAAAGCAAGAAATGTCCTCTAGAAGGCATCCAGTGCCAGTGCTACAGACTAGACAGGCATTGTGACTGTGGCTCAAACATTAATTTTTAAAAATCACTCTTCCTCATGGTATGAAGATGATTCTAATGAAAAATATAATTATACATTCCATAAAAGTGTTCTGATTGGAATAGGGCTTAGTAGGTCATGGTTAAACACACCAAGTATTTAAACTTACTGTATCCTGATAAACCAAAGGGACGTTGTGGCAATTTTGGTATAAAGACGTTTGAAGGTAGGGAAGAGGGAAGAGGCAGGACTGATCTTCTGCAAAAGACAAGGAATGCTAGGAATAAAAATATGGGAGAAACAAAGACAGTAGGTGCAATGGGTTGACCCTGGCTAGATGCCAGGTGCCCACTAAAGCCACCCTATCACTCCCCCTCTTCCACTGGACATGGGAGAGAGAATATAATGAAAGGCTTGTGGGTCAAGATAAGGACAGGGAGACATCATTCAGCAATTACCATCATGGGAAAAACAGACTGAACTTGGAGAAAATTAATTTAATTTATTACCAACCAAATCAGATAAGATAATTAAAAATAAAAATGAAATCTTAAAACTCCTTCCTCCCACCCCTCCCTTCTTCCCGAGCTTAACTTTCTTCCAATCTCACCTCCTTCTCCCTCAGTGGCATAGGGGGTTGGGGAATGGGGGTTGCAGTCAGTTCACTATAAGTTGGTTCTGCCGCTCCTTCCTCCTTGGGAGGATTCCTCACACTCTTTCCCTGATCCAGTGTGGGGTCCTTTTCATGAGAGACATGTCTCCACAGACTGCTCCAATGTGAGTGTTTCCCACAGGCTAAACATCTTCATGAACTGCTCCAGCATGGGTCCCCAAAGAAGTCACAAGTCCTGCCAGCAAACCTGCTTCTGTGTGGGCTCCCCTCTCTCCAGGGATCCACAGGTGCTGCCAGGCGTCTGCTCCAGCATGGGCTTCCCACAAGGTCACAACTTCCTTTGGGCATCCACCTACTCCAATGTGGGGTCTTCCGTGGGCTACAGGTGGATATCTGTTCCACCATGGACCTCCATGGGCTGCAGGGGGACAAACTACCTAATCATGGTCTTCTCCACAGGCTGTAGGGGAATCCCTGCTCCAGCATCTGGAGCACTTCCTCTCCCTCCTTCTTCACTGACCTTGATATTTGCAGAGTTGTTTCTCTCGCATATTCTCACTTCTTTCTTCTGACTGCTAATGCACAAGGTTTTTTCTTGCTTCTTATAGATGTTATCACACAGGCTCTATCACCATCACTGATCGTCTCGGCTTTGGCCATCAGCAGGTCTGTCTTGGAGCCGACTGGCATTGTCTCTATCAGACTTAGGGGAAGCTTCTCGCAGCTTCTCACAGAAGTCACCCCTATAGCCCCCGGCTACCAAAACCTTGCCAAGCAAACCCAATACAGTAGGCAATATAGACAGGAACCCGCTGAAAGAATTGACTGTGCTACTAAAAGATTAACAAACTGAAGAAAAACAAAAAATCATATATAATAATACTGATGTTGGCTTTATGCTGAAGTAAAGAAAATGGCAAATTAGTGTTATATGGATGTGTAGATAGCCCATATAGTTTTGGTCCTGATTCTTCATTCATCTAATGTGCAGGACTGAAAATAAAAAATACAAAAGAGCTGCACTCTGCTATTACAAAAAGAAAGTATCTTTTGATTATGTTTTTGTTGAAGTCTTTAGTCTAAAGGTTTCTGTAGGTATCATGCGTGTATAAGTCACCTAATCATTTTAGCATTTGTGACAGAAAATTGTCATATAAATAGCATTTTCAGTGCACAATTTATTTCAAACCACTTAGCTATCATGATGTAATAATTACTTAGTACTCCAAAAATAGCATGTACACATTCCTAGGATTTTGTAGATGGGACAAACATTTTATGTTTATAGCTTAGGAAATCCCAATTAGCTGCAGATTCATCTCCCACTTCTTTCATTTTGAAGTGAACGCTAATGCTAGCCTCAAGTGCTGTAGTTAAGAAGCAGCAGTACAGTCTGGAGAATTGGGGACACTATTGAGAAGGCATTTAATGGTTCTTGTCAATGAGTTTCACAGTTTTCATATTGTTTGATGATCTACTGAATGACTTCCAAGTATAAAACATCAAGGACCAATAATAAAATTGTCCAGTTTTTAAACTACTGGCTTTTCATAAAACAAAACAAAACAAAACAAAACAAAACAAAACAAAACAAAACAAAACAAACAAAACCATTACCTATAGAACAAATAGTTTAATCATTGTTATATATTTTCTTCCTTTCAATTGCCCTAGCAAAAAAAGAAATATAAAAGAAAAACAATTTAAAATTAGTGACATATAATGTCACAGAATCACAGAATCACAGAATCACAGAATGGTAGGGGTTGGAAGGGACCTCTGTGGGTCATCTAGTCCAACCCTCCTGCCGAAGCAGGGTCACCTACAACAGGCTGCACAGGACCTTGTCCAGGCGGGTCTTGAATATCTCCAGAGAAGGAGACTCCACAACCTCCCTGGGCAGCCTGTTCCAGTGCTCCGTCACCCTCAGAGGGAAGAAATTCTTCCTCGTGTTCAGACGGAACTTCCTGTGCCTCATTTTGTGCCCATTGCCCCTTGTCCTGTCGCTGGGCACTACTAAAAAGAGTTTTGCCCCATCCTCCTGACACCCACCCTTCAGATATTTCCAAGCATTTATTAGGTCCCCTCACAGCCTTCTCTTCTTCAGGCTGAACAAGCCCAGCTCCCTCAGCCTCTCCTCATAGGAGAGATGTTCCAGTCCCCTCATCACCCTCGTAGCCCTCCGCTGGACTCTCTCCAGTAGCTCTTCATCTTTCTTGAACTGGGGAGCCCAGAACTGGACACAGTACTCCAGATGAGGCCTCACTAGGGCAGTGTAGAGGGGATAATAAGTAGTAGCTGATCATTCAAGTCTGTCTATAAGTAATAGCTTATCATTCAAGTCTTTCTCTCCATTATACCAATTCAACCCTCTTAATTTCAATGGCATTTAAATGGTGAAGTTGAAGGCATAAAACGAATGAAGGTGAGTAGTAAAGTGGTGAATGAATGGAATATCTACTCAATGATCTCTAGCACGATCTAGGGTTCTAGCTACTGGAGGACACTCTTTAGAGTTACTGAATATGGTCATCCCTTCCACAGATTTTATGCCAATCATCTAAAGAGACCATGGTTTTGCTGACTTTCTGTAAATCCATTGATATTATAGAAAGCCCGGACAAAGTTACAGAGGTAGGATTAATCTGATTAGGAGTGGAAATCTTTAAAATATATGTATGGATGTCACTCTGTGTACTCTTTGTTGCCAATGGAAAAGTCATGTCTGCAATTTTCTCAGCATAAAATAGACATTTTTCTAACAACTACTGAGAAAAATTGCAATTGAAACATACTTATTTTTCTGCATTGACTGCAGAGGAAGTCAAAGGTGGTTAACATACATATGAAATCACTGTAGATATCTAAAGTGAGATGGCATCCCACTTTAACTACCTTCAACATGTGTGAATTAAGATCAGATTCTGTATTACTCTATGTATGTGCACATCTGAATTTTGTTATGCTACAATTGTTGATAAAATTTCATAGTTCAAACTGCCTACCTGGCTTACATTAGAAATTTTGTTTTAAATTGCTTTTTAAAGTTTCTACTAAAATCATCCATAGCAGCCATGAATTAAAATCTTTCATGTCTTCCTCTTGCTTTTTTCAACGCTAAAAATTAAAACAAATTTTTTTAAGGAAAAATGAGAAATTTCAGACAGGATTTGTCTTTCAGTTACAATAATGTAAAGAGTTAAGTATTGTAATGAATCTAGAGTCTTATTATTTTGACTTCAGAAACTGCAAGATATCTACGCATTTGTATTAAAAAGCTAGCTCCACTGAGGACAGGGACAGAGAAAAGCATATGGATAAAAGGAAATTGACACACAATTTCCACTTTGGACTTAGTAGGGTACTGCTGAAAGTCTTTTAAACTTTCTTTGCTACAAAAGAGTAAAAATACCTAAACCATGGCAACCTGAAAAAAAACAACCATGGTTACTTTTTTCTAGAAGTAAAGCACAGATGAGCATAGACTTTGCCTTCACTGTACACACTTAACACTGTTTGTCTTCTGGAATTTTTGTTCAACACAAGAAGTCATTGACCACATTAATATTCAATGCTGCTCTATCACAGGGCAGATGCTTATATGCATGCTTCATTACATTGTGAACAATGTGACAAATGCAATTGCCTTTCATGATATGGACAAGCTTGCTATGCAAAAATCTAAATACATAGCATTTCAAGAACAGCCTGCTTCAAGGTGGTAACATTAGTTAACTTAATTTCCCTACATTTCATCACTGTTCCATTTTCTACACACAGCTGTATCTATTTTGTTAAACTCATCCCAAGATCCTATCATTTTCTGTTAGAGAAGCAATTCACTTGAAAAGTAAATGTCTAGGTCTTAAAATTATTCTTACATCTTTGCTTACTCAAAAGTGAAAAAGTTTTGCTTCGTACTATATTTTTCCTTCATTAGAGCAAGTTAATATATTTTCTTAGTAAGAGTAGAGAAGTAAATTCAATTAATCTCATTGTAAAGCAGACTTATAAAACATTTCAGATGAATGCTTATAGGCTAACGTCTTTTTTCCATTTCTACTAGAGAGGATTCAAGAACAACTGTATATGAAGTAGACGTGTAGATGCATGTAGATGAGGATGTTCAATCTCCTGCTTTTAAGCCTTACCCTCTTCCTAGACATGTGGAAGAAGCAAGCAAGGAAAAAAAAAAAGAAAAAGAAAATATGGAATATACAATGGCATATATAGAAAGCCTACTGTCCCTCCACTTCTGTTTAAGACGAAGAATGAGCTCAAAGACACTAATGAAATTAGTGCTCAATTATGCTCTGAGAACACACAGAGGACAGAAGTAAAGACTGATATCCTCACAGGTAAGATTTACTTATACAATGAGATCTTCAGCGTGTAATAATCGAAATACAAACTCTCTGGCAAAGCAAGAGCTAGGAAGTAATCTGCCAAATCAAAGCAGCATGAACTGTACTTCAAGTATGAAGAATGCCACTTATTTTCCTGCAGAATTTCAAAAACACTCACAAAGCCATCTCTACAGGGAACTGTATTTCCTTTCACTGCAATCTGACAAGGTGTATCTGGACAAGATAATCTCTTATAAATAATGAGGGCAATTGATGAATATGTGAACACAAAAGGAGTAACACACTGATTTGCACATGTTCAGCTGAGATATAAAAATACCTACTATATGAACAATACCTATTATATGAACAATATATGACTTATACATGAGGCTTGGTGTGTTTTTGAGTTAGAGTACAAATACGCATTTTGTAAGGCTGATCAGTACCTTTCTACAGTACAAAGGCTCTTGAATTCTTCCCTCTGGTAAAAATGCAACTACTGAAGATGTTAGTTAAGGCAAGGAACTACAATATGAGGCAGAACACTAAGTGAAGAAATGGATTTCAATTCCAGAGACAAAAATGAAGTTAAAATATGCACAAGCATCTCAGACATAGGAAATGCATTTGGTTTTTTATAACATGAATGATAACAAGGAAATAAAGATGTTTTCATAAATGCTCAACTTTCTGAGCTCGTTCTGAGAAAACTGGAAGTTACTGGCTTCTGACCCCTGTAGGAAATGTGATCATTACTTATAACCAGTTTTCAATTTCTATATTATTCAATTCAATTATATAATGCCTATTATGCAAGAAAATTTATAAAGGAGAGTTTAAAAGTTATTTGTGTATCTTCTTCATTTTCAATGCAAAACAAATCAATTTATGTGATACATTCTCAAAGGACATTTTCATCTTTTATGTAACACAGCCTCCTGACATTTCACATAAAATGCCTATATATGTGATAAGCTTGGTTAAAAAAGAAAATATTTTGCATGCTGAACCTGAATCCGTCTGGATAGAATTTTTAAGTGACACAATGAAAAAAGCCAATCAAATCAATCATATGAAAAGACAGTTTCAAAGTCTTAGACATATCATCGTGAAATATTTTAAAAACAAAATTGGAAAAGAGCAGTGCAAATCACCAAGGCAGGGCAAGAAATCATGGCAGATATTAGGAAATTTAGGAAAGTGTCAACATTTTTCCAGAGCACATATTTAACAAGCTTGATTTTACAGAGGAGAAGATAATCAAAAAATAAATGAGGTTATAAAAGTAGTTCAGGGAACAGAACAACGAATCTTTCGTCTGGAGGAGAGGTGGCAAAGACAAAAAAAGCAAGCAGTTTCATTAGAGCTAGATTTCAAAGCTGTCATTGACAATAACATGCAAATGAGCTGCAGCTTAATAATATAAAGTGCTGGGCTCTCCTGCTTAGTCATGTTGAAATCCTTTCCCCAGTATTCTGCATGAGTACTCAATCATTATTTCTTGGAGAACACACTGGCAGAAAATAACATGCAAATTCTTTATCACTTACCTCCCCATTCTGAATCCAGACTATGAGTTTTACCAATTTATAGTTGTCTAGGTATATTTTTGGCCACTTTTTCCTACTATTTAGATTAAGTATTGTAAAAACACTGCAGTCAGAGTTGGGAATTTGAATCTAAAATCACTTGCAATTTGGTGGCTTAAATCCTTTTAAAAATCCAAACTTTAGTATTATAATGTGTATGAAATAACATGTTTTTTTATAGTGAGCAAGATTCTATTTCTCATCTGAATCTTTTCACAATTCCTAACTCCACTGATTTCAATAGAAATATTAATCTAGCGTAGTTTGGAGAAAAAATACATTTCCTGCATCAGAACATCATATCGTATTGAGTAAGTCTACTTATGTGAATAATAGTAGAGAAAACACAAAATGTCAGAACCGCAGAGTAAAATTAGAGATTTTAATTCAAAAGAAGTGGCAGATGAAGATCTAAATAAAACCTAAAAGGAATGTAAGGACCTTTGAAAAGGACATAGTCAGGTATTACTTTGGATGTTTAGCATGATATTAAGGGATGTGACTGCAATTGGTCATAGATGGAATCTTCTATCAGGTGGAAAAGTCTTCATGCTGCACTTCTTTTACTAACCACTATCTCCTGATACCATCACAAAAAAATATAAAGTTGTGACCATGGCACAAGGGATCCTTTCAGTTCTGCCTGCTGTCATCGTTCTATAGAGTGACTGCAGTTATATTCTAGTTTGCAGTTTAATGATAGTACCTTCATAATAACATTGTAGCAATGTTATAGTAATTTCAACATACAGTTCTACACCGGATCAATGTTTGCACTGGACTTGTCTTGATCAAATAAGTAGAAATGTTAAACAACCCTTTGAATTCTATCACGCACCAGACCTTCAAGGGAAGATTCAAAACCATGAGTATGGTCAGAAACTAAGTCTTTGGTAATTCAAAGCAGATTCATTATGAATGCAAAACTGTCAGACTTCAAAATAGCAGTGTCATTTTTTTTAATGCAGTTATATTTATAGGATATTTGAAGTTGAGGTACTCTAGCACCTAATTCTTAAATTGTAGAATGGGATCGAAGAGACATACCTATGTATGGGATTAAATCATAATTATGAGATATCTTAAAACATTTTGTAATAGCAACCATGGTATGTGTGCTGCCACATTTAGAAAGAAATGAAATAAAAAATTAATATGCAGCTTCATAAAAATGTTTTTTGACAATAGGTTCTCATTAATTTTTGAAGGACTCCATTTATGTGTTCCAGTTGTCTGAACTTCAGGACTGCTGGATCTCCTTTGCTGTTCTTCACTTTTCACTTGGTGATCATATCCTCACAAAATTTATAATATTATATGACTTTCAGTGTCTCATGCAAAAGCAAATAGATTTTTTTCTCTTGTTTGTAATGAACACATTTATTCTTGTCTAGCTGGATGGTGAGACCTATGTGGTTTGGCAGAGGCATCCAGTCTGAATAAGTCTTATCAGATTTGACCAATCAGTTACATTTTGTTAACAAGAAAAGAACAGAGAATCTGTATAGTGAAAACAAAGAAATCACATAGATTTAAAAAGGAGTATACTAGAAGCAGTAATTTTCACATAATTACCATAGAAATTAAAATAGCTTCTGTAAAAGCACTCTTAGTTTTGTTCTAAACTACTGAAAAATCATCCAGTAACCTCTGCTTACTAGGTTTCCAGACCTATTTTCTTACAGTGCCTTGTGCTGCATTCTGGCATTTCAAAGACGAATCTCGTAGAAGGATGTCAATTTTCTAATGCAGATATCTTTCTGTCAAGTTGTCACCATTTAGATCAGGGTGACAATAAAAATAAAGTGGCAGATGCTCTCTATTAACCCCGGCCCTCCCACCAGAGGAAGGGAAAAAAGGAGGAAAAGGGAGAGAGACTTATAAATTTAATACAAAAACAGCTTTACTAATAACACTTATAACATTAATAATATTAGTAATAAGAGAAATAAAACAAAATATACAAAACCAATACTGAGTTTCCTGGAGTTGGATGCCGGGGCACTGGCATCCCACCAGTAGCTGCCAGGCAGCACCGGAAAGTCCTGGAATGGCCTCAGCAGTAGATTGGAATTGGACTCAGGAATGCATGGATAGGAAGCTGAAGGAGGAATTCTGTGTTTAGATGTCCCTTCTGTGTTACTATTATGGGGTAACAGGAAGCAGAGACAAAAAATCTCAGTTAAGAAAATTGTCTGTTAATGGTTAAAGAAGATCTTGGTTGAAAATTATTAGGAAAAGCATTCATTATTTTCTAATCCTGTCTAGGGATTTGATTTATGTAGCATAGCTTGTTTGTAGTTCAAAAAATACATGACCTATTTGGATGAAACTTTAAGGAAAGACTTTGTAATTGTGAGGAAGTTGCTAAATATTGATTTCTTTTATGTGGCAAAATCAATAACATGAGATTATGCAATATGGTGATGCTGCATTACTTAAAGAATGATTGAGATGTCTGAATTCTAAACCAAATCTTTCCTTAAGGTTACTTGCATCTTACTAAAAAAAAAAAAATATTTAAACAACTGGATTTCAAAAAATATATACAATACAAAGCTTCTCAAGGAACCTTTAGATGTTGCTTCTGATTCTGTCTTTTTGCTTGTAAAGTTGAAAGAAACTTTTCTCGTGAGGAATCTTCATCTTTAACACAGTAAATGACTTTACTGTAATGTACAGCATGGGTCAGGCAGGTAGGAGTTTGAAAATGAGGAATTTGGAGATAGGATCTTAAACACATGTTACTCATGAATGATTAATAAGATTTAAAATTATTTTAAAGAATAAAGCCTTTAGTATAACACATTATCCTGTATGTTCTCAATATCATCTACTTCATAGACCTGCATAAATCAGTGCAAAGCTCAGAAATGAAGTGCAGTGGCAGATACATAACAACACTGGACTTGTGGGATATGGCAAGTTGAATCAACTAGTTTTAGTTCTGTTTAGATATGTCTGACAGATTCTGACCATATTTTTTAAACTCATGTTATAAAGGTCTCTTTTACCACAAGGCTCTTGACTGTCCTTACCAGCGCGAGCAGTTCTGAAAAAGAAGAAAACCAGAGCCAATATCTACACAATCTCCATTACTACATTTTAATGACTAAACATTTTATTAGAATCAGTGAGGTCACTGATTCAATAGGAAGTATGTTGTTATGATACAATTTACTGCAACATTACTTTAACTGGGTGGGAACATGGGAGCACTGGAGGAGCAGAGCCTTGCAAGGCTAGCAGCACTTAGGTAAATTATCAGTAAAACCTGTAAAGCTGAGATTCCTGTTAGAAGACACATTGGAAAGAGCAAATTTGGGTGTGGCTGTAGCAAAACCGGTACAAATGAGAAAAATCCATTAGAGGTATTCTGTTTATTGGGGAGGATATTAGGGCAGAGAAAGGGGCCTATGAGGAGAGAGAAAAGGATCATCAGGAAATAGGAAAAAGGACAATAAAATATTAAAATAATGTAACCAGGTCTGAATGGGGGCACCTGCTGTGTAGCTCTGTGCTTGATCAACATACCTGGAGCAGAATTTTAAATCACATCAGTTGTTCTGACCATATCCTAAAAGTCAAATCTCCCTCTATGGTCAGAAGGACTGGGAGGGAGGTGCAGGTTGCTTTCCTTCTCTGGTGAGGGAACATCCAACAGAGAGAGAAAGCATCCTGCTATTGTTACACTGACACTGGTGTCTGTTCATGGTCTAGTGGCATCAGCGTGAGGCACAGAGGTTCAGAGGTACCAGACAGAGGTAAAGCAGAGGAAACCAATCAGAAGTTTTTATGATCAGTATCACTGGTTGTAGCTGGGGACATGTTCTCTTTATAGCTATGAGCTTGTTACGAAGTTTTCACACCCAGGGATATTTTCTAGTACTCAGTTCCCATATCGTAGAAGCTGTTGGAATGAAAACAACATTTAAATGATATGGGAAAGAACCAATTTAAACCAGAAAGAAGAAAATTAAGAGTGGCTTATTTTACTGTTTTTTTACAGGTATAGCTCTTCATATAGGAGGGTCTTGGGAGCGTATGGAATTTGAAGACTTCATTGAATCACCACATATCTAAGGTCAGTCAAAAGCAGAAATTTCTTTTGTGAGTAGTTTATTACAGGTCAGGCTGTTAACATCCATTGGATATACTCTAATTCTACTATTGTAAGAAAAAATAAATTTTGAAACAGTATATGAAGAAATACAATGTTTAGGTCAATAAATCAGCAGCAGATAACTATTATAAAGTCAGGAAGTTCAGTTAAAGTTATAGGAGATCATATAAATCACATAATTAGTTTCTTCAGTAGTTTTCTTATCATGATGTATCTCATCACTTTCCCATATTAAAGGTCACACAAGTCTTGTATTTTTCCAATTTTAGTGAGTTTTACTCTATGTGTTAATGTGATCCTTTGCTATCTATATTTTTATAGTATCTACAACTTATAGTTTGAATCAGACAGTGGAAGGCAGGCACATTAGCCACACAAGCTTATACTTAAGGCATTCATAAACAAATATCTTCTGATCACTTTAAGCATAAGTTATGCTGTTGGAAAAAAATTGTCCAGATTTTGTTTATGCTAGCAATATTTTGTCACAGGACATACATACAGTTTGTCTGGGGCATCAGCAGCTGATGCTCATGCTCCACATGTATACCAGGGGGTTTATTTCAAACTCTTTCTAGTCTGGTGTCCTAACCTGAATTTCCCCTCTGTGAATGTTGTTCAAAGCTGTTTTGTTTCTTTTCCACTGGGCACTGGACTGAACTTGGTAAACACCTGAACAGGAGCTCCTGGTTTAGTTTTCTCCAAATAGAGTCTAGTTCACACACATAAAATGTGCTCTGTAAGCTGGACTGATAAGCTATAACTGCGGATGGCAGGAGGATTCATGCCAAAACCACACTACTTCTCCAAACCAAAATGACACAGACCCACAGATCATGGAATAAATGATGCAACATTCCAACACACTTTTTCTGGGCATATACTATACCTCAAGAAAATGTCAAAATTATAAACACAGATGCAAAAAGTATTCTCAATATTTATTAACACTTCTTCAACAAAATTATCTCAAGTTTCTAGGTTGTGGTTTGGGGTAGGTTTTTTTGTTCGTTTATGGGCTGGGATTTTTTCCCTAATGATTTACAAGATTTTGTATTCTTCATTATAATCTTGGCTGTACGATGTTGCCTCAATACAGAGGTAAAGTATATGATTCTTCCTACAATTATTTTAATAATTAGATAATAAAATATTAATTTTAGGTTAGGAAATGATCAGATACTACTGAGTGAAAGAAATAGACAACCCCCTCCTCCCATAGAAATCCAGTTATACCATTTAAATGAAGCAAGAAACAGAGATGTTGTGATTACAACATTTAATATCAAGCATGATACTGACAAGCAGCTAATGTTCTTTTTGTGTTGCTGCTGTCATTTTTGTTGGCTGGTGCTTGTTGATGTTTCAATAACAAGTCCTGTTAGAGAAACTAGTTTTATTGTATGCTGTCAAACCTATCAGCTTCTGGCAAACTTATAACTGGTTTTCATAGTTCAGTAACTATGTAGGAAATGTTAATGCAGGATAATGAAGTGGCGGCATACCATGAGTATAATAGTAATTTAGAAAAATTAGTAATTTCTGAATCCTAATCTCTTTTACCCTTTAGCTGACACCAGCAGTTTTCCTAAACTACAATTCCAGAGATAAGCAAGCAGCACGTTTCGGAAACTTCAGCGTGCTAGATGAATTTCAAAATTAAGATTCTGACATGATTTGGATGCTTCAGCTTGTGCAAAAGCTGTATAGAACACTGTAGTTTGGTACAGTAAGATGTGCTAACCTGCATTTTATTCACCTTAGTCCTCGGATGAACTTAACCCCTAATCTAAGAAATATCCTATAATAAGATTAATTTATTCACTGCTGATACCAAAACAAATAAATTATTCAGCTAAAGCAAATGTTGATTTGTGTAAAATTGCTTACCATGTGTCAGGTAAAGGTATATCTGTATATGGCAGACATGCAACATGTATTATTTGTCATTCAGTTTTTACTGAATAAAAATATTTATTTTCTTATGAAAAAAAAAGTTTTGGAGAAATACAGGTTGCTACACATTTCAGGCTATATAGACAGGAATTCCTGCAGGGATTTTTGAAATTGGATCTGAGAAGCTGCTGGGCATTTAAAGGGACCACACTGCTAATGTTAAATGAGAATTTAAAAAAATAATATTATATACATCTACATTAGATGTCAGCTATATTTCGTGTCTGAACAGAAGACTTCTATTTCTGTCATTGGTTCCAGTGAAATACATCTCTCCAATAATTAGTATCTCTAAAATACAGACTTTTCACATACTTGGCAGTGAGGTTTTCTTGTCATAAATACGCATGCAGGAACAGTACTATGAATATGATTTTTTTTAGGAGATAACATTGGATGATTATTAGGAATAATTTTAAAATTCTAACTCAAAGTTAACATAAAATTACATGAAAAGTGCGAATGATAAATGCCATGACTGGTTATATGCCCAAAACCTTTTATTAATAAGCTTGTTGAAGTTGAGTATATCCAACATAGCTGTCAAACGTGCTGCTATACATCATTTTACATGCAGAAAAATAAATGTATAGCATGGAGTAACCAAATGAAATACTAGAATAAAGGTGTTAACAACAACAAAGCTTTATAGAGAGAACACAAACTATGATGATCACTGTCTAGAGATGATGCCCGCAAAACTGACAATGGCTTCTACTAGTTGCGAGACAACACCATTCCAAACTCTGTTATAAATGAAAAGTTACTAACGTTCCACACAAGTCTTCCAGCTATGATGGCAAAAAAGAACTGAGGTCACTACATTAAAAATAGGCGTATCCACTGGAAAAGATTACCTTGAAAGATATATCTTAATAGCCCTTTGAATCTATGCTCTTTGGAACCCCTTGCAGAGTGCATACATGGCTTCACAACCAATATATATCAGTCAAAAACACCTTTCAAACACCAAGCATACTGCCTTTCAGTCCGTAACACCTTTCAAGCACTAAGCAGGCCGCCTTTTGTAGGCTGATTCTCTTCTGCAATGTTTGCAAGGGGAAGGTTCTAAATGTCTGGGTGTCATCAGCTGCCTAAAATGTTGAAAGGTTAGAAGTATAAAGGGCTAAGTGTGCAGCCATCTCCAGCTGCCTTAAAAGTCCCCTTTTCTATGTCACACTACTTATTTTTGTTCTGTTTAATGGATTACAGTATTATATTCAGCAAGACAAATAAATTTTTTAGCAATTTCATAAGGTTTTTTAAATTATTATTATTTAGTATTATTTAGTATGGTTATTATTTTAACAGAGTGCCAGCTTGTTTGGAGATGCAAGTGGAAATGCTCTACCTTTTCCTTTTAAGCTGGGATGATGAAAAATACTGAAGACATCTTCAGAAGTAAACAGTTTTAAAACATACACTTATTAAAAGACACAGCCTTTTACATCGAGAAAATGGAATTTCTGTATCAGACAGATTATATCGGAAAAGTTTTAAAATATATTTCTCCCTTACATTTTATTTCTGTATTTTTTCTTTGTAGAACTCTGGTTTTGTTTCCTATTCCAACAAGTTTTATTCTTTCTTGTGATTCTGTGATTCTATTCTGTGATTCTCTGCTTAGTCTCCTCTAAGTCCCTGGGAAAGTGTTTTTCTCTCTACCCTTTCTTAGGCTTCCTGCTGCAAGTGGGTTCCCTCATTATCTCAAGAATCTCCCATCTTTTCTCTACATTGTAAGAATCTTCTTTTGATCATAGCAAAGTCAAGCAAATAAACTTACAAAATAAAAATTGTGTGTAGGATAAAGTTTAGTACCACAGGAACTAAAGGAGAAAGGGGGGTTTGTCAATCCCACTTTCTTTTCACCAACACCCTTAAGTACCAGACAGAATTCTCACAAGTGCCGAAAAAGTACTGAACAGTATCAACAGGCATTTTTTTTAAACAGTCAAAATTCTTAGCTGGTAGCACAATGCTGTTTTGGAAAGCAGCTTTTCAATCTGTACACTATTTCAGAATTGAAAGGAGCGAGGAAGTCCTCTTTCTTTTTAATGTGGAGCAAGAAGATAACCTTGGTTCCAACATGTGATATAGCATGATTTTTGTCAGTTCATTGCCACCATATTCTGAGTCATGTCCTTTGTGTCTCCCTACCATTAGCATGATAAGTACTCACTAGGCTTAAAATGACACATATAATTAGAGATAAAAAGCATTTATTTACAAGAAAAAAATATGAAATAAGATTACACTCAGTTACACTATTGTCATCAATCCTGATTTAGGATCCTGCCAACTCTGCCACTTTGTCACAAATGAGTGATCTAGGATCTCCTAAAGAACCACTGTCAAAAAATATTAGCAAAAGTGGTTTTAGTCTGATGTTGCAAAAGTGTGACTTAATGAAATTCAATGGCAAAGCTCACTCTATTAGTTACTACATGGAAGAAACATACAAAGGAAAACTGAGTTACACTCAGGATAGAATGACTCACAGAGACCAGAGACAAAAAGGTAAGGAAGACCCTGTCATTGAGTCATAAGATTCGGAATGGACCCCCTTGCTTTCTAAATTCCTTCTCAGAGAGGAGTCTAGGTGCAGCTGGATCCAGACTTAGCCCCAGACTTCATCAATGGTTTACATCTAAAGGATTACAGATTAATGTTTCATTAATATAAAATCAGCATACAAAATTACCAAGGCAAAATCAAAGTTAGCATACAACAGGGTTATGTATGTTATTTGCTGCTTAACAAAGATCTGTCACTGGTGAAAAACCCATCTGCCTTGAGGAGCAACCTTTAAGGGTGTCCCAGCTCAAGGAGGTATCACCACCATGCAGCCATGCTGCCTAGCAGGGAGAGCTCAAAGAAGGCTCACTTAGGCTCTTATGAGATAAAGTGGTTGGCTCGTAGTCAAGTTTAATGCCATGGGAAGGGTATGAAGGAGACTCCTTGTACCTACAATTTTCCTTGTTCCTTGATAAATGATTCTTGGAAAAGCCACACTCTATTCATGAGTTGATTAGATGATTGGTGTTCCAAGCTCATATGCGTCAATGTTTACTGTGTCACTGTGCTCCTTTGTGGGTTTTCAGAGAACAGATTGAAACTAGAGGAGTTCTTGGCCCATCTGCGGCTCAGGTCTTTACCTCCTTCAGAGGATGCACCAATCCACTGCCAGTCTGGTCAAGCGGTCAAGCGCACCTGTTACGTCTATGTAATGAGTTCCCTTTGAAACAGAACGAGCTAACAGTTCCTCCCACACCTACTTTTCTCCCTTTTGGTAAACTTTGCAAAATATATTCAGAAAGCTGCTTGTGCTTACAGATAAAACTGTAAAACTATGTTCAGCTGTAGTGATTTCTTTTGTTAGCAAAAGTAGTTGATAGCTTTCCCTTGAGGTACAATTCCTTTTTTTCCCCAGAACTCAGATTATTACCTCATCTGTTAAGCTATGTCCAGGGGCTTCTCTTATAGTTTTCTTGTATTATTCATGCCTGAGCCTAAGCTGAATTTTAATATTTATACACTATATGAAGAACATGTGTCTCAGTCTGCCGTAGCTGAAGTGGAGAACGCAATATGAAGAAAGGATCAGCAATGAATGACAAAGAACATGCTGATGCAGGAAACTAATTCATATGGAGTTAATTCCTTAGGTGTAAAAACTGCCTGGATACTTAAATACGGTACTCATACACAAATATTTCTGCTAAAATAGCTAGAGAAAATTCTGAAGACAGGGATACTGCAAGAGCCAGAATTTGCCTAAATGTTAATTTTAGTCAGAATTTTGGTGTCTGAGTTAGGATAGTTAGCCAGGCTGTCTCTTTCCCAACATTATTTAAGCTTAAGGAATTAAAAATTCTATCTTTCTGCTAAGGGTTAAAGTTCCTGAAATATTTAATGCTAAGCTTCTGATCACATTCGGAAATATCTAGTTTGGGAGGGTGGAAGGAAAGTGGCAACACACATGTCTCTTAAACTGCAAGACACACTTACGTAGACAGATACCCTGCTAAGTTCTCAGGGGGGCCCAGTCATGTTCAGAGTGAGACTAAGAAAATTCAGATAAAATTACGCCATTACTAATGTAAAATCCTGGTTGTCTTTAGTCCACTGTTTTAACAGCTTGGATATTCTGACTTTTTCTCTGAAGTATGAGATTTTTCTATGATTCAGTGTAAAACCAATACTGAAAAAGGAAGTTGAAGAGTTTTCCTTGCAAAATGGATTTATTCATTCCCCCGGGCCACTCCTAAAGCAGCATCTGACAGTAGAGGAATATCGTGATTTTTTCCAGGAACAAAACAGATAATTACTTAGTAAGCCCTCTGTGAAAATGTAAATTTGGGAATGAAATGAGGAAATTGGGTTTAGAAGAATCACTGTTTGAATCTTCTCTCCTTTGCACTAGTGAATCAATAGAGATTAGTCCCATTCATAGTTTATTCTTTCTTTTACAAAACATCTAAAATTATTTTGTAACAACTGTGCACTTTGTCTTCATGCTGAAATGTAGCCTCAACTAATTTGTGTGAATGAAAACTTAACTCCATCTTGTAAAATAATATAAAATTGTTCAAAGGTTTCTATGCAAACTTATCAAGTTATCTGTGATGTATTATCAATAAACTAGACTTTTAAAACAATAGCCAGCCTAAACATTTTTTTCTGAGTTAGCAATAGAAAAACATTTATGTTTCTTGCAGACATTATGATGACAGCTCTGCACTAAGACATGACCAAAGTTCTCTGTTTTTAAAATACAATGTAAATGCACTAGAACTGATGCTTCCAGAGCCAAATGTCTTATAATATGATAGAATTAGATGTTTCTTCCAAGGTTGAAAGACTGGACTAGCAAAGAAGTATTGTGGCTTTGATTTGTGGCTGAACATATTTATCTTGACATAAATTGCAATGGACTTCTGAGCTTTGTTAATAAAGATCAAAGCTTATACTTGTTTGATGTAGTTTGTTCTTTTTCTATTAACTGCAAGAATACATGGTTAAAGAACACGGGTAAAGTAAGGAGAGTAGTTTTCTAACATTCTCTTCTCTTTTGAAATACACACTAGAAATTTTTTTTTAACTTCTTATTTATCTTCATACAATTTTTACAGTTTGATAAGATCTATTACTCCCAATTTAAATTAGATTTTATTTCCTGCACATCAATTAAGAGAAAAAGGAAATTATTAGGAAAATATGAATTAGTGAGAGAATGCGAAAGGACATTGTGGAAACATTTGAGTTACACATTCCCATAACTGATGAAATACTACTAACATGTTGATCTGTTTTGTTTTGGTTTACAAACAAACAAAACCAAACCAGTGGAAATAGTGAAAAGCAGTGGTTTAGATAATGTACTAAATGCATCACAGAGGCTGTCTCCTTTCAAGAAGTAACATCTATAAATCAAATCCTTGAGTGAAAATACAGATTTATAGTAGGCAGGAAATCTCAGTTATATTACTGGAACAGAGAAATAGGCTTCATGAAATGGTGCCTTCGCAATATCTGTTTGTCTCAAGTTGTATGAGACAATGCATAAAAAAATATTGACAACATTTCTTGTTTACTAGTTTCCAGTATCTAAGGATATTGTGAGTCATGGCTAATAAATGATATCAAAGCTTATTGATCTTTTCTTTGTGCATAAATTCCTTTTTTAACATCTACAATTGCAATTTTTTCTGAAAAATGCAGATTAATTTTAAGTATTTTTCCAAAGCCTGGAATCTGAGTCCCTGAGCTGAGATACTTTCATTCTTCCACAAATTATACTGCCAGATTTTAGTGTCTCTTGCCTTTAATTCTTCATACAAACAGGCATGTTTTTTCCTCTGCTTCAAGACAACTCTTGCTAACATCTTTTTCTTTGACAAAAGACAGTAGATAGGTCAATGACCACAGAAACTATTTAAACAGCAAGGCCATATTTGACTAAAAGCATTCTGAGGAGTAACAGAAATTCAGACTATGTCAATGTTAGTGTGACTAGTACATGGACAAAGTAATTTTAAGACTGAACTAGTCCTCTGAGTACATGCAAATAATTCAGCTTATCCTATTAGATGTTATCTAGTCTAGATTTTAAAAATATCAGCCAACATGCACTACTTATGCCTTCAAAGCTCTTATCTTGAAAAATATTTTAGTGAACATTATGTTCTGTCCAGTGCCATTATATATTATCAACTTCGTGGAAAAGAAAAATCTCCTCCATATAAACTTTGAGATTAGTGCA
Source organism: Opisthocomus hoazin (assembly GCF_030867145.1). NCBI lineage: Eukaryota > Metazoa > Chordata > Aves > Opisthocomiformes > Opisthocomidae > Opisthocomus > Opisthocomus hoazin. The sequence continues at coordinate 57,984,610 of NC_134414.1, read as the reverse complement.
TATTCCACATGATTCTTAGCTTCGCTGTAGTTAATATTGATGTAAGTGCTTATATAGAGAACTCTAAGAAAATTTGGCCATTTCCAGTTCATTCAGACTCATATTTTTAAAATAATTTTTAAATATGGAAAGTGTCATAAGTTCAATTCTACTGTTTTTTCTTCTCTTCACTGATAAGAATAAAAAGTCCTACAAATTCATTTCACCATAATAAACCTGTAAAGTGAGATATAGTAGTGGTGACATATCTTTTGAAAATATATGTATAAAATGCCAAATTAAATGATTAAAAACTATGACATTTTGAAATATTACTTTATGTCTTAGGAACGCTGTTTTTACAAATTAGTAAAACTAAACTTTTATTTCACTCCCAAATTTAATTCAGAGTTATGAAATTTCAGTTTGATCCTATACAGACAGGTGCTTTTGGAATACTTATTTATTCATTATCAGTTTTGGTTGTTCAGAACCATATCATGTCTCAAAAAACATTAATAAGAAACCTAGTTTATCTGAGTTTTGAATTTTAAGGAAAAAAATAAAAAGCTCTGTTTAGATTTTATAACTGAAAATGTTATGTATTTTATTCTTTAAAGTGCCATATAAAACCCTTAACATTCAAAATTACAGCCACAAAGGAAAATCTTAAAGCTGTATTTTGCTTTTTTCCTTTCTTGTAAGTTAAATAAAAATATTGCTGCTGGTTCTTTTCAACCTCAGAAGTGTTTTGCCAAGTGGTGATTGAATCACATTTCTAAATATTTATTAGTCATATGCTTTTAAACCCCAGAGCTGCAATATTCTATGTGCAGGCAAATCCACATAACTCTTGCTGGGATGTTTCGAAGGCCATGTAGTCCATGAGTTACAAGACAGGATTTTAACATCACTTGTTTTCTGCTTTCAATTTGCAAGAGATGCATAGGAAAGGAATATGATTAGTTTATCGAGATAATTTACATGGTATTATGGGTAGTTGCATTTGTTTATGTATTAATACGTGTAAATTTACTAGACTTTAATATTTGCTCCCTGGGATCTGAAAATATCTTTATTTCGTGCACTAGTAGCTCATATGAGAGAACATTCACTAGCAGAAAAGGTGAGCATGGGGCAATGACATAATGTTAATTCAGCCATTGTTGTTTGAGGACCGAACCAAAAATTAAAATAAATACTAGAACAGTGACTTGGTATAAAGTCTGATTTAACTCTTTTGGGGCAATTTCAATTCATTTTCAAAGATCAGAATTTTGTGCAGGATTATTTACATTTTCATCAGAAAAATATATTTTTGAAGTAGTGGATTTGGAATCTACTCCCCTCCTCCCACCCCCAGTATTGAGACATAGGGAGAAGTTAAAGGCACAATGTGCTGAATAGCATATTAAAAATATTGATTAAGTTTAGCACAGTCTCTAAATATCATAAACTTTTCAATAATATTCCTGCTTCCTGATTTGTAATATTGAGAGTCACAAGTATTCTTTTCTGTCTTTCTGAAATCATACTCTTGTGGCAGACAGTGCAAATAGCTTAGTGTATTTTGTCAAGGTCAGTGGAAAAAGTAGCTGCATAATGTTAGTGTGGATTTCTTTCTGAGATGGCTTTTGGCACTGGTGGTTACTGGGAGGGATTCATGCCTGTCTGTACTTCATTTCAGCTGCTAATACTGATTTGACAGTTCTTGACCTGTGGGTAAGACATAGTCCATCATCATCTTGCTTTTCTTAGTTAACTTCTACTCTCTTTTCCTCCTTTTTTTGTCAGTGTAGCCTTCTATCATATATCTCGTTTCAATGGAAACAGAATATTGCTGTAAGTCTTTTCATGTATTTTATATCTATTCTGTTTGAAATCCTTCTGGCTTGTCAACAAGATAAAATTGAATCTGTTTAAGGTGATTTTGTTGAAAAATGCTGATAAGACAAAACTAAAACTTTGCAGGTTGATATCACTTTTCAAACTCTGCACACAAAGAATTAAACAAAAAATAAAAAAGGGTATAGACTATTTAAATATTTTTTTTCAGATTAAAAACTGCATTTGATATAAAAATTTAATATGAGAAAATTATCAGGAAGCCAAAAACACTAGAAATGCCCTTACTTAATTTTGACATATAGATACTCACTCAGCTCTTACAGAAATGCATATCTCAAGACAATATGCATATCCTCCCGGCAGTACTAAACCCACAGTAGGCAGCAGGAGCCTTACGTTAGGGGAGCTAATAGGTTTAGCTGTTCAGCTTTGTGTATTTACATTTAAGCCATGCATACCTACATTTGAGTGGCACACTCTCAGTCAAGGTCAAATATAGGGGCTGAGACTTCTAATTTCTTTTAAATATATCCTTTGATTATTGTCAGTGTTGGCCACTGCATTATTGACTATATCTTTATTAGCTACAGATCTTGAGAGCTAAAGAGGTTAGGCACCCAGATCACATGTAATTTCCTGCTCTGTAATGCCTAACGTTTGTATCCAAATTACAGAATGGTTTGGGTTGGAAGTGACCTTTACAGACCATCTAGTCCAACCCCCTGCCAGGGGAAAGGACATCTTTCATTAGATTGAATTGCTTAGAGTCGTGTCCAACCTGATATCAAACACTTCCAATGTGTTCTGGTTTTCACTGCAGCCGCCAACAAAAGCGCCACACGGCCACCCCTCCCCCTTCCGTGGTGCGGAAGAGAATGGAAAGAAATACGCAGAAAACCAGTGTGTCGGGATAAGGGCAGTTTAACAGAACAGCAAACAAAGGGAACAGGAACAACAATGATACAGAAAAAGGGGAATACACAAAACAAACCAGCAGAACAGAGCCAGCAAAACAGAACCGCTCTCTCGGACCGAACCGCCGCTCTGCCCTCCCGAGCCGCGAGAGAGTTCCCGCCTCCCAGCTTCCCCCAGCCGGAACCCAGCATGACGGCACATGGTATGGAATACCCTGCTCTGTTTGGCCAGGTGGGGTCAGCCCGCCCAGCAGTGCCCCTTCCTGGAGTCCCTTCCTGGATTCCGGTGAAAATTAACCCTGTCCGGGCCGAACCCAGGACATTATCCACCCCTTATTCTATACCATTTATGTCATGCCCAGATCCCCCATTGTCCAGTTGATCACCACCACTTCTCTTGTCTCCAGATATCATTCCCTTACTCTATGGATCATCACTCTAAAGTGTCCATTGAGTTCATTTAATCCATGACTTCGGGCTCCATCTGTCGTAATGGTCTTCCGTGGCAGGAGAGGTGATGTGTGGTGATGGGCGGTCACTTGCTGCATCCGGAGCTCACGGCTGATGTATCTGGTGCGGCCCGTGCCCACAGTCTGCAGGAGATGTTGATCTTGATGAAGTTGTTGGGTGTCAGTTCTTGAAAACCAGGTCCAGTTCCATCATTGCTGTGCACTGCTAGGGTTCATCAAAAAGTCCATCCTTCTTTTATCTGGACGATTATTATTACAATACTAATGGTATAACATAATAATTATAACAGTGACAACAGACAGCGACAGGGTTATTTAACAATTAACTTTATACAATTTATTTATGGACTGTTATCACCCAAAATCAAATCCCCATGAGGTACACATCGGACTTCCCCTTCCTTCCGCATTACCCACCAGGTACACCCAGGTCCTTGAGCAAAAGCAATCCCGTGGACAGGCTTGCCTTTGCCTGAGACAAGACTAACCCAAACCGTCTTCCCTAACATGTTCCGCATGTGCACTACAGGGACTTTATCTCCTTCTGCGGGGCGCTGAGGTTTTCACTGGGCAGGACCAGCCCGGTTGGTGGATCCTCTGGTGTTAACGAACCAGGTGGCCTTTGCTAAATGAGTATCCCAGGTTTTGAAAGTCCCAACCCTCATTGCCCTCAAAGTGGTTTTTAGCAGCCCATTGTACCATTCGATCTTTCCAGAGGCTGGTGCATGGTAGGGGATGTGATACATCCACTCGATACTGTGTTCTTTGGCCCAGGTGTCTCTGAGGCTGTTACGAAAGTGAGTCCCGTTGTCCAACTCAATTCTTTTGGGAGTGCCATGTCGCCACAGGACTTGTTTTCCCAGGCCCAGGATGGTATTCCGGGCGGTGGCATGGGGCACAGGGTAGGTTTCCAGCCATCCGGTGGTGGCCTCCACCATTGTGAGCACATAGCGCTTGCCTTGGCGGGTTTGTGGCAGAGTGATGTACTCAATTTGCCAAGCCTCCCCATATTTATATTTTAGCCATCGTCCTCCATACCACTGAGGCTTTACCCGCTTGGCTTTCTTGATTGCAGCGCATGTTTCACATGCATGGATAACCTGTGCGATGGTGTCCATGGTCAAGTCCACTCCTTGGTCACGAGCCCATCTATATGTCGCATCTCTTCCTTGGTGGCCTGAGGTGTCACGGGCTCATCGAGCTATAAACAGTTCACCCTTATGTTGCCAGTCCAGATCCACCTGAGCCACTTCAATCGTGGCAGCCTGATCCACCTGGTGGCTGTTTTGATGTTCCTCAGTGGCCCGACTCTTAGGGACGTGGGCGTCCACGTGACGGACTTTTACAACCAGCTGCTCCAGACGGGCAGCAATATCTTGCCACAATGGGGCAGCCCAGATGGGTTTGCCTCTGCGCTGACAGTTGTTCTTGTTCCATTGCTGCAGCCACCCCCACAAGGCATTGGCCACCATCCAGGAGTCGGTGTAAAGATAGAGCACTGGCCACTTCTCTCGACTGGCAATGTCTAAAGCCAGCTGGATGGCTTTCACCTCTGCAAACTGGCTGGACTCACCTTCTCCCTCGGCAGTTTCCGCGACTTCTCGTGTAGGACTCCATACAGCAGCCTTCCACCTCCTCTGCTTCCCCACAATGCGACAGGACCCATCCGTGAAAAGGGCATACTGTTTCTTGTCTTCTGGCAGCTGGTTATACAGTGAGGCCTCTTCAGCACGTGTCACCTCCTCCTCCTCTGGTGATGCTCCAAAATCTTTGCCTTCTGGACAGTCCATGATTACCTCCAGAATTCCTGGGCGACTGGGGTTTCCCATTCGGGCGTGCTGGGTCATCAGCACGACCCACTTACTCCACGTAGCATCGGTGGCATGATGCGTAGAGGGGACCCTCTCTTTGAACATCCAGCCCAGGACCGGCAACCGTGGTGCTAGGAGGAGCTGTGCTTCAGTGCCGACCACTTCTGAAGCAGCTCGAACGCCTTCGTATGCTGCCAGAATCTCTTTTTCAGTGGGAGTATAGCGGGCCTCGGATCCTTTGTATCCCCGGCTCCAAAACCCCAGGGGTCGACCTCGAATCTCCCCTGGTGCTTTCTGCCAGAGACTCCAGGTTGGGCCATTCTCCCCGGCTGTGGTGTACAGCATGTTTTAAACATCTTGCCCTGACCGGGCTGGACCAAGGGCTACGGTATGAACTATCTCCCGTTTAATTTGTTCAAATGCCTGTCGTTGCTCAGGGCCTCATTCAAAATCATTCTTCTTCCGGGTCACGTGGTACAGAGGCTTTACAATCTGGCTGTAATTTGGGATGTCCATCCTCCAAAAACCCACAACACCCAGGAAGGCCTGTGTTTCCTTTTTGCTGCTTGGTGGAGACATAGCTGCTATTTTGTTGATGACATCCATTGGGATTTGACGGCACCCATCCTGCCATTTTATTCCCAAAAATTGGATCTCTTGCGCAGGTCTCTTGACTTTACTTCGCTTAATGGCGAAACTGGCTTTCAGAAGGATCTGAACTATTTTCTCCCCTTTCTCAAAAACTTCCTCTGTGGTGCCACCCCATACAATAATGTCATCGATGTACTGCAGATGTTCTGGAGCTTCACCCTTTTCCAGTGCAGTCTGGATTAGTCCATGGCAAATGGTGGGACTGTGTTTCCACCCCTGCAGCAGTCAATTCCAGGTGTACTGGATGCCCCTCCAGGTGAAAGCAAACTGTGGCCTGCACTCTGCTGCCACAGGGATGGAGAAGAATGCATTAGCAATGTCAATTGTAGCATACCACTTGGCTGACTTTGACTCCAGCTGATATTGAAGTTGTAGCATGTCTGGCACAGCAGCACTCAGCGGTGGTGTGACTTCATTCAGGCCACAGTAGTCTATTGTCAGTCTCCACTCTCCAGTAGATTTTCTCACTGGCCATATCATAGAAATCATAGAATCATAGAAAGTTTTGAGTTGGAAGGGACCCCTAGAGGTCATCTAGTCCATCCCCCCTGCAGTTAGCAGGGACACTGCTAACTAGATCAGTTGCTCAGAGCCCTGTCCAACCTGATTTTGAATGTTTCCAGGAATGGGGCCTCCACTAACTCTCTGGGCAACCCGTTCCAGTGTGTCACAACCCTCATTGTAAAGAATTGCTTCCTTATATCCAGCCTAAACCTACCCTGTTTTAGTTTAAAACCATTACCCCTCGTCTTGTCACTGCTGTTTCTACTAAAATGATTGTCCCCATCTTTCCTATAGGCTCCCTTTAAGTACTGAAAGGCTGCAATCAGGTCTCCCCGTAGCCTCTTCTCCAGGCTGAACAAGCCCAACTCTCTCAGCCTGTCCTCACAGGAGAGGTGTTCCAACCCTTGGATCATTTTTGTAGCCCTCCTTTGGACCTGCTCCAACAGTTCCATGTCCTTCTTGTGCTGAGGGCTCCAGAGCTGAACGCAGTACTCCAGGTGAGGTCTCACCAGAGCAGAGTAGAGGAGCAGAATCTCCTCTCTTGACCTGCTGGCCACGCTTCTCTTGATGCAGCCCAGGACACGGCTGGCCCTCTGGGCTGCCAGCGCACATTGCCGGCTCATGTCCAGCCTTTCGTCTATCAGTACACCAAGTCCCTCTCAGTAGAGCTGCTCTCGATCCTTTCATCCCCCAGCGTGTATTGATACCAGGGATTACCCCGACCAAGTGTAGGACGTTGCACTTGGCCTTGTTGAATCTCATGAGATTCACACAGGCCCACCTCTCCAGCTTGTCCAGGTCCGTCTGGATGACATCCCGTCCTTCTGGTGTCTCAACCGTATCACTTAGCTTGGGACTATTAAAGGCTGAGCGAATTTTGTTGATCACTCCTTGACCCTTCAGCTGGCAGATCAGCTGATGAATGTGGAGAAAGAAGTCTTGGCTGGTACGATATTGTCGCCGGTGCACGGTTGTGGTTGCGATTGGCACCTGTTGTTCTTCAACCCTCAGCAACCCCACAATGGAAGGATACTCCGAGAGACCAGGCAAAATGGACAGCTGTTTAATTTCTTCCCTCTCCACAGCAGCTATGCCAAAAGCCCACCGATACCCCTTTGGGTCCTTGAAATACCCTCTCCTAAGATAGTCTACACCAAGGATGCACGGAGCCTCGGGGCCAGTTACAACGGGGTGCTTCTGCCACTCCTGCCCAGTGAGGCTCACTTCAGCCTCCAATACACTCAGCTCTTGGGACACCCCTGTCACTCCCGAAATGCAGATGGACTCTGACCCTTTGAAATCTGATGGCATTAAAGTACACTGTGCACCAGTGCCCCCTAGAGCTTTATACTCTTGTGGATCTGACGTGCCAGGCCACCGAATCCACACCGTCCAATAAACGCGGTTGTCCCTTTCCTCCACCTGGCTGGAGGCAGGGCAGCTCTAATCCTGGTCAGAGAATTTGCTGCTCACCTGCTGTAAGAATGACTTGGAGGTCCCTTCCAGAGGATCGGAATCAGGATCAAACTGTCCACCTGGTCTGGAGAGCTGGCTGCTGGAAACTGGAGCGGCATTTTTCCTGACAGAATCCCCTTTGGTGATTGTTTTACCTCGCAACTCACGCACTCGTGCCTCTAGACTTCAGGTGGGTTTTCCATCCCACTTCCTCATGTCCTCTCCGTGGTCATGCAGGTAAAACCACAGGGTGCCCCGTGGTGTATAGCCTCTGTATTCTCTCTCCTGAGGAGAGGAACGCTTGTCCCTAACAGCTGAGATGATGGCCCATACAGGTGGGGAGTAGGACATGCTCTCTTTCCTTTGCCGGACCTCCCGGGCCAGTTTCTCCACAGCTGAGACAAGGGAAGAAGCGACACTTTCCTCATATTGCCAGAGTCGGACAGCCACCTCATCCACTGCTGGTGCCTCCTTATCTTTCCAGTCTACTACTGCCGGTGAGTTGGCATATGAGGAGGGTGTGCTCCACACAAACTTCCTCCACATAGATGCTGTGCACTGGACTTCATCTGGGTCTGTGGGTAACTGGTCATCGTCTGGTTCATAGTAAATCAGCTCCCGCACAGCTAATTCCTTCGAGTACTGAATCCCCCTTTCCATATTGGTCCACTTGCCAGGATACCATACAAAATCGTCACTGAAGGGGTACCTCTCCCTCACGCCTGACAGAAATCTCCTCCAGAGGCTGAGGACTTGTTCCTTTTTCCCAATGGCCTTGTCAATGCCCCCATCCCTGGCCAGGGATCCCAGCTGCTTGGCTTCCTTGCCCTCTAATTGCAAGCTACTGACCTCGTTATCCCAGCACAGCAGCAGCCAGGTGACAATGTGCTCACCTGGGTGGCGGCTGAAATCTTTCCGCATGTCTCGCAGCTCACTCAGGGACAGGGACCGGGTGATGATCTCTGTCTCTATCTCCTGCGATGACCCTGGCTCATTGTCATCCCTCCCAGAGCGATCTGCTCTCTTTGCGTCTTTCTTTAGTTTCACAGGGGCAATTGCAACAGGCACTGGTTGTTCATTGGGCTCAGCCGCGATGCCTGCTGCTGGAGCTGGGGCTGCAGCAACTCCGTGCCCGCCGGTGTCCTGGGTTTGGCCAGGACAGGGTTAATTTTCACCAGAATACAGGAGGGGTCACAGCTGGGTGGGCTGACCCAACCCCAACCTGGCCAAACAGAGCCAGGTATTACATGACATGTGCCGTCATGCTGGGTTCCGGTGGGGGGGGGGGGGCATGGTGGGAACTCACTCACATCTCGGGAGGGCACAGCGGCGGTGCGGTCCGAAACAGCGGTTCTGTTCTGCTGGTTTGTTTTGTGTATTCCCCTTTTTCTGTATCGTTGTTGTTACTGTTCCCTTTGTTTGCTGTTCTGTTAGACTGCCCTTATCCCGACCCACCAGTTTTCTGCCTGTTACTTTCCATTCTCCTCCGCACCCCGGCGGGGGGAGGGGCAGCCGTGTGGAGCTTTTGTTGCCGGCGGCAGCCGAAACCAGAACATTTAATTTGGCGGCCAACTGTGGGGCGGGGATAACGGCATGGCTGAGCAGCGGGTGTTAAAACAATTTTCCTAAATTTTGTTATAATTTGTTGTACATATTTACTGTGTTAGTTAAACAGTCGCCGGTAAAAATGTTTATGTTTTTGATCAGATGGTTGTGCTTTTTGAATCCGTATCAGGTGTACGCATTCCCTGTGGTGATGTTCCTTACCTCGGGGAAAAGGATCAGGATGATCAGGCTGGATAGCTGTGAGTGGCTTGGTGTGTGGGACAGCATGGGCAGGTGTCTAGAGCAGTGGGCACCTATGGTGTCTTTGAAACTCACCCCTGAATAGGTGCAGAATACAGACAAACTAGTAAAATACCTGCAAAAAGTGTGCTGCCACCCTGAGAACTCCAGAGAGACACAAATCACTGCAATGTGCTGGGGTCTGGCCCACGCCTACCGAGCCCTGTTCAAGCTGATTCAGTTCCCTAAACGGAGAGGGGGATGAAACGAAGCTGCAGGCACTGCGACTGGCGCTGCCCCCCCAGCCGGCCCTGCAGCCCCTCCAGCCCAGCAGGCAGTCACAGCCCCCCCCGACCGGCACCACGGCTGCTGCAGCCACAGCCGCAGGGGCGGCCCCGGCTTCCCCGGTGGGCATGGCAGCAGCTCCAGCCCCAGCTCCAGCAGCAGGCATCGCGGCTGAGGCCAATAAACAACCTGTGCCAGTAGCAGTCGCCCCTGTAAAACTAAAGAAACATGCAAAGAGAGCAGATCGCTCCGGGAAGGATGATAGTGAGCCAGGGTCATCGCGGGAGACAGAGACAGAGATCATCACCCGGTCCCTGTCCCTGAGTGAGCTGCGAGACATGTGGAAAGATTTCAGCCGCCACCCAGGCGAGCACATTGTCACCTGGCTGCTGCAGTGCTGGGATAACAGGGCCAGCAGCTTGCAATTAGAGGGCAAGGAAGCCAAGCAGCTGGGATCCCTGGCCAGGGATGGGGGCATTGACAAGGCCATTGGGAAAAAGGAACAAGTCCTCAGCCTCTGGAGGAGATTTCTGTCAGGCGTGAGGGAGAGGTACCCCTTCAGTGACGATTTTGTATGGTATCCTGGCAAGTGGACCAATATAGAAAGGGGGATTCAGTACTCGAAGGAATTAGCTGTGCGGGAGCTGATTTACTATGAACCAGACGATGACCAGTTACCCACAGACCCAGATGAAGTCCAGTGCACAGCATCTATGTGGAGGAATTTTGTGCGGAGCGCACCCTCCTCATATGCCAACTCACCGGCATTAGTAGACTGGAAAGATAAGGAGGCACCAGCAGTGGATGAGGTGGCTGTCCGACTCTGGCAATATGAGGAAAGTGTCGCTTCTTCCCTTGTCTCAGCTGTGGAGAAACTGGCCCGGGAGGTCCGGCAAAGGAAAGAGAGCATGTCCTACTCCCCACCTGTATGGGCCATCATCTCAGCTGTTAGGGACAAGCGTTCCTCTCCTCAGGAGAGAGAATACAGAGGCTATACACCACGGGGCACCCTGTGGTTTTACCTGCATGACCACGGAGAGGACATGAGGAAGTGGGATGGAAAACCCACCTGAAGTCTAGAGGCACGAGTGCGTGAGTTGCGAGGTAAAACAATCACCAAAGGGGATTCTGTCAGGAAAAATGCCGCTCCAGTTTCCAGCAGCCAGCTCTCCAGACCAGGTGGACAGTTTGATCCTGATTCCGATCCTCTGGAAGGGACCTCCAAGTCATTTTTACAGCAGGTGAGCAGCAAATTCTCTGACCAGGATTAGAGCTGCCCTGCCTCCAGCCAGGTGGAGGAAAGGGACAACCGCGTTTATTGGACGGTGTGGATTCGGTGGCCTGGCACGTCAGATCCACAAGAGTATAAAGCTCTAGTGGACACTGGTGCACAGTGTACTTCAATGCCATCAGATTTCAAAGGGTCAGAGTCCATCTGCATTTCGGGAGTGACAGGGGTGTCCCAAGAGCTGAGTGTATTGGAGGCTGAAGTGAGCCTCACTGGGCAGGAGTGGCAGAAGCACCCCGTTGTAACTGGCCCCAAGGCTCCGTGCATCCTTGGTGTAGACTATCTTAGGAGAGGGTATTTCAAGGACCCAAAGGGGTATCGGTGGGCTTTTGGCATAGCTGCTGTGGAGAGGGAAGAAATTAAACAGCTGTCCATTTTGCCTGGTCTCTCGGAGTATCCTTCCATTGTGGGGTTGCTGAGGGTTGAAGAACAACAGGTACCCATCGCAACCACAACGGTGCACCGGCGACAGTATCCTACTAACCAAGAGTCCCTGTAGAAGACCGCTACAAACTGGTTTTGTGTCGACATCGCTATTGCCGGCTATTGCTGCCCTCTGGAAGGAAGCCGCCACAACGACCTGCAGGAAAGCAGAGCGCTTGCGCACAGAGTAGCCCGTGGACGGGCAAAAACGGACTTGTCTAAGCGGGCAGCACACATGGCAGGAACTGCACGTATGCAGACATGCTCTGTGCATGCGCAAATGCCCCTATAAAAGGGCAGCACATGCTCCTCGCCACCCTCTTGCCCTCTTGCTCTGCTCCTCGCCGCCTTCTTGCTCTCCTCCTCACCGCCTGGCTGATGGGCCTTACTCTCGCCGGGGCTCCACGCCTGCACAGAGACTGAGCCGACTGGACATGGCTGGACATCGTCGAATCCGTGGTGGTGGTAACTGATCCTCTCCCCCCCCGCACTTCTTTTCCTCGGCCGCTGGGGTTTTTCCGACTTTACCCCTTTTTTTTTCTGTCTCGTCTTCTCCGCCTCCCCCCCCCCCCCCCCGCTGCCATCCCCTGGGAGTGCATAGGGGAAACTTGGACTTTAAGGTGTGACCCTCTCAGGACAATATCCCCTTTGTAGGAATTTTTGTAGGAACTTTGTGGGAATTTTGTGCTTTAGATTACGTTTTGGCCTCCCGGGAGCATATAGGGGAAGCTCGAATTTCAAAGCGTGGCCCTCCCGGGTCGACATCCCCTTTGTAGGAAAATGGCTGCCCCGCAGGCAGCTGACACGTGTGACTGGGTGTCCGTGTGGGCTGAGGAACCAGAGAGGCTGTATGACTTTCTAGAGGCTCACCGAGCTCACCCCTTGCTCCAGGGGCAAGGCTGGGCGAGGGACCATTGGTTTCGGTTACAGAGTGTGGTAGACAGAATGAAAGTGTTGCAAAAAGAAGCCAGAGTTAAGAGGGGGAAGGGAAAAGCGATCATCTGTGCGGTGTTGGGAGCGAGTTTGGCTGCTGCGGTGGAGGAAAGGAACTGGAGATCTGGTCAGGCTGAGGTGGTGGTAGATTCTCTGCAAGCGGCGGTAGAAACTCTGCGAGAACAGTTGCGGGAAAGTAAGCGGCTGCTGGAGGAGGAGAGGTGCCAAAACGTAATATTGAAGGAGGAGTTAAGGAATCAGCTCCTGAGGGACGCAGGCTCCTTGGCGGAAACAGAAGCAACACGGGCAGAGAAAGGGATACGATCAATCTATCCCCAGGGGGACTTGAAGGGAGCAAAAGAGACCGCAGGCAGCCCCCCCCCCCCCCCCCCCCCCCACATGTACCCGTTGGTTAAAACGGAATTCGTATATGAAGATGACGGTGATAATCGTCCCCAGGTTATTACTAAAGAAACCCCTTTTGCGGCAACCGAATTGGCAAAGCTGCGAAAAGATTTTGCGAGAACCGCGAGAGAATCGGAGACAGAATATGTCTGGAGGGTGTCCCTGTCGGGGGGGATGGGATCTTGTCGTCGGAAAGGGAAGCGGAAGGGTACTGGGGCCCGGGTGTGTTCTTAACCACCGGCGATCGCCGAGCCCCGTGGTCGCTGACTCAGAGGGCTGCGTACTGTGCGGGGGGGTTGAACCCGCTGGAGAGGGGGGATCCCCTGGCCATAATGGGCACAACAGATCAGTTGCTGGAAAGTGTGCAGAAAGCGGCTTGTCTTCAGATGATGTATGATCGGGAGCTCAAGCCTAATCTGAGCTCCCCGATGCTGCTGCCGGCAGACCCCGAAAGAATGACTCCTCTAATACGGGGGCTTCCCGATTCCCTGAAACCCATAGGGATCCAGCTGCAGGGGAGAATTCAAAACACCCCCAGCGAGGAAAGAATCGCGGCTGCCCTGGAGGGGGGCGCGGCCCCCGACCGTCGGTGGCCGGGGAGGAAAGTGTGGACGTGGGGGGAGATAGCCCAAGAGCTGATTAACTATGGGAGGAAATACGGACCTGTTAACCGGCCATATCCAAGGGCTGAAACCAGAGCCGTGCGAGCCGCAGAGCGAGGGAGTGGGCAGTTGTTTTTCTCAGGGAGAAGCCCGCATCTGGCCGGGAAAGAAAAGCCCCTGAATCGGCAGGGACTCTGGCAGTTAGGGCTTCAGAAGGGCATTCCCCGGGACCTCATGGATGGACTCCCGACCAAGAAGCTAGGACAGCTTGTGCAAAGATGGTCAGGGCGAGAAATCGCTTTTGCGCCAGGTCCTAGTGCCCCACCCGTGGTGGAACTCGGGGCGGGGAACGAAATAGGGAAGAAGCTGGTGGGAAACTAAATCCTCCGCTCCCCCAGGGTGAGGGGGGAGGCAGAGGGTGGATGTTTGTAAGACAGCTCACCTGCAATAACAAAGGGGATTTATTGATTACGGTGGCGGTAGGGCCAAAGAGGAGACCGGTAACCTTTTTCGTTGATACCGGAGCACAAATTACTGTGCTAAGTCGGGTCGAGGCGGAACGGTGTGGAATTTCGGTCCCGTCCAAAAGCCTGATAGTTTTAAACGCCTTAGGGAAAACTCAGACAGTGCCCATGACTCCGGTGACATTATGGCTACCGGGGGAGGGAGAACCCGTGGACACCAAGGTAGCTGTGGGACCTTTCCAAATGAACCTTTTAGGCATGGATGTTTTAAAGGGTAAACAGTGGCGTGATACCCAGGGAAATTCGTGGTCCTTCGGTGCCTCCCAAATTAGACAATTGGCTAAAACCCCCAGCGCGGAGGTGCGTCTGCTACAAGCGGCGCCTGCCCTCCCCCCTTCTAAATTAACGAATGTGAAACCCTACCCGCTGCCGTTGGGAGCCAGGGCAGGCATAGCCCCGGTGCTGGCAGAGCTGCGGGAACAAGGAGTGGTGGTTCCCACCCACTCGCCTTACAATTCCCCGGTCTGGCCGGTGCGAAAACCTAATGGAAAGTGGCGGTTAACGTTCGATTACCGCCGTTTGAATGCTAATACGGGACCGTTAACTGCTGCTGTGCCCAACATTGCCGAGCTTATTAGCACCATTCAGGAGCACGGGCACCCGATTCTGGCAACTATTGATGTTAAGGACATGTTCTTTATGGTTCCCCTTCAACCTGAAGATCAGAGCCGTTTTGCTTTCACCTGGGAAGGACAGCAGTACACTTTCACACGGCTTCCCCAGGGCTATAAGCACTCTCCCACGTTAGATCACCATGCTCTAGCGCAGGAATTGGAAGAGATCCCCATACAAGCGGGGGTGAAGATTTATCAGTATATAGATGATGTGCTTGTGGGAGGGAGTCAGATAGAGGAAGTTAAGGAGGGGCAGCGGGACATTATCACCCATTTAGAACGTACAGGATTGAGGATTCCGCCCGAAAAAATACAAGCCCCTTCTAGTGAAGGGAAACTTTTGGGAATCTGCTGGAGGGGGGGAATGACTTGTATCCCCCCTGATACTCTGTCCTCCCTCGATCTAATTAAAATGCCAAAATCAAAGAAAGAGCTACTGCATGCATTAGGACTACTTGTGTTCTGGAGGAAACATATCCCTAACCTTTTGATTATTGCTAGACCTTTGTATGATTTACTGTGGAAAAAGGCCCAGTGGGAGTGGACCCAGGTCCACGATGAGGCGTTACGACTGTTGGTGTTTGAGGCAAATGCATACCAAGCCCTTAGACCTATCCATCCAGTGGACCCAGTCCAAATCAAATGGGGGTTTGCACGAACTGGGCTCTCAATTAATTTGTGGCAAAAGGAACCAGAGGGGCCCATTTGGCCCATCGGGTTCTATTCACGTAGTTTCAAAGATGCTGGAAAAAGATACACAACTTGGGAAAAGGGCCTATTTGTAGATAGTCTGGCTTTGAGAGAGGCTGAAGGAACTATCCAACAGCAACCCATAATCCTTTGGGACCCATTTAAAGTGACCAAAGCAGTTTTAACAGGAACCCCACCCCCTGACGGGGTGGCCCAAAGGGCCTCCGTATGGAAATGGTATGATTTATTTCGTGAGACGCAAGCTTGATGGTGGCCAGTTACCAGGGAGGAATGCAAAACATGTATGTCCTCTTGTGAACAGTGTCATGTCTGTTTGGGCATACACCCCCTGGAAAACAACCCCCTACGCTTGAGAGAAGGAAAGAGTTTGTGGGAGGCCTGGCAGGTTGATTATTATTCCTTTGTTCTAACCCGAGAAGCGAGTTTGTTTCTGTTCTTATTTTCTAGGAAGGAGCAACCAACCTGGATACACTCTCCCAGAGGAAGTAAAACGGACACAGATTGCGACTTAATCAGAATGCGCATGTTATTGTTGGTCATACTGGTTCGTGGATGCATCTATGGAAGCCATGGAAAACCACTTCCTCCACCTCCCACTGATCCCTATGATCCCTTTAAGGGCAATGAGTTTGTGTCGTTAGCCAAGGCTGTAAATCGAACTTT
The DNA here is from genome assembly GCF_030867145.1 of Opisthocomus hoazin. Classification (NCBI taxonomy): domain Eukaryota; kingdom Metazoa; phylum Chordata; class Aves; order Opisthocomiformes; family Opisthocomidae; genus Opisthocomus; species Opisthocomus hoazin. The sequence goes on along the minus strand of NC_134414.1, from coordinate 57,968,745 downwards.
TAATCTGAGTCACTGTTGGGTCTGTGGTGGACCCCTGGGGTTATCTAGCTGGCCATGGACGTCTACACCCCTCACCCCAGCCCAGATTGTGAGCAATTACAGTGAGACCACGAATTCTGCTTGGGGTGATAGCGGAACATGGCCAATTCAGTTTCTGGCTGTCAGGCAATATTGTTTAAACCGTGTCCAGGAGGGAGGGATCCATGTTGGGGAAAGCAAGTGCAAATGGACACTCACCCATAAGCTAGTTGATAAAGACAGAGGTGTCCGCATATGGATGTGGCTTGATGAAGCCGGGCACAGTCGGGGATTTAAGGGATACTGGTCAAGCAAAAATGAAATCTTCCTCCAGCAATCCAATTATTACCCCTATAGTCATGTGTGTGAGTGGAAAAATGATTCTGGCGCCTGGTACTGCACTGGCCGCATAAACGACAGCCCCACTGAGTTTTTTAGCCCTTTTGGCGACAAGGACACAACTCATTTTCAGTCTCCAAGGGAGACAGCTGGACCATTTGCTTATGGCACTAAGGCAAAAAGGGGTCATTATTGGATCTGCGGACATACTGCCTACAAACGTTTACGGGCAGAATGGGCAGGGACTTGTTACGTAGGGATTATCCGGCCCATGTTTTTCCTCCTCCCAGAGACAGGTGGACCTCGTTTGGGGATAAGACTATATGATGATCTGGGGGATAGAAGGATTGCCCGTAAAACGCGATCTATTGAGGTTAACCTGGGTGGAACGCAAAAATGGGGGAGTGATGAGTGGCCTCCTGAGAGAATAATTCAGCATTACGGACCTGCCACCTGGAACCCCAATGAACCAATATCAGGGGCAAGGGAACCAATTTATAACTTAAATCAGATAATTCGATTGCAAGCGGCTCTAGAAATCATCACTAATAAAACTGCAGATGCCTTAGACCTTTTAACTTGTCCGTCTCAACAGATGCGCATGGCAATCCTTCAACATCGCATGGTCCTGGATTACCTGTTAGCTGAAGAGGGGGGAGGGTGTGGGAAACTAAATATTTCTAACTGTTGCTTGGAGATCGATGACGTGGGTGAAGTGGTCCTCCAATTGACCAAAGATATTAGGAGAATTGCTCACGTTCCAGTACAAACATGGAATGGTTGGACTGGTGATTTGTGGCCCTGGTTGCCAGGGACACGATGGGTAAAACAATTACTACTATTTTTGTTATGCGCGGTTGCTGCTTTAATGTTTTTACCATGTATTGTTCCCTGTTTTGTTCAGTTAATCCGACATGTGGTATCCAATATGCAATTCATGCCCATCACATCACCTGATGGCGTAAGACAGATCCATGTCATTCGTCAACCAAAACCGACCACTGTACCCATCATTTAGACCCTATAGAATTCACAGACTGTTAAACGGAAGAATTGCATACCTATATCCATGTCACACCCACCCTGATTTCATATGTTTGTTATCACGAAAAGACTACCTCATACTTACCTGATTCCTCCAACTTTTGTTCAGTAAGACATTGTTAAACTTAGCAGTGTTTTAAGAGACAGTGTTTACACTGTGTAATGTTTCAACCTGCCTACGACTGTGCATTTCTGTGCCATACCCCTTTTTTTTTTTTTGGTCCCTCCTTCCCCTGCCGTGTCACCCATCCCTTCTATCCTGGTTTCTACCCCTATTTCTCTCTCTCTCTCCCTCTTTCTCTCTTTCTTTCTCTCATTTCTCGTTCCCTCTCGTTCTGTATCTCTAGACCACCACCACCTCCCACACCACCGTAAAGGCAGCAATGTCGACCCACAGGGTGGTGCAGAAGACCACTACAAACTGGTTTTGTCTCGACATCGCTATTACCATCTCTTGCTGGCCTCTGGAAGAAAGCTACCATAACGACCTGCAGGAAAGCAGAGCGCTTGCGCACAGAGTAGCCCGTGGATGGGCAAAAACGGACTTGTCTAAGCGGGCAGCATGCATGGCAGGAACTGCATGTATGCAGACATGCTCTGTGCATGCGCAAATGCCCCTATAAAACGGCAGAACATGCTCCTCGCCACACTCTTGCCCTCTTGCTCTGCTCCTCACCGCCTGGCTGATGGGCCCTACTCTCACCGGGCTCCACGCCTGCACAGAGACTGAGCCGACCGGACATCACTGGACATCATCGAATCCGTGGTGGTGGTAACTAATCCTCTCCCCCCCCGCACTTCTTTTCCTCGGCCGCTGGGGTTTTTCCGACTTTACCCTTTTTTTTTTCTGTCTCGTCTTCTCCTCCCCCCCCCACTGCCATCCCCGCCAGCCCTCCGATTCCCAGTTCACCGAAAATAAAGTTTACAAGGTTGCACGGCATATGACTGCGTTTGCATCTTAATCTCGTCTCCTGGGATCGAATCGAAACCTCCCCGATATTGGATCGGGACACTCCCTTCTCCCCATTCATCAGCTGATCCGCCAGCTGGAGAGTCAAGGAGTGATCACCAAAATTTGCTCACCCTTTCATAGTCCCATATGGCCAGTGAGAAAATCTACTGGAGAGTGGAGACTGACAATAGACTACCATGGCCTGAATGAAGTCACACCACCGCTGAGTGCTGTCGTGCCAGACATGCTACAACTTCAATATCAGCTGGAGTCAAAGGCAGCCAAGTGGTATGCTACAACTGACATTGCTAATCCATTCTTCTCCATCCCTGTGGCAGCAGAGTGCAGGCCACAGTTTGCTTTCACCTGGATGGGCATCCAGTACACCCGGAATCGACTGCTGCAGGGGTGGAAACACAGTCCCACCATTTGCCATGGACTAATCCAGACTGCACTGGAAAAGCGTGAAGCTCTAGAACATCTGCAGTACATCGATGGCATTATTGTATGGGGTGACACCACAGAGGAAGTTTTTGAGAAAGGGGAGAAAATAGTTCAGATCCTTCTGAAAGCCGGTTTCGCCATTAAGCGAAGTAAAGTCAAGGGACCTGCGCAAGAGATCCAGTTTTTGGGAATAAAATGGCAGGATGGGTGCCGCCAAATCCCAATGGATGTCATCAACAAAATAGCAGCTATGTCTCCACCAAGCAGCAAAAAGGAAACACAGGCCTTCCTGGGTGTTGTGGGTTTTTGGAGAATGGACATCCCAAATTACAGTCAGATCGTAAGGCCTCTGTACCACGTGACCCAAATGAAAAATGATTTTGAATAGGGCCCTGAGCAATGACAGGCATTTGAACAAATTAAACGGGAGATAGTTCATACCGTAGCCCTTGGTCCAGTCCGGTCAGGGCAAGATGTTTAAAACGTGCTGTACACCACAGCCGGGGAGAATGGCCCAACCTGGAGTCTCTGGCAGAAAGCACCAGGGGAGACTCGAAGTCAACCCCTGGGGTTTTGGAACCGGGGATACAAAGGATCCGAGCCCTGCTATACTCCCACTGAAAAAGAGATTCTGGCAGCATATGAAGGCGTTCGAGCTGCTTCAGAAGTGGTCGGCACTGAAGCACAGCTCCTCCTAGCACCACGGTTGCCGGTCCTGGGCTGGATGTTCAAAGAGAGGGTCCCCTCTACGCATCATGCCACCGATGCTACGTGGAGTAAGTGGGTCGTGCTGATGACCCAGCACGCCCGAATGGGAAACCCCAGTCGCCCAGGAATTCTGGAGGTAATCATGGACTGGCCAGAAGGCAAAGATTTTGGAGCATCACCAGAGGAGGAGGAGGTGACACGTGCTGAAGAGGCCCCACTGTATAACCAGCTGCCAGAAGATAAGAAACAGTATGCGCTTTTCACGGATGGGTCCTGTCGCATTGTGGGGAAGCAGCGGAGGTGGAAGGCTGCTGTATGGAGTCCTACACAACAAGTCATGGAAACTGCCAAGGGAGAAGATGCGTCCAGCCAGTTTGCAGAGGTGAAAGCCATCCAGCTGGCTTTAGACATTGCCAGTCGAGAGAAGTGGCCAGTGCTCTATCTTTACACCGACTCCTGGATGGTGGCCAATGCCTTGTGGGGGTGGCTGCAGCAATGGAACAAGAACAACTGTCAGCGCAGAGGCAAACCCATCTGGGCTGCCCCATTGTGGCAAGATATTGCTGCCCGTCTGGAGCAGCTGGTTGTAAAAGTCCGTCACGTGGACGCCCACGTCCCTAAGGGTTGGGCCAGTGAAGAACATCAAAACAACCACCAGGTGGATCAGGCTGCCAAGATTGAAGTGGCTCAGGTGGATCTGGACTGGCAACATAAGGGTGAACTGTTTATAGCTCGATGAGCCCGTGACACCTCAGGCCACCAAGGAAGAGATGCGACATATAGATGGGCTCGTGACCAAGGAGTGGACTTGACCATGGACACCATCGCACAGGTTATCCATGAAAGTGAAACATGCACTGCAATCAAGCAAGCCAAGCGGGTAAAGCCTCAGTGGTATGGAGGACGATGGCTAAAATATAAATACGGGGAGGCTTGGCAGATTGACTACATCACACTGCCACAAACCCGCCAAGGCAAGCGATATGTGCTCACAATGGTGGAGGCCACCACCGGATGGCTGGAAACCTACCCTGTGCCCCATGCAACCACCCGGAATACCATCCTGGGCCTGGAAAAAAAAGTCCTGTGGCGACATGGCACTCCCAAAAGAATTGAGTTGGACAACGGGACTCACTTTCGTAACAGCCTCAGAGACACCTGGGCCAAAGAACACAGTATCGAGTGGATGTATCACATCCCCTACCATGCACCAGCCTCTGGAAAGATCGAATGGTACAATGGGCTGCTAAAAACCACTTTGAGGGCAATGAGGGTTGGGACTTTCAAAACCTGGGATACTCATTTAGCAAAGGCCACCTGGTTCGTTAACACCAGAGGATCCACCAACCGGGCTGGTCCTGCCCAGTCAAAACCTCAGCGCCCCATAGAAGGGGAAAAAGTCCCCATAGTGCACATGCGGATCGTGTTAGGGAAGGCGGTTTGGGTTAGTCCTGCCTCAGGCAAAGGTAAGCCCGTCCACGGGATTGCTTTTGCTCAAGGACCTGGGTGTACCTGGTGGGTAATGCGGAAGGAAGGGGAAGTCCGATGTGTACCTCATGGGGATTTGATTTTGGGTGAGAATAGTTCATAAATAAATAAATTGTATGAAGTTAATTGTTAAATAACCCTGTCGCTGTCTGTTATCACTGTTATAATTGTTATGTGTTGTACCAGTATTATCGTAGTAAGAATCGTCCAGATTAAAGCGGGATGAACTTTTTTTTTTTATGAAAACCTAGCAGAGCACAGCGATGCTGGAACTGGACCTGGTTTTCAACAACTGGCACCCAACAACTTCATCAAGATCAACATCTCCTGCAGACTCTGAGCTCCGGATGCAGCAAGTGACCGCGCATCACCACACATCACCTCTCCTGCCACGGAAAACCATTACGACAGATGGAGCTCAAAGTCATGGATTAAATGAACTCAACGGACACTTTAGAGTGATGATCCATAGACTAAGGGAATGATACCTGGAGACAGGAGAAGTGGTGGTGATCAACTGGACAATGGGGGATCTGGGCACGACATAGGTGGTATGGAATAAGGGGTGGATAATATCCTGGTTTTGGCCAGGAGAGGGTTAATTTTCACCAGAATCCAGAAAGGGGCACAGCCGGGTGGGCTGACCCAACCCCCACCTGGCCAAACAGAGCAGGGTATTCCATACCATGTGCCGTCATGCTGGGTTCCGGGGGGGTGGGGGGGGGATATCAGGATATCAGAGTTCTTCTAAGTTCAGGCACCTAAACCAAGTGAGCAGGATGATTCTCCAGAATAATTTGAATGTATCTTTCTCTCTCCACTGTCTGGGATATTTAGCAAATCACTTTGGGAAGGTTTACTCATTTTGCATTGAAAAGCTTCCCACATGTTTGTGAAAACTCAATGTCATGGTTTAACCTGGCAGCTGGCAACTAGGACCATGCAACTGCTCACTCGCTCTTCCCCCACCCCCCCAGCAGGATGGGGAGGAAAATGAAAAAAAAATGGGTTGAGATTGTTGCGTTAATTTGGCAGAAAATAAACCTCTAGTTGTGGCTAGGTTTAAATTCTGAGTGATATCCAATTTACCACTACCAGTCCAGTCACTTTCAATATGTATATTAAACTACCACGATTCTGGATACACTAATAGCAGTTTGCACCTTCAGTGCAGTTGTGCTCATGAACTAGCACGGATGCATTTGGTCTTGTTCAGTGAGAAACTGTGACAACTGGCTACTTAAACAGTGCAGTTTTATTTGTGCAACACATATATAGGTTTTTTTAATTGCTGGTGATGGTGACTGTGCAAGAAAGCACGTGCAAATATGATGCTATTAAGTATAAAATGCGTGAAAACGTTATAAATAATACAGCCTGGCTATAAACATTTGGGAGTAACTCTCCAGAGAGATTTCTAAGATTCCCGAGAAAAGCGCTTAGTCTATGTCTCACCCAAGGTGTCCCAAGGGGTGGAGAAGCAAGGCTCAGCCCGTCAGCCAGTCCCGGTTGTTGGAGGCAGCCTGAGACGGAGTTTCCCTTGACTTGCTCACAGTGTTATCTTCTTCTCTGAAGATCCCCTTTTTCCCTGGCTATTTTTGTATCCTTTCTAAATTTAAGGTGGAGTTTGAGTATCTGTAGTCATACATACCTTTTATCACGATTGGTGTAAAATTCTCTTACTTCACGTTTAAAGGTATAGTTTACAGAAAATTGAGAATGCAGACTCGAAGAGGAGTGGTCGCACCTCGGAGGCAGGTAGCCTTTGGGATGGAGGTGTGTTTGGGTATTAAAACGATATTAAAACGAGCAAAGTTCACGAGAGGATAGCACTTTGGCAAGGTTTCAAAAACCTGTTGGCTCAGGGGTACAGATGAGCTGCTTATCAGTTTTTATGACCATTTCTTCCCGCTTTATCATTATGAAGCATGGCCATGGAATCTCCGCTCCACTCCATCTACTGTGGTATGTTGCAGGGAGCTGCTGTGTTAGTGGATTCCTCGCATGCCTGCTGGAGCTGTGTCCCACCCTCAGAGTTCCTTTTGATTTTATGCTTTTCCTCAATGGGTGAACAATGCTACGTTTTTCATATAAACCTTAATTTTCAGATGTAAAACCTTAATTTTACTAATAATTCCACAGAGAAACAACACAAAACATCAGTGTTATCAACATTCTTCTCGTACTAAAAATCAAAACACAGCAGTTACTGGGAGAAATATTCATTCTATCCCAGGTGAAAACAGGACACTCAGGTAGAATGTATTCCCACCAACCCTCCCCAAAGCTTTAGGCTTGGTAGCTTGGTAAAAAGCATTACGCTAAATTTAGAAATACTAGCCTGCTTTGCCTTAAAAGCAGGAGCCAACAAAGTCATTCTTTCTCAAGAGAATCAGGAGAAGGTCTAAGCAGGACCAGAGACATATTTTATATTGCACCTGAAATATTCTCATAATGTTTAAGCAAATATCAAAAGTGCATGTGAAATAATTTGTGCTCACAGAACAAGTCTTACCTTTTAAAACTTGAAATTTGGTAAACTACAGTATTAATTTAAATTTCCTTCTTAGATGATTCTTTCAGTATTTTTCAGAATATAAGTGAAAAACAGTTACATTTCTGGAAATTTAAAATATTTTTAAATTTAACATGTCATAAATTATGCTAAAAGTTAGACTTTTTCTTCTTATATGGCATTAGCCTATTTGTAAAAGAGTAAGTAAAGCAAAGTGTTAGTATTCTTGTCATTGTTCTGGTTTTTTTGTTCTCTACTATAAGAATTTTATGAAATATATTGTTCTAAATTGAGCTATAACTATATTTTTTCTTTATCATCATATTTAGGAATCAAAATGGCACTCTAGTTGTGGAAATCATTGGGGTGAATGATAAGTGTTTCTAATACAGACAAAAACTCATTGTATGATTGGCACCTTACTGTTCTAGGAAATAGTCAGGGGTAGTAATTTAAAAACGAATACAATAAGGATGATATCTATGAGAAAAAAACAGTTTTAGTTGAATTACAGTACACTTACTGGTAATATCAATTTAGAATGATCAACTTAAAAAGTTTTGAGAGTAATAATAATCACACTGCACTTACAGAAAGAAGTCCCTTCAAGAACAGGCAACAATTAAGAGTTGACGATACAAAAGCCTGAGGTTTCTCTGGCTAGCAAAGCGTACCTCTACTATTAAACATAGCGAGTGAGCTCTGCTTCTTGCCTACTCTGCTTAATTGCTATCTCCCTTCCTCCCTCTGTTTTTGACAACACTACCTAGCTCTCTTCAGGATAAAGGAATAGGTTATTTAGGAGGCCCTGTGCAGCAATTATTGCTTCCAGTTAGTGACAGCTGGTCTTTGGGCATGGATCAATCCTTGGACTCTCTATTTAACAGTCTGACTATAGTCCAGGAGACACTGCTAATGCTTTTGTTCTGCCTGGTACTGAGATGCCTTGAAATGTTATATCCTAACTGAATGGCTTGACCTTCAAGCTGTGGTCTTTACGGAGACTTTATAGAGACCCTGATGCCCTTCCACTTAAAGAAATTATTAACTGCATCTGAATTTGAACAAGAATCTGCTTCTTTAGCTAAGTGGTTAGGGTAGATTCATGGCATCTTCCACATCCATCCCTGCTGAAAGCAGTCATCTATTTACAGCTAGCTTTTTGGATTCAGTCTGTCTGCATCTCTCTCTCATCAAAGAATTCATTTGATGAAGCAAATAATCTTTAATAAAAGTTTAATACAAAAAATATACTTCCAATGATAGTTTCTGCTTTGGTACATCAGTGTAATACTATGAAAGAAAATGTCATTGAAAAATTCCCAAAATACTCAATGTTAAAATAAGGTCTGACTGATCACTATATTGTTGAAATTTATTATGTGTTTATAAAAGATCAGATGCAGTACCATATATTCACTTTTATTCATGATGGGAATTAATCTTTAAGTAAAATAAAAGGTGTTATAATTTCCAATGATACTAAGTTATCTCCATGAGAGTAAAAAGATGCTTTTTTTGTAGTTCAGTCTGATAGCCAGTTATGCAACTATTTTTTCTGTGGAGGAAATGTAAGTAAATAACAACAAACTAAGGTCTGTAGGCAATGTCCTACGGTAATTTTATCTATTCATCAATCAAAATAACGATGTTTTATTTCTGCTAGGAACTGGTCAGGAAGATGCCAGTGTCATTAGACCTGGAACAGGGACTGAGGTGGTAATGGTGGTATCAGGATGTTTGACTGATCTGCCTGTCAGGGTGTTCTCCTGTTAGCCCGGGAAAGCACCTTTGCATCTCCCTCACTGCAGTCCTCCTGACTGGTGGAGCAGATCATCTGGTTGCGTGGTATGGGCAGAAAAATAAGTTAAGCCTATTGACTTCGTTTAAGATGAGGTCATCAAGGTCAAAGCCCCTGACAGCACTGACCATGTGAATTGCATCTTTTACTTTCTTTTTTCTCATTTCTTGTTTCTTTTTTCTCTATCCTCATAAGTCTTCTCCCATATAAACAGCCCACCTGTAATTGCTGTTTCTCCTTCGGGTCCAGTTTTGCTACATCCACAACCAGAAATTCTGATGCCATTACTGTGATCATCTTAAGTTTATACAGTATCACTGGTGGGATTACCGAGGTGCTGCTGGCTTAGGGAAATTCCCCAAAAGGCCCCAGGTGCTTCCCTAAAGCTCAGCTATCTCTTGCATACCTCCTCCTGGACCATCTGTGTGATCCAGTTGTCTGTCATTGGGTTATTTGTAGCTTCTTTCAGCTTCCTGCTTTGTTGTTTATCATTTCTAGCAGTTGTTTCCCTTGCCATGTCTGGCAGTTGTACACACACTATTCAGTTAGCTTAAACTCAGGTCAAAGCTTCATCAGCAGCCTAATCATTTGCTTGCAGATCGGATAGTGCCATCACATTGAACACGCCTGTAGAAATTAAATGTCAAAAGGAAGTTGGTCTGTCTAATGGTCAGGATCTAAGTTGTCTAAACTATCTTGACTTAGAAGAAACATCTTCAGTTGGTAGGTGTATCTACTGCTCTTCACCTAAGATCTCTGCTACCTAATGTTACAGCTTTAATGGGACCAGTATAAAACCACCCTTGCCCAAAACACAAACCCATATTCCTACCCAAGACTAATTTCCTAGTTAAGGAAGAATTATGTTAAGGGTTAGTTTTAACAGAGGAAGGTGAATACAAAATTGCATCTCTGGTAAATTTAAATGTAAAGGAACCAATAGCAAATCTCAGAAAAAAATCTGAGGGAGGAGTAGAAAATAATTTTCCTGAACAAGATAAAGTGATCACACCAAGAGCTTTTTTGACTGAAATACTGAGTGAAAAGCCTCGAGTCTCTGAGAAAGATCTTTCTTGTTGATAAATTCCTCCTGTACCCAGGGTATGTATATTATTGGGAAGTATTAGAGAAGAATTCTGATTTCTTCATAAACTTTGTGGAAATAGCTGTAGTACCCCAATTATTGTTAATGGATTTGGTTAAAAGACAATTATAGCAACCACTTTGATGCCTCAGATGTCACCAATAAAATATACACTGTTCACAAGAGATACTGAAATTCTTATATAACTCAGCCATGCTGAAATGCTCAGTTTAACAAAGGGTTGGCTAAATGTTATGTTAACTTCATTTAGACTAAATTTATATCTATCTGAATAGATTTAAAATATATTCCTTCATTCAGCCCACAGTAGGGCAGTGTAGCAGAAAAACAACATGGAAATAAACTGAAGATTCAAGTACTGATAGAATGACTATTAGTACCTGTTCCACATGAAAAAGACTAAAAGTTGAAGGCACTCACAGTCACTGCTAATAATGACTCAACCGTATTTGAAGAATAACAAGAAAATCCTAAGCTGAAGATCACTTGCTGAAGTATTCACAATGAACTAAACCTGCAGGCAAATCTCATGCTCTGTTTCAAAGGCAATTTGATCTGAATAAAGACTGAAAGTTTGCACCCACAGTCTGACTCCAGAATCATGTTAAGGACATAACTTTACAGAAATATCACTATTAATTAAAAATATTTCTGAAATTCCAGAATAAAATTATATGCTTTTGAACCCTTTTATGAGTCAAACATTGAATTTTTCCACAGGAAAATTTCAGTAATTCTTTATGTGCAAAGACAAGACAAAATCACATCATAATACACATACGAGTGTAGGTATTCAACTCTGAAACAAAACTTCTTCTTGACCTGAAGAGAAATTTTACCTCTATGGTTATGGGAAAAAACATGAAGCCTACAAATGTAGAGAAAGAAGTTCTTGTTCTTCTCTGACAAACAGCCTAAGGAAAATGAACTCTGTTTTTCATATAGGTAACTCAATAGAAACTGAGGAGCACTTTTGGTTTGAACTTGTTTTGAATTAGTACTCTGTTATTAATTTTTTTCTCTATGTCTAATTTATGTTAACAGAAAAATGTGTGAACCCTCAGGTAGCTGAATAAGATGTCTCTGTTGCTGTGGCTGGCATTATCTAGAGAGCATGTAGCCTGGCAGACAAAATGCTTACTTTGTAATTGAAAACATATTGAATTTCACCTCTAATAAAGTTATACTTCCATTAAAATTTCTATTAACTTTACTCACATCAGCATAAATATAGCTATATTAGTCCTTAATAATGAAAACAAATCAAAAGCAGCCAACTTATATATTTCAGTTACAGAACAGACTTCTGGAAAAATTACAATTATTCTAGCAAACTCTGTTTTGGTACATGTAGCACAAGATTAGGTACAAAATACATGGGTGATTAGGGTTGAAGCCCTAAAAAAAAAAAATCCCCAAACCTTTCAGTTTACAGTGACCTCCCCAGTAATTTACCAGAAAATGAACTAAAAAAAATTTTTTGTATTGTGAACTTAACATTTTCATATGCTAAGAAACTTAACAAGATTTAGCTAATTGGGTGATCAAGTAAATAAGATACCAATAACTTAGCTATTTGACTACTCGAAATCAATTTTGAGTATTAGTCTTTGCAAGTGGGAGGAACAAACTAAATTTTACATAATTAATTAATAGGTGATTCCTGTATTATAAACAACAATATTTTCTTCCTAAACAGACTATGTTAATTAAAGAATTTGGGATATGAGTAAAGTTCATCAGTGAGCTGAAATGTCAACATCTATCCTGAAAGACTTAAAAGTGATTTGATATTTACTTGGTAAGGATTTAATTATTTTGTACAATCAAATAAATTCATCAGGCTTCAACCTTATGTTCGTATACTGATACATGAAATCAGTTGCTGCTAAGCGAAAATATTTGTCACTGGTTAAATAATTATTTAAATTGTGAATTCACAGAATCACAGAATCACAGAATAGTAGGGGTTGGAAGGGACCTCTGTGGGTCATCTAGTCCAACCCCCTGCCCAAGCAGGGTCACCTACAGTAGGCTGTAGAGGACCTTGTCCAGGCGGGTCTTGAATATCCCATGAACACCCATTCTTTGAAAACCCACTCTCTTCCAGGTGAGGCTTGACCTCATCGGCTGCCCGCAGCCCCCGTGCCAGAGGCGCTGAGCTAACAGCCCCAGCCAGCCCGACCAGCACGGCCCCGTCTGTCCCTGCAGCCCCTCTTTCCCACCCCGCGGAGTCCCAGCTGCCGGACCGCTCCTCGCGCAGGAGCTGTCGTGCACCTTCCGCCCTCTCTGCTGTCCTCCTCCGGCTCCGCCAGCTCAGCGGAAGGGGACACGTCCACTGCGCCCGTCGCTGTGTAAAGCATCCCACCCGCTACAGGAGGAGGCAGTCGGCCGTGCCAGGAGGTCCCACGAGGCTCCAGCGACTGACCCTGCCCAGGCCACCCGGCCGCTTCGCCCCAGGAGAGCCAGCCGTAACGATAAGGTGCTCTCCCTGCAGCGTCTCGGGGTCGAGGTACCCCCAGTGTAAGCGCTCGCAGAGGTACGGACAAACCCACTCTTTACTCCAGCGCCCGGGAGGGTAAAGCAGGAGCTCACAGACTACGTGACCAAAGCCACAGCGACTAAGGCGGAAGCGGCCTTGCACTGCAGACAGCCACGGGATTCCTTCACAACCGCCTGGACAAGTTACTGAGATGGAGACCTTGGAGGAGCCAGTTCCCTCCGCGGCCACCTCCGGAGCCGGGGTCTGTGGTGTCAGGGTCAGAAGACCCTGGTGTCCACCCGCCACCCCAGGCCGTGCCCACACCACAGACCCTTCGCTGATGAACTCCCACGCGAACAAGAACACCTCTTGTTCAGGGCATTGCACCCTGACCTCAAACTGCCCACATGGAGCATCGCTCCTGGCAGGACCCACTCACCCTGGGTCCGTCCCCGCCAGCTGAGCGGCAGAGCTGCCAGAGGGGCTTTGCGAAGCACAGCAGCACCTGGGCAAAGCAGAGAAGTGGGGTGAGGAGGCCATGCGTGTGCGTTGCCTGCACTTTGCGGAATGCTGGGGAAGCTTCCCACCATCTGCCAGGGAGCAGGAGGAGCGTCGTGGTCTCCTGCAGCACGCCTTTCAACGCCGCTTCCCACAGCATTCAGCTCTCCCCACAGCGAGTCAGCCCGGCACGGAGGAACGGCAGCCGCTGAGGAACGGCAGCTGCTGAGGAACGGCAGCCGCTGAGGAACGGCAGCCGCTGAGGAAGACCGTCACAGAATTACAGAATCACAGAATGGTAGGGGTTGGAAGGGACCTCTGTGGGTCATCTAGTCCAACCCTCCTGCCGAAGCAGGGTCACCTACAGTAGGCTGCACAGGACCTTGTCCAGGCGGGTCTTGAATATCTCCAGAGAAGGAGAATCCACAACCTCCCTGGGCAGCCTGTTCCAGTGCTCCATCACCCTCAGAGGGAAGAAGTTCTTCCTCATGTTCAGCTGGAACTTCCTGTGCCTCAGTTTGTGCCCATTGCCCCTTGTCCTGTCACTGGGCACCACTGAAAAGAGCTTGGCCCCATCCTCCTGACACCCACCCTTGAGATATTTATAGGCATTTATAAGGTCCCCTCGCAGCCTTCTCTTCTTCAGGCTGAACAAGCCCAGTTCCCTCAACCTCTCCTCATAGGAGAGATGCTCCAGTCCCCTCACCATCCTCGTAGCCCTCCGCTGGACTCTCTCCAGTAGCTCTTCATCTTTCTTGAACTGGGGAGCCCAGAACTGGACACAGTACTCCAGATGAGGCCTCACCAGGGCAGTGTAGAGGGGAAGGAGAACCTCCCTCGTCCTGCTGGCCACACTCTTCTTGATGCACCCCAGGATCCCATTGGCTTTCTTGGCAGCCAGGGCACACTGCTGGCTCATGGTTAACCTGTCGTCCACCAGCACACCCAGGTCCCTCTCCGCAGAGCTGCTCTCCAGCAGGTCCACCCCAAGCCTGTACTGATGCATGAGGTTGTTCCTCCCCAGGTGCAGGACCCTGCACTTGCCCTTGTTGAACCTCATCAGGTTCCTCTCTGCCCAGCTTTCCAGCCTATCCAGGTCACGCTGAATTAGGTTCTACTGTGTTCTACTGATTATAGGCCGAACCTGGGACACAAGGTGAAATTTCACAAAAAGCTATTAGGGAATGGCTGATCCAGACTGGCCAGACAAACTGGGTATTTGATACCATGTGATGTCATGCTCAGTTCTGAGTGGGGGAGGTGGCCGGGGGCAGGTTAGTCGTGGCTCAGCAGCACGCTGGGCATCAGGCGGTGAGAGTTGCTCTGTGTATTTGCTTGTTCTTATCAGTATTCTTGTTGTTACTGATCGCTTCATTTGCTGTTCTGTTAACTGCCTTTATCCCGCCCATAAGTTTTGATTTTTTCCTTCCAACTCTCCACCTCACCCCAGAGCAGGGAGGGGCATTAGAGCAATTGTGTGGTCTTTTGTTGCCGGTCAGGGCTAAACCACAACGTCTGTATATTCATATACACACATAGATATCTGTATGTACAAAGTGGTACCCTCCAGCAGCTGGGCTTGGACACTCAGTCTGCCCAGTCGTTGGCCCTGGCCCTGGATCCCAGTCTCCCCCATTGCTGGGACATACAAGCCTCTGAGGCCACAGCCCTGCTCCAGTTGTTCATACACTCCATCTCAGTCATGCTTAAACACATACACACACACAGAGCCCCATACACCAAGAGCTGGCTGGGACTCCTTAGGTTTCCAATGGCCAACTCCCCTGTGCTCTCACTGTTAGACAAAACACTGCAGTGAAACACTGGAACAGGTTGCCCAGAGAAGTTGTGGCTGCCCCCTCCCTGGAAGTGTTCAAGGCCAGGTTGGATGGAGCTCTGAGCAGCCTGGTCTAGTGGAAGATGTCCCTGCTCATGGCAGGGGAGTTGGAACTAGATGATCTTTCAGGTCCCTTCCAACCCTTACCATTCTATGATTCTATGATTCTATAAAAGAGAAGACAGGACTGACTGCATTGATAAGGTACAGGGCATAGCCAGACAAGAACACCAACCAGCAAAAAATTTGCACATGATCAATCCCTTTTATCCTCTGACTCCTCTAACTTCCATACTTGTTCCTCCCCAAATTACCTAAATCCATTCCTTTCCCTGCCTTTGGTTCCTCCTTTAATCACCCATAATAAGTCTTGTGCAATCCTGAAATGCTCTTCCCCTACATACCATTATATGTCCCATACACAGTACAGGACACTTTATGGTGGTTTTGCAGTAACAACCCTCAGTTCAAAAGGTTTCCTGGAGATCTTCTCCTTTTTAGCCATCTTAGAGGGTTTCAGGCTTTTGCACTGGGGCTGAGGGTCTCCTGAGACAGGCATGGGAAGGTCCTGAACAGGGTTCTTTTACCTCTGAGTCCTTATTTTGTGTTCCTGCCTGTCATTGGACCCTCCTGAGCTCCGCTGCGCTTGTGGAGATGAACGTCTGATGCACTGATGGACCCTGTGAAATTCTGGGAGAAGATGGGGCAGAGTATTATTTGGTGTCATCCCCAAGACCATCATGACCATTTACTCTCTTTGCTCTTTTGTAAGTATGCAGATGAGCTTCTATCACATAAGGTGATAGAATTCTGCTATAAAGAGTGCAATTATGAGGATCATGAGTGTCATATCTGCTACTCTGTCTTGAAGATCTCCAAAGGTATACAGCACCTAGAAAGACAATAGAGATCTCTGTTCAGGATATTAATCCTGTGTGGTGAGTTTTAGATACTTAAAGTGTCTATATGTGAATTAGATATCAACAACATCTCCAGCCAATAGATCACTTGAGTAGATCGATATAGACAATGGATCATTTGGCTCATTTTAGATATACTGTAAACTGAAAGACTTTCAAGAATCAGTAGAGTGCAGTGATTGCATTTCCATTTACTGTGATGGGATGTCTTGTTTCAGGGGCAGATCTAATGCTTCATAGATGATGGGTACTTCAACACACAAAAAGAGAAAAAAAAGGATCTGTGCGTTTGAGTTTCTGTATGTCTGTGAGTGTATGCACGTGGCATGGAGGTTTAGAATAACAATAACATGCAAAAAGTGTAGTTATACTGTATACATACATTAATCACAGGCTTTATAGTCATGGTAGGGAAGGACTCCTTTATCCTCCAAGTAATAGCTGTTTTTGCCTATCTGAAACGTAAACCCAAATACTTAGACACCTGGATCTAGATGTTGACCGTCTGAAGCTGACTACCATGTTTGGTCTGATGTTGTTGCTTCAGCTTCTTTTCAAGTTATTAATACAATTCATTCTTTATAAAGCTGATTTTTACTATCCTGAAATAATATGGGATGAGCTGACCTCTTTCATTTCTCTATACATACAGAGACCCTAAACAACTTATTGAGTCAAGATTCAGATAGCTAAAATTAGGCCATATTATTATAATGATTTTGTATCTGCTACATATACATCAAGGTATTAAGAGAATGATGGGCTGGATAAGGCATATTAGGTCATAGTTTCACTTTTAATCTTTCCTTGAACACAAACTTCTTTTTCTTCTCTGATATTTGATAGAAAAAATCAGCTGACTTGCTGTTAAAGAGAAGTTTATCAGATTATTAATACAGCTAAGTAGATAGTTATTATAGTATTATAATCTATAGAGATTTTTTTGCATACTTTTTTACCTCTAGCATACTAAATTCTACAACTGCAGAAGTGCGGATATTTCAGAAGGTGCCTTCATGGATTTTTTTTTTTAAATAATTCATTATTTCTTATTCTTTCCTCATCTTATTTTGGAAACTGAAAAAAAATATTCTTGGCCTTTCACTTCAGGTTCACTCTTTTGGTGAAAACTTGCTGTTAATGCAATAAAATGTACCTGTAACTTTGAATGTATTTAAGGATATTATAAACCAGAAAAAAAAGAAGGATCAGCTTACCTGATTTGTATTTTTTTTCACTGCTATATCGTAGTAACTGTGAAATATTTTAAATAAAGTTCCTCTTCTACTCCGTGAAAGTGTGATCATTTCATTTGCACTTTTACACTGATAAAAATAGTCCTTTTTCTTTAAATAAAATCTTTATCCTTTAAAATCAAGATATCACATTCACATTAAATAGTGTCTATGAAATATTAATAAAGTACATAATATTTAATGTTCATATGTATCATGCAACTAAAACAAGTTTCATAAAAATGGTTCCACTTACATTTGTAGTATAGTGAGATGTGTTAAATTTCTGAAAAAGAAAAAAAAAAAGCTTTCCATTCAAGCAGATGGCATATTACAGGTCACACTACCTCACTGAACCTAATGAACCAAGTACAGTAACTTGCTAGATCCATATAGAAATTAGCCTTTGGAGAAGGAAAAAATTAAATCTGTGTATACAGTGTTGGTTTTAATCTACCCTGAAGTCCATTGTCTCCAGAAGCAAAAAGACATAAGGGCAGACTGAATATACAAAGCATATGCTGTTACCAGCAGCTTATGTCTCTGCTAATAAAAGGGGCTAAACATCATGATTTTCTAGAAAAAGACTGTGTATACATGCTTCTTTTCAATTTTAACAGAACAAATTCAAGCACGTTATTTTACTGGAATGACATCACTAAAGCCGAAAAAAGTTCCCTTCACTACACATATATAAAGACGGAAAAGCATCACACACCAGGACTGAATGCTCCATCTTATACCCTGAGGAAAGACAAACATAATTTAATCTGTCAATATGTGCCGCAGTTTAACTAAGCACTAGACAGCTGCTTGCTCACCACTCCACTTCCCCCGCTTTGGGATGGGGAGGAGAAATGGACAAAACAGAAAA
This sequence comes from Opisthocomus hoazin, assembly GCF_030867145.1. NCBI lineage: Eukaryota > Metazoa > Chordata > Aves > Opisthocomiformes > Opisthocomidae > Opisthocomus > Opisthocomus hoazin. The sequence continues at coordinate 57,950,485 of NC_134414.1, read as the reverse complement.
CTCGTGGGTTGAGATAAAGGCAGTTTAATGAGACAACAAAGGAAATACTAATAGTACTGATAATAGTAATGATAATAACAATGATAATAATGAAAGTGCAAAACCAACTATATGTAATACTTTTTTTCTCATCACCCAACGACCAATCCTCAGCCTGAAATAAGTTAGAGCTGCCAGCCAAAAGTGGATTCGAAAACGCACAGAAACCAAGAAGAGCTGATAGCCTTCTCACCCCAGCCAGCCTTCATTCATATACTGAGCATGACATTTATGTTATGGAATATTTCCATTGGACAGCTTGGTCTAGCTGTCTGGATATGCTCTCTTCCAGCTGCCACATACCTATTCATTAGCTTAACATGAGAAACTGGAAAAAGTCCTTGATATCACAGCAACAACTAAACTTAGCAGTGTTATCAACATCCTTCTTGTACTAAATCCAAAACACAGCAGCTACTGAAAGGAAAAATTAACCCTATGCCTGTTAACACCAGGACAACATGTAAACATACTTATTGTACTTCTGCATATGCACCATTAAAAAGTAGTAATATTTGGATTAAAAATATTGTAGCCCAACTGCCTTTGAGGTGAGCAAGAAAGAGATTGTGATAGAGTAGGCTTTACAGATCCATGAAAGAATCTTAAACATCATCCTAGTAGGAAAGATCTGGTATTCATATTTGTGTGATGAGAATGCAGAACCTTTTGTATCAAGTAAAGTGTGAAATAGGTGATTCTGGAATAAATTCTGATGAGTTGAGATATTAGAGTCTAGAGATAGCAACAAAGTCTTAAAATTGGAAGAGCAAAAAGTTCTAGCAACCTTATACTGGGGACAGAGCCTCCAACAAGCTTGATGGACAACAGGAAAAATAAGAATAAAATAAAACACTAGAAAAAAAAAGAAGAAATAATAAATGAAAGCTGAGGGCACCAGTCATCTTCAAGGCTCAAACAAAACAAAACAAAATGTCTGACAGTAGAGAAAGTAACATAGTATCTGTGGTAGTTTTTATTGACCTAATGGTAGTACCAAGCTTTATATGCTGGGTTTAAAATGAGTGTTACGTAGCTGGCACTACAGGAATGTACAGGGTTTTAAATATAAACCATGAACTACAGTTGTTGCACTAAAAACATGGGATACTGAAAGTAAATTCAACGTTCTTTGTTTCTCTGGTAAAATAAACTCTTCAGACCACATTTGCAAGGGTGTTTCTGAACAGAGCAGACACCTGGAAGTAGAAGTCATGCAAAGTTATTCATAGGTATTCCAGGTCACGAAGCATGGGGCCTGCAAATCACTGGGAGTGAGGAGATGTACTTAGTGATTTATTTATCACCATTAACACTTTAAATTCAAGTCAGAAGAAGTAACAGCCAGTGTTCTGAAAAGGCAAGAGCAAAGTAATATCTCAGCCAATTAGCCCCACTGTCAAGCAACAAATGAGCGATCTACTCAGTTGACTCAGACTCCCACATTTATTAAATGTATTAAGAGCTTAACTGTACTGAAGATGTTTCTGCATTTGTCCAAATGTGATGATAACCATGTAGATTAAAGGCTGTAAAACATATCCAGATTTTAATATCTGTAGCAAGCCAGTTCTAAACTTATATTTGTTACTCAAAGGATTTTCCTATAGAAAGGATGATGACCACATTATAGCTGGTAGTAATTCAGATACGTATTTGTGTTTAGAAAGACCTTGTGGATTGCTTTCTGTTTCAAATCTTCCTTCATTGGTTGTAATTACTGAAAGAAATTGTAACAGGACAGCACGAGTTCATCTGGAATCCATATTAATTTGATGACAAACTCTAAAATGAAAATATTTTCAAATGGCTAGCTAGTATCTACAGAAATTATTGATTCTATCAGATTTATTAGTAATGCAGGCATAAAATGATGATTGGATAATGGTCTTCATTATGGATGATTCCTGGGTTTTATATCCCAGATATAAATATTATTCTTCTGATTTTTTTTTTTCCATGAAGGATGGGTTGTTCTTTAACTCTTTTCCAGAAGTTTCATTAGGTACGACTGAGTCAAGATTTATATAACTTTTTGTATGTGATAGACAATATAAATGAGGTTGTTAAGAGGTAGTACCAACTACTTACTTCCAAATACTGGGACTGGAGTATGAGAGAGAACTGTCTGGGTGAAGTTTATTTTTCAATGGCACATAAAATTCTCCTATTTCTATTTATTCACACTTAATCAGTTGGTTGAATCTTTCAGAGCAAGTTAAATATTAATTACAAAAAATGGAAACCTTTGGTAATTTTCCCATTAAATTAATTAAGTTTTAGTCAACACATTGAAAAAGCATATGCAATAAAACAGTGTTCTTTGTCATGCTATCAAGCACAATAACTAGGACAAACCTCCCAGTCCACTTTTACTTTGTTTCCTTGATTTCCTTTTGAACAACTGACCTTAAAAAGTCTTTTGTAATTATGACAATAAAAGTCACTAAAAATTATTTTCAAGACATTTTGCAATAACATACCAGTGATATCATCATAACATAACACTTTTTACTTCATTCCTGTAGGTCCAGTGAATAACACCTTTTTTTATAACCCTAAACTGATTCACCTAATGCTATCCATAAATGATTGTGCTTCTTTTACGATCATTTTCAGTCCAATTCCAGTTGTTTCCAGCTCTGTGCTTTTCTTCATGTTACGCACCACTCATAACCCCTCAATATAATGTAAGAGCCATGCAAGCCAAAAGAGAATCAGAGCCAAACAAAAAAGGCCACATCCTCATCCAAATCCTGATTTATTTCATACATTCCAAAATGTCAGAAGAAAGTTAGATGACGATAGTGAAATCAGCAAGGAACAAATCATTCTAGTCTTTAAGAATCCAGTTCACGTTTACTATTATTACTGCCAATCTTAAAATCTTTGCAATGTTTTGCTTATAAAATTGTATTGTTATTTACTTTGAAAAGAACTTTTGCATGTCATTTGTTCTAATAGTCTGTTCAAAGCAAGACCAATATAAAAGTTACATTAGGTTGCTCAGTTCTTTGTGCTGTCATATACTCCAGATACAGCCTCATAAGCATACAGAAGGATTACAGAATCACAGAATCACAGAATGGTAGGGGTTGGAAGGGACCTCTGTGGGTCATCTAGTCCAACCCTCCCACCGAAGCAGGGTCACCTACAGTAGGCTGCACAGGACCTTGTCCAGGAGGGCCTTGAATATCTCCAGAGAAGGAGACTCCACAACCTCCCTGGGCAGCCTGTTCCAGTGCTCCGTCACCCTCAGAGGGAAGAAGTTCTTCCTCATGTTCAGACGGAACTTCCTGTGCTTCAGTTTGTGCCCATTGCCCCTTGTCCTGTCGCTGGGAACTACTGAAAAGAGCTTGGCCCCATCCTCCTGACACCCACCCTTCAGATATTTGTAAGCATTTATAAGGTCCCCTCTCAGCCTTCTCTTCTTCAGGCTGAACAAGCCCAGCTCCCTCAGTCTCTCCTCATAGGAGAGATGTTCCAGTCCCCTCATCATCCTCGTAGCCCTCTGCTGGACTCTCTCCAGTGGCTCTTCATCTTTCTTGAACTGGGGAGCCCAGAACTGGACACAGTACTCCGGATGAGGCCTCACTAGGGCAGAGTAGAGGGGGAGGAGAACCTCCCTCGACCTGCTGGCCACACTTCTCCTAATGCACCTCAGGATGCCATTGGCCTTCTTGGCAGCCAGGGCACACTGCTGGCTCATGGTCAACCTGTTGTTCACTAGGACAACCAGGTCCCTCTCCATAGAGCTGCTCTCCAGCAGGGCTGCCCCAAGCCTGTATTGATGTATGAGACAGTTCCTCCCCAGGTGCAGGACCCTGCATTTGCCTTTGTTGAACCTCGTCAGGTTCCTCTCTGCCCAACTTTCCAGCCTGTCCAGGTCACGCTGAATGGCAGCACAGCCTTCTGGTGTGTCTACCACTCCTCCCAGTTTGGTGTCATCAGCAAACTTGCTGAGGGTACATTCCAATTCTTCATCCAGGTCGTTGATGAAGAAGTTGAACAAGACTGGGCCCAGTACTGACCCCTGGGGGACACCACTAGTTACCAGCCTCCAACTAGACTCAGCGCCGCTGACGACAACCCTCTGAGTTCTGCCATTCAGCCAGTTCTCAATCCACCTTACTGCCCATTCATCCAGCCCACACTCCCTGAGCTTCCCTAGGAGGATGTTATAGGAGACCGTGTCGAAAGGCTTGCTGAAGTCGAGGTAGACAACATCCATGGCTCTCCCCTCATCTACCCAGCCAGTCATGCCATCGTAGAAATCTATCAGATTGGTCAGGCATGATTTCCCCTTGATGAATCTATGCTGACTACTCCTGATAACCTTCTTTTCCTCCATTTGCTTGTTGATGACCTCCTGGATAAGCTGCTCCATCACTTTTCCAGGGATGGAGGTGAGGCTGGCCGACCTGTATTTTCCTGGGTCATCCTTCTTGCCCTTTTTGAAGATTGGAGTGACATTGGCCTTTCTCCAATCCTCCAGCTCCTCTCCTGTCCTCCAGGACCCTTCAAAGATGGTGGAGAGTGGCTCAGCAATGACATCCACCAGCTCCCTCAGCACGCGTGGGTGCATCCCATCGGGGACCATGGATTTGAGAACGTCCAGATCGCTTAAGCGATCCCTCACAGAGTCCTCCTCGACCAAGGGAAAGTCATCCCCACTGTAGGCTTATTCTCTTACCTCCAGGGCCTGGGATTCCTGAGGGCCTGCCTTGGCACTGAAGACTGAAGCAAAGAAGGCATTCAGTAGCTCTGCCTTCTCTGCATCCTCTGTCACCAGGACACCCGCCTCATTCAGCAGCGGCCCCACATTGTCGCTAGTCTTTCTTTAGCTGCTGATGTGTTTGAAGAAGCCCTTCTTGTTGTTTTTGACATCCCTTGTCAGATTAAATTCCATTTGGGCTTTGGCCTTCCTCGTTGCATCTCTGCACGCTCTGACCACATTCCTGTATTCTTCCCAAGTGGCCTGCCCCTCTTTCCACATTCCATGGACCCTTCTCTTACACCTGATCTCTGCTAGAAGCTCCTTGTTTAACCATGCAGGTCTCCTGCCTCCTTTGCTAGATTTCTTTCTCAGGGGGATGCACCGCTCCTGAGCATGGAGGAAGTGTCGTTTAAACAGCGACCAGCACTCTTGGACCCCCCTGCCTTCGAGAGCCTTGGCCCACGGGATTCCTCCTAGTAGCTCCCTGAAGAGGCCAAATGTAGCCCTCCTGAGGTCCAAGGTTTTGATCCTGTTTATCACCCTGCTTCCTCCACGCAGGGTCCTGAACTTGACCATTTCATGGTCACAGGTTACTACTTCCCTCAGTTCACTGGATACATTCCTGTTTATCTAGATCACCAAGCAGTTAACCTTTATTTCCAGGAAGAATGTTGACTGATGGTCAGCTTTTATACTGAGACCTCCAGGTCCTATTTTTGCATAGCTGCTATCCAGTGCATCCGTCTCCAGATTGTTCATACATGGGGTTTTAAATGCACATGCAGGATTTCATATTTTGTCTTTGTTGAACTTGAGTAGGCTCCTGTAGGTCCAGCACTCCAGTGTGCTATGATCCCTCTGAATGGCAGCCCTATCCTCCAGAATATCAACAACAGTCCTGTGAGAGACTGAAAGAGTTGATGTCTGTAAGAGACTGAGGGAGTTAATGCCTCAAACATTCTGATAAGACAGCTTGTGGTCTGCCCAGAAACAACAGACTATGGGTGAGAAGTTAGTTAACACAAGGCAGGGAGGACGTATTGGATGATGTGACATTCTGTGTTCTGATCTGCCTTGTCAGAGTTCATAAAGAGTTCATCTGAGGAAGGGGCTTATGACCGCCTGAGACACTCCTCATTACCACCCCCCAACGGCACCTGCGCAGAAGATCATGAACTTTCTGGAACAAGCACCATATAAGTCCTCAAGAGTTGTAACTGAGGGCAGAGATGAGACTATAAAAAATGAAACTACAAAGAGCCAGGTGCACGTCCACCACCAGAGAATTACCCCATGCATCACTGTCATTGGGGATCCTAGGGTTGTGATATCTTTCCTCTTTTCTTCTTTATTTCCTTTTCCTCTTATACATATATTTCCAAGAAGAACTGCCAACATTTTTAATGCTTTCCAAGTTTCAAGTTACCTTTATCTTAAATAAAACTTTTATTTCATCATTTGGTGTCATTTCACCTTAATTTAGCCCCAGGGGATTTATAGAACCTTAGTAACGCCCCCCTCCCCCCTCCACCATAGGTGGGGTGTGACAAGTCCCCCCCCTCAATGTAGTGTCACCTACAAATTTGCTAAGGATACAGTTCATGTAATTGATGAGCTTATTGATAAGGACATTAAACAACTTTTTGCCCCATTATTAACTTCTGAGAATAATTCTGGTAAACAGTTTCCAGTTAAACTAATACCTTTTCACATAGTGTAGAGGGCCATGAATTCAGTCTACATCCCCTCAGTGTCCTACAGAAGACCTCACCTACAGCCTCAATCAATTCAAAATAAATTACATCAAGTGCTCTCCCCTGTCCATGGAGACAGAGACCTGGGAGGTGTGAGAATAGACCTTGCCAGTAAAGACATTGCCTCTTTTGGCAAAAGACAGGCATTTTTTGTTCTTTTAGGTCACCGGCTCCATCCAATGGTGGGTTAACAACTTTGCTTTCTTTTTGCTGTCAGTGTGCACAGAAGCCATTCTTCTTGCTTATCACATCCCTTACAAGTTTCAACTGCTTTCTTAATTCCATCTTTGCATTTCCAGAGATGCTAGCTTATTCTTCTTTGATTGTTTCCAACTCCCACTCACTTTGTTTATACAATGAAGCATGGTCCTTGTTTTGTTAACTTGACTCCTGCAATCACTGCCTGTTTCATTGTACATAAGCATCAACAGCTCTTGCGCGATATCGATACTGACCTTGAAGATCAAACAGCTCTACTGAACAACCTCAACCTTCAAAATAGCCTTGTACAGGATTCTGCCTAACATGTCCCTGAACAAGTTGAAATCTGCACTATTGGAGGTCAGGGTTTGTTCTGCTTACTTGTTTTCTTCACTCAAGATGTTAAATCCTACTCTCTTGGGATCACTGCAATCAAAAACTGCATTGATGATTTTTCCTTTATTGTTGACTGGTAGGCCCAGCAGACTAATCCTTCTTGATACCTTATGCCAGCACTTACTGCAGACAATTGTGATCAGTGCTTTATAGAGTTCTGCTGGACTGTTTGCATCCTAATATTTTGCCCTTTTAGCAGGTGTTGAAGTGGTTAGAGGCCCCTGTGAGAACCATCATTTGCAACTGGGGGACTTTCTCCAGTTGTTTAAACAAGACTTGTCTGCTTCCTCTTTTTGATTGGGCTGTATTTATAACCGCTCTGATCCCAACTCACAAGCTCTCAGTCAGCTCCATTTCATAAAAGAGTTCTTGCATGTGAGATGCTCCTTTGGGTAGATCACAGCTTGCCTTGTCTTTCATAAAGAGTTTGGAAGGACTTTACAGCCATTCATCACCTCTTTCCAGAAGGGCAAACATTTGTCCCACTGTGTTGCTGTAATTCCTGTAACATCACAGTTCTGTAACTGAGCACAGACTTATAGCTACCACGAGTTCCACTATTTTTATTTCTCTACTCTATCTTTTTCATTTCTTCATCAGCCTTCAGCTGATGCAACACTGATATCTTTCAAGTCCTGTTTGTTGTTCTTCTCCCCAGTTGGCTGTTTCTGGCTGGGAGTTGGTCTGCCATCTCGGGGACCTGTTTGTTTTATATATTGTGCATGTCTATGTGCAAACGCTTCAGATGGGCCCTCAATTACCCTACTTTCTCAGTGGAAGTGGAGGACCTCCCCATTGTTCCCTGGGTGCTTTCCCATTACGTACAGGCTTTGGTGTCTACTCCCTGTCAAAATAAGCTTCTAGAGCCTAGCCTTGAAGAAATCAGATTAAAAGGTACAATAAGAAGACCACGAAGGGCAGCTGTTCTTTCCATCCTTAGCACAGAAGGAAAAAGTACTTATGGTAAGCAAACGGAGTATACAAGATTTCTTCAGGATTTTTTGTGCACTGTTAGCCTGGAATGATACAATGCATCTCACATTTGCTGGTATCATTCCCAGATTTTAAAACATATAGCATTTCTGGATAGAGTAAGAAAACACATCTAATTCTTATTGACTTGCTACCAGAATTAATCTACAAGTCATGACCTACACTTAAAAATCTACTAATCTCCTTAGAATTTTTAATGTTTTTTTTTTCCCCATGTGTCCTTCTTTGAATCTTTCAAGTGCTGAGAATTACCTTCTTCAGAGATGACAGTTCCAAAGTTTAATTAGGAGCATCCGAAGGAGTCTTAATTCCATCCTTGCTTGAAGATCAACTACTTTCCATCCATCTCTTTTGGAAAGAAGAGTATGAAACACTTTTCTGTTGTTTCATACAGATCTAATTCTTCTAATTATATGAACTATCCTTTAAATTTGGATACTTATTAATTTTGGAGTGCAGTAAGTCTAAGCTACTGTCGCGTTAAAGGGGGGGTAAGGGGAGTCTGATAAGCCGCAAAAGGAGAGACCTCCCATTCAGTCACGAGGTTCAGAGAAGATCCCCTTGTGTTCTAAACTCTCTCTCAGAGAAGAGTCTAGGTGCGGCTGGATCAATTTCTAGTCCCAGACTTGGTCAACAGTTGATGTCTAAAGGGTTAAGTGTGTAGCCACTTCTCAGATTCAACTTGCCTGTTAGAGCCCCTCCAACAACTTTCACTGAAACAGTTTCACAAAGTTGAAACAATAGGTAATTTATTCAAGTGACAGTTATCACAGATTCGGAATTGCCATTGATAAATTCACTGTCTACAAAAGTTGAGCTCAAAGTAATAGTTTAGCGCTTTAGTTAACAATGTGTTCCCGGGGGTACGTCTGACAAAGTCAGTGGCGCAACTCTTACCAAAAAGGTGTCCCTTCTTGGGGGGGGAAGAGAGGTTCAGGCCCATCGACCCATCCGTCAGGTGAAGTTCTCGCTTGGCTTCTCCTCCCAAAGAGAGTTTTCAAGTGCCAATTTTTATACGTTTGGAAATCTTTTTGCGAGGTGGAACTAAGTCAATTATTGTGTATCGATTAGCTCTTGGCATGGAATGTCGTGTCGTCAGAAGCGGGACTCAGCAGTGTGACACACCTTCGGAGCGGGCATCTTGGTATGTGCATTCGGGGGCCATCTGTGTTTTATCCAAAGCAATCTCTGAAGCAATCTCTGGCTGCGCAGCCTCCGCGGCACCCCACAGATCACTGGGTTTACAGTGATGGGCTATCCCCCCTTACTTTTGTTTGATAAGATAAGCACCAGTTAATTACTTCCTTGGTTATCTCTTCGGCTCTTGACACCTCAGAAGAGAGACGCCTCAGTCCGAGTTTGTGAGTTTGTCTTTCGGCTTGTATTTGACAAGTCCAGCAAGGCCATCGATTACAGCTACCTAAACAGTTAGTGAATAAGAAAAGACACATTCATAGAAACAATTACTAAAGTCCCAAATTCTGAATGCCCAGGGAGATTACACTCTTAATTATAAGTGCTTAAATTTAGGTGTAATTAAGCTAGAACTCAGTATTAAACAATTAGAAAACTTTAAGTTTGATTTTATAACAGCAGAGTTTAAGAGAAAAGTAAAAAAAAACAGCTAGAAAAATCAGTACTTCATGAGGAAAAAACCTTACATATATAGTTAAAAAACAGATTCATCCTATTACATGAAAAATAATTTACAAATGCAAATTGTCACAAAATAGAAAAAAACTATCTGGACAAGTTTTCTATGCAGAATGAAGACCATTTCTGCTGTTGTGGTATAATAGAGTGCTACAGTGGAAGTAAATTGCCTTTTATTATTATTTTAAGATATCTTAAAGTGTCTTTAGTAAGGCTAAATGATAGCACTAAAGTGCTAACATCTGAAGAAAAATATAAAGAAATCAGTTTCAAAGAAAAGAGTAACATTGAAGTTACTTGCAGTGAGTAATTTCGCTGTCATTAGCTAGACATTTCTTCAGTTCACTGCTATATTATTTCAGTTTTGTATCAGTAAGCATGAACTAAATTATTATTATAAAACTAGAATAGCGGTAAGTTTTGAATCGAGGTTACAATTCATATATTTATGTAGAGTTTTTCATTTCCATGAAGGTATTCCTGATCTGTTTCAACTTTATCAGAGTACAAAATTTACAAACTATACTCTACACTGAGTTTCTGTCCGATAGATTATATTTTTTACTCATATCTTGTATTAGAAAACATATGTATTTATTACACTTTATCCACTATTCATTTTATTTCAACCCATATTACTCATTCTGTTAACTACATTTGTTGTAATCAGTTATAGTCTTCAGTGCAGAAAGTACTAATTAAACAAAACATAAACAATTAACATTAGTCAGAGAATTCACAATATTTTAATTTTATACTGCTGAGATAGAATTTTGGTGTACCTTCTTGATTTTTTGATATCAAGAAAAATATAAATTAACTTATTAATTTTTACACTTTGCAAGACTGGCTTGTTGACTTACGAACAAATCACACAGAGCCACAGAATCACAGAATCGTAGGGGTTGGCAGGGACCTCTGGAGATCATTGAGTACAACCACCTCGGTAAAGCAGGTTCACCTAGAGCAGGCTGTACAGGACTGTGTCCAGACGGGTTTTGAATATCCCTAGAAAAGGAGAATCCACGATCCCTCTGGGCAATCTGTTCCAGTGTTCTGTCAGCCTCAAAATAAAGATGTTCTTCCTCGTGTTCAGATGGAACTTCTCATGTTTCAGTTTGTGTCCGTTGCCCCTTGTCCTGTATCACAAATGAATGGTTAGGTCATTTAAATGATCACTCACAGGTTGTGCAAGAAAAGATTTTACTGAAAATTTAGAAAATGTGATCTTAAAAACTTTGTTGGTAAGGTTCACTCTATTACTTATCAAATGAATGGAATACAAAACTGAAGGAGGTTTTGAGTGGAAAATGATTTATACAAAGTGGAAGAAAAGTGTAAGGGGTAAGGGAGACCCTCCCATTCAGTAACCAGGTTCAGGATCTCCTTGCTTTCTAAACTCCTTCTCAGAGAGGTGCGGCAGGATCCAGAACCGGCCTTAGACCTCAACAGTTTATGTCTAAGGGATGTGTTTAGAGGCAATTCATGGTGTGTTCACAGTTCAAAGAGAGAAAGAGAATCACAGGAATTTAGCAGCTATTAATCACTGGTTGACTTTGCATTTACAGAGTTATTAGAAGGAATTTGCTATTACAATCACAGTAACAGAATATTATGTTTTGAATCAATTACACACACACACAGAGACACCCAGTCATAAAAATTCCCCTTGAGTTCAGTGAAATACTCACTTCAAATGAAATGAGTTCTCAATGGGCAAAGGTTGAGTCTCAAGGAGATCAGCCCAGGTAGTTCGCAAGTTACTTGAAGTGTCCCAATCAGAGGGAGATACTGTGTGTAGCCCATGCCAAATGGAAGAGCTCAAAGGGTCTTCCTTGGTACTGCTGTTTATAGGGTCTCAAGATGATTGACTTTAAGCATCAGTAATTTTTTGTCCTGGTCACAATCCACATGATGCAATCCTGATAGTTAGACAGAAACTATGTAATTCTAGCACTACCCAGAATATACAGTTCTGACATTTACCAAGTGGGTGAGACTCCAGGCAGCAGGATTTTCAAGTGTGGTCAAGAAGCGCCTGATTGGCCCAACACACTGCTCTTGTACAAAGACAAGGAGAGTGCCAAGTCGTCCCGATTCAATGCACACCAGCTAACTATTCTTGCAGTACAAGCAAGAATACAATGTTGACTGGTTCAGGGATTACCAGGTGTGAGGGGGGAGCTGCACCACCACATCCTGTCATTGGGCACTACTGAAAATAGTTGGCTCCATCTTCTTGACACCCACCCTTAAGAAATTTAGAAGCATTTATAAGGTTCCCCTCTCAGTCTTCTCTTCTTCAGGCTAAGCAAGCCCAGCTCCCCCAGCCTTTCCTCATAGGAGGGATGCTCCAGTCCCCTCATCATCCTCGTAGCCCTCTGTTCAACTCTCTCCAGTAGCTCCTCATCTTTCTTGAACTGGGGAACCCAGAACTGGACAGAGTACTCCACATGGGGCCTCACTTGGGCAGTGTAGAGGGGGAGGAGAACCTCCCTCGACCTGCTGGCCACACTCCTCCTAATGCCCCTCAGGATATCACTGGCCTTCTTGGGAATGAGGGCACACTGCTGGCTCATAGTTGACTTGTCACACACCGGCAGTCCCAGGTCCCTCTCCACAAAGCTGCTCTCCAGCAGGTCATCCCCGAGCCTGTACTGATGCATGGGATTGTTCCTCCCCAGGTGCAGGACCCTGCACTTGCCCTTGTTGAACTTCATGAGGTTTCTCTCTGCCCAACTCTCTAAACGTCTCCAACAAAGTTATCATAGAATCTCTGAGTCACTGGGATTTTATCTAGCTTTGTAAGTTGAGAAAAAAATTCAGAGGAAGAGAGATTATAGTACTTGTCTATGCTTTTTGCAAGAAATAGACCACATTTTTCACAGTATATTTGATCTTCATTATTTTGATAGAGAACATCACAATTCTTCTGCAGAAAAGCATTTTGCTCATTTAGCTTTAGTGAAAACATTGTCCAGGATTTTTTCTGTGTTAGTTATCAAATAAGTAAATTGACTGAAAAATGACTAATAAGAAAACTTAAAATTATGTAATCTTTTAGAGCCTTGGAGCACTTTTAAAATCAAATAATCCTCACCATAATACCATTGCTTAGTTTATCTCAGTATCATTTTTGAAGCTAAGGCCAGAAGCAGAGTCTAACTTTAAGTCATAGAAGTAGGGAATAATAATGCTACCTCAAAAAAAAGGTAGTCTTTTGATCATACTGTTTGCTACAAGGAAATATTTGAAATCTTTACTTTATTTGGCACATTTACATTATCATTAATGTGGTCCAGAGAACAACTTTTTTCAAGGTGAAAATAAAAATAAAGAATTAACTTAAACCTTTTGCTTTTCCTTAGTAGTAGAATGTAACTTTACTGTTCTTGCAATTTCATGAAGGCCAGAAGAAAGATTATAATCCTACTGCAGTCCAGGGGGTAGATCTGTTTGACAGCCAACATGTTTGACTGATCAGGGTCTTTCTGGTTCATAGTAGCTGCTTACAGCAAGGTTTCCCTTCTTACCCCATCTCTATCTAATAGTGACTCTATTTCTGAAATTCGTAACACAAAGAGCAACAAAAAAATGTTATATACATGCAAAACATCTGTCTGTCAAGAATTAGAAAGTTTGTTTGCTATGGTGATTTTCAGGGGGTTTTTTTTACAGCCTTTAGTATTTATCACATAGACTTCCGTTTAGTATAAGGGTATATGGAAGGAGAGCGGAACTCCCTTGCAGTTATCTGATCAAGGACCTTGTCAAATTGGATGGTAAGGAAGAGGAGGAAGCCAAACACAGAGAGGCACAAAATTGACCAGAAAACAGAGAAATTAATAGGAAAAAAACCTGGTCAGTTACACTGATAAAGGTGGATTGTGAGAACGTTTAATTCGGTAAGCTCACCTGACTGAGGACCTCTGTCAAGATGGGATGACAGAGTGAAAGGGGAAAGCAGTAAGAAAAACATAGAGACATGAACCTGCCAGACAAGCAACAAGGGAGATACTGAGAAGAAATAAACCTCATCAGTCACTCTAACTAATGAGACTGTAGTCTTACTCTCTATCTCGTGTGTGTTCTTTCTGCAAGGAGTGATACTGGGGGTGTAGGTTCCCCTGGCATATGGTGTCAGCTACTGGAGCCTGCAAGGTCTCAGCATGAGCTACTGGAGCCAGTGGGGGTCCTTAGCCTTCAGCCACTGGGGTGGGAACTATGTGTTTCCCAAAAATCAGCTACTGTGGGGACCAGGGTGAGTGAGGTGAGTGAGGGGGTCAGCACTGGCGGCTGGAGTGGGACTGCGGGTCACAGCCTGTGTGCCTGATGCCAGCTGCTGTGAGTGAGTGTCTGTATCTTCCCCAAATTGGTTGTGCATGGGGTGTGCATATGTATCCACTAGAAAATGTCAAGCTGGATCACATGTTAAGTAGGGGTCCTCAGATCTGGCATAGGACATTAGGTCAGTGGAAGGTCTGTGCAGGTATCTGGGGGACCCATGATTGTGGGGTGCCTGTGGGATGAGTGTGTGTCTGTACATGTGTCTGTGTCTCTCAGATACACACTCAGCAAACAGGAAAGCAGCGACCACATCCCTCAGCCTGGGCAGACACCCCGGGTTCCCAGGCACTGAGCTGGGCTCTAGGTCCTGGACTGGAGCTGCTGGAGGACATCCCTTAACCACACATGTCTGAATAATGATTAAAGATGGAGAGCAAGCTGTGCAGGTCATGAATGTAAACATGGGCTGCAGGTTTAAAAAACAGAAACCTGATGCAGACTTGTACTGGAGATCTCTGGTTTCCCTGAAGTGCTCTTACTATAAATTTTACCCTTATTAAAGCCTTTTTCAAACATATTATCTAACAATAAAATTGTGTATAAGAAGACATATCAAGTGTTTTCAAGGGTCTATAAGCAGTGATTACCCCTATGCTACTTCTTTATATGCAATAAAGATCTTTTCCAAAGAAACATTATGACTAAAGTGCTACAGCTGTCATATTCATTGTAATGAACTACTTTAAGTGAAGAGACTCATTTGTGTGAATAAAGAAATGTGTTTCAAGTGGCTCAGTAATTTGTAGGTTTTCATTCTAGAATTAAATATTTCCTTCCTGTTGTACATAATCTGTGTCCCTTGAGAACCCTTGTTTTCTCCTGGTAGATCATACTCCTGAGAATACGAAATCCTTTGAAACACAGTAATGATACTGTTTTCGTAAAATCAATTTGAATAAATACCAGAGCAACATGATAGAACAAGAAAGAACAGTAATATTTATTGTGTTTTAACTGGAGGTAAAATCTGACATTTCAGTGATTACCATTCTAAATTCAAAAGCTTCTGTGATATTGTTACAACTATTAAATAAATGCTTAAATAAATTTTTATAAGTCTGAGAGAAAAAATATCTTAGAAGTAAGAACAGGATTATAACAAGGACATGTGCATTTTGCTCTCCTTCTGTTCCTTTTTTTAAATTTTATTTTAATTTAGCTAATGCTGTATGCTTCTTTTGATCAAAGGATGAAATCTGATTTCCTCCAGTATCTTGACTTTATAGTTTCTATATCAAGTCCAAAGCAAACAAGTAGACAAACCACCTCTCCCTTCTAAGCCCTGAGTTGCTTTTGCTCAAGGACCTGGATGTACCTGGTGGGTAATGCAAAAGGAAGGGAAAGTCCGATGTGTACCTCATGGGAATTTGATTTTGGGTGAGAATAGTCCATAAATAAATTGTACAAAGTTAATTTTTAAATAACCCTGTCACTGTCTGTTATCACTGCTATAATTGTTGCATGTTATACCAGTAGTATCATAGTAAGAATCGTCCAGATTAAAGAAGGATGGACTTTTTGATGAAAACCTAGCAGAGCACAGTGATGATGGGACTGGACCTGGTTTTCAATAATTGGCACCTAGCAACTTCATTGAGATCTACATCTCCAACCTGCAGACTGTGGGCACGGGTCTCACCAGATAAATCAGCCGTGAGCTCCGGATGCAGCAAGCAACCACTCATCACCACACATCACCTCTCCTGCCACGGAAGACCATTACGACAGATGGAGCCCGAATTCATGGATTAAATGAACTCAACGGACACTTTAGAGTGATGATCCATAGACTAAGGGAGTGATATCTGGAGACAGGAGAAGTGGTGGTGATCAACTGGACAATGGGGGACCTGGGCACAACGTAGATGGTATGGAATAAGGGGTGGATAATGTCCTGGGTTTGGCCCGGACAGGGTTAATTTTCACCAAGAGCCAGGAGGGATCACAGCCTTGCAGGCTGACCCCACCTGGCCAAACAGAGCTGGGTATTCCATACCATGTGCCGTCATGCTGGTTTTCGGTTAGGGGGGAGCTGGGTAGTGGGAAGGCAGTCGCGGCTCGGGAGCACACGGCAGCGGTCGGTGAGAGCAGCTCTCTGTGTTCCACTCTTTTGTTTTGTGTAGTTTCCTTATCTGTATCGTTGTTGTTCCTGTTCCCCTTGTTTGCTGTTCTGTTAAACTGTCCTTATCCCAACCCACCATTTTTTTGCCTTTTCTTTCTATTCTCCTCCGCACCCCAGCAGGGGGAGGGACGGCCACGTGTCGCTTTTGTTGCGGGCCACAACCAAACTATAACAGATAAATTAGCAGGGCAGATTAGCAGGAGAAATCTAGTGTACTCTTAGGTGATATATCCCATGTGAATTAAAGACTTCAGTCCCTAGATTCCAAAAACCGCACAGAAACGAAGTAAAATAAAAAACTAACTGACTTTCATTTCAAGTGTATATCTCTGTAAGCCTAACATAATTGATTGGTAACAGTGGACCCTCTTCTATTTTTTTTATTGCAGTGGAAGGAAATAGCTTCTGTGCAGTGTAACATATATATTTCTTATATTCTATGTCCTTACACACACACATAAAATAAATGGATATGGCTGACTCAATTCTTATAGACTTTTTGGGAAATAGTTTTCCTGTTAGCAAATCACGTACATTCCATTAGCAGTGTCCTAGTGAAGTTTAGCTGAAATTATTTTCTGTGTCATTAGAAAAAAATTAACTTTGTTCATGTTTTTAAACTGCTGAGATTAGTCTTAGATGGTACCTTTAGTAACTTGGATAAACTTGATGACTTGATCAGTCAGTATCTTTCCAAACCTGTAATGAGTTTTCTAAGCAATGCTATAGCAATAATAAATTTTACGTTCTTCTCAGTGCATTTATTAGCTCTTTGTGTTGCTTTTAGCTGCTAAAAACCTTTAGGGACCTTTAGGGACCTATTCATGAAATGTCTAAAGCTCTAAAGAACAGCATGAAAAGTGTTAAGATGGAGCACAGATATTGCATAATTAAACTGTTTTTCTACTGCTGTATTAGATGACATTTAGTTTTCGGCAGTTTCTAAAATTTTTCTAAAGTTGATAACAGCGGAAGAAAAGAAACAAGCAAAATTTTAGTAACTATGGCTTAAATACTAAGAGGTGTCAGTAACAGCAGCATGCAAATATAAGAAATGTAATAAAAAAAGAGTATATGATATAAACTTAAATTTACAAAGGGGCATGCTTCTTTCTGTGGATGAGATTTGTAAACTCATTTTTGCCACTAGTATTTGAATTAAGATTGTAGTAGTAATTCACCTCACCTCATTTTAATTATAAAATTTGTAAAAGTGCTTTTCTGTGTCTCAGAAAATATACACGGATAGTGTATATACATATATAGTAGTCTTTTGAACTCTGAACCGTATTACCCATAGTATCAGCAAAACTAGTTACGTTTTACTGTCAGAATGTAACTCCAATTACTTTCTCACTTCGATCTTATTCTCCATCACATACTATACATAAGCTTTTATACTATACATAAAAACTTGTTGCAAAAAGCCTAAAACAAAAGCTTAAAATACAAGTTAAGATGGTGTGTTTAATACCTCATCAGCTTCTCTATGAGGATCTTACGGCAGGCAATGTTAAAAGCTTTAGTGAAGTCTATGTAGACAATATCTGGTGTTCTTTCTCCTCACCTATCATGTCAATCATTTCATCCAGTAATTTATCAGGTTTGTCAAGCATGGCTTCCCCTTGGTGAATCCATGCTGACTATTCCTGATGACTTTCTAGTCTTTTATAATAAAACTGATAAAAATAACATGAAATGCTGATAGCATAGAAATGTTATACAAATAGCTTGTATAATATTCTGACACAATGATCAGCTTGTCTGTTTACCTATTCATCTATCTGCACATCTAACTTCATACTCTTCTCTATATTGCAACTGTATTATAACTATACAGGGTTCTTGACCTCTCTCAATTAAACCAACTTCGAATATTTTCAGCAGCTCATGATGTAATACATTTCTCAAAAGAATAACAAACTTATTTTCAGTATTTAACTTTATTTTTGCATCTCTTTCACATATAACCATTGTGGGGAAGCCTTTTTATCATGTAATTAGATTGTCTGTTGCCTGTTTTCAAAATAGCTTTTTCTTCAAACCTTTTACTGTAACTCAAGATACCACATTAAAATATGTACTTGTGTGCAGCTCAGAATTGGTAACCTGTCCCCCTCTGTGGAACAAATATTCCATCCAACTGATATACCTGTATTTTGAACAATTCCAAGCAACTTTTATTCTCTTATGATGCTTCTTTACAGAGTAATGTTGAAATATTTTTTTACCATGCAAAGTCTTTTTAGATTAGAGTCTCTTCCTTTTGGCAGTTTTTGCAAACAAGCACTGTTTCCTGAAAATACAGATATCCGTGGGTAAGACATTGCTAAGACATGGAATTGCTACTATTATCTGGCATTTGCAAACTTCTCTTCACAATTCTTAGGCTTAATTTTTCTTCAGATTTTTCCTCTTAGTTTGATGATTACTAACCCAATTCTCTGGGAAATCACCTAGTTTTACCTTTACTTATTTTACCTTGAATCACTGTCTCACCTGCTTTTATCTTGCAGCCTGGCAAATCCAATTTGCTTTTTGTTTTTTATTTCAAAAGCTTTATCAGGCTTGTTTCATATTTTAATATGATATTTCCTGCTTTTGGCAAAGTGAGCACATGCTCTCCAGAATTTCATGTTTGATTCAATTTCCTCAGATTCTGCTAAAATATTATTCTCCTTTTCAAATTCTTCATATTTTAAAATGACATTTTTCAGATTTTGTATTCTTACTATCATCTTCAAATTTCATCAGGACAGGTTCATAAATGGCTTGTCCTCTTCACTTTGCTGTAAGTTTTTAAACAAGTCTGACCTATAAATAAAGATATTTTTTAAAACTGCTCTTTCCCTCACTGTGTTTTTTAGCACTTGTGCTTACAGAAAAACAAAAAATTATCTTGGAAATTGCAGTGACATTTCCAGAAGCTTATGTACATTATTTTATCTCATTGTTTTCAGTAAGTACCCTTTCTTATCTATTCTAGATGTCTTCTTCAGTTTCTTCATGCCCTCCTAAAGGTGTGTGACATTTGTATGATAAATTTTGAGAATCTTAACTACAAAGACTACCATTGAACTAAAAAGACAAGTAGCAAACAACATCTGCATAGTATTTCTGTGAAATAAGTGGCAAACAGTGCCCAAGTAGTACTTTTGTGTAAAAAACACTAGGCCCTACTTCAAGGATAAGCCATGTTAGCATCGACTTGCACTGGATAGGCAGTTTCATATTTGAGCTTTTCTCAGCCTCAGGGAATATTAAGATACTCCTTGAAAATGTGCTGGCTTAATACATATGATGGGGTGGTTCTTCTTTGCAAAGATTTTCCCTTCCACCTGGGTCAGACGTAACATCTGTGTCTTGAAAAAAACAGCCTCATCTAGTGGACCCTAGTCATAACACTCCACCAGTATCATTCATGTTCTCTGAGAATTTTAACAGAGCATCTTTTTCCTCTGCCTTGCCTCATATGAGTAACTTGATATACAATTAGACCTTGACCACAGAAATCTGATGACTGGCCAGTCACTGTTGGCCCAGTACTCAGAGTGGTAATGGATATGGACCTTAGCGGCATCTTACTTGGGAAACTCAAATTCATTGGTTTCTAAATACATATGAATCCTAAACTTAAAGACATAAAATTTTGGCCAAATATGGCATATTCCGTAGATATCAGAGAACACATAACTCTGAAAAAATGCCATTGTATTAAAGACATTTCAAATTAGAAGGATGTCAGATCTCCGCAAATGTTCCTAGTTTTGTTTTCTGTTTGCTTTGCTTATTATTAATTATCTTTTGCCAACAATAAAAGCCTCAGGTCTTTTTCTCAGAATCAGATGTACCATTTTTTTATATTTTCCTCCTTTCATTCCCTATCCTATAGCAGAAAGCACAGAAACAAACAAAAATCCAGTTATTGAGAGACTTCTGTCTTGAAGGATTATAGATCTGATGCACAGTTTTCAAATTACAAGACTGTAAAAGTTGTCTTAACATGCGAAACACATGGGAACCCTAGTAAATGTCAGCGTTAGAAGTTCTGTGAAATTGTTTTAGAGGGATTAGGCACAATATAATATTATCAATTTAATTAAAAAATGTTTTCATTGCAGTGACAAATGTTCCTCAGCTGTGTCCCAAGCTGAGAAGCAAAAGACCAAACACCTTACGGGTGGGCATGGACATGACAGATCCTCTTGTATGTCTTCAGGGAAACCTGCATGCTTCAGTTCCACTCTGAAATACCTCTACACCAATGCATGCAGCAGGGGGAATAAGCAGAAAGAACTAGAGATCGGTATGCAGTCACAGGGCCATGATCTCACTGCAGTTGCAGAGACATGGTGGGGCAGCTCACATGACCGGAATGCTGTCATGGATGGCTACACACTCTTTAGGAAAGACGGGCCAACAAGGTGAGGTGGTGGAGTTGCTCTGTATGTGAAGGAGCAACTGGAATGTATTGAGCTCTGCCTGGGGGTGGATGAAAAATGAGTTGACAGCTTATATTTTAGCATTAAGGGACAGCCTCATATGGATGGCATTATTGTGGGTGTGTACTATAGGCCACCTGACCAGGAGGAGGAAATCTTCTGCAGGCATCTGAAAGCAGCCTCACAGTCACAGGCTCTGGTTGTCATGGGGGACTTCAACCACCCTGACATCTGCTGGGAAGACCACACAGCCAGGCATACCCACTCCAGGAGCTTCCTGCAGAACACTGATGATAACTTTCTGATGCAAGTGGTAGAGGAACCAACAAGGAAAGGCACTCTGCTGGACCTTGTACTAATGAACAAAGAGGGACAAGTTGAGGATGTGAAGGTTGGGGGCAGCCTCGGCTGCAGTGACCATGAAATAGTGGAGTTCAGGATCCTGCGTGGAGGAAGCAGGGTGATAAGTAGGATCTCAACCTTGGACTTCAGGAGAGCTAACTCTGGCCTATTTAAGGACCTAGTTGGAGGAATCCCATGGGTTAGAACTCTAGAAGGTAGGGGTGTCCCAGGGACCTGGTCACTGTTTAAATATCACTTCCTCCATGCTCAGGATCGGTGCATTCCCATAAGCAAAAAAATCTAGCAGAGGAGGCAGGTGACCCACATGAATGAGCAAGAGCTTCTAGCAAAACTCACATGGAAGAGAAAGGTCTGTGGAATGTAGCAAGAGGAAAAGGCTACTTGGGACGAATACAGGAATGACGTCAGACCCTGCAGGGATGTAACAAGGAAGACTAAGTCCTGCCTGGAATGAAATCTGGCAAGGGATATCAAAGACAACAGGAAGGTCTTCTTCAAGTATGTCTGCAGCAAAGAGAAGACTAGGGAAACTGGTGTGCTGCTGCTGAATCAAGTGGGTGCCCTGGTGATGGAGCATACAGAGAAGGCAGAGTTGCTAAATGCCTTCTTTGCCTCAGTCTTTACTGCTAAGCCTGACCCTCAGGAATCCCAGGCCCTGGAGGTCATACAGGAAGCCTGAAGAAAGGAAAAACTTCCGATGGTCGAGGAGGATCGTGTGAGAGATCACTTAAGTAATCTGGACACCCACAAATCCATGGGCTCCAATGGGATGCACCCACGGGTGCTGAGGGAGCTGGCGGATGTCATTGCTGAGCCACTCTCCACCATCTTTGAAGGGTCCTGGAGGACAGGAGAGTTGCCCGAGGACTGGAGAAAAGCCAGTCTCACTGCAATGTTCAAAAAGGGCAAGAAGGAGGACTCAGGGAAATGATGGCCACTCAGCCTCACCTCCTTCCGGGGAATGATGATGGAGAAGCTCATTCTGGGGGTCATCATTAAGCAAGTAGAGGACAAGAAGATTATCAGGAGTAGTCAGCATGGATTCACCAAGGGGAAATCACGCTTGACCAATCTGATAGCTTTCTATGATGACATGACTGGCTGGGTAGATGAGGGGAGAGCCGTGGATATTGTCTACCTAGACTTCAGCAAGGCTTTTGACACAGTCTCCCATGACATCCTCCTAGGAAAGCTCAGGAAGTGTGGGCTGGATGAGTGGTCGGTGAGGTGGATTAAGAACTGGCTGAATGGCAGAACTCAGAGGGTTGTCGTCAGCAGCGCTGAGTCTAGTTGGAGGCTGGTAACTAGTGGTGTCCCCCAGGGGTCAGTACTGGGCCCAGTCTTGTTCAACTTCTTCATCAACGACCTGGATGAAGAATTGGAATGTACCCTCAGCAAGTTTGCTGATGACACCAAACTGGGAGGTGTGGTAGACACACCGAAAGGCTGTGCTGGCATTCAGCGTGACCTGGATAGGCTGGAAATTTGGGCAGAGAGGAACCTGACGAGGTTCAACAAAGGCAAGTGCAGGGTCCTGCACCTGGGGGTGAACTGTCCCATGCACCAGTACAGGCTTGGGGCGGACCTGCTGGAGAGCAGCTCTGTGGAGAGCAACCTGGGTGTGCTGGTGGACGACAGGTTGACCATGAGCCAGCAGTGTGCCCCTGTTGCCAAGAAGGCCAGTGGGATCCTGGGATGCATTAAGCAGAGTGTGGCCAGCAGGTAGAGGGAGGTTCTCCTCCCCCTCTACTCTGCCCAAGTGAGGCCCCATTTGGAGTACTGTGCCCAGTTCTGGGCTACCCCCTTCAAGAAAGATGAGGAGCTACTGGAGAGAGTCCAGCAGAGGGCTACAAGGATGATGAGGGCACTGGAGCATCTCTCCTATGAGGAGAGGCTGAGGGAGCTGTGCTTGTTTAGCCTGGAGAAGGCTGTGAGGGGAATCTTACAAATGCTTCTAAATATTTTAAAGGTGGGTGTCAGGAGGATGGGACCAGACTCTTTTCAGTGGTGCCCAACGACAGGACAAGGGGCAATGGGCGCATATTGAAGCATAGGATGTTCCGTCTGAATATGAGGAAGAACTTCATCACTCTTAGGGTTATGGAGCACTGGAACAGGCTGCCCAGGGAGGTTGTGGAGTCTCCTTCTCTGGAGATATTCAGGACCTTCCTGGATGAGGTCCCATTCAGTCTGCTCTAGGTGACCCTGCTTCAGCAGCGGGGTTGGACTAGATGATCCCCAGAGGTCGTTTCCAACCCCTACCATTCAGTGATTCTCTCATTCTGTTAAATATAATGGAGAGCGGTTTAGCTACTTCATCTGCCAGTTCCCTCGGGACCCTGGGATGCATCTCATTGAGTCTCATGGACTAATGTATGTCCCATAGACAGCTGATCAAGCAAGTTCTTTTTAAATAATAAGACTAAAAAATTGAAAAATAATTAAATATTTTAAAAATATTCATTTAACTTAGGCTTGGTAGCCAACGTCGTATAGAAATTCATACAATATTAACAAACATGGTGTTAATGACAGTGTAGAATTCAGTGTAAATCTTGTAAACTATAATCAAACAAAAATGTGATTTCACACTGAAAATATTATGCAGTGACATCCACATAGTACAAAATGCCTGAAAAGTGTTTTAAGTGGGGTGAATAATAAATTAAAAAAACATTTTTTTATAGTATGATATATTAGCCTGAAGACTTATTTAACTGTTTCTCACATTTTCAGGTCATGATTTTGGGGTGGGTTAGCATTGGCTAACAGCCAAACACCCACCCAGCTGCTCATTCATTTATCCTTCTCTGTAGGACTCAGGGAGAAAATAAGCTGAGAAAGCTCATGTTCAAGATACAGACAGTGAGCTTGCTTGCCATTTGCTGTCATGGGCAAACCAGACTTGACTTGGGGAAAGTTAATTTAATGTCTTTCGAGTGAAATAGTTTCAGGTAGTGAGAAACAAAAAGACACATAGCAAAACACCTTTCCTCTTCCATTTCCAATGCCTAGCTTCACTCCTTCATTCCCAACTCCTTTTTCCCCCTGAACAGCACAGGAGGAATGGGGAGTCATGGTCAGCACATAGCAGTTTTTTACTATCACTCTTTCCTCCTTAGACTTTTCCCCTGCTCTAGTACGGGTTTCCCACAGCCTGTAGTCCTTCAAGGAAAAAAAAAAACAAACAACAAAATACCCCAGCTAAACAGATTGGGCTCTTGCACAGGCTGCTGTTGCTGTTAGGAAAACTACTCTGGCGTGGGCTATCCACAAGCTACAGGGAAATATCTGCTCCCACACCACATCTCCTCCTCCTCCTTTTCTGACCTTTGTGATCCCTCTGCCACTTCTCACTCTTTTTGTTCTCTCCTCCTCCCTCTGTCTAGCATTTTTGGTTATTTCTTACACATCTTTTCCCTAAGGTGATCCCTCTGTTGTTTCTCTCTCTCTACCCCACCTCCAAATGAAAACATGAAGAATGTGAAAAATATGAAAATATTCTTCAGAAGCACAGATTTTCTCATATATTCTTCCAGGTGACATAATGAGTTAAAAATCAAGACTTGTAACTTCTGTTTTGTTGTATAAAATGTAATGTAATGTAATGTGGTATAATATAATGTAATATAATATGATATTGAATAGTATAATATAATACATACTTTAAATCCTTTTCTACAATTTCCCTGCGATAAGTGTTAGAAAAAAGGGTTATCTGACAACAGTCAGTAAAATGGGATTTAAATTCACCAAATAGTAATGGAACTACAGCTGTTCCTGAGAGAAGCAGGAAATAAAGAGGTATGTATATTATTAGTCAAAGCAAACAGTGCTTAGTTTCCTCCTTTCTCTGTCAGTTTGAGAAGCATAGAAAAAGACTGTGTAATATTCCTCTTAACTTGTTATAACCTATCACCTGAAAGTCTTTATAAATCACAGAAGTATGTTACATCAGTAGTGCAGAACAACTCTATTTTCAAAACAAGGTGCTCCAGATGAAAAAATAAAGGATTTTAAAGCTGTGAATGGGAAATGCAGTATATTTATGTTATACTTTAGATGAGCATAGTTTTTAAAGACCACCTGCTGTGACTGTATGAATAGCAAGGGACAGTGTACTGAAAGGGGATGTGATCAGTGAATTAGAAGAGATGCTGAAGATCGGAGTACAAGCTTTACTATTGTCATGCAAGTTTTAAAAGTAAGTAAGGAACCGGACGCATATAAGCCAGAAAATAGTTTCTTCCACCTTTTAGAATCATAGAATCATTAAGGTTGGAAAAGACCTCTAAGATCATCAAATCTAACCGTCAACCCAACACCACGCTGCCTACTAAAACATGTCCCAAAGTGCCATATCTACAAGTTTTTTGAACACCTCCAGGGATGGTGACCCCACCACTTCCCTGGGCAGCCTGTTCCAATGTCTGACCACTCTTTCAGTAAATAATTTTTTCCTAATAGCCAATCTAAACCTCTCCTAATGCAATTTGAGGCAATTGCCTCTCGTCTTATTGCTAGTTACTTTGGAGGAGAGACCAACACCTGCCTCACTATAACCACCTTTCAGGTAGTTATAGAGAGCAGTAAGGTCCCCCCTCTGCCTCCTCCTCTCCAGACTAAAGAACCCCAGCTCTCTCAGCCGATCCTCGTAAGACTTGTTCTCTAGACCCTTCACCAGCCTTGCTGCTCTTCTCTGGACACACTCCAGCACCTCAATGTCCTTCTTGTATTGAGAGGCCCAAAACTGACCAGGTGCGGCCTCACCAGTGCCAAGTACAGCGGCATGATCACTGCCCTACTCCTGCTGGCCATACTATTCCTGATACAAACCAGGATGCCATTTGCCTTCTTGACTACCTGGGCACACTGTTGGCTTATCTTCAGCCGGCTGTCGACCAGCACCCCAAGTTCCTTTTCTGCCGGGCAGCTTTCCAGCTACTCCTCCCCAAGCCTGTGGCGTTGCATGAGGTTGTTGTGACTGAAGTGCAGGACTCGGCATTTGGCCTTGTTGAACCTCACACGACTGGTCTCGGCCCATTGATCCTGTCTGTCAAGATCCCTCTGCAGATCCTGCCTACCCTCAAGCAGATCGACACTCCTGCCCAACTTGGTGTCATCTGCAAACTTAATGAGGGAGCACTCAATCCCCTCATCCAGATCATTGATAAAGATATTAAACAAGACTGGACCCAAAACTGAGCCCCGGGGGACACCACTCGTGAGTGGCCACCAGCTGGATTTAATCCCATTCACCATAACTCTCTGCGCTCGGCCATCCAGTCAGTTCTTTATCCACTGAATTGTACACTGACCCAAACCATGGGCAGCTAGTTTCTCCTGGAGGATGCTGTGGGAATGCAGAAAGTCCTTGATACAGCCATTGTTTTTAATATATAACAAAAATACAAATATATGATTAGAAGTGGAAGTAAAACCCCAGAAGTATTTAATAAGTTATATTTCCAGAAATATTGTACCTAAAAATTATAAGATTTCTTCACTTTGAAAGAGTCAAAACTCCATTTCACAGCGTCTACTTGACCTTTGAAATTGAAATTAGCTTAGATTATAACTCATTCATTTGTTCTTGGCCAGGATATTGGCAACCTTAATAAATGAGATAGCCTTATAATCACTGCTGGTGATGGGATTTGTATTTGACTACTTAGTCATTGATCATTGCTTCAGAAAATGATTCATGGTCTCTGCCTCTAGAATACAGTTTCTCAAGGGAAAGTTCTAGACTGGGCCAGAATTCACTGAACTATCCAAACAAACCTATAGTACTTCTTAAGCAAGAGGAACTTTAGCTTTTCAGGACTTCGATCTTCAGGATCTTGATACTGCAAAACCTGATCACATTTTCCTTTTAGGGTTAATATTGTTAATAGAAGGGATTTTTTTAATGACTTTTTTTCTGTTTTGGAGTGAGGAGAAAGGGAGGGCGTTTCTTATTCTATTTTCTTTATTTGGTTGTTATCACAATTTCAAAATTTATGAATTGTTGGCTAACATTTTAGGAATTCACTCTTTCTTTTCATGAAGTGTAGATCAAAATCTATACTTCATCCTAGCATCAAGAATCTGCAAGTGTTTTAGTAATTTTAAGGACACAAATAGATGTCCCTCGACTGAAGTGATAATATTGGAAAAGTAGCTCACTTTGGCTGAAGTAAGGTCCTCACCTTTTTCAAGACAATGGTAGCACCATTCTTTTTCTGTTGTTTTCTATACTAGTACCTGCACAGAAACATTACTAGTAGGTAAAGATAATACTTTACTTCTTATAAATTATCAGATGTATGAGGAATGAGAATCCTGACATGATACTGTTAAGAATATATGGTTAACATAAGCATAAAGGCAAAGAACATATAGTTGTAAGACTATAATGAAAAAGATAATTATAGCAGAAAGCATAATAATAAGATTTGTGTTGCAGCAAAGGTAAAACTGGTACTTCCAAAAAGAAGTAAGATTCAGAATCTGCATGCTGATGAAAACTGAAGCACTCTGTGTTTAGAAAGTAAATAGCCCAATGATAAGAAGAAATGATAAAACAGCATAAGGAAAAAGTAATTAGCATGTAAAATTTTAAGTAAAAGTAGGCCCGTATGAACCTCATGAAGTTCAACAAGGCCAAGTGCAAGGTCCTGCACCTGGGCTGAGGAAATGACCAGTATCGAAACAGGCTCGGGGATGAATGGATTGAGAGCAGCCCTATGGAGAAAGACTTGTGGATACTGTTGAAAAAAAAATATACATGAGCTGGCGAAGTCTTCTTGCAGCTCAGAAAGCCAGTCATATCCTGGACTGCATAAAAAGAAGCATGGCCAGCAGGTCGAGGAGGGTGATTCTGTCCCTTCTGTTGCACTCTTGTGGGTCACCACGTGGAGTACTGCATCCAACTCTGAGGCCTCCAGAACAAGGAACACCTAGACCTGTTGGAGCAGGCCTAGAGAAGGTTCATGACAATGGTCAGAGGGCTGGAACATCCCTCCTACGAAGAAAGGTCAAGAAAGTAGGGGTTGCTCAACATGAAGAGAAGACTCCAGGGGCTCCTTATTGCAGCACTTCAATACTTAAAACGGGCTTACAAGAAAGACAGAGAAAGACTTTTTGCTTGCTAATCAGAATGGGTAATGCAATCCCTTGGTGACAGTCAAGTAGACTATGCAAATATATTAGACAGGTCATATTAACACGTCAAGGCTATTTGATATAGAATCATAGAATCATAGAACCATAGAATGGAAAGGGTTGGAAGGGACCTTAAAGATCATCTGGTTCCAAACCCCCTGCCATGAGCAGGGACATCTTCCACTAGGCCAGGTTGCTCAGAGCTCTATCCAACCTGGCCTTGAAGATTTCCAGGGAGAGGGCAGCCACAGCTTGTCTGGGCAACCTGTTCCTGTGTTTCACCACCCTCATGGTGAAGAATTTCTTCCTAATATTTCATCTAAATCTGCCCTCTTTTCATTTACAGCCATTCCCCCTTGTCCTATCACTACATACCCTTGTGAAAAGTCCCTCTCCTTCCTTCCTGTAGGCCCCCTTCAGGTACTGGAAGGCTGCTCTAAGGTCACCCTGGAGCCTTCTCTTCTCCAGGCTGAACAGCCCCAAATCCCTCAGCCTGTCCTCATAGGAGAGGTACTCCAGCCCTCGTGGCCCTCCTCTGGACATGCTGCAACACATCCATGTCCTTCTTATGTTGGGGGCTCCAGAGCTGGATGCAGTACTCCAGGTGGGGGTCTCACAAGAGCGCAGTAAAGGGGCAGAATCACCTCCCTCGACCTGCTGGCCACTCTTCTCGATGCAGCCCACGGTACGGTTGGCTTTCTGGGCTGCAAGGACACATTGCAGGCTCATTCTGAACTTCTCATCCACCAGTACCCCCAAGTCCTTCTCCTCAGGGCTGCTCTTGAGCCACTCTCTGCCCAGCCTGTACTTGTGTTTGGGATTGCCCTGATCCACGTGCAGGACCTTGCACTTGGCCTTGTTGAACTTCGTGCGGTTCAAGCAGACCCACCTCTCCAGCCTGTCAAGGTCCCTCTGAATGGCATCCCTTCCCTCCAGCTTGTCAAACACATCACAGATCTTGGCGTTGTCGGCAAACTTGCTGAGGGTGTCCTCAGTCTCTCTGTTAAAGAAAGGGAAGGGAAGGGAAGGGAAGGGAAGGGAAGGGAAGGGAAGGGAAGGGAAGGGAAGGGAAGGGAAGGGAAGGGAAGGGAAGGGAAGGGAAGGGAAGGGAAGGGAAGGGAAGGGAAGGGAAGGGAAGGGAAGGGAAGGGAAGGGAAGGGAAGGGAAGGGAAGGGAAGGGAAGGGAAGGGAAGGGAAGGGCAAGGGCAAGGCAAGAGAAGGTAAGGACAAGGCAAGGCAAGGCAAGGCAAGGCAAGGCAAGGCAAGGAAAGGAAATGTTACTTCAAGATGCATGAAATGTCATGAATTGTAAATGACTTTTGCAAGCCTTACCTTTACTAAATGGGGTTGGCTACTTCTCTAATCTTGTACATTTGATATTTTGGGCTATCTAGATGTTCAGTATTAATCAAAGTGTAGAGTATATAAGCTTGGGCTCATGTCTGGTTTTGAAGCACTCACTTTGAAATTAGAAATAGGACAATCAAAATCTCTGAAAATTAATTGGGCTTGAGTTTTTTTTTTCAAAATGACCTGTATTTTCCAGACTATCAGTATCATTTTTAACTATAAATATAAATAAAGCCCTGCTATGACTTTAACTGGTGAAAACTTTTACTTGCTTTAGTTACACAAAAATACTGGCCTTCCTCTCACCTTTATATTCTATTCCATACTGAAATTGATGTTTTAGACTGAAACAGAATAATCATGGAACATAATAATCTTGATAAAATATATATATTAAAAAAAAAACCAAGCAAATGAAGACTGACTACAGCTAAAACACATCTTTCTTAGTTTGCAGACCTATCATTGTCAAAGAAAAGCTTTCTATATTGTATTATTTAAATAAAATAAAATTAAACAAACAGTATTTTTCTAGCAATAGTTTTCACGATATTTATTTATCTACTGTTTTCTTTTGGGATTTTGTTTTTAAAGTTTCTCTTTTTTTCCTTTATGACAACACCCATCACCCAGAGCTACAATAATGATGCTAATTTTACATGAATAGTTTCGGAAAATATGGACTATGGATTTTTTTTTGTTTAATTGTGCTGGTGAATGACCATATTGTTTAGAATACTGCAAGTTGTAGTAAATCATATCATGCACTAAAATGTGAAATGGTCTGTTCACACTGAACCTTTCTTTCGTATTTAGTCTGGTAAATTTGTGCTAAATAATAATGTTCCTGAGACCACCGTACTGATTCAGTTCAAAGGTTGTTTAATTGCAAATTACAACAGGCAGGAAACAACTGTTTTTAATATTACTTGTCTTTCAAGAAGACTGAATTTGATTTTGACCTATAGCCTTTTCAAGATTTCCCACTTCATTATCTATAGTTCACATTTATTACTCATAAAAGTAAAGCTGAAATGTCAGCTGGTCTTCAAGTAACCATATCCAAATATTTGTTTCTATTCTCATGTCCTGTAAAAATATGCAATGACTAAAGAAAAAGGGATATTTTGGTAGATATTTCATATATGATAATCCTCACAGGTGAAAGAAATACCAGGTATTATAGAGGGAGTAGCATAAGCATTGTTAATTGTTCTAATTAACCCAGAGTATTGGTGGGGAAACAGGTAGAATGCAGCTGTTTTCTATTATAAATCTAAATTGTTGAAGCCTACTGCTTCCTTCTAGATCAGTGGATCATCTGAAAATGCCATTTTCATGGTCAGAAATAATATTAAACATTTACCAATACAAGTACTGTAATGTGTGTATCTCTAGTGATTTATCAATCTATTTTTTATCTATTTTTTGATCTATTTATCTATCTATCTCTCTTTGTCTCTGTCTCCTATAAATACTGCTGGTGGTCTGATGAAGCTGTAGAGAGGAGAAAAATTGTACAGAGGTAGACTTTGGTAAGTTGTTCTTTTTGTGTGACTACAGATGTCTGTCTATCTGAACTTTGGATACAATAAATAGGAATATAATAAATGTAAAATGAGGATATTTGTATTTCATTACATGTTGACTATCACAACTGTCAGGAAAATGTGTCAGAACAAGAAAACAAAATATACATTCTAATGATTTGTGATAATGGAAGAAAGGGGCAGAAAAAAAACTCCAACAACCCAAACCAAAACCCAAACTTTAAGGTATTATTCTTTGCCCAGAACAACTAAAATTTCCAAACCTAGCTAAGTCCATGGTAATGCATTTTGGAAAACATTAACATACAGTGGCTTGCAAGATGCTTTTCTTTTTCAAATTTTAATAATCTTTTTTAGAAACAGTGACTAAAAATCAGTTAAAATGAAAATATTACTGCATTCAAAACAGTTGTTCCCTGCTGCAGTTGGTTTTATTTCCCTTCTCTTTCTTCTAACACTTATTTCTATTTAGAGCAAGATTCCAATATAAGAAGTGAAAATGTGGAAGTAACACCTTAAGTAACAGATTTATGCTTGTTCAGAGTATGTTAGACAATAAAAGATATTCTGTTCGTTATACACCTGTCATTCAACAAAACATACATGAAAAATAATTTTTTTAATAAGTATCTCATCAGCAGGTAGGGAAATCAGGATCTCCTTAAACAAAATATGGTCTGACATCCTTTGTACAAGGTAATTTTGTTATATGGACTGGAGAATGGAACAAACCTCTTAGACTCTGGGTTAAAGGCTTGAAGGTTTGTGAATGGTTTCTTTATAGAAATACAAGGGTATTAAATTGAAACAACTTCTTTGTTTTGCAAAGTTTTTGCTCCAAGTAACACTGTATTTGAATTATAAGTTC
This sequence comes from Opisthocomus hoazin, assembly GCF_030867145.1. Classification (NCBI taxonomy): domain Eukaryota; kingdom Metazoa; phylum Chordata; class Aves; order Opisthocomiformes; family Opisthocomidae; genus Opisthocomus; species Opisthocomus hoazin. The sequence continues at coordinate 57,918,544 of NC_134414.1, read as the reverse complement.
TAGACCCTGAGCTGATATAATTTACAGTAGTAGTTTCAGTATTTACAACAATGGAGATACAGTGAATTATTAAAATACAGAAGAACTGGAAGAAATACTCTAAGAAATTGTCAGCATCTATATTAATGCAGAAATGACTGGTGAATACTTGTATGTTTCTTTAAGCAAAATCCAAATATTCCTTCCCAATAAAGAACATTCTGTGTAGAACTTTTTATTAGGATCTTTTTTGCTGAAAACATCAATGACACTGCATATTTTTGTCCTTTCATATTGGTAATATATTGTTTTATAGGTGTCCTCAAAGGAAAGTATGGTCAGCTTTCTTCCACAGAAAATTCGGGAACGAACAAGTGTCTTATATGTTGTTTCCTTTATTGCAAATGCAGATGATGACTGTATTTTACCTCTGTGTTGTACTATTTCCCTTCTGGCCCACAGTACGCAACAGATCATGCAGTAATGCTTTCAGAGTTTTGTTATAATGACTTTTAGATCCATTAAGTTAGGATAAGCAGGAGTCCTTCTGAGCTAAGTAAGTCACTACAAAGGCTTACAGGGAGATGAGCTGGTCAAGCTATTAACTACTTTTTATTTTCTATTATGTTCATTGGAACCTGGAAGAATTTATTTAACCATTTATTAAATGTTTACATGTCCTGTCACTGATATTTCTACAGGAGGAATTTGCAAGTCAACGCACACTTATACATGTAAAGACAGAGAGCCAGAGAAACTGTGTAGAAATATATACATAAAGTTTCACAGCTATGCATATGTATTTTTATACACACATACACAAATATGTGGAAATCCAGAACTCCTTGAATTCTGGGAAAAACATGACCATCAAATTCACTAATGATGGATAATCGTGTGTACTATGATGGATAACATAATATGATTTTCTTATGAAAAATGCTATATCTAATCAATTATGACACTATGGACTCTTTAGACATTTGTATTTCCTGTTGAGTCACAGGAATAAGATATGAGAGGAATCATTTTAACCATCTCCTTCAGGAGCTAGGCTCTTGTAATGTATTAGGGCGCTTCACACATCCTGAGATAGTTATCCTTGTGGTTTAGATGTCAGCACATGACCATTATCATGGATATATACATCTGCGTACCAGTTAACGCGTCAGAAAGCAACATAAGGAAGAGTTCTGAGGATACTGTGCCATATGAGAACCTGGTAACTCACCTTTCACCAGTAGCACTGTTTCATCATTATGGTTCACACAGCTTGAATAATGATAGCACATTGGTCAAATTCCACAGCTAATCATCATTTACATGTCCTTTTCTTTCTATAGTAGCATAATCTTCAAGTTTTTAGCAAAATGTCAGTCCCCATTCCAAACTTCCAAAACAACAAACAAAAAAATGTTCTCCAAAACTCTGTAAAAATGTAGTACTGGTATTAACTTGATGTTTTTTGCTGAAACTTCTCTCCAGGGTTTTGAATGGCACAGATCTGTAACCTTGGGGTACTTTTGAGACAAGTAACATTAATGTTGCCACTTATAATTTTTTTTGTATTACTACTGATTTTCATACTTATAAAGAAAAAAATAATTTAAAAAGTTCACTTCCTACACTGAGACCCTACTGAATACATTCCAGCTTAAATGCGAATTCTTTTTATGCTTATAAACTCAGCTTTTCTCCTCATATTTTGGTTAAGATGATAAACCTGGTGATACTACTATGCAATTTTCTTTTAACAAAGTCTTGATGCCACTGAAACCAGTGGTGAAGCTCTCCATAACTTTAATGGTGCTTTAATGGAGTTTTCAGTTTTAAGCTTTTGTCCTTTATTTTCCCATCACACAGACCTTTTGCAATGTTATGAGTTCTGTCTTTTTGCCTGTTCTATCCTGATCACACAAAACCATCCATACTCTGGAACTCTGCGTGTCCAGAGGTGAAGTATAGTCTTGACTGGAGTTCCAGAAGATTGATAGTTGATAGTAATTGAAGATCTGGTACTTACAGGGGAAAAAATACTTGCAGTGATAAACTTTCGAACTTTCTAGAGTTATGTTTTCAGTTTTCTTTTGTATTAACAAGCTATCACTGTATTACTGTATTTTTATATTATTTCTAGCACATCGGCTTCTAAATATTTCACTGATTCTGTAGATCGCAGAAGGTCATATTTTCAGCTAGAAAATTACTATCATGGCCTTGTTTTAATTTTCAAATCAAAAATGTGTTTGCTTCCAGAATTATTCATTTGTCTTTCATTTCTGCCAAAATAAGTTGAAAAATACTGTCCTAAAATTTAAAGCCTTTAGCTAGATCATAGTATGAGAGATGTCCCATAACAAGGCAGGACTTCTGTCACATGTGACAATCAGAGTTGGATCAGTTCTGCCTAACACATACCACTGTTTTTGTTTAGTATAGTGGCCCTCTTTATATTTCCTAATAGAAAGAGATTAGTGGAATTCGGTTAGGACCTTTGAGGATCGCTTGAGGTACTCTCCACCTTGTCTTAAGCCAAAGGTTAGGCAGTGCAGATCTGCTAAAACTCTGTTACAGGCTGCAGCTATCATTTAATCTTGATGACGTAAACAGTTAACAGAGAACACTCATAAATTAATATTTTTAAAGTGGTAAGAACAGGTGAAGAATAAGTGATTCTTCTGTAAGTGTGCAGTGGTCATTTCCTTTGAAGGGTTAAAGGAAGAGAGCGTAAAGAAATTTCATCTCACCTGAATTAGATGACCCTGATGCAGATATCAGCTTCTTGGCTGGTCACCTTACCTGTTGTAACTGAAGTAAAAAAATAGTCAATCTATCACAATGAAAAAATGATTGATCTGATTCAGTTTATGTCTATTTCTACTTCCTGATAAAATGAATTATATTTTAAAACTACCGTTCCCTCCTCCCTGGTGTTGAGCTGTCAGTGATCCAAGGCCTAGTTTTGATACAGAAAGTCTGCTGAGTAGACCCATGCAAGATAAGCAATATAAAATTGCAGATGGAAGTAAGATTGATGGTATGGGGACAGGCTGCAGCTCGGTGATTCCAGCAAAAAAAAACCACAACAACCTCCCCACAAGAAAAACCCAAACATCATCATGGACATTAAGAGATAACAGGAAGCCTGAAGATGGCAACTGAGCAACAGTGACAAAAAGGCTGATGCAGGAGCAACAAAGGCTGAATATTCCACCAACTGCTGACAGGTAGCCAGCATAGACTCTTTCAACACAAAGTCCCATATTGCTTAACTTAGCAGTTTATTGATTATAACCACATAATGACTTTCTCTTTTAAAATTGTGTCTTTCAGAGTTCCTTCAAATATATAAAAGTTGCTCAAGCATACTGATCCAGAAAGTAATGAGAGTCCAAGGTGATTACTGTAGACTCCTATTCGCCTTGTCCAGGAAAATGTTCAGAAAAGATGTAGGGGAAAAAGAAAACAAAACAACACCAAGAACTATAAACCAGAAAACATTCATGAATAATTAGCCCATTGTTATGTAGAGAGCATTCAAGTGTAATCTCCGTTAAGTATGACAAAATATTTGAATTCATTTAAAAAAAAAAAAAATTAAAAACATTTCCTTTAACATTGTTGATACGCAGGATCGTTCATACAAAAGTGGTGATGGATGATGGAAAATGAAACATTCAACAAGAAAGTTAACCTCAATGGTCTCATCTGGTCTCTCTGACATTACCAATTATTTCTTCATTACAGAATTCTGAGATAATTGCTCCATGAACTCATGGGATCAGTATGTCCAGTAATGCAACAAAATCAAACATGGTTCATTTTTATAAGCAAACAGAAAATCCAGTATCTGTATTATATAAAGATTAAAACAGGAGGGAAGGTGTGAGTGCAATGGTTAAATTTGAAAAGTTACTTAATGACATTGAAGATAGTGAATTACATAAAAAGTAGAAGGGATATATCAAAGTAACAGAAACTTCTGGTGTTTTTTTTTTCTTCAGACAAAGATAATGCATTATCTAAACTACTTATCTGGACTTCAGTAAAGCAGTTGATATATTGCCAGAACAGATGGTATTAATTAAGATGAAGGAGATGGAAAATAATGTAAGAATAGCTGGACCAATCAGTCTGTACTGAAAAGAAAACAACTGGTGAGGAAGGATGTTACTAGTAGGGTTTCACAAGATTTGTTTGTAGACTTGATTTTGCTGAATATTTTGCCCATATTTTATTTAGTGATCTGTGCATGAAGGAATTGGAAATATGCTGATGACACAAAACTGGGATGCACCAATATAAAGGAAATATGAACAAGGTTCCGTAGAGGACAGCAACAATACAACTGACTTAAAAGCAATATAATGCAGTACAAAATCAGATACTTGGAAACTAATGTAACCACAGTGATGGAATTAGTTAATCATAAAGCACGAACAATGCTGCTATGTCCCTTGTACAGCCCTGCCCATCTGGACATTAAGTCTGGGAACAGAGGGTTTAGTCCCTAGGTAATCATTAATGTTAAACAATAATGGTGAAGGGGGATTTTTAACAGAAATAGCGTTACCAAATGGTTGCAGGTGTATTTGTGGTACCTATCTATTGTGTGAATTAATTGAAGCAAAAAGTCATACATCTCTCCCCAAAGAAGTTAGTTTTAATTAAAACCAGCAGGTGCCTAGAACTGGTCAAGATGACCCGTGCCGCAGGGACAAGAGCCAGAAGAGGACTGAGTTTGCGCAAAAACTGTGATGAAGAGGATAAGCCTTCATCTTAGGACCCCCGACGACCACCACTAGGAGGCACTGCGCAAGTGCGGGTGGGAGGAGTGTATGAAAATGGACTAATTTGACTATGAAAGAAAGGGCTTATGTAATCAGATGAATATGTATATTTTGATCTATATAAACTGCATGGAAAGGGTATGGAATATGCACGTTCGGCGGAATTATCCCCCGTGCATCCGATGTCGCAATAAAGAATGCCTGCCTTTTAACACTACATTGGTGTTACGAGGTTTTATTCCCGGATTTTCGGTGACAGTTTCTGGCGACCCAGATGGGACTCTGCTTGTGAAAACCGACGGATCCGCGGGATCACGGGACCTCCAGCCGGCATCGAGGGATTCTCGAGGAGAACCTCTGATCCCCGGACCGAAGGATTCTAAGTAAGTCCCCTGGAATTTAATTAAGGCATTCTTTAAGTGTAATATACGCCTGCTCATAAATCGTGGTGAAAACCTCGTAGAGTTGGGCTGAAAGGTACCTTTGTGGAAAGTCTCTGCTCGGTGAAAGCCGGTGGAGCGGGGCCCAAGGGGGAGGTCTTCAACAGGGGGTTGAAGTCTCCAGGATCTCAGCAGGGGGCTGGGATCCCAAAGGGAGCTCCAACAAGGGTTGGGGTCCCTCTGATTAGTGTTTGTGATATAGTGCACAATCACTACCACTGGTCATTTGAAGGATGGGCACCTTTCCGAGTAAAAGACCCATCCCAAGGGGCACGCCTTTGGGATGTATTTTAAAGCACTGGAAAGAACTGGGGGGGGATCCTTTAACTCGGAAACAGTTAATTAAATATTGTAATCATCGGTGGCCGTTATATACTCTTGGATGACGGGGAGAAGTGGCCGGAGGACGGGACACTGTGTTATAATACCATTTTGCAATTGATGTTATTTTGTAAAAGGGAAGGTAAATAGGAAGAAATGACATATGTAGATTTGTTTTTCTCGTTGAGAAATCATTCAGAATGACAAAGGCAGTGTGGGATACATCCGCGCGGTTCTATGGTAATGTCTTTAAAGAAAGGAAACTGTGAAAAGGGTTCAAAGAAATGTTGCGTCGCTTGTAGTGTTGGCAAAGAGTGTTTGAAATATGAGCCTGAGGAGAATGATGTTAAATTAATGGTTGCACCTTGTCGGAGATGGGGAAGTGATAAGAAAGACCGAAAATCTGAGACAGACAGTCCTTCTGTTTCTCTTATGTCGGGGGGCAGGAAGATTTAGCCTGGTTTCGGGAAGGACACAGGGAAGGGGGGGGGTAACAGAATCGGCTTCTCCCCTCCAAGCCCCTCTCTGAGAAGATAGGGAATGAGGAAGTAAAATTTTTAATAAATACAAGGACCACTTATTTGGTATTAAACACATGTAAAGGGAAATGTAGTCATAAATCTGTAGATGTTGTTGGTGCGACAGGGTAAAAAGAAAATTAACCTTTCTTAGAGCTGTTGAAATTTAGACTGAGAAAACAGTGGGTAACTCACCAGTTTCTATATATGCCTGAATGTCCGTTGCCTTTGTTAAGACAAGATTTATTAAGCAAATTAGAGGCACAAATAACTTTAAAAAAAAAAAAAATGAAGAAATTGAATTATTGATACCAGAATCAAAAGCCGTAGAGGCAAGGGTGTTTGAGTTACAGGATTCTTTTAAGGAGGAACAAATTCCAGAAGAGGTGGAAAACGCAGTAATCCCGCGTGGTTTAGGCAAATGAAGTTCCGGGACAGTCCAAATTGGCAGAACTGGTAAAAGTGACCTTAAAACCTGGATCCAAACCGGTAAGACAAAAATAATATCCTATTAAGTGGGAGGCACGAAAAGGATTAGAGGGGTTAATCATGAAATTTTTAGAATATGGGCTTTTGGTAGAATGCGAGTCAGAATACAACACACCTATATTACCGGTAAAGAAACCTGGGAGACGGGAATATCGACTAGTCCAGGATCTAAGAGCTATAAATCAAATAGTTCAAGATATACACCCAGTAGTAGCCAATCCCTATACTTTATTGACATCCCTGAAAGAGGAGCATAAATGGTTTACTGTACTAGATTTAAAGGATGCCTTCTTTTGCATACCTCTGGATGCACAAAGTCAAAGCATATTTGCTTTTGAATGGAAGAGCCCTGCAACAGAACGAAAGATGCAACTGACATGGACTGTACTTCCACAAGGATTTAAAAATAGCCCCACAATACTTGGAAAACTGTTTGTCCATGAGAGGCAACATCTGGTCCTTGGAGTGCTGGCACAACGTCTGGGATCCTGGAAGCGACCAGTAGGATACTTCTTTAAACAACTTGACAACGTGAGTAAAGGATGGCCGGGATGTTTGCGCGCCGTGGCAGCGATAGTATTGCTGATTCAGGACACTTGAAAATTGACTATGGGCCAAAAGATGGTGGTATATGTACCACACAAGGTAGTAACTGTTCTAGAACAAAAGGGGGGTCATTGGCTGTCCCCCAGCAAAATGCTGAAATATCAGGTTGTCTTGCCAGAGCAGGATAATGTGGAACTGAAAACCACAACCATCGTAAATCCAGCAATGTTTCTGTCAACGAAAAATCCAACAGAAAATCTAGAACATGACTGCCTGCTAACTGTTGAACAAGTCTATTCTAGCAGACCGGACCTGAGGGATGAGCCTCTGGAGAACCCTGATCTGGAGTTGTTCACGGATGGAAGCAGCTTTGTGAAAGAAAGAAGACGAATGGCCGAATATGCTGTTGTCACCACCACCGAGGTACTGGAGTCAGGAACGCTACCTGCAAATAACTCGGCACAGAAAGCAGAACTGGTGGCATTGAGGCAAGCCTCACAAATGGCAGAAGGAAAAAGGGTAAATATATGGACTGACTCTAAATATGCATTTGGTGTAATTCATGCTCATGGAGCCATCTAGAAAGAAAGAGGACTGCTCTCAGCCCAAGGTTCATCGATAAAACATAAAGAAGAAATCCTTCAGCTCCTCGAAAAGGCGCAGAAACCAAAGGAAGTGGCGGTGATGCACTGCAAGGCTCATCAATTTGGTCGGACAGCTGTAAACATAGGTAATCGATTGGCAGACAAAACAACAAAGGAGGCTGCTGAACAAGGTATCTTTGCACTAGTACCAGTAAAACAAATAAAAATCCCAAATCTGAAACAAAATACAGTAAATTGGATAAACAATTAGCAGAACAATTGAAAACATCACAAAATACAGAAGGGTGGTGGGTAACGCCAGAAAAACAGGTAATTGTAACCCCGCAAGTTATGTTAGAACTTGCGAAAAAAACCCATACACAGACACATTGAGGTGTAGATGCTATGGTGTCAAGCCTAAAATCATCTGCAGTGTGTGTAGGAATGACAGGAGTAGTTAAATCCATAATAGCTAAGTGTCCAATTTGTCTCAAAAATAATCCTTTAAATCAGAAAAGGGCACCCCTAGGGGTAACAAAACAGGGTAACATTCCAAGAGATTATTGGCAAGTTGATTTTTCTAAACTCCCCAGGCAGAATGGATTCAGGTATCTATTAGTATTAATTGATACTTTTTCTGGATGGCCGGAAGCCTTTCCTTGTCGCACCAACAAAGCGAGAGAAGTAGTTAAAATATTGTTGAAAGAAATAATACCAAGGTTTGGGGTATCAATTGACATGTCTTCCGATAGGAGACCACATTTTGTAGCAGAAATAGTTCAGCAAGTAAGTAAAATTTTAAAAATAAATTGGGATTTACATACCCCCTGGAGGCCACAATCAAGTGGGAAAATTGAAAGAATGAACCAAACATTAAAAAGACAAATAAGTAAAATTTGTCAAGAGGTGTCTTTAAAATGGCCACAAGCTTTACCATTAGCACTTCTGAGAATCAGAATACAACCAAGATCTAAAGATGGTGTAAGTCCATACGAAATTTTATATGGCAAACCTTATCAGACTCCTTTAATCCCAGGGGATATAAAAATAGCAGGGGAAACAGATTTAAAAATGTATTTGGTTTCTTTAGGAAAAACACTTGAAGCACTCTGAAAATACATTGTGCTGACCAGATCGCTTGCTTTGGATACACCTGTGCATCAGTATCAACCAGGTGATTTCATGTACATAAGGACTTGGAACTCTGAACCACTGCAGGAGAAGTGGAAAGGACCTTTTCAGGTACTGTTAACAACTTACACTGCAATCAAAGTAGAAGGGGTGGAACCATAAATACACTACACTCGAGTGAAGAAGGCCCCTTCGTGGAGAGTCATCAATAAAGATCCAGAGACTGCAAAACTAACTTTGAAATATATCTAAAAAAAGTAGTTATTACTGTAAAATACGAAGAGACTGTATCTCGATCTAGAAACTAATGATAATAAGAACACTGTTCAGTGTATTAAAAATAAGAACAGAAAACGTTAATTCACTGCCAATAAAAACAGAACAATTAATATACCTCCTAAGGAGGACTCCAGAAAAAAATTTGATGATCGGGCTTATAAAAGAATTTGCAAATTTACAAAATGTGACCCAAATAACTGCATGTCTTCCAATCCCAAGGGCGGCAGGAGAATCACTCCCATGGGAAAATTCAACAAGACATGCACAAAAATTGGCTTCATAAAATTTTTAATGGATTCAGGTGAAATATTAGTACTTGGGTCAAATCTTTAGTCAGTACCGGACTGCTTTTACTGGTAGTAGTTTTAATAATAATACTGCTCATTTATTATTGTCTAAAAAAAGGAACTCACCAACAGAACAGCTTTTAATCGAATAATTATTCAGGCTATTACAAGAAGACAAAACCTTAGTGAGTCGGTTGTAACACTTCCACCACCCTATAGCGAAACAAGTGGACTATAAGTGTAGTGTTGTAATTTTGAAAAATATATTTTAATAGTATTTAATCATTATATAATCAAAAAAATTTAATTATGGAAGTATTGAAAAAAATAATTATTTCAAAACTTCCAAAGGGGGGAAATGTAACCACAGTGATGGAATTAGTTAATCATAAAGCACGAACAATGCTGCTATGTCCCTTGTACAGCCCTGCCCATCTGGACATTAGGTCTGGGAACAGAGAGTTTAGTCCCTAGGTAATCATTAATGTTAAACAATAATGGTGAAGGGGGATTTTTAACAGAAATAGCGTTACCAAATGGTTGCAGGTGTATTTGTGGTACCTATCTATTGTGTGAATTAATTGAAGCAAAAAGTCATACATCTCTCCCCAAAGAAGTTAGTTTTAATTAAAACCAGCAGGTGCCTAGAACTGGTCAAGATGACCCGTGCCGCAGGGACAAGAGCCAGAAGAGGACTGAGTTTGCGCAAAAACTGTGATGAAGAGGATAAGCCTTCATCTTAGGACCCCCGACGACCACCACTAGGAGGCACTGCGCAAGTGCGGGTGGGAGGAATGTATGAAAATGGACTAATTTGACTATGAAAGAAAGGGCTTATGTAATCAGATGAATATGTATATTTTGATCTATATAAACTGCACGGAAAGGGTATGGAATATGCACGTTCGGCGGAATTATCCCCCGTGCATCCGACGTCGCAATAAAGAATGCCTGCCTTTTAACACTACATTGGTGTTACGAGGTTTTATTCCCGGATTTTCGGTGACACTAACAGTAAAAAATTCTGTAGCAAGGTGAGAGCTCCTCAGACAGAAATACGGAAGGAGGATGAAAATCTAGATATTAGTAGACGACAGAATGATGCAGCCTTTGGTCCCCTAAATTTCTTACAAACACAGGAAAGTTTATATATTTGGTCCCTTAGAAATATTGTCTTCAGGTCTGATCACCTCTTTTCAGGCAAGATACCTTCAAAACTGGGAAGAACACAGAAATTCCACTTCCGATGAGTTGAAGAATTAAACTGGTTTATGTTTAAAGACTAAAACAACTTGACTTAGCAAATTAAACACTGCAGATAGATACATTTATATAGTACAAGTAAAGAACTCCATGTTCTTTGTATTGTGTTTCTCTATTAAAGGAATGCAAAAGCTGGTGAGGAAAAAGAGCTATGCAAGCTAAAAGACAATACTGGTAAAATAAGAAAAATTTTATAAGGTAGTCATGAATATAAGCAGGGCATTAGCAAAAGATCTGTAGTAAAGATATTGGACTCTGGAATGCTATTTGAAATCTGTTTTTTGATGAAATTATATGCAATGTTTCTTTGAAACAACATTGGACTAGATTTTTTTGACCTGAGAATCCAAGCTTATGTACCCCAGCAGCTGGCACCAGGCACACGGACTGTGATGCGCAGTCCCGCTCTGGCCACTGGTGCTGTCGCTCACTCACCTCACTTGCTCTGGTCCCCACAGTAGCAGTTTTTTGGGAAAACACACTGTTCCTGACCCAGTGGTTGGAGGATAAACTCGCTACTGGCTCCAGTAGCTGACACCATAGCTCAAGGGGCACTCACACCCTTGGTCTGACTCTATGTCCTGACCCCAGATTTCACTCACAAATGTACAGGTCTCACCAGCAGCTGTCACCGAGTCCTTGCAGGACACACACACACATGGGATAGAGAGTGACATTGTGGTGAGAAAGTGTTAAGAAATGATTTAATAAGACAGGACAAACTCTTGTGATCATGTGCAGGGCTCAGCCAGACCAGCATGCTTACACACGACTGTCCCCTTTTGTACCCCTTTGTGCCTCCCCCCCTCTTTCTGTTCTTCCCTGCTCCTCCTTCCCCTGCACATTGTCTCATCAGTTGGCACCCTCTGACATTCAGGACTCCCAGGTATGCATCCTCATCCATTACAAAGTCCCATTTGCCTGCAGTTTCTGATAGCCCATGTCGCGTCAGGATTAAGGACTCATCATACGACCAATATGATCAGACAAAGCCAGTTTATTGTGCTACAAACCCGTGTTTATATAGTTCCTTGCCATGTGCAAGGAACATAGCTCTAACATTATTGGATGTATGCACTGTCCACGTGCTGTTCAGTGTACTTTTCAGTCTCTGATTCGTAGGACGCTATCAGTCATGCGCATCAAACTCCTCCTCAAAGTCTTGTTTTGTCTACTAATCGCCGTTAATGCAGGCCTCATTGTGACCTTGATGCCTGCTCCATTACCGGCTATCAAGGGTCAGGCTCAGAGTATCTGGAGGGCTCACCACATGGGTGTGGTTCCCCCAACAAGCCCATCAGTGTGACTGCCCAGGTTTGTTTCAGGTTATTATTTGTTAACAAGTTTTATATCTCTGTGTGTTTGTCTCCCTTTCCTCGTCCTCCCAACTGAAAAGATAAACATTTTCACACCCCCATTTGTGCCACTGACCAGGTTTGTTCTTATCAAAGTGTCCTGGTTTAACCCAGCAGCTGGCAGCTAGGACCTTGCAGCTGTTCACTCACTCATCCCCCACCCCCACAGTGTGATTGGGAGGAGCATGGACAAAAACTAAAACTCATTGGTTGAGATAAAGGCAGTTTAATAAGAAAACAAAGGAAATAACAACAATAATACCACAACAAGAACAATAATAAAGAATAAGCAAAACAAGCTATACACAATACAATTTTCTCACTGGCCAAAGATCAATTGCACAGCCAGTTGCCAAGCTGTGATTGCAGAACCTGCAGATTTCCCAGAGCTTGCAGCTTTCGTTGAACTCATGGAAAAAAGACCAAACTCAAGGAAAAGTTTGAACTCACAGAAAACACATTTCCTGACCTGTCACCTTGAAGGTTAAAGGGTTTCAAGGAGTCTGATAAGTGACAAGGGAGAAAGCCATTCAGTTGAGTCATGAGGTTCAGAGTGGACCCTCATGCTTTCTAAACTCCTTCTCAGAGAGAGGAGCCTAGGCGTGTCTGAATCCACTCCTAGTTCCAGACTTAGTCAACAGTTTATGTCTAAGGGCTGAAGTATACAGCCACTTATCAGAGTCCATGTTTGCCTGTCAGAGCCCTCCCAGGGACTTTCACTGAAACAGTTTTGCAAAGTTAAAACAATAGGTAATTTATTCAAGTGACAGGTATCACCGATTCTGGATTGCTGGTGATAAATGCACTGTCTACAAAAACTGAGCTCAAATTAATAGGGTAGTGCTTGAGTTAATAATGTTTTCCTGCAGATACATCCGACAAAATTGGAGGGGCAACTCTTACCAAAAAGATGTCCTTTCTTGGAGGGGGAAGAGAGGTCCAGGTTCATTGACCTGTGCGTCAGGTAAGTTTTTGTTTGACGACTCCTCCAATAAAGGGTTTTCAAATGCCAATTTGTCGGGGCGAAGTTCTACCCCGAGGGTCGCGAACCTGGAGAAGCGGCGGAAGAATGCAGCCGACTCAATGTGAGTGATAAGCAAGCTTCGTTTATTACAGTTTGGTTACACAATTTATAGAGTGATTAATTAGCTACTACATATTGCAAAGTTAGAGCTCATTATTGGCTAGCCAGCTAAATGTCAACTCCGCCCATACTCCCTCATTCTTCTCCAGCTGCAACCTGTTTTTCACATTCTTGCTAACCGCAGAGTTGATTTGTTAAATTCCTTGTTCTGTCAAGGACACCGTGTGCTAAGCTTAAAATGGATTTTCTACAACAAGCAATTCGGTCGAGCCTTGCCATCCCCCCACACTTCCCCCTTTTTCTTTTTAAATTGCGATAGGGCTCCTAATAGATGAGAATTTGTTAAAAATACACAAAGGTCAATAGGGAGGTCGGGGTCACGACGGTGAACGAAACGTGAGGCAATCTGGTCAGCAATTTGAGAGAGGATACGCTGCTGTTCCGACGTAAGTTGCACCGGTGTGGTTGGGTCTGTCCCACGTAGTAACGGTCAAAGGCTGTCCAGCTGTGCGTTGGATATTCCGACGACAGGACGGATCCATTGGATGTCTCCCATCAGCCTTTGGGCGTCATGCAGTGTCTTGATTGACGTGTTGAGTTGCAGTTTTTGTGGGTGGATCTGAGAGTCAGAAATCTTCCAGCCTAGATATAGCCATGGCGCTTTCGTTTGAATTTTTTCCACGGCTATTACTAAACCATTCTCTCTCAGCTTTGTATGTAATATCCGAACTTGTTCTGGACTGAACTCCGATTCTTGCGCAAGTAGGATGTCATCCATATAATGGTAAATTAACGTGTGTGGCCATAATTTCCTTAAGGGTTGTAGTGCATTGTCCACATACAACTGGCACAGCGTGGGACTATTTTTCATTCCTTGTGGTAATACTGTCCATTCAAAACGCTGTGCTGGCGCCTCTTTGTTAACAGAGGGCAAAGTAAACGCGAAGCGTTGCATATCTTGCTCGTGTAATGCAATAGTAAAAAAGCAATCTTTTAAGTCCACTATCAACAGTCTCCAATGCTCTGGTAACATAGCAGGGTTAGGTAGTCCTGGCTGCAGTGCTCCCATCGATTGCATTTGAGTGTTAACTGCCCTTAAGTCATGTACTAGCCTAAATTTTCCAGATTTTTTCTTGATCACAAAAATTGGGGTATTCCAAGGGCTTGTCGATAAACGCAGATGTTTTTGGTCTAGTTGTTCTTGCACTATTTGATGAGTGGCGGCGAGGCTTTCCTGCTTTAACGGCCACTGCTCGACCCACACTGGTTCGTTCGTTATCCACTGCAATGGGATCGGGAAAGCCCAGGTTGCAGTGACCGTTACTGAAAAACCTTCTCGGTGGTTAGCACCACCCCCAATTGGTCAAGAACATCTCTTCCAATTAGACCATTCACTCCAGTCGGGAGGGGCATGACAGTGACTGGCACGGTCGCATGTCTGTTGTCTATGATTATCAAAATACGGTCCACGCTCCGTTGTACCGGAGTGTATCCTCCCACTCCTTCAACTCCTCCCTCCATTGGTTTCGTAGGCCATGTTTTAGGCCAGACCCCTTCTTCTATAATAGTTAAGTCAGCACCTGTATCCAACAGCAGCGAGAGGTGGATCTGCTGACCCCGGGCCTCTAGCGTAGCCATCGTAGTCGGTCGATGGTTCATCGACATGGTCAGAAATACTCCCGCTCCCGTTGAGCCAAACCCCCGGTCCTCCCTGGGGGTGCTGATCCTCGGGGAAATACCCACGGTCAGGCGTGGCAGCGGTACCAATTGAGCAATTTTGCTGCCCGCTGGAATGTGTATTGGTGGAAACGATGTCTGAATAAGGATGCTAATAGTCCCAGTAAAATCGGCGTCAATGAGTCTTGGGATGACCGTCAAACCTTTTAGGCTTGTTGACGAGCGGCCGAGTAATAACGATTCACATGCTTGTTTATTAATAATCACTGGTCCCTTTACATTGCTTGGTACTCGTTGGGGTCTTTGATCCAATAGGGTGACAGCTACTGCCGTTGCCACATCCATTCCGAGGCTGCCGGCTGCAGCTGGTTGTAACTGGCTGCTGATGTCGCTGTGGGCGTTTATAAGTTGGCAGTCACTTGCTGCACTGCTGGAACTGCTACTTGTGTCGGGGCGCGACGGCTCGACGCGCTCATCCGTCCGTTTCCCGACTTGAGACATATCTCAGTATTGTGATTGTTCGTACGGCAGTTCTCACACCACACCCTGGTGGCTTGACAATTACGTCTCATACGTCCTTCTCGCCCACATCGGTAACACTTAAAGTTTCGTGGCGGCTTCGGTCGTGCCTCCGCAGCATTAACTCGAAGGGGTTGCAGAGCGGCGAACACTTGCTGTTGGATTTGCTGTTGGGCTGTGAAGGCCTGTTGTTGGGCTTGAAGGATATCGCTTCCTAACTGTTTCATAGCCTCGACCAACATAGCTTGTGGTCCTACCGGTACCCTACTCATTCTATCCAACATTAGCTCTACTGTGGCATCAGCGGGTAAAGAACTTATGATGTTTCTAGTTTGAGTATTCGAATTCTGAATAACACACTGCCTCAGCAAAGCTGCCCTCATCCATTCCGGTACATCTGACTGTTCTATGGCACTAGTGAGGCGATCAATAAAGCGAGCAAAAGTTTCCTCCCTTCCTTGCTTAATGCCCATATAGGACGGCGAGGGCTGTGCAATTTTAACGTGTTCAAGAGCAGCCCTAGCCGTACGCATAGCCTCCAAGCACCGCTGCGGCCCCATCTGCAGTTGTGCCCTGATTGTGACAAAAGGACCTGCCCCCATCAGTTGTTCTACTGTTACGCCTCGCAGCGGATCGCCCTGCTCCCGCGGCGTTTGAGCGGACGCTTCACAATATCGCTGCCAATGGGCCTGCCACAACAATAACTGCGACTGAGTCATAATCATTCGCATAATAACCTTAATATCCTCAGGACAAAGCACAGCACCTCCCCAAATATAATTCAACATCTGCTTAGAGGGCTCGCCGTGCAAACCTGATTCATTCACCGTGTTCCGCAACTGTGACAACAATTTCCAGCCCAACGGAATATGATTACCATGATAATCCCCATGCGCATCTTCTTCAAACGCTACCGGAAAGGCCAAGGGGAGAAATTCCCCTGCCTCAGACGCTTCGTCTGCCACCTTCCTCCAATTAATACCCATCGGTCTCCTACAGGTCCCACTATCCTTTCCCGTTTCTTTATTCCCTTGCTCCCCCTTTCCTTGCTCCATCCCTTGCTGCTCCACCTTCCGCCCTATCCCTAACTCCTTTTCTTCCTCAGCCTCTTGATTGTTACTAGACCCCTCCATCGTCACCTTCACTTTTTCCCAGCACGGAGGCTCCGGGACCTTACTCGTGCTAAATAACAAGGCATTGTCTCCAGGGGGTGCCGTGGTTCCACTAGAAAACAAGGAACATCCCGCCTCCGGCGGGGGGGCTGACGGCTCTACCTTTTCCAACTTCTGAGTAACAACGGCCGCAAGGTTTTTCTCAACTTTATACCTCTTAATGCAATTGATAACCTCCCGCCACGGCTTCATTAACTTTTTACCTATCTTGTCATCATCAATCACCATATCCCATAACACGTCTCCAAAATCCCTCCACTCCTTCTCCTCAAATAACGAATCTGGAGTCTTAAAAAACCCCTTGAGCTTACCGGTTGCCACTAGTCCCGCTAGCTGTTTAATACAACCAAGCTCTACTCCCCGCTTTTCTAAAAAGCGCTGTAATAACTCTAGGGCTACTTCCTTATCCATACCTTTAACAATAAGCCTTTATCCTTTAACAACAATTAAAAACATATACCTGCCGAAGCGATATCCTTGCAGCCCTTAACCTGTAGCCCTTGCGGTGGCGAGCGTACGCAAAATCACGTAGTCAGGCTCCTAAGTCGACACACCACAGCGCAGTGTTCGGTCGCTTCTGCCCCCTGGTCGCTGCTCCCAGTGCCCCGCGCCTTGCCGCTGCTCCAGGTCCCTGTTCGGGCGCCAAATGTCGGGGCGAAGTTCTACCCCGAGGGTCGCGAACCTGGAGAAGCGGCGGAAGAATGCAGCCGACTCAATGTGAGTGATAAGCAAGCTTCGTTTATTACAGTTTGGTTACACAATTTATAGAGTGATTAATTAGCTACTACATATTGCAAAGTTAGAGCTCATTATTGGCTAGCCAGCTAAATGTCAACTCCGCCCATACTCCCTCATTCTTCTCCAGCTGCAACCTGTTTTTCACATTCTTGCTAACCGCAGAGTTGATTTGTTAAATTCCTTGTTCTGTCAAGGACACCGTGTGCTAAGCTTAAAATGGATTTTCTACAACAAGCAATTCGGTCGAGCCTTGCCATCCCCCCACACCAATTTTTGTATTTTTGATAAATTTTTGGTAGATATTGGTGAGGTGGGACTAAGTCAATCATTATGTGTCAATTGGCTCTTCACGTGACACATTGTGTTGTCAGAATCGGGACTCAGTGGTTCGGGATGGCCTCGGAGTGTGGAGCTTAGTATGTTCTTACAGGGCCTTCTGCTTTTTTAACTGAAGCAATATCTGGCTGTGCACCCTTCATCACACCCCAGGTGACACTGAGTTGATAGTGGTAGGCCATCACCCATTACTTCTGTCTGATAAGTGAAGCTGGTTGTTCAAGTCGAACCACTCTCTTTTGTTAAATCTTCAGTGCTTGACGCATGAGTCCAAGCAAGTCTTCCTCTTGCATCAACAAGTCCAGCAAGGCCATCGACCGACGTGGCCCCCAACCAACCCCATTTATAAACTGAGCATGACATCCATGATGTGAAATATTTCCACTGGCCATCTTGGGTTAGCTGCCTAGCTATGCTCCCTCCTAGCTTTTGTACACCTGCTCTTTAGCAGAATATGAGAAACTGAAAAAAGTTCTTGATTTCTTAACAACAACTGAACACATCAGAGTATTAACAACATTCTTCTCATACCAAATCCAAAACACAGCAGCTACTGGGAGAAAAATTAATTCTATCTATCTCAGCTGAAACCAGGACACACAACCTCCCCTACTATGTTTTGGTCAGGTCTTTACTGCTTATTTGACCAGACATCCTTAATTGAACAGACACGCTCTTTCTGTCACCGAAAATCCGGGAATAAACCTCGTAACACCAATGTAGTGTTAAAAGGCAGGCATTCTTTATTGTAGCGCTGGATGCACGGGGGATAATTCCACCGAACGTGCATACCCCATACCCTTTCCGTGCAGTTTATATAGATCAAAATATACATATTCATCTGATTACATAAGCCCTTTCTTTCATAGCCAAATCAGTCCATTTCCATACACTCCTCCCACCCGTGCTTGCGCAGTGCCTCCTAGTGGTGGTCGTCAGGGGTCCCAAGATGAAGGCTTATCCTCTTCATCACAGTTTCTGTGCAAACTCAGTCCTCTTCTGGCTCTTGTCCCTGCGGCACGGGTTGTCTTGACCAGTTCTAGGCACCTGCTGGTTTTAATTAAAACTAACTTCTTTGGGGGGAGATGTATGACTTTTTGCTTCAGTTAATTCACACAGTAGATAGGTACCACAAATACACCTGCAACTATTTGGTAACGCTATTTCTGTTAAAAATCCCCCTTCACCATTATTATTTAACATTAATGATTACCTAGGGACTAAACTCTCTGTTCCCAGACCTAATGTCCAGATGGGCAGGGCTGTACAAGGGACATAGCAGCATTGTTCGTGCTTTATGATTAACTAATTCCATCACCTTGGTTACATTTCCCCCCTTTGGAAGTTTTGAAATAATTATCTTTTCAATACTTCCATAATTAATTTTTTCTTAATCATATAATGATTAAATATTATTAAAATATACTTTTCAAAATTACAGCACTACACTTATAGTCCAATTGTTTTTCTATAGGGTAGTGGAATTGTAACAACCGACTCACTAAGGTTTTGTCTTGTTGCAATAGCCTGAATAATCATTCGATTAAAAGCTGTTCTGTTGGTGAGTTCCTTTTTCAGACAATAATATATGAGCAGTATTATTAAAACTACTATCAGTAAAAGCAATCCAGTACCGATTAAAGATTTGACCCAAAAACTAATATTCCACCTTAACCCATTAAAAATTTTATCAAGCCAATTTTCTTGCATGTCTTGTTGAATTTCCCCACAGGACTGATTCTCCTACCGCCCTTGGGATTGGAAGATATGCAGTTATTTGGGTCACATTTTGTAAATTTGCAAATTCTTTTATAAGCCAAATCATCAAATTTTCTTCTGGAGTCTTCCTTAGGAAGTATATTAATTGTTCTGCTTTTATTGGCAGTGAATCAACGTTTTCTGTTCTTACTTCTAATACACTGAACAGTGCTCCTATTATCATCATTTTCCAGATCGAGATACAGTCTCCCCGCATTTTACAGCAATAACTACTCTTTTTAGATATATTTCAAAGTCAGTTTTGCAGTCTCTGGATCTCTATTGATGACTCTCCATGAAGGGGCCTTCTTCACTCGAGTGTAGTGTATCCACAGTTCCACCCCTTCTACTTTGATCGCAGTGTAAGTTGTTAACAGTACCTGAAAAGGTCCTTTCCACTTCTCCTGCAGTGGTTCAGAGTTCCAAGTCTTTATGTACATGAAATCACCCGGTTGATACTGATGCACAGGTGTATCCAAAGCAAGCGATCTGGTCAGCACAACGTATTTTCGGAGTGCTTCAAGTGTTTTTCCTAAAGAAATCAAATACATTTTTAAATCTGTTTCCCCTGCTATTTTCATATCCCCTGGGATTAAAGGAGTCTGATAAGGTTTGCCATACAGAATTTCGTATGGACTTACACCATCTTTAGATCTTGGTTGAATTCTGATTCTCAGAAGTGCTAATGGTAAAGCTTGTGGTCATTTTAAAGACACTTCTTGACAAATTT
The DNA here is from genome assembly GCF_030867145.1 of Opisthocomus hoazin. Taxonomy (NCBI): domain Eukaryota; kingdom Metazoa; phylum Chordata; class Aves; order Opisthocomiformes; family Opisthocomidae; genus Opisthocomus; species Opisthocomus hoazin. The sequence goes on along the minus strand of NC_134414.1, from coordinate 57,898,548 downwards.
TACTTATTTGTTGTTTTAATGTTTGGTTCATTCTTTCAATTCTCCCACTTGATTGTGGCCTCCAGGGGGTATGTAAGTCCCAATTTATTCCTAAAATTTTACTTATTTGTTGAACTATTTCTGCTACAAAATGTGGTCCCCTATTGGAAGACATGCCAGTTGGTACCCCAAACCTTGGTATTATTTCTTTCAACAATATTTTAACTACTTCTCTCGCTTTGTTGGTGCGACAAGGAAAGGCTTCCGGCCATCCAGAAAAAGTATCAATTAATACTAATAGATACCTGAATCCATTCTGCCTGGGCAGTTCAGAAAAATCAACTTGCCAATAATCTCCTGGGGTGTTACCCTGTTTTGTTACTCCTAGGGGTGCCCTTTTCCGATTTAAAGGATTATTTTTGAGACAAATTGGACGCTTAGCTACTATAGATTTAATTACTCCTGTCATTCCTACACACACTGCAGATGATTTTAGGCTTGAGACCATAGCATCTATGCCCCAATGGGTCTGTGCATGTTTTTCTTTCGCAAGTTCTAACATAACTTGCGGGGTTACTATTCCCTGCTTTTCTGGCGTTACCCACCACTCTTCTGTATTTTGTGATGCCTTTTATTGTTCTGCCAATTGCTCGTCCAATTTACTATATTTTGGTTTCAGATTCAGGATTTTTATTTGTTTTACTGGTACTAGTGCAAGGATACCTTGTTCAGCAGCCTCCTTTGTTGTTTTGTCTGCCAATCGATTACCTATGTTTACAGCTGTCTGACCAAATTGATGAGCCTTGCAGTGCATCACCGCCACTTCCTTTGGTTTCTGCACCTCTTTGAGGAGCTGAAGGATTTCTTCTTTATGTTTTATCGATGATCCTTGGGCTGAGAGCAATCCTCTTTCTTTCGAGATGGCTCCATGAGCATGAATCACACCAAAAGCATATTTAGAAACAGTCCATATATTTACCCTCTTTCCTTCTGCCATTCGCAAGGCTTGCTTCAACTCCACCAGTTCTGCTTTCTGTGCCGAGGTATTTGCAGGTAGTGTTCCTGACTCCAGTACCTCGGTGGTGGTGACAACAGCATATCTGGCCGTTCGTCTTCCTTCTTTCACAAAGCTACTTCCATCCATGAACAACTCCAGATCAGGATCCTCCAGAGGCTCATCCCTCAGGTCCGGTCTTCTGGAATAGACTTGTTCAACAGTTAGCAGGCAGTCATGTTCTAGATTTTCTGTCGGATTCTCCATTGACAGAAACATTTCTGGATTTACGATGGTTGTGGTTTTTAATTCCACATCGACTTGCTCCAGTAAGACAACTTGATATTTCAGCATTCTACTGGGGGACAGCCAATGACCCACCTTTTGTTCTAGAACAGTTACCACTATGTGTGGTACATACACCACCATCTTTTGGCCCGTAGTCAATTTTCGAGCTTCTTGAATCAGTAATACCGTTGCTGCCACAGCGCACAAACATCCCGTCCATCCTTTACTCACGTTGTTGAGTTGTTTAGAGAAGTATCCTACTGGCCGCTTGCAGGATCCCAGACATTGTGCCAGCACTCCAAGGGCCAGGTGTTGCCTCTCATGGACAAACAGTGCAAAAGGTTTGGTTAAATCGGGTAAACCTAAAGCAGGGGCCATTATCAATGTCTTTTTGAAGTTCAACAATGTTTTCTTTTCCTCATTCTGTTTCTTCCATATTTCTAATTCTTTTGCCAACCGATTCCCAAATATTGTGGGGCTATTTTTGAATCCTTGTGGAAGTACAGTCCTTGTTAATTGCATCTTTCGTCCTGTTGCAGGGCTCTCCCATTCAAAAGCAAATATGCTTTAATTTTGTGCATCCAGAGGTATGCAAAAGAAGGCATCCTTTAAATCTAGTACAGTAAACCATTTATGCTCCTCTTTCAGGGATGTCAATAAAGTATAGGGATTGGCCACTACTGGGTGTATATCTTGAACTATTTGATTTATAGCTCTTAGATCCTGGACTAGTCGATATTCCCGTCTCCCAGGTTTCTTTACCGGTAATATAGGTGTGTTATATTCTGACTCGCATTCTACCAAAAGTCCACATTCCAAAAATTTCATGATTAACCCCTCCAATCCTTTTCAAGCCTCCCACTTAATAGGGTATTTTTTTTGTCTTACCTGTTTGGATCCAGGTTTTAAGGTCACTTTTACCGGTTCTGCCAATTTGGACCGTCCCGGAACTTCATTTGCCCAAACCAAGGAGATTACTACATTTTCCACCTCTTCTGGAATTTGTTCCTCCTTAAAAGAATCCTGTAACTCAAACACCCTTGCCTCTACGGCTTTTGATTCTGGTATCAATAATTCGATTTCCTCATTTTTTTAAAAGTTATTTGTGCCTCTAATTTGCTTAATAAATCTTGTCTTAACAAAGGCAACGGACATTCAGGCATATATAGAAACTGGTGAGTTACCCACTGTTTTCTCAGTCTAAATTTCAACAGCTCTAAGAAAGGTTAATTTTCTTTTTACCCTGTCGCACCAACAACATCTACAGATTTATGACTACATTTCCCTTTACATGTGTTTAATACCAAATAAGTGGTCCCTGTATTTATTAAAAATTTTACTTCCTTATTCCCTAGCTTTAGTGTGACCAGGGGTTTAGCTAGGGTTGACTCCCCCGGTCCTCTTCATGATTTCTTATCTAAAGTCATCAATTTAATCATGCAAAGAGTCCTGCTACTTCTTTCCAAAACCTTAAATCAGTTATTGAAAACGGAACCTTTACTGTCACTGGACCAGTATTTCCTACAGCCTTTCGGAGGGGAGCCTGGAGGGGAGCTGGCTCTGCTACCCCCCCTGTCCTTCCCCGCGTTCTTCCTGAAACTGGGCTAAATCCTCTCGCACCCTCCCCCAGAGGGGAGGTGGAAGGGCTACTGGTCTCGGATTCCTCTTCCTGATTATCCCCCCATCTCCGACGCGGTGCCACCATTAGCTCAACATCATCTTCCTTAGACTCAAATTTCAAACACTCTTTCCCGACGCTACAAGCGGCGCAGCATTTCTTTGAACCTTTTTTACATTTTCCCTTTCCCAAAGCCATTACCATAGAACTATGCGGATGTATCCCACACTGCCTTTGCCATTCTGGATGATTTCTCAATGAGAAAAACAAATCTACATATGTCATTTCTTCCCATTTACCTTCCCTTTTTACAAAAGAACATCAATTGCAAAATAGTATTATAACACAGTGTCCCGTCCTCCGGCCACTTCTCCCCGTCATCCAGAGTATATAACGTCCACCAATGATTACAATACTCAATTAACTGTTTCCGAGTTAAAGGGTCCCCCCCCAGTTCTTTCCAGTGCTTTAAAATACATCCCAAAGGCGTGCCCCTTGGGATGGGTCTTTTACTCGGAAAGGTGCCCATCCTTCAAATGACCAGTGGTAGTGATTGTGCACTATATCACAAACACTAATCAGAGGGACCCCAACCCTTGTTGGAGCTCCCTTTGGGATCCCAGCCCCCTGCTGAGATCTTGGAGACTTCAACCCCCTGTTGAAGACCTCCCCCTTGGGCCCCGCTCCACCGGCTTTCACCAAGCAGAGACGTTCCACAAAGGTACCTTTTAGCCCAACTCTACGAGGTTTTCACCACGATTTACGAGCAGGCATATATTATACCTAAAGAATGCCTTAATTAAATTCCAGGGGACTTACTTAGAATCCTTCGGTCCGGGGATCAGAGGTTCTCCTCGAGAATCCCTCGATGCCGGCTGGAGGTCCTGTGATCCCACGGATCCGTCGGTATTCACAAGCAGAGTCCCACCTGGGTCACCAGAAACTGTCACCGAAAATCCGGGAATAAACCTCGTAACACCAATGTAGTGTTAAAAGGCAGGCATTCTATATTGCAGCACTGGATGCACGGGGGATAATTCCACCGAATGTACATACCCCATACCCTTTCCGTGCAGTTTATATAGATCAAAATATACATATTCATCTGATTACATAAGCCCTTTCTTTCATAGCCAAATCAGTCCATTTCCATACACTCCTCCCACCCGTGCTTGCGCAGTGCCTCCTAGTGGTGGTCGTCAGGGGTCCCAAGATGAAGGCTTATCCTCTTCATCACAGTTTCTGTGCAAACTCAGTCCTCTTCTGGCTCTTGTCCCTGCGGCACGGGTTGTCTTGACCAGTTCTAGGCACCTGATAGTTTTAATTAAAACTAACTTCTTTGGGGGGAGATGTATGACTTTTTGCTTCAGTTAATTCACACAGTAGATAGGTACCACAAATACACCTGCAACCATTTGGTAGTGCTATTTCTGTTAAAAATCCCCCTTCACCATTATTATTTAACATTAATGATTACCTAGGGACTAAACCCTCTGTTCCCAGACCTAATGTCCAGATGGGCAGGGCTGTACAAGGGACATAGCAGCATTGTTCGTGCTTTATGATTAACTAATTCCATCACCTTGGTTACATTTCCACATACTCTTACTTTTATGCCTAAATCAAATTTAGCACTCCTAGGACTTGATTAATATAATCTAATGACTACAGTGTAAATAATTACTTTTGAGAAAGTATTGTCTTTGTGGTTAATGTGGAGGAATCAGTATGTACCTGTTGCAATTCTTATGTCTCATTGCCAAAATATACTTCAAGTTGAGCTGAGTTGTAGGCATATGTACATACAGCTCGTATGCAGACAGTTAAACTTCAGATGTCAAAATTTAGGTGGGATGCATAAACTATTCATGCAAAATCAACAATACTCTTTTCTATATGATGCAAAGTGTGTCTGTTATAAATTAACTTACCATCTCTTACATTTGTTTAAAAATGAGGACAGAACTTTGAGTCAAGGTTTGCACTGTTTTCCGATAGTTAACTGAAAATCAATATACATGCACCATTTGACATACCCTTAATGTTAATGTGCTTGATTGAATTAATAGAAACATGATTGTCTGTTTATGCTTAATCTCAATCACACTGATACTGCTATGCTAACAGGTAGATATTAGATAATTTACAGATCCATATTAATGATTGTGAAACTACCATACAGGCAGAAATTGAGGATTTCACCCATTAATTCTGATTGCTGTAATATGTCTTCTTGTCCCAGTTCGAAATCAGCTCCATAGGGTGGCATTAGTATGTCATCCTTTTTACACATCTGTGTTAGTTCTCCTGTGCAAATTGTGAAATTCAAGATTAAGGTTAAACTGCATAGGATTTTCAGGTATTTTCTGTAGAATTATTTAGTTGAAAATATCTTAGTAACCCGATTTAAAATGTGGCTGCACAAAATCTTGAATCAAAACACATGAGAGGGAACTGTTGTATGCTAATGGAAGGAAGGGGCCCTGATGGAAATATCTTCAGGTGGCTTTTCTGGCAGACAAAGTGTGTTTCTGTTCACTTTGTCCTGAGCTGGCACATCTGTAACAATAGATTGTTAGGGTCCGTTCCTCCTCTGCAGGAACTATCTGCTTTATAGCTAGCTCCAGTTTTCAGAGATAGTCAGTAAGAGGTTTTGAGTCATTTCTGCTTGTAGCCTAATGTAATTGTAGAACTTGTTCACTCTAAATGGGTCAGGGACTCATAGAAATATATTTATTTTTTTGCAATTATATATATATTTCAGTTACATATATATATTACAATTTTCTCTAATTAACATTTGTAATCCATACATTATACTGTATTTCATTGTACCCTATTGTATTGCATTATATTCTATTAAATATATATATAAAACCATAGGATAAATAGTTACTGTTTATATTGTATCAAATAGTCTATGATTATACAGCTCAGACTGAAATACTTTCTCCTTAATGTCCTTCTAAATTAGAGGAACTCCCTTCTCTTTTCTTTCATTTTCTTTAGTTTGTGTGTAATTTTTGAAAGTCGATTTGATACTTACTCAAGCAAAAATATGTAACAGTTTTGGCAGCTCTCCGTTACTCCAGTTCTTAGAGTCATAGAATTGTTTGGGCTGGAAGAGATCTTAAAGATTATCTAGTTCCAAAACCCCCTGCCATGCCCCACTAGACCAGGTTGCTCAAAGCCCCATCCAACCTGGCCTTGGACACTTCCAGGGAGGGAGAGACATCCACAACTTTTCTGGGCAACCTGGTCCAGTGCCTCACCATCTTCACAGTAAATAATTTCTTCCTTATATCTAGTCTAAATCTTCCCTCTTTTAGTTCAAAACCATTATGCCTTCTCCTGTCACTACACACCCTTTTAGAAAGACCCTCTCCAGCTTTCTTGCAGCGCCCCTTTAAGTACTGAAAGGCTGCTATAAGGTCTCCACAGAGCCATCTATTCCACAGGCTGAACAGCCTCAACTCTCTCAGCCTGACCTCATAAACGAGGTGGTCCAGACCTCTGATCATTTTTGTGGCCCTTCTCTGGACTTGCTCCAACAGGTCCATGTCTTTCCTGTGCTGACGGCTCTGGAGCTGGACGCAGGACTCCAGGTGGGATCTCAGCAGAGCAGAGCAGAGGGGAAGAATCACCTCCCTCGAACTGCTGGCCATGATTCCTTTGATGCAACCCAGGATACCGTTGGCCTTCTTGGCTGCAAGCACACATTGCCAGCTGATGTCCAGCTTTTCATCCAACAGTACCCCTAAGTCCTTCTCAGGGCTGCCCTTGATCAATTCTCTGTCCAGCCTGTATTTGTGCTTGGGATTGCCCCGACCCACGTGCAGGACCTCACACTTGGCCTTGTTGAACCTCATAAGGTTTGCATGGGGCCATCTCCCAAGGTCCTTCTGGATGGCATCCCTTCCCTCCAGCATGTTGAGCGCACCTCACAGCTTGGTGTCATCAGCAAACTTGCTGAGGGTGCACTCAGTCCCACTGTCTACATCACCGAAAAAGACACTCAAACACGCCGATCACAATACTAACCCCTGAGAAACACCACTCATCACTCATCTCCACTTGGACATCGAGTCATTGACAGCAATTCTTTGAGTCCAACCATTCAGCCAATTCCTTTTCCACTGAGTGGTCAGTCTGAAAATCCATGTCTTTCCCATTTAGAGGCAAGGCTGCCATGTAGGACAGTGTCAAATGCTTTGCTCAAGTCCAGGTAGATGACATCAGTTGCTCTTCACTTATGCACCAACACAGTAACCCGATCGTAGAAGGCCACGAAATGTGTCAGGAACAATTTGCCCTTAGTGAAGCCATGCTGGCTGTCACAAATCACCTCCTTATTTCCCATGTGCTGTAACATAGTTTCCAGGAGGATCTGCTCCATGATCGTGCAGGGCACAGGGGTGAGGCTGAGTGACCTGTAGTTCCCCACGTCTTCCTTTTAAGCTATTTTAAAAATGGAGGTTATGCTTCCCATTTTCCAGTCAGTGGGAACTTCACTGGACTGCCACCACTTCTCGTATATGATGGATAGTGACTTAGCAACTTCATCCACCAGTTCCCTCAGGACCCATGGATGCATTTATATGGACTTGTGCACCCTGAGGTTCCTTAGGTGGTCTTGAACCTGACCTTCTCCTATGGTGGGTGGTTATTCATTCTGCCAGTCCCTGCCCTTGCCTTCTGTGACTTGGGCAGTGTGACTGGAGTACTTGCTCATGAAGACTGAGGCAAAAAAGTTGTGGAGTACCTCAGCCTTCTGTACATCTTGGGTAACCAGGTCTCCCATTTCCTTCCAGAAAGGGGCCCACATTTTCCCTAGCCTTCGTTTTATCACCTACATATCTATAGAAGCTTTTCTTGTTGGTCCTGATGTCCCTGGCCAGATTTAATTCTATCAGGGCTTTAGCTTTCCTAACGTGATCTGTGGGTGCTTAGGCAATTTCTCTGTATTACTCTCAGAGTACCTGTCCTTGCTTCCACCCTCTGTAGGCTTCCTTTTAGTGCCAGGGTTTGTCCAAGAGCTCTTTGTTCATCCCTGCAGGTTCTCCTGGCCTTTTTGCCTGACTCCCTGTTTGCTGGAATGAATCGCTCCTGAGCTTGGAGGAAGTGATCCTTGAATATCGACCAGCTCGCTTGGGCCCCTCTTCCCTCCAGGGCTTTATCCCATGGTGCTCTACTAAGCAGATCTACGAAAAGGCCAAAGGTTGCTCTCCTGAAGTCCCAGGTAGTGAGCTTGTTGTGCATCCTTGATGCTGCCCTAAGGATCTTGAACTCCACCATTTCATGAACACTGCAGCCAAGACTGCCCTTGAGCTTCACATTCTCCACCAGCTCCTCCTTGTGGGTGAGAAGAAGGTCCAGCATAGCTCCTCTCCTTGTTGGCTCCTCTATCACTTGGAGACAGAAGTTATCAACAACGCAGTCCAGGAGCCTCCTGCATTGCTTACACCCTGCTGTGTTGTCCCTCCAGCAGATATTGGGGTGGCTGAAGTCCCCCATGAGGACCAGGCTTGTGAACACGAGGCTGCTCCTATCTGTCTATAGAAGGCCTCATCTGCTCAGTCTTCCTTTTCAGGATGCCTATAGCAGACCTCCACTATAATGTCAGCGGTCCCTGCCCTGCCTGTAATACTGACCCATAAACTCTTGGTCAGCTCCTCATCCATCCCCAGGCAGAGCTCCTTGCACTCCAGCTGGTCATTGCATAGAGGGTGACACCTCCCCCTTCCTTCACATATTTCCATATATTTACACTAATTAGCAGAACTATCCATAGGATAGATTCCTCTAATGGAACAACCTGCATGTATGTATGCATGCATGTTCACATTTTGCTTAAGGAAAAGTCAAGCTGGAAACTACCAACCTATTTCATAGCAGAATTTATTTTCCATGTGTCATTTGGGCTTTTCTTTCTGTCATTTGTGGAATGAGCTACGTGCACTCAAATATGCATGTTCACATATTGCTTAAGGAAAAGTCAAGCTGGAAACTACCAACCTATTTCATAGCAGAATTTATTTTCCATGTGTCATCTGGGCTTTTCTTTCTGTCATTTGTGGAATGAGCTACGTGCACTCAAATGTGACTGTGGCTGGCAATTTTAATTTTTTTTTTTCTAATTAACACTGAAAAACTTCTGTGTTACTGGTATTCTTAAGACACAAAGACAATATAATATTATTTTATTAAAAGATCATTTTAAATTATGTATGCAAATCATTGTAATATTTCTTCCTAAAGAACCACTTCTGTTCATGTTGTGCATGTCCTGGGAATCCCACTGTGTCTTGCTGAAATGATTTAAAATGTCTGCATAGTAAAAATTATACTGTAATGTTACAGCCACTCCCAAGGAAGACTAGGCTTAACTACACAAGGTTCGAAAGCAGACCAAGGATTATATTTTGACTCAGTTCTTCTGGATCTTTTACTGTGTCACAGAGAACATAAAATCCGTGCTCATTCTCTCAGGCTTTTCTCTTTGCATTTCCCACATACTTGAAAGAAGCAGAAAGAAATAGTTTAATGCAATTCTACAACGTGGTCCACTACAGATCATGGTGTTATTCAGTAATGAAAACTGTAGTATAAGTAAAAGACTTAATGTTCCACAGTCCTTTGCAAAATGAACTCAAAGGAACAGTAAGAAAACTGGTGGACTGAGGAATGATTGATTTGCTTTTGGTTTACAGTAAATCCAATTTATGGTCAGAATGAAGAGCTGTAAGTTTGCTGGTTATGATGTTCAAACAGTCTGAAATGTGACAACAGAAAAATAACTGAATTCATTAGTTACATTGTTCAGCTTGATGGCATTACACTTCTGTATTCTATGGCTGTGTACTTACATAATTATTTTTTTACATAAATTTCCTCAGAATTACACAGAATCTCACTCAATTTTTCAAAGGTGCACATCATTCTAATATAAAAATTCACCAAAATCAGTGTAGGTTTCACTCCATAGGTATCACAGTTTTGTGAAGGGAACTTAAGTTAACACCAAAAAATTCAGAGATGTCATCACCATGACCACACTAGTCAAGATTTATTTTCTTTAATCCTTGTGGCATTCACAAGCTGAACATTTTTGCATCTGAATCTTCCGAGCAGTCTTACAGGAAAGGCATTCTATGAGCATTTTTAATGTATATAGTAATAATTGAACTCACTATAAAGCAGAATAGCCACTATTAAATCTATTAAATCATACAGGCAAAGCAAATCTGTATAATCTTGAGATTTTGTATAATAGTACAGTGGTTAAAACAGTCAATCAGAAAATGAACTATTTTTTGCTATTCTTTGTTCTTCCTTCTGAATTGTTTTATGCCTGCTTTTGGTATTGTTTACACATTTTATTAGATGGCTTGTTAATTAAAAATGTGGAAGTGATACCTCAGTAAAAAGCTGTGTTCTAGGATTCTTTTTCCCTTTCCCATGCATGCAGGGGTTACTTAGGTCTCAATTTCAGGGTCAGTGCTTTTCGTGATTGATTTCTCTCTTGTTGGCCCCATGAGTCATTCCTTTCTTTTGGCACAATGATCGAGGTGCGAAAGGAAGGGTAGGAAATTACTCAATCCTACAACATTTGTTAGGGCTCTCTGCTTGGAAAGTCTTTTGGTGTCAGGAAAAGGCAACGTCTCCTTCACCCCTTATTAATTTTTTAAAATACAACCACAAGCATGCTTTAAGCCTGTGTAAGATGTTCTCAGTAAGCAACAAACCGAAGAAAGATGAGTATTCCAAGAAATGAAAAGTAAGGAATCTATATCAAGCCTCTTACTTTCAACATGTAGTTCAGCTAATATTTACACTTCTTACCTTGAGGCTAGTGGTATCTGAAGTGTAATTTCAAGTGTTAGAATAACAGTATCTCTACCCCGTACCTAAATTACAAACAAGTAAACAAGTTCAGATGTCGAATTCTCAAGCAGTATTCCCATTTCAATACTAACCTCAATTCTGGGTCATGTATCATTGTTACACCGTACCAGGAATTCTTTAGGAGCTGTTTGCCTCTTGTTTTGCACAGTGAGAATACTAAGACAATATTTGTTATTACTCCTGCAGCTACAATTAATGAGACATTCATTCCTGATTCCAGTGTGCAAAAGACGAACGTATACTTCTTAGTATTTATTTGTAGTGCATTTTTTATGCATTATCAGGAGTCCTTAGAAGGAGGTTAAGAAGGTTACGGTCATGAGTAGGCACATGGCAACAAAAATTAGTCCCATGACCAACAGGAATTCAGTATAGATTTATGTTGAATGAAAAATATGCAAGTGATGAAGGGCAAGAATGAGATCGTAGTAAACATTTGGCCTTTTTTTAGCAATAGGTTTACTCATGACATTTTACTCACCAGCTGTTATGTCTGCTGATACACTAATCTAAGAGGGTAGACAAACATTTTACATTTGACTTTTCACTAGCTATTTAATTTTAACAGCTGAAGTTTGTTGAAATTAACTCCACTGCAACACAACATATTTAGCTTTTTTAAATCCTGAAATGTCAGTCAAACTGAAAAAAATTGTCAAAAAAGAATTAAAATAGTTTTGTAAGCCAGGTCCTGTTGGATATGCTGGGCTACAATTTTATATACACAATTTGTTCATTATTATGAGCTCTGTTTGTAATACAAAATGACTAGATATTTTTTTCTACCTGAAAATTAGTAATTTGGGGTGGGGACAATTTCTTGTAAAGCAACTTTACCACAGATTTTTTGTGATTTGGGGGGTTGTTTGTTTTGTTGTTTGGTTTTGTTTGTTTGTTTGTTTATTTAATTAAATTCATGGCATTGGGGAAATGGTGATGTTTGTCACACCTAAATGCAGGTTTACATTTACAGCTGAACTACTTTGGACTGCCATTGGGGTTTATAAGAGGAACTAAGATTGAATCCATATGACTTAACTGAAACCAAGATTAATTTTAATCAAGAATTGCCTGTGATTCTATTATTTGAAGACACTGTTTCAGATGCAGGTGTCAGCATTATAGATACCCATCTTTATTCAAACAAATCCTGCAAATAGTATATTCCCTGAATTTATGAAAAATAAAGGTGACCAAAAGTCAAAGATACTTTTTTCTTACAAAGTGAGAAGTGATTCTAGATTTTACCTCAGCTATGTGATTTAACTGGAGAATCAAATTGAAAGGCAAACTCTTTCCTCATTTTATCTTCATAATTCTTATATACTGATCGTCTCTCATAGTCCCTGAAGTTACACTTTTCTGTTTCAGGTAACATTAGTGTTCAATTTCTAAAACAGAAAGAGATTTTCTTGGGAATTTTGTGATTACAGCACTGATGACAATGAGCTGAGGAAAGGACATAAAATATCAAGAGTCCATTAAACATAAAGCTCTACCCTTTGTTTAACAATGAATGACATTTGAAAATAAGCTTGGTCTAACATGATTGGTTTTTTTTAGGTTCAGTCTTATGGAGGATACAAACTAGTTCTGTAGCAAAACATGATTAATTCAAACTTGTAGTTTACCATATGTCTCTAATATTAAAGGGAGGGGATGGCTGTGATTTGTTTGATTGTTTTGTTTCATTTACTTGGTTTTGGGTGGGGTTTGTGTGTTTTTTTCCCTTCCTTGCTGAAGTCAGCTATACATTGTATGGGGTAACATTTATCTATCTATCTTCTCAATGTGTATGACCATGAAATTTCATGCTATCTCTGTTTTTGCAGTTTCCGACGTACATGTTAGTCCTGGTCATAACTTCATAATTAGATTATATTATGGCTAGTATTGAATCCTCTCCTTCATATATCTTCTTTTTTCATTAAACACTTTTTTTTTTTTTTCTCACAGAGATACAATATCCAGAGAAGGACTAGCACGTGGCCCGGGAGATTTTTGACGTGAAGAACTAGACATCCAAATAGTCCTGTAACATACATCAGCAGGTAAATCTACATATAGGCACATGTACACTGTCATGTTGGATCACTTCCTATTTCTATTCTATTTCTCATTCATATGACACTTTTTCTAGGTTGCTTACAGGAGCCACTCTAGCGAAAACCAGGTAGATCCCTTCCATTGTACAGCTATAAATGAGTTGATTTGTGAGGCAGACCTCTTACTATCTTTGGTACAAGACAAGTAAATTTCAACTCTTTCAGAATCTTCAGATATATTATTTATTCATCTTTCAATTGCAGGAATGTTCCCCAATCACACAGAGACCTGGCAAGGTTGTTTAATACAGAAGGATTTAAATAACTCTCAGCTCTTGAAATTAAAAATCAATGGCATACTACGAACATGTAAGGAATTGCATCAGAAAAGCTAAGATAGGTGCAAATGGAGAATGAATGGGAAGGTCTGGGTGTGGAGGCATCAGTAGGAACACAAAGCAGGGAAAGGGTTTTCAGTGCCTTTGTTAATGGCATCCAGATTAGCAGGCCATCAGCATCCCAGCACATCTATGTGTAGTTTCATAAAACACCCACGTTTGAAGCCAAGGATAGTGCTAGCTCACAGATGTGTACCAGGACATGCACACTGCCAGCTCCAAAAGGGTAAAAAAAAGGCATATCTGAAATCTGTGTGTTGTCACTAACCCAGGAAACACACAGAGGACTTGATAGTTGGCTTCACCTGCAAAGGATGCATCCTAACACCTGAACATGAGCACTGTGGTGGACAACTGCTGGCCAGACAGCCTGAATGCTCCTATACAGGTCCCTGACCATTGTGCTGACCTCTTGGGCATCACATAAATTCTAGTACTTGTGTAGTAAGAAAGAATGCGAGTGAAACACATGTTGTTGCAGTTCTTTTTTTAAATAAAATCACTTTTCCCTCCTATAGTGTCCTGCATGTATATTCACTGCATTGTTGATACAGTGCAACAGTATTTCCCACAAAGGCGTGCAATGAGTATCCACAAAATTACAGAGAGCAGGTTAAAGGTATGTGTAGTGGGAATAAGGTACTGCAGCCATGTGGGCACACAGCGAAGCAAACCTGTAGCGTAGTACTGAACTATACCTCACTCCATACACTATACAACATGGATCAGGCCAGTCTGCATCAGTAAGCTGTGTAAATGCAAACCACTTTGCACCAGGTGCCCAGGAACAGAGTATTACTCTCTGGCTGTTTTCCAGGATCTTTAAAAAACGAGCTTTTTTAAGGACACAGGAATAATACTAAGCAGGTTAATATTATTATGAGAGAAGTATATATAGCAGAGAGACTCAAGTGGTAGCCCATTTCACAAAAGAAAGGCTTTGGGTTTTTATATATATGTAAATGAATATAGAGCATTTTTAAATCAGAGCACATGTTCTTATCAATTCTAATCTGCAATAAAAATTCATCATGTGAGAATATGCATGAGGATTTGAATGGGCATGCATCCAGTCTATTATCATAACGTAGGCACTGGAAACCATCTTTCTTAAGTAAGGAAAGACTATCTGCAACTAGCTGACATACGAAATGTCTCCGTATTGGCATTTGAACAGGGTGGTCCTTTCTGAAAAATGAAAATGGAGATGAATGGGGACTGATGTGCTATCTGATCAACTTCTAGTCTGACACATCTATAGTCAGCTTTCTTTGGCACTGTAGGCACCTTCATGCTCCATGCTGCTTGTAAATTGCTCAAAAAATATTAGTACCAGAAAGGGAAAATTGAAGGACTTCCATATGCAATGTTCTTTCCAACTTTACAGCATCTGTGGCTTCCTTATTTACAAACTTATGTTAGAAAAATAGCTCAAAGATTGCTTTTCTCATCATTCTAATCAGAATTTATTAATTTATTTATTTTCCCTGACCAGAAAACCTCTCACAGTAGAGCTTATTACGATTCACTCTAGAAATCTGGAATGGTTTTTGGTTTATGTTTGTTTATGTTCTTGTTTCTAATTTATGAGTGTGGAACAAAGTTTTCACGTTTCTTTATTAATAGTGTCAACTTAGGCAACACTTCTGAGTACATACCTCTGCTGCAGCCCAAAACTATCTAAAAAGCAAGACTTTCGTGTACTCTGCTTTCTGCAAAAAAGAACTACACATGCATATCCCAGATGAGAGATGCAGTGCACTAAATCAGACATCTTATCTGGACAACGAGAAGATTGGGATTCCAAGAGTTTTGTGCTACACACTGGCGTGTAAACACAGTCTTACAACACAGTTTTGGTAGTTTTCCTTATGGATATAGGCCTTTAACAGAAAAATAGTCACATGGATACCAGTAAGATTATTTGAGCAGGATTCTGCTCCAAATTGTAGACTTCAATATTGAGTAGCATTTTAAACAGTTCCATTTGCAGGTATAGGTCATTATTTCCTACACATCTATATATATCCTTACAACTGTTGGAACATTAATTTCTATATTCCTACCTTCCATAATGAAAATAATTATAGATACATTTTTTTCAGATGGCAAATCACTATCAATC
Source organism: Opisthocomus hoazin (assembly GCF_030867145.1). NCBI lineage: Eukaryota > Metazoa > Chordata > Aves > Opisthocomiformes > Opisthocomidae > Opisthocomus > Opisthocomus hoazin. The sequence continues at coordinate 57,883,196 of NC_134414.1, read as the reverse complement.
TTACAACACAGGGACAATTGTACCTGTTTCAGTGTCTTTTTAACAGAGTTTCATTTATTATCCACCAAAAATGTTAAAAATTAAAATCTCATAAAATAAAAGGGAAAAGGAGAAAATCCTTTGAGGAAAGTTCAAGAAAAGGAACATGTGGAACCTTAAAAGAACTTTATGTATATGCTGCTTTAATGGGTATAAAGGTTAAGACATTTCTCAGAAATTTGTCTTTTCATGAAATACCACACCAACAGAGAGATTATCAGATGTACTGAAATCAATGCACAATGAACATCAGTAAACCTGAGTAAAATAAATGAGAAACATAGACACGTAAAAAATAATAATTAAATGCAACATTAACAATTCTGCTTGGCAGAACAGTGGTTCTGAAGACAAAATTTCACAATTAAAGCTAATTCCAGACCATCAAAACTACTCTTACACCATCTCCAGTATGATTTTTCTTCTTCCTCCTGTTATCAGCCTGACACGTCTAAAAATTAATGTCTTCCTTCAAACAAAGAAATTTCAGTTAATCTGTGTTCTGGTGCCAACGTAGGGAAGGCAGCCATATAAAGTAGGGGATATTGACTGCTCCTTCTAGTGCAGTGTAGTCTTAGATTAACTTAATCTAACTTTGCAAGAAGATCAAAGTTCAGATTATTCAGATTTTTTTTTAAAATAAGCATTCATATCAAACACTCTTATCCAATCACAAATTTTGCCCCAGATGGACATCCCAAGTTTGTGAGTTGAAGAGAATTATTCTAATTTTCTGGAGGAAATTCTGCAATTTTGGAAATTGGCTGAAGTAGAAGCAAGCCAAAACCATCAATTATTGATGTAGCAAAATGAGGAAAATGTACTAGAATATATTGTTTTCATACCACTGAGACATTTTTTAATAATACAAAAACATTTTTATTTTATTGTATTGTATTGCTTGAAATATTTCTATCTCACATCATATAAAATACGTATTGCTGATCAATAAAAAAATTTAAGCATTTTTATTTTAGGGAAGGAAAACATTTTTATAATCTTACCTGAAATTCTCTGCTAAATAGTACATCCCATATAAACCATTGATAATGCAGTTAGTATTTCTCACAAAAAACAGTTCCAGTGAAAAATATTGGACTAACTCTAATACTTAACATATAACAGTGCATAATGCATACAGAAATTTCATTTCAGAACAGATCTTTTTTTTTAAAAGTACAGTGCAAGTGATACACAAGTAATTAGAACACACTTTAATTCCTGAAGACACCATGTCTTATAGCATGGGGAAGTTGTATTGATAGAATTCTTGCAGTTTTGACCTGTCTTTTAAGTACACCTATTTAATTTCTGAGCATATTTGAAAGGCTAGAAAGCAACGTTTACTGCAAGTAACCAAGCAATTCTTAATGATACTCTGACATTTATACAGCTGCAAAAATCGACTGGCAGGATTGGTAGAAAATAGGATGTTTTTTGCAACAGTCCTTTAAGCATTAATTGAAAATTTCTTTATTCACTGCGTAACCAGGGAAAATGCAGTTTTCCTAGGTAACAATTTATTAAAAAAAAAATGAAAAGAAAATATAATCATATCTCTAGTGGAAGCCAAAAATGAATCTTTTTTATCTTTTGGATTGTCCACTTGGACAGCTCTTGACAAGTCACCTGACACCAACAAGTGCCATCTGTGGGAACAGCTAAAATGTTGGAGTGTGTCAGCATGGAGCGCTATGCCTACTCCCACTCTCCAATCCTCAGTACAGGCTGTTGTGCTGCTGTTCTGCCTCTCTGTGGATGAGGGCAGTATTGATGAGCAGTCGATGTTTGAGTTCTTATGCTCTAGAAGACAGTCTCTAGGGATCTAGCTTCTCTGTGGCATTCTCATCTTTTTTTTTTATAGTTATCGTTGTTTTGTTTGTATCAAGTGTGGAGAAAGAGTTTGCAAACTTGTAAAATACACCACCATAAGATTCTTCTTTGGTTCTCCCTCAATGGAAAGACATTTTTTTTGAAAAACAGAAACTGTTAAAATGTAGTACTTCTCTGATGGGTATCCTTTCTTTCACAGCAAGTTCCATAAAAAAGAATTTGTGAATAAATGTCATAAATAGACATCTATGTCAATCTTGTATGAGGTTTACATGCCTTCTACAAAACAGCTCAACTTGGTTTGATTTGTTTGCCTGAATAGTCTGAAGTCTTAAGAGTTCTTTCAAGAAGAAATACTTAGCTGTGAAAGAGTCAGAGACAAAATTTCAACAAAACTTAGCTAATAGTTCAGTATTACCTTATTTTCAAAATTATAGGTAGCATAGAATGAAACCATCTGTGACTCTGAGGACTTCAAATTCACTACAGTAAAAAGAATAAAATTGAGGCTTTTGACATTTTTCCTCCTTAGTTCAAAGAAAAAAATTAAATGAGAAATTTAGATTTTTTCTAAAAAAAATGTAGTTTTAAAGATACTTTAGCAAACACTGTGAGATTTTGAGAATCCATACAGACTAAGTATGAGTAAAGAGAACACGTGTTAATTGGAGAGTTAATTGATTTTGCCCATATGTGATTTAAAAGTTTGAGCATTCATTTTAGACTTGGATCATATGGAAAGCTGTATGGAAAATTCCATATACTCACTCAAATAGTGTGAACAATGTCCTCTGAGTTTAATATCATCACTGTCTCTTCTTATTATGTCTTGATAAATTTCAGTCTTCTGTGACCTTATCATCAGAATGGATGAATTTTAAACCAATAATCTGTTAATCACAGCAAAACACTGTGATTCTGGTATTTCTCTCTCTTAGTGCTACTTTGCTCAGAAGTCATATAAATTGGTGTTACGTCTATGTATATCGAGTTGCGATGACAGTTACTGATTTACAGCCTCTCTGCTGAAGCTAGCAGTACTGTAGTCTTCTGTCGTTGTGTGAAGATGGTGTCTCAATGTATAAAGTGAGTATAGTTACCCTTAGTACCAAGGATAATGTACCAAAATCAGGTATCTGCTTGGCTGAGTTCTGTCAAATATTCTTGAGCTGCTATAACCCTTTGAGACTCCAAATGGAATGAAATGGAAAACAATTTAATTAAATGTGCTGGGAATGTAATTTGGGACATTATGTATTTATTAAAGAAACCTGTGTTTTGAATAACTGTATTACATTGGGAAATTATCATTACTAATAAACAGAATATGTGTTGGCACAGCTTAACAGAGAAGGTATAAAAGCAACACATAGATCTGTAACACAATCACTAATTAAAGATCTGGTACTAAGTGTGAATATTTTTATACAAAGTATATTCATTGGACTTTCATAGTTTATGAAAGTATTCACCTACATAGTTTATGAAAGTATGTTTCCTTTCTAAACTCCAATTAACATAATATACTTTCATGACATTGCAGTTGCTTGAATGAAGTGTAGCTATGATTAATTTCAAACACACTTATTCCAGGGTCATTATCAAGTTAGTCTGCTAATGTGCAAACTGTCATGAAAGCTTTGGCTTGGAAACCCTGCAGATGCAGAAGTTCTTCTTTAAAATTCCTTAAATCATATATAGATTAAAAATTATGTTTCAGTATCTGTACTGAGAAAATATTTTTTTTTTCCTGTTTACCACTTTTATTTGCACAAAATCAATATGGAAATAAAAAAAAATCTGTTATTTTCACCTGGATATTTGGATATGAAAACAAATATGTATCATCCATTTTCTGCAGGCATGAGTTTGCTTTTATGTATTCAGGTTTTTCACTGTTATTACTTCACACAGTAGACTCTGGTTTTACTAGTACCACAATGTTAGCACCATAACAGAAAAACAGATAGAGAAACAGATTATCTGTGTTATACCCTGTTTATTTTTCTTCATTTCATGAGTTATTCCTTAGCTCAGTACATAAATTACTCAACTGAACTGTTCTCTGACAGTTCTGAGGCTTAACTAGTAACAGGAGTTTCTTTACTAGAATGGGAATTCTTTCCTACCCAGACACTTCAGTCTGCTTTGTGCTCTCCAATAGGTTTGTGTGAATAATTGTTTTTTTCAGTTCCTGGTCAACTGGGAAAATAATAATACAAAAATGGAGAAAATAATAGAACAAAAAGTGTTTATATGAACTACTCTTCTTCTCTCCTCTCCGTACTCTTCCCGAATTTGCACCGCAAAAAAAATAAGATGTTGAGTTATTTATGAGAAAGTGCTAAGTGAATGCTGTTTGTAGAAATCCTTTCACAGGTCTCCACTTAGGGTAGCTGACCAATTTCAAATGACGTAGGCTTCATTTGAACCAGGTATTTGATCCCAGTTTTCTTGCTTTCCAGTATTGAAAAATACTGTAGTTCCATATTTTTTTTTTTGACAGTGTTCCAGGGGAGTCACTTTTGGACTCCCTTTCTGAAGCTGTTTGTAAAAAAAAAAAATAAATAAATAAAGCCCCCAAACCAAAAAATTTATCAGAAGAGAATGGAAAAAAGCACATATAAGAATTACCTTTCATTTGGTTAAGAAAGAATTTAGCTTCTAAACAGATATATCCAGGTCATTTGGGTTTTTTTCCAATATATCTTTATGTGATGTTTACTCCTGGGTTACGATACTCGAAAAGGAGATAGTTTATCCTACTTAAAGAATTTTTGCAGCTAAGGCATAATCATAAATTCAAATTCAGTACTGTAATACACAAAATGAGTGACTTAAACAGTAGACTATCAGAAAAATATATACTTCCAGTTTCTATTTTTCATTTTGTAGGTGACGCTTTTTTAATTTGTACACAAAGGAACAAATGAAAAAATATCCTCCCACTTCCATCCTTCTCAGTTTTCCCTGTCCATATGACTATTTCCTTGACCATTTTCTAGTTTTCTTGAACATTAAAAATAGAAGATTCCAAAAAAGTGTTTATTGACCTTTTCAGAGTAAAGGGAAAACCAAAGTAAAAGCCAGCTCATTATGCAATGGGTGAGATGCGCTTAAGGAAGTAGTGTCAAGTGGCTATAGACTTTACTTCTGTAAAAAAAACCTTACAAAGACTTCAGTATATCTCAATCATAATTACATTTACTTTTCGTGGCTCATTTAAATGGACATTCAAACAGATTTGTCCATTCAATGGTAGCCAATTTCCTAAAGGATCTTGGTCTCAAAATGAAAGTGTCTTCTTTTGCTAGACAACTTCGGGGACAGCAGAGAGAAATCTATTCTTTGGATATTTATTCTGAAGAATCTTACTTGGAAAGAAAACTAGCTATTTAATTTCACATTAAACTATATCTTTTTGCCCCTTTGGACTGGATGTCAACTACCTTAAATACCACGTTCTTTCTTTTAATCTATAATGTAAGCCTAATTGAACACAGATTTTTTTTTTTTCAAGTGTCTGTATTAGCAGTTAGAAACACAGTCTAGAAAGGATCTAAGCCGTATCCTGAGATTTGGAATTATTTAGATCTCAAGTGCTATTTAAGGATTCATCTTGAAGAAAATCAGGTTACTATGTGTCTAGGTCTTTAAAAATAAAATAAAGAAAAAGTTTTTTTTCAGTCTAGAGTTTATGAATAAAATCAGAAGCTGTTCCAGAGTAGCCACTTTTCTCTGAGGAGGGGATAAACCATAGAGTAGTTCCAGATTAACCTGGATACCCTGCTGACTGTGCTGCAATGAAAAGTCACACAATATAAAACTCAGGAGAAAAATTGAAACCTTTTGTTGCTTCCTCCAAGAAAATAACCCTGCAGTGAGCTGAAATTAAAGGCTGGAAATGCATGTTGAAATATAGTTCAGATGCCTGATACTAAGCACAGTGCAGGCATTGGTGGGTACAAATAGCAAAATCACAGAATCACAGAATCACAGAATTGTAGGGGTTGGAAGGGACCTCTGTGGGTCATCTAGTCCAACCCTCCTGCCAAAGCAGGGTCACCTACAGCATTGATTCTTTTATTGAAATTTAGATCAGATTTATACCTTAACAACAAAAAATCAATCTGTCACCTCATATAGTTGCTTTTTTTTTTTTCTTTTTCCTGGTACAGACCAGTGTGGATTAACATATATTTAATTTCCTAAATTCTATTACCCAACATATTGGGAAATATAGTGGGAAGTAATAAAATTTCAATTTTGTCAGTAACTTGACTTTTATTACATTAAAATTTCCTTATACTTGTTCTCACCAGTCACATTCTTATTGTCCTTTCTCTATCACTTTGTCATTTATTTAAAACAATTCAAAGCTTTCTGGTTTGTTCTTTGATACAGAATGTTCTACTGAAAATGCAAATACTTCAGTGAAATTGAAGGTGTACTGTGGTCACACTGAAAATAACTTTCCCAAGACGATGAAGGCTGTTGCTGAAGTAATAAAGTGTTAGTAGAAGCAGGATAAAGTGTTTGACCTTTATCAGAAAAAGGAAAGGGACATAAGGGACACGTAAACTAATACAGAAGTATTTTATCAAAAATAGATTTTTTTTTTATTTTGGTAGAAGATAAGCACCACCTGCCTCAGATACTCATTGTTCGTGATACTTTGTGTTCATTTCTGTCTTTCTCCTTACATATTAGTCTAGAATAGGATATTAGTCCAAGCAACTGTATAGCTAGCAATACAAAAATCATTGTGAGAGGAGGAAATCAGGCAAAATGAAGATTAATTGGATTTTTTTTTTACTCTCACCTTCAAAGGAGCAGAGATAGAATTCTGATCTTTAATTCCTGTTATCTTCATGCATTTTCACTACACAGTTATTGTACTGAAGATGGCATAAGTAGCTATGTAACTAGATTAATTCTCTACTGTAAAAAAATGATAGAGATTGGGGTTCCAGGTCTTCCTTTCTCCATGCTGAGTAGCACCTTGATGTAATTGATTGCAATTCCTCAGTTAGTTACTTGCATCAGTCTGAATCTACCCCGTTACCCGAAGTGTTTTTTAAAATACACTGACCAGCTCAGATGACACTCCCACTACATGAATTTGAATCTTCATATTATGCTTATGTTATGAAATTTACTGGTTTTAAACTAGGATTAATGATATTTGCTTTTATGTGATGTTGTTGGCTCTGATCACTGGCCTTACAAGCAGTGTGCCACTGAACTACTACTTTCATTGTTCTAATAATCCTTTTGGTTAATATTAGCAAATATTTTCACTGACAGCAGCAGCTACCAGAAAGCAAAAAGATGTTTGCCTGAAAAAGAATCCTTGGCCATTCCAGACACTCTGAGCTATACCTTTTTTTGTGAATGAGTAACCAGATAAGAGCTATGCAATACCTATCAGTGTTTTCAGACAAAGATGCCAGCCTTTTACTAGCAATGTCCTCATGTAGACGGTAAGACTTACAAACAATTACAGAAATACTTCTACAAAACCCTTACAAAACAAATGAGGTAGACTATACTCTTCAGAGACACTGAAATGAAACACAGACAAGAGGAATCTGGGAGGGGGGCTTGTATAAGTTATTTAAGTAGACTACTTGTCAAGTACTTAAAAAAAATCCAAAACAAACATTTTAAAAACAAAAAACAAAAACCAAAAAGCCCCTACTAGTTATCCGGGGCATAGCTTAACTGAAGCGGAATCTGTTATGTCAAACTTGGAATTGTCCATGCAGACCAGGCCTACATCCAGCAGAAAGTTAGGAGACAATTCTATGTGAAAAGTCAATGAAATATTTTAAGAAGGGAATTTCAGAAGCTATTGGTAAAAAGCCAAAACACGTCAGGATGCAAACCAATTTAAAGGAAGGATTGATTCTTGACCTCAGGAACCTTATTTTAATACTATGTGCAGTATTTGAAGAAATGGCTGCTATTGAAATTAGAGGATGTCCATCTGCACAATGTTTTAATATATCAGATGACAGATGTTTCCCAAGTGGGTTGAAGTGGAAGTTTGTAGGTAGTGAGGTCAAAAAAATCCTTTAGAGACAGGGTTTCTGAAGAAAGGAAAACAACGTTTAGGACACTAGGAATATTGATGTTCTAAGATCACATGGAACCACTTGGTTCTATAAACTCTTCATGCATACATACACTGAGGCATTTGCTACAGATGGGAACACTACTGCTGAGCTCAAAATTTGAAAGATTCAGCCTTTTCAATGACAAACTCATATTGAAATGGAACAATTATATTGAAAGAATTAAAAGCAGGTCAATAATCTCTAAATTAAAATAGCTTTACTGGATATGGGCCTTTGCCTGTTGAATTGTTTTTTGATGTGATGACCAAAATACTAGTGCTACTTATTCCTGCAAGTAGACTTCATCCAAAAGCTTCTTAATGAAATGGCAGACAGTAGGAATCAAGTCTTGAATGTTGAGCTGTACCTTTATGTATTTACTGGGTGACAGAGATACGGTTATGCTGGCTAAAGACAAAACCATCCTACACAATCCTATCAGTTCTACAAAATCTTATGCAGGATTACTCTGGAAACTTGTTGTAAGTTGGAGCAGTGACACATCAAGGGTGAAAGAAACTGATGAGCTTCACATGGAATGTACCTAATGAAAAACTAGGCAACGGAGATGTCATGCTGTGTAATTGTTTTCCCCAAAATTTTCATGGCACAAAAAGGCAAGAGCTGTGAATGCAGAAGAGAGTAAAGCAGCTAGAAGTTTTTTGACAAAGTATTCTTATGAGACAGAAAACAAGAAAATGTTTCCTAGCATACTTTTCAGGTACAATAATCATCCAGCAGATCATGGTCAAGCATATGACCTTTTTTAATTATTTTTTTAAACGCAAAGGATGTGTCTACAAACTAGAATATCTCCTAAAATTCTCTGAAAATCACATATCGGTGAAAGAAAGACTAAATTGGGAAGAAAGCTAAAATTTGGCACCTTCTATTAGGTTACAAACTGTAATTATACCAAGGCTAAAAAAAGACTTGAAATATGCCAGAACAGAGACCAAAACTGGTCTATTTAATATCTTTCTGTCAGATCCAGTAGAGACAGATTGACACATGGTGATGGATTTCCTCACTGTGGATCTCACTGCAGTTCTCACTGCAGTCCTGTACAGAAGTTCTGCCCAGAAAACAAGAGAGGAGACAGCACATGAAGAAAATCTTGCCCTTAAAAAGTGGCAGATCTTTCATAAATGTACAAAGGTGAAAATATTTTTGTATCTTCACAGCACACTTTTGATGGCAGCATCTTCCTCCAACAATCTGTATGCAAAACAATTAAAAATGTAACAGCAAGGTGAAGATGGCAACATCTTTATCCTAACTTATGCTTCAGTCTTAGTATTTCATTCTTCTAAAATTATTTTCCAGAAGTATGAATGAATGATAGTATTTTGAAATTATTACTACAAAATTATATTTACCAGCTTACATCCACAAGGCAAAATCTTCCATCATACACAGCATTAAGGGCTATGTCAAAGGGTTTAAATCAGTATTCTTTAGTGGTAAGGAAAAGTGTGTTTCCTTTACATACTCAAGTAAAAGAAGGGGCAGTGTTCTTAGAAATTATTTAGCATGCTTAATACTAGATGGCTTCTATTTCATCTCTCTGACTTACATGTTCAAACCTTTCATTGGTTTTACTGTACAGGATTGATGTGCTCCAGCAGAGTTAACTTATCACTGCAAGCCATACTCTGTTGTGTGGCCTGCCCCAAAGAAAATGTAAAATGCATTCAAAATCTTTGATATTTCAACGCAAATTCTATAACGTGTTTTAGAGAATGGAAAACAAACTGCACCACACTGTAACACCCGTGTTTAATTCTATCATCTCAGCTGATAATCCATGTGTGTTTACTTGTAAACCTGGAAATACAGAAAAGCGAGCAGACACTAAAATGAGGAAAATAAAGTATCTTGTAAAATACAAAGTATATAATATTTTTTTCAAGATCTATGGCAACATTTAAAGGAACTTCCATTTTTTTGGGGAAAAAATGTTTTACAATGGCTACAAAATTCTAGTGTGCTCCAAATAAAATCTTTATAAATTTTTTTGTGAGAAGAAATTATATTTATTAACTTTTTAATATACTTTTATGTATTTCATAGTGTACAACAAATAAGAATGAAAAAAATGCAGACTGAAATGTTTATAGTGTAAATCAGTTTAATAAATCAGGTTAAATTAAAATTTGTGAGTCAATTATTAACTTACATATCATATAATCCAGACTATACACTCTGTTTCATCAGAATTAAACTAGAAGTGAACTTATTACCTCAAGCTACTTTTCATAATTGAATGTGTCCAAGATGCTAATGCATTTAATTCTATATGATGGTTGTTCCTTGTTTGAGTGGCTCCTTAATATTCTGAATCTTAAAGAAATTGACAGAGAAATGATTGATTACACTTAAAGTTTTGACCTGCAAATGATTTGGCTCATACAAAGCCCTTTTAGAGTCTAAACTAGTCTTGCAAAAAATTGTAGTATTGAATCCAGACTATGCTGAAGTCATTAAGAAAACAAACCTCTACATTTTGGATACTCTGGAAATGAGAAATATCCACCTCTTACGGACAGCTCATCATTTTCCTGCACTTGGTATTCATATTCTTAGCCTTCCCTGTTTGAAAGATTTTTTATTTCCTTATAAATTAAAACCCCTAAAGATTTCAAAAACATAAGAAAGAAAAGATTGTCAAAATATTAAGGGGGGGTGGGGTAGGTACTGGTGGGGGAGGGGATGTGCATGTGTGTGAAACTGCTGATGCCAAGGAAATGTCTTGGATTTCTTTGGGGTTATCAATCAGCATTCCACGTGGATCTTCTCATAGACATATAAATGCAACAGTGGACATCTAAAGATAAGCTTGAATAAAGCTCTGTCTTTCAGTGTTTTTTGCAATTCATCATGATAATGACACTGGTTTCCACAGCAACCAACATATTTCCCACCTCCTTCTTTTTGTCTACCCTCTTGCCTGGCAGCGCTCCCTGTAGGACTGACGTTTGTGTAAAAGAGTATAATTTTGTGTAATACTATCCAAATAATAATGCTGCACTATTTGGATAAAATATGTGTTTTAACAGCCAAATAATGGGCTTAAATCCAGGTTTTATGCTCCTTAGTTGTTTGCTGTGGGTTTTTTTTAATCAATGATTTGAGGAACTGTATGAAAACCAATCAAGAAATCAAGCAAGGCACTGGGAAATGCAATTTCTGCTTGTCAAAAATGAGTCTGAAACATCTTGAAAGGCTAATGTTCAAACTCTTGAGAAAAACACAAGGTTTTTTTATGAATGATAGATATGTTCCATTCCTGAATCAACCACAAACTCATCCTGCTTTCTCTGACTATCTTTGTTACAGATCAGTATTCCCAAAATAGCTTTAATCAGTTATTTTCAGCCTAAAGGTTATCAGCAAATTGCTTGTTATGATTGTTTCTCATTCATTATTCATCCACTGTAACTAGTCCGCTGATACCACTGCTACGAATGCTGGTGTCCAAAATTTATTCAACAAGATGATAATGTATAAACCCTTTATGTAAATATTAACTTCCCTAAATATTTTGTATAAAATCAGTAAAACTTATGTAGCTTGTGAAAATTTAATTTAATATATTAGGAGTCATCTCATAATTATTTCAATGTGAACAACTGCATATAGTGAACAGGTCGTGGTTTGCAAGTTTATAGATTAAAATTAATATAAAGAAAATAAGGAAGCTGAGTTTTTACAAGCAATTAGTTGGCTATTGCTGTGAAAAAAAAAACCTGCTAAATCCATCCTTGTAACTCTATTTACATCAATAAATTCTGCCCAGTTAAAACCTGTGTGATAATAAAATCAAGTTGATGAGTATTCACATTCTATCATAAAAAAGCCAGATATTAATCCTTCCAAGAAAAGACATCTAAAATTTTCTGTAACTTATTGTGGATTACTTAATAGGTTTGTTTACATAGCTACCTGTTCAACAGGCACCCATGACAAGCAATATTTAATCGTACTGCCAGTATCGAGCATTCATTAACAATGAAATGGCTGGCAATACTTTAAATTGAAAACAAATTTAAGAAAAAACTGAACAACCAAACAAAAAAGATGCCCCAAACCTATACAGGCTTTAGTTTTATTTTATTTCTTCCAAATTTTGGGGTAAAGTGTGGTCTCATACTGAGATTATTCTTTGCAGCTAAAAAAACAGAAAAATAGGAAAGATGGAAGAGAAGAGATTCTTATACAGAAACATATTCCCAGAAATTGAAATTTTAAGAAAAAAAGAATAGTTATTATACGACTGCTAATTAAATGAGTTTCAAGTGTTGGCAACACTGACTGAAAAGCAGGATTCTTCACTGCTTTGTGTTTTCCTGTTATCTTTCACATCTTCATTAATCCTCTGTTTTGTTGTATAAAACCTCCTGTTATTCTACAATCATGTAGAGCTCATAATTGTATATCTTGTTTACCAAAAAAATTGATTTTGTCTTTGCTTCTCTGTAGATCTGTGATTAATACACTTTTTCACAAATTTCTGCATTAACAGATTCTCAGATTTTCAAATTTTATCTTGGAAAACAGGAAAAAAAATGATTATACCCCTTTTTTATACATAACAGTAAACTTTTGACTGATGCAAGGAAAGCACGTCAAACAGAATTATTTGATTAACTGGTTCATAGCTTATTGCATGTGCGGTGTGTCTTGCTCTGTTAAAAATGATGTGGTTGAGTGTTTGTGAAAGTAATTTGATTTTATTGTCCTGACTGCTTCACATGGTGACAACTGGGATCCCCTTCAGATTCCTCATCCTTGGAGAAGTAAGAGGGTTCAGGATGAGGAAGCTTCTCAATGAAGGAAGAAGGAAGATGAGAGGCACAGCAAGACTGCAAATTTACAGTATCTTGTGGAAAGCAGAGTGCCTGCATGCAGCAGGGAGCAAATCTAAACCCGAGCCAAGTCTCAGAGACCATGAAAAGAAAGTTTCTTTCTTAGGAACAGAAATGGGACTACATCAAATTTTTCAACTTCGGAAGGCACTAGAACCTTCTGGATTAGAAAGCAAGGTGAGTGAAGTGGCCCTCAATAAAGGGCAAATAGTGTCTTACACAGAACGTCTCACACACAAAATAGGAGTTTCTCTGTTTAAAGAATAGCTTTCTCGAGTTTACTATTCTGTGCTCTAAAAACTGGAATGAAAGCTTTCTGGTGTTTTGGGGAGTGCTTGCTCTAACGACAAGGGGAAGGAAGTTCCACTTTAGCATATTGTAATTTCATCACAAAATCCCACAGTATAAAATAGACACAAATATAGACTGTTGATAGTGTCAATTCCTGTGCTTGCCTAGATCCTAGGCTATCTGGAAAAAGAACAGGGAACCCCCTCCCTCATCACTAGACATTATTTGTTATAAGCAAAGGTGCAGGAAATGCTGAGTATTTGTGAAAGAATCGTACATCTTTCCTGCTGTGGTCCTATAGCTGAGATGCATCAGGACTTCTCATATGTTCAAAATTTCTCAATAAATATTTTAGACTTATTTTAGTTTTACATCTCTTTAAAACAGTATTGCTTTTCAGATCAAGCTATGGCTTTAATCGACATTAACTACTGTTCCTTGCACTTGCTTAATATGAGGATTAGCTTTTGGCTCTTGGCAACACACAAGGACCATATACAGGTATAGCAATCTGAAATTCATATTCATTACAAAGCTAGAATAACTGTCCACTCTTTCAAAATGCACTGTACTACATATAGCTAGTAGTCATGAATGACCTGAACTACCTGTAGCTTATTGCTTGAGCATTGGGGAAAAGAGGCAATTCCCTTTTTTGCTCTAACAGCACCATACATGAGCCACTTAGCAGTTTGATCCTAGGTCTGTAACATAAGTAGCTTTATTCAAACAAATATCCAAAGGAATTAGTACTTTCATAGTCACATGTTAATGCATTTGAAAGACCAGAGTCACAGACATCAGCTGTATATGCTGCCTTTTGATTTAAAATTTCAGCCTGTTAGTCATACTGTGTAACTCAATGAAATGCATAGAAAATATATATACCTGCAAGACTTCCATGACTAAAATATTATCTTTTCCCAATGCAAGCAGAGATTATTTTATAATACTATATTATAATTTCTCTCCCTAAAATAAGTATCTGATTGTTTACAGAACTATATGTTTCCTTGCTTTTTGAATAAACAAGCAAACACAGTAAAACAGAATAAAATGAGCCCATGTAAACATCAAGAGAATAATACTGGTAAGCATGAGAAGAGCTAATCCTAAAATTTTGAATAATCTTAATATTTAGCAATGTATTTTAAGAACTTTTTTTAAAATGCCTAAAATGTTGACAGTAATGTCTAAAAATAATGCAAAATATATACATGTAAGGTTATGTTGACTGTAAATTACAAAACACTGTTGATATTTAATAGTCAAGCTACTCTCAAAGTATGTAAATAGCTTTGAATTACCTTATTAATTTGGAGGATACCTATGTCTCAAAGTTTTCAATCCAATTTCTGTGCAGCATTCCCTCAGAATTCAAATTTTATTTTTTGTTTCTCACACTAATGGGATTAAATCGACTGGATTATTTCATTTCTCTTCCAAATTGCTGCTGACTGCTCTCATGTCACTTATAGCCAAACGTAAGGCAAATGAATCAACAGCTATTTCATTTCATGGATCATCCAGCAGGGCTTGCTTTTAAACAGACAGATGGTATCTTGCCTCTAGAGATAGAAAGTTCCACCTGCACAAATAAGCCTCCATGAGTCCTGAACCAGACTACTCCCCAGAATACTTATTGTAGAGGAAAATATTGTATTGACCATGTTACATGGACTGATTCAAGAATACGATAATTAAAATATTAATAGTATTTTTAGTCTGCTTGATTATTTGTTGGTTGTTTTTTTTTTGTCTTCAGTCCAATGCTAATCCTAGTGAGGACTTCAAGGGCCTGATGCTTGTAGTTCAAATGCTTCAATGCAGCAGCACAGAAAGTAATGCTGCTCTGAGTGAGGACTGAAGCATGTGTAGAAAAAACAAGATTCTTTAAAAGTCTACCTTAGAAGTGCTTACATGTTTTGTTCCTCTATAGAAGCACAAAGTTGGTATGAAATATCCAGTTTTTGTCAAAAAGAACAGATCAAAAGGGACACAGAGAAACTGGAGAGGTCCAGAAGGAACTATGTCAAGATGGTCAGAAGTCCAGAGAAACATATCCTACAAAAACAGGTTTAGGGACTCAAGTATGTTCGTACTGGTGAAAAAGAAATGAAGAGGTGGTCTAGCAACTACCTACAGATAATTGAAGAGCAGTTACCAAAATGACAGACCCAAACTCTTCTCATTAGTATAGATGATACAACCGGGTGGAACAGAGAGAGGTTATGTCTTTGGAGGTTCAGATTAGATATTAACAAAAGAATTTTTCCTAGGCAGTGCAGCACCAAAACTGGCAGTCCAGAGAGGTTGTAGAATCTCTGTTTGTGGAGGTTTTCAAGATCCATCTGGAGAAATTCATAGCTCCCCTGCTCTGATGCTGATTGTAATCTCACAATTAGTTGGAGACTGTACTACATGACCTCCAGACATTCCTTCTAACCAGTGTTTCTATGACTCTATAAGATCAACATTTATAATGGTATTCCCAAAGACAATAATCTTCAGATAAATAAATTCTTTTATATGTTTTCAAAACTGCCAATACTATTTACAGCCATTGTGCACAAGGAAACTGGTGAAAGCCATTGCCTGTCCTGACAGATGATTCCTGTTTTTTAAATACAGATTTGTTTTAGGCATGTATGCTTCTTTTACCAAGGTCTTTCCATTGTAAAGTCACTACTTGCTAATAAAAAATAAATGTTCATCAGGATCCTCATTCACTTTTGCTATAAATGTTGGTGTCATTCCAAGTAAGTACATAATTTAGAAGTTCTAATTGTTTTATTCTGCAATAAATTATAATTAAACATTAATTCTCATATTATTTTTATATGATAACTTCAAATTAGAATGTCACATCTTACAAACAAAAGAATTACAGGCATTCAGTACCTTTGGGGATCTGATCATAATATGTAATTCTCTTGAGCTGAATAACTTAGATCTGAACTTTTTTGGATTAATTGCGTCTTTTACCTTTGTATTATAATGTAATAAGAAATATTAATCTAGTATTATGATAAATATTTCTTGATCTTGAAAACATTAAGAAAATTTGTTTTCATTTCATTTAGAATATTAAGATTGTTCTCCACCTGAAAAATGTGGAAATAGTAGTTTATTCCAAGATCTAGATTGCTTAAGGTAAATACTAAAATCAACACCAGAATACATAAAAATTAGATGTTTCACCTGGCTAGAAAAGCCTCAACTATCCAAACCAGACAGTCTTCCTAGACAGACAGTAGAATTTGTTACCCATGTTAAAAAAAAAAAAACCAAGAAGGCTTCCCATTGGTATGATAGCCATCTAGATATAACTATTACAGATGCATCTGAAATCCTGCCCTTTTTGCTCCTTGGCTTACCTCTTTTGTTTAGAAGACTGAAATTAAATGACTGGAATTCTATCTTCTATGTGTAAGTACTTTCTTACAATAACATTTGCTCATCTCCACAGGAACTATTATGTCACTGCTGTATTCCTTTTCTAAAAGGGAATAACTAGAACTGAATCCAGGGTAGGCATATATTCGCTAACATGCTGACATTAAAATATGGTTAGTATTACATTTCTTTTACTCTGTCATTCTAATATCTTTGTATCTAGTCTTGTTTATGAAAACAAACCTGTTATTATCTGTTAATATCTCTAATACTCTGTCTGCTTATAAATATGACCATTTCTTCTCTTGTAAAGTTTCCTTTGTAGAATTTTCACTTACCTTGGTTTTTTTCCTAACATATGCTTTATTCTGACCAAAGCAATTTTTCTTTGTTTGTGTGCTTCTTTGTTTTTCTTGCAAGGAAGAAGTCTCCTCAGGTTTGAGAAACTACAGGTCAGCAATTACTTAGTGCTATGAGGTGAATAAAGTATCTGAAGACAACCGAATATTTCACTCTGACCTAGAATGAATTTTAAAAAAAAGAAAGAAAAAATATTCAAATACGAATGAGCTTTATAAATAATTTACTTTGAATGTGAGGAGAAGTATTAGAATCCACCTGCAATTACAAAACACTGAGTTTATTGTAATATCCTGAATCATATTTAGTTACCCATCATCTGTATGATGCTACTACATTTAGATGCAGAATTAAAAAAAAAAAAAAACAAACATAGAAAGGGTTCATGTGCATGCAGTTTGCATATGAGAGTTTGTATTTAATCTGTATATGTTTGTCTATATTTGCATATGAGATTATTCCATGTTTTGGTTGCAGAATATATTAGCTAATCTGGTGCTAAACGGTTTATTAATAAAACAATTAAGCTGTATTTCTAGGAAGTTACAGTGTACTGTAAATTGCATTGGATATCTGGACAGTAAGAGATTGATGGATACAATAGAAGCAAATGCACCACTGGAACCAAATAACTGGAAATCCACTGCTTAACCCTCATCTCTTCATCCCTCTCCAAGGAATATATAAGTGTTATTTCAGCACATATCACGCTATTTGTAGAGAGGAAGAATATATAACGATGCAGAGTTTTATATGCTGTATACTTCCCCATGCACAGATGGATGTAGGCAGAAAAATAACTTTCACATAGATTTGTAATTATAAAATGAATTTTTTTTAAAAATCAGTTTTGTAACAAACTTACAATGACAGAAAAAAACATGGAGGAAACTGATGATGAAATGAAAAGTATATTTTATTCAAAGGACAGCAATCTCTTCTAGAAAATAGGCTAGTCTTTCAAAAGAAAGGTAAACAAATGTGGCAGTGTTTAATGTAATCAGTGAGCATCCTTTAAAAGGAAATGGATGCATAACTTTAAAGTGAAGAAACTGTAAAATCTGATCCACTATCTCTCCATTTCCTCTATATTTATATTTGTTTTGGTAAAGTAAAGCTAGTGTAAGTTTGAAATAATGCATAGCTGGATCATGCATATGAACTTCAGATGAACCTGTGTGGTCACAGATGCATGAAAACCTTAAAGAGTTTAGTTTACTAGCTTACTAAAGGAAATGTTAGGAACCAACTTAGTTGAAAGAATTTTAGTATCTGCAAGGGGAAATGACTTCTGATATTAAAGGGCTTCTTAATCTAGCAGACAAAAGTGTAACTAAATCCAGTGGCTGGAAGCAGGTTAGAAACACAGACTGAAACTACTGTACACATTTTCGAACATTTTGGATGGTTAGCTAGTATGGCAAGTTAATGAAAATGTAGAGAGTTAGCAATAACTATTTTAAATTCTGATCAGAAATCCTTATCAGAACTACATTGTCAATCAACCAGAGCTTTTAAGCACTGATGTAATGTATTGGGTTTGCATGGCAAGGTTTTGGTAGTGGGGGGCTACAGGGGTGGGTTCCATAAAAATCAGAATAACTAATACTAGATCACCTAGCAGAAGTTATACCCAAATGAGACAAAGAACACAATGTAGTCTTTACCTCTTCTTTGCATTGCGCTGCAGCACACATGCTGTTGTGTGTTGGAGAGATGCTTTATGAATGGTTTCCAAAGTAGTTGCCCTTCAGTTTCTGATATCAGTTATGCCTTGTGCAGAAAATTTTGTCTAATCACTAGGTATATCATTTGCATCTTAGCAATTCCTAGGTACTCACTCAGCTCCACCTTTTTGTAAGCTGAAATAAAATTCTTACTGCTTTAACAACCCTGATACTAATGGAATTGTTTCAAAAGCCACAGATATTTTAGAACTCATTTTACCTCTTGTCGCGTTAATTTGGTAGAAAATAAATCCCCTTGCATTCTAACTCTCTTCACTGGAGTGAGAGGCTAGGTGCGGCTAGGTTTAAATTCTGAGTGATGTCCAATTTGCCACTACCAGTCCAGTGGCGTTTAATATGTACATTAAATTACCATGATTCTGGATACACTAATAGCAGTCTGCATCTTCAGTCCAGTCGTGCTCATGAACTAGCATGGCTGCGCTCTAGGGTTTGGTCACATTCAGTGAGAAACTGTGACAACTGGCTACTTAAACAGTGCAGTTTTATTTGTGCAACAGATTTATAGGTTTTTTGAATTGCCAGTGATAGTGACTGTCTGCAAGAAAGCACGCGTGAAAAGGTTATAAATAATACAGCCAGACTATAAACATTAGGGAGTAACTATTCCCAAGAAAAGCACTTAGTTTAAGTCTCACCCAAGGCATCCCAAGGGGAGGAGAAGCAAGGCTCAGCCCGCCGGCCAATCCCGGTTGTCGGAGGCAGTCTGAGGTGGAGTTTCCCTTGATTTGCTCACGGTGTTATCTCTTTTTCCTCCAAAAATTTATTGTGTTATCTTCTTCTCTGAAAATCTCCTATTTCCCTGGCTATTTTTATATTCTTTCTACATTTAAGGTGAAGTTTGAGTGACTGTAGTCTTACATACCTTTTATCATGATTGGTGTAAAATTTTCTCTCTTCATGTTTAAAGGTATAATTTACAAAAAATCGAGAGCGCAGACTTGAAGAGGGGTGGTCGCACCTCGGAGGTGGGTAGCCTTTGGGATGGAGGTGTGTTTTGGTATTAAAATGATATTAAAACGAGCAAAGTTCACGAGAGGGTAGCATTTTGGCAAGGTTTCAAAAACCTGTTGGCTCGGGGGGCCAGATGAGCTGCTTATCAGTTCTAGAGAACCATTTCTTCCCGCTTTATCATCACAGGGCATGGCCATGGAGTCTCCAGTCCGCTCCATCCTCTATGGTATGTTTCAGGGAGCTGCTGTGTTAGTGGATTCCTCGCATGCCTGCTGCAGCTGTGTCCCATCCTCAGAGCTCCTTTTGCTTTTCCTCAATGGGTGAACAATGCTACGTTTTCATATAAACCTTAATTTTCAGATGTAAAATGTTAATTTTACTAATAATTCCACACCTCTTAGAAAAATTGTCCAGGCATGCTTAGATACTATGCCTATCACTGTTAAGATATATACAACACCATCATTGTGTTTGGAAAACTGCTGCAAACCCATTAAGTCTGACTACCACTGTGTATCCACAATCATCTTTGGTTTTTTTAAGATGCTTTCTTTCAGCCTTGTGTAAACTGTAAGCATCCTGGTTTGCAAACCAGATTGCCACTTGGCTTCTGCTCAGATTGGCAATCCACCTTTTGGTAGCTTTAGAAAGGGGATTTATACCTAAAGCTTACCACCACCCTAGGATCACAATGAATCTCTTTTAACAAAAGGGGTGGCGTAGATACATCTATTGACATGCTGCTACTACACACGTGTACAAAATTAAACACTAGAAAATCACTTTAATACAGAGAAGACAGCTGTCTACCAGTCAGCCACCTCCAGGGTTCCTCTTTTTTTTTTTCCTTGGGCACTGCTGTTATTTCTATGCCTAGTCTCCTTTCTTTGGCTACTGCAGGCATGGATGTAAAAAAATCACAGCATTTTTCTGACATCTCCCTCCTCAATTAGTCAGCTAGAGCTCTTTGAAACATTATGTGAGGTAACTGACCTAAGGATAACACATACAGCACCAGCCTGCACCCCATAATGGACTTACAGGTAGTTGTTAAAACATCCAAAACTATGGACAAAGCAAGCTCTCCCACACCACCCACCCTGTCTGTGTGACCTGTAGAAATCCAGTTTGTTGTTCATGAGCCCATTGGCCAGTTCTCATAGTTCATGCATTGATTTTAGAGACTTAAGGTCTTTTTCCTATTGACCCCACACACACGTTCTTCTGAAGTTGAAATATTGTTCTGGTTTTCCATTTTTTGCAGACACTGTTGCCTGTGTCTTGCAGCACCATGCAAAGCCCAAAGCCTGTCCCAGTAACAGCGCACAGCCATCCTGTTGGGCTGGGCCCAGACAGTGGGGCTTCTCGCTCCAGCTCGCAGGATCAGACTCTTTGCATGTAACAGTGGTTGTGCCAGATAACCATTGGTGGGCTTCCTAAATGGTGCCAGAAGAAGCAGGCAGCCATTCAGAGCAAGATCTAAGAGTATGTGGATATGATAGCATCAGAAACGGCTATCAGCCAGTCACAAAGCAGAAAGAAAACACATGGAGAATAATGTTCTCAGAAGTGCCAGCCTCCCTGTATGCAGTGAGAGGACACTGCTTTTTCTAATGTGCTGCTGAGTAGGGGCAGCTCGACAATAACTGGGCATTATGAAAACGCATGGGACATGACATTGTCACAAAAGGAATCCCCTGTCATAAAATGGTGTCTGAAACAACACGGTGGACCCTGTGCATGTAGTGGGAGGGGCTTCCAACTCTGCTATCCTTTGGATAGCTTCCCCGCCATAAACAGTGGCTGAAAGAAAATGGCAGTTCTCTTTGTCTGTAGGGGAGGGGACTTCCCGGTCTGATGTGCATCTGGGTAAACTGGAAGTGGTAGCTGGTCCTGCCATTCACAACAGACCATGTGACCAGAGGGTTGTGACTTCCAGGGTGAATGGTATATATGGGTGTCTGTGGGAGTAGGGAGAACTTCTATTGGAAGCTGGGAGTGGGGTACCTGCTACTTCTAACCTTAAGTAAAAGTTATCCCTATACTACTCTCAAAGACAAGCTGAAGCAGAGTATACTGTGCCCTGTTTCATAGTTTGCTATTCCTTGTCACGGTGGGGAAGTTCTCATTCCAGTTCTCATCTGTGTCTGGTTCCTTACGTACAGTGCGATCAGTGTTACAGGCTTTCTCTAAAATTGGAGAGGATCAACATTGGTAGAGACCTACAGCGTGTAATAACAGACCATGTGGGGTGGTTTAACACCAGCTGGCAACTAAGCACCACACAGCCACTCGCTCACTCCCCTACAATGGGATGAGGGGAGAGAATAGGAAGGCAAAAAGTGAAAAAAATCATGGGTTGAGATAAAAACAGTTTAATAATTGAAATAAAATAAAATTGTTTTAAATTGTAATGAAAAGGAAGATAAGAGAGAAATGAAACCCAAAAAAGACAAGTGATGTTAATGAAAACAATTGCTCACCACTAACTGACTGATGTCCAGTCCCTGACCAGCAGCCCCCCAGCCAACATTCCTCCTAGTTTTATTGCTGAACATGAATTCATATGGTATGCAATATCGCTTTGGTCAGTTGGGGTCAGCTGTCCTGGCTGTGTCCCCTCCCAACATCTTCTGCAGCTCCAACCTACTCACTAGTGGGGTGGTATGAGAAGCAGAAAAGTCCTTGACTCAGTGTAAGCACTGCTTAGCAATAACAGAAACATCCCAGTATCATCAACACTGTTTTCAGCACAAATCCAAAACGTAGCCCCATACTAGCTATTATGAAGAAAATTAACTCTCTCCTAGGCAAAACCATCATATCCTGTTTATGAAAATGTGTTGAACAACCCTTTATTTGATAAGGAACACATGAAACAGAAGAACTCTGCATATTAAAGGACAATTAGCACAGCATTTTATATGATGACAACCACAGTGTCTACTACTCTGTTGCCAGTTAGCTTAGGATTCTTTATTGAGGTTCTATGTATCTTCTGGGAAGCCCTGCATTTGGAGTACTTGAAGGTAAATATAAAGACATAAGAGATCATAGTGAGGTTATTCTACAGGTGTTAAGGAAATCACATGTTCTTTCTATGATGTTTTATTTTGAAAAAGGTTTAGTTGCTGCTTTTTTCTTCTGTTTTTAAAACAGTATTCCAGCAATGGAAAGAGTATTCTTATACTGGATTGGAGGCTGTTATAAACACTATGCTGTCCTTATAAATATCACAACCAGGGAATGGCAAGATGCTTGTATTTTCTACAAGTCTTGCCTGCTGGCTGGGCAGGCCACCATGGGTACTAACCTCCCTGAATGAGTCACTGACCTGACTCCTGTGTCATTCCCATGAGTCACTAAGAACCCCAGTTATTATGAGGACCTCTTAGTTGCTGTCTGTGCAGCTGGGAGTGTATGGGGAGGATACAATTGCCCACCCAAGACTGAGCAGGACGCCTTACTCTTCCAAGATCGAGATTTACCAGATTCCCTTGTGAGGGTCATGTTTGCCTTCAGGATCATGCACAGTGTCTGTGAGAGAAGGAGGGATGAGAGAGCAGAAGATTAAGAGCAGGAAGCTCACACAGAGCCATGGCCATTATCAGCAGCTGCCCGCTGCAGCTCATCCATTCAGCCAGTAGCTCAGCAAGTCAGATGTTCACCATTTCTTGTTCAAAAAATGTCAAATGGGGCAGGGCAGAGGTCTCTCATGGATGCTGGAGCGGTTCTTGGCCGTTTTGAGCCGGTTAGAGCAGGCTGGAGCTTGTCGGAGCCAGTTCCTGCACCCCACGCTCACATGACTATCACTGCCCTGCAGGAGCTGCCGCTGGCTTGGGGAGTGCTGGTGGTTGGCTGGGAGCAACGTCCTGACAGACTCAGGGTGGATGGAACAACAGCTCTTTGTGCCACAAGACAAGGGGGAAACCTGCTGCCTCCCCTGAACAGTCCCCAGAATGAGCTTCCAAGGCAGGAGACAAACATACCCACAGAGTCCCAAAAGGGACCCGGGGTCCCAGGGGGCTGCACCTACTGGAAGCACCCTGATCCTCCTGGCAGGGACTGCAGAGCCCCGACTCTCACTGCAACAGCCACCAGCCTGCGCTGAGGGGGTTCAGTACCATCAGCTTGGGGACCCCAGCAACACAAGCAGAGACGCCTAACACCAGGGAAGAAGTGTTGATGTTAGTCACGTTTCTTGTATAACCCTTTCAAGGGTATTATCAATGAGACTTTTCTGTAGTACTTTAAGAATTTAGTTAGGCAAAAGTAAATTTCTAGATTCATAGCTTCGGTTTGTTCCCTTTTTCCCATAATAAGGTTTTGACTGTAAAAACCCGTGAACTGAGAGAGATTCAAAGTATGAAAAATTCAATGGTAACCTAGTTCTACAAAATTCCTGATCACCTCATGCTTTTCAAATAGAAAAGTATCTATTTGTTACTTTTGAAACAATAACTCATAAATGCATGCCTCTTGATGCTGGACTCTGCTCTCTCCTCCAGCTCACTGCACGAGTTTTCAGCACAGCCCTAGCCTATTGATAATGGAGACCAAAGCTCAACAATATGTGTGTGTAGCCTCTCATGATCCTGGATGTCCCTTCTTGCCTTGCTTTATGCATGCCATGATTATATATGCCTCCTTGATTTTTCTTTTACAACACTAGCACTTGTTTCTTCTTTAAAGATTTTATGACAAATAATTAATTTTTTAGACATGCACACAAAATTATTATTGTGTTACCTTTACTACAAAGAAAATATTCCTTTTTTACTTGTTTTTCAACGACAGTAATCATTAGGTCCTTTTTCTTGGATGAGATTGTTTTTGCTGTTCTTTCTTACTAGTAATCACTGGCTGAAGGACTGAGAAAGAAGTTTTCTTTCTGGTAATCTAAATTATTCTTGTAAATATGCTGGGACAGAATAAAGCTCTTGTTGGAATGCAGAAAGAATAGCTTAACACCCCTCAGAACAAGTCCTACAGACAGTAAAAATACTGAGTATCTTACAAGCTAAGCTACTGCATACTGAGATACTGATACTTACCGTTACAGGTCATCAAAAACACCTTTGCTCCTAACCTCAGATCTCTAGCTCAGGGTGTTCCAAAGCTGCTGCTGCACCTTTTGCTGTGAAAACAGTTAATTGCAGGCCTGTAACTTGTAAAAGGTCAGTGGAAAACATTGCTATTGCGGAGAAGTATCTAGGGACAGCTGTTTCACGGCACCATTCAGAAACTCAATTGTATACGCTCTTAGGTGTGAAGGCAAGACTTTTTGACATGTGATAAGTCCTCTGGTTGGGAAAACGTGAAGATGCAATTTGGCAAGAAGGAAGGTAACAGAGACCAAGATTTGTTGAGAAGGGTTGTAAGGACGAAGCTTTGCTTTTCGAGTAGAAATTAAAGCAAAGCTGATTGAGTCAAACCCGACCTTCTTTGTGTCAGATTTTGCTTTGTCAACATCACCACCATTTGATTTGGGTCTTGGTAAGTCTGGGAGAATTGGATGGGAGAAGTAGAGATTTAAGGAGGCACAAAAAAGGAATTGCATGTCACAATCAGCTGAAGCAAGACAGGAAATTCATATAGCCAAGGACGGCTATGTAAAAAAGACTGGCGGTGTTTTTTTGATATTTGATTATTTTCTCCCACAATGATCTGAGTTTCATTTTCTTTTTGAGACCACACAACGTGCTCTCAACACACATAGGAAAAACACACAGAGGAATATTCTGTTTCTCCATAGAATTCCTGTTGTATTCAAGAGATTACATCTACATTCCAACTTGGGATGTAATTCAACACCTTGTACTTTGAATAGGATACCTGAGCTGCCCAAGAGTGTCAATTAATTTAATTTACATTCCTGTATATCTGCCAAAGATCAGTAGTCCAGGCCTTGAACATTTTTCCAGTCTATACAATATCATCAGATGATATCATTCCTCTATTTTGGAACATGGTTCCCTGCACAGAGGTTACTTTTCCTTCCTCCAGCTCCACATCTTTTCTAGGGTCCATTTGGGATCAAAGTATATATTGAATGGGGAAAAGAAAAAAATAATACAGAGCTGTGGATCAGTCTTGTCTGAAGCAATGTGGACTGAAGCAATGTGGACTGTGTTACAACCCACAAAAGTGGCGGTTTTGTGAAATGACATTGACTTGCTGCATTGCCTGCCCTTGAGATTGACATGAGGTTGTAGTGAGACATTTGACTTTGCAAAAGCCACAAATTATTGGAAGACATTATGAGAAAGAAGAGTGCCAAAGGCTTTGTAGGATATAGCCTTGAACTATACTACGGCCACGTCAGGGTTTTCTTTTCAGACAAAACTAGATAATTCATTCCAATTATCAACTTTGGAATGAATGAACATTTACGAGATTTGTGTAATTAAGGGACCAGAAGCCATACGTCAAAAGGGAAGTTTAGTTGTATGAACCTTTATTCATAGATAACCAATGTGCTGCTATTGTCCAAATATCAAATTGCTGCTACCTTAGCTCTCAGGAGAGTTTACTGAAAAGGAATGTTATTTTCTCATATTATACTGAAAAGACTAGTAATATATTCATATTTAAATCAAAATATGTAGCAAGGAATGGTGATTTAGTGTCCCTTGTGCAGACATCCATTGGAATGAAAGCTTTTTATATGACCTTCCTCATACACAAGAAAAATTCTTTAAGAATTTAACCCATACAAAATATATTAGTGAAACTTCAATCTATGAAAGTTTATCAAGGAGAAACAGGGATTAAATTTATCCAGTAATTACCAAAAAGTGTTTTTTAGGAAACAAAAAGTTTATTTCTATTCCTCTGTCACTTATTTATCCCTACATAGATTTAGTGACAGTCCTATATTGTTTTATTCCACTCAGGAAAATTTTTTTTTCCTTATATGTGTTTCACAGAATCACAGAATGGTAGGGGTCGGAAGGGACCTTTGTGGGTCATCTAGTCCAACCCTCCTGCCGAAGCAGGATCACCTACAGTAGGTTGTAGAGGATCTTGTCCAGGCGGGTCTTGAATATCTCCAGAGAAGAAGACTCCACAACCTCCCTGGGCAGCCTGTTCCAGTGCTCCGTCACCCTCAGAGGGAAGAAGTTCTTCCTTATGTTCAGATGGAACTTCCTGTGCTTCAGTTTGTGCCCATTGCCCCTTGTCCTGTCGCTGGGCACCACTGAAAAGAGCTTGGCCCCATCCTCCTGACACCCACCATTTGAAAATTTGTAAGCATTTATAAGGTCCCCTCTTAGCTTGCTCTTCTTCAGGCTGAACAAGCCCAGCTCCCTCAGAATCTCCTCATAGGAGACATGCTCCAGTCCCCTCACTATCCTTGTAGCCCTCCGCTGGACTCTCTCCAGTAGCTCTTCATCTTTCTTGAAGTGGGGAGCGAAGAACTGGACAGACTACTCCAGATTAGGCCTCACTAGGGCAGTGTAGAGGGGAAGGAGAACCTCCCTCATCCTGCTGGCCACACTCCTCTTAATGCACGCCAGGATGCCATTGAGCTTCTTGACAACCAGGGCACACTGCTGACTCATGGTTAACCTGTCGTCCACCAGCACTCCCAGGTCCCTCTCTGCAGAGCTGCTCTCCAGCAGGTCCGCTCCCAGCCTGCACTGATGCATGGGGTTGTTCCTCCCCAAATGCAGGACCCTGCATTTGCCTTTGTTGAATTTCATCAGGTTCCTCTCTGCCCAAATTTGCAGCCTATCCAGGTCACGCTGAATGCCAGCACAGGCTTCCAGTGTATCCACCACAACTCCCAGTTTGGTGTCATCAGCAAACTTGCTGAGGGTACATTCTAACTCTTCATCCAGGTCGTTGACGAAGAAGTTGAACAAGGCTGGGCCCAGTACTGTCCCCTGAGGGACACCACTAGTTACAGGCCTCCAACTAGACTCAGCGCCGCTGATGAAAACCCTCTGAGTTCTACCTTTCAGCCAGTTCTCAATCCACCTCACCGACCACTCATCCAGCCCACACTTCCTCAGCTTCCCTAGGAGGATATCATGGGAGACAGTGTCAAAAGCCTTGCTGAAGTAGAGGTAGACAATATCCACGGCTCTCCCCTCATCTACACAGCCAGTCATGTCATCGTAGAAAGCTATCAGATTGGTCAGGCATGATTTCCCCTTGGTGAATCCATGCTGACTACTCCTGATAACCTACTTTTCTTCCACTTGCTTCATGATGATTTCCAGGATAAGCTGCTCCATCACCTTTCCCCGGGTGGAGGTGAGGCTGACCGGCCTGTAGTTCCCTGGGTCCTCCTTCTTGCCCTTTTTGAAGATTGGAGTGACATTGGCCTTTCTCCAGTCCTGCAGCACCTCTCCTGTCCTCCAGGACCTCTCAAAGATGATGGAGAGTGGCTCAGCAATGACAGCACTCTCAGCACTCGTGGGTGCATTCCATCGGGGACCATGGATTTGTGGGTGTCCAGATCACTTAAGCGATCCCTCACACAGTCCTCCTCGACCAAGGGAAAGTCGTCCTCTCTGTACGCTTCTTCTCTTACCTCCGGGGCCTGGGATTCTTGAGGGCCAGTCTTAGCAATGAGGACTGAAGCAAAGAAGGCATTCAGTAGCTCTGCCTTCTCTGCATCCTCCATCACCAGGACACCCGCCTCATTCAGCAGCGGCCCCACATTGTCCCTAGTCTTCCTTTTGCTGCTGATGTAGTTGAAGAAGGCCTTCTTGTTGTTTTTGACATCCCTTGCCAGATTCAATTCCAGGTGGGCCTTGGCCTTCCTTGTTGCATCCCTGCATGCTCTGACCACATTCCTGTATTCTTCCCAAGTGTCCTGTCCCTCTTTCCACATTCCACGGACCTTTCTCTTCCACCTGATCTTTGCTAGAAGCTCCTTGTTCAACCATGAAGGTCGTCTGCTTCCTTTGCCCGATTTCTTTCTCAGGGGGATGCATCGCTCCTGAGCTTGGAGGAAGTGTCGTTTAACGAGCGACCAGCTCCTTCTTCCATGGAAGACAGTTTTATTTTATCCACGTGATCCTGAGAGACAAAACTTTTCTCTGCTTTTCTCATGTGATATCATAGATTTCAAGGAAGTTTAGTGTCTTGTTGAAGTTAATGTGAAAGACTGAACAAGGTCCAGCTCTGGAAGATGAAAGGTCCTCAGTGTTCAGGCAAGAAAGGAGTGGACACAGAATGTTCATATTCCTCAGCTTTTTTGATTGTGAGATAGACAAGAAGAATTAATTCAAAGAAATAGAACAGATCTTTCTGAAGAAAGGCATAAAAGCATCTTTTGTTTTCTAGTGAATTTCTGTGTTGATTATAAGATTTTTTTCTATTTTCTTATTTAGCATCCCAGGTTTCATGTGCTGCTTGAATCACGAATACCAGTAAAAACTGGAATATACTTTGCAATGGCACTGAGTAGTCACAGCTCCATATGAAATCAAGTCACATTCAAAAATAGAATTCTGATTCTTATATAAAGAGTGTTTAAATTTTTTATTTCAGTGATTTTTCATTTATTAAAATATCCTGTCTTAATCGTGCCATACATATTGTTAGAAGAAAGATACCCATACATAAATGATATAGGCTTGCCAGCTTAGAATAGCACCCACAGATTTCTCAGCTATTTACAGCAGCACAAGCTGAATGTATTATTTGGTTTAGGTATGATTGGGAAGGAGAAAGGGAAGAATAAGATCAGCTACACTATATGACATTTTGTTCCACATCCTGCATGTTCTCTATTAAAAGCCTCCATTATGGATGTGGAAAAAAGGAAGCTTTTAGTTTTCCCAGTTTGATGAGGATCTATGATCTCACTCAGGCATTTAATTCAGTTTCCTAAAGATAGGTGGAATTAATTCAGTCATAGCCCCAGTTACGTGCAATTTGTGAAGCAGAAATGTAAGAAAAATGGCACTAAAAAGAATGACAGTTGCTAAGACCAGAAATAGAGATGACTGAGTTCTTACAAGATCTGGTTTTGTAGGCTATGCCCAAAAGCCTGTATATAAATCTACATTTAAGTAACTAAACATGGTTTGGCTTTCAGAATGCTGAATCACTCAAGAAAACTGTTGACATAATTGAAAGCCAGAGATACTTGCAGTCTCTGAAAATAAAGCCACATTTTCTTATATGCATAATTTGGTCACATTTCTTTAAGTATTTTAATTAGAAACTATATAACTCCTCTTTAGGAGTTTCCCTACCTCTACTTCCTGTTTCTTAATCCATTCTCTCCATCATCATCTTACCTCTTGTATACTGGACTGCCAATATCTGAGGAATGAACTTGAGATGAAAGGGAATCAAAACAAAGATCCAAACCTAGCAATTATTTCCTAGGTCCATAGCAAAAACTAGAACAGTTGTTCCTGAAATCTTAAAAATCTAGGGAGTTTAGCCCACAATTCTGCATGGCTAGCTGAGACCCAGACTCATCCATATTTCACAGAAATTTGAGCAGGAATATTTTAAGGATGTTTACTGCATTACTTCTCAGTTTGGCAATCTCCATATTAAATGAAAGGATTATATTACATGTTATCTGGACCCTGGAGCTGCTAGCACTCTGTTATGAGAACTCTATTATGACTAAAAAAATACTAACCAGATCAGGAAGAAGAAAATAGCAACTGTAATGGCTTAATGGACAGAACAGCTGCTTTGCTGGTGCTGATTCTCCATTTACTATGGAGAGCTCACCAAGTCTAGAAAATAGACTTCTGAAGTATTAAATGCTCAGTGTTATAGCAAATAATGTTGAAAGATAAAGGAAGACATTTTTTAAGCTGTTTTTTTAATTAGAAGTAAGTCCAAGTTTACTGTAGGTATTAATATGAATCTAATTTTGTTCTCTATTCAGAATTTTCTGATCCTAGATTTTGGAACTATCTCTTTTTCTGATTTCTGCTATAGGCATTCTTCTTATGCATACGGAGTTTAGATTTGCAACTATAATAGCCATCCAGTTTCTTCTCTCAGTAGCTGCATTTTGTTTGATAAGGTAGGCCACTGCACTGGGTTTACATGGCAAGGTTTGGTAGCAGGGGGGCTACAGGGTTGGATTCTGTGGGATGATACTAGAAGATTCCCCCACGTTGGATAAGAGCCAGTTCCAGTGGGCTCCAAGGTGGAACCACCAGTGGCCAAAGCTGAGTCAATCAGTGACGGTGACAGTGCCTCTGTGATAACGTATTCAAAAAGAGGTAAAAACACCGCTGCACAACAGCAGCTGGAAGAAAAGAGTGAGAAGATGTGAGACAAACAACTCTGCAGACACCAAGGTCAGTGCAGGAGGAGGAGGAAGTGCTCCAGGTAGCAGAGCAGAGATTCCCCTGCAGTCCATGGTAAAGACCATGGTGATGCAGGTTGTACCCCTGCAGTCCATCCCACACCAGAGCAGGTGGATGTGCCTGAGGCAGGCTGTGACCTCGTGGAGAACCTGTGCTGGAGCAGGCTTCTGGCAGGACCCGTGACTCTTTGAAGAGGAGCCCACACTGTAGCAGATATTCTGGCCTTTTTTTTGACCCTGTGGAAAGAACCCACACTGGAGCAGTCCGTACTTGAAGGAATGTGTCCCATGGGAAGGACCCATGTTGGAGCAGTTCTTTAACAACTGCAGCCCATAGGAGTACCCATATTGAAGAATTTCATGGAAGTCTGTCTCCTGTGGGAGTGACCCCACTCTGGAGCAGGGGAAGAGTGTGAGGAGGAAGGAATGGCAGGGACAATGTATGACAAACTGACTGTAACCTCCATCCCCCATCCCCCTGCACCACTTGGGAGGAGGAGGTAGAGCATTTGGGACAGAAGTTAAGCCAAGAAGAAGGGAGGGGTGGGGGAAACATGTTTTAAGAGTTAACTTTATTTCTCATTATCCTAGTCTGATTGGGTTGGTAATAAATCAAATTAATTTCCCTGAGTAGAGCCTGTTTTCCTGTGATGGTAATAGGTGAGTGATCTCCCTGTCCTTATCTTGACCCACGAGTCTTTTGCCACATTTTCTCTCCCCTGTCCAGTTGAGGAGGGCGAGTGATAGAGAGGCTTTGGTGGGCACCCGGCATCTAGCCAGGGTCAACCCGCCACAGCCATGCAAACTGTAGTAAGTATAAGCAACACTTATCACTATCAACCTGTGACTGAACTCAAAACACAACAAGAAGTGAAAATGGTAGCTGGTATTGTGGGATTCAATACTTTCTAAATAAGACAGGAGAAAATAAAGAAAGGACTATAACCATTGGAAAGTAAGCAAATGCTGAAGTCAGAGGAGGCATGAACTGCCTTAAAGAAAGAATTGTAAATAAATAAATAAAAAATGGATCAGAACAAAGGACTTGTGAGCACTTGGAGAAAGAGCTGAATTTCCCTTTGCAGTTGGCTATGTCCTAGTTTCCAAGTTCCTGGCCAACAGGCTGGTGACTTCTTTTTCAACAGGAACCACATATCCTACTTAGTTTTGCATTACTGGACATATATCTAAAGAAGATTGTTCACTGGAGGACACAAACGCCCACTGCATGTACTGACAAGCTGAATAACAATATTGAATGATATTTTAGTCTCTCCCACAGTATAACATCATTTATTGAGTATTCACCTCTTATCTTTTTTCCTTCTGCTGTTACCTTTTTCTTTCAGTGTCATAAATGCAAATCACCACCTGAACCCCTCAATTTATGGACAAGATATAGACACCACTGTCAGTTTAAAACAACAATTTCTATATTCTATTTCGATATTTATTTTTCACCAAACATGACAGAATAGTCTGTAACTTGCTGCAAAATTTTTAAAGGAGAAAAAATGCTTTTAATATTGGTAGTGTTTGGGGAATTTTTCCTTTAAAATTTCCATTGAAACAGTTCAGTTGAGCCATGTCTTTTACAAAATTTTATCATCATTCCTTATGCAATTATCCACTGGGACTATTTAATTCTAATTTTGGATCAAACCAAATTTCAGTTATTAAAACTACTGAATGGTTTCAGTCATTTTAACAATTATAATCATTAATTTTGGTTTTGGATTAGTTGGAAGCTGTAGCTCAAACCTCCATTCTTAGCACGTAGAATTAGTCTGTCAGGACTACACACCCAGGAGCCAAATTTTTGGCTTATTGTATGACAGTAGACGTAAATATTTTGCTGTGTCATGAGAAAGACATTTTGGAACATTGTGCAGGAGATCTGTCCTAAAAGAAGGTGTGGGATCTAAAAATCCCGTGAAGCAATATAAAAACATAAGGAGACACAACTTCATATCAGTCAAAATGACTCATTTAGAAAATAATCTGAGATGGTTTCAGAAGCAAAGAAGAAAACATAAATGGTTTAGGTAATGAAAGAGCCATACATAAAAGCAGTTTCATGCTATACTTCAGGTGCTGAGATGATTCATTAGTGGTCGTAAAACTGGATAATGGAAAGAAAATTAGTATTTTTGCTTCACACACTAGAGTAAGTAATTTTGCAAATTCATGGTGGTATATTCTATTATTGTTTAATTGCTCTTTGATGTATTTATGGGTTTTTTTCCCCTTATGAATGTGAATATCTCTATGTAAATCTACAGTATTGGAAATATAAGTAAAAGACTTCTACACATTTAATAGTTAATAAAAGATTTTGCATATTTGTTCTTGATCTACCAAGGTTATATTTAGTCCCTCTCAAATGTTTCTTTAGATGAACTAAATTATAGTTTTCATCAAATAAGAAAGGTCACTTTAATCTTGTTTTCTTACTTCCAAAAGAGAGTAAATTTTACCTGTGTCTGTTCAATTCCATTTTTGAGGGTCAAGACAAAAAGTTAATAACTTTGTTTTGCCCATTTGCTCTGACAGCTGGTGGTCAATTAGTATTCCCTCATCCCATAATTGGAATCGCTGATTACAAACCACTGTTGCTAAAACTCAAATATTGTGGCTCATTAGCAAATTCACTACCAGGTGAGATTAAGGGAAATGTCCCCCTAGTTAAGCCACCAGGAGCTGCGCCAAACTGTAATCAGTCTTTTGCATACATCAGAGACCTACAAACACAGCGGAATGATTGTATAAGCAGCAGATGCAAGTTAAAGCTGCATCAAATTCTTCAAACATAAGCGCTTTGCCAGATATCCAGCTACTCTTGCAAATGCCACTACCTCACTATTTGGCAAGTTTTCTAAGATGTACAGCTAACACAAAGTAGAGTAATACCAAATTGTCCACACAATTTATAAAAGATATTTTTAACCAGATGCAGATAATAATTCTGATTCTGCTATTGATGAGATTATAGTTGCTGTTCCCTCTGCACTCCAGCTTCAGAATGCCTAATACTGAATCCTGGTAAACACTGAATTTGTAGGAAATCCAATTTCTGAACTAGCTTTTCCATGAAGAAGTACTTCACATATTGTTGTCATGCTACCCTTTTACCAAAAAAGATCTAGCTCATACTGAACATTAGCTGTGAAGTAAAGTTCACTGGGGATAAGGGAAAAATTTGGGGTAGGGAGCTTATTAAAAAATCTCGTGAGCAGTGAGGTCTAAGATGATGTATATGGTCACTTTGCAGGTGATTAATGTTTTGATACATACATCACTTGTTTTTTTCTTTTTAATGTATCTCCATTTTTAATTCCTCACTCCTTTCCAAGAAGTCCTATATGAAAATCAATCTTTCCAAATATTGCCTCTTCTACTTTTTTGGTGTGATTTTTTCAGCTATATTCTAGGAATTGACCTGGGAATTAGGAGACTGTGGTTCTGTGGTTCCCAAATATAAACTGTTGATCCGATGATGATGTCTTTTCTATAACTTTTTTCCCTTTGTCTCACTCTGTTTAAATTATAAGCTCTTTAGAACTAAGATTCTCTCACTATGTTTTTCTTACAGTGTCTCAGCACTTTGAAGACCAATGAATGGGAGCTACAATCTACTAACACAGTTCAGACAATACTTGGAATCTGTACCTTCAGCATTCAGCTCATTCTTTCAGGGGACAGTACCTAGCAATGTGCTGAAATGTTTTTCGGCTTTCAGTGTTTTCTTCAATGTGCAGAAGAGCTTGTTGAAATCTTCATCTTTATTAGCTATTAGTCTGAAGTGAACGTGATCACTGAAAGCAATCAATGTGTTTAATGTTCTGGTATGTGCAATAGAAATAAGATTACTGTTCATTTCAGAGCAGTCCTTGCTTCATTCTGAAATCTGCCAATAACAGCCCAAAAATCTGCTTAACAGATTGTGTTACAACATATACTTCTATTCTCATGCTTGTAATCCTTGTCAATCTCCTATCCCCTTACATTTACATGTAGGGCTGATGTGTTGAAATGCGCATTTCTTAAGGTCCAGTGTGTCTGTGATTTCAAGTGACACAAATTGACTTTAACTGAATGTTTTCCAGTGATCTCTCATGGACCCTGGCTGCTTATCCATCAAATGCTGCAGCTTGCCTGACCAAACTATAATTGCATCAGTGAAGGAACTCATTGTTAGTGTTATTTACTTCTCTTCCCCTGGTTATCTTCAGAATCTTGAATTAAGACAATAACATTACATCTACAGAGCAGATTAGCTTGCTTCATTAGCAAGCAGGATGTAAATAGTCATGGACTGGCTGTGATGAGATTAAACTCTCAGCTACTCCAGAGAGTGTATAAAGAGGTGCTTGGAAGTCAGTATCTGGAACAGTGAGTGGAGAAATAAAATGCAACACGTGCAAAGATTTGAGTGTTGGCAACAGCGATGGGAAGCACAGATCCATTTGAGAATGCGAGAGAGATAGAAAAATATAGGTGACATGAGCCCATCGCCTACTTACAATAATCTCTGTTAAAATGACTGAGCAGTCCTATACTGTCTTATACAGTCCTTGAAGTGTGTCCTCAAAGACAAAAGGAAGAAGCTTGCCCTTCAATGGATAAACACACCTCATAATACAGAACTTCAAAACAGTGTATAAAAATCACAATCCTTGTTTGTACCCACTGACTACGAAAAGAACATTGTAAAGTAACTTAGATATAGATATGACCACGGTATATGTCTGGCATTACTTTAAGTGAATCATCACAAACTGCTTTAGCATTTGCATGTTCTTTGACACCACCACAGTGTGCTTAAGACTCTCAGTGACTGGCTATCATTTTTTTCCAGAAGTGCTACAGATTAAAGAGGACTTGCATTTTTATTCTATGGTTAGTAATATATGATAAGCTTTTCTTTCTTTTTTTTTCATAACTGTGGTTAAATTGCATGATATTCCTATTTAAATTAAGATCTATATAAATTAGTTGCAAGCTCTAATACATTTAGAATTTGCATTTCAGAAATAAAAATGCAAAAGCATCTTAAGATATTATTGCGTATGTAACCACAAGGAACTTTAACTAAATTCTGGTAAGTCATTGAGGTTTCTTGCTTATTATGCCAATGGATTTATCCTCGACATGGAAGGACCACACACTCTAGGGATTAGTGGTAATTACATTTCAGTCTAAGATCATCTCCATCCAGCAAAGACTGTCAATTGAATCATGTTGTGCTCAACTGCATAAAAATTATGCCAAATGATGTGTGGATATTTTAAAAGCAAGTTGCATATAAAAAGGTAAGTAGTAGAATATATTGTACTGCAAAATAAAGTTAGTGACAAGAAAGGTAACTGTTATTTCCCTGGGTGGTTTTTTTCATATTTAGTGCTCCTGCTGAAACTTACAGAAAAAGTTATGTCTTGGAATAAATATTCAATATTTAGAAAAAAGATTTTTAAAAGGTCCATTGGGATGTTTTTAATGAGATTTTGTGAGCATGTCTTCTAGTATTGGCTTAACACCACATTTAACCAGTAGTTAAGAATTCTGAACGGATTCTTCAGTTTCTAGGTATTAATTGTGAGAAATAAAGCACCCCTTTCTCAGCTTTGGTAGTTTATTCTGTTGTTACCTTCTTCAGATCTCTTGCAAACTCCTGCATAACTTCACTGAAGCAATTCCTTTAAGATGACATGCGTCATGTTATTGCAGTTACCATTAATTTAAAGAAATTTAGTATAATTTAAACCAAATTCATTGTGACTCTAGAAGTCACAAATTATTTAAATCCTACTTGCTTACCTACAGTAAATTATTTTAGCTAACTGTACACAAAAATATCTTATATTTTTATTTTTTATTTTATTCAGTATTTTAAAATATTATTTTCTTGATAAAAATCATTATTTTAAACTACCCTACAGTCCTCAGAGAGTCTTAGAGAGAACTTCAAAGTGAGAGTCACAGAATCACAGAATTACAGATTGGTAGGGGTTGGAAGGGACCTCTGGGGATCATCTAGTCCAAGCCCCCTGCCACAGCAGCGTCACCTACAGCAGGCTGCACAGGACCTCATCCAGCTGGGTTTTGAATATCTCCGTAGAAGGAGACTCCACAACTCCTCTGGGCAGCCTGTTCCAGTGCTCCATTACCCTCAAAGTAAAGAAGTTCTTCCTCATGTACTTTCTTTCCTTGTCGCTGAGCACCACTGAAAAGAGTCTGGCTCCATCCTCTTGACATCCACCCTCAAGAAATTTAGAAGCATTTATGAGATCCCCCCTCAGCCTTCTCTTCTTCAGGCTAAACAAGCCCAGCTCCCTCAGCCTTTCCTTATAGGAGGGATGCTCCACTCCCCTCATCATCCTCATAGCCCTCTGCTGGACTCTTTCCAGTAGCTCCTCATCTTTCTTGAAGTAGGGAGCCCAGAACTGGACACAGTACTTCAGATTGGGCCTCACTAGGGCAGAGTAGAGGGGGAGAAAAACCTATCTCGACCTGTTGGCCACACTCTTCTTGATGCACCCCAAGAGACCATTGACCTTCTTGGCAACCAGGGCACACTGCTAGCTCATGGTTAACCTGTTCTCTACCAGGACACCCAGGTTTCTCTTCGCAGAGCTGCTCTCCAGCCGATCAGCCCCAAGCCTGTACTGGTGCATGGGGTTATTGCCTCCCAGGTGCAGGACCCTACACTTGCCCTTGTTGAATTTCATCAGGTTCCTCTCTGCCCAACTCTCCAGCCTGTCCAGGTCACGCTGAATGGCAGCACAGCCTTCTTGTGTATCCATCACTCCTCCCAGTTTTGTGTCATCAGCAAACTTGCTGAGGGTACACTTTAACTCTTCATCCAGGTCATTGATGACGAAGTTAAACAAGACTGTGCCGAGTACTGACCCCTGGGGGACACCACTAGTTACAGGCCTCCAACTAGACTCAGCGCCGATGATGACAACCCTCTGAACTCTGCCATTCAGCCAGTTCTCAATCCAACTCAACGACCACTCATCCAGCCCACACTTTCTGAGCTTCCCTAGGAGGATATTATGGGAGATTGTGTCAAAAGCCTTGCTGAAGTCGAGGTAGACAACATCTACTGCTCTCCCCTTATCTACCCAGCTGGTCACACCGTCATAGAAGGCTATTCAGATTGGTCAAGCATGATTTCCCCTTGGTGAATCCGTGCTGACTACTCCTGATAATCTTCTTTTCCTCCACTTGCTTGATGATGACCTGTAGAATGAGTTGCTCCATCATCTTTCCCCGGATGGAGGTGAGGCCGACCGGCCTGTAGTTCACTGGGTCCTCCTTCTTGCCCTTTTTGAAGACTGGAGTGACACTGGCTTTTCTGCAGTCCTTGGGCACCTATCCTGTCCTCCAGAACCTTTCAAAGATGATGGAGGGTGGCTTAGCAATGGTATCTGCCAGCTCCCTCAGCACTCGTGGGTGCCTTCCGTTGGGGTCTATGGATCTGTGGGTGTCCAGATTGCTTCAGTGATCTCTCACATGATCCTCCTCGACCAAGGGAAGGTCCTCCTTTCTCTGGGTTTTCTCTCTTACCTCCAGGGACTGGGATACCTGAGGTCCAGCCTTAGCAGTAAAGTCTGAAGCAAAGAAAGCATCCAGTAACTCTCTGTTACGGTTTGGCTGTGGCTGGCAACAAAAGCACCATGCGGCCACCCCTCCCCCTGCTGGGGTGAGGAGGAGAATAGAAACAAACAGGAGGAAACTGGTAGGTCGGGATAAGGGCAGTTTAACAGAACAGCAAACAAAGGGAACAGTAACAACAACGATACAGATAAGGAGAATACACAACACAAACCGCATAACCCAGAAAGCCGCTCTCCCGGACTGGACCACCGCCTGCGCTTCCGAGCCCCGAGAGAGTTCCCGCCCCCAGCTCCTCCCGACCGGAACCCAGCATGACGGCTCACGGGATGGAATATCCTGCTCTGTTTGAACAGGTAGGGTCAGCCCGCCCGGCTGTGCCCCTTCCTGGATTCTGGTGAAATTATCCCTGTCCTGGCCAAACCCAGGACACTCTGCCTTCTCTGTATCCTCTATCACCTGTGCACCCACTTCGTTCAGCAGTGGGCCCACATTATCCATAGTGTTCCATTTGCTGCTGAAGTATTTGAAGAAGCCCTTCTTGTTGTCCTTGACTTCCCTTGCCAGATTTAAACCAGATGTGCCTTAGCCTTCCTCGTTGCATCCCTGCATGCTCGGACAATGTTCCTGTATTCCTCTCAATTGGCCTGACCCTCTTTCCACATTCCTTATGTCTTTCTCTTCCATAGAAGTTTTGCTAGAAGCTGCTTTCTCACCCAAGCAGGTCTCCTGCCATCTTTGCTTGATCTCTGACTCAGGGGGATGTACTTATCCTGAGCATGGAGGATGTGATGCTTAAATAGCGACCAGCTCTCTTGGACCTTCCAGAGCCCTGACCCACGGGATTCCTCCAAGTAGGTCCTTGAAGAGGCCAAAGTTTGGTCTCCTGAAGTCCTAGGCTCTGATGCTACTTATTGCTTTGCTTCCTTCATGCAGGATCCTGAACTCTACCATCTCATTGTCACTGCAGCCGTATTCATCACATATACTTCTAGTTAATTAATCTCTTATGAAAGCATATTATCAAGGGAGCAATCTCTGACCTCTAAAACAAGTGTTGAAATGCATCCTGTATCCACACCAATCACCTGGACCAAACCACCATTTTCACAGTGCATACTTGGCCCAGATAGATGAGGACAAGAGGAAACGGCCTGAAGGTGTGCCAGGGGAGGTTTAGATTGGATATTAGGAAAATTTTCCTCACTGAAAGGGTTACTAAGTTTTGGAACAGGCTGCCCAGGGAAGTGGTTAAGTCACCATACCTGGAGGTATTTAAAAAGCCTATAGATGTGGTTCTTAGGAACATGGTTTAGTGGTGGACTTGGCAGAATTACGATTATGGTTGGTGTCAGTGATCTTAAAGGTCTTTTCCAACCTAAATATTTCTATGACTCTCCGATCCTATGATTCTAGATCTTTAGCAGATTTAAGGCATGTTTGGGATAGGTTATTTTTGTGGGGTTTTTTCCCTTATGACATTTTAGTGCAAATTTTATGAAGTAATATCTGTGTCAGAGCCAACCATAGTAGCGGTTTTTAACATGACAGCAAGGATATATGTTGTATGCCGTTGGATGCAATAGGGGAGCACGTGGAGCGTTGCGAGGCCTGACAGGATAGCACTTTGAGACGTTTCGTGAATTCAGTTCTCTGTTACTTAATGTACCTTAGTCTACAAAACCTGCAACAGTGATCTCCACACTTTTCCAATCATGCACCCCTATCAGTAAAAAAATTTTGAGCATACACTCTCAATATGGATATGTTCATTTTTTTATAAATTACATACACCTGCTATTGTAGTTGTAATATTTTCATCTTTGTCGTGGTTTAGCCTGGCTGGATACCAGGTGCCCACCAAAGCCACTCTATCACTCCACATCCTTAACTGAACAGGGGAGAAACAGTACAATGAAAGGCTTGTGGGTCGAGATAAGCACAGGGAGAGATCACTCACCAATTACCATTATAGGCAAAACAGACTCAATTTGGTGAAATTACTTTAATGTATCACCAATCAAATCAGAGCAGGATAATGAGAAATAAAACCAGATCTTAAAACACCTTCCCCCTCCACTCCTGCCTTCTTCCCAGGCTCAACTTTACTCCCGTATTCTGTACCTCCTCTCCTTGAGTGGTTCAGGGGGACAAGGAATGGGAGTTGCGGTCAGTTCATCAGACATTGTCTCTGCTGCTCCTTCCTCCTCATTCTCTTTGCAGTTTTAGTTTGACTAGCAGAGCTAGAGTTCCCTAGAGTTCTAGTCCAGGCATCATAGCCATTCTTACTGAACATCAATGACCTATTAATTTCCTGAAAAGGGTAGAGACATCCACGTGCACAGAGGACATTAGGTTTCATAAAGAAAACTGTCTATTCTTTGAGCTCTAATCTCAGAAACGTTAAACATGCATTATCTCATTTCATTGGATGCTACAAACTTGGTCTTTCGCTCAACTCTAACAAAACAGCAAGTTTAATTAATTCTTTGATCTGCAGGGTAAGAACAGCAGTGCTAACGGTTCTTGTAGCCTATCTCTCTCAGATCTGTAGATATTGAAGCCTAATTAGCACACATAAAATGTCAATTTATATAAGCTGATACGGAGTAAAATTCATAAGGAGTACCTAGAAAAAATATCAAAATTCAGGTTTCCCCATCTCTGAAGTGAATGATCTAAATTCAAACATAGTCCTTTTCTGAATATGTTATCCAGCCATGTATCCAAGAAGCAAGATCCTTTTTTTAAATGTTTGCTTGTCCTGAAGGCATCTTCCAGAGACCTCAGCTTCTATTAGGCTGTAGATGATATTGCACATGATAAGTCTAATAAGTTTTCTAGCTTAAAAAAAAATTCTATAGAAATTATAGCTATGAAGCAGAATGCACTTTTCTGGCCACATGATGATGGAGGAGGATTACTGTATTTTCTAGGTTTTCTGTAAGATTTGTTCTTTAAAAGTGCACTAGATGTGCTTTGAGGAATGCTTTTGGATCACATTCCTCGTGAGTTGCAAGAAGATATATTCTAACAATTAAAAACCTGCTTAACATTGAGATAAGTGTTGAGCTTTTTGGTCCCCATAAAAACATGGATCTAGGCAATGATCGAAAGATATTTTAGGCATGCAGGGAATGCACTGGCAAAGTGTTAGATATATTAGGAACTGGCAAAGGATTTTTAGAAGCAAACTTTAGATTAGCTTAAGTTAATCACCAAAGTCATCTTTTAGTCCTAATCTAGGAATGTAAGTCTTCCTGTAGAATTAGACACACTTCTCTCTAATCAGAGAGCTGAAGAGCATGGTGAAGAATACAAGGAAAGACTGAAAAATATCAGGAGAATTTCTTTAGGAGAAATATCTCACAGAGAAGATTTTTATGTTGGAAAAGCAAATCTCATCATGTCTACGAAGGAAATCAGAGACACGTAGCAAAATAAAAGGATGAAAGGCTTCAGAAAGTAAAGAAATGTTTTTGTCCTTTTTTTTTTTTTTAAATTCCAGCATGTGTTCAATATGCAAATGAATTATTTTCTTTTAGAGAAAGTAAGTTATCTATTTCACTTTGTTCCAGACTCAGAAAGGCTTTATGTTTCCCCTCAAATTTCTCTCCCTTGGTCAGGAGTCACTTGGGAGCTGTGAGTATGGTACTCTCAAGTTCATCAGTTACCTGCTGAGCAGAGGAACTCTACAATAGGATTCACAGTTATGTTTTTTTACCTCTCCTACTCAGACACTTCCATCACTCTCTGATGTTACTTGGTATTATCTCTCTGAAACAGTCATTGCTCAGACCAAAGTTGTTAGTGGTCTGACTACTTATACTTGGGAATATAGAAGTACAATCCTTTCAGTCTGTTGTGCTCTTTTTTATTATTATTCTTTTTACTGAAAGGACAAGTGTAAGTATTTTGGGGCAGTGACTGTTCAAAGTGAGGTTACTAGCTTTGCTTTACCATTGTGCAATTGTATATTTCAGATGTAAGAATAATGCCAGCTTTCACTGTGTTACATGTGGGCCTGATAGGAAAAGGATGAGAAAGATAAATATGTTGATGCTTAGCTATTCTTCCAAGCTATTTGATTTTTAATTTTTATTGTTATCAGGAGGTGTGGGCAAGGGGGTTGAAGAGGTATCTTGCCTTCTGCTGTAGCTCGGTGTTAATTTCAAAAGTTGCTACTGGTATCATCTTTCGAAGGGAATTAGGAAACAGAACTCTACACACAAACAAATATTCCATTTCCCATCTCAGTGACTGTTTCAGAATCTGTAACTTTAAATACACTGTCTGAATTATAAGAGATGTACACACATCTATTCCCACAAAGAAACAAATAAAAGAGCAATATTCAAAATCTCAAAAAAGGTAATTTTTTCGTGAATGCAGCAATATTTATTCCTTCTATGATTCCTTTTTTGCTATGCTTGAAACTGAAAGGTGTGGTATATACCCAAGGGAGAATTCAGACCTGATAATCCTTAGGTAATCTTCAGGGGAACAGCTCGTCTGACCTTATGATCTTTACAGTCTCCGTAGCAGTTTCCATTAATGATGACTCTGTGGTCCTCTGCCAGTACTGCTGTGCTGAGATCCCATTTATTTTCTGTGGAGCACTGCTACATGTGTCTGATTTTTTTGATCCAACAGGCCAAAGAGAAATAGCTGGCATGGTCTGTGGTCTTTTGTCCAGCTTCCCCTGGGGTGGAGGTCATGGAGATTCTAATATTGAAAAGGGCATGCCTGAAATATCACACTTGGCGGAGACCCACCACAAGCCACTCTTAGCTCTGAAGCTCAGTAGCACCTTGCTTTCATGTCACCCAGTAAGTCTAGAAGCAGATCATACACAGGGGCCAACAAGACCTGCAGCATCTCCTAATAGTTTTTAGGAAGCTGGGAAGTGCGAGAGAGTGGTGAGGGAAAACAGAGTCAGCAAAGAAGCCACACTTTCATTTATATACTGTCATGATGTGGAGCATGCTGGAAGTGCGGTCAGGAGGAAGGCCTGTGCTGTGCAACAACTACTTATAGTGAGATTAGGAAATACTCTATATATTTCAGAGCAACCTAACAGACAGTATCTGGGGAGAGTTTTGCTACTCTTCGTGATCTGAAAAGAACTAAAGAACTAAAGAACTAAAGAAATTCATTCAGTTGAATGGAGAAGGTCTAAAAAAAAACATGAAAGAAATCTTTCCTTAAAAAACCAGAACTTTTTATTTTAAATTTCATTGCAAATTGATAAAATGTCTATACAGATCTAATAATAATACAGAGGTGGATCCTGCTTTCACTTGTCATTGCAAATTGATAAAATGTCTATACAGATCTAATAATAATACAGAGGTGGA
Source organism: Opisthocomus hoazin (assembly GCF_030867145.1). Classification (NCBI taxonomy): domain Eukaryota; kingdom Metazoa; phylum Chordata; class Aves; order Opisthocomiformes; family Opisthocomidae; genus Opisthocomus; species Opisthocomus hoazin. Next base: position 57,839,312 of record NC_134414.1, on the reverse strand, counting down.
TCCTGCTTTCACTTGACTCTTACAAGTTATTCAGCTATTCATGTGGTAGTATTTTGAACTACATACACTGTCGGATGAAATTTCACTATTCAAAAAGAATGTATTATTGCTGACATAGCTCCACACTGTGAACTCTTGACTTTTTCTTTGTTATTTCTATTCCTGATATTAAGCTGTAAGGCAAGTACCAACTCCATAAAAATTACTTTCCAATGATTCAGTAAAGACACTGTCCAGCGAGCTATCAACAACTTCAGGGATTAATTGCTAGGTAAAATTAAACTTGCATTTTTCAATATATGATGGAAACGCTGAAGGAATTAAATTATTACATTACATGGCATGGTACTTAGGTGCTGATGTCTGAAAAAAAATCATGGGAGATGTAAGAAATTAAAACAAAGGAATGGGATCTATATTGCATTTAATTGTTTCTTTTTACAGTTATATAGCATATATCATGTACATCATACTCGTCTGCCCTAATTTTATTAAGCTAAAGAATAATGATGGAAAAAAAAAAATTGGGGGTTGTTTTTTCTTCTTTTTCTGCTCACTTGTTTTATATTTATATTCTGGTTTCACTTTTGCATTACAACATTCTCTGAGCTGGGATTATCACCTCCTGTATATTTTCAGAATACTTTGCACTAAGATGTCAGCCTGATTGAGGCTTGCTATGTTGTGATTAAAGACACATAGCTAGACTCACTGGGATGTTTCAGCTGTGATAAACTACTTTGATGGCACAAAGCAAATGCAAATGTAGTAGTGGTAGCTAGCTAAATCAGATTTATGGAAATTCTCAGCACTAGAGAAGTCAAAAGTGAATAAAGCATTCAGTAAACTGCACCCAAATTCATAATGCAAAAATGAAGAAGTATAAATTGCAGAGAGGAGAGTGAATATAGGTTAAAAACAAATGTAGTAACATTTCTAAAAAAAAACCCCACAACCCCACATACATAATATATAATTTAATCCAGTCCTAGTTTGATGGTGGAATTGGTAATATTGCTTTACATGTTAACCCCAGAAGACTTTTAGAATACAAATTTTATCATGATTTTGAAGATTCTCTTAGTATTTCCTCTCTGAGTTATACAGTGAAATTGATTGATCTAATAGTTAACTGAAGAGTAAACCTAAATCTTGGGAATTCCACCCATTTAGTCTTTATCTTGATCTAAGATGATGCATACAAATACTTGATGTAAGTTCTTGTTTTAAATGTATTATGCTACAGGTAAACTGAGGGAACAATAAAGCCTGGTTGCCAGAAATGTACAAAACAACTGACATCACAGCTCATTGAATACGAAGATTATTTTCAATTTCATGTATGTGTATTCAGCACCCTGTTTCCCGATTCAATGTCAGGGAAGGTGTCGACATGATCTCAAGGACGAGATTAAGACACAGAACAGCGTCAAATGCCATACAGCCTTGTGAGCTTTGTTTCGATGAACAGAGGAATGGAGACAGGACAAAGAGATAGAGGAAAAAAAAGGAAGTCAGAAAACCTGAACAGGAAGGGGAAGGGATGCAGTAAAGATTAGCTACCACCACCACGGATCCAGCGATGTTCTGTTGTTTTTGTCTCCATGCAGGTGATGAGGTCTCAGTGCAGAAGGTTCCAGAAGAAGAGAATGAGCAAGCGCCAGCCCCCAAAGAGGGACATGCAGTCCTTTTACACATGAGTTTGCCCATGTATGGAGTGCATTTTCATACATGCGGTTCATGTCATACGTGCAGCATGCTTAGGTGGTTTTCTCTCACTGGTTCACATGCTGGCCCACACACAAGTGTAGCTCGTTGTTTTTCTGCAGGTGGATCTGATGATTTCTTCAGGAACGGGATGATGAGGTCAGGAAGTGGTAGTGGTGCAGCAATAATGTTGAGACAAACACGATTTGAAACAGTCTCTTACACCCAGTCTGTCCTATTTTAAATTATTATTTTACTACTATTAACCTAGTTAATATATTAAGAAACTATTCTATAGGGGCTCAGTATGGACATTTCTTGTAATGATTTATATGCAGAGACTCAGACAATGTTTTTAATACTGTCCTGCCTGCTACCATTTTCACTTCAAAAGACTTTTCTGCCTTAAAATAGTGTTGACCTTATTTCTTTTCATTTTATCCCTCGATATGTGTTTTGCACTTGACTGAATTTCTTTTGCTATGTATACTACTTTTTTTTTCTCATTTTTTTTCTTAAGGGTAATAATAAAAAATTTCTAGCCTGCATCTGTCCTTATTCAATTAGAATTTTCATTTGCATATTATATTTCCAGAGAACGCATGACAGTATAGACGCAATGGTTACCAGGCATAAACCTGTGATGGCCACAAGGAAAGAAGTCATTAGTGAATTTTGCCTATCATCCCAGATTAGTGCTTCAAAAATCTCTGTATGTCATTTTAAAATTACTTTTTAAAAAAGCTTCAAAAAGGTATTTTCTACATTATAGAAACAAAATAATATAAATTCCATTAGTCGTATAGACAATTGTATGACAGGAAAAAAAATACATGTATCATAGAACCGCAGAATCATAGAATCATATGTTGGAAAAGACTTTTAAGATTATCAAGCCCAACCATCCGCCCAACACCACCATGCCTACTAAACCCTTATCCCGAAGTGTCACATCTACACATTTTCTGAACAACTCTAGGGATGGGGACTCAACCACCTCCCCGGACAGCCTATTCCAATGTCTGACCACTCTTTCAGTAAAGAAATTTTTCCTAATATCTAATCTAAACCTCCACTGATGCAACTTGAGGACATTGCCTCTCATCCTATTGCTAGTTACTTGGGAGAAGAGACCAACACCTGCCTCCCTATACCCTCCTTTCAGGTAGTTGTACAGAGCAAGCAGGTGTCCCCTCAGCCTCCTCTTCTCCAGACTAAATAGCCCCAGCTCCCTCAGCCACCCCTCGTAAGACTTGTTCTCTAGACCCTTCATCAGCCTTGTTGCCCTTCTCTGGACACACTCCAGCACCTCAATGTCCTTCTTGTAGTGAGGGGCCCAAAACTGAACGCAGTACTCCAGGTGTGGCCTCACCAGTGCTGAGTACAGGGGCACGATCACCTCCCTACTCCTGCTGGCCACACTATTCCTGATACATGCCAGGATGCCACTGGCCTTCTTGGCCACCTGGGCACACAGCCGGCTCATCTTCAGCCGGCTGTCGACCAACACCCCAAGATCCCTTTCTGCCGGGCAACTTTGCAGCCACTCCTCCCCAAGCCTGTATCATTGCATGGGGTTGTTGTGATACAAGTGTAGGACCCGGCATTTGGCCTTGAAACTCAGAGTAGGCCTTGGCCCATCGATGCAGTCTGGCCAGATTCCTCTGCAGATCCTTCCTACCCTCAAGCAGATCGATACTCCCATCCCATTTGCTGTCATCTGCAAACTTAATGAGGGAGCACTCAATCCCCTCATCCAGATCATTGGTAAAGATATTAAACAAGACTGGACCCAAAACTGAGCCCCGGGGAACACCACTCCTGACTGGCCACCAGCTGGATTTAACTCCATTCACTACCACTCTCTGCACTCAGCCATTCAGCCAGTTCCTTATCCAGTGAAGAGCACACCTATCCAAACCATGAGCAGCTAATTTCTCCAGCAGGATACTGCGGGGAACAGTGTCAAAAGCCTTACTGAAGTCCAGGAAGACAACATCCTCAGCTTCTCCCTCATCCACTAGGTGGATCGCCTGGTCATAGAAGGAGATCAGGTTGGTCAAGTAGGACTTACCTTTCATGAACCCATGCTGTCTGGGCCTGATCCCCTGGTTGCCCTTCACGTTCCCAGTGAGCACACTCCAGATGAATTGCTCCATAATCTTGCTCGGCACCGAGGTCAGGCTGACAGACCTATAGTTCCCAGGATCCTCCTTCCGGCCCTTCTTGTAGATGGGTGTTATACTGGCAATCCTCCGGTCATCTGGGACCTCCGCTGTGAGCCAGGACTGCTGAGAGATGATGGAGAGTGGCTTAGCCATCTCCTCCGCCAGTTGCCTCAGCACTCTTGGATGCATCCCATCCAGTCCCACAGTCTTGTAAGTGTCCAGGTGGCATAACAGGTCATTAACTGCTTCCTCCTGGATTATGGGAGGTTTATTCTGCTCGCCTTCCCTATCTTCCAGCTCTGGGGTCTGACTACCCTGGGGATAGCTAGCCTGACTATTCAAGACTGAGGCGAAGAAGGCATTAAGTACCTCAGCCTTTTCCTCAGCCTTGTTGGTAATAATCTCCCCTGCATCCAATAAGGGATGGAGACTCCTTGGCCCTCTTTTTGTTATTAACATTTTTATAAAAACATTTTTTTTGTCCCTTACAGCAGTGTCCAGCCTGACTTCTAGCTGGGCTTTTTCCTTCCTAGTTTCCTCTCCGAATGACCTAACGAGATCCCTGTACTCCTCTTGAGTTGCCTGCCCTTTCTTCTATAGGTGGTAGACCCTCCTTTTTTCCCTGAGTCCCAGCAGGACCTCCCTGTTCAGCCAGGCTGGTCATCTTCCCCGCTGGTTCGTCTTATGGCACATGGGGACAACCTTCTCCAGTGTCTTTAAGACTTCCTCCTTGAAGAACTTCCAGCCCTCCTGAACCCCTTTGCCCTTCAGGACTCTCTCTAATCGTGTTTTAAAGAACTTTGTAAATAAACTAAATAATTTTAATTTTTATTATACTGCAGTGTATTTGCTCTGTTATCTTTTGAGCTATCATACCACAATTGTTTATTTCTTCTGTGACAAAGTTCCTATTTCTAGGCCTGCTGAGATATTGTATATCAGACTGCCTCAGGGTAGCATAAATCAAGAATGACTTGTGGCATTTATATGGGAGAAAGAAAAAAAAGTCTTTATGGATTTCATAGCCTAAATGGTAACGTTTCAAGACTTGGGAACAAATCATACTTTGCATATCAATCTCTGTGGCCACTGTTATCCTCATTCTTCCTCATGTCTTTGATTTAGCATATATTAATCACACCTTTTGTTTAATTCTCTCCTAAAAATTTTGGGGGCTGAACTATGGCCCACTCTCAAAAGGAGATCAGTGATAAGAATATAAAGTAAGTCATGCTCTCTGGGACAGATCAGTCCCCAGTAGTGGTGGTCAGAGACATATTTACGGAGAGCACATGAGCCTGGTCCCTTTCTGTGATCCACTCCCATCATTCCTTCTCTGAGTCCATGATTATTGTATTAGGGATTCTGAAGTGTGTACCTTTGCCCATTCCTTTCAGTGTACATTTGTTCTTTATTCATTCACCCATAAATCTGAACCTGCTGACACTGGTTGCCTCCACCACTTCCTAGGACAGCAAGTTGCAGCAGTTCACTACCTGCTGTGTAAAGAAATACTTTGTTTTATGACTGGTGTCATTGAGGTTATTCTAGCTTTAATGTTACAGTATTTGGTGAATAGCAACTCTTGTTCACTTTATCTACCACCCTCCTGATTTTGCAGACCTCAGTTGTTGCCTCATCAGCTGTTCCCTCTTCAAATCAAAGCCCTAGACTTAGCCTCAGGGCTAACAAAATGATCAAATAATGGGAAAGCTGTGTTAGAATGCGAGACTATATCACTATCTCATATTACTGTTTTGTGATTCTGTTATTGTGTGATACACCTTTTGAGTGAGTTCAGAATCACAGAATGGCTGAGGTTGGAAGGGACCTCTGGATGTCATCTGGTCCTCCCCCCGTGCTCTAGTTATGAGAAAGAACACCTAGTTCATCCCAAACAAATTCCAGCATGAAGGTGATACTTAATCTCTCAGTTCATGTGGCATGGTAGTGCCATTGGGTGTATACAGTGCAGAACTTGAGATGCCAAAACAAGCTTTCTGGGACAACAGCAAGACAACAACACTGAGTTTTTTGTACAAGTTTACTTGAGGTCTCCATTCCATTTGGTTAGGCACTAGTCCCCTTTTCCATCTGCCATTAAGTCATCTTTTAATAGAGAGACTGACTGTAGCTTCTGTGTGCTGCCATGATTTCTTTCGCATATATAGGAGAGCAATGTGTTCATCTATGTGTGTATTGTATGTATATATTTACACATACACATGCCACTGATGTGTGTTTATGAGTGCACATATATGTTTCTAAGTAAGTACCCATCTAACATTATTCTTTCTGTTGCAGAGTCAGTATATGAGCTCTGATTAGCTCTTTTGGATGCCCAATGGCTCTGTGACTTATTCAAGAATCTCTAGCAAATCACAGTATTTTCTTTAAAAGATGACAGAAGACCACGATCATACGACAGTACAGAAGAAATGCCTATAAAGCACAAAGTGCAGGTGATAACTGCAGGACCATCCAGAACGTTTACTGTGACTCCACTGTTAGTCAGTTTATAACTCTGAATTTCAGAGGACAGGTTCTAGTTAAAAAAAACCCAAGAGCTAAATGCTTGTTCCACAGCAGCTCTGGCAGCTGACACCATTGGTGGACACCTGAACTCACAGACACACTATATCAGATTTACCTTTCACAGTGGATATCACTCTTGGAATTTGTAGCATGGCTCAGGGCTGTGGGACATTATACAGTAGCACATCTTTGGCACAATATACAGTAGCACATCATTGGCACAATGACCTCAGAGGCAGATCACAAAGATGTACAAAAGTGGGACAAGATCCAGCAGTAGTTCAAAGATCTCAACCTACAGACAAGAAAAGGGCTCACTCTAGTGGTACAATCCAGCAGAGCAACATAAATACTCTAGCTGGATGCAAACATCTCATGGCCTTGAGGTAGTGGAGAATGGGACTTACGAGACCAAAGAAAAAGAGAGTGAAGAAACTGTAAAAAACGATAATAAAAGACGCAAATTGCATGATTGGTGATGTTTTTAGGTACCTCTTAGACAGCTCTGCACTTGATCACCACAGTCTAAGTCAAGAAAGCCTGTTCTTCCAACCATACCACGCAATGATATGGCCTTCTTTGGCAGTCAGGAGGATCAGCAATAGGGTAGTGCTTGGTCCCTTCCCTGGCCAACAGGAGAACACCTGGATGGACAGCCCAAACATCCTGGTATCACCATGTCAGTGCCTGTTTCAGGTCTGAGAGCATCAGCACCTTCTCAACTTCTTCCTGATGCATCATACAGCTTACACACAAACATATTCCCTATCCACAGTAGTGTGATGCAGTACGTGGCTCCATTGCTTGGAAGACAGACCAACAGGTGACTGGATACTCCATTACTTGGTATCACAGTGCAGCTTCTTCTAACAGCTTTTGGTCTCTATTTCCTTTTTATTGCATCCTCATTGCCACTGGTACAGTGACATTCATTATTTTCTAAAATAATTTGATTTAATTAAAATATTTTCTTAATGCCTGTAATTTTTCTTTTTCAGACAAAAAAATTGTTGATTTTGTCGCACTGGTTTCACTGACACCTTCAAAGCAAACAAAATACCAAAACCGCCGGAGGTTCCCATAAAAATTTGAAATGATTGCAATTTCTTACAAAAATATTACATTAGCATAGCTTTCATAGTCCCACACAGTTAACAGTCACCACATTAAAGGAAATATCCTTTCTTTCTTTCACTATATTTTCTGCTTCATAGTCTAGAAACAAATGTAACGTCACAATAAAAAAGGAAAACAGGATTCTAGGAACTTGGTGAAGTACTCTTCCTTTCTGTTTGATATTTTTTCCTCCTGTTCATTTTCCCAGTACTTTCACCTCCTTATTGCATTGGCTTTTAGCTATTATATCTACTTCTGAGATTTTCAAAGAAACAACAGCATAGTAGTATCAGTTTTTGCCATTTGGCCACAAAGGCTCTGGAGTTGATACATATGAAACGATTACTCCATTGTGACAGAGGATGAAGTCCCAGTTCCGCTATAATCCACAGAAAAATGGCTATTAAATTCACCATAACAAAGATTACACTCACTGTATTAAAAGAGAGCTTCATAAAAAGCACCAAGCATTCATTATTTCACATAGTTGCTGTAATCAGCAAAGACTCACTTGAGGTTACTTTCATTTTTGAAGGTGATGTTTTCAGAAGTGTTTACTATTGCCATTGAATTCAATTTGGTCAGAATTTGGTCAAAGTTGAACACTTCTGAGCATTACATCAAGAAGACAGAATAAACATAGGGCGTTGTTGTTTTGGTTTTTATTGTTTGTTTTTACTGCTCCCTTATCTCTGCGCAGCTATTCAAATCTTTCTATAGCTGTGTCAGACATTACAGTGGTGCATTAGAAATCCCAGAACTAGCCCAGTCAAGCTGACACATCTATGCTGTGCTGTACTGTCAGACTAGTTCAGTTTCTCATTTCTATCTAGTCCCTTCAGCCCACCGCAAAATGGATCAGCCACACGCTGCTTCAGCAGAGTTATAATGTTTCCCATTTCTGAGCCAGTTCGCCTGGGGACCTCTGCTGTCTATTCTTCTACAGGGTAACATGATACCCAGAGTGTACTAACAGAAATTTAATACCTCAGTGTCACTCTGAAAGCTAACTGAAGCTCAGGTAATATATTAAGCATAGTTTTGCAGCAAATTGGATGATTTAAAGCCTAGTTGAAGACTGAATAGAAAAATAATGAATAGCATTAACAGAAGTCAGCAAAAGTTCTTTCAGTGATAAGCGCAGATAAGCAGCAGAAATTCTTAATAAAAATAATTTTTAAAAGACTTCGTTAAATGTTCAGTAAACAAACATTTTTGTACTGAAATATGTTGGTTTACTATTACGGATGCTATACTGACAAAAAACGTGATTTTATTTTCAGAAAATGCCTGATTGGAATGAATTAAAAAGAGAGCCAGATTCTTCTCAGTGTCATTCAGTGACATGCCAAGAGGCAATGAGCAGAAACTGAAACACAGTAAATTTCACTTAAACATAAGGTTATTTTATTTTATTTTATTTTATTTTATTTTATTTTATTTTATTTTATTTTAGGGTGGTCAAACACTGGAACAGGCTGTCCATATTACTGTTTCCATCCCTGAAGGTATATAAAACCTGACTGGGCATGGCATGAACAGCCAGCTGACTCTGCTTTGAGCACAAGGGTTAGACTAGATGATCTCAAAATCCCTTCTAACCTCAGCCCTCCTCTGTTGTTTTAAATTAAAATTTGGATAAATTACCATGGTTATATTAAAAATACCTTGGATATATATGTGTAACATAGGGATATCTCTACCACTGAGGTCAGCTTTGACCGAAGAACTCTGCATTAGGGTTTAATATTTACAAAAATAATAGCACTGTTAGACTTAGTGCATGTGTAATTCTTCTAGATAAAGAAAATCACTAAAACTCTTTGTCACAGTTGCAGAATTGACAGAGGAGGGAAAAGAGAAGACAGGAGAAAAATATATGAAAGGTAATTCACTGCAAACATACCAGCCTAAAAGTATCTTATACTTGAACATTCAAATGTGAAGTACCTTCTGATTATACCTATATGTCCAGAAGTGGATTCAAGGTGGAAACCAAACAGCACGTACTTCCAAGGTAAACTTTTGGGTTCATGAGAAAAGAGATACATACAGTCTCTTGATTTTATATTGGAGAAAGAGTGAAAGAAACATTTGATCACAAAAGATCCAAATGATCTGATTGTCCCAGTTTCAGCTGGGATAGAGTTAATTTTCCTCCCAGTGCCTGCTGTGATTTGGATTTAGTACAAGAAGAATGTTGATAATACTGATATTATTACTTGTTGCTAAGAAATCAAGGACTTTTTCCAGTTTCTCATATTCAGCTAATGAGCAGGTGTGCAGGAGTTGAAAGGGAGCACAGCCAGACAGCCAGCCCAAGATGGTCAATGGAAATATTCCATACCATAGATGTCATGCTAAGTTTATAAACAGGGTTGGGCAGGGGGCAGGAAGCCTTTTTTTTTTTTTCCCTATAAGTCCTTTTTTGTGGGGGAGTTCAAGCTTCTGTGAGTTTGGTCTTTCTTCAGTGAGTTTGGCGAGTTATGTGAAATTCTCAAGTTTGAGAAAATCTGCAAAATCCGTAAGCTCTGGGAAATCCATGGGTTCTGCAATTATCACTATGCAGTAGGGACTGGCTATGAAATTGGTTGCTGGGTGGTGAGAGAAATTGTATTGTGTATAGCTCGTTTTGCATATTCAGTAGTAATAGTAGTAGTAGCAGTAGTAGTAGTAGCAGTTCCTTTGTTCTTATTAAACTGTCTTTATCTCAACACATGAGTTTCACCTTTTGTCAATTTCTCCTCCCCATCCTGCTGAGGGAGAAGGGGAGGTGTGGGCGAGTGGCTCCCTAGTGCTTAGTTGCCGGCTGCTGGGTTAAACCGTGACACTGACCTTCACAAAGGGCTCAGAATTAAACAGTGAAATCGATTAAAATTTTGGGTTTTTTTTTTTTAAAAAAAACAACAAACTAAAGATTCAAGCACATTGGAAACTGCAGGACTGAGTTGAAAAGAAAGTAAGTAGAGAAATAAACATTCATGATGAAGTTCTAGGGGGGGAGGAAGGAGCTACACTGCCAATGCAGCTGAGGTTCAAACTGACTATTCAGCAGAAATATCAGTTAGATTACTTTCAATCTTTTCATGACAATTAATTAATCATAAGGAAATAAAACAAACACCACTGAAAAAGTGTTTGAGTTATTCAGGGTTGATTTTTTGGGGTTGTGGTTTTTGGTTTTTTATCATCTTCAGGTTCTAGATAGGGAAGAAAACTTTGCAGTTTAAAACAGATGATTGGTTTGGAGCTTGTGTTTTCTTCATATAATCAATAATTTTGTAGTTCATGTTTTTTCTTCAACATTGTGTAGGAAAGAGCAAAGAGGTTTGGCTGAAAAAATATGAAAGCCTATTTTACAACATGACTCAAAGCCTTTGAATTCAGGAATTCAGGTGTCAGTTATCCTAGTAATACGTCCCAGTGCCTGCTGTTAAAAGTTCAGAGGCATTGTTGCCCTCACCAATTAAAATTTAGTGTGCTGGGAAGAGGTGCAGTGGTGGTTAATATCTGCCACTGGGAGATGACATCTATTTAATTCATAATTTATTCATATTATTACCTCTTTTGCCACAATATTAGAAGATTTTGCTTTTACAACACTTATACATTTACTTTCTCTACATGTTGACTGTTACCATTATAATTTGAAATATATTTATTTTTCATTTGCTTCTTAGCATACACAGACCATAAGGTAAACTAAAATATGGATTTATAAGACATAAGTTATTCTGTTGTAACTGCCTCTATACCTAGTTTTAGCCTAGAATATAAGAAGTTTGTTTGTTACTCTCCAAAATGAGAATTTAACTCCATCAGTTTGCTAAGAATGGCATTCAAAAATCAAGAGGCATTTCTGCACTCATAATCACTCTGAAGAAGTTATAATTGTTAGTTTACTGTCATAGTTAGAATAATAAAATAATGTCTTCCCAATTCGTCCCTAAGTAGGTATTCAGCTTTAACTACAACCAGTAGACTTAACTGCCATGTAGGAAGAGAAACAATTGCAGTGATCAGTTGTTTATTGTCCAGTTAACCAATTCATGATTATCTGTATTTATTTCCCTGTGAAATAAAATAAAGAGATGTGAACTGAATCAAAACCCCTAAATGTAAATGCCCAATTAAATAAAACATTAAAGTTTTAATGTTTTTGATTAAAAGAAATCAATAAGAAAACACAAGATGTTTTCTTACTCTGTTGTTTGCTCTGTTTTCCTTCTGAAAAAAAAACTCTGAACAGCCAAGTAACAATGGTTACTTCTTCCCCTAAGTCAGTATCTATTGTGTTTAGTTTTTTATAGGTAAATGTTGCTAAACTAAAATGTTGGTGTGGATTTACTAAATTGGATGCTATTTCTTAAATTTCCCTCCTCCCTGCCTAACACAGTTAAACACCTTTTATACGAAGAAAACAAAGAACTTTGATTTTTCATGCCTCTATTAAAAGTTTCTGGTAGTTGTCCCGTACTTTACAACATATAATAGTCTTTAGTTGTAAACTATGATAGATAAAATAATTTTCTAAATGAAATTGCTGTATTAAAAAGCAGTATGCATGTTACATTCAATTTTGATTCTTTACACTGAATGGTGACTATTATTTTTAGCACAAGTTCTATATGTAGAAAGTTATACTGACATAACAGAGACGAATATGAAGACTATATTTACTTATATTCACTATATGTATTACATATACTAATATATTTCAACAATATAAAGCTTTTATTGACCAAGCCTAGGAACCTTTTAAAAAGTAATCTGATTAAGTATGTAAGCCATATTTAATCAATAACTAAACATTTGAGTGTATGTTGTCCTTTGAGGGGTGATTTTTCCGTTTCACTGAGAGACGTTCATCTTGGAATTGTAGCCTGAAGATCATGGAAAAAAATTTGAAATCTTTTGGAATTTGTATTTGAAAAATAAATCGCTCTTGGTATCTTTTTCACTATTTCTTCTGTACATAGTTTTGAGCACCTAAAAAAGAGAAAATAATTGTGTGTAACAACACTCAAAATGAGGAGGTGTGGAGAGAAGATTGAGGGAGTTAGCTTAAATTTTTCCATGCAATGTCTGACACAGTGGAGTGATAAGTGAGCTAAGTAGTCAGAGAAAGACCTAATATTTGTCAGAGGTCTGTCTCAGCTAAGTAGCTATAGATACTACTCAGTTTCAATAGCAGCATTGGATAACTTCAATGGTCAATAGTTATGTTCTCAAAAAATTATGTTGTGATTTATGAAGATCATCTTTTCTTTGGGCTGTGTTCCCAAAGTTTTGTCTTCATAGAAAAAAACAAATAAAAGCTAATAAATACAATTCCTAGTAAATTAAGATATTGTCTTTGCTATCAATTAGTAACAGTACTAAATTACAAGCATAATCTGTGAATAATCGGTCTGTCAATATCAAAATTTTATTTTTACAGAACAAAAACCAACATAGAAGTGGGCAAAACAATCAAAATTAAATGAGAAATACATATTCACAAGGGTGTTAACTGAGCCAGACATGTAATTGCTATGACTTTCATATCTCGTCACAGGCCAGCTAAAATAATTGAGATAAAATGTAGAAAGAAAAAAATCAGGCATGCAGAAAAAGATGAAAGAATTAAAAATAATTAGGTAATAAAAGAATAAAATACTGGGCTTATGTACATGTTATATAATTCTATTGGACTATGTATAATAAATCTGGCATTTAACTAGCTGTAGTTCTTATGGCATAGGAATATCTTCCCCTACAAATAATTTTTAAGGAATTGCTGTTACACAAACATAAGTGAAACTTAAGATTATGGGGGAGTGATGGAATGAAAAGGAAAATGTGTTGATGATTATGGGAGGGTCTGCTTGTGACCTGCTTGCTTCTGTAGGTAGCTGAGCTGGGGAAATGTAGGGACATGTGGGTGGGTTTCTAAGGTTACGGTTAATCAACGTTTTACTGTTTTAGTTGCAATGAGTTATGGTATTAATAGCACTGTGGCTGGCTAGGTGTTTTTGCAGCTACAGACAAGTAATTTGCTCGTGTTCAGCATTTTCTGTGAGTTTAAAACTCAGTCTTTGTCAGTCTTGTGTATGTGTTTTAGTTTTGGTGGATTTTTTACCTCTTTTCTTAAAACAAAAGAAAAGAACATTTAAAACAAAATCTGCAGTATTTAGAATAGTTTTTTGTGCCACAGCTACAATATTTCAGCAAATACCCATTTGAAAATCAATGTATACTGAACACTGAGTAATGTGACCATTTAAAAAAAGAAACACAAGCAGGTGAGACCAAAAATTATATTGTTTAGAAAATTGTTTTTCAGAATCATGTGATCAAATTATATGCAATTCTTTCCATTGAGGTTCACATAATTTCATTATAGAATTAATATATTAGTCTTTCACATTTTACATTTAAAAAGAAATCAGTTTGATGTGAGTTCTCTGATATTCATTGATTCATAACTCAAAACTGCAAGTGAGGCTTATTCTCTTCTTTTTGTAAAATATATTCACATTAAAGAAGAGGGTTTGAGATCACAAGTATGTAGACACTGCAAGAGATAGTTGCCTAGCAAGACCCAGCTTTTCAGCCTTTTAATTTTTTTGGTTATAAAAATATATTAAAATGTCTTGTATAAAATTGTTCAATGGAAAGAAAGTCTTCAGGATATGTTTTTGCCAATTCGTAAAATATTAACAAGGCAAGCAGACAAATATAAATCTTTAATGGTATTTTAAGGCAGTTTCCTTTCTAGAAGCTGAAAAGTTGTCTGTAGTTGTTTCCTAGTTGCTGATAGCTGTCTGTAATTGATTCCTAGTAACTTGTGGCGGATGATGTGCTTCACTCCTAACAGAGAAGCAAGAATGTGTTTATTGATATAAGGCAGTGAGTTAACAAAATTTGACAGTAAATGCAACAATGGTTTAACAAGATTCGATAGCGAGGTATGCTGGATTATTTGCTGCATAGAGGACAGGGTCAGACAAAACTGCCAGGGAGACCCTCCTGTTCAGTCATGAGGTTCAGAAAGTACCCTCTTGCTTTCTAAACTTCTTCTCAGAGAGAAGTCTAGGTGTGGCTGGATCCACACTTAGCCCCAGACTTGGTCAATGGTTTATGTCTAAAGGATTATATGTGCACGATCTATCCTTTACATCACTTAGCTAAGATTTCAAAGTTTACCATGCTATTAGTCACTTACACAGAATCTGTTGTGGCAAGGAATCTCTCAAACTCAAGAAGTAACCTTGAGAGGCATCCCTAACTCAAGGGGAGATCCTGGCATGCAGCCCACTGCCATGCCGGAGAGCTCAGAGGGCTCTTGTGCTGCTCACTATTTATGAGGTAAGATGCCGGAATCATAGTCATAGTTGCACACCACCTGCAGCTTCCAAATTTGGCTTGAGTCAGACATTGAGCAGTGCTGTGGTTAGGTGGGTGCACTGCCATAGATTAGCCCTTGGCTATTGTACTTTTATCTGTCTCCCCCAAATTCACTCTGACCCAGCTGCAGCCACCATGACCAGACGCATCCACTGCGACCGACACCAGTGGTTATCGCTTGAGCAGGGTTACAGGAAAAGGTCAGGGCAGGGCAGGGGGCATGGAGCACAACATCACATAACTGAAGGGTCATAAGTACAAACATTTTTCCAAAGATATTTCAAAAACTCTTTTGCTGAGAAGTATGCTGAACTATTTAAACTCATTTTTCCTACTACTGAGCAGCTTTAAATACATGAAATATTCCTGTTGACGTTTGCTATCTCTATGCCAATCAGTAATGATCAATGCCCATAAAAGTACAAGAGACATGTTATAGTAGACAGTGTATTCAAAGTCACTTTATTTTTGAACAGCACTGAAAAATTTTGCAATGCAAAATGATGCTTGTGAGGCAAAAGTGAAATTCATATAGTAATTTAAAAATGTATTTGAGAGGATGCTTGTTCAATAAATTACTTCACAGTACATTTTTTTAGGTATATCTAAAAATTTGGTGGTGAATAGTATTATTCAAGATTACTCCTTGAGGCTCAACCTTCACCCATTGAGAAATAATTTGAAGTGAGTATTTGACTTAACTCGAGGGGAATTTTTAACAGGTATCTTTATATATGCATATTGCCTCTGTGTGTGTGTGAATCTATTCAAATCATAATATCCTGCTATTGTGATTGTAGTGAATCCTATTCACTACACTTTGTAAATGCTAAATTAACTAACAATTAATTACTGCTAAATTCCTGTGATTCTCTCTCTTTAACTGTGAACAAGCTTTAAATTGCTGTTAGACATATGCTTTAGACATAAACTGTTGCAGTCCAAGCTTATGTCTGGATCCAGCTGCACTTAGGCTCCTCTCTGACAAGGAACTTAGAAAGCAAGGGAGTAATTTCTGAACTTTGTGACTCAACTGGAGTGCCTCCCTTATTTTTTACCTCATTCTTCTATGTCTGTATAAATCATTCTACCTCAATCCTATCTTGAATTTTTCTTTGTATATTCCATTCATTTAATACGTAATAGAGTGCACCTTTTCATTGAACTTTGTTAAATCACACTTTTATAAATTCCTATTAAAATCAGTTCTTGCAAATACCTCATTCACAACACTTGCTAAAGTCAAAGTAAACAGCAACATTTCCTCTCCCACAGTGCATAAAGCTAGTATGTCATTATAGGATGTGATCATGTATGATTATACGTACATATTGATACATTCTATTTTGCATAAGTGTATGATATTGCCTTGGAATCCATTTATAAGCACATAAAGGATAATAAGATGTAAAATAGCCAGCAAGGGTTTACTAATATCAAATCATGTGTGAATAACTTGAATTGTTTTATATGATAAAATGACCATGTGGATGGTGGGAAAGTGGTAGATGTAATATATTTTGACTTTTGGAAGGCTTTTGATGTGATATCCTCCTGAGTTTAAATGACAGAAATTAATAGTTCCATGTCCAGTTGGCACTGGGAATGAGTGGAGTACTTGGGGGTTGATAGTGGTGCATGTCTTCAATAGCTTTATTGACAATCATGGTGACGACACAAAATGTACTGTTAGAAAATCTGTAGACAAAGGTAATTTGGAGGTAGTATCTAACATACTTGACAGATCTTTGACCAAGAAATAGCTTGACAAACTTAAGGAAATTCATTGATGGAAATCTCTTGAAGTTCCTCAAGGAAAAAAGCCATTTTCTGCATCCTGGGTAGAACAACTCCAGAGACCAGTGCATGCTGAACAACTGGCTGAATGTCAGCTCTGCTGTAAAGGACTTGGGAGTAACAATGAATGGATACAAAATAACTTCATAAATCAGGCATACTGTGATTCCCTGGGAGAATTGTACCCAGCCAATCAGGGGAAACTATAACTTTTCTCCACTCAGTGCTAGCAAAGCCACAACTAGGGCTTTGTACCACTTTTGCTTGTCTCTCTCAGTTCCAGAAGGATATAGAGAACATGGAGGGTGTCTGAAAAATGATACATATCCTAGAAGGTATATAAGAGGGAGCTGGGCTTGTTTAGTATGGCAAACAGAAGGCTAAAAGGTGGTTAAAACGCTGCCTGCAAGTACTTGAAGGACAGTTACTAAGACATTGCAATACATCTCTTCTCACAGTGTTAGGAGACACAACAAAAGACCCTGGCCATGACTCTGATCAAGTTGAAATTATTGGGAAAAATTTTTTCACTAAGAGGTTGCCACGGCACTGGAACGTGTTAATCAAATTTGTTCTGGGATGCTCATTCTTGCATATTTTCAAGATTTTCACAACCTAAGACTACAGGGCAATCACATCTTTAGTCTGGATTTTTTCTTAAGTTGGGGAGGGGATGTTTTCCTGCTAATAAGAATATGCAGGTTGTAGCTTTTGGTCCCATGATCATGAAGCATATATTGGATGAAATTTAGAAATAATACAGGAACCAGAGACTAGGGCCTACATTTTTCCTCCTTGCTAAATAATCTAATTTCACAGTATTAGTCATCTCTCTTCTTTACTTCCATTTTAACAAATGTGTCTTGAAGTATATTAATCACAGTGAAAAAGATTTACGATTAAGACTGATTTCAACTTGCTCAGCTACTGATCTGGTAATCAGGACACTGTCCCAGGATATTTGGGGTTGAACTTTTCCAGGCTGATATGGGAACTCAGCACTTCCTGAAAATGGTTTTAGTTGTAAAAAAAAAAAAAGTTCTGTAATAATGCAGTTGAATTAAATTATCTGCTGTTCCAAGTGCATTAGAAAGTTCTAATCATCATATTACAAAAAGCCTGAGCCTTTCAGTGTTACTGGACATCCTCTGAAAATACCAGGCCCTTTTGTGATTTACAGAGATGTACTCAAAATTTGCTTAGGTATACCTAACACTGATGTGCTTGGCATTGTCAAAACAGTGGCCAATGTGCCATAATAAATCTTCCATCTAAAAAATAATGTGGTGCTCACTGGACTGAGATGCCGATCAGATGAACAGCTGCTGGGATGTTCCCAGGCTCTCAGCCTGGAATATGGATGCCTAGATTCAATTTTAGTCCCATAACAGGCAAATAAAACATACATAGGTTTAGCTATATGTGCTCCAGGGAATAGAGGTCATTAATGATTTCATTAAAAATTAAGGGAAAGTAGCAAAATTGAAAGTTGATAAATATATTTGCACCATATGTTTTAGCAATCTAATTTTATATGCCCATGTCAGCAGCCTAAACTCTGTTCAGCTGCTTGAAAACACTTTCTGGAGGAGTCTATGTAGGCTGTTTCTTATGATTATATACGCTTCAACTTCAGTAATGAAATACAGAATCCTTTTTTGCTATATTAAGGAGATAAACGGCACAGACAGGAATAGATCAAGGTTTTCACGCTGTCTCTCTCTAGTTCCCTGTCACTGGGGTCTATTGTCACTTGAGGTTTTTTTCATCTACCTCAAGACTATGTCTTTTTTCTTGCATTTCTGTAAGAATAAGAGGACCTGTGTTGAACAAAATAGTTCTGTACACAATTGTGATTATTTACTGAAAAGGAAGCAAATAGAAACTCATAATATCTGCTCTTTCTTGTATTCCTTGTGCCCTCCTCCTCTTTACCCACCCTGATCCACTGAAGCCTCAAGCAGTAGACATGGCCCAGCAAGGACAGGGGCAGGAGCAGGAACAGCAGCAGGGCAGATCTCTCTCAGGGACAAGGGCAACCTTTGGGGGTTGGAGCTGGTCCCCACCTCACTCTCAGATGACTACTCTCCTCCCGACAGGAGCTGCTGTTCACACAGGGGCAACAGCCTGAAAGACTTCAGGGGTTTGCACCCACCGAGGGCACCCTGCTTGTCTTGGCAGAATAACACTGAAAAGAGTGCAAAACCAAGGAGAGGAATTAGATACTAGGAAGTTCTCTTTTATGATGTCAACTTTATTATTAATGAGGCTTTTCCATCCTCAATAGATGATTTTGACTTGCAGTAAATTCTCAACCCTGTGTACAGTGTGACCCTTTCAGCCCACCACAGGATTTTGAGTGTAACACTCGCTCCTGTGATGGATGGGATTCCAGTGTCCACCATCTAGGAAGTGGGCTCAGGTCTAGACAGCTAGATTTAGCTGCCTGTGTGCAAGAAGGATGTCTAACCTCTGACTGTTAGCAAATCAGTTAAGGAGAATAAGTTAGTTTCCTAGATAAAGTGCTCTGAGGCATCTAAGACATCTGCATGCACTTGACAGATACAACACAGGACTATCCACGTCTTTTTGAAGTGACAGTTTGTGAGAGACCAGAAGAGTTAATGTATGTTAATGTCTCAAACACTATGGTAAAACAGCTGCCTCAGCTGCAGGGGGAGCCTTTAAATAGCCGCGGCCGCTGCCTCTCTGATAACATGCAACATGCTGAGCTCTCTAAGCATTCTCACTGCAGCCCTCCAGCTCGACCTGTCATGGTGGGGCAGGACCGCACCTGCCCACAGGTTGTGGTCTGCCCAGCGACAACAGACTGCAAGTGAGAAGCTGGGTAGTGCAGGACATGGAGGGTGTATTGGAGGATGCGCCCTTCCATGTTTTGATGTGCCTTACCAAATATGGCCAGAGGTCATATAGAGTTCATTTGAGGAAGGGGCTTAAGACCACCTGAGATACTCCTCGTGACCACCCCCCCCACTGGCACCCGCACAGAAGATCTCATACTTTCTGGAACAAGCACCATAGAAGTCCTCAAGAGGCGGGACTGAGGGTGGAGACTGGACTATAAAAGATGCAACTGCAAAGAGCCAGGTGTGTGTGCCTGCCACTGGAGGACTGCACCATCCATCATCGTCATTGCAGGATCCTAGGGTGGTGATACCTTTGTCTTCTCTCTTCTTCTCTTTTCATCTCTTTCCTTTCCTCTCCCTCTTACAGATATTTCTGACAAGAACCCACATTGGCAACGTTTTTCATGTTTTACAAGTTCAAGATACCTCTGTTATAAATAAAACATTTTATTGGTCATTTGGTGTCATTTCACCTTAATTTAGCCCAAAGGGGTCCATGGAACCTTAGTTGCGCCCCCCCCCCCATAGGTGGGACATGACATTTCATGTTAAATTCAGGTGAGATGTCACAGAGGTGTTAAATGCCATAGGATGCCTGTGGAAAAGTCTACCCTGCCTAAGAAAACTTACCATGAACAGTCGACTCTGTGGAGTTTGGAGAGTGATCTGCTCACATCAAATTATACATCTTTATTGATTAGTCGAATCTCGTATGTACAGCAACAAATATTATGCTACCTGTATATGTAGATTGCCTAAGATCATGCTAGGGTTGAATTAGACTTTTAAATGAAAATGTGAGTTTTCTTCTTTTCATATATATTGCATGTCAGTTGGCAATGGAGAAAATCTTGTGTAACATTTATGTGCAATCATGGTAAACCTTAGAAGTTAAAAAAAATAATTTCTTTGTCACCAGAAGTATTGAATGTTAAAAGCCAACAAATAACAAAACATGAGGAAACCCAAACCAGCGACAAAAAGAAAAAAAAAAAAAAAAAGAGTTAACTAGATTATATAAAATTAACTGGGACCTAAGGACTACATATTATAAGGCAGAGTGAAATATCCAAATATCCATTCTCAAGTCTGTCTGGCCAATGGTTGTCAGAAAAACCCACAACAGGGCTGATAAATTTCTTTTGTCTTTACAAAATCAAAGTCTTGAATGATACTTCTCTCTCACACCGGGTTTCTTCCCTAAACAGGACTAGAAACCTAGAACATCGTACTGAAAATTACCCAATGGTTAGGACACTTTACAACACGTCCTCCATGTTTTTTTTGGTGGCTATTAAGGATAGTCTTGCATTGCAACATCTTGTAGTAGTGGCACCTAAATGAACTGACTTCTATTGAATCACATCTTTCCAAGAAGCTGTAAGAATGTAAGTGGATTCAAGACTTGCAGCAGTGCTTCTGAATTGACTGAAATCCTCTGAATCATTAATAATGCTATTTTTCCCCAGAGGACAGAAATAAGGTGAGACCTTACATTAGCTTGGTTTCAATAAACTTTCCCTTTTTTCTTTCAAACACACAGAGAAAAGGCTTCTGTGAAGGAAGACCAAATAAAAATTGTTTCAGAAAAAAGATCAGTGTTACGTTTTATGCAGTCAAGGACTTCAGGAGATGAAAAGGCTAAAAAAATTTTATTTCTTAATAGTGTTGTTTCTCTTCAGAATTCTTCCTTTCTTAGAACCAAAACTAGAGAGAGAAAATTGCCTTTGACCTTATCCTTACAAATTATTAATAATTACTGATTTCAAAACCAACCCAACAAAAATATGCCCATAATATTGTACACTAAATTAGAGATCATGCTTTAGAGACACACAGGAATGTGAGATGTCTAATTAAAAAGAAAGAAAAATATAATTTTATAAAGCATTCTTTACTATCTTAACATCTTCAGAATTTCTCTTCTCTGGAACAGCTAGAAGTTAATCATTGGGAAAGAAGTTGTGCCTGCACCCAACTGCACTGCAAAAGTCTTGCATGTGCATATTGATAAAAATATCAGTGCAATTCATATGACATCATGCCAGTGACCGCAAATAGGAGGATAAAAATAATTCTATATAAAAAGAATGAAAAGAGAGGCTGTGTTTGTATTATTTCAGGATTTATTCATCAGGTTCTTTGATACTGATTACATTTTTTGTTCAATAATATTTTTTTATGGAAGTTCTGATTGTTATCTTTGTACATAAATAGACAAGCAGAAATAGAACTACTATAGATTCAGATGAAAATAGCTTTTAAGTTTTTGCTGCCTTACATGAGATGATCAGTATATTCATGAAACTGCACATCAGTAAAATATGAAATACAAAATACAAATATACTACTGAGTGTTGCCACTGTATACACAGCAATGTTTAAAAACCAGAAATGGAGTCAGTTATCTAAATCCAGTGTAATTGATTTAGCTCTATTAATTCAGCTATGTTTATTCTTTACACCAGAGGAACATCTAAAACTGCTGACTTTCATGGCAGAACAGCAATCTTGCATCACAGGGGAGTTCTGCAGGACTGACGTAAAACAATGAAAGAAAGAATGAGAGCAGGGTGGCTAGTCTACCTTCTGTTTTCCATTTGAGTGCAGTATCAGTGAGGCATTGAGGGCAATATACAGTTGTCATGCAAAAAGATGGGTTAACTTCAATATAAGGAACTACTCCATTGCTTACAGGCATCTGCATGTCTCAGTATGTCCTCTCTGTCTTCCTCCTGCCTCCTGGAATGTGATGAGTTTCCTGTGGGTCCTGCAAAACATCTGCAGGTTCCATACAAATGTTTTGGGTATCATAAGGGTCAGAAATGGCTCTAGGTGTTTCAGTCAGCTGACGATAATGAGAAGATTTAGGCAAAATTAAATGATCATGTTTACACAACTGATCCTGCCTGCTCTTGAGATCATGATGGCATTCATTTGCCTGAACAGCAGTGTCTGGAGTTTTTCTGGGATACCCCACCTGGCTTCTGTCTCTCCAAAATAACGCAAGCTCACTGTCATTCTAAACCACACCTGCCAGCCTGTCCAGATGTTTAGCTATCCTAAGACATAGCAGATGGCACTAAATGCCTGTGTGTAGGCAAACAAATTGAATCTCTGTTCAGTACAATCACCAGCTGGACCCTCAGTGTCATCTGAGACATCCTATCTCCATTACCTGGAAGAGGCTGGCAAATGACACACAGGACTTCTAGGAGACCCAGAATATCTTTTCAGAGCAGCATCTGAATATCATCCAGGAATACTCTAAGGACTCCTGGAAGGCTTTAAATACATGTGCTTAGGTGAATGAAACAGCCATTGAGTGCAGAGAGCTATTTAGCTAAATGAGACACATATTTTTTAAAAGCTCTCTAGACTCCACTGACTGTGTTGAGTAGAAACTTACTGCAGTTGTCTGTATGGGGTATATTAGGAGTAGACAGCAAGATTTAAGTGGGAGTGGGCTGAAGGGATGGTCACTGTAAGAAGAGGCTAGGAGCTGTCCAGACACAGGCAATACCAGCTGGCTCCAGGGCACCCACTTCAGGACACAACTGAGCCCACCAGCCAAGCTGGTGGTGCCTTGGGGAAAATGTATTAAAGAAAAGGCAAAACACTGCACAGGCAGTGAGGAGTGAGGAAAAAAAAATGTGTGAGAAACAATCCTGAGACAACCAAGGATAAAAAAGAAGGATGGAAAGGAGGTGCTCCAGATTCCACAGAAGACAGTCACTTTCAGCCCATGGAGAGGGCCATGCCACGGCAGATATCCACACTACAGCTTGTGGAGGACCCCACACTGGAGCAGGTGGGTATTCACCAAAGGAACTGCCATCCATTGAGAGCCCATGCAAGAGCAGGTTCTCCTGACAGGAACAGCAGCTTGTGGAGATGGGTAGATATTTTGCTGCAGCCTGTGGATTCTGTCACAATGCAGCAGATATCTACACCATGGTCCATAGCGGACCCATGCTGGAGCAAGCTTATCCTGAAGGACTGAAAGTCATATAAAGGACCCACAATGGAGATGGGGAAAAGTGGGAGAAGAAAGGAGTGTGTTGTGGTTTAACCCCAGCCAGCAACTAAGCATCAAACAGCCGCTCACTCACTCCTTCCTGGTGGGATGGGGGAGAGAATCAGAAGGGTAAAAGTGAGAAAACCCATGGCTAAGAAAAAGACAAATTAATAGGTAAAACAAAAGCCATTCACACAAGCAAAGAAAAATAAGGAATTCATTTACTGCTTCCCCTCGGCAGGCAGGTGTTCAGCCATCTCCAGGAAAGCAAGGCTCCACCACTCATAATGGTTCCTTCTTCTTCCCCTCCCTTTTTAAGGTGAGCATGACATCATATGCCATGGAATATCCTTTCGGTCAGCTGGGGTCATCTGTCCCAGCTGTGTCCCCTGTCAACTTCTTGTGCAACCCCAACCTACTCACTAGTGGGGTGGAGTGAGAAGCAGAGAAGGCCTTGACTCCGTATAAGCACTGTTCAGCAGTAACTACAAGATCTCTGTATTGTCAACACTGTTTTCGACACAAATCCAAAACATGGCCTCACACTAGCTACTATGAAGAAAATTAAACCTACCCCAGCCAAAGCCAGCACAGAGTGGCAGAGAGGAATAACTATGTGCTGACCATAACCACCTGTTCCCCACTCTCCCTGTCCTATACTGGGTAAAGGCGTAAGGGACTAGGAAGTAAAGGAGTAAAGTTGAGCTTGGGAAAAATGAGTGGCTTGAGGGGGAAGGTGTTTTAGTGTTTGGTTTTGTTTTTCTTCCTCAGCTTCCAAATCTATTTTAATTGGTAATAAATGAAATTAATTTTCCCCAAGTTGAGTCTGTTTTTCCTGTGACAATAATTTTTAAGTGATCTCCCTGTCTTTATCTCAAACACTGCATTTTTTGCATCATATTTTCTACCCTTGTCTTGTTGAGGAAGGGGAATGAGAAAGCAGCTGGATAGGGGTCTGGCAGCTGGCCAAGGTCAGCCCACCACCCATAGGAATCTGGACATTTTTTTATGCGACTATCTTGGATATTAGAGTATCCCAGACAGCAATTGCAACAAATAAAAAGCTTGATCTCCTTTGATTGATTTGATTTGGAGGCTGGTAACTAGTGGTGTCCCTCAGGGGTCAGTACTGGGCCCAGCCTTGTTTAACTTCTCCATCAACGACCTGGATGAAGAGTTAGAATGTACCCTTGTGGAATTATTAGTAAAATTAACATTTTACATCTGAAAATTAAGGTTTATATGAAAAACGTAGCAGTGTTCACACATTGAGGGAAAACATGAAATCAAAAGGAGCTCTGAGGATGGGACACAGCCGCAGCAGGCATGCAAGGAATCCACTAACACAGCAACTCACTGCAATGTACCATAGAGGACGGAACGGATTGGAGACTCCGTAGCCGTGCTCCGTGATGGTAAAGCGGGAAGAAATGGTTCTCTAGAACTGATAAGCAGCTCATCTGGCCCCCCGAGCTAACAGGTTTTCGAAACCTTGCCAAAGTGCTATCCTCTCGTGAACTTTGCTCGTTTTAATATCATTTTAATACCAAAACACACCTCCATCCCAAAGGCTACCCACTTCCGAGGTGCGACCACCCCTCTTCGAGTCTGCGCTCTCGATTTTTCGCAAGCAATACCTTTAAACGTGAAGTGACAGAATTTTACACCAATCATGATAAAAGGTATGTATGACTACAGTCACTCAAACTCCACCTTAAAGGTAGAAAGAATATAAAAATAGCCAGGGAAATGGGGGATTTTCAAAGGAGAAGATAACACCGTAGATTTTCGGAGAAGAAGATCTTCGGAGGAAAAGAAGATAACACTGTGAGCAAGTCAAAGGAAACTCCACCTCAGACTGCCTCCGACAACCGGGATTGGCCGACGGGCTGAGCCTTGCTTCTCCCCCTCTTGGGATGCCTTGGGTGAGACTTAAACTAAGCGCTTTTCTTGGGAATAGTTAGTCCCTAATGATTATAGCCAGGCTGTATTATTTATAACCTTTTCACGCGTTTTATATTTGCACGTGCTTTCTTGCAGACAGTCACTATCACTGGCAATTCAAAAAACCTATATATCTGTTGCACAAATAAAACTGCACTGTTTAAGTAGCCAGTTGTCACAGTTTCTCACTGAACGCGACCAAATGCAGCCATGCTAGTTCATGAGCACGACTGGACTGAAGATGCAGACTGCTATTAGTGTATCCAGAATCGTGGTAGTTTAATATACGTATTAAACGCGACTGGACTGGTAGTGGCAAATTGGACATCACTCAGAATTTAAACCTAGCCGCACCTAGCCTCTCACTTCGGTGAAGAGCATTAGAAAGCAGGGAGTTTATTTTCTGCCGAATTAACGCAACAACCCTCAGCAAGTTTGCTGATGACACCAAACTGGGAGGTGTGGTAAATACACCAGAAGGCTGTGCTGCCATTCAGCGTGACCTGGACAGGCTGCAAATTTGGGCAGAGAGGAACCTGATGAGGTTCAACAAAGGCAAATGCAGGGTCCTGCACATGGGGAGGAACAACCCCATGCATCAGTACAGGCTTGGGGTGGACCTGCTGGAGAGCAGCTCTGCGGAGAGGGACCTGGGTGTCCTGGTGGACGACAGGTTAACCATGAGCCAGCAGTGTGCCCTGGCTGCCAAGAAAGCCAATGGGATCCTGGGGTGCATCAAGAAGAGTGCGGCCAGCAGGTCGAGGGAGGTTCTCCTTCCCTTCTACACCGCCCTAGTGAGGCCTCATCTGGAGTACTGTGTCCAGTTCTGGGCTCCCCACTTCAAGAAAGATGAGGAGCTACTGGAGAGAGTCCAGCGGAGGGCTACAAGGATGGTGAGGGGACTGGAACATCTCCCCTACGAGGAGAGGCTGAGGGAGCTGGGCTTGTTCAGCCTGAAGAAGAGAAGGCTGCGATGGGACCTAATATATACTTACAAATATCTGAAGGGTAGGTGTCAGGAGGATGGGGCCAAGCTCTTTTCAGTAGTGCCCAGCGACAGGACAAGGGGCAATGGGCACAAATTGGGGCACAGGAAGTTCCGTCTGAACATGAGGAAGAATTTCTTCCCTCTGAGGGTGACAGAGCACTGGAACAGGCTGCCCAGGGAGGTTGTGGAGTCTCCTTCTCTGGAGATATTCAAGACCCGCCTGGACGCATTCCTCTACAGCCTACTGTAGGTGACCCTGCTTCATCAGGAGAGTTGGACTAGATGACCCACAGAGGTCCCTTCCAACCCCTACCATTCTGTGATTCTGTGATTCTGTGGTTCTGTGATTGTATTAGGCACTTCAATATGCAGTTCACCTATAGGGACGTACATTTTGATGACTAAATTTAGGCATCCCAAGTATGCAAATAAGTTTTACCACATGCAGCTCACAATGGATAGATATAGTTGCGTAAAACTTGAAATCAGTTTCAGTCAGTATACAAGGGTAATATGGATAAGCATAATGAGAATTTAGAAATTCACCAGACTTCTGAACAATCGTAGGACTGGTGTCTGTTATCTGCTCTGCAGATGTAGCTTCTGTAATGGTTTGGCAAAAAGATAGATAGATAAATGTGCACCAATATATGTTTTAATAATTAAGAACATTTGTTTTGAAGATTAGGTTTGATTATGTTGAAACACCATCAACAGAATGAGGAACAACTTCAATTCCAGTATGAGTCTGTACAGACACACTTTCTTCAGGAACTTTTTTCAAGCTGTCAAAATATAGATAATGAAATCTAACCAGGAGAATATGTACTATGATTTAAAGATGTCAGATAATATCTTTATAAAAGAAATACTTGTTTTGTAACACATCATAAAGTGATTAGACTCTCCAAATGACTCTTGCTGTATAAATGTTGCTAAAGAATTCCAGTTAGATCAAAAGATAAAATGCAAATGTGGATACCATGATTACAGTGATAAAAGAGACACGTTCAGCTGCACATGAAAAAAAAGGATAGTTCTTGTTCTCATTCCATTTATCCAAAGAGAAAGAAAGTACTGGCAATAATCAAATTCTTTTTTTTTTTTTTTTTTTTTTAATAATTAAAAGCTATGCAGGAATAGCTGTGTTGTAATATGCTGAAGCCCTACTCTGCCATGAAGAGGAAGCGTTCTTTTAGGACCAGGTCTGATTCTGAATTACAAAGCAGGCTCAAAAAGCAAAATGTTTGTCTGCTTATAAGTCTCATGAGGAGTCTGATTAACTTCCCTCTTCTAGTTAAATTTTGACACATCATTTCATAAAACTGGAATACTAATTACCTGATACACTCTTTTCTCATTTTGTCTCCTGCCTCTAGCTGGTACCAGCTGTATACAAATCCCAGATTAGACAATTACAGAGTAATTTACTCATAGGGAAAATTTCTTTGTAATCCCACTAGTTAGAAACTAATGTACGCTTTCAATTTTTTTTTTTTTATATCTATCCATTTCATTTATATATGTGAAATGTATCTATGATTTCTCTTCCATAAGGTTTATTTTACTGATCTGGGGATGTGAATAGGTGAAAAGATTAATTTATGTATAAAAGTAAAAGCAAATTAATAAATATGAGTGTCTCGCATTGTCTGGAAAAAATCTCTATGCATTTATGAAGACTGTATAGGCATCTCGAATAGTAATTAATCTGATCAGATTCAGTCTGACTAGGATGTTGGATCGTTGTTCATCACTGGATTAATATGAGCCTACAGTGAGTTTCCTGTAGCAAAAATATCAGATACATCATTTTCCTAATAAAAAGAGCAATACTAGGCAGTGAAATAGTATACAGCATTGATTAAGTAATTATTTGAGTACCGTATGTCCGTATTTTAAGAAAGTTGTATAAAACTGAAAACGCTTGAGAGGGCCTAAAAATAGAAGCATTACCTACTTATCAAAAAGAAGCTTGAAAAAAAGTGATATGCAATGTGCATTATACATAGAACAGTTAAAGGATCTATTTAGAATAGGTAGAATACACCTCTGTACAAAGAAGTTTCTGTTGAAGGTGGAAGGATCTTTTTTAATTAGCAGGGAAACCATTATAAAATGTAGTGGTCTCCAGCAGAAGAAAGCAGAGCTTATACTAGAAATAAAATGTGAACATTTCATACTTAAAGCAATTAATGCTGGAATAGATATCCTAAAGGTATGGGAATTTTTCCACATCTTACAATATTTAAAACAATGTGGATATATTTATGATATGTTTTAATTTAGCAACAAATTACTGGATAGGTACAGAAAGGTATCAAATTAGTATAATCATTCCTGTTGCTTTGAAAATCTTCCATTTTCTGCCCTCATGAATGAGCTTAATCTAATATCCATTGAAATCAGAGTGTTGCCACTGATTTCAGGCTGTTTATGACTCCCCTGTCTAGTCTCCAGTACAAGTCTTCCTTTTATATTTTGTAATGCAATCAAAAAGCATTGGTGCAAAAACAAGTCTACGGGAAGATTCAAAAACATTTTTTTGCTGGATATAATTATTAGAATTTACTTCAGATCCAGTCTACTGCTTCTTTACTATCTGGTTCTCATTAGTTTTCCTTTAATAAGATTACAAGCAACAGTGTGGTCTGAAGAATTTTTCCTGGTTTAATTCACTGGGGTTTTTTTCTTCTGAAAAAAATTGGCATTTTGTAATTTAATATTTAAAATTAATTTCTTTCTCTGCACACTGTTTTCTGGATTAATTATCCTGACTTTGAAGGCCCTTTAAATGTGAGGCAGTGAAGTACAGGTTCATTTGGCACACTACAGTATAAATCTTTACCTGAGAATCTGCTTCAGGTCCAGACCTGCTTCAGGTTGTAGAAACAGGAAAAAGATCTACGTATGAAAGCAATTCTGAGTCTTATGCTCAGAAAGCAATAGTAGAAGCCCCAAGACTACTATTTTTACCCACAATTAGGATGTAATGTTGTGTCTCTGTCATGCACTAAGTTTAGTTTTGATGTTCTTCTTCCTGGTCAGGAATTCATAGAAACAATATCCTGTTAAAAGATATGAAGCAGTTAGTATTTCAAAGACTATGTCTCTGAAGATATAACTGAGTCTTTTATGTCTGACATTTTCAAGGTTTTTGCTGTTATCACCAAAGCAAGAAGTGGATTTACTTAAAATCTGAGATTATAATAGATTCATGGTTCCGGGTTTCCAGGCTGGCTACAATATTCCCAGGCATAACTTTACAATTCTTATGACTTAGTCTTGCCCTAAGAGATAATTGCAGTACATGCGCTCCAAGAAACACCACATTTATCTGTATTTATTACAACTGTCAGATACATTTTTATATTAAGGAACATTCTGCATACTGCGTTACTTTTCTTAAATAATATAATTTAAATGTTTATGAAATGGTGGACTATGAACCAGTTACAGGCTCCTTCATGGTGGGATGTATCCTGCTTACATCTCAAGCCCATGTTGAAGCAAGAGCCAGATGCATGCCAGATTCTAGTTAAGCAAACACACAACACGGTACTCGTGGAACGGAAGTCCTGACAACACAAAAAGGACTGCTGTAATGTAAATCAAGAACGCATTGCAAGCACTTTTGCTCCATTTGGATACAGCTTTTAGCAGCAATATCATGCAGACTCTTGACGGTGTTCACATAGTATTCACATAGTTTTTAGTACTGAAATTACTAGAATCAGATTTGAATCCAGAAGCCGTGACTACATTGCTGAATACAAAAAAAGGCCCCAAGGGCAAGAGGTGAAGCCTGGTTGACATCTGTACTGCTTAAGATTTATGTTGGAATAGCCAGCCTGGAGAGGCCCAGTTAAGCAGAGTGGGCAGTCAGGCTCCAAAGCTTCTTGTGTTCTTTTATTTAGTAGTATGGATGTAGTGAGTATACCTGTTGTCCAGTGTTTGAACTATCCTGAAAATTCAAAATACAAGTAAGGTGGAAGTTTGTTCAAAGAGAGACTTTCTATCAGGGGAGGAAGGCAGCAGTGTAGTATAGCTGTAGACTAGAAACTGAATTAATGTTACTTCTGCTACTGACTGTATAACCTTAGGCAAATCAATTAACGTCTCTAGGTATCAGTGTACCATCCATAAAGTGGGTTAGTAGCTACTTTCCAGACAAGCCGTGAGTCTTAGTCTTCCAGATTTTCTTGGAAATTAACAGAAGGACAACACTGTATGAATGAGAAGTCTTGTTATTACTCTTTACAAATTGTTAGCGTGGATCTGACTTAGAAAACTAGTTGTGATTGATAGTTGGTACTACAATATGTCGTATCTTTTTATTATTTTGTAAAAATGGGAAAATATTTTCTTTCTCTTATTACAGCTTAACACTCTCAGAATTATTTCCTTAAATAAATTCTGCCCCACATTTCAACTAAATAGAAACATGAGCCTGATGCAATGTTATTCATGAAGGAATAGATTTTTTAGGATGGCTTTAACTTTTCTTCTGTGAATATCTGGATTTTGTCATAACATGTCCAGGTTAACTGTGTATTTCAGCTACATTAAACTGCAAAGTAGATGTACTCTTCATAACTGCAGATCATTTTTTTGAAAACTGCTGCTAACTACATGGAACTAAATTCTTCCTTTTGGAAACAATATGCAAGAATGATGAAAGTTTGTAATAAATTCATAGGAAAAATAAAATTAAATTACTTTTTATCTTTAATAGAACTAATCCTATTTGCATTATAACATATAGAGACAGAGAATGGGATCCAATGTACTGAACTTAGACACTGAACTTCTTTTAATTTCAGGCTTCCTTTTTCCCCAAATGAAAAAGTTTCAGATATCATCAAAGGGTAGATGGTAGCTGTCTTCAAAAATTTTCAGAGCAAGAGTCATTTTAGCTAAGTCTAAGCTAATAGCTGTTGTTCTACTGTTTTTTTTTTAATATGGCATCTGTTTCTGTCCATTGACTATGCTGCATCCACACAATCCCGTTACACTGCCAAAGAGCTCTATGAAAATTAATGCCATCTTCTGCCATTTCTATCCCTTCAGGGCTTCATCTTTGTGTGCTACGTGGAGACCAGGACGGAGAGAAGAGGTATTGCAGAGTTGTCCAGTGGATGCTCTCAAAACAAGCATAATATCTGGTCAGTTACACTGATTAATACAGGTGTGAAAAGTGTGAGAATGTTTATTTCAGATCATCTGATCGAGGACCTTGTCAAATGGAGATGATAAGGAGAGAGTGGAAGCAATAACCGAAACAGTCTTTCCAATCTTATTAAATTTGTTGTTAACTCTCTCTCTGTGTAATCTCTTTCTCTATCCTGGTGTGTCAGTGCTGCAATGACTCAACGCCAGCTACTGGCGTGACCACAGTTAGTGGATTTAGTGCTGGCTGCTGGAGTCAGACCAGGGGTGTGGGTGTCTCCAGCCTGTCCAGTTGCTAGCACCTGGAGTGAGTGGGTGCCTCACTGTCAGCTACTGGAGTGAGATGGATCTCAGCCTCAACCACCAGGGTGGGAACAGTGTGCACACCAAAAAACAGCTACTGGGAGGACAGGGGATGATTGAGGCGAGTGAGGTGCCCAGCGTCAGCAGCTGGAGTGGGACTGCGGGTCACAGCCCACGTGCCTGATGCTGACTGCTGGGGGTGAGTGTTTGTATCTTCCCCAAACCAATTGTGCATGGACTGTGTGTGTGGGGGGTGTGTGTGTGTGTTTGCTGGCAAACTTCAGGCTGGATGAGTCAGCAAGTAGAATGCCTAGGATCAGGCAGGGTTATCAGGTGGACAGAAGGGTTGCGATAATGCTTGGGGAATGTGTGAATCTGTTTGTGTTTGTGAACCTGGGGAGTGTTTTGTGTGTACTACACTAGTGACCTCCTGCCTCTGCCAGCCCAAGAGGAACAGGGGACTCAGCTGCCTGGGCTTGTGTCTGATGTGAGTCTTGTATGTGGGTGCTGTTGAAGGCAGCACCTTGTCTGTAGTCGTCTGTGTGACAGGCTCTGTCGGTGTCCTGTGTGTGTATGTTTCTAGCATACATGTTCAATTTTGCTGCTAGCTGAATCTGGAAACAGGAAAGCAGCCATTACCTGGGTCTGCAGGCTGGGCTCCAGCAATCAGGCAGGAGGAATCCACAGGGCCTGGAGCTGCTGGAGGTGGCTGCTGCTTGTAACATCCCTTAACGTCCAGTAGTACACAGTACACTGCGCTTTAAAGAGAGTCAAAGAAATCTGAAAGAAGTTTTTAAATTTTCCAGAAGAACTAACCCCATACATTTGGCAGGTATATAACCTGGTAAGGTATATAACTATTGAAATAAAAAATTAGAATGCGATCCTGATCAGTATTTTCCAAGCAAGGGAATCATCCACTGCAGAATGAAGTTTATGGAGCTGCCCCATGTCTGACAGAACTAGTTCCAGCCTTCTCTAAGATAGACCCACTGCTGGCCAAAACTGAACCTATCAGTGCTATTGGTGGTACCTTTGTGATAATGTACTTCAGAAAGGCTAAAATGCTGTGCAGCAGCTGTGAAAGAGGAGTGAGAGTATGAGAGAGAAGAGGCTACGTAGACACTAAGGTCACTGAAGGAGGAGGAGGAGGTGCTGCAGGCACTGGAACAGAGATTTCCTTGCAGCCCATGGAGAAGACCATGGTGATGCAGATATCCACACTGCAGTCTATTGAGGACCCCATACCAGAGCATGTGGATGTGTCCTGAAGGACATCGCCATTTTCGGCGAAGCTACTGAAGGTGAAGGGTTCTGGAGCAGAGGCTCGCGCCGAGGGACCCTTTCTCCGGTGGCAAAACCGCAGCGGCGAGGCGGCAAAAAGCGCCGAGAGAGAGAGAGAGAGAGAGAGGACACCCCAGCCCCCCCCCCTCAGCGGGAAAGCGGGAAGTGCCAACGAGCAGCAGCTCTGACTCAGCGGGGGCGGAGTCGAGTGTGACAGCGGCCAAACCCCCTCACGGATAAGAGCAGCTCCCAGGGAGCGCGGGCGAACAGAGCCGGCAAACAGAGGCGGCGCAGCAGCCCGGGAGCGGCGCAGCAGTTCGCGCGGGCAGGGCGAGCGGGGAAGGCGACTGGCAGGGTGCAGCCGCCCCTTCTGGCAACTCAAGTAGTGGGCATCGCTCTTCCAGGAGATATTCTAGCCATGGTTACCACCCGTGGTAAAGCTGTTGCTCGAAGGAGTGTGGGGACCCAGACGGAGGCCCCACGCAAGAACGCGGGTGTCCAGGTCTCTGGCTGCAGGGAGTGCCTGAGCCTGGCGCTCGTACCGGCGGACAGCAGAGACAAGGGCTGTGTTCGGTGCGAGCAGGTGAATGACCTGCTCAGCCTGGTGGCAGAGCTGAAGGAGGAAGTGGAGAGGCTGAGGAGCATCCGGGAGTGTGAGAGGGAGATCGACTGGTGGAGCCGCACCCTGCCCTCCCTGAGGCAGAGGCAGCAGGAGGCGGCTCCACAGAAAGCAGAGAACCCCCAACCCTCTTGCCACCGAGCAGAAAGAGGGGCCCTAAGAGATGGGGGGGAATGGAAATGGGTCCCTGCTCGGGGTGGCAAGCGAATCTCCCCCCCGGCCTCCCTCACCTGCCCAGTTGCCCTTAAGCAACAGATATGGGGCTCTGGAATGTGAGGGACTGGCCACAGAGGATGTGGGTGAAGGTGAGGCTCCATCGAGGGGGTTGCCTAGAACGAGTCAGACAGCCCCAAGAATTACGACTGCCTCAACTAAGAAAAAAAGGAGGGTCATTGTCATAGGTGATTCCTTTCTGAGGGGAACAGAGGGCCCGATCTGCCGACCGGACCCATCCCATAGGGAAGTCTGCTGCCTCCCTGGGGCCCGGGTTAGGGATGTTGCGAAGAAACTCCCTGATCTGGTGCGGCCTTCTGATTACTACCCCCTCTTGGTAATGCAGGTTGGCGGGGACGAGGTAGAAGAAAGAAGTCCCAAGGCCATCAAAAGGGACTTCAGGGCACTGGGGCGACTGGTTGAGGGATCAGGGGCGCAGGTGGTGTTTTCCTCCATCCCATCAGTGGCAGGGAACAGCACTGAAAGGGGCAGGAAAACTCACCTGGTTAACAGGTGGCTCAGGGACTGGTGCCATCGGTCAAATTTTGGCTTCTTTGATCATGGGGAGGTGTACACAGCACCGGGCCTGCTGGCAACAAGTGGAGCTCAGCTATCACAAAGGGGAAAGAGAATTTTTGCCCACGAGCTGGCGGGGCTCATTGAGAGGGCTTTAAACTAGGTTCGAAGGCGGAAGGGGATATTGCCCAGCTCACTAGGGATGAGCCTAGGCTTGGAGTGCCAAGGCCAGGGGTGAGATTGACAGCCCAGATCAAGTGTGTTTACACCAATGCACGTAGCATGGGCAATAAACAGGAGGAGCTGGAAGCCATTATACAGCAGGACGGCTACGACTTGGTCGCCATCACAGAAACGTGGTGGGACAACTCGCATGACTGGCATGCTGTCATGGATGGCTACAGACTCTTTAGGAAAGACAGACCAACAAGGAGAGGTGGGGGAGTTGCTCTATATGTGAGGGAGCAACTGGAATGCATTGAGCTTGGCCCGGGGGCAAATGAGGAACGAGTTGAAAGTTTGTGGGTTAGAATTAAGGGACAGGCTCACACGGGTGACATTACGGTGGGTGTATACTACAGGCCACCTGACCAGGAGGAGGAGGTTGATGAGGCCTTCTACAGGCAGCTGCAAGCAGCCTCACAGTCACAGGCCCTGGTTCTCATGGGGGACTTCAACCACCCTGACATCAGCTGGGAAGACCATACAGCTAGACAGGCGCAATCCAGGAGGTTCCTACAGAGCATCGATGATAACTTTCTGATGCAAGTGGTGGAGGAACCAACAAGGAAAGGTGCGCTGCTGGACCTCGTGTTAACAAACAAGGAAGGGACTGGTGGAGGATGTGAAGGTTGGAGGTAGACTCGGCTGCAGTGACCATGAAATGGTCGAGTTCAGGATCCTGCGTGGAGGAAGCAGGGCGATAAGCAGGATCAAAACCCTGGACATCAGGAGGGCTGACTTTGCCCTCTTCAAGGAGCTACTGGGAGGAATCCCGTGGGCCAGGGCTCTCGAAGGCAGGGGGGTCCATGAGTGCTGGTCGCTCTTTAAACAACACTTCTTCCATGCACAGGAGCAATGCATCCCCCTGAGAAAGAAATCTAGCAAAGGAGGCAGGAGACCTGCATGGTTAAACAAGGAGCTTCTAGCGGAGATCAGGCAGAAGAGAAAACTCAATGGAATGTGGAAAGAGAGACAGGCCACTTGGGAAGAGTACAGAAACGTCGTGAGAGCATGCAGGGATGCAACGAGGAAGGCCAAGGCTCACCTGGAATTGAAGCTGGCAAGGGATGTCAAAAACAACAAGAAGGGCTTCTTCAACTACATCAGCAGCAAAAGGAAGGCTAGGGACAACGTGGGGCCGCTGCTGAATGAGGCGGGTGTCCTGGTGACGGAGGATGCGGAGAAGGCAGAGCTACTGAATGCCTTCTTTGCTTCAGTCTTCAGTGCTAAGACTGGCCCTCAGGAATCCCAGGCCCCGGAGGTAAGAGAAGAAGCCTACAAAGAGGATGACTTTCCCTTGGTCGAGGACGACTGTGTGAGGGATCGCTTAAGTGATCTGGATGTCCACAAATCCATGGGCCCCAATGGAATGCACCCACGAGTGCTGAGGGAGCTGGCAGATGTCATTGCTGAGGCACTCTCCATCATCTTTGAGAGGTCCTGGAGGACAGGAGAGGTGCCCGAGGACTGGAGAAAGGCCAATGTCACTCCAATCTTCAAAAAGGGCAAGAAGGAGGACCCAGGGAACTACGGGCCGGTCAGCGTCACCTCCATCCCGGGTAAGGTGATGGAGCAGCTTATCCTGGAGGCCATCATGAAGCAAGTGGAAGAAAAGAAGGTTATTAGGAGTAGTCAGCATGGATTCACCAAGTGGAAATCACGCCTGACCAATCTGATAGCTTTCTACGATGACATGACTGGCTGGGTAGACGAAGAGAGAGCCGTGGATGTTGTCTACCTTGACTTCAGCAAGGCTTTCTACACAGTCTCCCATGATATCCTCCTAGGGAAGCTGAGGAAGTGTAGGCTAGATGAGTGGTCGGTGAAGTGGATAGAGAACTGGCTGAATGGCAGAACTCAGAGGGTTGTCATCAGCGGCGCTGAGTCTAGTTGGAGGCTGGTGACAAGTGGTGTCCCTCAGGGGTCAGTACTGGGCCCAGTCTTGTTTAACTTCTTCATCAACGACCTGGATGAAGAGTTAGAATGTACCCTCAGCAAGTTTGCTGACGACACCAAACTGGGAGGTGTGGTAGATACACCAGAAGGCTGTGCTGCCATTCAGCGTGACCTGGATAGGCTGGAAAGCTGGGCAGAGAGGAACCTGATGATGTTCAACAAGGGCAAGTGCAGGGTCCTGCACCTGGGGAGGAACAACCTCATGCACCAGTACAGGCTTGGGGTGGACCTGCTGGAGAGCAGCTCTGCGGAGAGGGACCTGGGTGTGCTGGTGGACGACAGGTTAACCATGAGCCAGCAGTGTGCCCTGGCTGCCAAGAAAGCCAATGGGATCCTGGGGTGCATCAAGAAGAGTGTGGCCAGCAGGACGAGGGAGGTTCTCCTTCCCCTCTACACTGCCCTGGTGAGGCCTCATCTGGAGTACTGTGTCCAGTTCTGGGCTCCCCAGTTCAAGAAAGATGAAGAGCTACTGGAGAGAGTCCAGCGGAGGGCTACAAGGATGGTGAGGGGACTGGAGCTTCTCCCCTACGAGGAGTGGTTGAGGGAACTGGGCTTGTTCAGCCTGAAGAAGAGAAGGCTGCGAGGGGACCTTATAAATGCCTACAAATATCTGAAGGGTGGGTGTCAGGAGGATGGGGCCAAGCTCTTTTCGGTGGTGCCCAGTGACAGGACAAGGGGCAATGGGCACAAACTGAGGCACAGGAAGTTCCATCTGAACATGAGGAAGAACTTCTTCCCTCTGAGGGTGACGGAGCACTGGAACAGGCTGCCCAGGGAGGTTGTGGAGTCTCCTTCTCTGGAGATATTCAAGACCCGCCTGGACAAGATCCTCTGCAGCCTACTGTAGGTGACCCTGCTTCAGCAGGGGTGTTGGACTAGATGACCCACAGAGGTCCCTTCCAACCCCTACTATTCTGTGATTCTGTGATTGTGTGATTCTGCGAAGGAAACTGCAGCCCACGGAAAGCCCACGCAGGAGGGCAATATTATTAATTGGCAATAAACTAAATTAATTTTCCGAAGTCGAGCCCGATGTGCCTGTGATGGTATTGCTGAGTGATTTCCCGTCCTTGTCTTGACCCACTAGATTTCCAGTATATCTTGCCCCCTGTCCTGCTGAGGAAAGGCAGTGATAGAGCAGTTTGGTGGGCACCTGCCAGCCAGCCAAAATGAACCTACTATAAAGCTCTTTACAAAGCACCTGTTTCATATCTGTCCTTTTCTACTGACTACCTCAAAATTACTAACTTTATTGACTAACTTTAATTGACTGACTTTTCTAATGATTGATATTAAGTGAGTTAAAGAACAGTTGTAATGAATTAGCTGAATTTTGTATCAACATTATAATAATGTTACCTTATGTAGAAATACTTCTGTCTAATAATCTAAAAATACATTAAAAAATCTACACAAAAAGTGTTGTTTATAGAGAAAAAAAGAATTATGACATTTTGGAGAAGCCACTAAACATAAAGCACAAACCTCTGCTGTCACAGGCACACTTGAAGGTGGTGGAAAACTTTAAAATGTTCACAATAGTACTAACAAACTGTTGCTGAAGGGCATTTGTCAACTTTGAGAATTTTGTGCAAGGAAGTATAGTTAATTGTGCATTATGGGAAATCCTAAAGCTTTATGTAAGCTTTTGCTTAAAATTTTAGTTGTTATGTTCTCTAGATTATTAGTGAATACTCTATATTGTTCAGAAGAAATCAGTATCAGGAGTAAAGATTTGCAAAAAATAATTTAAAAGGAAAGGACCGATCAAAATGAGATACAGAATTAGAGGACAATTCTATTGACTTTAGAGTTCAAAGGGATGTTTTTAGATCAGTTTGCAAAATAAAAGCTTGGATATGTAACAAATATGCCACTTTGTTTCTTTTCTACTCAGATTTATTACCGTTCATATGCCTAAAATGAAATTAAACCAAGTGTAGTCTATTGCAAAGTCAGGAATGCTCAATGTGACTTTGAGTTGTCTGGAAAACACCATAACTCTAGAGCTGCTGTAGTTCTCACTTTTTGTGGAATGGAAAATAAAGTTCTACTTTGTTTTGGGGTTTTGGTTTATCCTTGACTTCAAAATTATTTCTTTTTTTAGTGTTTTATTGTCATTTTTGAACTGATGATTTAATAGATTCTCCACATTCTCTCTTTGATAAAATTTTAAGGATGACTTCTGTAATCAAATGTGGGGAAGAAGATATAAACCAATTTAAAACTATCATACAGTATCAGATGTTTCTTAAACACTTTACTTTTGGGATGTTGTTTTATATAATAATGACAAAACCACAGCAATACGTTGATGCGTTTTGTGTTTTTGTGAGAATAACACAAGATGAAAAATTAGCTAATTTTACATTGGTCATAAAGTGAGAGAAAATGTTTCTTCTCTGGTTCTGTGTTTCATATTGCATTCTGTGATTGCTAATGGGCTGCCTTGGAGCAAGTAAGTGGGAAGCAAATAGAGAACAGCTGAGGCAGCAAGAACTCTGTCATTTATTAAAAAAACGACTGAGCGGGCAAGAAGTTGTATAGTAGTATGTTCCCAACATCACAAAAGCTCAGTCTCTGATCCAGCAAGGCACATCATAGGCATATTTGTAAGCATATTTTCAGTTGTTTAACCAAGGTCATATACATAAGGGCTAAGACCCTCGGCTGGATGTATGTTCAGTTGAGATGCACTGAAATATAGTCTTTCTTGCTTAAAGCAGACTAGTAGATTAATGAAGGAAGATCAAGAAACAGTATCATTTTATAATTTTTATAGTTAAATACCATTATAATACTTGTTTTGGCAAAACCAAAACGCTCGAGCCATTAGTGGATCTCTATTAAACTCTCTCCTGGCATGAAGGAGCTTTTAGTCTGCATTGAACATGGAGGTGACAAAGGTACTTATCTTTGAGGGTAGCTTCTCCTCTCGGAAAGCTGAGCATATTCTGTTATGAATTTGAACTTGCAGGAAGGCTCCCTAGTGTCACTGGATCATCCAAAAAATGGATCTACAATTAATGAATACTAATCTAAGATGACTCAGAATTAGACTATTTTTTTAATGATTAATCATTGAAAGGTGATTAGCAGAAAATGAGATTAATATTCTGTCCAGATCCTCAAACTGCTTTTTCTGTAGGGTGTCATTAGTGTCTTACTTTACCTGAAGCAAGTCTAATATTTTGCATCCATGTACATACCTCCCTTACAGAAGCATGGAAGAAAGCACTAAACAAATCATCAGACACGTTGAGCAAGAACTTAAAATCAGCTCCTGTAGCCCTTGGGAATGTATGGGACAGTGGAAAACATTAATTTTTAACTCTTCCACTACGCATCAATAGCAGATGTTTACTGAACTATTTTCTACTTTTCACTTTTTGTTGTGTTCCCATCATATAGTAAACAAAATCTGTGGTTTTTTTTTCAGCAGTTATCAAGTTTGGGATTCATTCCATTTAACTTAAAACATCTGAAGGTACCCATTTTGTCATTATCATTCTCTTATCTCCCTTTCTCCCTCTAATGTGGGTGGATAAAGGAAATTTGGTGGAGATATATTCTTTCTCCACTGTCTGTAGAAGAAGACTCGCCGAAGGTAAGAACCCTTGCTTTTATACGGTTATTGTCAAGCTAAAAAAGCCTCTCCCTGCTGGACCCATAGGTGTTACCAACTTTAATTCTGATGACTTATTAGAGGTATTTTCGTCTGTGATCTTAGAATATAAGTATTACCGCAGTGTGCTAGATTGTAGGTTGAATGCAATGTTTGACAAAAGAAACCACAAACTGAAAATCTTATGGCCTTTTTAAAATCCTATAGAAAGAGCATGATTGTTGATGGTGATGTCTTTTACAGGTTCCAGAAAAGATAATTCCTACACTCGTTCACCCTGGAGCTCTGGTGTCTTAATTATTTTTTTTAAAGTTTTTGGTGTCATTAAAAAAAAAAGGAAGCCCTTCACTTTGGTGCCTAATTTATTCCGGTATACCATGACAAAGATTTAAAAATATTGCCATGCTGCAGTCTTTTTTGTGTTCTGCAATCATTTTGGAATCCACCAGGGTGAAAGATACTACAAACACAGAATTATTACATTATACATTGCATTACATTGAATTAAACTTATTTCCAACATTCCTGTATTACCGGAGAGAGAAAGTTACAGAAGAATGATCGTCAGATGCAAAAAAAAAAAAGTTACCTGTGGTCCCAACAGAAAAACAATGCATGTTCATCCAAATAAAGTCTCTTCTAACACAGTCGTGGGACTTTGTTTGCAGTACCAAATACATAAATATTCCTATCAAGGTACTACAGCAAGATTCTACAGCAATTTATACCATCCAAAAATCTGATCTAGCAAGCTCGTCACTGATCTAGCTAGACATCATATTTAAGTGACAGCACTCAGGTTTTGCAGTTAGAACAGAGATCCTACAATGTAAATTAGCACTATAATTTTATGTTGGCACTGTTTTATCTATAAGTGTTGCTAATAAAAAAATTATTTTTACAAATTAGTTAAAATATTTTTTGCCTATTCCTTTTTCTTTTAAATTGTCTGATTTTCTTTTTGGCAAAATATTGTATAAAATTAGTTCCATTATATGTCTGTTTAGTTTTATCCATTCACTTCTTTTATTTTTTTGTTTTAGCAAAATGCAAAAAAAATTGAAATGATCATATTAAATTACTGAAGTGATAAGAGGCCTCCAAGCCAGCTGGGGTGGAGTGACAAAGAGAAACTACAGAATTATTCCAAGGATCAGAGCTGGAGAGGATTAAACTTCCCTTACTGCAAGAGGGGAAGTGTCAGATATATTGGAGAACGGAATAATAGGAACAATGATATGTGCTCAGAGAATTAGCTACCTTGTTCTTTTGCGGTTGAAGCTAAGGCAAGTTTCGCCACCCTCTTCACGACATGTGAAAAGCAGAATTTGACATTCATGCAGCACAACTGTGTATTGTATTTCAGCACACAGGCAGAGGAATATATTCTTAGGATTTGGACTTGGAAGAGAAATACAGTGAGACTAATTAAATAACCCAAAAAATAAATAACTCAGACTTCAAAGGTCTCAAGAGATAAAAAATAATTTTGGTAGGGATGATTCTGAAAAAGTGTTAGGTGAGTGTATCAAATATACTTGCTCTGTTCCTGCTCTTCTTCATCATCCATTTATGGCCATTGTTCTGTACAGAATACTGGGATTATAGACCCTCAGTCTGAATCAGTATGGCTGTTTTTATGTTCCCTAGAGACTGCCCATATAAGAAACAGCTTGTATTCTGTAGATGCTGATGGGAAAATGCAGATCAGCAGTATCCAGGGTTTATAGATAAATTCTGCACCTGCATGTGGGAAAAGGAGCAAGCCTTCTTTCCAAATTTTCACCCCAGAAAAGGAATTTTCTACAGCAATGGCTTTACTGGTTCTATTAATACTTATGCTGAGTTTAAAGTGTTCCAAAGCACGTGTCATGATCTTCTGCATAAACTGATGGAGGTTCCCCTGGTGTGGAACCTACTGATCAGGAACTCACTATCATGACATAGAAATGAGAATTTTAACAGTTTCAAGAAGGAATGATATGCTTTAAACACTGCCATGACATATTGTACCCTATGAGATATTGTATTCTCTGACAGATTTACTTGGTTGCATGTTGTTGGCACATATGAAGATAATAACAGAGGCCAGTCAATAAAGCATTCTTGCTACTGCCTACTGTAATGGTAAAGGTCTATTTCTTACTGCTGTTTACTACAATAAAAAAATAATAATCACAATTGAAAAAACCCCAGAAAACAACAACAAACAAAGTTGGACAGCAATATTGCATTGCAAAGACAGTAAAAAACATTGTGCTTT
The DNA here is from genome assembly GCF_030867145.1 of Opisthocomus hoazin. Lineage (NCBI taxonomy): Eukaryota > Metazoa > Chordata > Aves > Opisthocomiformes > Opisthocomidae > Opisthocomus > Opisthocomus hoazin. The sequence continues at coordinate 57,796,613 of NC_134414.1, read as the reverse complement.
AGACTGAATTCTGAAGGTCCTTCACATCCAAAATCAAAGGACGAATAAAATGTGTCATTAGAAGTTGTAGAAAAACAGGGGGGTTGGAACCAGATGATCTTTAAGGTCCCTTCCGACCCTTAACCTTCTATGATCCTATGATTCTATAATCTGTTTTTCCAACAAAGCTCTTTAAATCTACATGATATCAGTTTCCTGTATCATACTGTGGTTTGGTAGCTTTATACCTATCTGTCAGTGTGAATGATGATAAAAGAATTGGCCACAAACATGTAGAATTACCTTCAGATCCAATATCCTAATGGTTAAAAATAAAAGTTAATAACATACAGTATTTCACAGTTTTTCACATATGAATTTTAACGTAACTTTGCTGATTGATTTAAAGTGACCATTTTTGTAGTTATTGTAACTACAAAAATTTAACAGATATTTTGATGTTCTTACAAGTTTAATCATTCATGCATACAGCCTGTTTTCAGTAACTACTCAGTACCAGAGAATCCATGTGTTTTTAAAAAAGCCTGAAGCGGAAAGAATTGTCTGGAAATTTCAGTGATTACTCTGATGTTAGAATAAATCATGTTGAACAAATATTGGCTGCTTCAGCAAAAAATATGTGCAATCTTTCGCAGATTTTAGTCTTGTGATTAAGGTCTGGATTGCAGATCATAAAAAGTCTTAATTCCATACCTGGATGTATAAGAGTTTCATTTCCCGTGATATTATGCTACTTGTGAATAGCATCATATCAAATTCAAAATATAAGCACTGAAGACTTTGAAAATCCAACTAATAAACTTAAAATCTGCAACAGTCAAATTGGGTTATTACTTCAATGTCTAACATGTATATTAAGAAGACAAATCCACAAATGCACCTAAAGAACTCAGATACACCATCTTTGAAAAAAAAATTCTCTAAACAAAATATTTTCTTTTTATATATGCAAACTTCTATTTTTTATAACCTGTTTGATAAAAATGAGTGAAGTTACTAATTGATTTTATACAGTTAGAGCATGACCTTGTGTTTGTGTAGCTGAGGTAACAAGGTGCTAATAAAACGATCTAAATACAATAAAATGTTATTTTCGAAAGAATTACTTTTCAAAACATACTGGTCTAAAATAATATATTAGCTAAAATACATTAATGTCCCTCATCTTCACCAGATTCAGCCTGTGCAATGGAATGTAAATTATTAATTACTTGAAGACACCGTTTTAAACTGTTGTTCAATAAATGCTTCTAGTTTCCAACCCCACAGATTAATTACTTTCTTTAAAAAAAAAGATCTAGACACTTACAGCTAAATTTGCATGCATGAAAATACCCTTTGACACAAGAGCAGAGTTTAGATCTCGTTACCTAAAACTAAGTAGTGTATTGCCTAACATCTTAAAAATGCTGCTGCTTCTGTTTCAGATCTAACCTGCACATGGTAAGTAGGATAGATATATTTTTCTTAAATGTCAAGATTATTTCTAATACTGTTCATATTTTCCAACTCTGTATAGCATTACATTACCATATCTACTGAATTAGTTATATACACATTTTTCAAGGCAATAAGCATCACTAAACTAATGTTAAACAGAAAGTAAAACCAACATACTTCACAGGTACAAAGTTTCATGCAAGTTATTTTTGCATGTAAATCAAAAGCAAAACACTAAACATTTATAACACCGGTTAACCTTTGCCCAAAACATCTTTCTGTTTCCACAATGAATTGGTATGAAGGGGACTCTTTTTATTAATGATTTATTTAGCACATAGTCAGTTCTGTGACTCTAAGTCCAATTGGATATATCTCTGCCTATTGGCTTAGCATGGAGCTCAGTGAAGGCTAGCTGCACAGCTATTTACCCGACCTTTCAAATGGGTATTGTATCCCATATCAACTTGCAGTTTGCTATGTTTCTATTCTAACCTATAAAAGCCAGTACAAAACTATGTGTAAGGGTCATTAACAAGGTTCCACTAATTGCAGGAATGATATTTATATAGCTAACAATTTTTATGAGCCTTAAAATTTGCAGACAAAATACCTGCATCATCTTTGGAAAGTGGTACATTGATGATTTATCCTGAAAAATAAATGCAGAATTAAATAAAAACACTGAGACTAAATTTGCCAAGATGACTCAGAATTTTTTTCACAACAGATTTATTTATTTGTTTGTTTGTTTGTTTGTTTGTTTAGTTATTTATATTAATGTCTATGCTAAATTACAGTTGTTCTTTCTTAAGTGTTTCATTATATGGCTGTGAACCAAAGGTTTAATGTGTATTTGTCACACAAATACAGGGAATATAAAATGTCAGGTAGCTTTTCCAACGTATACAACAGTGCTCTAATATCTTCTTTTTTAAAACTTACAGAAACAAACAGATCTGCAACGGTTAGGGAAAGCAGTACTTGCCAAAGGGCCCTTTTAATTGGAGGAAATTATTTCTACACATAGTCCCAAAGTTTTACTTAATTCTTTAAACAAGAGTTCAGATTGAACAACTGTGTAAATTAGCCTTGGATCTCAGTAACTAAAATTTACTGTGTTTTCTTATTGTTGGCTTTATCTATACTTTCTTTCCCTTTGCGCTTTCCTTTGTCAGTGTAAAAAGGTAAATAATGGATAAAGGAGTTTCATTTGTTTGTTTTCCACAGAAGCCCAAACAATAGGATTTGAATTAGAATTACACCATTACCTAAATTACATTTAGGTTTCAGGTTCTGAAACCTGTGATTGTTAGTAGTGCTAATACTGTGTTGTCTTTTAAAGCCTCATATAAATCAGAATTTTTAGAATTGTATAATAAAAATCACTGCTCACTGCTGGGGTTTTTATGGTGTTATCTCTCCTACATCTCTTGATTAATCCTTCAAGCTATATGGGACAGGAATTGCTTTATACAGCTCCTGATACAATAGTGGTGTGGTCTGTGCCTAGAGATGCAAGTGAGATTATGGTGTTCTGTTGTGCTGTTAATCAGATAGTGAGGAAAGAATTTCCTATGCTTTTCCTCATGTTTCTGAATTTATGATGTAAGGATAATCTATTTATATGTATTCCAAGATGTGTTAGATATTATCTTCTAGAGCTACAAACGAAATTGTTCTATAACCTACTCACTCATATTTTTATTGATTTTGTCCTACTTGGTCTAAAATACATATGCTGGACATATTTACATGATATTATTTTTACTTCACTAGTATATTCATTCTATAGGAGATCTCTGCATGAAATATTTGTAAATACACACAGTTTAAAAATAGGTTCAGTTTTGATTTTGCAAGTGTTACTCACCTTTCCACATACAGCCTATGGAAAATCCATTTGCAAAGACAAAATGTATTGCTGCTAAAACAGGAAAATACATTTTTCTTTCAGTGTCTGAGTTTTATGTATTACAAACTCAAATTTCTTGTAGTTTAAAGCATCAACATCTAGTTTAGAATGGAAAGAAGGTTATTAACTGTATGTAATAAGGAAAATCTGGGTTTAATAAAAAAACTTAAAAGAATTACAACTAACTTGCAGTACTAACTGGATAGTATTTGACTTACATATGTGATAGGCTGAAAACCTTCAAAGTTAACTTAATCAAAAAAAGGACTTACAAAAACAACAGGAAAAGGAAAATACAGGACCTGCTTGTCAGCATGTTGAATTAAGGTTTGGGAGAGTAAACTCAATCAGGATGTTAGCAAAATGAAGAACAGTTAAGCATGTTATAAATTTAAACATCAAGATCTGTAATGTGTGCTTGAAACATGTAACAATGACAGCACTCCATGAAATAGGAAAGATTTTTGTGAATTTAAGTTGTCATTTAATGAAACTTAGGAAATTAAGAAAAAATTGAAATCACACAGTAGACTATGTTAACAGTTATGTGGCATTAGAGCTGTTTCTGAATCTGGGGAAAAAAAGTCCTTAAAAATACAAGCCTTCCATTCAGAATATCTTTATTCACTATTTATTTTTAAATCGTTTCAGTGTAAATCAGCATCTTTCTAGAGATATATCTCAGCAGTACAGGTACGTATTCCTCGGTAAGGACATTGTGGTACTTTAGCAGGAAATTTTGAGTTGAGGAGTTTTCTGAGATTACTGAAAAGCTTAGTAGCATTAGAAAATAACAGGAAGTTTAGGGAAGAATTTGAAAAAACATGGGGTTTGGAAGTTATTACTATAATAATTGAGGTTACTAAAAGTAACTATTACAAATCTATTAGAATAATAGAAGTTATTCCAATAATAGAAGTTACTATTTGGTTCAGCATTTCACTATGGCGTGACGAACCAAGAGATATAGTCTAATTCTCCTCTCGTAGAGAACCATGGCTTTGTGCCACTGTAATAGTTCACAGTTGCTATTCCTGATTTATATAGATAGCAATAAATGATGAATCAAATCATGACATGAAGTCATGCATGAAATATTTGGAAAAAGATAATCTCAAAAAGAAACTAAACACTTCTGAAAACACACCCCTATTCTTACAAAAAAGAAGAAAAAATGTCCATATAAAACTAAATAGGTATAATAAAGGCTGTGTCAGAAAAGAAAGATCTTATCCATTCAGAATATTTTTTCTGCTTTAGCAGCCCTATGGCAACAGGACTATTTTATCAGGTGATTGGTATCACACACACACCAGATGACAGAAGTAGTACCATAGTTATGGATGTATTCCTCTTGTTCATGGCCATGGTGTTAGCCATTGAAGGAAAAAATTCTCCTCCTTGACTGGGTTTAAAACTTTGTGAAGGATCCCAAATGCTGTAAACTGAAATTTTGTGCTGACAAACTTTTCTTTTTCTTTTTTTTTTTTTTTTTTTATTTTGGTAAGTATTCAATTATTTTTTTTGGAAATAATGTTTAGGTGCAGAGGTGATATCTTTCACAAACACTTCTGTGCAATACAGAAGGCCTAACACAGAAAAAAAGAAAATTAATCAAATATATATGATAACATGCCAACAAACTGTATAGAGTTGAGAAGAAAATTACTTACTTCATTAGAACTAACTAGATCGTAAAGTCTATAAATAATAGCAGTTTCATAAAGGAAATAAGATGATAACTGAAAAATAAAACATTTCTAATTTAGTAATAATTAAAAGTTTGGAGAGTTGACAGAAATAATTTATAATGTGTATACAATTCTTATTATAAATGGAAAGCTTTATAATTATCAAAAGTGTCACAGCAAGATGTAATATGTGGTGAAGACTTGATGTTCTATTAATGTCAGAAAATACGTGAAGAACTATTTTTCAGCATACTGTTAACATTTTCTGATAATGATCAGAATTGTAATGACAGATTTTCCAAGTGCCCTGAACTTCTCCTGTTAGTTGGGTCAATTTTCATACATAAACTGCTGTATGTGTAATATTAAAGGATGGATACAAAAATCTGGGTGTACATTTGCATATACAACATTAATTTGTTTATGTAAATTTTGACATCTGCATTTGTGCATAATGGATGTATGTAAAATATAGCACATAAGTTGTGCAACCAAAAACATGAGTATAACATTTTCCACGTATTTTTTTTCTCCAAATTATCATCCATATACCTAATATACTTCTATTTTCCTCCAGGCTTCAGGCTAAATTTGGTTCTGCTTGGCAGATACCAACAAATGTGTGAAAGCAATAGAAACACTGTGTAACAATGACAAGAGAACAAAGCTACTGAAACAGTTATCTAGAGCATTCTTCCAGAGAATAAAAGATCCTTAATTAGCAACTGTCAGGATATTGCTTTGCTGGAGATCATATATTATGTCTTTAAATGCAGGTAATCACAGAATTATTTTGACATTCATTATTACCATATCTTAATAGAATGCATTTATATTTTTTTTTAAAAAAAGTCCTCTTCATAAAAGACAGTCCTGACCCTAATATAATGAAAAGCTCAAGAAACTCTTAACTCTCATTTTTAAGTATGATATAGATTTTCACCTTCAAATTTGGCATAGCAATGCTATTTGAAAAACTTGAATAAAACTAGGAATATTTGTATTTTTTCTACATGATGTCTAGATTAATGCAGATATTCGTTTCTAAAGAGTCTGCAGAAATGAAAACATTATGAAGAAGAAGCACCTCTGGTGTTTAAATATTGACAACTGCTTCAATGAGGTAAATCCATGAGAAAATATTAGACCCAATGGCATTATTATTATATGGCTGCTGGTTTGGGTTTTCTTGATTTTGTCATTCTCAATTTTATGTAGCTGCACTGAAAAAGAGCCCACCGGAACCTGAACTCCATTATGCTATGAATTTTTATGCCTGCTATATATGACCTTTCTGTCAATTGCTTTTGAACCATGTTGTATGCTAGACAAGTGACCATAGTCCAAATTAGATTTCCCAAATCTAGAATATAAATCTAATTTAAAGGTATTCATCGTTATTCTGAAGTGCTTCACCTCAAGAAGCAGACTAATGCACTCTGGACACATCCTTTGCACATCTTTTCACTTAGTCTGATCTAAATTAAGACTAACTAACAGACAGAAATGTCAACAGAGTTCATCATTATAAGACATGTGGAGAAATCAAGGCCACAATTTGTATACTAATCTTCACAGGAAATCATTAAACAAATCATTTGTAGATTATACAACCTGGATGTTACAGCTATCAAATTTTTTTAGCATGAAAAGTTTAGGCCACTATTTTGTTACAATCCTGTAAAAAAACACAGTGTCGACATCTATACATGTATTTTTTGTACATGTACTTATATACAGAAATTCAAGCATACTCCCAGCTAATCACACATATAGTTTAAGCAAAACAAGTCTACTAAAGTTAAGGGAATTATGTGTATGTAAGTAAGGACTAACATTTGGGCTAACAAGAACAGTCAATGTATTACTATCTCAGTCTTCCTCTTTGCCATCCCCATCCCCTACTCCATCCTTGACAATCAGAGGCCACTGTATCTAAACTTAATAATCATTACAATTGTACTAAGTTGAAGATATCTCTAGTGTCACTTCCATAGACATAGGCATACAATTATAAATGCATTTCCCTTCAAACCATGTCCATTTGCAGTCATTTCTGTAGGTTTTCAGCTTGTCTGCTTGTCATTTCAGTCCTGCTCGCAGTGCTTTTTTAAGCATGAGAGTTGTCCTTTGGCTTTCTGAGGCCTAGTCTTGGATAATTGTTAACTGAAGGGCAAAACACAGGGCAACGAAAGGCAGAACTCTCATGATCCAGTGCATGCCATGATGAAAGCTACCTGACATAGCAGACCTCCTTTGAGAGGCAGGAAGACAGACAGCAGAGGGAAGAAGATAGAAGGAAATGCCATCTCAGGCTTCTAAAACTTTGAAAGAAAAGAAGACCCTGCTGCTGGCTTTAATAGTTCATAACAACAGCTGTCTTCCCCTTGTGAATGCTTCCTATGATGTAGCGTTCCCTCTTATGACATTCTTCAGTTCCGTCTGCCTCTCGTTTTGCTTCACGCCTCACTGCACCACAGGAGGCATCATATTGCAAAAACCTCTTCTCTCGTGAAGTGCCTAAGCACCACAGGGATAGTACTTCTCTGTCAGAATGAAAAGAGTCTTCATTACATAACCCAGCCTTTTTTCCCACAGAAATATACTGGTAACAATAAAACTTATCTGACACCATTTAATAAACCAGCTTTGTAACAGAATTCGGTGAAACTGTCAGATACATTATGATGGCACTTTGCTGCATAATTTAGGACTAATGTGCTTTAAAGTACATGAGACATTTATATACATATATAAGCATACATAGATACCATGTACACCTATGGTGCTGTATAAAAGAAAACAAAATGTATACATAGCAAATGTGCCCATAGTTACAAAGTTATGTATAGAATATACACTGTTTTCTAATGTTTATAATGCTTGATGTTTAATACTGCAAATATAAATACTATCAATCTAAAGACAGTCTTTGGATTATTCTGTTAAGTATCACACTGCATTTCTGAGGTATTAATGCTATTTTATATTTGCTTTCTTTACTGTTCATTGAAGGATAAAGAACAAAATGAAGGGGTTTTTTTCATTGCTATAAGAAGCTGTCAGACAAAAACACATGAACTGATTTCATGAGGTCAAAAGTGCCAGTGAATACTCAGTAGTTTTTTTGCCAATTGATCAAACAATCAAAAATCAATCAGTCCTGCAAATCCTTAGATATATGAACAGTTTTACTCCTGTAAGTGGCTCTTTGTGATATTATTAAATTTTTGAAAGTAAAGTTACTGGTATGGTTCAGAGCACTCAAGTCTAAATATCAATAATATATTCACTATTATAAACATCATTTTTGCTATAGAACTGCACCTTCAGTATACATTCTATTTCACAATGATACATTTAAAACCATTCTGTGAAGTAACATTGCTTGACTTCATGTTTTATTGAGTATGGCTTTTTACAGATATATTAAAAAAAAATCTTAAAGACTTATTTAATTAATACTTAAAGTATTTTGAAACCTAAACAACATAATGCATTGGTAAAATCCATTTTTATAGTTTGCAATTATGATATGACTATGTTAGAAAATATGTATTTTATACTCTTATTTACTATGGAATAGTAATTCAAATTAAGAGTACAAAGTGATACATTATGTAAGATAGCTCAATGCAACTGTTTCTAGCAGTTTAGATCAACCACTTGTTTACTGACAGGGTTTTTTGGGGGGCAAGATTGGTGATGCACGTCCAAATATTAAGCAATATTCACTTTTGACAAAGGTTATAGTTCAATACAAAACTAGGTAAACTGAATGTTTAGTTTTGGTTTTATTTTAGGTAAAGTCATGTTTTCCTTGTCAGGAAGATTTTTATCTAAGAAATTCTAAAATGCATTTGAAAAATAGTACTTTCTCAGGAAAAAGGTGTGGGTTTCTTCTATATTGAGCATGTCTGAAAAAAAGTGCTATTTTCACTTCACTTTCTAATACAAAGTTCATTTATCCTATAATGGTTATGGATATGCCAATGAAAACATATTTAATGGAAATTAATGTAAAGAAAAAAGTATTGTAGCACCCAGTAAAGTCTTAGGAAATATTTATTAGTGAAGAAATACAATACAAAAGATTTTAAAGGTCGGATCCTACAATGCTTTCCTGATCAAGGTGGAAATTATCAAAGTGCAGAATTTGACAATTGCTAATTTATTTCTAATACAAGATGGATATTTGATCTTAGTATTGCATTAGTCATCTAGGCCCAGAGCCTCAAAGACATAAGACAATATTTTTTTTAGTAACTGTCATTTAGCCCTTTATTTGTTATATAACTGTGTATGAATTAAATTATTTGAAGTCTATAGAAGAGATTGAAAACTACTTTGCTAAGCAAAAGTGCACCGATTTCTTTGGGTGTTTTGCCTGATTAAGGACTGCAAAAACAGGCCTCAGGGAAGATCTAATAGGAAACATATTAAGTGACCGTGAGATCACACATTAATTCTGTCCTAAGGATAAAACCTAATCCTATTTTTGACTGAAGTGATAAATTCTTCCTGGCCTGGCATCAGCACATGCATAGTTACTTCCTTCTTGCTTTTTTTTGTGTGTGTAAAAGAGGCAGTTTAATATCAACCTTAATATGTCTTTCTTTAAACTATAACATATAAAATGTGTTTATGACACAATAACGACTTAATAAAAGTATTAAGAATATAATACTTTTATTGAAAACATGTATGAAAGAAAATTAAAAGAACTGCCTGTTAACTTCAATGGCTTTTTTCTACATCTGTCTGCAGCCTTCTGGAAGAGTTACGTCAAATTATTTTTATTATGTCAAATTCTTATGCGGAAGATGTGAATTTTCTAGCCAGAAATGTAGGTAAGAAAACAGGGCATTTGTTCATCCAGGATAGACTTAGTAATTTATATACTTCTAGAGTCTTTACTGTTACAAAAGGCTGTAAAATATTTTTTTTCTAGGAGAGGGAGACATTTAAGTTATAACTGAAATAAGTTCTAACTTAATGAATTAATTCTGAACTATGTTCTAACAGTGCCTTCTTCTAACACACTCAAAACTACTGGAAAGCCACATCTATATAACAAATATGTAAAATATGCCATGATTTCTCTTAAATCCCTTTTATAAACTACCTTCTTAACCTTCTGTTCTGGGATGACCAAGGGAATTCAGTTACACTGTAAATATGTTATCCAGGTACAGCATGAAAAAAAGAGCATTCCTTAAAATCGGGATTACACCCATTGTTTTGTTGGTTAATAATTTAGATATAGTATTTCAACGAACTATACATAGTATTTTAATCTTGGGCATGTCAAAAATACAAAGCTGCATCTTCTGAGATTTTGCCAGAGGGGTTAATACATAACTATTCAACAAGACTAGAAGATTTCAATAAGACTAGTGTTGAATTTATCAAGCCCTGTAAATTCAAACTTCTTTTAGAATTTACAGCATGTACGCACCATCTGATTCAAAGACTTCAGTTGACAGATAGCCTATTATATAAGTTGTCCTGATGGTTAGTTACTTTTGGAGCTGCTAATTTTTCAGTCCCATCTTAAAGAATCTAGCTGGAGTCAAACAAGACAGTCCAACAGTGAAGGAACGTTTTATGGTATCTTGAAAGTTTTCCTCTTTAATTTGTTAAACTATCATAATTTTAAAACTGTTAAATAATTTAATTATGTAATAATTCACCAATATGAATGGTTAAAAAAAATGCTGAGTGGGAAAAAAAAATTGGGCCTTTTCATAGTATTACAAATGTCTGCATTAGTTCCCACATTTTTTTGCATCAATACATGCCACTTAGATCTTCTGTAGCTGCCAAATTTTACATGAAAGACCCTACATTAAAAATAAACAAAAATATCAGATTGCATGACATAAGGCTTTCTTCCTGCTGGCATCTCAGGTATACAGACATCAAATCCGGTCCTTGACATATCACAGCAATCAGGTTAATATGTAAAATGAAACAGTATGGAAATATATGCCAAATATTGATTGTAATAGCAAGTTTTCCTTAGGTAGCAATTAAAAAATAATGAGTAAAAAGGTACAATAAATATAGAAGATTTCTTGTATTTCCATGTTATATTTTTCTTGAATTATTTTATACTATTGCACAAAAAACTCAAATCTGAGCTTCAAAATACATGCATGCAACATATGAAGAAAGAGTGTAATATCAGCCATTAGAACTATTGGAACTAATGTTCAAATGTTCTGAAAAAAACACAAAAATGTGTTTGGACGAAGTCTCAAGCAGAAATCTTAACCAAAAGCTGGGATATTTACACTAATATTTGGACCATGTATCCCTTTAAAATTATATTTTATTTTGAAAATTTGCAATCTGCATATGATAATATTCACTTCCTGTCTTAAAACAATGGGGAGTATTGCTGTGTAAGTTGAACAGTTACACATTTCAGTGGTAGAACTGATGTCTGAATGCAGCTTTTATTAGCTTCTTAAGTGCCCAGTGCTGTTCCCATTGGCAGTGCTCCCATTGACTTCAATCAGGGCAGGAACAGGCCCTAATTTTGTAAGGCACTTTGGGATCCTTTGGGAAGAAAGGTGTTAGAAGAACACAAGCCATAATTGTCAATTAGTTATCAACAAAGCACTCTCACTAATATCTCCCATCATCATAGAACATTGTATCTTAGTTTCAAATTTCAGTTTACTGTAGCAACTTTAATTTTGTGACACCATAATTTCCAGCTTTGACATGAAGATTTTTGATTCCAGTGTAATAAAAAAAAAAAGTAAAATGATAGAAAGGATTTTTCTATGGTTATATAAAATAAGATCAAAAACCTGCCTCTCTTCTGACTGTGCTGCCTTAACTATAGCTAAAATCTCCTTTATATGTAAGACTCTCATATGAAGGGTTAAAAGGTTATGTATATCTAAAAAGGATGCTTACAAGTTTAAGATTTTGTAATATTCTAAGTATTCAGTACTCTCTGTTCTGTATGTTTTTACTTTCGCATTTCTACATTTGGACAATGAAAAAAAAAATCCTTTTCACTTCTGGTAACAACAATCCTTGCTTTCAGATTCTCTGCCTTGCAAGTAATTACTTTTTTCTCAGCTTTAAGAAATAATTTTGACAGTATTTATCTTTTAGATATTTAAAATGCAGAGATATGTATAAATTGACCACATTCCCCAAACATAAGTTCACTAAAAAGGGCTCCTACTTGCTTACTGTGACAATTTAGCTAGCTGTAACACAGAAAGATGCAAGGCCTCTTAGTCATTGTCCACTCACCTCCTAAAAACCCAGTGAGTTCCTAAAATAAACATTACCTGATTTTTCAGAGTTCAATAACAACAGCAAAAACAATGATAACAACAATTCTTGTGGAAGCCTTTGGATGACAGCTATTTAACATCTTTATATTTCATTCAAATCCTGTATTCCCTTTTTGAATAAAAAAATCTAACGTATTTAGAAGACAAGACAAAATGAAGACATGCAGAACTTGTAACTACTTATCTTCCACATATGGCTTTACAGTTCAAGTATCTGAATAAATAAAAATACTCCTTAACCCTCCCAGTAGTTTCCTGACATTAGGCTTAAACGTTATTATGAGTAACATTTTCAAGGCGGTAACATTAAATTAAAAACAAAATACAGGAAAACACAAGGTTAGTATTTCAGCAAATGAACTAGCATTAGATTCCAAGGTCCTCAGGCCCTTCTGAGTATATGAAAATGCTCTCTGATACAAACACTTTGTCGCATGTTATCTGCATCATTAAACACAGAAAGTTCCCTTTTTAGAGGAAGAAAAGACTTTGGTAACAGTAATCATTATCCTAACATGTTCAGAAACACTTCCCCGTCAAGAAAATCGTAACTCAGACTGACTTAAGCACGAATGTGTCAGACATATATTTGTATTTCTTTTCTTCAAACAGGAAAGTGTGTTACACAAAAAATTCCGACTGAACCTGATGAGACTACTCACATCAGTCAACTTATTCACATGTGGAAGTAGTCAGAGAATAAAAATCTACCTTTGAACGTCTGTCTTCATTGCTGTGTTAAATTATCTTTCTGTTAGGGTTGTGAAGTAATATCAAGCTTTAACGATTAAATGATCATTTGTGAGGCCTTACATCAACACACAGAGCAGGAGGTAAGGGTAACTAAGTGTAAGACAAACATAAAAGAAAAATAGTTTCACTATACAACCGTAAATTGAAATTACATAGCATTGATCAGGCCAAAGTTGGGAATTTTTGATATTTCACTATGGATTATTACATAGAGCAGTAAATAATTCTCAAACATTCAAATAGCAAATGAGGTAAAATTAATACATATCTTAATATTTTAAAGCATGAGTCCAATTCATTTGGACAATTGTTCCTAAGATAAATATTATGAAGACAAAATGATGAGGATGCTTTTTTTCACTGTAATTAAACCTCTGTTTCTAACCAAATCTAACATAAACTTCTTAGTAATCTGATAATTCTTAAGAAACATTTAATTACAGATAACATTCAGTATATAAATATACTGAAAATTATAGAACACATTCAGTATATAAAATTACATACGGATGAAAAAATATTATCCATTATAAATACAATCAATAATGTTTCTAAAAATTGGTGAATTTAGAATAACTACTTTAACTACTTTTCATATTTATAGAAAAAACTTTTCTCAAAAGAGTAGCAACTTCTTAATTTTTAAGAAAAAAAAAATTGTTGTTGATGTACAAGTTAGAACAGTATGCATTAGCAGACTTCTACCACTTAAAAATCTTAAAGTAATATATTGCACAAGAAACTTACTAGAATATACTTTTCAACATGATATTATGGTACATTGTCACTTACTTGTTGGTAGCTATGACCTGCCATGCAAAAAGGTAAAAAGAAACATTTCAGACCCAATCAGAAATTGTCGATAAGGAGTTCATTTTACCACTTAAATTACTCTGTTGAAAAGCTTCATTATGTAAGCATTGCCTACTTATAAGACAGTTCCTCTTTTTGAGAAAAGGTGCATTAAAAAAATCAGCTACAACAGAAAAAGCTTCATTCTGCACTGACTGGTGCCTCAGACATAAATACATATAAATATATGTCTATGCATGTATGTATTCATGTTACAGATTTACACTAATGATGTTATAGATAGACATTTTTAATAAAATCTCTACCTAAAAAAGAATTTCCTTTGACACTGATGAGGATTTTGCTTAAGGTCTTACTCCAGCTGTCAGAGCTACAAAAGCAAACACTTATGCCCTTCACTGCCCCACAGTTTAAGAATGGAGAGAGGAGGGGAGAAATGTAGACCACATGCTTCTGCTTAGAAAATCAATAGTGATCTAAAAGAGTACAGTATTTTTCTTTAACAGAAAATACACACACTTAAGAACAATAGCTTCTATCCTTCTGCAGACAATTGTGCTCCGTACTCAAAATAAAATAAAAAGCAGACTTCAAAACAAAGGCAAGCAGTTTGACTCAGTAACATGTAGGAAAAAAGAATAAGACAAGGAAACAAAAAATTGAAATAGGAAATGCATAACTGCTAACTCCGTTTTAAAGAGTTAGAATGTTTTTAAACTTAACGTGAAAAAAATTATGAACGTACCAAAATACAGCATATTTAAATCATTTCCACAAACAGTATTGACTAGGTTGCATGCTATCTTTGGATGGAAATGAAAGAAAAATTACCCACATGGCATAATTTGGATGGAAATGAAAGAAAAATTACCCACAAAGCATAATTTAATCACTGAAGAAAGAAAACAACCTTTAGAAACCACCAAAGTTTAACTGATAGAGATGTTATAACTGATTGAGATTTGAAACACCTTTGCAGCAGGTATTTTCCATATGCACAGTAAGCTAATGAACACTTTCTACCAGGAAAAGACAAAAACATAAGACAAACTGCAAAGACATTCCACGCTTTCAAAAACTGAAATTAATGGGAGAATTTTCGTTCACTTCAAAAACATCACACATACTGATTAGCCAGTTTTTCCTTTGATGCATTTTTTTCATCGTCACTAAAGGAACATATGTATACTTGAGAAGAAATGATTCAGCAGATTATTCATTCTTTGAAAGTACATAGTTCAAGTTCTTTGATCTTAACATAAACATTTCAAAACAGAAAAAATGTACATATTCTTAACTTTTGAGCTTAAAGTGAAATATACTGTAACCAATATATTCAGGTTTGCTATAAATTATCAGGTAAAATCTAACTGAATGGGCAGTACTGTATGTAACAGTACATAAACTCATGGAACCACATAATTTTATTACTTATAAATAGTTCTATGAATGAATTAAAAAAACTATGAGAAAACTACTTAAAATTGCAGGACTAACAAATTTTACATAAATATGACATATTTGTTTCAACTTAATAAATTTCCAACCTGAAAATGCATTTAAGATGTTTAATTTTACAAATTTTTAAAATAGAATTTACAATGATAAAACTGTACCACAGCTGAAGAGTAGCAGTACTGTGAACAACCTTGCTTTAATTTTAACAGAAAGCAATTGCCATTGGGACTACCAGCTTTATCATACTTGTGAATAAAAAAATTATTAGTTCACTTAAATTCAGCATTTAGAAAGAGAACAAATCTTCATCATGCAGTAATTACTGCATAATTAAACAGTTATGAATTTATTACTTTATAACTAAATTCAGATATCTAATACTGAGAGCTTTGTAAGAACTGTTTAGTATGTGTTTATTTATCCATTTGACTAAACAAACTAATTGCTATTGTAATGAAGTTACAGTAAAGTTAAATTTAGGCCACTCCTGTTATGTGATACTACTTCAAATGTAAAAGGTAGAGTTTTAAGGTGCAGCAATATTAATGACCCTCAATCTATATTCAGCCAGTTGCATCCTGGATTTGGGACTGAACTTTTGTCCCTAGCAACCCCAAACCAACATTTATATTACTATATTAGACAAGTTGGAGTCTTGTAGGACTGGAGTGACTTTTTGGTGACTCTGTGAATACAGCATTTATATGTTTCATATGCTATATGAAGCACTTTTGCTTCATTCCAGGTCTAAAAGATTTCAAAACACATGCGGAAATATTCTTGCATCACATTAAAGACAATGTTAATTAAAAAAATAAAGATAAGTGTATGCACACATATATACATACATATGCATACTTCTACATATATATGTGTACTTACACTTTCCTATATATATACAGAGACATATATAATTCTGTTTTAAAATACAGATGGTAACAAAATACAGATGGATAAAATAATAAACTACTTGTTAAAGTCTGTTTTCAGAAATTAGAAAACTGTACTACATTGTACTCTTTCATTTTATTTTAAGAACCTTAGTCAGTACTTTTATTTAAAAATATTTTATAATAAAGTTGATATGAAGTCTCTGACAACAGCAATCTTAAACTTTGTCCCCTTTCCCAAATAGGAATATAAACTTTTTGCCATGGTATTGGTACAAAACTACTAGAAGGTCTTGATAATCTCATGTTAACAAAATCAGACATATTGTTGAAATTATGAGAAGAAAATGGTTTATTAAATGAAATATTAAACTAGACAATTATTATTTCAACTTCTACCTTACCCCACTCCAGACGTATTTTTGGAAGGCCACCTAGAACCATATCATGATATGCAATAGCAATCATGTGTCCAACATTAAAAACAAAAAAAAATTACATTAGACATGGTCTATAGTTTTCTGCAAAATTTAAAAATATCATAAATAAGAGGCTGCAAAATTGCAATAGAAGTGATTGCACCATCCATGGCAAAAACACCGCAAGAGAATAATTTCTATCAATAGTTATTTCATCTAATTCAAGGTTTCAGTAGAAAGGCTGAAGAATTAAATAAGTTCATATGTTCCACCATTCTCAAGAATCACATCTGAGTATGTGGATGTAAACTGAACTTCCCATAAAACCAGGACAACATGGTTCTGAAATAAATTCTACAGTGCTATACTACATCAATGTTCATTTAATTTGTCAGCAGATTGGAAATAGATGTAATTCATTTTAGAGGTACATAGCAGAACTACAAATGTTTATCATTACTGTCTTCATTTTTTTCCTTTTACAAAACAAAAATGCTAAGAGAATGGCTTATGTTGGTGACAAAAAGCCAGACTTATAAGGGCAAAGCAAATGTTTTGTAACCACTCTAAGTCAATAGAATCCAGTTTTATACTTAAACAAGTAGCAGCAAAATGTGGCCCATTAGCTGTAAGTTAAATAGTTAATTTGATAACCATTTAATTACAAACTTCATTACACTTTATTTCTTCGTATATTCAATCAATTAAATGCCTCTGGCTCCTAGGACCTAAATGTGTCAGTTTGTGTTTCCCAACTCTGTTCAGTTCAGTGTTTTAACAGTAAACAATTATTCTAATGCATAACTGTACCTAGTATTTCTGGAGTATTATTATACTGATAGGTACTCTGAAATGTAGCTGAATAATGAACAGAAAAACTCAATAAAAAGACTTGTGATATTTATATTAGGATAGTATTTATACATAGATGGATAAACACAAATCTGTAAGACAGTATTGCTGGACTGCAAGGAGAGCTACGTGCTCTCGTTTCATCAGAACAGACTGCAAATCTTCTTAAAAGTGTCAGGAAATGATGTAAATGAACAACTAGTACAGCCGCCCTGTTCAGAGTGCTGCTACCTTGTCCATCATCTCACAGAACCGCCTCATTTGTTTACTCCTCCACCCTCTTGTCATTGTTTAGCTTGAGGTTCTACATGTTCCGGAGTAAATGGATGCTGCAGAAAGGATGTGCAAGTTCCCTATAATAAAATAATCAATAAAAATGTGAAAACCATTTGAAGGTTGACAGCTATGGAATTGTATCTGCCATTCACTCTCTCTTCTTTCCACATTTTTCTTGTTTAATGCCAGTAGCGCCAATAGTTTTCTCTGTTCTGCATAAGACAACCAAAGATTTTGTCCCCCTTCTCTAGAGGCTAATTTGGAGATGCTGCATTTCAGTACGCTGGTCTTTAACCAAATGAAAAGCTATTCAGGCTCCCCGGAGACACTGAGCAATATAAAGAACCTGCCCTCTAAAAATAAAGGAGTTCTTGTTTACCCTCTCCTTCAGGATGTAGTGCCTTAACGGACTCTGCCCCCTGAGAGGGAACCATATGCATTAAGCAGACTCTTAAGTTTCTGTAAGAAACACACAACACGCTGGTGAGACATTTTAGCTCCAGCTAAATAAAAGTCTAAACAACCTACAGAACCAGTATGTTGCCTTCATATTTTACAAAAACCCTTTATTAGCTATTCCTGCTTTTCAGATATATGTGTTTTCCATGGGTCAGAGGCTCATTTTTTTATGACATTTTACCATAAATTTTGATATATTACTTTAAGAATTAAATTGTTATGTGATATGAGAAGAGGCACTACCACATCTAATATGTTCTCCTAAAATAAGAATTAGCTACATGCTTTGTAAAAAATTAAAACATAGGAAAACATTCAGAAATTAAATACTGCAGTATACAGAATCAGCTGAACATGTTTTCACAACCTTAAGTGACCATTAAAATAATGGGAGGTAAATCTAAAAAAAAAGTGTGATAATTTGGGCCCTAGAAGTATGAAAGTGGAAGCTGCATTTTTGTCAGACCTTTAACGGAGAGGAGAGGAGAGGAGAGGAGAGGAGAGGAGAGGAGAGGAGAGGAGAGGAGAGGAGAGGAGAGGAGAGGGCAGGCAAGGCAAGGCAAGGCAAGTAAGGGCAAGGCAAGGCAAGGCAAGAGATGTCTCACCCCTGAACTCACCATCAGTATTTAAGACATTAAATTGCCAGAATATGAAAAAAAAACCCCAAAAAAGTACAAAGAATATCTCTTTTACTTCATAAGAATAAATGTTCTATATTATCACGATCCATGTTTTAATCCTAGTAGTTACATTGATAAATTAGGACTCTCTTCCAGCTTTTTTCCTCTTTTATCACAGAATTTCATGCATTTCTGAAACTAATTGTGAGGCTACATGAATGATTCTTTAAGCTCAATATTATTTGTCAAAAAACTAATTAAAAAAAAAAAAGCAGAAAAAAAATCACTGTAATAACCAACCTAAACCAGCCTGAAAACCAACATAAAACAAGATAAAATAATCAGAATTCTCAAAATAGGGATTTTTTATTATTATTACTCTTTTACCCCTTTGGTCAGCTCTAACTCAGCAGACCATCATGCAGAAGCTTTCACTGATCTTCTAACAAAACAAAGGTCATATTCTTATACAAACATCCTGTCTTTAAACAAATCATCGTGTTTTTAAATCAGAAGCACATCTTTTGTCAAGTGAAGTTCCCATCTACTTTTTCTTACTACAATTTTCTGCAGGTGTTAAATCATTGCATCCACTGAGTGGGAAATCCTACTTCCATTAAGGTCACCATTCACACATAGCCCTTTCAGGTGTGTTTCAGGATAATTATGGACTAAAGAATATTATTTTGCACTCTGTATCCCTTTGTAAGGACTTATGTTCAAGAACGCACTTTCTGAAGGTAGTTGATGCCATTTAATTTTTTTCTCCAATAATGGAACTGATAACTTGTTTTTTCTACTGAAGATGAGAAATTGAAGAGATTTAAATTAATTGTTCTGATTTTAGCATAGACCCTTACAAAAATTCTTCACTATCAGCTATTACTGATAGTGTACTATCAGTACAGCAGTACTACCAGCCTCAGAAATGGCAGCATCAGAACGCAAGCACAGACTGTCGAGGCATTTCTATCAGCTATTTCTCACAAATCCAAGCAATTCCTGCTCATTTACTCATTTGTGGATGCTGCCTCTTTGTGGCAGAATGCCATGTAAAATGTACATTTCACATTAAAGACCTAATCCTACATTTGTATTGACACCTATGCAAATTCCTGCTTATGAGTGCAGAAACACAGAGAAAAAAAAAATATATACGTGAACAGACAGATAGTGTTTGCAGGACCTTCTCATTCAATGTTTATGGAGTTAGCCTTTCTCTTAGCAAATGACAAAACCAGTGAGGCTGAAAATTTTCTTACTTGTACCCATTTAACAACAGTGTGCCTCTACTGAGCTTAAACGGAAGAAGAACCAGGCTGCTGGTTTCAGCAATAGCTGTAAAGGAGGTTATTCAAAATTAGGGCTCCAGAACTGCACCTCAGGCAGCAATACTCACATGTGTCACTAGTGTCAATGGCAAGTCTGCAGCAGACCAAGAGCAGTGCACAGAATAGCCATGCGTTGAGTCTCTTGTGACAAAATAACACGCCTCATACCCACATTTCAAACTGAAATAACACTCCACTCACTAAACTGTCCAAGCTAAATACAGTCATGCCTTTTTTTTTTTCTTTCTTTTGCTTTTGCTCAGTGTGGGTGGCACAGAGGGAAGAACACATGCCAACAAAACATTTAACTTGAATTCCAATGGATCAGTTATATATCTTTGTTTTTGTAGAAAGTGACAGATTGTACACGGATAGGAAAAGCAGAACAGAGCAGAGCCCTTTTGCAATAAAAGATGTACTAATGAACAACTCTGCAAACAATAACGAATGCAATAACCTAATCAAGAAAGACAAAACTGCATGTGAAATATCACTTACCCTGTTCTATATATTAGAGAACACTTCAGCAAGGAAACAAAATGTAAATATAAAACTATCCTATTCAATATGTTGGTGAAACACATATCTGTGTGTCTCTCTGACCCATGTTATATATGCTGGTAATTAGCGTATGCCATGTTTTGAAAACAGAGAACACATTATGTTTTGCTTAAAAATGTTAGGTCTTTCTGATGAGCCATAATTGCTAATGAAGAGAATCCAACATACAAACAGATGATTTTGGCAAGAAATTTTAAACTTCAGATACTCAGTGGTTCATGTTCTTACATTTGAAATATTTATCAAGTGTTTATTCAGAAACTATTAAAAAATCACATGTGCTGGGATACATATGAGACATCAGTTGTCCCATTTTACAGTGATGCTGTGTTTATGAATATCCTTGCCATTGCCTGCTGCCCAAAGGGGTAAAGACATTGTATATAGATGTGTACAGTCCATCATTTGGTCTTTCGGGATGCTAGTAAACACACGGATCTGTACAAGTGCAATTGTACTTGACTAAACAATCAGAAACTGGCTACAACTGTTGTATTATCATTATATTTGGTTAACTGAAAAAAAAAAGGGATAACTGACAAATCAAAAATTAAACATTTTTTTTTTCCTCCTAAAATGAATGCCTTCTACATGTCCCTCACTAGTTTGCCCAACCAGATGCCTGAGCAGGAGGTTGCTAAAAGGTACATTTTTAAATAGAGAAACATGATTTTATTCTATTGTGATCAGATTATATGTCTTAGATTGTCTGTTAAGATTTGGTCATAATTGGCTTTATCTGTAATGATTTAAAAGGTCCTCCTAATACTACATCAGCTTTGGGAAAAAAGCCCTCCATGTAGTGCAACACTTTAAAGCGATCCGCAGACTTCGGACCCCATCCTGAAAAAAGAAAAAACACTTAAACATCTCTGTAATCTTACTTGCAAGAACAGTTCTGCATGCTCTATCCTAATGTTTTGGGCATTCAACTAACTTTGCTCAATGAGTGAGTCTACGGGACTACACGCATTAGTAAAGCTGTCCATGTGCTTAAGTGCCTGCAGGATGAAGGCCTAAGTTGGGACTTTTTTCACAAGTAAAGATACTCAAGTGAGTAAGAATTTGCAGGATTAGGCCCTAAAATAGTGAAGGAAAGAGAAATGCTAATATGCATATAAAAATAGGTGCTACAATAAAATATTTTTTTATATTTCATCAATAAGTTATTTTCACTAACCAGTTATGGATCATATATCTCTGCACTCTTTAATGATTCATCCACATCTACAGCGATCCTTTTAAAGATCATAATATATTTTTTTAATTCAAAAGTCCAGAAAGCATACAAACACATCCTTAAAAAAAGGAAACCTTGTATTAAAGTCGGGGTGTGCTAATCTCTCCATAAAAGCCATTTAGACTCAGTCATGGCTAAAAGGGGAAAATGTGCGCCGTACTTTTCAACCAGAAAGAAAACAAAATCAAACAATGTCTGTACTAAAAAAAAAATTTAAAAAGTGACTGTGACTTTTGCACTTGTAACCTGAATGTGACCTGATAAGACCCTCCTGCCACCTTCCCCAAGCACATACAGACAGACACACGCCAGTGTTGTGCCCAATTTACACAATAGGTGGTTTTGTACTTCCAAACACAGTAAAAGAAAGAAAAAAAAAAAAAAAAAACCTGAAACGAAAGCAGAACAAACAGCACACCCTTTCAGAATCATTCCCCGAAGCTGAAAAAAATCCTGTGCCAAGGCACTTCACCCTACAATAAAACGAATTACAGAGAAGGGGTGAAAGGATGAGGGCGCGGGGGGGGGGTGGGGGGGTGTCAGCATTTACGTTTCTTTGTTTTGCGTGTGGTTGTTAAATACAAATACTCTAGAGAAGGAGCTGCTGTGGCGGGCGGGGGGGGGCAGGGAGGGGAGGGCTGTTTCTCAGAACTGGCTGAATGTGGTCTGTTTTTCCAGCACTTCGAGGTAGTCCGGCTCTGCGTTTAGTTTTGCTTTTAGCTCCAGGTACTCGTTCCTGTTGGGCTCTACATAGACAGTACTCGGGGGGCTGTAGAGCACCGTCTCCCGCAGCCTGCCGTCCCCCGGCCCCGGGTGCAAGTACTGGTGGGCGCGCCTAAGGTCATAGCCGGGGGAGTAGGTGTAGGCGGCGGGGAGCTTGGGGTAGTCGGGGAGGGCGGAGCCGGGGGTGCCCAGCGCGGAGGAGGAGGAGGAGGAGTGCTTCTCGGGCTCCAAAATGCCCCGGTAGAAGCGATCGGCGTCTTGCACCGGGGAGAGCAGCTCCTCGCGCGCCTCGATAGTGCTGACGCTGTACGCCGGGCCGCGCGCGGGCGCCTCCTCCCCGCCGGGCGGCGGGAGGGGGGGCGGGGGGGGCGGCGGCGGCGGGCCCCCCCCCCCGGGTTGCAGGGGGTGGCTGCTGTAGGTGACCTTGAGCTCGTGGAGGTCTTTGTAATCCTCGCCCGCGTTGCCCTCCCGGGAGCGGTAGATGGGGTTCTTGCACATGTGGCCCAGGGGGTGCGGGATGTACTCGTAGACGTGGCCGGCAGGGGTCTTCACTTTGGGCAGCGCCGCGCCCCCTCCGCCGCCGCCGCCGCTCCCGCCGCCGCGGTGGGGCGGGTGCTGCTGGAGGTGGGGGTGGTGGTGGTGGTGGTGGCCGCCGCCGCCGCTGTAGACGCTGTACTGCATGTTGAAGGAGCTCACGTCGGAGTTGTTGGCGCTGGCGTGGTCACCCTGGCCCTTCTTCCGCCGCTTCATCACCAGGACGAAGAGCCCCGCCGCCACGAAGACCGACATGATGAAGACCAGCAGCAGGCTGAGGATCAGCACCGAGAGCGGCACTGAGGAGCTGCCGCCGCCGGCGCTGCCCGCGGGCCCAAAGCCGCCCGCCGTTGCCGTGCCGTTGAGGCGCACGGTGGAGGTGGAAGGGGTGGTCCTGGCCGGCAGCTGGCCCGGGGACGGCGTGGGCGTGGAGACCACGATGTCCGAGTAGTCGGGGCACAGCAGCTCCGCCCGGACGGCCCGCATGTCGCTCTGGGCAAACTTCTTAGGGGACTCGCAGATGACCTGGTCCACCAGGACACCGGTGTTGAGCTGCTCCAGCCACAGCTTCATGCCCACCACGTCGCACGTGCAGTCCCAGGGGTTCTCGTGCAGGTCGATCTGCAGCAGGGATTTCAGCTGGTCCAGCACTCCGCTCACTGGCAGGTAGGAGAAGTGGTTGCTCCGCAGGCTCAGCCTGTAGAGAGACAGACCAGAAAATATGTTCCCCGGCAAAGACCTCAGCAGATTGTTGTTCAAAAACAAGAGCTGAAGGTTGGGGACAGGTTCAAAGGTGCCCGCCTCTATCTCCCGGATGACGTTGTACTGCAGGAAGAGGTACTGCAGGCTTTGCAGCCCATAAAACAGCTCTGGGCTCAGCTGCTCGATACGGTTCCCATTCAGGTACAGCCTTCGCAAATTAGTTAAATCCCCAAAAGCCCGGTCCTGAATGACCGAGATCCGATTATTGCCCAGGTGCAGCAAATCCAGCCCAGTAGCATCCACAAAATCTGCCCTGCGTACCAGAGCAATGTAGTTTTCTGTCAGATACATCTTCTTAGGATTATAGGGTTTAGGCTGCAGTTCAGAAATGCTCTCAATCTTCCTCTCCTGACAGTTGACATTGAGGCCCAGGTCAGAAATCTGCAAGTTGCAAGTGCAGGCAGTGGGGCACTCCAAAGGCACCGGGGATTTGGTCTGGTAGGCAATGCTGGGGCCGTAGTTGCTGTATCCCAGGTCTTTCGAGGGCAGGCGGGAGGTGGGGCGCACCCTCGTCTTGTTGGGCTGGCGGGTGCCTTTGGGGGGCTTCAAGGGGGATTTGTAAACAGCTGAAGAAGAAGTGGCCACGGAGTTGACTGAAGCCGGGGTAGTGTGGAAATACCCTGTGGTGCTCAGTGGTGTCTGTGGTCTCATTTCGTAATCCGAGATGAGCCTTCTGGGGCAAAGCTCCTGCTTGGAGACTTCATCCAAGTCTCGACCATGTAAGCGGAAAGGGGTCTCACAAACCACATCTCCCACCAGAGCAGAGTAGGAGATACTGTCCAGCCAATCCTTCAGAGCAATCAACTCACAGGAGCAATTCCAGGGGTTTTCCTCCAACTGCAGCTCCACTACTTTATCCATGTGCTGCAAAAGGCCCACATAGGGCAACAGCTTCAGCCGGTTACCCCTCAGGTCCAGGTGAGTTAAGGGCACAAAACGGAAAAGGTTGTTGGGCAGACTGGAGAGGAGGTTATCATTGAGAATTAGCACCTGCAGCAAATGCAGCTTGCTGAAGGCATTGGGTTCAATGATGCTAATATAATTATAATCAACCTGTAGGTATTCCAAACTCTCTAGCCCAAGGAAAGTGTCATCTCGTAAAAGTTCCAGCTTGTTATTGTTCAGGTGCAGCCTCCTTAAACCTCTCAGACCATGAAAGGCCCCCGTTTCGATGTCTTGTATGTCATTGCTCCCCAGATGCAAAATTGAAGCTCCTGTATAATTGACAAACTGGTTCGGGTACAGCCTGTTCAAAAGGTTCCCAGACAACAAGAGATGGTAGACGGGGAACCTTGGTGGACTGATCTCAAAAAGGCTGATGATTCCTCTGTTTTCACAGCTCACTGTTAGGATGCTGTCCTTCTCCTCACAAGGACATGCGTTATCACAGATTTCCCCATAATACTCGATGCTTTCTGCCCACGAAAGAACTAGCGATGTTAAAGCAAATGCGATCGTCTGCAGCATCCAGATATGCATTTTTTTGTTGAGGTCCTGTTCCAAAGCTACTGCAGAGCAGCAAGCATACATTTTATTTCCTGTAAGGGTAAGGAGAAAAAAAGAAAGCAGCATAATAACACAGACCCACAGAATTTAAAACGGACACAAAGTTTATATACGTCTTCAGTGGGGTAGAGAATTGATTGTTAATCAAACAAAAAAAAACTCCTGTCACTTCTAATTCCCACACTTTCGAAAACTGGATAGCATGCATTGATTAAAAGGTTGATGGACAACTACTAGTGAGTCAAATGCCTGCAGTGTTTAAAAAGGTGAGGTCGCGGTAGGAATTGTTCTGGTTCTGTTCCTGTGGGGTGCATTTCAATGCTTCCTTGGATTTCTTTTTCACAACCAGCCCCATAAATATACATAAAATGGCTGTCAGTTCAGTTTCATGGTTCTAATTTAAGAGAAAAGAAGCACCATTTTACGAGGTTTCCCACCTCCCCTATTTCCCAGCTCCCCCTTCCCTTCAGAACCTCCCCAGTGAACAGCGCACAAAGGTCTTCCCCTCCTTCTACCTTGATTTTTAACCGGTGGTGGAAATGCCATGGTTGGAATCCAAAGAAAAATGCTCAGTGATGGAAACAGCAGCTTAATGCAACAGAGAGAACACTGACACATTCTCCACATCACCCATTTCTTAAAACTGTTTTATGGGAGGGTTTTTTTTCTGTCTATACATTTACAAAGCCCACACCCACCCACAGAAGCAGGCGCACACACACGCACACACACACATGCCTGCGCGCGCATTCTCACACACACACACACACACACACACACACACACACACACACACACACACACACACACACACACACACACACACACACACCACCCACCCCCACCCCCCCCCCCCCCCCCCCCCCAGATGACTTCTGCGGTGGAATTCTTCAGTAATGGGATTAAATACGCTAACCTCCTACTTCAGTGCACTTCAGCTCTCTTCAGTGAGAGCAATTTTGTATCTTTGCGCAAGCAAATAATTTTAATTGATTTTATGACACACACCCCCCCATGAGTTACATACAATGTAACAGAGCTGACTATCAAGCAGAGGTCTTCAGTTCCTACACACACGCATGCACACACACACACACACACAAAGAAAATGTTTTAATCACTCACCCAAAATTTGTGAAAAATGTAAAACATGCAGATCATCTTCGGAGCCTCAGCCATATCTGACATATCGCTTATTCCCAACGTTCTGCAAAACTAGCCTGGTAGAAGTGGAGAGATCTAAATAGGTCTCATGGAAATAGCTCATTGCCAACACTTCAAGCATCAGAGTTACTGATTATAAGCAGCGATGGCTGTCAGTACTCTTCATCCTTTCAGGAAGAAGACACCCAGGCTGATTAAAAGCCAAGGGGGGTGGAAGGGAAACTCTACCATTGACCTACATCAGTAATTAATACCAAATTTCACCTAGCTGGAAACAAATCCCGTTTCCATTCCTTCTTGCAGTCTTTCTGACTCCTTGTGGCTTTCTTCTACTAGTCTAAAGGCAGTATGAACAGGGAAAATAAATGCATTACGTGTGTCGGTAGGGGAAGACTAATAAATCATCCAGGCTTAAATGCTTGCATTTTCTATCATCCACCTCAGAGTTCCAATCCTCATGCTAGAACTCTCGTTTAGGGGAACACATCCTAAAAAATGGGAAGTCTCAGTGCTGCAAGACATCTCCTGTGGCATCAGGTTCAAGGCTGCAAATCTAGCACTTGCAGCAAAGGCAGTCATGCAGCAAGAAATTGGAAGTCTCAGCGAATCTCTCTCTAATTCTGACCAGACGTCAACTGGATCGGAATTACTCAAAGCAAAAGGCTTCGCTGCATAAAGGCAGCAGAAATCTTACTCAAAGGCATGTATCTAGCATATTCTTTCTCAGCTCGATCGGATCCATTCATCCATCAACTGACAGATCTTCGGAGGGGAGAAAAAAAAAAAAGCCATTGAAAACCTGCCCGATCAGTATTAAACTCCCAGGCATTTTACAACTTTAATTCAATTACGGTTAGTAAAGGAGGCAAATACAATATTCCCTCCCTCCTCCTTTCTCCCTTTCCCTGAAAAAAGGAAGGGGGGGAAGAGGGGGAGGGGACGTAAAGAAAATAAAGTTGTAGCTGGCTATATGCAAGGTTGCAATCGCGCCCTGGAAACCCCTCCGTGATGACTGCCTGCTGCTGTTCACCAGCTCCCTACAGAGGTTCATACCGGGGGGGGAAGGGAATGGGGGGGGAGGGGGGCATGGGGGGGGGAGGGAGAAAAGGAAAGGGGGCTGCATCGGGATTTTTCCTGTGTGTGTGGTGCTTTTTTTTTTTCGCCCCCGAAGAGTCCAACCCTTAAATCGCCGCGCTGCCATACCCGGCCCGAGGCACCGCTCAGCACCGCCGGCAGCAGCGCCGAGCCAGCAGCCCCCGCCGGACGCTTCCGCCCCACCGAGCGGCCCCCGGAGCCGGCAGAAACAGCTGGGGGGGGGGGGGGGGGCGCGGAGGGGGAGGGGCTGGGGGGTGGAAAGCAACGGCGAGGAACGACCCGGCGGGGAAGGGGCGCGGGGGGGGGGGGGTGGGGGGGGGGGCGGGAGGGCACGCAGAAAAGAGAGCAGGAGAGCGCGAGAAAAGTCATCCCCGGTACTTACTTGGCCCGAAGGCTGCGGGGCCCGGGCATGGTGGCAGCCCATGGAGACGCCTCCCCGCTGCGCGGGGTCTGCGCGGGGCCGCGGGGGCGGCGGCGGAGGCGGCGGGTCCGGCAGCAGCCGGGGAGCGCAGCGGCAACCCCCCGCACGCGGGCGGCGCCGAGACACCAGCGCTCGCGCAGGGGCGCACACGCGCGCGCGCGCAGACACACCACACACACACACACACACACACACACACACACACACACACTCTCGCACACGCGCGGGGCCGCGGCTGCCGCGCGCGCGCCCTCCCGGCGCGGGCGGGGGCGGCCGGCGGATCGCCGCGCTCCCCCGCGCCGCCGCCGAGCGCAACGGGGCGGGGGGCTGCGGGGGGGGGGGGGAGGAAGGGAGGGGGAGGCGAGGGCGGGGCGGTGGCGGGCGGGGGTGGGGGGAGGGGGCGGGGGGCTGCGGGGCGGGTGTCCCCGGCTGACGGCGCGGTGGGCTCGGCGACGCGCAGCCCGCCCGCCCGGTCACGCACCGCGCACGCACACGCGCGGGCACACACATGCCGATACTAGAGGCGCGCTCCCGCGCCCCCCCCCCCACGACAGCCCCCCGCGCCCTCCGCGCGCCGGGACTGTGCTCACACTTTCCCCAGCACGGGCAAGTTTCCCCGCGCTCCGCCGCCGCCCCCGCACTCCTCCGCACCCTCGGGCCGCAGCCCTGGGGCCCGCGGTCGGGAGCGGCGCGGCCGCCCCCGTCCTCTCCCTGCAGCTCTGGCTGGCCACGGCCACGGCCACGGCTGGGCGGCGCGGAGCCGCCGTTCGCTGCGCGGGAGGCCCCGCATCCGCGGAGGCCGTGGGAAACCGGGTGGTCGCGGCGGAGGGAGACGGTGCGTTTGGCCACACGCAGCCTCCGAAACTGGGGACGCGAGGTCTGTGTGTCGGGGTCGTTTAGTTTACCTTTCCCCCCCCGCCCGCCCCAGCTACAGGGCGCGGACGGGGATGCAGCAGCAGCAAAGCGGCTCTGCGGGCGCACCCCCCGGGTCCCCCCCCTCGGGCCGCGGTGCCGGCGGCGCTGCCGGGCGCTCGGGGTGACCCCGCCTCCGCGGGGCGGTGCCTCCCGCCGCCGCCAGGTGGCAGCGCAGGGCGGCGGATGGGCTGCGCGGCCCCGCGCAGGGTGCTCTGGCCCCAGTCGCCGGCAGCGCCCCGGGGCTGTCGGGCGGCCGCCGCGCCGGGCAGGGCAGGGCAGGGCAGGGCAGGGCAGGGCAGGCCGGGGGGGGGGGGCGGGGGAGTGGGCGACGCTGTGCTGGCTGCGTCCTCCTTGCTGTGGTTCTTATTTTCCTGAGAAATTACGTATTTGGCTGAGCATTAAAAAATAAAAAAAGTAATTTAATGACACACATGCAAAGATGTGCACATGTTTGCATGTGTGTATTCATTAGTTATGCTCAGTGCACATTGTAGTATGTAAGTGAAATAAGTGTTATGCGTACGGGAATACATAAAGTACATCCCATGTGCACAGCATGGAGGTTGGAATCCAGCTTTAGCTCAAGTGTGGTGGTAGACGTTGTTGTGCCCTCATGGGTTTTCTTGTGCGAGTCTAAACGCTGAAGAGGGAATAACGCGCTCCGTATGATATGTGAATTCATCACATCTATATCTTCTGCAGACCTCTGTTAACTCGTGTCTTAGCATCCCTACGTGCTGAACCATGGGGTGATTGTACATAACCACCTTTTTCTTAACGCTCAACCTTCCCCTCCCCAAAAGGTGTATTCTTCTCTTCGCAGATATCAAAGGAGTATGACTCAAATCCTCTTTCCCTAGGCCTGAAATATGCAAGATCTGGTGTTTGGATGGATGATGACTTTCTTATGTAAATCAGATAATATTCCTGACCTTGCAGGAGTTTTTGGAAAGCTTCTCAGTGGGACAAAGTACTTCTGTTATTAAAAAATCTCTGGCATTCCTGTTTTGCGGCCAACCCAATTTGTTCAGTGGAAGGTCTTGAATGGCTTTAGATTGAGTTCCAAGATACTGTTTTAGTTAGGAAAAGAATACGATACTCCACTAGGCAATTTTTTCCCCCTCTAACACTCTTTAAAGCTTTCCTAGTATTCTACATGAAATATACGATGATAGTGGAATAAAAAGAATTCACAGATAGGAAATAGGGAAGTTTTACAGGAGTTTCTTAGGATCCCACTATTTTTGAAAAACATTTTTGTTTTGAATTAATAGTCCTGTATTTTAAATATATGGGATTTTATGCATATGTGCTTGCATTTTTAAGGCCTGGCACATTTATTGCAACTGTTTGTGCTTCCATGCTATTTTTCTCTCTGACACAAAATTAGGCATACATAAATACTTTTTTATTCATAATAGAGAAAGATATTTTAAATATCCTTGGCAGTTAGGCTGAGCTTAACTCTTTCAACAGAACCATTTTGGATAAGTTGACATTTCATAAACCTGAAATCATGTTAAAAACTATTATGTAAAATTCAGTATTGTACATATGTTTCAGTTTAATTAATCTGGTCCTGTGCTAATGAGAGATTAAAAGTATAATGAACAGATAATCCAATTTAATAAAATCTTAATTCCAAGTTGTTAGACTGCTAGATTATTTTAGTAGGACACATAAGGATTAAGTAGTTCTTAGTGTAGAACTACCATGCTGCTGTTCCATGCATTCTTATTATGATTACCATTGTGTTTTCAGTAAAATACCTTAAAGTTCCTTATAGTTTTGCAGAATATTTACTTCAATATGCATGACTAGCACGAGAGAGCACAGCTCTGTGTTCCTTACTAAAATCAGTAAGGAATCAGACTCCATTTGAATGGAGTCCGTATAGTCTGAAAGTATTCCTCAACAGTGGAAAGTTAAATCTGAATATTTAAGATATAACTTAATTTAAATTAATAATATTAATTTAAGATATAACTTAATTTAAATTAATAATATTCAGTTATATCTGAATATTTAAGATATCTTAAATATTCAGATATAACTGAATTTGAATATTTAAACTAGAATTATCATTATAAATATGAGCACACAAATACCAAACAGTAAATGCTGCTAAATTTATGAGAAGTAAAGATGTCTTTATTACTATAGTGTGTTAACTTTTGCTAATTTATCTTTCATCTGCCTTTCATTAAACCAGGAGATCCTAAAAACCTTTAAATTGAATAACTCAGGAGGAAAATTGAACGTAACGCTTATAATAGTCATATGGAATACAAATAAAGGGACATGAATGAGGATGGAACAACAGAAAAGATAGATAAACAAAAGGATGTGATGAATAAGTTGATTATATCTACAAAAACTTGTAACTGCACAGGTCTACCCCCTTTCTATAGTACTTCATAAATAAGAGTAACAGGAACAGTTGATACAGTATGTGGAACCAGACACTATGGGAAAAGAGGAAGGTACTGAAGGAGGTACTGAAGTCGTAAGTGAAATGTATTGGAACTGAAGGATACACACTGTTCAGGAAAGACAAAAAAGTTGGTGAAACAATTTCATGTTAGTGCACTAAAAACTGTTAGGAAGTAAAGGCTGTTAAGCAGTAGAGCAATAAAGAAGTTAAATTTGAGGGTGAAGTAAAGGGTAAGGAAACAGCTTCATGGGGATGCAATCTATTATGAATCTGCTGTTAGGGATTTAATCTAGATAATAATGCCTACAAATACAGGGAAAAAAAACAACTCTGATATTGTGTGATTATGGAAATTTGCATGATTCCTCATATCAGAAATATCAGAAAAAAATTGAACCAGTGATGTTGGGGATGATATGAATTTGAACGTTATAGACAGCCTCTTTTAGAGAACAGACACTGAGCAAGCAAGAGGCAAGGACAACTTAATTTTAGTGAATGATAAGACCTGCAGGAAAAACTGATGATAGAAAATAATCTTACATCTGGTGGTTTTGAGCTTTTCCACTTCTTGTGAAGCTGCTAGACAGAAAATTGTGGAGGACCTGTAACCGCAATCGAGCATTTCAGAAAGTCAAAATGAGAAACAAAAAAGATTAATGAGATAGTCCTGAGTGAGGATCATCAGAATTAGAATTCAAATAGGGCATGATATTACTTTATGTAAAAAATTGAAAACACTATTCAATATTTACTTTGGGGGAGAGGGGGAGAAACAAAAAAAACCTCCAAACAAGGGGGATGAAAAAGAATTCCCAGAAGGTAAAAACCTTAAGCAAGATATAAAGGGTGAGCACAAAACCTATAAAGAAATGAAAAGAAGGTATAAAACCAAACTGAGAATGCTCAGAAGCTTTGATAAACTAACACTTGCACAGAAAACTGAAATATAGTAAAAAATTATCAAGCTGTGTATGTAAAACGGGAACTGAGTAAGTGGGATGGATGTTAAAAGATGGGATGGACACTAAGCAGAAAGTAGGCCTGGGCTAAATAGTTACTGGAAAAGTTTCTTTTGTTTTTGGTAAGACTGCATATTTTAATATATAAAGAAAGGAGGAATAGGGCAAGGGAAATCACATCATCAGCATATCTGGTACCGTGTGGCACAAGTATTTGGTCCAGAAAATTTCTGTCCTAGAGTGCTGAAAGGATCAACACATGAAATGCAAGTTCACAAGTAAGCAAGTTGAAAATTTCTAAGAAGCATAGACAAGGGGACAGTACATGAGGTTGAGAGGGGAGTTATCTAAATGGATGGAAGTCATTAGTGGAGTTTCTTTGTGACCAGTTTTGAGCCCAGTTCTTTGTAATACACTTAGCACTGATTTCAGGGTATAAGGTAAGTGGGTCTCGACAGAGTTTGTAGACCATACAAAATTAGAGGTCTTGCTGAGAACCGGATAATCAGACAAGAAGACGTGTATATAAACACATATATGTATGTATACATGTATATGTATATGTGCATATATATATCTATATATGTGTCTGTGTTTGTGTTGAGATACATATATATAAGTGAATATATATATACACTATATTAATTTTCACAAACTTAATGTTACTGTCAATAATTTAACACATCGGTATTTGTAAATTTATTTAGTATGTATCTATATATTATTTTATTTTGGTCTGGACTGATAGGAGTGGTGTGAAATTTAATAATGCAATCTACAAATTCATGGATGAAAACTTTTGCTATAAACAGTGAAGATCCAATTTTATACAAAATTCTAAAAATCTGGAGCTAGTGCTCAATCAGAAACTATTTGTCGCCGTTATAGAGAAGTACTGATATAAAGGGAAAAGAGAAAGTGATTCTATGATGTTGTAGGCAGGATTGTCCTAGTAAGTGGGAAGGTGTTAATACTATTGTAAAAGATGTGCGTTTTCATGAGTGCCTGTTGTATTATGCATGGTTCTAGTCATACATTCAAAGAAGATCTTAAAATGAAATCTAAAGATCA
Source organism: Opisthocomus hoazin (assembly GCF_030867145.1). Lineage (NCBI taxonomy): Eukaryota > Metazoa > Chordata > Aves > Opisthocomiformes > Opisthocomidae > Opisthocomus > Opisthocomus hoazin. The sequence continues at coordinate 57,762,986 of NC_134414.1, read as the reverse complement.
GAAAGAAAGTAGGGTAATTAGGGCATGAAAAATGTGTCTACAGAAGAGAGTTTGTTTTTTTTTTTTTAAAAAGGCATACATTGCCAAATATATATTGAAAGGACATGTGATTCCTTACAAATGCATTTTTAGTTAAATACTAAAAAACAACTGAAAGCATTTGAACTAAAGAGTGATGTTGGAATACCATCAAATACTTACGTATTGATTATATTTTAACATAGCCTAGAAATGTGAAGAAATTTACTGACCAGCTGAGAAGTGAGATACTGGAAAGGTCTTCCAAATAGGTAATCAGGCCAATAAAGTGAAGCTGTTTTAAGATAGAACTTGGAAAGCTTACAGAAAATATTATGTAGTTGAATGGGACAGTTCCTGTTAGGAAAGTCACATTTGTGCCCAGCTGGGAAGGAAAGAGCTTTTTGAAGAAGATGGAATATGGTTGTTCTACGTTTATACTGTATCTGTTCTCTGCCTCAGGGCTTACTGCAGGCTCTCCAGTCAGCAAGGATGTTTTCTCCCTTTATTGTATAATTTAGATTTTGAGTTCTGTTAATTTCTTTCTTTCTTTGGTTTTCCTTTGTAAAGTGGGACATGTTTTAATTCCTAGAATATTTTATGATCAATTTCTAACACATTTCCTCCTATTGCAGGGGCCTCAGTAAGCCATTAGCAGGTGTCATTGTTCCCTTTCTACCCCCCGTTTCTCTTTTTCCCCAAGGAACATTAGAGGTCTGGCTTTTGGTTTGTACTGCAAAATAAAAGGTTTTGAGTTAGTATTGGAAAGCGGGCAGTACCAAGTAGAGTAGAAGTTTCCTAGACCTTTTTTTTTTTCACTACATATCCAGTATATGGTAACCCACAACTGTGAGGACGTAGAAATTCAGATAGTGCCTGCCAGCTCTACGTTCCTGTGCTTTCTATTACTACTTTTTATGAAAATCATATTCATCTCAGTTCCATTATGCCAAAAATAGTAGCTAAACTTTCAGCATTTTTAGTAGGACATGGCATGGATGAAGTGGCATATAAGAAAAAATCTCTCTACCATTTCCTAAACTGTTCTGTCGTTATATGTTTAATCTGACTTTTCATCTCTCCTATCTCCTTGCTGTACTTAGGATTATCAAATATTTAAAATTATATTGTATCAAATATGTTTAATATTAGGTATATAAATCTATCCATAATAACTGAAATAAAAGGACTCAGATTTCGTGTGGATCTGAACACTTTCTTTGGTGTAGCTTCTTAGTTTTTCTGGTGGAAATAGTAGGATGGGAATTATACAGAGTTTTATTCACATTCTTACTCACAGGGGTAACCCTAAGGTACAAATCTATTACATTATTTTTCTTTTCTTTCTGCTTTATTTTTTTTTAACAGTAAGTAAAACAGATTTAATAGGAGAAACTCAGAGAATTACCAAGTGTTTTGTCTCTTAATGGTTAAAACATTCAGTAGAAGGAGATGGATTAAAATATTTACTCCAGATTAGTTAATAGAAATTTGAATATGACAAATATACTATCCCTCAAACATAGAGACTGATCTATCTTGTTCCTGTTCACTCTGAAGGAGTTAAGCATCCCATGAGAATTTCTATTGAACTGTTCCTCACAAGCAAAACAAGCAGAGGAAGTCAGAATTTGAAAATCACTAATTATGTATAAATTAGACTTCCAAGTAACTCAGTAAAACAGCATTAATGTGATTCCTAATGTCTGTGAAAAAATTGCTGTCTAGTTAAATGTAATTGGCAATAAAATATACAACAAGGAATGCAGATCCTTGAGGCACATGAAGGTACATAAAGCAAGAACTTTGGTAGACTCAATGGTTTTTGAATACTGGGTCTGGACACTGTAAATGATACGTAGGAGCACATACATGTATTGGTAAACTTAGCTCTGTGTGACTATAAGTGGATACCAGTGCTTAGCTTTGTGTTTTTTCAATTGCATAGTTTTGCCTGAGAATAATGAGTTGTTTCACATTTTTGGAATTGTTATTGAAGACAACCTATCTGCACACAGTGAACTATAACAATAATTTTAAAAAAGTAAATCTTCAATTTGATTTCTAAAAACTTACATTGTAAGTTTAAACATGTATTTACAAAATATAGATATAATACGTGTTCGTTTCACACATTTATATGCATGCATTCACTTAACAACATAGAATAGACGTATTCTTAATGAGACAGTTTTGTCATTATTTAAGATAAAGATGAAGCTTTGTTTACACATTGTAATGAAAAATCAAGTTATTATTTAACCATTCTGCCTAACAGGTAGTGTAACTATGCTATGTTGCATTAGAAGGAAGTGAGGAATCTTTTGTTTTATTTTGTTTTTAAAGTAAGTGGACTCATTCCAGTAAAAGCGCAGAATCTTTATAATGAAGTGAAGTTGCATGTTTCGGCTATTCAGCATGACTTCATACCACTGGTGACTCCTCCAGGTCTTCTGACTGGGGAGTTTCTATCAGTTGCTGCCACTAGGTGTCCCTACATGCACCTATGTGCAGGAAAATGCTAAATGAAAACATTGAAGGAGAAAAAGAAGAGAAATGGAGCAGAAGGACTAGAAAACATTATAGTAAACTTTCTTTGTGATTTTTAGAGTTCTGTTTGACAACTATCTTGCACATTACTGAAGAGGACATATTAATAGATTCATGACTGTGCAGTTAGAATTCAAAAACTTTTTCAAAAACTGGATCTTAATGTAGTCTTAGAGTGGTCTTTATGATCTTATGTAGTTATCTGTATAAAATAGGAAAAAGTCTTCTTAAACCATGTCAGTTTAAGTTTTCTGTTTGGTAAATTTGTTATAATTTTAGAATTATTCATACAGCTTAGTATGAAAATGGTTTTTCAGGTAGTAAACTCTTTGTTCATTATATAAGTCTAAGAGTGATGAAGAAATATGTAATGAAACTAGCTTCTCTAGAATATGCTGAGAAATGGGATGTTTCAAGAATTAAAGGCCTTTGATGGATTGTACAGCCATTTAACCCTTATAATTAATGTCTAAATAAATCACTAGTAATATAAAACACTGTTTTATAGCATAGTTCTTTTCATAATCAAATTGTTATTAAATGTTATGCAAACATTGTTCTAGTGGGCCAGTTGTTTAATCAAAGTCAGCAGCCATTATGACATGAGAGATGATGATGATGATTATTGTTGTTATTATTATTATTGTACAGAAAAGGAAACATACAAAGAGAAGTGAAGATATATTCTTTTCATTATGATGAACAAGATACTTGAACAGACACATCAGAGGATTAAATAATTATTTCCTGTGACATCATAAGGAAGCATCTACAATGCTGAGAGATGGATTATACTGGTATTTTCTGGAAACCGGGAGTTCTTAAGCAGTGCTTTCTCTTTTTCAAAATACAGACCTTTACTTAAAAAAAATAAACAAACAAACAAATAAGCTTTCATCCTTCTCAATACTATTCAAAACATGACTACAGAAAAGCTGCTTTTCTGAACCTGCAGTCAGTAATCCTGAAACTGAAATTCTGAGTTTACTTGTTTTGAATTTGTAGTGAATAATAATTCTCTTTTGGAGATGTCAGCACTGTTAAACATTTTACTGCTGGACAGTTGTATCACACATAGGCTAAGAATCTGGGATTAGGGAAAGAGGTTTTATTTTAAAGATATCGAATAACAACATAATTATGCTGGAATTCCTCTGCTGGTTTTAAGAGAGTCATGGTCTTGGTTTAGAATTTGAGTCCACAGTCTTTTCACACAAAGGTGAGAGAGTTATAAGTCCACTGCACTGAAAACTCATGAACTGATGAATGCATTAATGCCTTGTCTGCTTCATGTTACTGGTTCTTCTTTGAAAGTAAACTGGCTGAAAGGCAAAGTGAAAGCAACTTGTATCAGGACAGATATGATAATCTGGTACTGGGTTTGGATTTTCACTTGTTTATTGTAAATTAAATTACATTTAAGTATATCTGGTCAGTTGAGAAGAGTGAGTGTTGGCAGATCAATAAATCTGTGAACCTAATTTATTACAAAACTGAAAATCTGTCTTAAAGATATCGTGGTGTGGTCCCATATTCTTTGAACTACAAGCTCGCATCAGGCTAACTTCAGCATCTTTATTGATTACAGTTTTATGATAATGCATTACAAAGAGAAGTGGTATGTAAGGACTGGCGTTTTATTTCTTTATTCTGTTAACTTACTAATTGCTGTAACTAATAATCAGTTTAAAATCTCTATGCAGTAGGCAGTGGAAGGAGGAGGACTGGTGCTTTGCCATTCAAAATGAAGAAATAGAACATGATTTGTGAGCAAGGGATATTTTTTTGTTGAAAAAAAACAAGTGAGAATCTGCCTGTGTTTTATTATCAGTAAAATAACTGAATAATACCAGTGTTTTATTAGTTTACCAGTTAAGTTATTAGTTTAAGTGAAAAATGGTAGTGATATATGTATTAAAAGCCTCTCTATTGCATGTATTATCTATACAAACTATACAGATATATTGCAAGACACTAAAAATATAATACATTGAATAAACGTCATAATAACTACATGATACATCTTAGTTAATAATTCCAAAATGCCCTGCAAATATTATTTAAATCTTATTATATTGCTAGTTAGAATACACAAAGCAGCCTTTCGCATACTCTGTTAAAGAGAAATGTAGATAGTCTCCAGAGGAAAAAAATGCTGATGAGCAGTTTATTTCTGCATAGAATTGGTATCAAATTTATGATTTAATGTAGTTTCAGCTCTCTCGTGGAAAGTGGGACAGGACACTTGGGAGGAATGTAGGAACATTGTCAAAGTATGCATGGAAGCAAAGAGAAAGGCTAAGGTCTCTCTGGAATTAAATCTGGCAAAGGGTGCCAAAGACAACAAGAAGGGCTTCTTCAAGTACATCAGCAGCAAACAGAAGGACAGGGAAAAAGGGAGCCTGCTGCTGAATGGGGGGGGTGCCCTGCTGACAGAGAACACAGAGAAGGAAGGGTTACTGAACATCGTCTTTGATTCAATCTTTATTGCTAAGGCAGGCCCTCAGGCATCCCAGTCCCTGGAGGTAAGAGAGAAAGCGTGGAGAAATGAAAACCTTCCCTTGGTCAAGAAGGATCCGGTTAGACACCATTTAAGCAAGCTGGACACCCACAAATCCATGGACCCTGATGGGATGCACCCATGAGTGCTGAGGGAGCTGGCAGATGTCATTCCTGAGATGCTCTCTATCATCTTTGAAAGGTTCTGGAGAACAGGAGAGGTGCCTGAGGACTGGAGGAAAGCCAGTGTCACTCCAGTCTTCAAAAAGGGCAAGAAAGAGCACCCAGGAAACAACATGCTGGTCAGTCTCACCTCCATCCCTGGAAAGGGGATGGAACAGCTCACTCTGGATGTCATCTCTAAGCAAGTGGAGGAAAAAAAGATTATCAGGAGTAGTCAACATGGATTCACCAAGGGGAAATCACGCCTGACCAATCTGATAGCTTTTTACAATGGCATGAGTGGCTGAGTAGATGAGGGGAGAGCAGTGGATGTTGTCTACCTTGACTTCTGCAAGGCTTTTGACACTGTCTCCCACAACATCCTCCTACAGAAGCTCAGGAAGTGTGGGCTAAATGAGTGAACAGTGAGGTGGATTGAGAACTGGCTGAATGGCAGTACTCAGATTCTTGTGATCAGTTGTTCAGCGTCTAGTTGGAGGCCGGTGACTAGTGGTGTCCCTCAAGGGTCAGTACTGGGCTCAGCCTTGTTCAACTTACTCATCAACAACCTGAATGAAGAGTTAGAATGTACCCTCAGCAAGTTTGCTGATGACACAAAACTGGGAGGAGTAGCTGTTAAACTGGGAAGTCTGTGCTTCCATTCCGCGAGGCCTGGACAGACTGGAGAGCTGGGCGCAGAGGAACCTGATGAAGTTCAACAAGGGCAAGTGCAGGGTCCTACACCTGGGGAGGAACAACCCCATGCACCAGCACAGCCTTGGGATGGACCTGCTGGAGAGCAGCTCTGCGGAGAGGGACCTGGGGGTCCTGGTGGAGGACAAGTTGACCATGAGCCAGCAGTGTACCCTGGCTGCCATGAAGGCCAGTGGAATCCTGGGGTTCATTAAGAGGAGTGCGGCCAGTAGGTCGAGGGAGGTTCCCCTCCCCTTCTACTCTGCCCTAGTGAAACCTCATCTGGAGTACTACGTCCAGTTCTGGGCTCCCCAGTTCAAGAATGTTGAGAAAATACTGGAGAGAGTCCAGCGGAGGGCTATGAGGATGATGAGGGGACTGGAGCATCCCTCCTATGAGGAAAGGCTGAGGGAGCTGTGCTTGTTTAGCCTGGAGAAGGCTGAGAGGGGACTTAAATATTTATAAATATCTGAAGGGTGGGTGTCAGGAGGATGGGGCCAAGCTCTTTTCAGTGGTGCCCAGCGACAGGACAAGGGGCAACGGTCACAAACTGAAGCGTAGGAAGTTCCATCTTTACATGAAGAAGAACTTCTTTACTTTGAGGATGACAGAGCACTGGAACAGGCTGCCCAGAGGAGCTGTGGATTTGCCTTCTCTGGAGATATTAAAAGCCCACCTGGACACAGTTCTGTGGAACCTGCTCTGGGTGAACCTTCTTTAGCAGAGAGATTGTACTAGATCCCCAGAGGTCTCCTCTCAGCCCTACAATTCTGTGATTTTGTTACTGCATTGGTGGATAAGGGAATACCAACTAATATTATCTACCTGGACTTGAGCAAAGCATTTCATACTGTCCCACACGACATCCTTGTCTCTAAATTGGAGAGACACAGATTTAGTGGGTAAGCCACTTGGTGGATAAGGAGTGGTCACACTCAAAGAGTTGGGGTCAATCGCTCAATGTCCAAGTGGAGACCAGTGATGAGTGGCTTCCCTCAGGGGTTGGTATTGAGACTTTCGCTGTTTAACAGCTTTGTCAGCTACATGGATAGTGGGATGGAGTGTACCCTCAGTGTGCCGATGACACCAAGCTGTGTGGTGCAGTTGACACACTGGAGCAAAGGGATTCCATCCAGAGCGACCTTGACAGACTTGAGAGATGGGCATATGCAAACCTCATGAAGTTGAACAGGGCCAAGTGCAAGGTCCTGCACATCGGTCAGTGCAATCCCAAGCCCATATACAGGCTGGGCAGAGAATAGATGGAGAAACGCCCTGAGAAGAATGACTTGGGGATGCTGGTTGATGAGAAGCTCAACATGACCCAGCAGTGTGCACTTGCAGCCCAGAGGCCAATCGTATCCTGGGCTGCATCAAAGGAAGCACGGACAGCAGGTCAAGAGAGGTGATTCTACCCCTCTACTCTGTTCTTGTGGGACCCCACCTGGAGTCCTGCATCCAGCTCTGGAGCCTTCAGCATAGGAAAGACATGGACCTGTTGGAGCAGGTCCAGAGGAGGGCCATAAAAAAGATGTGGGAGCAGGAGCACCTCTCCTATGAGAAAAGACTGAGAGAGTCTGGGTTTTTCCTCCTGGAGAAAAGAATGCTCCTGTGAGACCTTATTGTCACCTTCCAGTACCTGAAGAGGGCCTGCAAGAAAGCTGGAGAGGGTCATTTTACAAAGGCATGTGGTGACGGGACAAGGGATAATGGCTTTAAATTGAAAGAAGGTACATTTAGATTAGATGCAAGAAATAAATTTTTTATGATGAGGGTGCTGAGGCACTGGAACAAGTTGCCCAGAGTCGCTGTGGATGCTCCCTCCCTGGATGTGTTCAAGGCCAGTCTGGAAGTGGCTTTGAGCAACCTGGTCTAGTGGAAGGTGTCCCTGCCCATGGCAGGGGAGTTGGAACTAGGTGATCTGTAAGGCCGCTTCCAACCCAAACCATTCTATGATTCTATGATTATGGTTACTGTGGTGATACCTAGTAGTTGCACATTGCATCTGCATTCTCCATTAGAGATATCTGATCAGATAGTATCAATGCATATTGACATTATGCAACCTATCACTTAGAGAAAATCATTTCGAGTGAGATGGTCTGTCCTCTTAAAATCCAGTGGTAACTGAATAGTGTGAAGTCACTTTACTCTACTTGGCTACCTGGAAATTTGTAGGCCAAGTAGAAAAAGCAGATGAAGGAGAGGTGATAGGAAATATTAGCCAAAGTCTTCATTTCAGGAACTGAAACAAAATGACATCAGTTAACCAAAATGTTGCATATGAAATATTAAATACTTTACAGAGTTAATTCAATTCATTTCTTAGAACTCACACTCCTCTATCTCATCTGGAAAATGTATCAACTCTTAATGTAGTAAAATGTTGGAAATGTTTGACATCCTTTTATGTCTGGCTTCAATCCATGTTTTTAAAGCAATTTTTTTGCTGAAATGAATGGCAACAGAGAAGTTTAATAAATAACTGTATCATACCTAAATCACAAAGTTTGTCTTGCCTGAGATAAACTTCAGCATTTTGAAGTTTACGTCAGTTCTGCAAGCTTCAGGCTTTGTTAGGAAGCTGTCTTCCTTTACAAAATGTTACCTACTCCTGAAATGCCTTTGTGCAGTGCTAAATGAAATTAATTTCTTCCAATTGAACAATTTCCCAACTACTGTAGGTAGGGCAAGAAATATTTTACTTGGATTTGTAATATAAACATGCTTTTTAACGACAGAAAGGTACTGTTTACTAGGCAACCATGCATGGTGTTTAAATCAGGGATGTGTAAATCATCTTAAATACCATCCTATAGGTAATGATATGAGATGGGCATCTCCAAAGGATGATTCTACTTAGGCAGCCTGATGTCTACTCTAAATACATGTTCCTCTCTACTGATCATGGGGACATAATGCATTTAGCTTAGGGCCTGAGCAGATACCTAAAATCAAGAGGGCTTAATACGTATTTGGTGAATAGTCAGTCACCGTGTTAAAACCGGAGATACCTAAATATAACTGTGAAGACATCAACATACATATTTATACTTTAAGTCATCTGTAGTCGTATTGACATGGGTGGGGTTTTGGGGGAAATATAGTGCTACTGATCATGAGGCAGATATTATTTCAAAATTCAGACTTGCATGAGAAAAAGTACTTTTAGAAATTTAATATTACAGAAGACTTCTTAAGTTCTCTTTCAAAAAATAGTTCATATGGTCTTGAGAAAGTGCACATGAAAATTTCTGCATGACTAAGTTTATTTTATGTAGTTAATATGTCATAATATGTATTTTTCATTTTCTATTTTGTTAAACTGATGTGGATGAATGTATGGTTTGTGGAACAAAGCTGTTAGCATTAATAATGTGATAGCAGACCGGCGTAGCCAGAAGTGGTGATTTTTGTTTGTTTCCGTTTTTGCTGTTGTACATAGAATAAAATGTCATGTGGGTCCCATATGAAGAAGTCAATTTCTTTGCTTTGTGTTTGTGTTTTCTTACTTTATCAATTACTATTTAGTCAACAAAGTCTGTTTAATGAAAACAATTTTCTGTTAATTAGTATTTTATTTTCTTCCATTACATACTCCATTGTTCTTAATAATATTTTAAACCTGAATAATTTTTGTTTGCGTACAGCTAATACAGCTCAATGGTTGACCTTCACATCCAAGATAAAATGGAGTAAGTCTCATTGTTACGCTGAGAGGAAAGTAAAAAAAAAAAACAACACACACATAAAAATGCTCTCTCACTAATGAAACGTGCAGATTTGGCAGGATATCCAGGACAACGACTGCCACATGATTTATCACTAATGACTGCTGACTACCACATAATTTAATTTGCTACACTAACACCCAAAATGCTACTGTAAAACATACATGGTTTATTTTCTGTTTCTGCTTTTGACAAAAACTGGTTTAATTGACTTGCGTATCCCATAGGTATCTTCACTCCAATTTCTTAGCTGGAGGAATCTAGTAGTATCGTAAAAAACCTTCTGACCTTTGTAGATATCACAAGTATGTAATCTCTAGTCATTCATCATGTGCTGCTGCTTACAGCACACTCATTCAAATAGTGTATTTTAAAATAGAATATCTATTACTTATGTAGAGTAAGAAGTAATACATATTTTAATCTTGCGAAAAAAGCTTTGTATGATGGATTCATGTTGCATTATCATATATCTGCTTAACAGTAAATTAACAATATCTTATGTTTATTTAGCACAAATTATTTTGATGTGCCTCCATCTGGTTTTGGTTTCTTTTTCTAGTATTTATTATACTACAGTTATGATTTTTAAAATTTGAAATTTTATTAATAATTTCAGATAGATTTTGAGGCATAACCATATTACTACAATTCCTTTTTTTATTATTTTTCCAATCAAATTATCTTTGTGTTTTATTGCAGAGTTTCCTAACTCCCTTAAATCTTGTTTAATTCTGGAACAAATTCTGAAATTATGGGTAATATTTCACTCCACTGGTACTATTACTCCAGAAAAATGGAAGTCCCAATAACAATATCTGTGAGCAGAGAAACTTCACTTTTGTTTTTGGTACTTCTGCATCAAAAGTTCATCTTTTTACTCTTTCAGAGTAGTTGTAATAAGTGACATTCACCCCATTTCCCAAATCCTGTCCATGATAATTTGCCTGCATATGCGCAGGTTAAGATTTAAACTTAAACTACCTATAGGTTCTTCACCCACAAGTCTGTTCCCCTTTCTGAGCTCCATCTTGCAGAATGTGATGTCAGTGGACGGTCAAACCACTCATACAGAGCTTTGAAACTATTCCAAGACAAGTAAAATATTTTTTTTTTCAAATTATTTTATCGTTATTTGTTATATGATTTTTTTTTTCCAAATAGGAAGAAAATTTGCATGCCTGAAATATACTCACAAGAAATAGCTCTGGAGATGCCATACAGTTTTACTTCATCATTTGAACACCTGCAAAAGTTATTTATTGCTCTGAATACTCTTCCACTACGGATAGAATCCTTTCAATAGTTTTAATGAAAGAAACTGTTAATTAAAGCCGTTAATTTACAGACTGCCAAAGCTTTAGAGAGTGTTTGCTTAGATATCTGACACGTACATTAGATAAATTAGCAGGAGAAAATGCATCACTTGGTGTTTATTATTATCATTGTTGTTTACTCTCTTTTTCGTACATAAGTTCGAGTAAAAGTTTGTTGATAACAACAGATTACAAAGTTAAAACTTCAATAAACTTAGAAATACGATAAACAATAACTTGAGCTAAACCTGTGGATAAATTCAGGGACTTACATACTAAAAGAGGGCTGAGGTAGACTTCAGGTAAATCAGAATATAATTCGAAGCAGTTCCACTTAGAAGAGCCCTTCCGTGACACCTAACTCCGAAGAGGCAAGAAATCGCTTCTGTGGGAGACTAGCTGTTCTTACCGGAAAAATTCAAGCACAGCGAATAGGTACTGAAGACTGTTTTAACAAAGGCTTGTTTGCTCTAGGCTGCCTTTGTACTTAAAGATAAACAGGTGTTAAAAGCCTCCTTAAGAACCCAATCATCCTCTCAAGATAGCTATTCTTTCAGTTGACTATGTCCATTTGTCCCTAAGGGAACGCAGGGATCTAAGAAAATTTAAAGGCTCCTGTAAGTGCTGAAAGTTAGACGGGACAAACTCAGGTTCAAGAACCTATTTTTGGCTATGCCAAAATGAGTAAGCGTCCATGCTGCTAAACTCTGTTCTGGAAATTAAGAGAAGCAGCTTACATGAAAGACCTACGTACGTTCTTTAAAGGTTAGTAGTATGAAATTGAGTTTGAGTTTGTGTCTGTGGAAAGTCTTTAATCGTAAACCAGACAAATTTACAAACATGAGAGACAAAAGATTCTGAGGCAGACAGAAATTACGTTTGACTGAGGCAGACTGCTAACAGAAATTTTTATTATTAACCTGTATGAAAATGTTCTCTGTGTTATAATTTGGCACAAGCCTGTTCAGGGGTTAATTAGCCTTACATTCCCACTTCACTTCTCCCAAAAGAAAAACAGTGCACATGAGAAATTTGCAGTCAGTTGCTGAGACGTTGTAGGTCTTAAAAGCAACTCATGACTTCAATTGCTGATTTTTTTTCAGCAGTTTTCTGCGGTCCGTTTGGTTTTGGAGCATGAAGAATCAGATGCCAGCTCTTGTGAAATACTTAACAATATATAACAATAATATAATTTCACAATAATAAAGTATTGTGAAATTCTTAACAAAGCTTTTTGACGTTAGTGACATGCCATACTTGCATGTAACATCTACTTCCTAATACCTACCACAGAAAAGTCTTGTAATAGGTCCTTCCTTGTCATGTCCTTGAACATATATACACCATCCAAAAAGTAATAGCCATTATAATGCTTATGCCTTTTCAGAGTGAGGAATATCTCCTCTCTTCAGCCTTAACGTGATGACTCATCACAGCTGTCTTGTCCTCACCTCGACCATCAACGACTTAACCAGATAATGATACTTTCTGACACAGCTCCAAACCTTTCCTGTGCTAGCATGCTCATCGTCAGATGTCAGCATGTGGGCATGGCATAAGTTGACCAGCACTTAGAAGTGGGAGTTTGAAGTAAGTCCATAGCTGAACCCATCTGCCTTTAGGCTTCTTAGGCTTTGCATTGCTCATGAAGCTTGCCCTGCACTAGAGATCTAGTGCAGCATGAAAAGTCAGTTGTCCCATAGGTTCAGTCTGTGTGAGTGCCTGCAATTAGCACAGTGGTTCCCCTTTATTTGCACTCTGGGCCCAGACCGTAAGAAAGCTCGTTACTTTCTTCCCTGGAACATGGCTTGGAGCTTGGTCTCCATTTCGCTGCAGAGAGCCTGTAGGCCTGGGCTAGTCCTTGTTAGCAACTAAAAATAGAGGCCAGGTAAAATTTCTTGTGTTTCTGTGTATCTGTATGAATGCTGGTGGGTGAGTAGGGAGCAGGGTGTGGTAGGGCAGGGACACTGAGAATGTCTGAAACATTTAGGTTAGCTCTACATTTTTATCAGGTATAAAATTATTTTTGAAAAGCAGTTAAAAAAAACTGCCATATGAAGGCACCAGCTTTAGTGCCATCTCACAGCATTTTCAGTCAAAATGCTGTAAGCTACTATCAAGGAGCTTTGCCTGGAGAATTTTGGAGGTTTTTTTTGATACTTTACAATGTTTTTCAAACCATTAACAGGGATTTTACTTTGCTTCTTCTTGTTATTCTGTTGTTGCTTGTCTGTTGGTTGTGGCATTTTCTGCTTTCTTTATAAAATATCTGATATGACTTGATTCTGCCATAATTTCTATATTTATTTTATTATATGAAATACATTTTCTACACTTAATATCTTTGGGGTTTTTGTTTGTTTGTTTTTTTTCCTTTCCATTTCTGTGTTTCTGAGCTCCAGTGCAATTTGATACCAATTGGTTTTACAGATCATTAAAAACAGAGTATTTGGCTCGGCTGTCCCAGATATGTCGTTCAAGGGACATTCAAAGAAGGATATATCCCTCAGCATGCTATTTTATTGTAAAATGTGGAGAGACTACTGCTTTTGTATAGAAGTTCATTGATAAGAAATTTTGACCAAGGAACTTGATAACATGAGTTTAATGGTCCCTTCAAATTGACAAGTTTCAAAAGCACATCCTCCCACTCACTGGAAGCTCTGAGCATAACAGGCTAGGCTTTTACATTTTGTTAAGCCATTTATGGATTTAAACCTTTAATATTTTTCCTTTATTTCATTTGGTTTGTTTACACATCCTTTTTTTAATTTATAGTAGTCAGTTAATAATCTTTCAAATGATTGGAGCAGCCATATCCTGGCATTCCACTCCAGGAATACCTTTTTAGTCACTGACTGTTCGTAGTATTCAGTTTGTTCATATAGTAGTTCAGTATGACCTTTTCAAACTCTAAACGAACAAAAGCAGGGTTACATTTTCAGTGATTAAAATTAAGAAATATAAAAAGAGCTGTATGAAGCTGCAATGCTTAGCAGAGCAGTTATCAGTGTTGGCTATATCCTCCACTCACTGACAACACTGTTTTAAGCAGTTATAGTTTCCTTTGGTGACTTTTTCACCAAAGATGTGAAATGACTCTATAACTGAAGGTCAATTCTTGCAGTTACATTTTCAAGATTAAAAATGTATTTGTAAACAGCATAGAGTTTACAAAGATCTGGAAAAGATAATTTTGCATTCAAGGGAAAGATCCTCTTCAGTTCTGTTAGAATAGAATTCAAAGATATTATTTTCTTTCCTTCCACCTCACATGCCTATCTTATTTTTTCAGTGGAGAATAAATGATCGTAATTACTAGACTCTTGAATATTCTCATGTAAATAGAAACCAATTCCAGAGACTCTGAAGATTAATGTGAGAGGAACTTTGAGATCTAGAGGAAGTCTACTGTGTGGCATTATGTATTTCTAGCTGATCACTTGTTTTGCAAGATGCCCTTCATTAAAATGCTAGGATACGTAAATGCGCCAGACTATAATTGCCAAAACTTTTAACTGAATAAGACTTCAGAGTTCAGTTTCACATCATAAAATTTGCTACTCTGCTGTGAATTATCTTTGTGATGAGGATAATTTTGTTCTTTAAAATCATCTAGCTAATATGTACTGAAAAATTCTGAACACATTCTGGAATATCTAATACATGCTGAAAAATGCTGAAATACTTTTCTTAATGAATTGTACTAAAGCAGGATGATTTTAGTTCTTAAATGCATTTTTTTCTGGGGTATACTCTCCTATGCTTTTTCAATAATTTCTATATTGCAGATATGAAAGAGTAACAACACAAAGGCAAATACATACACTTGCCTTTGTTTCATAGCCTATGGTCATATCATATTTCAAATGTAGTATTGAATCTGCTTCTCCCAAAGGTTTTTAATGTCAGTTTGACCCCTGAATAAGGTTCTTCTCCACGGAAAACTGATACAGCTGCGTGATAAGGGAGGAAAATGCTTGCAGCATTGGTTCAAGAGAAACATGAAGAGGAGTGGATCTGCAGATGGCAGAGTGAATGTGAAGGTCCTATACGCATATATATGTGCTCGAGTCTGTGTGTATGTATAGAAGCGCATATAAATATATATCTCCTATGTATAACTCTCCTATATTATATCTACAAGTGTAACTGTCTTTTTTTTTGGAGGTGTGTCTTGCTACCCAGTAGTAATGCATCATTCCTCACTCATCTGCTTCTTTAAGATACCACACAAGTACAGAGGAAAAGTGATCAAACTGTTCCCCAACACACAGTGGCTACATTTGCTCTTAGCCTACATGCAGATTATGTGAATATAGGTGTAATTTTTCTACATTCTCCACTACTAATTTGACCCCATAACACTAAAGCAGAATCTGCCCTTTTAGGTGAGATTTTTCAAATATGCGTCACACAGGGGTGTATGCTTAGTGAGTTTGGGTATTTTGATAATTCTGTAAGTTATGTAGAATATAGAATTGAATATATCTGTAGTGACTGCAAGTGGAATATCACGTGCCATTTTGTGACAACAAATCTAGACAAAGTAGAGCCATTTGAAAATGAGCTAAGCACCACTGAAGATCACCGCAATGCATCAAACAGCTTTTTGAAAACGTGTTTGAAATCAGTGGAAGTTCGATATCTAAATACCTTGCAGAATCTGGGTGTGTAGATTGCCTAAATGATATGTGAGGTGGCAGCATCATAGTAATTGCTAAGCATGCTGTGTGTCATTCTCAAGATGAAGGGAAAATAAATCAGAGCATATGATCAACAGACTTCCTAAGCTGAAAGCTAGTGGAGGACAGTTTTTAAAATACATTCCTTACCAAGAAAACAGTTGAAATCTCACCAATTTTAACTGAGATTGAGCAGCTAATGACTGAAAAAATACTGATGAAACAAACTCTATTTCAGATGATCATGCTACTAAAAAAGTAATATTTGTTTCTAACATTTGTAAACATTTTGAGGTTATTTTTCTGACAAGGTGCTTGAGTACTTGAAACCTAGGTTACTGTTTACATTAACTCCATAGCACTCTGTTGCAATGTGGTTTTGGCTCTGCATTTCTGTGGTACTTCTTTTGGTGTTCCTCAGTTATAAGGACACAGGAAGTGCAAAACAGACAACCTGAAATCCCTATATGGGGAAAGAAAGATAGAGCATCAGCAGATTTTACTCACGTTTAGATACGCCTAGTCTGCCATGCCATCTCCTAGTGTGCATTTAGAGCATTTTTCAACCACACCACACAAGAGTCGCTGTTTTGGAGCTTTTCCAGAAGCTCAGTGTTGAGTCAAAGAGAGAAGTCTACATTTACAAAGAACCATTCACAGCTGTCAGAAGTTAGCTGTCTGTGGGACTCAAAGTACAGCTGCAGTTTTTCCAGAATACTGACATCTTCTGTGGCAAACAGAGCCTGTTCCCTAGTCCTGGGATTTCTGAAGCTTTATTAGGAAGAATGTCTCAGTGCCCTATGCCAGTAATTTCCATTTCTGTGTTTTTATTACTCTTTTATTGTTTTGTATTCCAATGACATGCCACATTTTTTTCCCTGAAATTATAAGATATCAAGTTTTGAAATAAAATGCTTATTATCTTCAGGGTTTTGTTTTTGTTTTTGTTTTTAAGCTTCCAGACTGAACACAAAGCAGTAAACTCTCTTTTTTTCATTTCCCTGAGACAAATGAAATTGTGTTTGTAGCATTCAAGAAGAAGAAACAGCAGCAATATTTAAACTAAATAGGAGTGATGGGATTGTATCCTCTCAGTTTTGTAAGTCAGAAGTATAGTCACATCCTCCTCTTTTTACTTCAGTAAGGATGCTATCTACAACTCCATTTCTCCTGCAGACACTCTGAATGTTCCTCATTTTTGTTCATATTGAATATACAGAGAAACAAACATATTGTGATGTCATGCAGTAAAAAGATTTCGTTTTCACTTGTGGAATTCCTCTGCAACTTCATTTCTCAGAAATACAGCAATAACCTGAGCTAAAAAGTTAGTGTAATGCCATGTTTTCTGAATTCTTTTTCTAATCCCTTTCTCTCATTATCACATTAAAAAGTTTGCATTATTATAGCAAGGAGATGAAAACCAGCTGGGAACAGAAACCATAGTTTCTGATTGCTTTTGAGAAGTGCACAGTACACATTAGAATAATATAAAGCTGTATATAGTAAACACTAGCACTTTTTTAACTGTATCCCAGAATGGCATGTTAAAGAATATATCGAATATGAAAAGACAGGTAAAAAAGCTACAGTGAAGCCAGAGAGATCCAATCGTAGATTTCACACCAGTCAAGAATAAAAATTAGGATTGTTTTTATGACCCGTATTTTACGTCTGAAGGAGCTTCAAAATTTTCTTTTACGTATGGCTTTTTTTTGCTTTCCTTTTTTTTTCTTTTTTTTTTTTTTTCCCCTTGTGAGTAAATCTGGTAGTTTTCACACTACCATTTTATGTATGGAAATTTTAGGTGTCAGTGCAGAGGGGGCTTACAAGCTTAGCCAAAGAACCTTGACCCACATATTTTTTTTTTTTTTTTTTTTTTTTTTTTTAATTTGTGTTTCTTGGAAGTAGCTGAAAGTGTTTGCCAGTTCATACAAGGAATCACTGTTAAGAAGAAGGAAAGACGGGGATGACATTTCAACAATCAGGACTTCTCTTTGTTTTGTTATTCCTGACCCTTATCCAGCTTACCTGTGTGTTCCTTATTGCTTCTAACTTTATTACCTTCTTCAGGCTGACCATGTGGGGGAGAAATGTGGAAGACCCCCTGAGGAGTTACAGCGAAAATCCCTCTGCAATCAGGGCTGGTTGTATCAGGCTGTCAAGCTCCTCTTCTGTGTGCAGCACAGTAACTGACTGCTGCTCAGTGGGAGCCTTTCTAGATGTCCAGTTTCTCTGAGTAGACTGATTTTATCTTTATAATCTCCCCAATTTTTGTACTAGTTTCAAGAAAATGTTTATTGGGCTATATTCATATAAAACAAAAAAAAAGGTGTAAATGCATGTTCTCAGTACTTTTGATGTTCTTAAAAAAACATTTTTTTCGAGTTTCTTTTTCATCTGCAGTAATAAGCAGATGCCACAGGCCACTGATTTTGGACGTATCTGTAATACAGAAATATTTATACAAGTGAGTCTGTGTCTTATCATCCACAGGATTTCCTCAGGAAGACAATCTCCTTCGTTTGAACATGTGGCCATATTCTCAGTATTGCTGCCTTGCTATATTAAGCTATGCATCAGGATGCCACTCAGTGAAAATTATTTTCTATCTGTGTTGCTTTTACATGCTAGTTTTACATAGCAAGCTTTTTTTGGTGTGTGTTTTTTTTTTTACGCTGTTACTGTGGATTTTCTTCTCCTTTTTCAAAGCCATATCCAAATCACAGTATTTCAGTCATTCACCGTTATCAAATTGCTCTAAGCATTGTAACATATACATAAATGGCTGAGATGACCTCCATGATGTTTAAAGAAATATAAAAAAAAAAGCTGTTGAAAAAGGCTGTGAAAATAGCAGCCACAGAGAAACTAAAAAAAAAAATAAATTGATCTTTTATTTCAAAAGATATATTAATAAGTATATTTTCTTCACTTTCCTAAAAGAAGGAGAGAAAAGCTATGTCGACAGATGTGTTCATTACTCTACGCTATGGAGTCCAAATAAATCTTTATACCAAGTGGCATATTATTGTTGTACTGCCCTCATGTTTCCACAGGTTTCTAAGCAGCCTTGAGGCATTCACTTTCTAAACCACTGCGAGCTCTTTATCTCATGACATTTGACATACCCATTTTGGCGAAAAAAGTATTCAAATGAAGTCACCTTTCACCATCTCAGGACTTACAAGTTGTCAAAAGACTAGGCTTCCAAGGAGGATATGAAACAGCAGATATTTGTCATTGTTTGGATTCTGTATTCCACTTTGGCCATTGTTTATGGAATAAAAGGTGAATGCTCAGAAAAAAAAAATCTTTAAATGTTATTGCTGTTTCTTTGTGAAACCCATCCTTGTACCCTGTTTTCTAGCACAACAATGAACTGTCACTCAATTACACTAAAAAGCAGAAAAGTTGATAGTGGAAATACTTTTTAATAATGCCTGATTGGTGTGATGAACTCACTATAGCTTGGTAGCCCTTGAGCAATATGTTCATCGAGACTTGAGAGTTAAATGCTGTATGGATAATGCAAAAATTCAGAGCTGAACTGTTAAAACCGCCAAGAGTTTTGGAACAGGAGCGATCAGTGGGATGCGGGAGAGAACTGGAAGGACAAAATAAAGAAAAACTCATGGGTCAATATAAAGAAAGTTTAATAAGTGAAGAGAAACAAAACAAAGCAAAACAAGTGATGCAGAGGCAATCACTCACCAACTCCCACTATCAGACCGAGCCAGTCTCCAGTCTGTCCAGCCAGCCTCTAAGCAATGCCTAACTTAGAAAAACTACTCCTGCCCCGGACCTTCCCTCCTTGCCCCATTTTATTGCTAAGCATGATACTATATGGTGTTGAATATCACTTTAGTCGATTTGGGTCAGCTGTCCTGGCTGTGTCCCATACCAGCCTCTTGCTCACCCCTAGAGAACTCCCCTTGGGGGCAAGGAGAATGAGAAATAGAGAAGTCCTTGATTCTGTGCTGGCACTGTTCAGCAATAGCTAAAACATAGGTGTGTTATCAACGTTGTTTTGATCACTAATCTAAAATAGCACTATGCAGGCTGCTATGAAGAAAATTAATTTCATCCCAGCTAGACCCGGTACAATTCATCAGTTTTTTAACAGCAAAGCTTACTACTTGCACGATTTTTGTAAAAGGGCTGATTGTAACTACTGCCAAGGACATGAAGCTAAACTAAGTGGACTCTTCTATATTGATACTGTGTGAAAATTGTTAGTTTCTTAACCCACAGTTCCACAGAACAAATTGTGAGGAAGCAGACTGGATGCTCTTGTCTTAAACTCTCTTAATAAAATTAAATGTCAGGGAAAGAGAGTAAAAATCAGCTACACTGTTCAAAATTAGTGGTAAAGTTTTAAAATTATGCTCTTCTGAGAGTACAGAGTCGTAAGAGTTGTCACCAAAATCTGCATACAGTTTACCCAAGTGCAGGCATAAAAAAACACGTTCAGAGAAACATAATCAACAAAGACTGAAATTAGAAAAAATATATCAAAACATATACTCATAACATTTTATCTCTATTGCAACACATTCTTTTGAAAACTGGAATATGTTGTCTTGGTGACTTCCAGTTATTGATATACTATGTTTTAGCAAGTGTTCCCTAAGCAGATGAATAAATATGTATGGGTATATTAATATCTATATATACCCCCACATATATAACCAACAATATACCACAGAATCTCATCGAGGCTGAGGTTGGAAGGAACCTCTAGAGGTCCTCTTGTTCACCATCGCTGTTTAAGCAGGGCCACCTACAGCAGGCAGCCTAGGACCATGCCCATGCAGCTTTTGAATATCTCCAAGGATGGAGAATCCACAATCTCTCTGGGCAACATATGTGTGTCTATAATTTTTTTACAAAGTTGAATCAAGTGAAAACTGACAACTCTGGCAAACAGCCAAACAGAAGATTATAATTTACTTTTAAAGGTACAATGCTTGAATAATTCCACTGGATATGGTTAATATACATATACTTTGTCCTCCTTCTTTTCTGTCAGTAGTAGGATGTTCCATCCAATGCTATTTAAAGATTTAGTGACAGAAAAGAGAATATAAAATTGAGAACATTTATACTCATCTAATATTTCAGCGTCTTTATGAACTGGCAAAATAGTTCTTTTCAAGGCTGCATGAAATATTGTGGTTTATTTTGATTAATCTTTTTCTTAATGCATCACAAGGCCACTTTTATACCCATTTCTCTTGCTGAAGATAAATATTAAAACTGATTCATACCTTCTCCTTTTTAAGAATATAAGGACTACAATTTACTGCTTAATTTAAATTGCAGTTTGTAAATTTTTATAAGCTTATATGTTATCTTGCTATGGGACCATGTTGTGATCTTGAAAAATGTATATGAGAACATTTATTTATCCGCCTATCCATCTAATTTTCAGGTCACCTGTTGTGATGTGACTAAACACTAAAATGAATAAATGAGATTTTTCCATTGTGAAATTTATCTGATTGAAGAGGTCAATTTTGTTTTTATCAAAGTTCTTTTCTCTCAAGAAATATTTTATTAGAGATTATTTCTCTGGTTCCAATTTTAGTTTCCATATGGCATTTGGGAAGACTTGATTGAGTTACTGATGTTGTTCAAACCATAGAATCATAAGCTCATAAAGTAGGTTAAGTCAGAAGAGACCTTGAAAGGTCTCTCTTCCAACTTCCCACTCAAAGCAGGGCCAGCTTCTAAATATCAGGTCTTACCAGAGTTTTTGTAAATGCTGTTCTTGACACAATCGTCAAGGAAATAATAACTGAAAATATATTTATGTCTGTGAAGGAATTTCTGCTGACTTAACTTGACTTTCAATTAGCCTGGAATCACTGATAAGAAATGCCTTTATAATTCCTTTGAAAAACAGCTTGTACTACCTTTTAGTGATTGAATATTGTACATACATGTGGTAGGTTGACCTTGGCTGGATACCAGACGCCCATCAAACCGCTCTATCACTCCCACTCTTCAACTGGACAGGGGAAGAGAAAATATAACAAAAGGCTCGTGGGCCAAGAAAATGACAAGGAAATCACTCAGCAAGTACCATCACAGGCAAAGCAGACCTAGCTTGGGAAAATTAATTCAATTTACTATCAATCAAATAAGACTAGGGTCATGAGAAATAAAAGCAAATCTTAAAAACACCTTCTTCCCACCCCTCCCTTCATCTTGGGCTTAACTTCACTCCCAGTTTCTGTACCTCCAGCCCACAGGTGGCACAGGAGGATGAGGAGTGGAGACTCTACTCAATTCATCACATGAGTCTGCCAGTCCTTGCTCCTCATGCTTTTCCCCCGCTCCAGCATGGGATCCCACCGATGTGAGACAGACCTCCATGAACTTCTCCAACATGGATCCTTCCCATGGGGTGCACTTCAGGAACCAACTGCTCCAGTGTGCGTCCCCCACAGGGTCACAAATCCTGCCAAAACCCTGCTTAAACATGGGGTTCTCTCCACAGGTCCTGCCAGGAGCCTGCTTCAGACTGGGCTTTCCACAGAGTGACAGCCTCATCTGGGTGCATCCACCTGCTCTGGTGTGGGGTCCTCCACGGCCTACAGCTGGTTATCTGCTCCACTGTTAACCTGAATGAGCTGCAGGGGAGCAGCCTGCCTCACTAGGGTCTTCTCCACTGGCTGCAGGGAATTTCTGGTGCAGCACCTGGAGCACATCTTCCCCCTCCTTTTTCACTGACCTTGGTGTTTGCAGGGTTGTTTTTCTCATATAGTCTCATGCCTTTCTTCCAGCTGCTGTTGTGCAGCTGTATTTTTTCCCCCTTTTTTAGATATATCATCACAGAGGTGCTACCACTTTTGCTGATTGGCTCAGCCTTGGCCCGCAGTGGGTCTGTCTTGGAGCTGTCTAGCATTGGGTCTATCAGACATGTAGGAAGCTTCTGGCATCTTCTCACAGAAGCCACCCCTGCAGCTCCCCCTCTCCCCACTACCAAAGCCTTGCCATGTAAACCCAATACAATACATTAAAAAAAACTATTTGAGCAATGTGAAGGGGCTATGGGACAAGTATATTTTATAGCATGTAATACAGAACTTCTGCAAGACACAGTTCTGCCTGCTCTGGAAAGACCTGTGCAAGAACTCTAATAAAATCTAACGAAATAGACTTTTATTTCCAGCAGTCCCTTTTCTGCACTTTGAAAATAATGGCCTTTATTTTAGGGGTCGTTTAGGCAACAGGAAATTGCCTTTCCTGTCTCATGAAGTTCCTGCAATAATTCTCCAAACTTCCCAGCTGAGCTAGGTGTGTGAATTCATTGACTGTTGCTAGAGAAGAACAAAGAGTTCTTAAATATAGTTTATCTCATCCTAAAATACATCAGATAATGTGATCACACTCTATTTCCCAATGGAGATTAGCTGTTCCTCTTTATATTAAGCACAAAGGAAATCGAGGTGGACCATATCACAAAGCCTGCATGTAGACTGGATACACCTAAATTCTAGTGAGATGATTCCTATCCAAAGAATAAATCCCTCATTTTCTTACTTTTTGCTGAAGGTTGCCAGAGTTGTAATCAAGAACACTGCTGCTTCATAACACTTCCACGTTCTTTGGATTCTCCATGTTGTAGCACTGGTATTGATCCTTCCTCCTCAGTCTTTTCAACTTTTTGTCGGCAATAGCTTTAGTTCATCATACCTTAGCCATATACTTTCACTTCTTATAAAATCTATTTGAAGGATGATATAAAGTTATTCCAGATTCTCTGTTTTTCAATGAGTTCCCAAAAAGGGAGAAACATTTGTAAGTGCTATTTCTTCTTATTCTATGCGATATTTACAATGAAGTTCAACATGGTGTCATTTGTTTAAAAAGTAAAACAGTTTTCTCTGTCATAACAGTATAAATAAGTATTCTCCTTCATTTGTGAACATGAAAAGCTTAAGGAAATCTCTTATATTTATGATTCTAATTTTTGTTTAAGTACTTTATTTATTTATAAATTTATAAAGAATATTTATCTGGTTTGATGATGTCTTTTTATTTTGAGACAGAATATATGTCTTTAAAAGAAGAAAAAAATATGAGCAAAAAATTTATGTCCCTTGTTCTCCACACATCTAACTTTCCAAGTGGTTATTACTGGAAAAAAACCCAACTTTTAATGTAATAAAAGAGCCTTCTAAAATAGTTTCTTTAGATTCTGTCTTTTCGTCTACTGACTTGTAAAATCAGTTAGATTTGTGAGAGAAAAACTTTATCTCAGCCTTAATGAATGGAATCCCATTCTTTCAGGCATTACATTTGGTAAAATGAACCAGTACACTGAATACCCTGTTCAGACTGAGACAAGATAAATGACCAGTATGCTTAGCAACGTGTATAAAATAACATAACAGAAATTACAGAATCACAGAACCACAGAATCAGAGAATCTTACCGGTTGGAAGGGACCTCTGTTGGTCATCTAGTCCAACCCTCCTGCCGAAGCAGGGTCACCTACAGCAGGCTGCACAGGACCTTATCTAGGCAGGTCTTGAATATCTCCAGAGAAGGAGACTCCACGACCTATCTGGGAAACCTGTTCCAGTGCTCCGTCACCCTCAGAGTGAAGTTGTTCTTCCTTCTGTTCAGCTGGAACTTCCTATGCTTCAGTTTGTGCCCGTTGCCCCTTGTCCTGTCGCTGGGCACCACTGAAAAGAGTTTGGCCCCATCCTCCTGACACCCACCCTTCAGATATTTATAAGCGTTTATAAGGTCCCCTCTCAGCCTGCTCTTCTTCAGGCTAAACAAGCACAGCTCTCTCAGCCTTTCTTCATAGGAGGGATGCTCCAGTCCCCTCATCATCCTTGTAGCCATCTGCTGGACTCTCTCCAGTAGCTCCTCATCTTTCTTGAAGTGGGGAGCCCAGAACTGGACACAGTACTCCAGATGAGGTTTCACTAGGGCAGAGTAGAAGGGGAGGAGAGCCTCCCTCGACCTGCTGGCCACACTGTTCTTCATGCACCCCCGGATCCCACTGGCCCTCTTGGCAGCCAGGGCACACTACTGGCTCATGGTTAACCTGTCATCCACCAGCACTCACAGGTCCCTCTCCACAGAGCTGCTCTCCAACATGTCCACCCCAAGCCTGTACTGGTGCATGGGGTTGTTCCTCCCCAGGTGCAGGACCCTTCAGTTGCCCTTGTTGAAGTTCATCAGGTTAAATTAATATAAACTTTTTTATAACTAAATAAATAACAGAAGTCAAGCATATAAAAATATTATTCCATTCTTCATCTTTAGTAGTGCTTTACTTGGTTGTATTGCTTTGAGTGTGTTTTGTGTAGGAAGGTAAAAAACCTAGTCTATTTATCAGTGTTTGGACTTCTCTTTATAGCATGTCCTGAGATTTGTTTTAACATGTATATTGAATGTTTTATGTATGGTATGCCAATATATTTGCATTGATGTGTCTTGTCCTGACATGATATTCCACAGTTTGGTTATTTCAGGAGTACCATGAAGTATCTGGGCTGTCCTTTCACTGAATTTTGAGATCCTTTTATAACATCATTCTGATATACATTACTAAACATTTGGCATAGAGGTAGTGGATTTATTTTCTTAAGCTGTCTTACTAAGTGACCTTGTACAACAAATTTAGCACTTTTAATATCTACTGAATCGCACTCAAGCTAGTGCCAATACCAAAGCTTTGCCACTTTTGAAGGACTGTTTAAATAAAAACCAAACAAAATCCTTACACTCTTAAAAGATATATCTGTGTGGAAAGTGTTGTGGCAATATTTACTCTCCTTTATATTCACATATAATTTCAATCAGAGGATCGGGATAGCTGATAGTAGCAGAAGTACTTTGAACAGAAATTGCTATGTCCATCATCAAGTAGGTTATCCAGACAAATTAGTTTAACCATACAGTTATTCCACTAAAAGTGTCTGAATTATCTGAGGACAAATCTTTATACACAGAAGAAAACCCCTAGAGACAGTTGTCAAAATATCTTAAGCATTGGAAGAGTGTTATGGTTTAACCCCAACAGACAGCTAAGTCTGCTCACTCGCTGTCCCACAGTGGGGTGGGGAGAAAACTGGAAGGACGGAAGCGATAGCAGTCCATTGATATTCATTTTTTCTTTAGACAATGTGGGACAAAAAATTCTAACACACTGATTTTTCAGCTACATTAATAACATAACACGGACTATTTCTTTATATATATATATATTTAACAGGAGTGACAGAGCCTGAAGTGTGTAGTATGAGCAAAATTCCATCATTGAACATCTTTGACATGGAGAATAAAGTACTTGAGGATGTAGTGTGTTTTAGATAATAATGGTAATGATTTTGGATGGAAAAAATATATCATGTAGCATAAGTGAAACTCAGCTCTTTTTTGCACAAAACAACCCAAATCCAACAAAATTGATATAGCAGTTGTGGCCCAAAACTAAACATCTCCATGAACAAAAATAATTTTTGCAATAGCATTTTTTTAATAAAAAAGAATACATCAATAAATTTGTGTAGTGCCAAAGATAGTATGCTTTCATATAACCTTATTTTGAAGAATAACTACAAAAAATCAAGAACTGTGCTTATGAGAAGACTTAAAAAATTGCTGTTGTAAGAAGATATAATTCCTGAGAATAAGGAAAATCAAATCCCTGAGATAGAAATGGAAATATTTTAGAATTCTAATTAATCTGCGTAGATCAGTAGGGTCAAGATTCTTGATTAATAGTAGGCTCAAGAAATTTTAGGATCATAGAAATAAATAAACTTTGCTAAGTAAGACAACAGCCCCTCATTGTTGCCATGGCAAGCACTGGTGGTCATTATATCCTTCTGTATTATCACTAGCTAGCTAGAGCACTGCTTTCAGAACCTGCATTTGAGTCTTTTCTTTGCCTGAGACTACTGCCTGGTACATTGAGATAGTGCCATTGCAAGAGATACGGCTGATAAAGGCTAAAACTGTGAGGGAATGATTTGCTATCCCCAGCCATCAAGCTGAACAATTGTTTAGCTAGGAAGTGGTTTAGCTAAGAAAAAGCAAGCCAGATTTGTCTGTACACATTGTTTGTGTTTTTCATTTAAGTCGCAGGAAAACTACATTAAAAAAAAAATTTATGCAGTTATCAGGACTCCGTGCTGTGCGTTGTACATGGCTAAGGCAAAATGTTAACTAGTCAGATTTTAACCTAAATGTTCAAAGATTTTTTTTTTTTATCCTACTAGGAAAAGCAATTTAAATAAGCAGGTATACCTATGTGAAAAATAAAGCAATACAAACTAGAAAAAATTCTGCTAACGTTGTTCAGTTCATATATAAAGCACTCTAGTAGAAATATACTTTTTTTTTTCTTGATTCTAAAGTGTAAATAGTGCTGCTTGGTAAACAGAAGTTTTGATTGTGAAGAAAAATACAATTAAAAAATTATTACATCTTCTCTAAATTAGTTTAAGAATAATTTGGAGATTTCTTCATGGTTCTATACTTTAGGTAATTATTTATATCAGGGAAAATCAGTGCTAACTGCTTCAGTAAATGTGCTTGATGTTACTTGGCAACCATGCATCGTGCTTTCATAGTGACAGAGTTCCAAAACTTTGATCCAGCATCACCAGTGTTTCTTGTAGACTGAAGTCTACCCTGCTAGACTGAAATCTCACAGATATCAGATTGCTTTTAAGCCACTGAAACAATTGTGCTTTAAATTATCTAACCTCTGTACTCACTATACTTCTCATATATACAGTAATGTCTACCACATTTTTTGTAAATTTAGTATTTTCAAGGAATGTGTTAGCCTGTGATTCTTATTTCCATCTGTGTTGTCTAAAGAAATTTAATTTTCTTCTTTAGAAATAATATTTGAAAAACAATCAAGATGACAATTATACCATTAATTTGTTGATCGTGACGAAGGTCATGACTAAATTGGAAAAAATAATTAATAAAATATAGGCAGCTTTTCTTAATATGGACATTCATTTTCTATGCTGTAACTCACTCAAATAGCAAAGATTTTAAATTATACATTTAACACCTGGAAGCCATTCAAATGCATAAAATACTCATGTGTTTAGTGTTATGCATGATTCACATTAATTTTATTGACATGTGGGAGTTTTCAGTGTGAAGATGTGAGCTGTTTTATGTTATAAAAATTTGCAGAATCAGTAATTTTTACTGCTATACAATACAGCAGTCTAAAATATGTTATAGAATCTAATTCATTATTTGTGTAGAGATTCTGAAGGTTATATGAATTAAATTACATCATCCTAAAGTAAGCAGCAGGATGCATTTTTCTCAGAAAAACTCTGTTGTGTGATTTTATTTAGACAAACCTATCCTTCTGCAGTGAAGAGCCTTGTAAAGTCTTTGAGATCAAATACATGTAAACACTTTGGATCTCCAATGAAGGGTCCTGGAAAGAGGCTGCTATTGCATTACTTTTTCCATCTGCCTTCTTGGATAGTTATGGCAGGTGAACCTGCCTCAGTAAGAACCAGGGCTTCTCAACCCTGGCCTGGCACCTATCATCATGCCTGCCTCCCCCCCACCCCCGCTGGACACCATGACCCAGGTCACAAACTTTCCACAGGCCATGGAAAGAGAAAGGTGGGACTCCTCAGTTGACAGGCAGGGTCCTAGACAATGACCTGCCTCAGCTAAGACAAATTTCTAGACTGCTGACCATACATGACTGCAGGTCAGATCTGACCAGGCTATAAAAGGGACCCCTGCCAGAAACGCCTGAAGAGACGGTTCCTGGGAGCTGTGGGCCTGTGACTGGGGACTCTCCCTGTGGGCTGAGAGGTCACCCATGGAAACTTCCTGGGAATGAGTGCCCTCATCCCTTTTGTGAGTGATTATTTCTGCTGGATATCCTTGAGTGACCCCTCATTCCCCTTTGGGGTGAACGATTGTATCTTCTGCGTACCCCGAGTGAGGGTTTCTGTGTTGTGAGCAAATGTGTGTACACCTTGGACCACCATTCTTGCACAACATAGTGTAGTAATAGACTTGTAATTTGTTAAATGTTGTCAGAGTGTCATCCTAGTTACCTCCTCCCCTCGTTTCATTAGTTTTGGTTGTTTACAGAATCACAGAATCACAGAATGGTAGGCGTTGGAAGGGACATCTGTGGGTCATCTAGTCCAATCCCCCTGCCGAAGCAGGGTCTCCTACAGCAGGCTGCACAGGACCTTGTCCAGGCGGGTCTTGAATATCTCCAGAGAAGGAGACTCCACAACTTCCCTGGGCAGCCTGTTCCAGTGCTCCGTCACCCTCAGAGGCAAGAAATTCTTCCTCATATTCAGACGGAACTTCCTGTGCTCCAGTTTGCGCCGATTGCCCCTTGTCCTGTCACTGGGCACTACTGAAAAGAGTTTGGCCCCATCCTCCTGACACCCACCCTTAAGATATTTGTAAGTATATATTAGGTCCCCTCTCAGCCTTCTCTTCTTCAGGCTGAACAAGCCCAGCTCCCTCAGCCTCTGCTCATAGGGGAGATGCTCCAGTCCCCTCACCATCCTTGTAGCCCTCCGCTGGACTCTCTCCAGTAGCTCTTCATCTTTCTTGAAGTGGGGAGCCCAGAACTGGACACAGTACTCCAGATGAGGCCTCAATAGGGCGGTGTAGAGGGGAAGAAGAACCTCCCTCAACCTACTTGCCACACTCCTCCTAATGCACCCCAGAATGCCATTGGTCTTCTTGGCAGCCAGGGCACACTGCTGGCTCATGGTTAACCTGTCGTCCACCAGCACTCCCAGGTCCCTCTCCGCAGAGCTGCTCTCTAGCAGGTCTGCCCCAAGCCTGTACTGGTGCATGGGGTTGTTCCTCCCCAGGTGCAGGACCCTGCATTTACCTTTGTTGAACCTCATCAGGTTCCTCTCTGCCCAACTCTCCAGCCTGTCCAGGTCACGCTGAATGGCAGCACAGCCTTCTGGTGTATCTACCACACCTCCCAGTTTGGTGTCATTAGCAAACTTGCTGAGGGTACACTCTAACTCTTCATGCAGGTCGTTGATGAAGAAGTTAAACAAGGCTGGGCCCAGTACTGACCCTTGAGGGACGCCGCTAGTTACAGGCCTCTAACTAGACTCAGCGCCGCAGATGCGGCTTGTTGAAGTAAATCTAGCCACACACCATAGTACTAGCTCACAACTGACATCCTGAACCTGTAAATAAGCTGAATCTGCTGAAGTGTTTGTAATATAGGATCTCTGTTCAACTTCACTGCTCTATTTTGATACCATTATACTGTTTTTTGAAACATGCTTGTGTTGGTCCCACAATTCTGTGACAATAGTCCTTCCTGTAATGTAATTGTCAGGATATAGGATAAAATTAATTATTATTTATGAGAGGAACTTGGGATATTTCCCCCCTCTTTTCTCTCAGTCTAAGAAAGTAACCCACAGGATTTATAGGTCCTATTGAAATAAATAAATGAAAGGATGTAAACAAAAGACTAGAGCGCCTCGTAGATGTGGCACTCCTTGACCACTCATATCTCCCCGTAATATTCAATGAACTTTGTAGCATGTAAAGAATTCAAGTCAGAGTTAACACACAGTTGATCAATAGCATCAACAGTTATATAACCTAGAAAAGGTGTGCCATCGGACACAGAAATCTGAACTGGGAGAATAATTCCTAATACTTTATTAAACAGGTCATTCACAAAAGTTAAAGAACTTAACATTTAGACATTTAATCCGAGGAAACAAATCAAATTCACAGAACAGTCTGAAATTACTCCTGAAATATTTGTTGAGGATGATTAAGATATGCAACATGTTGCATAAACTGAGTAGTGCAGCTTATGTTCCTTGATTGTCTAACTCAGCTAACCAATTGACCACAGCTGAATCGTGGTCTAAAAATCCTATTTACTGGGTTTGTATGCAGTTCTATAAATTCTTCCAATCAGTCTTTATTTACCAAAGATCAACATTTAGAGTCCATTTTTGAGGTCTGTATTGCTAGCAAAATTCCTTTGCTGGAATATTCAAAGCAAGTGAAACAAAAATGTTGCAAACATGGTTAGAATTAATTGATTTTTTTTTGTAAATGGAGAGTTTCACCAGTTCCGATTGTAGTTCATCTTACTGGACATATTTTATTTTATACGGTTACATATAATAATTATAAAACCATTCAGCTCTCTTTAGGAAACATAATAGTCCTCCTCTGAAACAAATTAAGTTCTTAGTGTAATTATAAATAAGTATTCTCACAAATCATTTTGTTTTAATGGATCCTATCAGACATTTTCTTATGCCAGATAGGATGCCAGATAATTTCTCTATTTTTCAATTACGGCCTACATTTTGGCCTAGCGCCTAGTATGACCTCCTTATGCTCTCTTTTCAGAATTAGCGCATGCCAAACACGGATTGCTTCATAGTCACCTGTGTCTACCTTTTACTTCCTCTCAGATTTTAGAAAAGAGTCCATATTTCAATGCTATCTGTGAAATCAAGACATATACACATCTTTCAGCCTAGTATTTTTGTCATACTTTGCATTATTTTGACATGTTTAGCATTAAAATGAAATATGTCAGTTATTAATGTTATGTATATTTAGAAATTATAGAACGAAGACCCATGTGTGAGATTGATGAGGGAGAAGGGGAGAAGGAAGAAGAGAAATTTTAGCCTTCACATTAGCCCTTATATCCACCTTTCCTGCTGCAGCACTGATGCTACTCAAGCTCTCAGAGCTGTAACTCAGCTGCTAGCTCAGCCTAGATTTTGTGAGTGCAGTTCAATTACTCAAATACATGAAAGGTTCTAGGGTATCTGATACAACTAGATGGAATCTGCACATATATGAGACCTGATTTGCAGGACATCCTTGCTTTTCTGGACAGTAAGGACTATCCCTCAAGTGCAGATGTCTGTTGTAAGGCAAATGAAACACAGTTCACGTAAGAGATCCTTCATGTGTCTGAAAGCTGGGGACAAGAAAGAAATGGAGACAAAATTCCTCTCTTTAGTGAAAAAAGTCCTGGATTGTTGGTCTGCTGCTCTCTCAAAGTTTTCACAGAAAGGAGTAAACAGCCTGACAAGTGACGTGACATGAAGTGAGGGAGTCTCAGCTGTCCTCCCACTCCCCATTCACATCAGAGGTATCTTTTCCTTGGCTTGCCAGTTGAAATATAAACAACCTTGTTTTAATAATGAAATATAAAATGAAAAATAAGTCTCCAAACAAACTGCTATTCTGTTTTTTTGTACCAGCTACTGAAACTGCATGAATGTGGTTTTGTTGCCATGAAACCATTTTGCAGTTTTGGTGGAATTACTCAGGTAAAATTAGATTTGCAGCACTGAGTAGTGAGAATATCTACCTGAGCCACAAGACGTTGCTCATGGATCTATACCTTGTAAGTCTCCTTCCCACTGAAGAATGCTGTAATAGTGGTTTGAGGAAAGAAAGTTTTCATGTAAGATCCATTTACAAATCCCTCATTAGCCAGGATATTGGACTGTCTTCATGGAAGAGATCAGAAGACCTCTTATTCCATTATGCAAACCTCAGACGATTTGTACAGAAATTAGTCTGCATGAAGACGTAATTTCCAAGTCGACTTTGAACAATTTTTTCTCAATCTTTCAGCTACATTGCAGCTGTGCTATCAGCAGCTGCCTAACCAGATCTTATCACAGAATTTTATATTATATTTTCTGTAGAATTCCAATGGGATCAGTCTATTAAAAAAACTCAATAAATGCTGTCTCACCACGGTGTCCATAGACAGTAGTGCAAGAACTGGCACAAAGGTTGGACCCCAAGAAAGAGCAGAACAGATTGTAGCACAGGGGAAAATATCAGTAGATATATTACAGAATTTATGTTGTTAAATATTGTAACTTATTACACAATCCACAATTAACAACATAAAGCTTCTACCTCAAGCAGTTGCTAAAAGAAAAGAAGAAAGAGAATAAGAGAATATTAGTGCAAATCCTGGAATAATGTTATGTATTATGAATCAGGCTAAGGTTATTAATTTTGGTACATAATGTAATTATAATTTAGTGGCTTAGTGAGTTTGTAAACATAATTTAATGATTGTAAATATAATTTTGTAATATGATTTAATTTATTGTAAATATAATTTAGTAACTTATCCAGCATAAAATGTGCAATGATACTGGATTATAATGGCAGTAATTTTAAGAAACAAGAAAGAAAAACCTGCTGTTGATTAATGAATCTCAAATATTGAACTGTGAAAAAGTGGAGATTGGAAAAACAGAACATCTGTTGGACCTCTTTGTTCAGCAGCTGTAAAAAAAAAAAGGCATTTTAACACAGCTCTGTATGAATTTACCGTTGTGTTTAAAATGCTTCTATCATTGTGTTTTTGTCCAGTTGTTATGAAACAATCCAGATCCACAAAATATGGAAATTTAACAAACTTATAAGAACAAAAAAAAAAAGGATTTTAAAGGAATTGATTTTCTGAGCAATGCAAGAAAACAAATAAAAAAGGAAAGAGAACGATTCTAAGGAAAAACAAAGATCCAAAATTTGGAAGGGATTTGTGTTTCCTAAAAAGGATATAATTTCCTACCCTCAGTCTTCCTTTAAGAAAAATTAATTCAATGACATTACTCAGTGCAAGGGATAGAGTAGGTAAAATAAATTAAAATATTATTATTCTTTCTTCCCTTCACCTACTGAACTTAACAAAGGCAATAATATTTAATTTACAAAGTTCAGTCAAACTCACCTTTGCTCTTGGATACTATTTATCGTCTGTCTCCATGACTTCCGTGCCTGTACACGTCATGGATTCCTCAGGGTTGTAGAGTGGTTAAGACCATGCACTACATTGGATTGAAATCCATGCTGGGTAGGAAACAACAGCTTGATTGGCCACAATTCACAATTTCACATTCATAACAGCTAAGCCTTCAGTAATATCAGTTTAAGGTGGTACTATATCTTGAAACAGAAGTCTCTCAAAATTGTTTGACACACCGTAGCTCACTGAGTAAAAAAGCAGTGAGGACCCATCATACTCTTATCAAGCAGAAGAGCGACAGAAGTACAGATGACATAATGAGCCAACGTCTTAACAGGCCTAAGCTGGCATAGCTCCACTTTGCATCTGCACTACTCACTGTAAATTCTGTAAGCTAACAATTTTCAACAGAGTTTTATTAGTGTCTTAATAGTAAGTTAAACAGTTTTCCAGCTATACTTTTTCTAAATTAAAGTCATCATAAGCTGAAATTTCTGATGTCAATTACTTTAAAAAAGCTTAGACACATACCTTTTAACAAAGTCTGGTGTTTGTAAAAAGGCGACCTGAACGTACAGAACTATGAATCAGATTTTTAAAGGCAAGTGATTAACCTGCTCTCTCTTAATGTTTGAGAGATTGGCATCTGCTTATTTTTTAAATACCTCCTTTCTTCGGTGGATTTATCTATAATAGAGTGCATAAAATACAATTATGTTGGAATATTACCTCTGAAAACAAGGGTAGACTTGAACTTTGATCAGGTGTTTAATTGGAAGAAATACTGGGTTCTGTCTTATTAAATTTGGGTTCACTTCTACTCATATACCTTAAGCCCTAAAAAAAATACATGAGAAAGCCAAGATGTACTAATAAATATTTTTAAAAGGTAAAATAACAGTGTTTTGCAGTAATTTAATCACAGAATTGTTAGATTTCTTTTTATTTTCAGAATATAACATTTAAATGAACGGTATTCCGACATTTAATGTAAAGCCATGGAAGATAAGGTAATAGGCATACATGATGTTTCAAGTACACTAGACAGCAGTATAAGCAATTTTTATGATCTATTGTGTACTTCTGAATTAAAAGATAGCCTCTTTGAGTTTAATTAAGCTTTATAATCAAGACTTATTTTTGAAGAAGCTTGTAATATGAAAAGAACAGCATGATATTTTGGAAAGAATATGCATAATTTTCTTTGAATTTAATAATTTTATTAGGGGTATATTAGACCCAAGTGCATTGGCAGCCAGAAACTTCTGTCCTGTGATATCTGAATTTCTCTAATTCATTGGGAATCAATTAATACATGCCATATTAACAACAGCTTTTAAGAAAGGATGTGGCTGTTATGGCTGACATCTGCTTACACAGAACACCTAATGAGAGGTCAGGTAGGTATACCTTTACTACTACAAAGGCAGTAAGCTATTATACATGCTTGGTCAGTTGTACTACTCGGTGAGAATGAGATTGTTTACGTATTACTTCGGGCTTTAGAAGGAATTTAGAAGACCATGCTTCATTTTTACTCAGTAGAAAAATATATGGTTTTCCATTGAAAGGTTTATAAAATTACACAAGGAGTTAACTGACAGGAATTTTCCTTTCCACTGATTATAAAGCAAACACATATATGTCACTGCTGTATTTTCAGAAAGAGGAAGAATTTAAGTAAATGAATCCACCATCTGTGGTTATTTCTGTTTAAAAGAACATTTAAGTTTTCAAGGAAAAAATCTTCTTAATCTTATCCTTATCTTAAAAACTTTTAAAAAAATTATAAACAAAAGCACTTGTGGCATATTTACATTAATATCTTTTAAAGAGTCAGAGAAAGTTTAAATGCTAGACCCTTAATCATCTGTAATGTTTCTTTCCTTACTCCATGCCTCTGTTTGAGACTTTTCCAAGCATGTCTTTTTAAGTCCAAGTTTGTTTTAATATGGTTACAAGAACAGTTTGTTTCAAAACCGGCCTGGCTGAACAGAGAGCTTTGGCTGGAACTCAGGAAAAAAGGAGTTTATGGCCTTTGGAAGAAGGGGTAGGCGACTCGGGACACAAAGAAAGATGTCGTGAAGTTATGCAGGGAGAAGATTAGAAGGGCCAAGACCCAACTAGAACTTAATATGGCTACTGCTGTAAAAGGCAATAAAAAATGTTTCTATAAATACATTTGCAACAAAAGGAGGGCTAAGGACAATCTCTATCCTTCATTGGATGTGAGGGAAAACAGTGGCAAAGGATGAGGAAAAGGCTGAGGTGCTTAATGCCTTCTTTGAGTGAAGCTTTAATAGTAAGACCAATTGTTCTCTGTGTACCCAGCCCCCCGTACTGGAAGACAGGGATGGGGAGCAGAATGAAGCTCCCATAATCCAAGGGGAAATGATTAACAACCTGCTACACCACTTAAACACACACAGGTCTATGGTGCCATATGGGATCCATCCAAGGGTGCTGAGGGAGATGGTGGAAGTGCTCACCAAGTCACTTTCCATCATTTATCTTCAGTCTTGGCTAACCGGGGAGGTCCCAGTTGACTGGAGGTTAGCAGATGTGGTACCCATCTACAGGAAGGGCTGGAAGGAGGATCTGGGGGCCTACAGGCCTGTCAGCCTGACCTCAGTGCCAGGGAAGGCTATGGGGCAGCTCATCTTGAGTGCCATCACATGGCATGTATAGGACAACCAGGTGATCAGGCTCAGTCAGCATGGGTTTATGAAAGGCAGGTCCTGTTGACTAACCTGATCTCTTTCTATGACAAGGCAACCTGCTTAGTGGATGAGGGAAAGGCTGTGGATGTTGTTTACCTGGACTTCAGTAAAGCCTTAGACACTGTTTTGTACAGCCTTATCCTGGAGAAACTGGCTACTTATGGCTTGGATGGGTGTACACCTCACTGGGTAAAAAGCAGGCTGCATGGCCCAGCCTAAAGAGTACTGGTAAATGGAATTAAATCCAGTTGGTGGCTGGTCACAAGTGGTGTTCCCCAGGGCTAAATATTGGGGCCAGTTCTGTTTAATATCTCTATCAATGATCTGGATGAAGGGACCAAGTGCAGACTCAGTAAATTTTCAGACAACACCAAACTGGGTGGGAGTGTTGATCTGCCTGAGGGTAGAACGACTCTACAGAGGCATCAAAACAGGCTGGATCAATGGGCCAAGGCCAATTATATGAGGTTCCACAAGGTTAAGTGCCAGGTCCTGCACTTGGGTCAAAACAACCCCATGCAAAGCTACAGGCTTGGGGAATAGTGGCAGCAAAGCTGCCCGGTATAAAAGGACCTTGGGGTGTTGGTCAACAGCTGGCTGAACATGAACCAGCAGTGTGCCCAGGTGTCCAAGAAGGCTGATAGCATCCTGGCTTGTGTCAGGAATAGTATAGCCAGCAGGACAGAGAAGTGATTGTCTCCCTGTACTCGGCACTAGTGAGACCACACCTTGAGTACTGTGTTCGGTTTTGGGCCCCTCACTTCAAGAAAGTCATTGAGCTGCTGGAGTGCATCCAAAGAAGGGCAACAAAGCTGGTGAAGGGTCTAAAGCGAGGACTATACAAGGAGTGGCTGAAAGAACAGGGATTGTTTAGTCTGGAGAAAAAGAGGCTGAGGGGAGACCTTATCACTCTCCACAACTGCCTGAAAGGAGGTTGCAGTGGGGTGGGTGTCAATCTCATCTCCCAAGTGATAAGTGATAGGACTGGAGAAAACAGCCTCAAGCTACACCAGTGGAGGTTTAGGTTAGATGTTAGGAAAAATTTCCTTACTGAAAGGATTATCAAGCATTGTAACAGGCTGCCCAGGGAAATGCCTGAGGCACCATCCCTGGCGGTATTTACAAAACATGTAGATGTGGCACTTAGGGACATGGTTCAGTGGTGGACTTGGCAGTGTTATGTTAATGGTTGGACTTGATGATCTTAAGGGTCTTTTCCAACCTAAATGGTTCTATGATTCTATGATTCTAAGGGCTGCACCAAAAGATTAGTTATTAATATTACTACACCAGCTTTGGTTTCTTCTACCCTCTGCAGTTTTCTCCACTCTTCTGGGAGGCTTTGCACCCTCAAACGTTCCCACATGCTCTAATGATACATCTCAGGGCATTCAATATAGATACTCAGTTTTGTCCTCGAAGAGTCATTCTGCTGAGCTGTTATACCAGTTCATGCTGTTGCAGGCACTTAGAAGTACATGAAAAGAGAGAGAAAAAAATAACTACACTTGAGGTCTGAGGGTCACCAGACGGGCTCCAGAGAAGATCAAGAACCAAGAAAGTTGCTTGGCTGTGAATCAAAAGGGAATTAAAATAACTGTTTTCAAATTTTTACACTCTGTATCAAGTGATTAAACTTGTAAACAGCTGATTGTTGTCTCTGGTGTCTCAAAAAACTTTAGTTCATTTTGTGATAATCAAGCAGAACGAGGAGCAGAATATGTCATTGTTTTAAACTCTTCTATTCAAGCAGTTAACGAAGTAGTAAAGGTAAGATTAGAGTAGTACTCACCAGACTCCAAAATGTTAGAGACAAAGAGACCTTTCCCTGTTAACCTGCACACCATTTAAGCCTATTTTAATCTTAATCAAAGCCTACAAGACCTAGCTCGTAGGTTTTAGCTGGTATATATATAATAGCCAAAAATATGTAGTATATTTATATAGTATTGTGAGTGTGTGTGTGTGTGAACACTGTTTATATACACTCTTCCTAGATAGACAGAATATAACTGATAATATTGAGGTAGAAACCTCAACACATTTGACAGCAGTTCCCTCCTACATCCTCACATTCACGCTTAAAAACAGAGCTGGGAATAGCTCTGACAGCACATTG
Source organism: Opisthocomus hoazin (assembly GCF_030867145.1). Lineage (NCBI taxonomy): Eukaryota > Metazoa > Chordata > Aves > Opisthocomiformes > Opisthocomidae > Opisthocomus > Opisthocomus hoazin. The sequence goes on along the minus strand of NC_134414.1, from coordinate 57,724,705 downwards.
CAATTATATTACCTTGCAATTTCAAGATAGAGCTGATTGGTAATAGCTATAGTTCTGGCTGTATCCATCTTCTTCTTGACGTCCTGCTCATTCCTGTTGTGTAACAGGAAATGAAAAAAAATGTGGACACAGTCTGGAGGCAAAGTAGTTTCCTATGACAACTTTAGCAATTATCGCAACTATGCAGAGGACCTGTTAGAAACTTTTTTGAACAAAGTATGTTTAAATGTTTGCCTTGGAGGGAATTTGTGAGACAGAGTCATATGTCAGTTTTGTGGGATCCTCCTGAGTACCTGATGACCCGTGGAAACTAATGGAAGAAATTTGGTAAGATAATAGATATACCAAGACCTTGTTTAAATTCTTTTCCATTGTCAGCATTCCTGTGTGAAGTTTTATGATCCACCTGTCACACAAAAACACTTCTCTAGATCACTATTCATAATACAGTTCATCCTATATAATTGTTTCTCTGTGCAAATTCGCACTTACAGAACAGTCTTGCCTGCTCAGCTTGACTCCTGTTGAGAAGTCTTTTGATCTAACGTATCTGTTATTGTGCAGGTGTTTATAAGATCTGCATGGGGCTTCTGCCAAAGGAAAATTCTCCTTTAGGAGATTTCAAGAATCAGTTCAGAAGTGATATAATACTTCTCCTTTTCCTTGTTAAAAAAGTAAGGAATGGAAGAAGTACAGAAGCAGTACTTCACTCAAAACAGAGTGAATAAAAGCTAGGAGTCACCTAAAGACAAAACTTGTGCTCTGAAGATTTGAGGACACCTATAGTTGTGACAGATAATAGTTATGCTGAAAGAGTGAATTTTTGCTAAGTCTGAAAATGAACTGAAGAGTTTGAGAAAGGACCAGAGGCTAGTGGGAATGCATGCGTCATACATAGTTAAAATTAACAGCATTTGAAAGGGAAGAGTAGGCCACTGTGAATCACAGAATCACACAAGCACAGAACAGTTGAGGCTGGAAGAGACCTCTGGAGGTCATCTGGTCCAACACCCCAAGCAGAGCCACCTACAGCCCATTGCCAAGGACCACGTCTATACGGCTTTTGGATATCTCCGAGGAGGAAGGCTCCATGGCCTGTCTGGGCAACCTGCATGAGTGCTCAGTCACCCTCACAGTGAAAAAGTGTTTCCTGATGTTCAGAGGGACCCTCTCATGTTCCAATTTGTTCCCATTGCCTCTAGTCCTTTTACTGGACACCACTGAAAAGAGCCTGACTCCATCTCCTGGACCTGTACTGTTTAATATCTTCATCAGTGACACAGACAGTAGGATCAAGAGTGCCCTCAGCAAGCTTGCAGCTGACACCAAGCTAAGTGGTGTGGTCAACACGCCTGAGGCATGGGATGCCATGCAGAGGAACCTGGAGAAGCTTAAAAAATGGGCGTGTGTGAACGTCAGGAGGTTGAACAAGGCCAAGTGCAAGATCCTGTACCTGGGATGGGGTAACCCCTGGTATCAAGACATGCTGGGGGATGAAGGGATTGAGACCAGCCCTGCCGAGAAGGATTTGGGAGTACAGGTGGATGAAAAGCTGGATATGAGCCGGCAATATGTGCCCACAGCCCAGAACTGTATCCTGGGCTGCATCAAGAGAAGTGTGGCCAGCAGGCTGAGGGAGGTGATTCTTCCCCTCTACTCCACTCTTATGATACCCCACCTGGAATACTGTATCCAGTTCTGGGGCCCTCAGCAAGGGAAAGGTGTGGACTTGTTGAAGAGGGTCCAGAGAAGGGTCACAAAAATGATCAGAGGGATGGAGCACCTCTCCCATGAAGACAGGCTGAGAGAGTTGGGCTTGTTCAACCTGGAGAAGAGAAAGCTCCAGAGAGACCTTGTTGCAGCCTTTCAGTACTTAAAGGAGGCTTATAAGAAAGATGGGGACAGACTTTTTAATGGGATCTGTAGCAATAGGACAAGGGGTAGTGGTTTTAAACTGAAAGAGGTTAGATTCAGACTGGATATAAGGAAGATATTTTTTACAATGAGGGTGGTGAAATACTAGAATAAGTTTCTCAGAGAGGTTGAAGATATCCCATCCCTGGAAGCGTTCAAGGTCAGGCTGGACTGAGCTTTAAGCAACCCCATACATCAGCACAGGCTTGGGGTGGCCCTGCTGGAGAGCAGCTCTGCGGAGAGGGACCTGGGAGTGCTGGTGGACGACAGGTTAACCATGAGCCAGCAGTGTGCTCTGGCTGCCAAGAAAGCAAATGGGATCCTGGGATGCATTAGGAGGAGTATGGCCAGCAGGTTGAAGGAGGTTCTCCTTCCCCTCTACACTGCCCGAGTGAGGCCCCATCTGGAGTATTGTGTCCAGTTCTGGGCTCCCCAGTTCAAGAAAGATGAGGAGCTACTGGAGAGAGTCCGGTGGAGGGCTATAAGGATGATGAGGGGACTGGAGCATCTCTCCTATGAGGAGAGGCTGAGGGAGCTGGGCTTGTCCAGCCTGAAGAAGAGAAGGCTGAGAGGGGACCTAATAAATATTTATAAATATCTGAAGGGTGGGTGTCAGGAGGATGGGGCCAAACTCTTTCCAGTGGTGCCAAGTGACAGGAGAAGGGGCAATGGGCACAAACTGAAGAGCAGGAAGTTCCATCTGAACATGAGGAAGAACTTCATCCCTCTGAGGGTGACGGAGCACTGGAACAGACTGCCCAGGGAAGTTGTGGAGTCTCCTTCTCTGGAGATATTCAAGACCCGCCTGGACAACATCCTGTGCAGCCTGCTGTAGGAGACCCTGCTTTAACAGGGGGATTGTACCAGATGACCCACAGAGGTCCCTTCCAACGCCTACCATTCTGTGATTCTGTGGTTCTGTGATTCTGTGATTGGTATAGTGGAAGTTGTCCCTGGTCACTGCAGAAGGGTTGGACTAGATGACGTTTAAACATCCCTTCCAACCGAAACCATTCTATGATTCTATAATCTTCTTTGCACTCCAGATATTTACATGCATTGATCAGATCTCCCTGAGCCTTCTTTTCTCTAGGCTGCACAGTCTCAGCTCCCTCAGACTTTCTTCACATGATAGATGCTCAGTTCCCTTCATCATATTTGTGGCCCTTCATCAGACTGTCCCCAGTATGTCCATGTCTCTCGTGTACTGAGGAGCACAGACCTAGATACAGTACTCCAGGTGTGACCTCACCAATAGGTAGCTGCTTAATAGACTCAAGGTAACCACACTCAGAAAACTGTTTCATGTTTGTAACAGAGTTTTAGGGGCTGGATAAGCATCAATAAGAAAAAAAAAAAAAGGGGAAAATGAAAAGAAGTCTTGGATTGATAGAGTTTAGTGGCACATAGGATCGCTGGAATAATCCCTTGAAGTGAGTGAAGTGATAGCCATGTCTCTGGTGTTAAACATCTGAAAGAGTGGTATTTGCTGAGAAAAATATTATTAATTAATAGGTGGAGAGGTGGGAAAAGCACAAAGGAAGAGACTGGTCATGGGAACTTTAGAGGGTGAAAGAATTCACAGAGAATCTTGGCTAAGGAGCCCCATGCTTCTCAGCTGTTAAAGGCTGAGTGTCTTGTCCCTAAATGAAACTCAAGAATTATCTCCTTTGAATGGCCTCACTTAGCAATTTCATTTAGAACAAAAAGTCTGTACCATCATCAAAATGTGATACTGTTATTAATGGACAAATACAGTACTCCAGATGATTAATTTTTCAAATATCCTCTACTCTTCACAAAGGCAAACCAGTAATAGGACATTCACAGATGCAGACCAGCCGATTAGCTTATTGGCCTGTTTGTTAGAAGTGCGATTAAATGATTATTTTCAAAGTATTGCACTTGCTACTAGGTGGTGATATCTAGTAAAATACCCGAAGTTCTTGAACACTGAATTGATTTGTGGATTCTACCTGAGAATCCAAGAGGAAAGAGAGAAAAAGATCCAATTATTTCTTCTCTTTCTCTTCTACATTTTGAAACATTAACTCATCACACATACGTAAATATTCATAAAAAAATTGATTTTGCATATCACTGTTTTCAGTGTCTGTGACTACTGCTACAGATATTTTGACAAGCAGCAGCTATTAGTCTCTTTTTTTACGTTTTGTGCTCAATATTAAAGTCATTTTGCAAAGAACTATAATGGGGAAACAAGTAAATTATTAAAGCCAAATTCAGAAGTTCTCACTTGGGCCAACTTTCATTACAATCAGAAGGAGTTTTGCTTAACCCACCACCCTCAAATGGCAGAAGCATGTGACCTTACTTATCCTTTCTTTTCAAACAGTACTTGTGCAGCAAATATTCCCATTAAATTTAGAAAACATTTTATTTCTACTTAAAAAAAAACCCCAAAAACTGAATGACAGATCAGACAGGATGTGTTTGAAAGTCTAGAGCAGCTGAGCATCACGATGCAAAGCTGTCATTTCCTGCACTTCCACCATTCACATTTCAAGTGATCTGTGAAGTATTGTCAGCATGCTGAGGCAACTGTTCTAAGCAAATGGCATTTATTCAGCTTCAAGGATGACATGAAAACATCCAGATGGCATGCATGCTTTACATTATAAACATCAGAGAAGTTACAATTTAAAAATTCGGAAACGTGGTCACAGCAACTATCAGTAAATAGAAAAAAATAGATTGGTAACGAGTTTTCAGAATAGCAGTATATATATGCCTTGTTTGGCTGAGAGACAGTGACATGTACCATATGCTATAATTAAGATATAAAATCTATTCAGAGTCAGCTGAAATAACTATTGCCCCTTCCTGAATCTAGTATTATTGAAATGGAATAAGAAGGAATTGGGAGATTTTTTGCATCAGCTGTCATACGCATCTCCTGAAGAAGGATCCTGTGCAATGAATGAACTGAAAGTAATTTTGAAAGAAATTCTTTTAGGAGGAATTTTCTTATCATCTAAAATTCATGTTAGTGAAAGGGGAGTATTATGCTACCAACCCATCCAGTAATTACATTCAAAGGACACTGAAGATTTGTCAATCTGTGCAAAAGTCAAAACTTAGAAATTCGTTCACTTGCAAAACCTGATATTTTGGGGAAGGCAGGGGAAACAACCTAAAAAAATTGCTCATAAATAAATTGATGCTTTAAGGATAATGTCCTATGGTAGGAAGAAAAACCCTTGGTGTTAGCAACCATAGAAATATTAGTCATAAGCCACAAGTCTTGAGGGGTGAGAACTGTAAAGATGTAAAAAAGCTAATTAAGATTTGCTTCAATTTATATTAAATATCAAGGTACCATTGGAAAAAATATAGTAATATTTTAAAGCTATTTTTTGTTTATTGCATACTGCAGCCAGTGATAGTATAACCCATGCATTTTTCAGCTGAACATCTTCTTAAGGCAAGATTATTCAGAGTTAAATGGAATACTTACAAATATTCTTCTGCAAATTCATTTTTATGTAGTTGTCATCAAAACGTTTAAGGAGCCTTTGTTTCCGAAGACTACTCAGAAATTAAGGATCATTTTAAATGCAGGAATAATGATTTATTACAGTAGACAGGCAGAAGAGCTTTTATAGTTAAATTTTCCATCAATCTTGTAAAATGGAACAATTTCCTACTTTTGACAAACATTTGACTAAAGAGATTACTGGAGTTACTTTTAAATATGTAGATGGTGTTCAAATAAATTATTTACTTCCTCAAATATTCAGTCTATGCTGTAGCAATATTTATTATGCATAGCATTAGGAAGACAGTTCAAAAAATTTAAGTCATTTTGGATAAGCAGATTAATAGTAGAAAACTTGATGGGATCTTTTGTGTCTATGTGGAGGGTAGTCTAAATGGATGTTCTGTCATAAGAGTTCTTATCCTTCCTCCTTTAATATACAAAAAATACTATGAAGACAAACTCTTGGGAGCAGAAAGATTTAAATGTCCCTTGTGACAAAAAACCTAGAAAGTGTAGTGGTGTTCAAATCTTGAACAAATTCCCCCACAAAATACAAATATATGCTAGATTTGGATAGCAAGTTTTGGAGCTGCCCTGTTGTTAATCACCAAGAGTGATCAGTTACTTCAAGTTGAAAAAATCCAAATGTTCAAACAATATGTGGAAATATGTTGAAGTGATGATCTCATTTCCTTCTACAACACAGGGACTGAATTTATCATATATAGAGCATGGAGAGCAGTACAAATATATGATTTATGTTCCTTGGCTTCAGCCTAATTTTAGCAACTGGAACAGATGCTGAATAACCATTCTTTGAATATAATTCTCTTCTATAATTCTCCATTGTATTAAGTGGCCAGGTCAAGCTGTTTTACCAGGAGAAACATATTTTCTTATCTGTGGCTACAATACATAGTTTTACCTATCATAACACTGTAATTAGGGATTATAAATATATCAGCATCCTTCAGCTGAAGAATGAAGGAATTTAATGGGTGGAAGGAAGCCTACATTTTTTACTCAGGGAAAGTAAATCATGGTAGTACTCCATAAAAACAATATCTTCTCTTTAGAAGAATTAATGTATACTATTTTTCTCTGTAGTAGGAAAAACCTATATCATGGTAACAGATAAAAAAGAAAAGATAACCAGATATTCATAAAATGTATTAAATAACTGGAAACATTGAGCAGTAATAATTTATTCACTGTAAAGATAATTAATTTTACTGGCTGTTTTTCTGTACTGAAATTGCTTTGGTCTCATGTAAGATCTGTGGTGGAATTATAATACTATACATGCAATTACTGTTTGAGATAAATCATGATAAACTGACACTAAAAAGAAACAAAGGCATACTAGCTTCAGTATCCCATTTATGAATTATTATGCAGTAACTACTCTCAGTAGCAGTGCTAGAGTTCCCAATGTTTCAGTTTGAAGTTCATGCTCTTTTTCAGAATTTAACAACTCGGCCATCGCACAGGGCTGAAATATGATATATAAAACATATATATAAAACCATATCTTAAACTGGTATTCAAATCTATTTAATTGTGTTCCATTTAGTGAAAAAGACAATGCTTCAAATTACAATAAACTCTTTTTTTTTTTTTTTAATATAGACCAATGTGACAAAATAAATACTACTTTTAAGACAGTGTTTGTTTTTCATTGTTATGACAACTCCCATAACTCCTTCCTGCCCTTTGGTCTCAAGACTGAGTTTTGATGGAAATCTTGCAGTTGCCCCAGCATCTATCTTTTCCATCCAGCAGCCCTTATTTCCTTACTCTCACAATCAGAAAGGATTTCTTGTTAAATTCATGGAATCATAGTATGGTTTGGATTGGAAAGGAAAAAGAACGTTTACTTTCAACTTCCCTGCCGTGGGCAGGGACACCTTCCACTAGATCAAGTTGCTCAAATCCACATCGAACCTGGCCTTGAACACTTCCAGGAAGGGGGCATCCACAGCATCTCTGGGCAACCTGTTCCAGTGCCTCACCACCCTCGTAGGAAAAAATGTCTTCTGTACATCTAATCTAATTATACCTTCTTTCAATTTAAAGCTGTTACGCCTTGTCCTATCTCTACATGCCCGTGTAAAAAGTCTCTCTCTGGCTTTCTTGTAGTCCCCCTTCAGGTACTGGAAGGCTGCATAAAGTCTCCACAGAGGTTTCTCTTTTCCAGGCTGAACAATGCCAACTCTCTCAGCCTGTCTTCATAGGAGATGTGCTCCATCCCTCTGATCATTTTTGTGGCCCTGCTCTGGACCCGCTCCAACAGGTCCATGTCTTTCCTGTGCTGAGGGCTCCAGTGCTGGACGCAGTACTCCAGGTGAGGTCTCACAAGAGCAGAGTGGAGTGGGAGAATCACTTCTCCTGTCCTGCTGATAATGTTTCTTTTGATCAACCAGCTTCTGCACTTAGTTGAAAACAGTTTAGCTGAAGCTTCTGAATCTGTTAAGTTCAGCTGGAATTGCTTTTTATTATATTTTAAATTAACATTTTGAGAGTTTGTTTTGAAAGATAAAGAAAAGTTAGCTCAACATCTCGTTCTACGATAAGCAAATAAATCATATATTTAAAATTCAGAATTAGACTACAGAGCATAGGCAGTAGGTCAAATTAATATTGTATATATTAACATTTTCTAATTTAATTACAAGATTTAAATTTATAGTTGACTTTGCTAAGAGAGTATATTGCAAAGTATGTATACTAGTATCAGGATTAATCTCAGCATGACATTCTCTACTGAAGTCAGGATGGAGGGGGGTAAATGGAAAAAAATTAGTTTTGAAAAACAAATAGGGTGACAGCTCTGGGACTTTGTCTTTTTTTTTTTTTTTCCTTATTTCTGCAAACAAGCCTGAGCCTTTCACTCAGATAAAAAAAAAATAATCTTCCCCTCTCCCCCCTATTTGTGGTAATCATACGGAATTTGTTTAGAGCCATTTCAGTGTACAGATCTCAGAACTAAGGAAGGATTCAACATTTGTGCAGTTTGAACATCACTTTCTTGTGACAATAGTCATAGCTTTGAATAGTCATGTTTTCTTTATTTCCCTCAGAGTCACAAAAGGTGAGTGATGATAACTTCCCTACTTGTATTACAGAAACTTTGATCAGTCTCCAGCAAGTGCTTTTTACAGTATCTTTTAAAAAAGTGCTATGATACAAGGGAGGAAGAGATTCTGTGCAATGCAATACATTTCATGAAACACACAACATTTAATACAAAGAATTCCAGAGCACTTATTAAATAAAACTGTGCAAAGCCTTTTCACAACTATTTTTTCTTGAGAGAAGGAGAAATTTCTTTAATGTTCTTGCTGTCCATACTCCATAAATCTGGCCTGAGAGGAAAGTGAGTAAAACACGGTGGGTTTCATGACAGCTTCGAAAATATGAAGTTTTCAGGTCAGATTTACTTTGATCATTTTAGTTTTCACCGACACAAAGCCTACAGTGAAATACATATAGACCAAAATAATAACATTGTGTCCTGGTTTTGGTTAAAACAGAACCCATTCTGTTTTAGTGAATCTTCCTTACAGCTAAGTTCTTCTCAGTAACTGCATTTTTCTGAACATGGCTGCATATTTATCAGTGTCGGCTCCAAAGCTAATAACACCTGATGTTGATAGTTTTACCGAGCTAAGAGTAGGAATGGAATGCAGAAAAGGCCCCTGTTTATAACTATTACTATAGCAGCCAAGATCATCGACAGATCTCTTAGGTCCCGCAAGGGAGGAGTTGTAAAGGGTCACACTTGCAGGGAGGGGCAGATAGAACAGGTGACCTGATGTTGACCAACTAGATATTCCATGCCATGCATGTCATACTCCTGGTCAACTTCTGAAGAGGATCCTGATCCTTGTCTTTCTTGTGATCCTGATCCAGGTTCCAAACCATGCATTCCTGAATCTGGTTCCTGTCTACTGCTGAGTCCAGTGCAGGATTTTCTGGTGTCTGCCCTGCAGCCGCTGGCATGATGCCAGCCCCCCCATGGTGCACAAGTCTGGGAAATTAAATATTGGTTGTGTATATTTTGCATTATTGCTCTTATTACTAGTATTATTAGTAAAGCTGTTTTAATTTACAATTTATAAGTCTCTTGACCTTTTCCCCATTTTTCCGTTCCCCTGGTGCGGAATGTGGGGGTTAGCAGAGAGCATCTGCCACTCAGTTTATTGCCACCCTGCTTTAAAGAGTGACACGTTGCATTCCACTTCAATCACCAGTCTGAACAGTGGGATTTGCACTTCTCTGTCAACAGTGGACATTTTTGAGTTTCATTAACTTCCTGTAAATTTCTGTTTAGAATTCAAGTATTAAGGATTCACCTTCAAAAGCCTACACTGATTTGGCTAAGCTGTTTCTATTCTTGTACCTTATTGCCTGAGCTGTGACAACCAGAAATTCCTGACCTAGAGCTTCCTCCATGTAATCAGCTGTGAGGCTGTGTGATTGGGACTTCTTGATATAGAATATTTTCATTTAATTTTTCTATTTTTCCTCCTTGGTGTGCTACAGCTCTTATCTCTTAATCTCATTGGACTCATTATAAAACCCTTGTTTTCTCCTGTGCAGCTTTAGAGAGGCTGGATGGAACGCATTAACATGATTGCTGTTTTCTGTTGAGCATATGTTTAGAGAGGCAGGTTAATCCACTATGTGGCAAATGAGTATGGGTAATGTCATTTATGTCAGGGATATAAGGGATTAGAATCCTTTGAATTGTATTATTTTAATTAAAAAGAAAAACGTCATCATACGTCATGTTAGATGAAGTCTAACAAACCTGTTAGGAAGTGTCAAACCATCCAATATATTGTTATGGAAAGGATTTAAAAAAATGTTATGACTTCAATATTATATTCTACATGCATATTGGGATGATCTAAAAATTGGTGAATTTGTGCATAGTTATTTCTCAATAACGATTAAAAAAACTTGAGGTAACTAACTTTTGTATGGTAACTAGAGATGCAGTTCATATCATTGTTCAAGAGCAATATATAATGAAAAATCAAACATATGCCTTTACATTATTTGAATATTGAAAGACAAATAATTTTTCTGTCTGAACAGGAGGAAGAACTTCTTCACTCTGAGGGTGACAGAGCACTGGAACAGGCTGCCCAGGGAGGCTGTGGAGTCTCCTGCCCTGGAGATATTCAAGACCTGCCTGGACAACATCCTGTGCAACCTGCTGTAGGCGACCCTGCTTCGGCAGAGCAATGAGGTCACCCCTCAGTCTTCTTTTCGCCAAATTAGACAACCCCAAAGTCCTTAGTGGCTTCTTGTAGGACATGCCTTCCAACCGTTTCACCAGCTTTGTTGTCCTTGCCTGGTCCTGTTCCAGTACTTAAATGCATCCAGAGGAGTACTATTTAAGTAATTTACTATTTAAGTTCTGTTTAAGTGGTTTGACGGTTATGTTTAAAATTGTTACTTAAAAATTTCTTTCTTGACACTAGCATCTAACAATATTTAGCAGGTCAGATAAACGAAAGCATATGTTTGTGGCATGCTGCCTCATTTTAGGGCAAAACCCCCGTTCTGGACTGCATCCTTGTTGGATCCCTTTTGTCCTTAGCCAGACAAGTTCAACTAGATCAAGAAATTATGTCCACTTAAAACAAGTGTTAGTGCAATAATTTCTTCCTGACCCAGTGAAGAATTAAAAACTCTTTTTTTTTTTCTCCTAAATTCAATTCTAATGTAAAGTGACTTGTAGGCTTGTAAGTTCTAAAACCCATGCTCATTGCTTGCCATGGAATTTTCTTTCCTCTCTAGAGACAATATATTTATAAGCAATTTCAAAAACTGACATGAGAAAAATATGGATTTCCTTAGGCCCTTCATTTCTTATTTGAATTTTCTGTTATGTTAGCTTTTTAAAAATTGTACAAGGTCACGGGGTTGGTCTATGCTAGACTCTCATCCTTTTGAAAACAAGGCCACTAATTTACGTACTTTAATAAGAACAAAAGCTTACTACCATTCAACCTATTTACTCAGATATTGAAATAAGAATTGATATAGCTATAGAACTCATAAGAAATGCAGAGATCAGTCAGTCCATTTCTCTGTCTTAGTGAAATTTTATATTAAAAACCCCAACAGTTATTTTAAATCCTTTATTTAGAGCCTAACAGGAATAGTGTTATATACTCCCTCAGCTAGCTCTAATGCTGTGATTAGCAATACAAATGGTTTCTTAAATTCTGTTGATATCACTGCTGTGCTTGTCCTCATTTATAATTGGTTTTAAGGTTCAGACAGGAAATACTCATCTTTGATGTTTTCACAAGTGGGAAAGAATTATGTGCCTTTTTGTGCATATCTCAACAGAAGGTAAACAATTTTAATAGCCTGCGGATTGCTAATTAGAGCTAATTGTGGCTTGACTGACCTATCCTGACAGAAGTACCTTACAGAACTTGCTTTCTTCAGCAACAATCTGTTTTGCATGAGTAACTTGTGTGCACTGAACTTCAGAGACAGACAGTTGTTTGGCTGTGAATCACTGAATTTGTTAATTTATATTTCGTAACTTCTTGTCCACTTATACAATACCCGCAAAAACTCAGGCTTATCACTTGTGCATTGAAACATATACTTTCTGATTCTACTGCTGTCTACAAAATCAGAAACTAGCACAGACAGTCTTTAGTGAATCAAGACCTGAATCTCATGGACGAATTGTTCCCTTTACAAACATAGAAGAAAAGTCAAAAGGGAATTACGAAATCCCAGAATCGTAAGATCGTAATGTAGATGATCAATGCAAATGACTAAAACGAAACTATGGGCTTTTCCAGATCAATACAAAACCTCTCTCTCATTTCACTAGACACAGGGCTCTTCCCCACATTTTTGTTCTATTTCTATAAAAAAAACCCCTTTGGACTGCTGAATGTTTTCTGTAAGACATGCATATTGCCATATAGCATTATGAACTTTCTGAACATTTTTTGGAACTTTTGTATTACTTTCTTTTGACATATCAGCTGTTGTAACTGAATGTGGCCCATCCAGCAGTACCACCCAGACAAATGAGACCTGATTACATCTGCCCATCTTGAACTGACTAGGCTGCTTCAGTATGATTTGAATAAAATAGACAACATTTTTTTCACAGCACACTTGGCAGCAACCCAGAGAGTGACAGAAACTGGATATGTAATCACTAGTTGGACTCTGGGATGAAGAAAGTCAGACTGGCCCAGAGTTATGAGAATAGCAAAGCCATTGGTGGTTTATGACGATAAGAAGCAATAAATAGTTAAAAAAAATAGCCCCATGGGGGAGATGGTGACACATTACACAGCATTCAGTGCAGAAGTTGTGCAGAAGTAGAAATTCAAGGAGAGGGACTTCTGCCATGTAGAAACTGATCTTTGGACATGGATTGGCTAGAGTGAATGTTTTGTTCCACTGGATCATTGGCTTTGAACTGGTTTCAGCTGGACAAATAGGATTGGAGAAGCAATATGTAGGATGGGTGCAACAGGGGCATAGCAATCACTGTCATGCAAAAACAACAGTGATAGCTGTATACCTGCTATACCCATCTCACCAAGCATATAAACTGTATTGTATGCCCCTGAATGGTGTGGTCTGGCAGCTACCTTACCCAGTCTTCCCATGACAAACTCTCATAAACTGTATTGGCTCCACGAAAAGCAGAGAACCCCCTACCCTCTTGCCACTGAGCAGAAAGAGGGGACCTAAGATATGGGGGGGAATGGAAACGGGTCCCTGCTCGGGATGGCAAGTGAATCCCCTCCCAGCCTCCCTCACCTGCCCAGTTGCCCTTAAGCAACAGATACGGGGCTCTGGAATGTGAGGGACCGGCCACAGAGGATGTGGGTGAAGGTGAAGCTCCATCCAGGGGGTTTCCTAGGACGAGTCAGACAGCCCCACGTATTACGACTGCCTCGGCTAAGAAAAAAAGGAGGGTCATTGTCATAGGCGATTCCCTTCTGAGGGGAACAGAGGGCCCGATATGCCGACCAGACCCATCGCACAGGGAAGTCTGCTGCCTCCCTGGGGCCCAGGTTAGGGATGTTGCTAGGAAACTCTCTGGTCTGGTGCAGCCTTCTGACTACTACCCCCTCTTGGTAATGCAGGTTGGCGGGGACGAGATAGCAGAAAGAAGTCCCAAGGCCATCAAAAGGGACTTCAGGGCACTGGGGCGACTGGTTGAGGGATCAGGGGCGCAGGTGGTGTTTTCCTCCATCCCATCAGTGGCAGGGAACAGCACTCAAAGTGGCAGGAAAACTCACCTGATTAATAGATGGCTCAGGGACTGGTGCCATCGGTCAAATTTTGGCTTCTTTGATCACGGGGAGGTATGCACAGCACCGGGCATGACAGCGACAAATGGGGTCCAGCTATCTCAAAGGGGAAAAAGTATTCTTGCCCATGAGCTGGCAGGGCTCATTGAGAGGCCTTTAAACTAGTTTCGAAGTGGGGAGGGGACATTGCCCAGCTCACTAAGGATGAGCCCAGGATTGGCGTGCCAGGGTCAGGGGTGAGATTGACAGCCCAGATCAAGTGTGTCTATACCAACGCACTTAGCATGGGCAATAAACAGGAGGAGCTGGAAGCCATTATACAGCAGGACGGCTATGACTTGGTTGCCATCACAGAAACGTGGTGGGACAACTCGCATGACTGGCATGCTGTTATGGATGGCTACAGACACTGTAGGAAAGATAGGCCAACAAGGAGAGGTGATGGAGTTGCTCTGTATGTGAGGGAGCAACTAGAATGCATGAAGCTTTGCCTGGGGGCAGCTGAATGAGTTGAGAGCTTATGGGTTAGAATTAAGGGACAGGCTTATAAGGGTGATATTACTGTGGGTGTGTACTACAGGCCACCTGATCAGGAGGAGGAAGTGGATGAGGCCTTCTACAGGCAGCTGCAAGCAGCCTCATGATCACAGGCCCTGGTTGTCATGGGGAACTTCAACTACCCTGACATCAGCTGGGAAGACCATACAGCTAGGCAGGCGCAATCCAGGAGGTTCCTACAGAGCACTGATGGTAACTTTCTGATGCAAGTGGTAGAGGAACCAACAAGGAAAGGCACGCTGCTGGACCTTGTACTAACAAACAAGGAGGGACTGGTTGAGGATGTGAAGGCTGGAGGTAGCCTCGGCTGCAGTGACCATGAAATGGTGGAGTTCAGCATCCAGCGTGGAGGAAGCAGGGTGATAAGTAGGATCAAAACCTTGGACCTCAGGAGGGCTAACTTTGCCCTCTTCAAGGAGCTACTGGGAGGAATCCCATGGGCCAGGGCTCTCGAAGGCAGGGGGGTCCAAGAGTGCGGGTTGATGTTTAAATGTCACTTCCTCCATGCTCAGGAGCGGTGCATCCCCCTGAGAAAGAAATCAAGCAAAGGAGGCAGACGACCTGCATGGTTGAACAAGGAGCTTCTAGCGGAGATCAGGTGGAAGAGAAAGGTCCATGGAATGTGCAAAGAGGGACAGGCCACTTGGGAAGAATACAGGAATGTGGTGAGAGCATGCAGGGATGCAACGAGGAAGGCCAAGGCCCACCTGGAATTGAATCTGGCAAGGGATGTCAAAAACAACAAGAAGGGCTTCTTCAACTACATCAGCAGCAAAAGGAAGTCTAGGGACAATGTGGGGCCTCTGCTGAATGAGGCGGGTGTCCTGGTGACGGAGGATGCGGAGAAGGCAGAGCTACTGAATGCCTTCTTTGCTTCAGTCTTCAGTGCCAAGGCAGGCCCTCAAGAATACCAGGCCCCGGAGGTAAGAGGAGAAGCCCACAGAGACGATGACTTTCCCTTGGTCGAGGAGGACTATGTGAGGGATCGCTTAAGCGATATGGATGTCCACAGATCCATGGACCCTGATGGAATGCACCCATGAGTGCTGAGAGAGCTGGCGGATGTCATTGCTGAGCCACTCTCCATCATCTTTGAGAGGTCCTGGAGGACAGGAGAGGTGCCCGAGGACTGGAGAAAGGCCAATGTCACTCCAATCTTCAAAAAGGGCAAGAAGGAGGACCCAGGGAACTACAGGCCGATCAGCCTCACCTCCATCCCGGGAAAGGTGATGGAGCAGCTTATCCTTGAGGTCATCATCAAGCAAGTGGAAGAAAAGAAGGTTATCAGGAGTAGTCAGCATGGATTCACCAAGGGGAAATCATGCCTGACCAATCTGATAGCTTTCTACGATGAAATGACTGGCTAGGTAGATGAGGGAAGAGCCGTGGATGTTGTCTACCTCAGTTTCAGCAAGGCTTTTGACACTGTCTGCCATAACATCCTCTTAGGGAAGCTCAGGAAGTGTGGGCTGGATGAGTGGACAGTGAGGTGGAATGAAAACTGGCTGAAGGGCAGAACTCAGAGGGTTGTCATCAGCGGCACTGAGTCTAGTTGGAGGCTGGTAACTAGTGGTGTCCCTCAAGGGTCAGTACTGGGCCCAGCCTTGTTTAACTTCTTCATCAACGACCTGGATGAAGAGTTAGAGTGTACCCTCAGCAAGTTTGCTGATGACACCAAACTGGGAGGTGTGGTATATACACCAGAAGTCTGTGCTGCCATTCAGCGTGACCTGGACAGGCTGGAAAGCTGGGCAGAGAGGAACCTGAGGAAATGCAACAAAGGCAAATGCAGGGTCCTGCACATGGGGAGGAACAACCCCATGCACCAGTACAGGTTTGGGGTGGACCTTCTGGAGAGCAGCTCTGCGGAGAGGGACCTGGGTGTTCTGGTGGACGACAGGTTAACCATGAGCCAGCAGTGTGCCCTGGCTGCCAAGAAAGCCAATGGGATCCTAGGGTGCATCAAGAAGAGTGTTGCCAGTAGGACGAGGGAGGTTCTCCTTCCCCTCTACACTGCCCGAGTGAGGCCCCATCTGTAGTACTGTGTCCAGTTCTGGGCTCCCCAGTTCAAGAAAGATGAGGAGCTACTGGAGAGAGTCCAGCGGAGGGCTACAAGGATGATGAGGGGACTGTAACATATCTCCTACGAGGATAGGCTGAGGGAGCTGGGCTTGTTCAGCCTGAAGAAGAGAAGGCTGCAAGGGGACCTAATAAATATTTATAAATATCTGAAGGGTGGGTGTCAGGAGGATGGGGCCAAACTCTTTCCAGTGGTGCCCAGCGACAGGACAAGGGGCAATGGGCACAAATGGAAGTATAGAAAGTTCCGTCTGAACATTAGGAAGAGCTTCTTCCCTCTGAGGGTGACGGAGCACTGGAACAGGCTGCCCAGGGAGGTTGTGGAGTCTCCTTCTCTGGAGATATTCAAGACCTGCCTGGACAACGTCCTCTGCAGACTGCTGTAGGAGACCCTGCTTTAACAGGGGGATTGGACTAGATGACCCACAGAGGTCCCTTCCAACCCCTACCATTCTTTGATTCTGTGGTTCTGTGATTCTCTATTAAAACCTGACCCGAGTCATTCAATATCAGGCTGTTCAAACAGAAGATGTACAGATTTTGCGAAATGACTAAAAATGTATTACTAACTTGTAAATCTATTGCCTTTCCCCAACAAAAGAACATATTAGATACAGCATTTCTAGAAATTATCTGGAAAATATATTGCTTAGGGAAACATTAAAGAAAATCTGAAACTTTGAAAAAATCACTGGAAACTGTGCAGCCTGCTGTAGGTTACCCTGCTTCGGCAGGAGGGTTGGACTAGGTGACCCACAGAGGTCCCTTCCAACCCCTACTATTCTGTAATTCTGTGATTCTGTGAAACCCTACAAATCTGAAGAATGAAAGTGTATGAGCTGTGAGGTGCCCTAAATCAGTATCAACTCTTGATCCTGTGCTCTTCAAAATCAATGGAGAATCACACTTCCAGACACCTAAATAAATAAGCAAGCAAATAAATATGTAGTGGACAAAGTGTGTCTGTATTTGGAAAGTAAATGAGTAAAGAAAAACGTGTGAGAAGAGGAAAAATATTTTGCTCTGTTGATTTTCCACTAGTTGGACATAGGGTTTTAATGATAAGGAGAAAAAATGTGAACTTTCGAAGAATTTTTCATTAAAAGCATTGTAATTTTAATAACTTTCATAAAAATGTAACTTTTAAATAAAATATAGACAAACTTTATGCAGCTTTTTTTTTATTTTGTATTTACTAAAGCCATTTTTTTAAGACAGAAAACAAATTATATAAAAAATTACAGGTAGATATGTCATATTTAGAATACTGTTTAACAGCCAATTATTGCTTGATACTATCGTGTATGGCATTTTGGAAAACTTGATTTCTTTCTCCCTGGAACTGACAGAAGACCTGGTATTTAAAAATAATTAGAAGTGCATTCAATGAGAATATAGGTATGCTTTTAAAAAATTTAGAGACAGTTTATGTGTAGAATTTGGTGCTGACAAAGAGTAAGCTAGCGCCTTAAAAAAATTTGGATTACTAAAATGGCTTTTTGAGAAAAAGTGTAGTGGGTCTGCCCACTGTATGCTGATATCTTACAAAGAAATTATATGCTTACAGAGCCTTTGATTTACAGAGCCTTTGACTCCTTTTGGTCAATAAAAAGAACTTAGAATTTAGAATACTATGCATCTCATGCAGGTAAGAAATCATCAATCTGACTTTATCTCTGTGTGAGGTCTGTTATATCCTGAATCTCACTGAAAATGCTCACAAATGTTCATAGCTTCCTATGAAGTAACTCCCCACCATTTCCCTGTCCCAACGTACGGGTGTGTTCTAGAAATGCATAACAGCTCAGAGCTTGTAGCTCAGTGTTTGCATCCAGGAAAGAGTAAGTCTGTTCATTATATCCATTGCTCTATAGCCTATGTCAAGAAAGACGCATGTAGTTGGCATAGTTGTGTTTGGTATGACGGCAGACAAGGAGCAAGCACATGTATTCCCAAAAAGCCCCCCCAGTAAGGGATACCCTCGGCCAAACTTAATTTAAAAATAAGCATCTGGAACTCAAAACATAGGAAAAAAAAATCACAAGCTTCAAAATTACACAGTTACATCTCCACTGCACTTGAAACTGTTTTTATAATTTTTATGGCTCATTGTGCAGAGGGATTAAGAAGCAAAAATATTTTCAGTGGATAAAAAGATGATTACAGTGTATTGTTACGTATTTTTAAGAAAGAGTGCACAGAATAGATATAATCTATTAAAATATTATGTATTTAGTCTGGGTTTTTTTATTATGTCATGTATATAGTATCTGCATGTTATTTTTGGCGTAGTTCAGGAAGAACTCTGAGTTTGTGAACTCTTACAAGTTAGCAGGATCCAGCTAGGTCAAGATTCCTGGAGAAAGGATAAAACTGTGAATTAGACCAACTGTTTGACACAAAGTACTTCTTTCCGTGCAGTTAGCACCAAAGATATTGCACTAGTAATGTACTCTATTTACTTTTGATTTCAACAATTTCTCTGTCCTTGTGTGAGTACTGTAATCGATGACCTTGCTGGACTTGTCAAATGGAAGACGAAAGACAAACTCACAAACTTGGACTGAGATGTCTCTCGACTGAGGTGTCAAGAGCCGAAGAGATAACCAATGAAGTAATTAACTGGTGCTTATCTTATCAGAAAAAAGTAAAGGGGGATAGCCCATCACTGTAAACCCAGTGATCTGTGGGGTGCCGCGGAGGCTGCGCAGCCAGAGATTGCTTCAGAGATTGCTTTGGATAAAGCACAATGGCCCCCGGATGCACATACCAAGATGCCCGCTCTGAAGGCGTGTCACACTGCTGAGTCCCGCTTCTGACGACACGACATTCCATGCCAAGAGCCAATCGATACACAATAATTGACTTAGTCCCACCTTGCAAAAAGGTTTCCAAACATATAAAAATTGGCACTTGAAAACTCTCTTTGGGGAGGAGGAGCCAAGCGAGAACTTCACCTGACGGACGGGTCGACGGGCCTGAACCTCTCTTCCCCCCCCAAGAAGGGACGCCTTTTTGGTAAGAGTCGCGCCTCTGACTTTGTCAGACGTATCCCCGGGAACACATTGTTAACTAAAGCACTAAACTATTACTTTGAGCTCAACTTTTGTAGACAGTGAATTTATCAATGGCAATTCCGAATCTGTGATAACTGTCGCTTGAATAAATTATCTATTGTTTCAACTTTATGAAACTGTTTCAGTGAAAGTCCTTGGAAGGGCTCTGGCAGGCAAGTTGAATATCAGACTCCCCTTATCCCTGCCTTTAACGTGACAAGTACCTTTAATATCAGAGAGACAAAGTATGAATATAAGCCTTTAAATAAAAATGAAATATATTAAAGGAACAAATATAAACTACTGAATGAATTAACTGACTTCAGAATGCATAAATAAATGTAAAAATATATTTATGAAGAAAAGTCATGGTAAAAATATGAAGAAGGAACCATTTTTCATGTGATCATTAGGTAGTTAAACCATCTGTATGTATCATTTCTACAATAACAATACATAAATCTACTTGGATTAAATTTCTGTGGAAGATGGATGTACATTGTGGGGTTCTCCAATGAGCTCAGACAGTAGGAGCACTGATAACCCAAACAGGGATTACAGATGGCCAGAAGATGGATCAGCATTTTTTCAAGTTGCCTACATTAAAACCAAGAAAAAGAAGTATTCCAGTCTTGTACATAGTGAAGTACCAAAATCCAAATACTTTTCCTGTATGGACTTATGGCAAGTATGCAAAGAGAAGTCAGAGAGAAGTTCTATCTGTCAGGACAAAGCAGGCAAGAAAAAATTTCCCCGGACAACTGAATCGTTTTCTCAATTTTTTTGACTGAAATTTTTCATGCCTTGCACAGGTAATCTGTGGGTTTAAGTCTTAGCTATATTTGATGGACTAATTTAACTTCATCTTTACATCATCTGCCTTGTGTATCTCCATTCTTTGGTCCTTTCAAACTCCCCCGTGCATTTTATCTCTTCCTAAATAGCCTTTCTGTTAAAAAATTGTGTGCTAATAAATTATGTGTTCATTTTTCCAGAGGCTACTGGAACATAAACCTGTGGTCACCATCGGATTGGAGCATTTCATCTGAGCTTTTCCAGGAAGTGTGCATCTTTATGTAACCCAAGTAGAGGATGAATTGCAAAAAGAAAATCTTTGAAGCAGTTTTGACAGAAATCAGAAAACATACTACGTTGTCTCAATATGGGCTCATACAGAAATCTCTGAAACTAAAAGAAAGTGAATTCTGTAAGGCTAGTAGAAATAAACTGACTGTGAGCTGCGGTATTCTTGGCTATTAGGTACAATTTTACAGCAACTCACTCTTCACAGAATCACAGAATCACAGAATAGTAGGGGTTGGAAGGGACTTCTGTGGGTCATCTAGTCCAACCGCCCTGTTAAAGCAGGGTCTCCTACAGCAGGCTGCAGAGGACTTTGTCCAGGCGGGTCTTGAATATCTCCAGAGAAGGAGACTCCACCACCTCCCTGGGCAGCCTGTTCCAGTGCTCCATCACCCTCAGAGGGAAGAAGTTCTTCCTCATGTTCAGACGGAACTTCCTGCTCTTCAATTTGCGCCCGTTGCCCCTTGTCCTGTCACAGAATCACAGAATCACAGAATAGTAGAGGTTGGAAGGGACCTCTGTGGGTCATCTAGTCCAACCCTCCTGCCGAAGCAGGGTCACCTACAGCAGGCTACACAGGACCTTGTCCAGGCGGGTCTTGAATATCTCCAGAGAAGGAGACTCCACAACCTCCCTGGGCAGCCTGTTCCAGTGCTCCGTCACCCTCAGAGGGAAGAAGTTCTTCCTCATGTTCAGACGGAACTTCCTGTGCCTCAGTTTGTGCCCATTGCCCCTTGTCCTGTCGCTGGGCACTACTGAAAAGAGTTTGGCCCCATTCTTCTGACACCCACCCTTGAGACATTTATAAGCATATATTAGGTCCCCTCACAGACTTCTTACGTCTTCATCACTCTTACATGATGAGTGAATCAGATATAGAACAAATTTCCAGATTTTAGGCAATTGTAAGTTCGAAAAACAGCTGTAAAAGAGCTTATGCACACTGTTCTATATCTGATGGTGCTGCACAGTTCTGTTCTTTTGCCTGATGCCTGAAAATCTAACTTGTATGTGTCATTGTTAGTAAATTGTACAAATATGCTATCCCTTCTGAAACGTCATGTATAAGAAATATTCTTTTCTTGTCCTAGGAGGACAGAATATTTGTGGATATTTTTGCCATAGTCCTTCTGCTATAGTATTTTCACCAGAATAAATAGCTAAAACACTATCTGAGATAATATCAGTTTTAGCAAATGACTACTGTGTAGCAGAGAAGCTATGAAATATATTGCTTTGATGCCTTGAGGGGAGAGCAAAAGTAGAACTACAGAACACAGCTGAATAAGCCTGAAGCATTAAGAAATTTTAAGAGTTGCTACATGTACTCTTACAGGCATCGCTAGCTGTACTACATCCTCATGCCAAAACTGAAAAGATGGGCTTGTATTTCCAAATTCTTTATGAGTGTCAGTGGTAAGCTGAAAAAACTTACTCTCACTCCATGTACCTGAAATGGGTGAGTGATTAAAAAGGCCAAATAATGCAGGTG
Organism: Opisthocomus hoazin; assembly: GCF_030867145.1. NCBI lineage: Eukaryota > Metazoa > Chordata > Aves > Opisthocomiformes > Opisthocomidae > Opisthocomus > Opisthocomus hoazin. The sequence goes on along the minus strand of NC_134414.1, from coordinate 57,702,703 downwards.
TCTTAAGAAAGACCACTTGTGACCTGCCATGCATACAGTAATACATCCTAAATCATAAAACAATATAGGTCAGAAGTCATGATTGGAGATAATCTGTTCTAAATACTCTGTCAAAGCAGAGCCAATTTAGAGCAGGTTTCTCTGGACTACATGAAGCTGAGTTTTGAATAGTTAAAGACTGAGATTCCACAAACCCTCTGGACAATCCATTACAGTTTTTGACCCCTCTTATGGTGAAAAAACATCTCCCTATATCTAATGACAATTTTCAGTGTTCCAACTCCTGTTTTGCCTATCACTGCACACCTCTGAGAAAAGCTTGTCTTCCGTGCCCTGCCCTGCCCTGTCCTCTCTTTCCTTCTCCCATTCAGGTAATTGAAGACAGCTAAAAAGTCTGTGCTTAGTCTTCTCTTCCTAAGACTGACAAAACTGTTATCTAAGTCTCTCCTCATATGTCTTGCTGAACTCAGAGGAATAGATCATATAAGGGATGATGACAAGACAGAAAACCTTTTCTGAATCATAATCTTACAGAGTAGTCTCAGAAGAGACGAATATTTGGGCTGTAATATTATATACGATTTATTACAAGACTGGAAAAAGTTTGGACATTTGAGTAAGGGTTTTGCAAATGTTCGGTCATTTCAAGATCTGCAGCACCTACAGCAAAGAATTTATACCTCAGAAGAAATTAGCAAACTGTCAGAATTTCAGAAGTGTCAGAAAACCTGAAATACAAATTAGCATCTACAAGGGGAAAAGAATGTGAATCAAAGACCTTGAATGATACTGAATGGTAAGGCAGACGGAGAATTATGCCTGAGTAAACAAGTTAATGAAGTAAAATTTCAGGCTCCAGGATAAATCTAAAATTTGGATTCCTAAGATTTCTGAACAGACTGGGAAAATGACAAGAATAGTACATTGCCAAGCATATGAAATATACACTGTCTCTTTTCACCACAGGAATTTTTCAAAATGAATTTCCTCTGTTTTGATTGTTAAGAATCAGTTCCAAGATCTGGTGCACATCCTAGGGACTTGGTAGATTAACCAATAGCCGTACACAATTTTGCATGTTGCAAAGCCTGTTGGAGACGTACACACCTGTGTCAACATTTAAGAGTTTAAGAGAAGGGTGGCCCCCTTAATCACTGTCAAATATTTGGTTAATGTTATAATGCTAAAAACATACTTTACAGATACCACTCTCAAGATTTATCTGCTCTCATCACATTTGTTCTTCCATGAGATTCAGATATCTGCCCTTTGTAACTTCATACCTACCTGAGGTTTTCAAACATGATGGAAGGACTGGGAAGGCTGTTTTGCCATTTGGGTTCACGTTAGGATCTTCTGAATCTAGTAGCCCTATAGAGTAATGGCTGTTGCAGCTCACAGAATCACAGAATTACAGAATGTTAGGGATTGGAAGAGACCTCTGTGGGTCATCTACTCCAACCCCCCTGCCAAAGCAGGGTCATCTACAGCAGGCTGTACAGGACCTTGTCCAGGTCTCGAATATATTCAGAGAAGCAAAATCCACAGCTCCTCTGAGCAGCTTGTTCCACTGCTCCGTCACCCTCAGAGTGAAGAAATTCTTCCTCATGTTCAGATGGAACTTCCTATGCTTCAGTTTGTGCCCATTGCCCCTTGTCCTGTCAGTAGGCACCACTGAAAAGAGTTTGGCCCCATCCTCTAGACACCCACCCTTCAGATATTTATAAGCATTTATAAATATCTTCTTCAGGCTAAACAAGCCCAGCTCCCTTCTTCAGGCTAAACATCTCATCATCCTTGTATCCCTCTGCTGGACTCTCTCCAGTAGCTCCTCGTCTGTCTTGAACTGGGGAGCCCAGAACTGGACACAGTACTCCAGATGACGCCTCACCAGGGCAGTGTAGAGAGGAAGGAGAACCTCCCTCGACCAGCTGGCCACACTCCTCCTAATGCACCCTAGGATCCCATTGGCCTTCTTCGCAGCCAGGGCACACTGCTGGCTCATGGTTAACCTGTCGTCCACTAGGACACCCAGGTCCCTCTCTGCACAGCTGCTCTCCAGCAGGTCCGCTCCAAACCTGTACTGGTGCATGGGGTTGTTCCTCCCCAGGTGCAGGACCCTGCATTTGCCTTTGTTGACACTCATCAGCTTCCTCTCTGCCCAACTTTCCAGCCTGTCCAGGTCACACTGAATGGTAGCACAGCCTTCCAGTGTACCCACCACACCTCCCAGTTTGGTGTCATCAGCAAACTTGCTGAGAGTACATTCTAACTCTTCATCCAGGTCGTTGACGAAGAAGTTAAACAAGGCTGGGCCCAGTACTGACCCCTGGGGGACACCACTAGTTACCAGCCTCCAACTAGACTCAGAGATGCTGATGGCAACCCTCTGAGTTCTGCCATTCAGCCAGTTTTCATTCCACCCCACCGACCACTCATCCAGCCCATACTTCCTGAGCTTCCCTAGGAGGATATTATGGGAGACTGTGTCGAAAGCCTTGCTGAAGTCAAGGTAGACAACATCACACAGTCCTCCTCAACCAAGGGAAAGTCGTCCTCTCTGTAGGCTTCTTCTCTTACCTCAGGGGTCTGATATTCCTGAGGGCCAGTCTTAGCACTGAAGACTGAAGCAAAGAAGGCATTCAGTAGCTCTGCCTTCTCTGCATCCTCCGTCACCAGCATAGGTCACTTAGGCTCTGCAGGGTGTTTTTCTCACATTTTTTCACTCTTTCATAGCTGCTGCACAGGATTTTTTTACCCTTTGTTTAATATGTTATCACAGATGCACCACCAGCATCACTGATTAGATCAGCTTTGGCCAGCAGTGACTCTGTCTTGGAGCTGGCTGAAACTGGCTCTGTCCAACATGAGGCGAGTTCCTGATCTCTCCTCGTAGAGGCCAACCCTGCAGCACCCCCTGCTACCAAAACCTTACCACATAAACCCAATATACGTGCACTGCCAGGTAAACACAAAACCATCTAGTAATAATGGTAAAATCTTATTTACTGGCTTACAGATTCACTATAAACAGTATTATCAATAGGACAAAACTATTTTTCATTAGGTAGGATGTTTCCTTGATGATCACACAGGCAGACTATAAACAGCAGCAAAGATATATAAAGTTCTTAGTTTACAAAATACTATAGTGCTGTCCAAAACAGTTCTTCTCACTCTTCATAGTGCAAGTGTTATTGAGCAATGGTAAGTGTAGTAGAGCCAAATGTAATGTTGTTGGTTCACATTACAGCTTCAAATGGTTTCCACTTTTATTCACGAACTTCTTATGAATGGCCACATAGTAATATCAATTCTAGAAAGTATTTTGTGGGTGAAACCATATATCCTTCCTACAGTGCAGTCTGAGATGAATGAAAATGCACCTTGGAAGTAATAAATGGAAACCATCTGTTTGTAAATAAGAGTCTTATATTCAAAGATAGCCAAAGCGATAGTACAAATTAAATAATGATAGCCTTATTTCAAGACTCTGGACTATATAGTTTCAACACAAGCAACAACAACAAAAAACTTTTCTGTTCTGAAATAATACGCAATGCATTGCTTTGTCTGTACACCAGCTGTACATTTTCAGAAGTCTAAATACTTCTATACATTTACAGGTACAAAACAGAATCTGAACTCGACCATTAGGCTTGGCAGGCACAGAGCTTTAAAAACAGAAGTGTTCTAATTATGCAAGTTTGGATGTGGTTTTTAGGGTTGAAAATTCAAGAAGACTTTGGTAAGTAACCCCTATGAAAACAGCATGAGTATCACAAATATATGCAGTAAATACTCATAAAATATATTAAATTGTTTTTCTATCATCTGTAGTACTTTATGTGAATATATTTTTAATAGTGCTTCTCTGACTGCATTAATCAGTTCCTTACACTCTCACTTATCTTGCATATATTTCTAGATAGACAGGTAGGTAGATATGTAGATAAACAGAGGTACTATACACTTCAAGACTTCAAAAAAAATTACTTAGAAAGGACCATTGTGACAATAACACATGAAAGGAGAGTTAAAACAATAAGCTGCTACTTTTGAACTGCTTACAGAGGACAATATACAAAACAGTCAAAAGAGGGTATTTACCTGTTCACTGTTTATTTGTGTGTGTGTATATATGTGGAAAAACCATACATATATTTGCATTTATATAGTGAAATGCATGCATAGTGCAGATAATATAATACAATACCTATTTTACTGCTATAAAAGGAATAGCATTAAAGCTTCAATGGAAAGAAGAAAGCTAACTTCATCAGGTTATTTGCAGAAAGAATATTCTGTCCTGTGGGTTCTGTGTCAAGAAGCAGAAGCAATCTCAACTGAATTTTCTATTACTTATATTCTGGTTGCCTTGACATCCTGTATTAGCTGTTTGTGGTATTATATATGCTCCCATGATAGATAAAGGGGCATTTTGGGGTGATTATTTTCTTTAACTAAAAAAAAAAAAAAAGGAAAAAAAAAAGATAAAGGAGTCCATTTTCCTTTGTATCCAATAAAAAGAAACTGGTAAAGGAGCCACAGCTGTGTTCTAACTTCGTGTCACTAGAACCTTTAAGGAAGGTAGGAAGGAAGGAAGGAAGGAAGGAAGGAAGGAAGGAAGGAAGGAAGGAAGGAAGGAAGGAAAGAAAGAAAGAAAGAAAGAAAGAAAGAAAGAAAGAAAGAAAGAAAGAAAGAAAGAAAGAAAGAAAGAAAGAAAGAAAGAAAGAAAGAAAGAAAGAAAGAAAGAAAGAAAGAAAGAAAGAAAGAAAGAAAGAAAGAGAAAGAAAGAAAGAAAGAAAGAAAGAAAGAAAGAAAGAAAGAAAGAAAGAAAGAAAGAAAGAAAGAAAGAAAGAAAGAAAGAAAGAAAGAAAGAAAGAAAGAAAGAAAGAAAGAAAGAAAGAAAGAAAGAAAGAAAGAAAGAAAAAGAAAGAAAGGAAGGAAGGAAGGAAGGAAGGAAGGAAGGAAGGAAGGAAGGAAGGAAGGAAGGAAGGAAGGAAGGAAGGAAGGAAGGAAGGAAGGAAGGAAGGAAGGAAGGAAGGAAGGAAGGAAGGAAGGGGGGGAGAGGGAGGGAACAAGGAAGAGGGGAGTGAGAAATGTTATAACGAATCACAACAGAATTTTCCATTACTAATTAGTAAATAGGATTAAAGCAAATTCAAATGAAAATTATTTTGTTATATGGAAAGAAGATAAAAGGGAATTACCAAGAATACTAATCAGCTTTTTGTACACAATTCCTTCCTCACTATGCTAAGAAAAATGACTATATTATAAGGGCTAAAAAAATATTCCACAGCATTTTAAAAATAAATACTGATAAACTGCGGGTTCAGAGATGATCAAATAGACTTTAAGAATATATATCAGAATAACTAGTGAAATGCTAGAGGAAAAATATTTTGTTAACAGTCATGAAGTAAAACTTGTTGAAAGAAGTCAGGACTATACAGCCATCTCTACACCACATCTTACTACATGAGAACTACCTGGATAGCTATTTGCTATGACAGCAAAAGTGGCAAAATCTGGTCTACATGCATTAGAGAATCTCAGCATAGAGGGTTTTTTTAAGATCTCTGTATTCCTTGGAAGTATGAATGCCAACTCCACAACTTCGTCGTCATGTAAGTCCTTATGTTGGGACTTCACCAACAAAACCTCAATGAACTTACCTGAAAGAAGAATAACATGGTTATGCAACATCCTTTCATTCTCGCGTCCTCAACTTTTACTCAATAACAAAATGAAGATCTATGTGACTTACCTATGGTATCCTATATCTGTCCAAATATTCAACATCTTGTTGCAACTAAACAAGCCATAGCAATTTTGGTGATTCACTGATGATGAATCTTCTGAAATCTTTCTTGCAAATCACACTATAGTAATTAGTATCAATGTGAGTAAAATATTAGACTATTAAGTCAAGACAGAAACACAAATGACTTTAAAAATACAAAATATTCTTGACCCAAATATTGTTGTGATATTTTCAAATAATCTCATCTGGTTTTCTGAAGGACAAGTAGCATCCCTAAAATTCTCAAGTTTAGAGAATATATTTTTTAAACCTTTGTAAGGTGTTTTGATTTTGAAACAACAACTGCAATGAAATTTGAGGTAAGTATGAAGTACTACTTCACATATTTTTTCTCCTATGAAGATTTGCTTATTCCCTACATTGGCAGTTCCTAATAATCATTACTTGTGCTCAAGTGGATGGAAATCTTAGAAGGGGCACTGGAGCCTTATTATAAAATTGAACTAGTGTCAGCTCTAAAAAATAACCTTGAGTATGTAAAAAAATATTCAAATGGACTGTACAGAATCAACTCAGTTGCTGAAATATTGGCCTATAATACAATTTAGGGTAACCTGGACTATCTTGATTACAACATGCCAGTTTGGAAAGGTTCAGGTCTACCACAGGTCTTGTGCAATATCTGTCATATAACCTAGGGCATGGCAAATAAAACTGGGCACCTGTATTTAGGCAAATAATCATTAGATTTAGAAAAGTCAGCACTTATTTAGGCACTTGGAATGGTATTTAATTTCTCAGTTTATTTTACCTCACTAGTCTAATCTGGACTTCTGCTTCCACATTCTATCCAGTAGACAGCAGCACTTCCAGACAGTCAGAGGGAGGTTCATCCCTAAGAGAGATGCAATGAATTGCTCTCTGCAGATGCCAGAATCTCTCCACTGATGATACAGCTAACCCAAACAACTAGCTTAGAATATGTGTGTGATTCAACTCACTCCAAATTTTAGGTGTCTACATGCATATTTGACATTTCAGTACTCATTTAATCACTGGATTTCCAGTCATCAGGGCTTGATATGGTTGTCCAACTTTACACATCTACTGTGTAAAGAGGTCTCTTCAATGTGCTGTGGCATTTATTTCAGTTCTTTTCAAAAGCTTTGATTAGCTAGCACATATCACATGGAACAAGGTTTCGACCTGTGGATAGTGAATTGAATCTAGATGAGTCTTCAGAGTCTACAGAGCCATTCAGATGCTGTAAATCTGTAATTTATTTGCCTAAATCTACACTCTTCTTAGAAGTTCTATAGTATCTGAGACATCCTTACGGGGCAGATGAGAAGCAGGACAGACAGGAGACACACATACTTCTGAAGTGTCAATGGGAGGCCACACAGGACGTGGCAGGACATGTCAAATTGCACTACATAGGTAGACATTTATCTTCAGACAGAAGAATTCTATCCTATACAACAGATTTTTGGCTGACTAAAGTTAGCTGAGAATATTTCCATTACTACAATTATGTGTTCAGTCCATGGATAGAATTTTCTTGGCCATAATGACTGTAATACACAAATTAAGTGAAAGGTTGAGTTTCCAATATGTTATGGTTTGGCTGCGGCTGGCAACAAAAGCGCCACGCAGCCACCCCTCCCCATGCTAGGGTGCGGAGGAGAGTGGAAAGTAACAGGCAGAAACTGGTGGGTCGGGATAAGGGCAGTTTAACAGAACAGCAAACAAAGGCAACAGGAACAACAAAGATACAGATAAGGAGAAAACACAACACAAACTGCACAACCCACAGAGCCGCTCTTTCCCAGACTGGACTGGCACACGCGCTCCCCAGCCGTGAGTGAGTTCCAGCCACCCAGCTCCCCCCCACCGGAATCCAGCATGAATGCACATGGTATGGAATACATTGCTCTGTTTGGCCAGGTGGGGTGAGCCCACCTGCCTGTGCCACTTCCTGGATTCCAGTGAAAATTAACCCTGTCCTGGCCAAACCCAGGACACAATAATAAAATCACAGAATCACGGAATCACAGAATGGTCAGTGTTGGAAGGAACATCTGTGGGTCATCTAGTCCAACCCCCCTGCCGAAGCAGGGTCACCTACAGCAGGCTGCACAGGACCTTGTCCAGGCGGGTCTTGAATATCTCCAGAGAAGGAGACTCTACAACCTCCCTGGGCAGCCTGTTCCAGTGCTCCATCACCCTCAGAGGGAAGAAGTTCTTCCTCATGTTCAGACGGAACTTCCTGTGCCTCAGTTTGTGCCCATTGCCGCTTGTCCTGTCAGCAGGCACCACTGAAAAGAGTTTGGCCCCATCCTCCTGACACCCACCCTTCAGATATTTATAAGCATTTATTAGGTTCCCTCGCAGCCTTCTCTTCTTCAGGCTGAACAAGCCTAGCTCCCTCAGCCTCTCCTCGTAGGAGAGATGTTCCAGTCCCCTCACCATCCTTGTAGCCCTCCGCTGGACTCTCTCCAGTAGCTCCTTGTCTGTCTTGAACAGGGGAGCCCAGAACTGTACACAGTACTCCAGATGAGGCCTCACCAGGGCAGTGTAGAGGGGAAGGAGAACCTCCCTCGTCCTACTGGCCACACTCTTCTTGATGCACCCTAGGATCCCATTGGCTTTCTTGGCAGCCAGGGCACACTGCTGGCTCATGGTTAACCTGTCGTCCACCAGGACACCCAGGTCCCTCTCCGCAGAGCTGCTCTCCAGCAGGTCCACCCCAAACCTGTACTGGTGCATGGGGTTGTTCCTCCCCAGGTGCAGGACCCTGCATTTGCCTTTGTTGCATTTCATCAGGTTCCTCTCTGCCCAGCTTTCCAGCCTGTCCAGGTCACACTGAATGGCAGCACAGACTTCTGGTGTATATACCACACCTCCCAGTTTGGTGTCATCAGCAAACTTGCTGAGGGTACACTCTAACTCTTCATCCAGGTCGTTGATGAAGAAGTTAAACAAGGCTGGGCCCAGTACTGACCCTTGAGGGACACCACTACTTACCAGCCTCCAACTAGACTCAGTGCCGCTGATGACAACCCTCTGAGTTCTGCCATTCAGCCAGTTCTCTATCCACTTCACCGACCACTCATCCAGCCCACATTTCCTGAGCTTCCCTAGGAGGATATTATGGGAGACTGTGTCGAAATCCTTGCTGAAATCAAGGTAGACAACATCCACCGCTCTCCCTGGGTAGACACCCAGCCAGTCATTTCATTGTAGAAAGCTATTAGATTGGTCAGGCATGATTTCCCCTTGGTGAATCCATGCTGACTACTCCTGATAACCTTCTTTTCTTCCACTCGCTTCATGATGGCCTCCAGGATAAGCTGCTCCATCACCTTTCCCGGGATGGAGGTGAGGCTGATCGGCCTGTAGTTCCCTGGGTCCTCCTTCTTGCCCTTTTTGAAGATTGGAGTGACATTGGCCTTTTTACAGTCCTCGGGCACTTCTCCTGTCCGCCAAGACCTCTCAAAGATGATGGAGAGTGGCTCAGCAATGACATCTGCCAGCTCTCTCAGCACTCATGGGTGCATTCCATCGGGGCCCATGGATTCGTGGACTTCCAGATCGCTTAAACGATCCCACACACAGTCCTCCTCGACCAAGGGAAAGTCGTCCTCTCTGTACGCTTCTTCTCTTACCTCCGGGTCCTGGGATTCTTGAGGGCCAGTCTTAGCAATGAGGACTGAAGCAAAGAAGGCATTCAGTAGCTCTGCCTTCTCTGCATCCTCCTTCACCAGGACACCCGCCTCATTCAGCAGCCGCCCCACATTGTCCTTAGCCTTCCTTTTGCTGCTGATGTAGTTGAAGAAGCCCTTCTTTTTGTTTTTGACATCCCTTGCCAGATTCAATTCCAGGTGGGCCTTGGCCTTCCTCGTTGCATCCCTGCACGCTCTGACCACATTCCTGTATTCTTCCCAAGTGGTCTGTCCCTCGTTCCACATTCCATTGAGTTTTCTCTTCTGCCTGATCTCCGCTAGAAGCTCCTTGTTTAACCATGCAGGTCTCCTGCTTCCTTTGCTAGATTTCTTTCTCAGGGGGATGCATTGCTACTGAGCATAGAGGAAGTGTCGTTTAAAGAGGTTGTTCCTACCCAGGTGCAGGACCCTGCATTTGCCTTTGTTGAACCTCATCAGGTTCCTCTCTGCCCAAATTTGTTCAGGACATATCTTTGGCTCTGAGATCACGTATATGTCTGCACACAAACTGCTAAACTGTCTCCAGAACAAGGTGTGAGTATGAAGACTGTCTATTTAGAGCTGTCCTTAGCTTATGCTGAGTTTCATAGAATCACAGAACATGTCTAGTTTGAGGGGACATGTATGGATCATGGAGTCCAACCCCTTACTCCTCACACGACCGTTTAAAACTAAACCATATGACTGCGAGAATCATCCAGATGCACCTTGAACTTTGACAGATATGGTGCCTTGACCACTCCCTGATGAGCCTATTCCAGTAACTAATCATCCTCTCAGTGAAGAACCTTTTCCTTTAGGACAGCCAGGGAATCAGGCTGAGCCAGCATGGGTTCGTAAAAGGCAGGTCCTGCTTGACTAACCTGATCTCCTTCTATGACCAGGTGACCCGCCTAGAGGATGAGGGAAAGGCTGTGGATGTTGTTTACCTGGACTTTAGTAAAGCCGTTGACACTGTTCCCCATAGCATCCTCCTGGAGAAACTAGCTGCCCATGGTTTCGATGGGTGTAGTCTTCGCTGGATAAAAACTGGCTGAATGGCCAAGTGCAGAGAGTGGTGGTGAATGCAGTTAAATCCCTCTGGTGGCCGGTCACAAGTGGTGTTCCCCGTGGCTCAGTGTTTGGGTCCAGTCTTGTTTAATATCTTTATCAATGATCTGGATGAAGGGATTGAGTGCTCCCTCAGTAAGTCTGCAGATGACACCAAGCTGGGCGGGAGTGTCGATCTGCTTGAGGGTAGGAAGGCTCTGCAGAGGCATCTGGACAGACTGGATCTCTGAGGGAGATCAGGTTGTTCAAGCAGGACCTGCCTTTCATGAACCCATGCTGGCTGGGCCTGATCCTCTGGTTGTCATTCACATGCCCAGTGAGCGCACTCAGGGTGAATCGCTCCATAATCTTGCCTGGCACTGAGGTCAGGCTGACAGGCCTGTAGTTCCCCAGATCGTCCTTCTGGCCCTTCTTGTAGATGGATGTTACAATGGCAATCCTCCGGTCATCTGGGACCTCCCCTGTTAGCCAGGACTGCTGATAGATGATGGACAGTGGCTTGGCCAGCTCCTCCTCCAGTTCCCTCAGCACTCTTGGTTGGATCCCATCCGACCCCATAGACTTGTAAGTGTCCAGGTAACATAGCAAGTCATTAACTACTTCCTCCTGGATTATGGGAGGTTTGTTCCGCTCTCCTTCCCTATCTTCCAGCACTGGGTTCTGACTACCCTGGGGATAACCAGTCTGACCATTCAAGACTGAGGCAAAGAAGGCATAAAGTACCTCAGACTTTTTCTCATCCTTGTTAGCAATGTTCCCCCTCGAATTCAATAAGGGATGGAGATTGTCCTTGGCTCTCTTTTTGTTGTTGATATATTTGTAAAACCTTTTTTTTGTTGTCCCTTACAACGTGTCCAGCCTGAGTTCTAGCTGGGCTTTTGCCTTTCTAATTTCCTCTCTGAATGACCTAACCAGACCCCTGTACTCCTCTTGAGTCGCCTGCCCTTTCTTCCATAGGTGGTAGACCCTCCTTTTTTTCATGAGTCCCAGCAAGAGCTCTCTGTTCAGCCAGGCTGGTCATCTTCCACATTGGTTCATCTTGCAGCACATGGGGACAGCCTGCTCCTGTGCCTTTAAGACTTCCTTCTTGAAGAATGTCCAGCCTTCCTGAACCCCCTTGCCCTTCAGGCCTCTCTCCCAGGGAACCCTCTCAACCGTCATCCTGAAGGTGCACAAGTATATGGGAACTGATGAGGTGGATCCACGTGTCCTGAGGGAACTAGTGGATGAAGTTGCTAAGCCACTATCCATACTATCCATCATATTTCAGAAGCTGTGGCAGTCTGACGAAGTTTCTACTGAATGGAAAAGAGGAAACATAACCCCTGTTTTTAAAAAGGGTAAAAAGGAAGACCCAGGGAACTACAAGCCAGTCAGTCTCACCTCTGTGCCCGGCAAGATGATGGAGCAGATGCTCCTGGAAACTATGCTAGGGCACCGGGAAAATAAGGCGGTGATTGGTGACAGCCAACATGGCTTCACTAAGGGCACATGGTGCCTGAAAAATTAGGTGGCCTTCTATGATGGGGTTGCTGTAGTGGTGGATAAGAGAAGAGCAAGTGATGTCATCTACCTGGACTTTAGCGAAGCATTTGACACTGTCCCACACGACATTCTTGTCCGTAAATTGGAGAGACATGGATTTGATGGATGGACCACCTGGTGGATAAGGAACAGGTTGGATGGTTGCACTCAAAGCCTTGCGGTCAATGGCTCAATGTGTAAGTAGAGAGCAGTGGTGAGTGGTGTTCCTCAGGGGTCAGTACTGGGACTGGCACTGTTTGACAGCTTTGTCAGTGACATAGACAGTGGGATTGAGTGCACCCTCAGCAACTTTGCTGACGATGCCAAGCCGTGTGCTGCGGTTGGCATGCTAGAGGGAAGGGATTCCATCCAGAGGGTCCTTGACAGTCTTGAAAGTTGGGCCTGTGCAAACCTCATGAAGTTCAACAAGGCCAAGGGCAAGGATCTGCATGTGGGTTGGGGCAATCCCAAGCAGAAGTACAGTCTTGGAGGAGGACGTATTCAGAGCAGCCCTGAGGAGCAGGACTTGGGGATGCTGGTTGATGAGAAGCTCAACATGACCCAGCAGTGTGCGCTCACAGCCCAGAATGACAACGGTATCCTGGGCTGCATCAAAAGAAGCATGGCCAGTGGGTTGAGGGAGGTGATTCTACCCCTCTGCTCCGCTCTGGTGAGACTCCAACTAGAGTACTGCATCCAGCTCTGGAGCCTTCAGCACAGGAAAGACTTGGACCTTTTGGAGCAAGTCCAGTGGAGGGCCACAAACGTGATCTGAGGGCAGGAGCACCTTTCCTATGAGGAAAGGCTGAGACAGTTGGGGTTGTTCAACCTGCAGAAGAGAAGGTTCTGGGGAGACCTTATAGCAGCTTTGCAGTACCTGAAGGGGCCTACAAGAAAGCTGGAGAGGGACTTTTTACAAGGGCATGTACTGACAGGACAAGGGGAAATAGCTTTAAACTGAAAGAGGGTGGTTTTAGATTAGATGTAAGAAAGAAATTCTTTACTATGAGGGTGGTGAGATACTGGAAAATGTTGCCCAGAGACATTGTGGATGCCCCCTCCCTGGAAGTGTTCAAGGTCAGGTTGGAAGTGGCTTTGAGCAGCCCGATCTAGTGGAAGGCGTCCCTGCCCACGGCAGGGAGGCTGGAACTAGGTGATCTATATGATCCTTTCCAACCCAAATCATGCTGTGATTCTATGATTCGTTGCAGAGTTGATTATATGACTAATGTCAATAATGATATGCTTATATGTTTCTGTGTAAAATTTATTCATACAGATATATTGAAGTATCTGTCTAAATATCTACTGTTGAATTTAACTCATTTAGCTTTAGCTATTTATCAGCTAATCACTCCAGACTTCTTTTTATACTTAAGGTAGAAAAATAGTCACTTTCAGTGAATAATTGACAGTATCTACGTCAGACACCTATTTTATGAGAGAACACATGCTTGCTGCTCTCTATTGCCCTCTACTGACTATGAGTGAGTATATCCTGAAAATTCAGATGTAGACATGTACTTTACATTTTCCTATATTCTGCTATGTTTCAAATGACACATCACATAGTTTTAGGATAAATTTTTCTATGTAGTCCATTGATGGTATAAAAAAAAATGGAAAAGTCCAAAAATAGCACAATTTTTTTCATTAAATATCTGGTTCATTTCTGAATTACATTTGTTGCATGAAAAAGAGACATTACTTTTACAGGATTTCAGTCAATATTGCCAAATGAAATGAAGATTATGAGAACATTCTGTTCTGGATATATATCTAAAACTGATTTGGTTTATATAAATTTAGTCACTCGTATCACCTATTATCTAAAATTTTTTGAGAATATTACATTTACTGACCCTAAAAAAAAAAATTGTGATTAAAGACAGTACATATAGTGAAAAGTAATAAATTAAATAATGCCTTTCATAGAGATGTGCAGAAAATCAAAAGGTCACTGATTTGCAAACATTTTCAGCATATATAAACAAGTTCAGATTGTTTAAGATTTAGAATTTGCCAAGATCACAAACATATGAAAAACAATGAGATAGCATTCAGAGAAACCAATCAAAATGGTACCAAGTCACAGGGAGGGAGTGGGACACCCCAAAAAATTAATCATAAAAAAACCCTCAAAATCCCAACCAACCAACCAAACCCAACCAAAAAAACAAAGCACGTTGTAGTACCCCTAAAAATGTTGCAAGACACTTCAGAGAATGGTAGATAAACAGGTTAAAGCCTTTTCCAAATCAGAGGTATTTTCCTGAGCTGGGAATGTATTGTGTTATGAAGTCATACAGCACAGCATTTGCTACAGTTTGAGAGGATTAGTTAATAGAAATGTTCATGCTGAATTAGTGGATTAAAGACACTTTAGTTCTTGACACTAAATGCAAGCTTAATTCAGTCTAATGATGGTCAAAGGCAGCTTCTGACGTTCTTTCTTTTGGTGAAATGTCTTCATGGAGTTCATAACTTAAATGCCCTCAGAAATGGCTACCTCTACTGCATTGCAATAAAAATTACTAGAAGTTACACTGCTTTGATGAACAAACTATCAGGAAAAGGAATTCTGTGAGATTGCTGCATAAGAATTTTTACTTGTGTGAATGACTAGCTTAGTAGATAAGTATCTTTATTAGACAACTCATCATTGCAGGGTCTTCCTGGAAAACTCACTGCTTCATGAGAAAGATAAGAAAAAACTGTCAAAATTTGAATCTTAGAAAAAGGTATTAAAAAAATCAGTAAATCAATAAGATCTCCATTGGTAGTATATTACTATGTGCTTCTTGCACTGTTAGATATTAGATAAAATATCTAAATTAGTTTCCTGTACCCTAAAAAACACCTCAGCTCTTTGAGCATGACTTTTTGGTAAGTGTGCTAAAGTATTAGAGGAAAGATTGCTCACTGTTTTTTTCTACACGGTGTATATGATAAACGATTCTATAAAAAAACACCAGATCATAGAATTCATCATAAAGAATGCATTCCAGGTTTAAAATTTGCCATTGTTTTCTGAGAGAGTTATAATTTAACAAACAAATTGTATTTTAAATCTTCTTCAGGAAACGAAAAATCAGATTTGTAGCAGAGTACAGGAAAGCAGCCAGTTAGTATTTGGTTCAACAGAAAGGAAAAGCAGCTTATGAAATAATTTTCTGAAGGACAGTCTGATAGCCTTACATGTCAAAACATTTTGTTAATCTAACCTAAGGAAGCCCTTTCAGTCTGGATGACTGGGGAACTAGGACATGAGGCTTTGCCATGGCACACTGCAACAGGCAGTCTAATTCTTAGTGTTTCCGTAGGTTAGCTTTTCTAGCATTTCCTGTAGTGCTACTGTCTTTAACTGCTAAGAAACTTTTGTCTTTCAAATCATTCAAGATATGCAACTCAGGAAAGTTTTCCTTTTTTTTTTTTTTTTTAATCACTAAGCCTCTCTACGCTTCCAAATGTCCCTAATCAAGTATTTTTAACCAAATGGCCCTTCTTCCAGAGTGCTATCCAGTGCCATTACTTTTAAGCATTTTGTCTTACTACTATCAAAATTAATAAAATAATAAAAGATGATACACCTACAGCACACTTTTGATAGAGTCCCTTCTAGTACTGCTAATATAATGTATTTAATAAGCACTACATTCACTGAAATAGAAAGAAATATACACGTATTTTTTCTGTTCTCTTGATTACTTTATAATATTGCAGGAAATATTCTTCATTCATTTAGCTAGCATCAGCAGGAAATCTAAGCAGATTAATGAGTCATTAATGGCATTGCAATAACTTGGAGCAGGTGCATCATTAAAATCAATGATTGAAATTATTTATGGACCTCTGGATAGGAATGTATGGATAATTTAAATAATACTGTCACATTTCATATACTAAATATGTAAAATATCTGGCACTGGTTGTCTAAGAAAGAGGTTAAAAGGTGGAGAAAGGAACAAAGCATTTACTATGCATCTCAGAAATTTTCAAAATTTCAGAGCTCTTCTTTTCAAAGTGAAGATTCATGAACTTATATTTACACCCATGGATACCTCTACACAGTTAAACAGGCTTAAGCATTCATCCCCTAATCATGCACAATGATTGAACATTAATTTGCTTCCTGATATCTGGGCTAACCTCCTTTTCCCAAAATAACTCTTTTAGACAAAACCTGAATGCATTTGTGGGGAGTCCAGTGGCTGCTCTGAAAAGGGGCAGAAACAGAACCACCTTCACCCTCCTCTGTCCTCCAACACTACTTAGGTTTTGCCTAAGTAGCTTTTTAAATTCTCTTTCCTCGTGACCACTTCACACCCCATGGCATAAAGCAACATGCACAATAATTTTTGAACTAAAACAATGGTTATTCTCACGGTCTTCCACAAAACCCTCAGATATTCTTTTGCATAATTTGAGTTGAAAATCACACTCAAACAAAATGGCAATGCACTCTGCTAGTGGGGTAAAACTTGGCACCATGAGAAGACCCAGAACCAAGTGCAGAGGACACTGAGGGGCAGCGGGAGGGTGAGCATAACACTAGAGGAAAAGGCAGATAAAAGAAAGTGTGTCTATAATATTTTAAAATTTATTATTATGAATCTTTTTTCTGAAACATATTATTTTCTTTCTTTTTATTTCCTCTGTAATAATTAAACCTGGAAAAATAATTTATTGATTAGATTGTTAAGATTTCAATTGAACTAAACCAAAATTCTTCATTTTATACGTAAGGTATATTTTCTTTCACCCAAATCAAAGTTTTGAGTAGCCGCTCCAAGGACCTCTTCAATTTAGTTATATGTACGCCACCATGATTGCTTTAAATATTCAAAAGCCAGAGGCTTCTCTTCATTCATTACCTAAAAAAAAAGAGAAATACAATGGGTAAGTGTAAAACCTTTTTCAAAAAAAACCATCAAAATCTCATGTTATTTAAAGTTCCTTGAAGAGTCCAGGTCCTATCATATAAACATTCTCAGCATTTTGTTATTAATAAGCCATATACAGAACTATTATAAATATTTTTCTGAAACTTTTTTTCAAATTTAAGCATAGTTTTGCTAAATTAAATCTTTTTCATAAACAAGACAAAGATTTTTATAATTAATTGATATTTCAGCATTACACTAATATTGATTCTTACAATGGTAAACTTTGATTCCAATTTTTATTGGTGAAAAACCCTACCCATAACATTCTTATGGACACTTAACTTGTCTTACAGAATTTATATACATTTAGTGTAATGTTTATTAGTTCCATCTAATGCTCTATAGCAAAATTTTCTGATACCAAGTAGATAATCATTAAAACAAGCGGAAAATAAATGTTTTTATATTTTCCAGTGTATGCATGTAGTGCTTTATTTAGATGTAAAAACCTTTTTCTCAATTTTATTTCAGGTAAATGAAAAAGGTAAGAATATCCCTGTCAATGAAATCGTAGTCGATCTGTTCTGTCAACATGGATTCGCCAAGGAGAAATCATGACTGACCAATCTGATAGCTTTCTACGATGGTGTGACTGGATGGGTAGATGAGGAGAGAGCAGTGGATGTTGTCTACTTCGACTTCAGCAAAGCTTTTGACACTGTCTCCCATAACATCCTCTTAGGGAAGCTCAGGAAATGTGGGCTGGATGAGTGGTCAGTGAGGTGTATTGAGAACTGGCTGAATGGAAGAACTCAGATGGCTGTCATGAGCGGTACTGAGTCTAGTTGGAGGCCTGTAATTAGTGTTGCTCCCCAGGGGTCAGTAGTCAGCCAAGTCTTCTTCAATTTCTTCATGAATGATCTGGATGAAGAGTTAGAGTGTACTCTAAACAAGTTTGCTGATGACACAAAATTGGGAGGAGTGGTGGATACACCAGAAGGCTGTGCTGCCATTCAGTGAGACCTCGACAGGCTGGAAAGTTGGGCAGAGAGGAAACTGATGAGTTTCAACAAGGGCAAGTGCAGGGTCCTGCACCTGGGGAGGAACAACCCCATGCACCAGTACAGGCTTGGGGCGGACCTCCTGGAGAGCAGCTGTGGGGAGAGGGACCTGGGAGTGCTGGTGGATGACAAGCTGACCATGAGTCAGCAGTGTTCCTTTGTTGTCAAGAAGGCCAATGGGATCCTGGGGTGCATTAAGAAGAGTGTGGCCAGCAGGTCGAGGGAGGTTCTTCTCCCCGTCTGGAGTACTGCATCCAGTTCTGGGCTCCCCACTTCAAGAAATATGAGGGGCTACTGGAGAGAGTCCAGTGGAGGGCTATGAGGATGATGAGGGGACTGGAGCATCTCTCCTATGAGGAGAGGCTGAGGGAGCTGGGCTTGTTTAGCTTGAAGAAGAGAAGGCTGCGAGGGGACCTTGTAAATGCTTACAAATTTCTGAAGGGTAGGTGTAAGGAGGATGGGGCCAAACTCTTTTCAGTAGTGCCCAGTGACAGGACAAGGGGCAATGGGCACAAACTGAAGCATAGCAAGTTCCAGCTGCACAGGAGGAAGAACTTCTTCCCTCTGAGGGTGATGGAGCACTGGAACAGGTTGCTCAGAGGAGCTGCAGATTCTCCTTCTCTGGAGATATTCAAGACCTGCCTGGACAAGGTCCTGTGTAGCCTGCTCTAGGTGACCGTTCTTCGGCAGGGTCGTTGGACTAGATGACCCACAGAGGTCCCTTCCAACCCTTACGATTCTGTGATTCTGTGATCATAATGGATAAATTAGCCCATAATAAGTTACAAATTATATATTGATTGTAAAGTGTGCATGAAAACGTATGTGTTGTCATAACTTTGTTTCTCTGTCCTTGGGTATATTATATTTTAGCAGAAAATTCAGGTGAAATTTCTTTTATTAAACTTTTTTTAAATATAGTTGCTATGGTGAGTTCGAAATCCATGAGGTTAATGTGTCCATAGATTTAATGAAACTTCCTTAACCGTGTGAGTCATTGTACGAAAGCAGCCTAAGTTTTCTGATTCATTCCGTTTCTGTTTCTCTAGTTCAGTAAAATGCAATAGTAATTTCCTTACATATTCCTAACCTATAATTGAAACAGATTTTAATCTATGGAAGAGATCAGAAATAAAAGGCACAGATGCACTTTATCACAGTAAAAATTGCTATGCACATTTTATCTTTGAAGTGTTAGGGGGTTTGAGCATGTAAGGAATTTATTTACCTTATCGTTTCACAGATATGAAATGTAGTAACAATTTAATAGCTGACCTTGCTGTCTCGCATCAAATATCGTGACTGTAGAGATATAGTTACAATATTCTTACACAAAAGGAATTTTCCAGCATAAACTCTTTGACTTACTGTGAATAATTCTTTATTTTGCTTCATACTCAGTAACAGGTGACTTAATGAGTAGTACCCTCTGCAGATTTTATCCAAATAAACAAAATAATCCAGCACAGGAGAATAACAAGGCATTGGTTACCTATGCTAGCCTTTTTTGACAATACAATCTGCTGCAAATACAAATCACAATCAGAAGATTCACAGCACAGAAGAACATTCATTTCAGAAAAGCATGGTGGCATTTTTTCTTTGTCTGAATCATGAAGCAGGGAATAATTTAGGTTTGCAAGCACTAGTCAACATCTTTGATACCTGCAAGCGAATATTTGACAATAAACCATTGAAGAAACCTGAAAATAACAGGTGGATAAATACTGTGGAGTGATGAACCTTTTGGAAGCAGTCTATTACCTCCTATAGAGTCTGCTAAATGATATGCCAGCATGTCTTCATAAAAGGCAGGTCCTGCTTGACCAGCTTGATCTCCTTCTATGACCAGGTGACCCACCTAGGGGATGAGGGAAAGGCTGTGGTTGTCGTCTACCCGGACTTTAGTAAGGCCTTTGACAGTGTCTCCCACAGTATCCTCCTGGAGAAATTATCTGCCCGTGGTTTGGATGGGTGTACTCTTCACTGGATAAAGAACTGGCTGAATGGCCAAGCGCAGAGAGTGGTAGTGAATGGAGTTAAATACAGCTGGCGGCCGGTCACAAGTGGTGTTCCCCAGGACTCAGTTTTGGGTCCAGTGTTGTTAAGCACCTTTATCAATGATCTGGATGAGGGGATTGAGTCCTCCTTCAGTAATTCTACAGATGACACCAAGCTGGGCGGGAGTGTCGATCTGCTTGAGGGTAGAAGGCTCTGGAGAGGGATCTGGACAGGCTGCATTGATGGGCCAAGGCCAACAGTATGAGGTTCAACAGGGCCAAAGGCCAGGTCCTGCACTTTGGTCATAACAACCTCATGCAACACTACAGGCTTGGGGAGTAGTGGCTGGAAAGACCTTGGGGTGTTGATCGACAGCCAGCTGAACCTGAGCCAGCACTGTGCCAAGGTGGCCAAGAAGGCCAATGGCATCCTGACTTGTATCAGGAATAGCGCGTCCAGCAGGAGTAGGGAGGTGATCGTGCCCCTGTACTCGGCACTGGTGAGGCCACACCTGGAGTACAGTGTTCATTTTTGTGCCTCTCATTACAAGAAGCACATTGAGCTGCTGGAGAGTGCCCAGAGAAGGGCAACGATGTTTGTGAAGGGTCTAAAGAATAAGTCTTATGAGGAGTGGCTGAGGGAGCTGGGGCTGTTTAGTCTGGAGAAGAGGAGGCTGAGGGGGGACATTCTTGCTCTCTACAGCTACCTGAAAGGAGGTTGTAGTGAGGCAGGTGTTGGTGTCTTCTCCCAGGTAACTAGGGATAGGACGAGAGGCAATGGCCTAAAGTTGCATCAGTGGAGGTTTAGATTGGATATGTGAAAAAATTTCTTTACTGAAAGAGTGGTCAGGCATTGGAATAGGCTGCCCAGGGAAGTGGTGGGGTCACCATCCACAAAGGTGTTTAAAAAACATGCAGATGTGGCACTTTGGGATATGGTTTAGTAGGCATGGTGGTGTTGGGTTAACGGTTAGACTTGATGATCTTAGAGGTCTTTTCCAACCTTAATGATTCTATGATTCTATGATTCTACAGTTCTATGATTCTGTTGTGGAAGGTCTTGAGCTGACACTAGACACACTACTACAGAAAATGCTAGAAGCGGTTCTGGATAATAGAAAAGTCCATCCTAAAATAATTTACTGTCTATTTTGCAAACTTTTCATCCATGGAAAGTCAGGGTTACTAAGATCTGATGAAGGTTGTATAACTAGAGTGCTAATAGCTGAGCCTTTCTGCTTCTTCTGCAAAGTGCTTTCCAGGACCGTTTCAAATCAGCAAAGGCTCCAGCATGGTCTTTTATTCTCAGCTGTAAGCTTGGAGACTATTGCTTTGCACTAATATAGATTGTAATTATTTCCTAAATAAAGATTAAGTTGCAGAAATATCATATGTATTTAAGCAGAAAGAGAGAAATTAAAATATATGCAAAATTAATCCCATAGGTTGAACTCCAAAGGCATATTAGACACAGCAAATATGTAAGTTGGCAGGTGTGGCTCAGATTGCATGGTTCATGTTCTATAACTTTTTTAGCTCTGTCTAAAATTTCTGAACTTTGAAACTGATTCAGCCATGCATTTTATTACTGAAATATCCGTGAAAAAATATACTGACTTTTTTTCAGAGCAGGCCAAATTATAAAATAAATTTATACAGATATTAACATCAAACAGTTGTTGAAATGTGATGGAATTTTCAGATTTTTTTCTGAAATGCTGAAGATATTTTTGTATGTCCTGGTTAAAACAAATCAAAACTAATCAAAAAACCCTATTTCACAGAATCACAGAATCACAGAATAGTAGAGGTTGGAAGGGACCTCTGTGGGTCATCTAGTCCAACCCTCCTGCTGAAGCAGGGTCACCTACAGCAGGCTGCACAGGACCTTGTCCAGGCAGGTCTTGAATATCTCCAGAGAAGGAGACTCCACAACCTCCCTGGGCAGCCTGTTCCAGTGCTCCGTCACCCTCAGAGGGAAGAAGTTCTTCCTCATGTTCAGCTGGAACTTCCTGTGCCTCAGTTTGTGCCCATTGCCCCTTGTCCTGTCACTGGGCACCACTGAAAAGAGCTTGGCCCCATTTCTTGCATTTATTTAGATTCACAGCACCCTGAGAGGAAATGTGTATATTTCCCTCATTGTTACTGAAAGACTCTTATGATGTGCCAGTTTCCACAAATTTTCACTATCTCAGTTTGACCTCTGTTGTCAGATTGAGAGAACACTTCAGAGTGTGATTTGTCTCACTTGTCATAGATATTGAGCTAAATTTGACATTGCACTCTATTTCAGCTTCCTGTTTGTAAAATAAGAATAACAATGGTTACTACCTTTAATGAATTCATTAAATATAAATTAGATGAGCTTCTTACCTGATCAGATATTGCATCCACAGAGGATGTATTTAGAAATAATCTAGTGCATTCTGAAAAAAATCTTCCTATGTTTTTTTTTTTGTTGTTACTGCTTTCATCCTGAATACAAACTGCTAAATTTCAGATACATTTTGTTTATTAGGAAGGATATTTTTCTCTTTCTTGCTTACTCTTTTCTTTTTGAATCATGGTTAGTTTTGCATTTATCCAGATTAAAACAGACTCAAATTCTGTGATTGTACTTACTATCCAGTGTTTTACTACATGTAAGTAACACAGGAATTTTTTAGGATTTTCTTTTGTTTGTATATGAATTAAGATTACATAGTAAGGAAATGAGCATATTTCAGTGCCAGTTTCTCTAGTCATCTAAAATCATGACCTGACTCTTACATCAATTCCCAATCTTTTATGAAACCCACTATTTCACCTTGCAGCCCTGGGGAACAGTCCTTCATTGTGAATCCTTTCTTACTGATTAACCAGTTTAAAAATCTGACTTAGCCTTTGAACTTCTAGTTATCCCTTCACGGAATCACAGAATCACAGAATGGTAGGGGTTGGAAGGGACTTCTGTGGGTCATCTAGTCCAACCCCCCTGTTAAAGCAGGGTCTCCTACAGCAGGCTGCACAGGACCTTGTCCAGGCAGGTCTTGAATATCTCCAGAGAAGGAGACTCCACAACCTCCCTGGGCAGCCTGTTCCAGTGCTCCGTCACCCTCAGAGGGAAGAAATTCTTCTTCACATTCAGACGGAACTTCCTGTGCTTCAGTTTGTGCTCATTGCCCCTTGTCCTGTCGCTGGGAACCACTGAAAAGAGTTTGGCCCCATCCTCCTGACACCCACCCTTCAGACATTTGTAAGTATACATTAGATCCCCTCTCAGCCTTCTCTTCTTCAGGCTGAACAAGCCCAGCTCTCTCAGTCTCTCCTCGTAGAAGAGATGTTCCAGTCCCCTCACCATCCTCGTAGTCCTCTGCTGGACTCTCTCCAGTAGCTCCTCATCTTTCTTGAAGTGGGGAGCCCAGAACTGGACACAGTATTCCAGATGAGGCCCTTACTTCTAATGATCTTTTATGTACCACATCATCAGAAAAAAAATTAAGACATTACTTGCATCAATTAGGGTGACAGTCTTCTATTGTTTATTAATTTTTCAATAAACACTAACAGGTTAAAAAAGCACAGTTTTCTCTTGTATGAGTTTGTGCCTATATCATGTGTTACTGAGTCAGATATTTTACTTAGATCACTTTAATTACACTCTAAATCAATTTCATATAGCAATGGGATGAAGCACCAAGGTCTGTAATTCCCTATATATCCTGTTGGTCACAGCTGTGGAAACAGTTGTTTCTTTTAAGGAATTGAATTAAAAAGCAGAATACTGACCTGAGAACCTGCACAACGGGTAAATTCATACTGGTTTTCTGTAACAATGGTAACAGAAAAAATAAAATGCCCAAGACATGTAGTCTGTATTGCTTATAATTTCCTAAATAAGTCAGCAGAGATTTAAAACCACTGTAAGATTATTTGTTTCATGAACATACAGACAGAAAAGCCTAACATTAATATCAAGATGAACCAGTATTATTGTTCAGTAAGTGGAGTAGTCAGAAGAGAGAAGAAGTGTTATAGAAAATGAGGTGTATTGCCTCTAGTCCTCAAAGGCCTTTGTTAGTATTTACCAAAGTACTGTGGCTTCAGATAAAGTGAGTGGTTTCCCTCAAAATGTTTTTTTTGCAAGAACAGGCGCTCTTTCCTCTTTAATTCCGACCTATGTGTGGACTAATGCCATCTGAAATAAATTATTTACTCTCTTCAGTCTTTTTAAGCATTTCATAGTTCTTTCTTAAAATATTCCACCTTAAAAATACCAACATGACTTGCCAGACCCCTTAACCGTTTGAACAGGGAGAGTCAGAAAAACGGAATCTGCATGTTACCTCTGTGACACAAAACAGTTAAATATCTTTTTTTTAAAAAAACATGGTTTTGCATTGGGTAAGCAAATTGCTCTTATCCTGATTAAAACAGATCATCACAAATTGTCCTGTCCTGTGCCTATCGCACTAAACAAAAAAAAGCAGAGAAAATTGTATGACCTTGAGGCCATGTGGAACTGCCTGTACACAGTACTCAGTGGTGGCCCTCTCTGGAACACCACCCGCCATACTCCACACTTGGGCCTGTATCTCCTGTGGCCTCATGCGGTGGTTTGACATGCCTCAAATAATGCGGAGACTATGCTTTCTGCCAGGAAACTGATGTTTTTATAACATGGAATTGGAGGTCTACGTTGCATATTTGAGTCTGTGATATGACAGCATGAGGCATGTCTGAGTGTGCAAAATGATCTAGGACACTGGAAGGAAAAAACTATCTCGGAGTACTCTCTCCTGAGGTTTATTCCCACAAGCATACAAACTTTGCCTTAGAAACAACTCAACAGATGCATTCAAAACATATCCAGAGAGTAAGCTAACAAGCGGTGTGACTGAGCAGAAATTGAGTATGTGAGCTGGTTCTCTGACTCTTCTATTTAGCAGTATGGACATAAAGTGCAATATTATGCTAGTCAGGGAAGGAAATTTTACAACAATTGTGGTCTAAGCTACAGAAACCCAATCTTCTTATCAACGAGGGTCTCCTAAAAACCCTGTCATAACATTTTGCACTCCTTTGGTCTTCTGATTTACCTTGCAAGATTTTTGCCTGTAAAAAGTTTACATCTGTTTAACTGGTCCACCGTTGTTAAATTTAATAAATATTTACATACATGTATATGTGTGAATACCCATATATATACATAAAAGAGATTTTGTCATATGTATATACATATATATGACAGTAAATTGAAAAGGAAAACTCTCAGGATGGGATTTCTCTGATCACAGTCTAGGTCTATGATACAGTGGGATAAGGAACAGATTTCTAATGAGTATCCCAAGCCTTACCAAAGCTGTCATCTCAGTTTTATATGGCAGAAAAGACAAATCAGCATATTGCCTCTACAGTTGGTGGATGACTGTACTATTTTGAGAGTTAACAGAAGACTCTGCTTGTTATGTTTAATTACATTTACAGGTATTATGTTGGGGGCGGGGGGAGAAAACAAAAAATTATTTTCATTACATCTTTTGAGATGCTGGACCTATAACCATTACAATATATATTTATTTTTTCATTTCTGTCTCTGAATCTGAGTCTTTTAGTCTCAGATAAAAATAACCTACATTTATAAACTAGTCTGTGATATTAGACAATATTTCTTTGCTTACCTAAGAAATTATATGGTAATTTAACCTTTAGTCTACTGTTTACAAATGTACTTGCTAAATGAAATTAGCTATCAGATAGTTTTTCTGATATTTAATATGTCCTAAGTCAGTCATGATTTTTTTACGGTCCAAAGCTTCTGCCTATCAGTTATATCTATACAAACACTCATAATTATTATACAGTCAAAATATTATAGGAGTTTCCTGAAAACAGCTCCAGTTAAACTGTAGGTCAGCCAACTCCTTCATATTTAAAAGGTCACAAATTCAATAGAGAAAACTCAAATAAAGTCAAGGTTTGTTCACCACTCAAGTTCATAAAAGACATAAAATATTTTGAGCCCTTTAGCAAGTAACTTCAGCTCCAAGACAAAATGACCTTAGGGCATGTCTGGTGTAGTAACTTTCATAAAAGCTCTTGACTCCTGCTTCTCTAAGAAGTTGTTAAGAACATTGAAACCCATATGTACTGCTTAGAAATCCCATGGTAAGTACACGAAGATGGCTTAAAGCTGCAAACTCAATTATAAAAACTTTTTTTTTTCATATTTTTTGTCTATTCTGTTTGGTTTTATTTGAACTACAGAAGCCTAACACAATCACCAGCCAATGATGAACACAGTAACTAATTTCTTACAGTTCAGTATCATAGTGTTTTAGTTTAGCTTCGTTCCAGCATTTTACATCTCTGGACTAGGAGAGCACTGTAAACTCAGATGTTTATTGAAAAGAATGACTACACCCCCTAAATTATTTATGAAGGGAAAAATTTCTTCAGAGACTCAGTCTATGTTTAATATTTGAGATTCGAATTCCATCAAGCATGCTTCCTGGAGAAATGTCATTCACGATTTAATTTGCTTTAAAGACTAAAGGCGTAGGTCCAAACTATGTACTGAGGGACAATTCATGGACACCCAGGCCTCCTAAATATCCATTCAATTGCATTTACTCTCCCACTTCCTGGAATAGTTTAATTTTTTTTGTAAGCGAAATGATGAAAGAGGTGCTCTGGCACAAAGAAGCACAAATGACGGCCAGGATGAACAAGATTTGGATGCAAGGATAGGAAGAAAACCACGTTTGAACATCATCTAGGCAGTTGCCAAGAAGAACTGAAACAGATTCAATCAATGTGAAAAAGGAAAGAGTTGAGAACACATTTATAATTTAAAAGTATATACATAGAATTTAGTATGCAATCATTAGATCACTAGTAAGAATGTCTACTAAACGGCATGGAGTATCCTCAGCATTTCTTTAAGAGGAAGCAGAAGCGTCCCAAGTATCTCAGCCTTTCAGGACATGAGACTGCCCTAATACAACTTCAATAAAATAAAAATGGAAGTAATCCGACAGGAATTCCTTTCAAAATGTTACCTTGCCTCAGCCTTTTCTAACTCCTTGTAAATTAAAGGGGGAATGCTAAATCTAGGCAAACAGTTCCTGTTGAGATAGATGGATACCCAAGGCCAGGGAAACAAACACCACCTGTGTAAAACATACAGGGAACAAATACCTGTTCTCCCTATTGTTTGACACTTCCACCCCAGAAAGAGGACCTGCTGTTACACAACGGGAATTTCTAACATATAAAAGCTGAAACAGGTTGTGTTTGTTAAGAAGGTTCACCATGTTCTCTTTACATCCCATACAGCAGAGGAGCTCTAAATCTGGGATATTTCGCTAGCATCTGCTTACATGACAGCTTAGTTATACATAAAATTCATGGACAGTCATTGACTCCAGTAGCTGTATTCACAACTTTACAAGTATTCAGTGCTCATTGGTATCTTCCCTCCTTCTGGAGATCAGTTCCAAATGCTGCTCTCAAACTGGCCCTCCCAGATAAATTAATCCCATCCCAAGATGTTTCTAGCTTCCAGTTTTCTACAATTTTTTTACATCTCCTTTTGCTGGGAAAAATGAATTCGTTAATTTATCAAGCTTTCCTAATTAAGAGCATAATATTTTAAACATTATTTCTATTATTCAAATAACAGGCAGTAACAATTATTGGAAAATGGTTGTTGTGTCTATTACTATACTCATTACTGAGTGCCTAGCTTGTATTTAAGAGACTTAACTCCCGTTTAAATCAGTAACATTTTCAGAAAACTGCACCTTCCACATTTTGAGGTTAAAAATTCCAGAAAACATTTAGGTGCTTAACTCCTAAACTGTCATTGACTTCTCAAGTCTACTCTGAGGAAACAATTTATTTTCTCCAGAAAAGAACCTGGTTGTTGTGCATATGACTGCTGGACAAACCAACTTCATGATATAAGTACACTTCAATAGGGGTTAGGAAGGAAAAATTCTATTTTTTAACTTACCATCATATGTCCATAATGGATGAATAATGGAGGTAACTTCATTTTATTTTTTCTATGTGGATATTAATCTGGTTCCTTAAGAATGTCCTTAATTTACTACTTTTGGAGAGGTAACAGATGGCTTCAGACAAATAAGTCATACGCTGCATGTATGCATAAGTGGGTAGATAGAAAATCTGATGAAATACAAGATGAGAGAAGGCAGAAGAGCTGAGGTAATTGATAGGAGATTATAATGTCCAGAAGGGTAGGAAACATTGGAAATGCTAAGATTAAGAGAAATGTGAGGTACATAAGAATTGGGGAAAATAGGAAGGAGGAAAAAATATATAGAATGGATCCAAGGATTCTTTCTCACTTTCAAATTTCCTGTCATCAAATTCAGGTGTTTTCACTTGTTTTATGTTATGAAACTATTTTCTCATTTGACATTGTCCTTAGCAATATCTGTACCCTTTACTGTTGCTTAATGAAAATGTTAATCAGCAATATTTCAGCAATGTAGAATCTATATCTGATTACCTAACTTGTTAAATTCTTCATAAATGACACTAAAGAGACTTTTACTTTCATTCTTGCATCAGAGCAGTGTTTTTTCTTTGTGTAACTGTAAAAATTCTTCCTTATTGGCACAACTGTACAAAGGTAATGTACTAAATCAGAGATTTTTTTCTTTGCTACATTTGTAATTGCACTCACTCTTTAGGAAATTAAAAAATTTGTCTCTATGGTGTCCTACCACATCTATCAACATAATCAGTTATGTGCTTCTTTAATGATATGTTGATACTGGAAAAATGAGAACTACGACCTTTGTGCTAATTAGTTAGATGAAGAATCCAGTGAGATGCAAAGTGTTAGACTTAATGGTACCTCAGATTACACATTTTAATCAAAACTGTGAAGGTAATACATAATGCTAATCATACAGCAGAAATTAATTCAGACAGATACATTGTAACATACTTGTAGGCTTAAGTGCATTTCTCTTTAGAGGTTTCTAATCTGCTTCCTAATTATCTAATTAGTAACAAGTATTTCTAATTTTTTAAACTTTTAATGAGAAATCTTGGCAGACTGAATACTGTTTTCTCTTTTAGCAGTAAAATGTATGAAATATAATTGCTAATTTGTGAGCAGCAATATATATCAACTTACACGACAAAATATGAGGACAATATGTTAAAGCTTATACTTGGCAGTAAAATTCAATTAATATATAACCTTTCTGTGAGGTCTAGCAGTTCAGAGGGTGTTAAGGAAAAGGTTTAGGTAGCAGCAATATCCTTCTGGACATATTTTGATGTCATGCATATGTTAACTAAAAATGTTCACGGCCCATGTCTATTCTCATGCATCCAGAATGCTAAGGTTTGAGAAGATGAAATAAAACAACATTAGCTTATGAATTTTATACTTTCTACTCCAGTGAATCATGGACCCTGAGTCATTTGAGGCAATTATAAGAGAATGACACATTAATCTTCACTCATTTATAAAACCTTTATGCATGTACATACTATCCCATTCTTTGAAACAAATGGAACTTGCAATGTTCTATTCAGTGAGAAAAGGGCTTATGAGGTAAAAGAGAAAAACAGGTAAGCACGCTTATGAACAAAATAAATTACTGTTATACCTGTGATTTTCTTACACATTTTACTATGGTAGAAGTGCAGTAGACAATTTTTGTTAGAAAACAGAACAGTCTAGGGAAAAAAGTCCCTTTTGGTTTTGTGTGAAATTGAGGCTAAAATTCTGCTACTCAGCTAAATGCAAGGCTGACACAAATTTATTCTCCACCACACACCACCACACACCTAGCCTGAGAATCATACACATTTTAGAAAGATGTTAATGGCTTTTAAGTTTACCAGACTGTGCTGGAGACAGCTTCTTTCTTAAAATACAATTCGTTCAAAATGCAGCCCAATCTTACTCTTTCTCCTAAACTCTCTTATTTCTACACAGTCTTCTCGAACTTGGTAACTCTGTGTTGTATATAAAGGGTTCACTGATTTCCTCCCTGGCCTCAGCTCTCTTTCCTATGAATGATTTCAGTACTACTACTCACGCATCTGAAATATTGGGTTTCTCTTCAGTAATAAAGTATTGATCTTTCTGTCAACATTCAGCTCAAAAGGAGCTTCTTAAAAAGTTTCTTCTTCTTTGAAGATTTTCCCCATCTTCTTTTGGTTACCCAGGAAAACAAATAGTATTCTCTGTTTCCATAAAGAAGCTGAATGCAACTCTGGAAAGAGGGCTTTGTTCAAAGGAAGGATAGTGAAAAAGTCTAACTTTTCTAAGGTACTTTTGCCATAATACTTCTCACAATCTTTACAAGTGTTTTATGTTACCACTGTTACATCAAAATCTTCTTATGGACGAAAAGGAACACACCATATATACAAAGCCAAGTATTCAATGTTAGTGCAATTAATAATTTAGCCACCCAATAGTCCCAATTACTCCGGAAAAGTCTTATTAATGATGCATTTCAAACTATTATGTGATAAAAATCTTCCCAGTATCTGATCCCTTTCTCTGGTGGTGTGCTCACCTTCACAATGCCCCAATGGATCCTAAAGAGAACACTTCCATTTTCCTTAGGCATAGTGGGGGTGAATGACGGGGCTACCAGAAGCCATTAGCACTCTATGGTCCTTGCCAGCAAAAATATGATGGTCATGATGGGGCTGGTTATCAGGGGGCAGCTTGGGCTAGCCGCTCCCCAGGGAACTGAAGTTGTGTGGGCTCCACAGTGGAATGTGGGAGGACAGGGCCTGGCAACCAGGGCCTGTCCCACTGCCCATCCAGAGAGCAGAGCAGCTGGAGGCCACTGCGGTAGCCCTGACCCTGGGCATCCAAGAAGTACCAGGCCACCAGCCCAGAGTCTGTCAGGTCAAAACCCCAGTCTGGTTGGTGGCGCTCCTGAGTCAGCAGCAGCTCCTGATGGTTGATGACAGTCACGTGAGTGGGTAGGGAACGAACTCCAAGCAGCTTCAACCAGCCAAGGCCACCCTAGTCTCCTGAAGGAGACCTGTCCTGCTCCTGCCTGGCAGCAGTGCTGCGGGGGCCAGGGCAAGTGGACACCAGCTTCCGTCATCAACTGTGAGCACCCACACCAGGCTGAGGTGATGCGTGCCCTGACAGACCCAAGGACAGGTAACGCAAGCATAAAAGATTACAGTAAAGACATGGGCACTTGGTGAGGTATAACCCACTCTGACCCAGGTAAATTAGATTTATAAAGAAAGTTGCAATGAAGAAGTTCCAATTTTGTCTGTTTTGGTAGTCTGAAGTAATGTGTCTGTATTGTCTACCTGTAATAAAAAAGGAAGAATTGAAAAAACTGAAAAGATTTTTGAGAGGAATGTTTGGTTCAAATGAGATATATGTTAGAGCTTATCATCTAGCAGATAAATTCGCACACATAGCTATTGGTGGCTCTACTTTAGAAACCCAAGGAAATGTTTCATATTTTTACTTATATAATTATGTCATGTTTAGATATTGTTTACTTCTTTCGTGTTCTGCAAAATCTTTATTTTACTCTCCTTTTTGTTTGAAGTTTTTTTCCCTGTCATCGTCATTAATCTCTAAGAAAATCATGTTGCTGTCCATAACACTGGTGATGACATTTGAGCACAAGTCCCTCCTTGGCATCTCACTTTCCCTGGAATTCAGAGATTTTTATTATGGCATCTTTCATGAATACAGTTTCAAGTAAATTACTCAGGCAATCATCCTAATCAGATGGCAGTGTTTCACAGTGTGCATTGTTCTGTGACGGTGTGCTTCGCCCCCAGCCACCTGTTTCACAGAATCACAGAACCACAGAATGGTAGGGGTTGGAAGGGACCTCTGTGGGTCATCTAGTCCAACGACCCTGCCAAAGCAGGGGCAACTACAGCAGGCTGCACAGGACCTTGTCCAGGCGGGTCTTGAATATCTCCAGAGAAGGAGACTCCACAACTTCCCTGGGCAGCCTGTTCCAGTGCTCCGTCACCCTCAGAGGCAAGAAGTTCTTCCTCATGTTCAGCTGGAACTTCCTGTGCTTCAGTATGTGCCCATTGCCCCTTGTCCTGTCACTGGGCACCACTGAAAAGAGTTTGGCCCCATCCTCCTGACACCTGCCCTTAAGATATTTTTAAGTATATATTAGGTCCCCTCGCAGCCTTCTCTTCTTCAGGCTGAACAAGCCCAGCTCCCTCAGCCTCTCCTCGTAGGAGAGATGTTCCAGTCCCCTCACCATCCTTGTAGCCCTCCGCTGGACTCTCTCCAGTAGCTCTTCATCTTTCTTGAACTGGGGAGCCCAGAACTGGACACAGTACTCCAAATGACGCCTCACCAGGGCAGTGTAGAGGGGAAGGAGAACCTCCCTCGACCTGCTGGCCACACTCCTCCTAATGCACCCGAGAATGCCATTGGCCTTCTTGGCAGCCAGGGCACACTGCTGGCTCATGGTTAACCTGTCGTCCACCAGGACACCCAGGTCCCTCTCCGCAGAGCTGCTCTCCAGCAGGTCCGCTCCCAACCTGTACTGGTGCATGGGGTTGTTCCTCCCCAGGTGCAGGACCCTGCACTTGCCCTTGTTGAGTTTCATCAGGTTCCTCTCTGCCCAACTCTCCAGCCTGTCCAGGTCACGCTGAATGGCAGCACAGCCTTCTGGTGTATCTACCAGTCATTCCAGTTGTGTGTCGTCAGCAAACTTGTCTCCCTCAACATGACCTTTACCCATAACCCTGCTGAAGCGATAGCCACCAGTGGCATTTGTAATGGATGAATGTGATCAGAGTGGATTTTGGGGAGACAGGTAACTACACAATAGCCAAGGACTAATCTATGGCATGGCACCCACCTAACCACAGCACTGGTGAATGTCTGACTGAAGCCAAATTTGGAAGCTGCAGTTGGCACACAGATATGACTATAAGTCCATCATCTCACCTCATAAATAGTGAGTGGCCCAACAGCCCTCTGAGATCTCTTGCACAGCAGTGTGCTAGGATCTCCTTTTTCGTTCGGGGTGCCACTCAAGGTTTACTCCTTGAGGATGAGAGATTCCTTGCTCCAACTTATTCTCAGTAAGCGACTAATAAGCGTGCTGAATTTTGAAAATCTTAGCTAAGTGATATAAAGAATAGATTGTGCACATATAATCCTTTAGACATAAACCCCTGACTGAGTCTGGGGCCAAGACTGGATCCAGGTGCACCTAGACACCTCTTAGACCAGGAGTTTAGAAAGCAAGGGGGTCCATTCTGAACATCATGACTCAATGGGAGGGTCTCCCTGACAGTTTTATCTGACCCTGTCCTCTCTGCAGTAAATAATCAAGTGTACCTTGCTATTGAATCTTGTTAAACCACAGTCATATTTACTATCAAATACTGTCTTGTATCAATAAATATATTGTTGCTTTTCTTTTACAAGTGAAGCGCATCATTCTGTCCATGACATGCTCTTTCTTCTTGATCAACACAGAGGTGCTGAACTCTTTGTTTTCTTTTGTTTAAAACCATTTCTAATGAGTGCATTACAGAGAACAGATAATGACAGAAGTAAAGTAGATTATAGAGAAAACATATTTTTAAAAGTACCTAATAAATGACTCACAAAAAAGTTAAACCACAGATGTCAAATTACTCTGACTATGCAGTATCAGATACTTTCTGGCAAAATTTTCCACTCAGTGGGTGCTCCATATTCCGCAGTATACTGAGTAGCACTTGTGAAAACAAATTAAATCCATCCTCTGTTTCTAGCTTTTTCTTCTAAAAAGAGCACCGGAAGACCTGAAACCAGTTAAATCCAAACCAAATATTTTTAAAACAAATATTCTCAATGAAGAAAATGTAGCTCAAGTGATTTGCTTGTGGAACTTAAGCTCATTATTGCTTTAAATACTAATTACAAAATTTTTCACATTGATACTTTAAAATGAGAACCCATTCCAGCTTTGTTTTTAAAACTGAATATTCAGATTCTCAGCTGATATAAACCATTTTGATGGGATTATGACAGTTAGGAACATCAGAGAATTTGCCAGAATGATTACCCATTACAAACAGGAGCCCTGTCTTACTGTTTTTCCTTTGGTTTGGGGTCCTTGACACTTATAATCTCAATGACTTGCAAGCAGAGGCAATGATACAGTGCACGTAGTTGGCCAGCAGGATTGTGGTGCTTCATTAGTACTGCCAGCCAAACTATTCTCAGGGTCAGTCACCCTCTAGTTCTCTAATCTCCAAGACCAAACTACTGTAAAGATATACAAAAACCCCATCTGGCTAATTCATGGATATTCAGAAGCTTTTCATTTGTCAAAAAGTGATCATTTTTGATCAGACTCTCTCTTCTCTTTTATTAAATATAACCGTTCATTGTCATGTGCTGCTGATCTAGATGCCTTTTTGACAAAACAGAATCTTCTGAAACTTCTGAATTTTCAAGAGTCTAAACTGCAGTACTGTAAAAAAAAAAAAAAAAAGATTAGGTTTATATGACTTTTATGTTTGAATAAACCCTAGCACTGCTTTCGTGAAATATTTGTGGAAAATCTAAAGGTTCCCAAACCAAAAATTATAGATCAAAAGCAAAAACCTAAATTTGCTTTTTCTGCTGGTTTGATGAAAGATTTTCCAAAGAAGAAGAAAGTTACTTAAAACAAAGCACAGAACAGTAAGCCTTCTTGTTCAGTAAGTGTCCTCTATTGAGACTGTGTGACATAAGCCTACCTCTAATTTTCATGTCCATTTTTGGAGAGCAAGAATGAATTTGTTTCCTATTAGCATTCCTAGGTTAGTTTACCAGGTTTTCACTGAATTATTTTTAGTCTCTTTTTATTTTGTTTTTCTGACCTATACGTTTGCTTTAATGGCATTATTTGAAGTGTGAAACTGATAAATAAAACATCTTTGTAAGTCCCAGACTGGCACACTTTCTTTGTCACCAGAAAGAAGTCATTTAATTGTCCTTATTTACCAATTTGTAAAATGAAGAAATAAAATCAAAGTTTCCTCATTTAAGGATATTTTCATAAATGATTTTTATGAGTGTTTACAAAGTCTTTAGAGTGTGTGATGAGGAATGATATATAAATAAGACACAAATCCTTTTATAAATTAACCACCAGTTGAAAGGTAGAAAATAAAAAAAGGTTATGGTTAGTTTTCATAATTCAAGGTGGTTTCCAGCAGTGTTGTTTATGACATTTCTGAGAAAAAATCTGAGTATGGAGAGATGGATCGCTTTGACACCCCACAACAAGGTAGTAATTCTGAGGCTGCTCTGGCTTATCTCAGAGCTTCATCTTTTTCTTCCTGCTGCCGCTGAGTTGAGGTCTTACAGTCCCATCTCTACAGCACTTTCCAAAGAAAGTGTCCTGAATGGTTAATCTTCCCTTCCTCTTCCTCTCCTCAAAATCCCAAACTTCCCAAGTACTTCAGTCATAACCTTTCAAGCAAGTCCACTTTTTTGTGCTCCAATTAGTCTTCTAGTTTTGCCACCATACTAGGCTCCCTCTGGATTTTGTCATGTTTCTCCCCTACCTTTTACCACACAATACCACTGTGACACCCTGTATATATTTCCAGCCTCAAAGTTTCTGTGCTCATGTACCTCATCTTTCTTACCCTAAAAGTCTGATAAATAACATAGTCTACTCCCTCACTTTTTACATAGTCTAAAAAGGCTCCAGGGTCTTTTGACTACTGCTGGTGGTCTCCCACGGATCACAGAAACGTGCTCTTCTTCCTCATTTTTCTTACTCCCTACTTGGCCAGGAAAATAGACTTGGCACTGATGTGGGAGGGATTTAGCATAACAAGACACTTACCAAAATCCACTTGGATGCAGCCAATAGCATACAAAAAGAGATCCAAGAACAAAAAGGGAAAAAAGATATATGAGAGTCTCACCCATGAATCTATATTAGTTGTTCTTTTTCTTAAATGACATGGAGAATGGAATAAATCTTATCATTTTTCCAGTTGAACAAATCTGAAACTGATGATATAGACTTGCAGTATCTGCATCCAAGAAACACTTTAGCATAAGCAGAAGAGATTTTTATACCCAAAAGTACTTCCTACTTTGGGGCACGGGGATGCTAGCGCTTCATATATGCTAGGTTAGGGAGGCTTTGGTAGACATAATTAAAATCACGAATGAATGGAAGACGTGAATAGTGATTATTTGGTATTTCTCATTATCCTAATAATAGGTGATACTGAACATTATCAAGCAACTGTTTAGCTGGATTAAGCAAGAAATTCAAAGTACGTTTGCATATAATTAGCTATGATTATGTGAAACAGGAATATAGTATATATGAAAGCTTGGGTACACAATTAGCTTGGCAAAATTTAGTCATACACTGGTTTTGGAATGATATCCCAGGGAGGATTTATACAGTACATACCCTATTTCCTATACCATTTAATTAAACATCTGCCACTGGGCAGTGTCAAAAGAATTAAGATTGGTTTGTTGAATGCTTGACAAAGTCCCACTTAACAGATGCAATATAGAAAATAGCATATATTAGACCTGAAGACCTGTGGAAATTATTAATTTACTATGCTGTTTTGACAGTGATTGGCAGAAGTACTGACATTCAGCACATCATTTTTTTTCCTGACATCATGTTACTTACAACACATTTGCTTTGCTACTGGTTCCAATTGGAGCCCAGGTTCCTAGTGAATTTATAATTTCCAGGGTGAAAATGTGCAATAAATCCTAACTAATTCAAAGAAAAAAGCATAATCATGAAAATCCTTGATGCTTGTCACAGCTCCCCTCCCCCCAAAAAAGAGAAATTCTATATAAAAAAAAAAAAAATCCCTTAGTGTTCAAGAAAGAAAGAAAAAGAAAGTAGGCAGAAAAATAGTAGAGTGCACAAATGAGAAAGAGAGAGAGAAAGAGGGAAAGCAAGCAGGTCTTTGAGCCAAATAAAATGGATATGTTTCAGAGATAGCTACAGTATATGTCATGTGGCTGTTAAGAAAGCAGTAGGGATTTAGAGAATCAGAGAAAGAAGAGCAGGATACTGTGGCTCAGTCAGGTACAGAGAATCAGAGAAAGAAGTGAAGGATACTGTAGTTCAGTAAGGTTCAGTGAGCTATATAATCTACTTAAGAGTTTGGTTAGAGATTCTATTGTGTTTGGACACTGGGCCAGATGCCTTATGGACATGAAGGAAAGCAACGGGTTCTTAAACTTTCAAGTGGCAGTACTCCCATTTTTGGCTCTTTTTACTTAATGACATGGAAGCCACCGTGATAAGTCTAAATGGGCAGAGCACAGATTGGCTTAAGTGAACTTCCTATCTATAAAGCCCTGATAGTCTCCTCATCTGCTGGATTTCTATAGCAACAACTGAAGGGCAGCAGCACACCAAGAAAAAAAAGTAGTAAAACACTTTCCAGCAGTGTGATTTATTCTTATCATAACTCTAGTTCTTTTTCAAAGATTACTTTTGCTTTATTGAGGGGTGTCAAACTGTGTTTATTTCAGAGAAGAGAAAATGCATAAACCAGTCATGTCTACAGTCCTGGCATAACACACACTCCAGAACACATATAAACATACCTTAATATCTACATTCAATGCACGCATTTTTTAAATGCATTCATACTGCTTACATGTGTCTTGTATTTTATTACTTCTTTATTTTAACACCTGAAAATATTATGGAAGGTAAGTTCAAAGGACAAAATCAAATATTTTTTCTCAACTTTTCATCTGTCTATGATCTTAGCGGTACTTGGGGTTATGTGTTATAAAAATATATTAATAGAATGTGATTTTAATGTGACGTTTGTAAACAAGTTATAAAAGAGAGAAAACGGTTTTAAGGAGCCTGTAAAATGTGAAACATTTCAGTAATGCATACATTAATGAGTTTCACTGTATTATCTCAACATAATAATCTCTACATTTCTCAGACTATGTTGTTTAAATATGCATGCAATTACTGAGGGTTTATTTTTACTCTTTTCACACTGTACTGACCACTGTATGTTGCAGGTTGCAAAAGTGTCTATTTGCCATTAACACTAAAGATGATAGCCATGCTGTGCTTTAAACTTACTTCACATTATTTACTCTGTAAATAATCTAAAGAGCAGTCCAAGGTCATAGGCTAAACATAATTATATACTAACACTGCATACGCAGTAACAGTACCTATATACCACACATTCATGTCATCAGCATTATAACAACTAATGCTCAAACATATTGCCATGAGCAAGAAGATGATATAATTATTTTAATATATTTCCAAAAACTGGTACTTTTCCTACAGCTTATTACCATGCACTCATTTTTTTCTTTGTAACGTATATTTTAGCCCAAAAGCATGCAAGGTGATTGTATCAGTTATAACATAATATGTTCATGTTGTCATCTGATTTGAACAGAATTTTACCTGATGTATCCATATCAGAAAAATATAGTGAATTAACTGTGAAATCCTCGAAATGACGTCCTGAATCTGATGCAAATTTAAATGGCTCATCATAGTTTTTAACATAGATTATATGACTTTTTACTAAATTGCTTAAGAAAAACAAGAATAGCACATATTTTATCACGGAATAACAACATATGTTCATCAGGATTCAGTAAATCAGAAACAAGGTTTCCTTGATTTCGCTTAGGGACATAACTTCAACGATCAGGAGAAAACTTTAGGAGGGAAGAGAGCATTTAAGTCATTTTGTTATATTGTTGTTATATTTTATTATTGATATTTTTCATCCATAATATCCACTGAAGATTTATTTCATGACTGGGGACTTTTATTTTTCTCTTCCCTCCAAACACTTGCAGAAATTGCTAGATATTGCTGGCTGCTGGACTTGATACACACCACGAATTTTAGAGTGGTACTCTCAGGTAAATTAGGTCAACACCACAATAATCCAAAAGGAAAATAGTGTCACACTTCAGTACAGAAAACTGAATAACTTCTTTAATTAATTATCATAAGTCTTAATGAGGGTAGGGTCTTGTTACCCTGAATTCTGCTTTATATTTCAGAGATTATAAAGAAGGCTCCTAATTAAGTACAGCACATTTTTACTTTTTCAACTTATCTATATTCTGCTGCAATAATTCATAAGAAGAAGATGAAATTGACTTCAACCAGTGTGCAATACTTCCTTTCTTTTTAGCAGACCTTTATGCCTATGGGAAGTACTTAGCAGAGAACATGGGAGAGACATGATCAAAACACATCCTAAGCCCTCAGTTCTTCCATTGTTTGGAAAGCAACATAAACTCCTGTCTTGTCATGTCAAAAAATGTCAGGATAAAATTCCAGATCAGTCATGTGCCTCATAAAAGAAATGATCTACTACTCTTTATGGGACGCTCTTCAATACTCATGTATAAATGCGGCAAAATTACTTGCAGCATCATGGACACTTAAACATATAAAGAAAAATGGCAAAAGGAGGTAAAACAGAAATAATACAGTTCAAAGTCGTCAAAGAATCATTATAGGAAAAAAAGAAGAACAATTATACCAAAGAACTATGAAGCATAGTGATGCCCTTACCCTTGCTGAATATTTGACCAGGAATTCTTAGAAAAGGACAGTTACATGTGTGTCAGGGACAGCAGAAATAATCTGGAGAAACCTCTGCAGTAGAAAATGTTTCGGATCTAGTTCTGTTATATACTGAAGATGTGTGGGCATAACTGATGCTGAGATAATTTATCTACTGCATATTGTCTTGTAAGTAGATCACCAAAGCTGGTATCTGCAGCAAAGGATGAAGTGAGACAGTGTCTGCTAAAATGAAACACTTCTGGAATAACCATTCAGTATATCTTATGCATATCTTAGATGAAGTTGATAATACTAACAGGGAAAATATTATAAACCAGTCATCAAATATAGTTCCAAAGGGATAAGGAACTACTGATGTACTTCCACAGTTGTTATAGCTGGTCACTAAGGACTTGATTTCATATGTTCTACTCTCCTTGTGAGATCTAACATGGTAGATTCAATCACGGGAGTAGGATTCATATTGCATTAATTTAACCATCAAATATAAACTAATGAATCTATTATCTTCAGACTGTTTCTAGGACAAATGCTAGTATAGACTTTTTATGTGTAAATAGTCTGCATAAATAAGAAAGTATAGACATTCATCTTTTAGATAGGTATATTTAGGTTTCCTGACTTCTGCACCTGAAACTTGGAGAGTTTTAGTCTAACTTAACTGATCTTAGTATCGAACTGAGTCAAAATGTCTGCTACATCCAGGTCAGAAGAGACAATCAAGTAGTGCTCTTCATTTGGTAGCTCTTGAACTAGTATTGATTACAAGAAGAAGATTATTAAAAATTACATTATAGAAGTCCCTAAATAGAAACATCCTGTTAATATCTTTCCTCAAAAATGTGATACAAAAAGCAAAGAAGAATCACAAAAAATACAGAATTAAAAATTCTTGTCTTGAAGAAAATGGGAGGCATAAAACATTTTGGAAATGATGAAATACAGTGTAACTGTAGCAACAGGAGATCATAATAGAAATTGTTTTGTATTGTTTCCTTTCCAGACAACTAGAATTTGTGCAAATTAATTCTTTGTGCTCTTTGTTTTTTAGAAGATTAAGTAAAACAGGGTAATGACATTGCTTAACAATAGAGAAACAATAGGGAAAATATTTAGTTGGGCATTGTGGGGTTGTTGTAGCAACATAAATCCCCAAATCAGCATGATATCTGAAGACACCTATCTGATGTGCCTTACCTGTTCAGGGTGAGAAATTGTGAAAGGCAGCTGCAGTGAGGCCGAGTGTTATCTCAAAGCTTCAGTCATGCAAAGGCAAGAAGGTGTGTGTGCGTGTGTGTGTGTGCATTTGAATAAGTCAGAATGAAGATGAGGAAGAAACATGCATTAATTTGTGAGACTGTGGAAATTTTCATCCCATGGAGGTTAGATTATGTTACTTAAAGAATCTTCAACTTCAAGGATCCTGAACTGCTTGTGCATGGAACAGTTGCTCTGGAGCATATTCCAAATATCTTGGTAGGTCAACAAAATGATGTAAAGGATAATTAAAAAGGAAATTAATATTCTGGCTACTCAAGTTTCAAGTGTAAAGAAAGGTTTTGTCTGTCTTTGGCTACGGCAAACTTCAACAAGTCAATGTGAACTTCAGTTGGGTCTAGGAGACATATAAAAGCACAATGAGTTTCATTTAAGGGGAGTTGTGTCAGTCAGTTCTGAGGAACTAACCAGCTGTTAGAGTCATATCTGAGTCTGCATGTAGCAAAGTGGATGACACTTCTTTCACATGATGAAAAATATTGACTTGTAACATGTTCCAGTATAAAGAGAAGTGAAAGCAGGTGCAATGGGAGAACACAGGT
The DNA here is from genome assembly GCF_030867145.1 of Opisthocomus hoazin. Lineage (NCBI taxonomy): Eukaryota > Metazoa > Chordata > Aves > Opisthocomiformes > Opisthocomidae > Opisthocomus > Opisthocomus hoazin. Next base: position 57,661,284 of record NC_134414.1, on the reverse strand, counting down.
GATAGACTCAAAGGAATTCAAAGCCTGTTGGAAACATCCTGGGGAACAACGCTAATCCTTTTCTAATAAAGAGGGAAGAATTAAATGGGATTGGTAATAGCAAGATACCTATTGGAATCAGTAGTTATAGTCATCCAAATTCCTTCCTACCCTGTGTTCTTTCAATGCACAAGAGATTGCAGATGAGGCCAGTGATGAAATCTGAGTTCAGAGAAGTCATAGTCCCTTACATTTTCCCAGAGGGCAGCAAGCAGAGGCTTCTGTGTAAATTTTGGAGAATAAGGAAAACTAACCACTTTTTGGCAGCTAGCCAGTCTCCACCAGAACATTAAATGTATAACAGATGAGCTTGCAGTACAGGTAGCAGGGCTGGGTCATTCAGAGTAAGCAAAAGCAGAAAGTTCTGGATGTGCTGTCTGAAAGACAGGTGCCAGGTGATGGTACAGGAGGGAAAAAAATTAGCCTTTTATTCCTAAGGTTTCTTCTGCATAATGCTTTGAATTGAAGAAGATTGCAGGGAAGTGAGTGGGAGATGTTTTTTCTCTGAGAAAAAAATCAATGAGCAATTTCATAAATGTTTCCATGTGATGTCTGCCTCCTGGGGTTTTCACAGAACAGCTTTTTGGAAAAAAGAATATAGATGCCACTGATCTTGAGAACCATCCTGTAAATCTCCTATTTTTAAGAAACTCAGATAAAAATGCCAAGGCAACATCAGCTGTTATGGTTTAATGCTTCTGAGTTTGTGTCTGGAATAGGGAAAAGAAGTCTATGTAGTATTGTTCTAATGGGTTAGATCAGTCCTTCAAAATAGTAACACTATTTTAGACGTTGATAAACTAAAATTCTTGATGTTGCTTTTCAGTTTTAAGTATATCAGTTTGGAACCATAAATACATTAAACTGGGTTTCTTGGTGAAGCATTCTTTGGCAAATGTTTTGGGCTATCCAGCATCCTTCCTTTTCTTACATGGTCTGTTCTCCAAATCACAAAAGTATGTTTTTCTCCTTCTATGAAATAAATGAAAGGAAAGGATATAAGAAGAGGATAGAACGGACTGCAGTGATCACATGCAGGACTTGGTCAGATAAGTGTACTGACCAGCCACAATTTACACAAAACCAGACCCTTTTATATCCCTTTCTGTCTGTTCCGCCTTTGTTCCTCCCTGCTATCCCTTCCCTCATCAGCTGACACAGTCCCACCAACCCCTCCTCCAACATCCTGGACACTTAGGTTTTCATCCTTACCAGCTGCAAAGTCATGGTTTGCCTGCAGTTTCGTGATTCACAAGATCATTTCACAAACTTCAGTTAGTGTAACTGACAAATGTTTGCTTTTGTCTTTGTCTTTTGCCTTTGTCTCCATTATGTTTGTCAAGTCTATGCCTTCAAATATTTTGTTTATGGTTTTTACCTTTTTTCTTGGTATTCTATTTGACAAGGTTGTTGATCAGGCAGTCTTACTGAAATAAACATTCCCACATTCAACGTACCTTTATGAGTTAGTTTGACTGGTTAGATTTGGTTCTCAACACTCCCTTATCACTTGCCAGTCAGGTTTGCATCTCTCTATGTTCTTGTGTATGGCTTTCCTCCTTTTTCATTACCCCTTTTTGCACTGAAAATGTCCTTGACCAGTCAGACACCACTAAAGGTCTAAAGGTTGTTTCTTTCCACATACTCTTACCTATACATTTGGTCACATCTCTTCCATCTTCCTTCTGGCAGCTCCTTTGTGGTCCAACCCTGTGTCTTCTAAGTATTTTGTGCCTTAGTATTCAAAGTATTCTGTGCCTTAGTATTCTATGCATTTGCTAGTCCAAGTCAGTAACCGCAGTCTTACAAAATAGGCAAGTGAGCCAGAATCTCTTTTCCCCTATCTGCTCACCAAATCTTTGACTGCTTTCTACTTCCCATTTATTCCCTTTTCACATTCAGGTCTTAGTTGCCCAGCCAAAATAGCGTAAGGACCTTCATCCCAACTTCCTTCAATATTCTCCATCCCAGGATTCTTCATTCATCCTGTCCCCTGGCACTTTTCTTGTGTCCTTATCTTCACTTTACTGCCTTTGCTGGTCTTTTGAGCAGAATGGATACTAAAAAAAAACAAAACCCAAGATGAACAAAGAAGCAAGTAAATAAAAAACAAATGAAAAATGTCAGAGTTTCTAAAGTGTCTTCCAAGTCTTTGAATTGCAGACAACGATTATAAAGGTAGAAGCTTCTGCCATTTCTAGATCAGAACTGCCTACAACTTGATTAATACTTATTTTCTCATTGGTTGCTGTTGTAACTATAAATGTACAAAAACGTAAGATGATATGTTTGGTATGACCTTTTAAAACAGACTTGCTCACAGCTGTATCTTACACTCAAATCATTAATTGAAAAAACTATTAAATTCATCATTGTCTAAATAAAGTAGAACAAAGCAGGACAAAATTTAGGAATTAAAAAGTGGTATATGTCATCCGAGTGAAATTGAAAGAGTTGGGTTTATGGCTATATTACAAGCTAGTGATGATTAAAGACATCCATGAACACTTGCATCACATCAGTATAAAAATCATGAATCAAGCCTAGTTAAGGTTATTTGTAGTCAAGATAGTTGTTGATTTCCCAGTCACAAAAATTTGTTTGAATTTTATGACTGTCAAGTATCATCTCTTATTCTTTTTTTATAATTGGATTGTATGGGTTTAAATATGCATTTAATTTTCAATTTTCTCATTAACAAAAATAATTCAAAGCAGTGAATATTACAGATTATATTATTTACATATACATCTAAATATAGAAATACACAATAGAGTATATAAATGTTATAGGCAACAAAGGGCCACGTGGTCGCTCTATTGCCCCTCCCTCCGCTGGGGTGGGACAGACAAACGGAAAGAAAACTGCAAAACTTGTGGGTTTGGTATAAGGGCAGTTTCATAGAATCATAGAATCATAGAATCATAGAATGGTTAAGGGTTGGAAGGGGCCTTAAAGATCTCCGGGTTCCAACCCCCCTGCCATGAGCAGGGACACCTTCCACTAGGCCAGGTTGCTCAGAGCTCCATCCAAACGGACCTTGAACACTTCCAGGGAGGGGGCATCCACAGCTTCTCTGGGCAACCTGTTCCAGTGTTTCACCACCCTCATGGTGAAGAATTTTTTCCTAATATCTCATCTAAATCTGCCCTCTTTTCATTTACAGCCATTCCCTCTTGTCCTATCACTACATACCCTCGTGAAAAGTCCCTCTCAGTCCTTCCTGTAGGCCCCCTTCCGGTACTGGAAGGCTGCTCTAAGGTCACCCTGGAGCCTTCTCTTTTCCAAGCTGAACAGCCACAACTCCCTAAGCCTGTCCTCATAGGAGAGGTACTCCAGCCCTCTGATCATCTTCGTAGCTGTAATGGTTTGGCTGCGGCCGTCAACAAAAGCACCACGCATCCACTCCTCCCCTTGCTGGGGTGTGGAGGAGAATGGAAAGAAACAGGCAGAAACTGGTGGGTTGGGATAAGGGCAGTTTAACAGAACAGCAAACAAAGGGAACAGGAACAGCAACGATAAAGGTAAGGAGAAAACACAACACAAACTGCACAACCCACAGAGCCGCTCTCCCAGACCGGACCGGCGCCGCGCGCTCCTGAGCCACGAGTGAGTTCCCGCTGCCCAGCTCACCCCCACCGGAACCCAGTATGACGGCACATGGTATGGAATACCCTGCTCTTTTTGGCCAGTGGGGTCAGCCTACCCGGCTGTGCCCCTTTCCTGAATTCCAGTGAAAATTAACCCTGTCCGGGCCGAACCCAGGACAGTGGCCCTCCTCTGGACCCGCTCCAACACATCCTTGTCCTTCTTATGTTGTGGGCTCCAGAGTTGGATGCAGTACTCCAGGTGGGGTCTCACCAGAGTGGAGTAAAGGGGCAGAATCACCTCCCTCGACCTGCTGGCCACGCTTCTCTTGATGCAGTCCAGGATATGGTTGGCTTTCTGGGCTGCAAGCACACATTATCAGCTCATGTTGAGCTTCTCATCCACCAGTACCCCGAAGTCCTGCTCCTCAGGGCTGCTCTTGAGCCACTCCCCTCCTAGCCTTTACTTGTGTTTGGGATTGCTCCAACCCACATGCGGGACCTCACACTTGGCCTTATTGAACTTCGTGCGGTTCACACAGGCCCACCTCTGCAGCCTGTCAAGGTCCCTCTGAATGGCATCCCTTCCCTCCAGAGTGTCAACCACACCACACAGCTTGGTGTTGTTGGCAAACTTGCTGAGGGTGCACCCAGTCCCACTCTCCATGTCATCGACAAAGTTATTAAACAGCACTGGCCCCAACACCAACCCCTGAGGCACACCACTGGTCACTGATCTCCACCTGGACATTGAGCCTTTGATTGTAACTCTTTGAGTGCATCCATCGAGCCAGTTCCTTATCTAGCGAGTGGTCCATTTGTCAAATCCATGTCCTTCCAAATTAGAGACAAGGATATCATGTGGGACTTTCTGTGATTCTGTGACAGTGTTAAATGCCTTGCACAAGTCCAGGTAGACAATGTCAGTTGCCCACCCTTTGTCCACAAATGCTGTAACCCCATCATAGAAAGATACCAAGTTGGTCAGGCACGATTTGCCCTTGGTGAAGCCATGTTGACTGTCCCCAGTCACCTCCTTGTTATCCATGTTCTTTTGCGCACTTTGCAGGAGGATCTGCTCCATCATCTTGCCAGGCACAGAGGTGAGAATGACTGGTCTGTAGTTCCCTGGGTATTCCTTTTTTCCCTTTTTAAAAATGGGGGTGATACCGCCCCTTCTCCAGTAGGTGGGGACCTCCCCAGACTGCCATGACCTCTCCAATATGATGGAGAGTGGTTTGACAACTTTGTCCGCCAGTTCCCTCAGGACCCGCGGATGCATCTCATCAGGCCCCACGGACTTGTGCACCTTCAGATTCCTTAGGCAGTCTCGAACCCGGTCTTCTCCTACAGTGGGTGATTCTTCATTCTCCCAGTCCCCGCCTTTGCCTTCTGCAACTTGAGCAGTGTGGTTAGAGCACTTGCTGTTGAAGACTGAGGCAAAAAAGTCATTCAGTACCTCAGCTTTCTCCACATCCTGGATGACCACGTCTCCAGCTTCCTTCTGGAGAAGGTTCAAATTTTCCCTTGTCTTCCTTCTATCATTGACATACCTATAGAAGGCTTCCTTGTTCCCTTTGACATCCCTGCCCAGATTTAATTCTGTCAGGGCTTTAGGTTTTCCTAACTTGCTCCCTGGCTACTTGGACGATTTCTCTGTATTCCTCCCAAGTTACCTGTCCTTGCTTCCATCGAAGCAGTTTAACAGTTCAGAAAACGAAGTGAACAGTAATGGCAACGGTATTGATAAGAAAAATATACAAAACAGTGAAATGTACAGAGCAATTCTCACTGCCCAATGCCCTGCATGCTCCCGAGCCGCCACTGACATCCCCCCCACTCCCCCCCCCCCCCCCCCCCCCCCACCCCCCACCCCCCGCCCCGTTCGCTCATCAGGAATCCAGCATAACAGCAGATGCTCTTGAATACCCTGGGGTGTTTTTGCCAGTTTCATTGTCCGGCCTGGCTGTCTCCCTCCTGGCTTCTGGTGAAAATTAACCCTATCATAGCAAAACTCACCAACCTGCTGGCCATCATCTGCTTAATGCACCCTAGGAGACCATTGGCCTTCTTGGCAACCAGGGCACACTACTGGCTCATGGTCAGCTTTCGTCCACCAACACTCCTAAGTCCCTCTCCATAGAGCTGCATTCCATCAGGTTAGTCCCTAGCCTGTACTGGTGCATGGGGTTGTTCCTTCCCAGGTGCAGGACCCTGCACTTGCCCCTGTTGAATTTCATCAGGTTCCTCTGCGCTCAACTCTCCAACCTGTCCAGGTCACGCTGAACAGCATCACAGCCTTCCTATGTATCCACGACTCCTCCCAGTTTTGTGTCATCAGCAAACTTGATGAGGGTACACTCAAACTCTTCATCCAGGTCATTGATGAAGAAGTTGGACTGAGCTGAGTACTGACCCCTAAGGGACACCACTAGTTACAGGCCTCCAACTAGACTCAGTGCCGCTGATGGCAACACTCTGAACTCTGCCATTCAGCCAGTTCTCAATCAGCTCATCCAGCCCACACTTCCTGAGCTTCCCTAGTAGGATGCTACGGGATACAGTGTGTGAAGTCGAGGTAGACAACATCCACTGCTCTCCCCTCATCTACCCAGCCACTCTTGCCATTGTAGAAAGCTATCATCAGATTGGTGAAACATGATTTCCCCTTGGTGAATCCATGCTGACTACTCCCCATAACCTTCTTTTCCTCCACTTGCCTGATGATGACCTCTAAAACGAGTTGCTCCATCATCATTCCCCAGATGGAGGTGAGGCTGACTGGCCTGTAGTTCCCTGGGTCCTCCTTCTTGCCCTATTTGAAGATTGGAGTGACACTGGCTTTTCTCCAGTCCTCGGGCACCTCTCCTGTCCTCCAGGACCTCTCAAAGATGATGGAGAGTGGCTCAGCAATGACATCCGCCAGCTCCCTCAGCACTCGTGGGTGCATCAGGGCCCATGGATTTGTGGGTGTCCAGATTGCTTAAATGATCTCTCACACAATCCTTCTCAATGAAGGGAAGGTTTTCCTTGCTCCAAGCTTTCTCTCTTACCTCCAGGGCCTGGGATTCCTGAGGGCCTGCCTTAGTACTGAAGACTGAAGCAAAGAAGACATTTAGTAATTCTGCCTTCTCTGCACCCTCTGTCACCAGGACACCCACCTCATTCAGCAGGAGCCCCACATTGTCCCTAATCTTCCATTTGCTGCTGCTGTACATGAAGAAACTCTTCATGTTGTTCTTGACCTCCCTTGGCAGATTCAGTTCCAGGTGGACCTTAGCCTTCCTTGTTGCAGCCCTGCATGCTCTGACAACATTCCTGTACTTCTCCCAAGTGCTCTCTCCCTCTTTCCATGTTCCAAGATCTTTATCTTCCACCTGAGTTAAGCTAGGAGTTCCTTTCTCATCCATGTGGGTTTCCTGCCTCCTTTGCTAGATTTCTCAATCATGGGGATGCACGGATCTTGAGAATGGAGGAAGCGATGTTTAAACAGTGACCAGCTCTATTGGACCCCCCTGCCTTCCAGAGCCTTGACCCATGGGATTCCTCCATGTAGGTTCTTGAAGATGCCAAAGTTAGCCCTCCTGAAGTCCAAGGTTTTGATCCTACTTATTGCCCTGCTTCCTCCACACAGGATTGTGATGTTCACCATTTCAAGGTCACTGCAGCTAAGGCTGTCCCAACCTTCACATCCTCAACCAGTCCTTCTTTGTTCGTTAGTACAAGGTCCAGCAGAATGCCTCTGCTTGTTGGCTCCTCCACCACTTGCATCAGAAATTTATCATCGATGCTCTACAGGAACATCCTGGAATGGATGTGCCTGGCTGTGTGGTCTTCCCAGCAGATGTCAGGGTGTTTGGAGTCCCCCATGACAACCAGGGCCTGTTATCATGAGGCTACTTTCAGCTGCTTGTAGAAGACCTCATCAACTTCCTCTTTCTTTTCAGGTGGCATGTAGTACATACGCACAATAATGTCACTTGTATGAGCCTGTCCCTTAATTCTAACCCATAAACTCTCAACTCCTTCTTCATCTCCCCCCAAGCAAAGCTCAATACATTCCAGTTGCTCTCTCACATACAGAGTAACTCCACCACTTTGCCTTGTTGGCCTGCCTTTCCTAATGAGTGTGTAGCCACCCATGACAGCATTCCAGTCATGCGAGCTGTCCCAACCACGTCTCTGTAATTGCAACGAGATCGTGGCCCTGTGACCGCACACAGATCTCTAATTCTTCCTGCTTATTGATCATGCTGTGGGCATTGGTGTACAGATGTTTCAGGGAGGATCTCGAGCACGCAGGTTCCCCTGGAGGGCTGCAAGAGAATCTGCCATGTTCATGCCCACCCTTGTGGTTGTTGGCATTTTGCTTCTCAGCTTGGGACACAGCTAAGGAATTTTGTCACTGCTCTGATTAGCCACTCTTAATCCCCAGCCAAAATCAAATCCCCATGAGGTACACATCAGACTTCCCCATCCTTCCGCATCACCCACCAGGTACACCCAGGTCCTTGAGCAAAAAGCAATCCCTCGGATGAGTTTAGCTTTCCCCGAGGCAGGACTAAGCCAGAGTGTCTTCCCTAACATGTTCCGCATGTGCACTACAGGGACTTTATCCCCTTCTACAGGGCATGGATGTTTTGACTGGGCAGGACCAGCCCGGTTGGTGGACCCTCTGGTGTTAACCAACCAGGTGGCCTTTGCTAAATGAGTATCCCAGGTTTTGAAAGTCCCACCTCCCATTGCTCTCAGAGTGGTTTTTAGCAGCCCATTGTACTGCTCGATCTTTCCAGAGGCTGGTGCATGGTAGGGGATGTGATACACCCACTCCATACTGTGTTCTTTGGCACAGGCGTCTATGAGGCTGTTGAAAAAATGAGTCCTGTTGTCTGACTTAATTCTGTCGAGGGTGCCATGTCGCCACAGAACTTGCTTTTCGAGGCCCAGGATGGTATTCCAGGTGGTGGCATGGGGCACAGGGTAGATTTCCAGCCATCCGGTGGTGGCCTCCACCATTGTGAGCACATAGCGCTTGCCTTGGCGGGTCTGTGGCAGTGTGATATAGTCAGTCTGTCAAGCCTCTCCATATTTTTATTTTCGTCATCATCCTCCATACCACTGAGACTTTACCTGCTTAGTTTTCTGGATTGCAGTACATGTTTCACATTCACGGATAACCTGTGAGATGGTGTCCATGGTCAAGTCCACTCCTCGGTCACGAGCCCATCTGTATGTCGCGTCTCTTCCTTGATGGCCTGAGGTGTCATGGGACCATCGAGCTATAAAGAGTTCACCCTTATGTTGCCAGTCCAGATCCACCTGAGCCACTTCAATCTTGGCAGCCTGATCCACCTGGTGGTTGTTTTGATGTTTTTCAGTGGCCCGACTCTTAGGGACATGGGCATCCATGTGACGCACTTTTACAACCAACTGCTCTAGCTGGGCAGCAATATCTTGTCACAATGGGGCAGCCCAGACAGGTTTGCCTCTGCGCTGCCAGTTGTTCTTCTTCCATTTCTGCAGCCACCCCCACAAGGCATTGGCCACCATCCAGGAGTCGGTGTAAACATAGAGTACTGGCCACTTCTCTCAACTGCCAATGTCTAAAGCCAGCTGGATGGCTTTCACCTCTGCAACCTGGCTGGACTCACCTTCTCCCTCGGCAGTTTCCGCGACTTGTCGTGTAGGGCTCCATACAGCAGCCTTCCACCTCCTCTGCTTCCCCACAATGCGACAGGACCCATCCGTGAACAGGGCATACTGCTTCTCATTCTCTGGCAGCTTCGTATACAGTGGGGCCTCTTCAGCACGTGTCACCTCCTCTTCTGGTGATGCTCCAAAATCTTTGCCTTCTGGCCAGTCCATGACTACCTCCAGAATTCCTGGGCGACTGGGGTTTCCCATTCGTGCCAGCTATGTGATCAGCGCGACCCACTTACTCCATGTAGCATCAGTGGCATGATGCGTAGAGGAGACCCTCTCTTTGAACATCCAGCCCAGGACCGGCAATCGTGGTGCTAGGAGGAGCTGTGCTTCAGTGCCGACCACTTCTGAAGCAGCTCGAACGCCTTCATATGCTGCCAGACTCTCTTTTTCAGTGTGAGTATAGCGGGCCTCGGATCCCTTGCATCACTGGATTCAAAACCCCAGGGGTCAACCTCGAGTCTCCCCTGGTGCTTTCTGCCAGAGACTCCAGGTTGGGCCATTCTCCCCGGCTGTGGAGTACAGCACTTTTTTAACATCTTATCCTGACCGGACTGGACGAAGGGCTAGGGGTTTTTCTCTACATCCTCCCCCTGAGTGGCACAGGGGTACAGGGAATGGAGGTAACAGTCAGTTCATCATACGTCATGTTGCTCCTTCCTCCTCAGGGGGAGGACTCCTCACACTCTTCCTCTGCTCCAGCATGGGGTCCCTCCTATGGGAGACAGTCCTCCATAAACTGCTCCAGTGTGAGTCCTTCCCACGGGCTGCAGCTCTTCATGAACTGCCCCAGTGTGGGTCCCTTCCATGGGGTGCAGTCCTTCAGGAACAGGCTGGTCTAGCATGGGTCCCCCACTGGGTCACAAACCCTGCCAGCAAACCTGCTCATGGGCTCCTCTCTCCACAGGTCCACAGGTCCTGGCAGGAGTATGCTCCAGTGCGGGGCTCCTCACGGGGTCACAGTCTCCTTCTGGCACATCCACCTGGAAAAGAGGAAACATAACCCCTGTTTTTAAAACGGTAAAATGGAAGACTCGGGGAACTACAGGCCAGTCAGTCTCACCTCTGTGCCTGTCAAGATCATGGAGCATATCCTCTTGGAAGCTATGGTAAGGCACATGTAAAATAAGGAGGTGACTGATGACAGCCAACATGGCTTCACTACGGACAAATGGTGCCTGACAAATTAGGTGGCCTTCTACGATGGGGTTGCTGTATTGGTGGATAAGAGAAGAGCAAGGGATGTCATCTACCTGGACTTGAGCGAAGCATTTGACACTGTGCAACACGATGTTCTTTTCACTAAATTGAAGAGACATGGATTTGATGGATGAAACATGAAATGCTATTCTAAAATTAAAAGCGATATACTACAAGAGCAGCATTTCTGTCTTTCCAAACTTCCTTCCAATCCCTGAGAATTAAATAACCACATTTATATGCATGCATATATGTTTACATACGTGAATGTATATTTATCTATATCTGCATATATGTATACATAGGGAGATATTTACGTGTGTCTGCCATCTTTCAGCAATGCTCAAGTGCACCAAAGTTCAAGAAAAGCTGGCCAATGACCTCAGCAGCTAATGCAACAACGTAAGGACTAATACTCAAACTTTTTCTGCTAGTAGAAGAAATAAATTGCTGAACTGCTGGACCTTTCTGAAAAACAGTTGTTTACCACACACGGGGTAAATTTTCTTAACCTTTCTGATGCAGTATCTTAACCTTGTGAGGCTGTTGGAGAAGAAAACAGCTCCTTGGAAAGCCAGGACTATGGATTTATGGTCATGTACACCAGACCCTCTATTTAAAAAAAACCCTGAACAAACACATCTGTTTCCCTTTTAGTTGCTCAGTTACATGATCTAAGAAGACAATGCAGTGTATGCAATAAACCATGAGTGCTGGTCGCTCTTTAAACAACACTTCTTCCATGCACAGGAGCAATGCATCCCCCTGAGAAAAAAATCTAGCAAAGGAGTCAGGAGACCTGCATGGTTAAACAAGGAGCTTCTAGCGGAGATCAGGTGGAAGAGAAAGGTCCATGGAATGTGCAAAGAGGGACAGGCCACTTGGGAAGAGTACAGAAATGTGGTGAGAGCATGCAGGGATGCGACGAGGAAGGCCAAGGCTCACCTGGAATTGAAGCTGGCAAGGGATGTCAAAAACAAAAAGAAGGGCTTCTTCAACTACATCAGCAGCAAAAGGAAGGCTAGGGACAATGTGGGGCCTCTGCTGAATGAGGCGGGTGTCCTGGTGACGGAGGATGCGGAGAAGGCAGAGCTACTGAATGCCTTCTTTGCTTCAGTCTTCAGTGCTAAGACTGGCCCTCAGGAATCCCAGGCCCCAGAGGTAAGAGAAGAAGCCTACAAAGAGGATAACTTTCCTTTGGTCGAGGAGGACTGTGTGAGGGATCGCTTAAGTGATCTGGATGTCCACAAATCCATGGGCCCTGATGGAATGCACCCATGAGTGCTGAGAGAGCTGGCGGATGTCATTGCTGAGCCACTCTCCATCATCTTTGAGAGGTCCTGGAGGACAGGAGAGGTGCCCGAGGACTGGAGAAAGGCCAATGTCACTCCAATCTTCAAAAAGGGCAAGAAGGAGGACCCAGGGAACTACAGGCCGGTCAGCCTCACCTCCATCCCGGGAAAGGTGATGGAGCAGCTTATGCTGGAGGCCATCATGAAGCAAGTGGAAGAAAAGAAGGTTATCAGGAGTAGTCAGCATGGATTCACCAAGGGGAAATCATGCCTGACCAATCTGATAGCTTTCTACAATGACATGACTGGCTGGGTAGACGAAGGGAGAGCCGTGGATGTTGTCTACCTTGACTTCAGCAAGGCTTTCGACACAGTCTCCCATAATATCCTCCTAGGGAAGCTCAGGAAGTGTGGGCTGGATGAGTGGTCGGTGAGGTGGATTGAGAACTGGCTGAATGACACAACTCAGAGGGTTGTCATCAGCGGCGCTGAGTCTAGTTGGAGGCTGGTAACAAGTGCTGTCCCCCAGGGGTCAGTACTGGGCCCAGCCTTGTTTAACTTCTTCATCAACGACCTGGATGAAGAGTTAGAATGTACCCTCAGCAAGTTTGCTGACGACACCAAACTGGGAGGTGTGGTAGATACACCGGAAGGCTGTGCTGCCATTCAGCGTGACGTGGGTAGGCTGGAAAGCTGGGCAGAGAGGAACCTGATGAGGTTCAACAAAGGCAAATGCAGGGTCCTGCACCTGGGGAGGAACAACCCCATGCACCAGTACAGGCTTGGGGCGGACCTGCTGGAGAGCAGCTGTGGGGAGAGGGACCTGGGTGTCCTGGTGGACGACAGGTTAACCATGAGCCAGCAGCGTGCCCTGGCTGCCAAGAAAGCCAATGGTATCCTAGGGTGCATCAAGAACAGTGTGGCCTGCAGGTCGAGGGAGGTTCTCCTTCCCCTCTTCACTGCCCTGGTGAGGCCTCATCTAGAGTACTGTGTCCAGTTCTGGGCTCCCCAGTTCAAGAAAGATGAAGAGCTACTGGAGAGAGTCCAGCGGAGGGCTATGAGGATGATGAGGGGACTGGAACATCTCCCGTACGAGGAGAGGCTGAGGGAGCTGGGCTTGTTCAGCCTGAAGAAGAGAAAGCTGCGAGGGGACCTTACAAATGCCTACAAATATCTGAAGGGTGGGTGTCAGGAGATGGGGCCAAACTCTTTTCAGTGGTGCCCAGTGACAGGACAAGGGGCAATGGGCACAAACTGAGGCACAGGAAGTTCCGTCTGAACATGAGGAAGAACTTCTTCCCTCTGAGGGTGACGGAGCACTGGAACAGGCTGCCCAGGGAGGTTGTGGAGTCTCCTTCTCTGGAGATATTCAAGACCCACCTGGACAAGGTCGTGTGCAGCTTGCTGTAGGTTACCCTGCTTCGGCAGGAGGGTTGGACTAGATGACCCACAGAGGTCCCTTCCAACCCCTACTATTCTGTGATTCTGTGATTCTGTGAAACAAAATCTAATGAAAACATACAAAACCAGCTTTATATTCTAGATGGAATTAAGAAAATATCACCGAGATACCACTGGAGTGTTTATTATCAAAGCTAAAGCAAGCTATATGCAAGAGAATAACTACTGAAGGTGCATAATTTACGTTTTTAAAAGCATCTGATCGTACTAATCCAGAACAGCATTGCTAACACCTTCCATTATTAATGACCTTGCAGATCCAAAAATTTTCCTGTTCTCATTTGTAAATAAGGACTTTTTTAAACATGTAGCAGACACTTTTGCACTTAGCTATCTGTAGGACAACATTCCTCTAGGGAGTTATATATGGGATGGATGTACTTATCCACAAGAAAAGGATGATCCTCTTAGTTTCCAACATAACTGTCAAAAACATTTTCTTCTCATGTGCAGCAAAATCCTTTAATGACATTTATCTCTGAAACCTAATGTCTCAAGCTCGAGTGCCTGGTTCAACACTAAATTTATTCAGTCAAAACCTCCCCCTTTCCTCCTGTTGGTAACCCAGTTTTTATCCTTATACTAAAGGACAGCAAGAGTTTTCCTGAAGACTGAGAGGAAATAAATCTCTTCTTTCACAGCAGCTGTAAATATTTCATGTAGCCACTAGTAATATAATTCTTACAAATATTTTTAAAATAATTGGTATTTCTTAGTTGGAGACAGAACAATTTTACAAATAGAAATGCTGAGTACCTTTGAGAAGTGTCAGAAAAATTAGTGTTCTAGAAAACGTGCTTGGAAAATATGCCAAATTTTGAATTAATCTTCAATAGTTATAGCTGATTTACTATGAAGTGATCCAGACTCAGTTCTCTTAATTCTATCAGTTAGCTTGGTTTGACTAATGATAAGGAGGTTGTTCCTGATTTATACCAGAGTAAGAAAAGAACCTTTCCATTTCTAATCATTTATATCTGTTCATATTCCAGCACAGTAAGTAAATCATATTGTATTTTAAGAGAATTAATTACTTTTGCTGACATACACTTGAGGCTCTTTTGTACAAAAATCAGCTTCTATGATTTTTTAATACTAAAGTCATGATCAAAATGAGAATGCAAGTAGGATACAGGACCTACTGATTAAAGGCTGATTATGGCAACTCTGATTTCTTCAAACGGCTTTTAATAACTGCTTTCACTCTGATCTCGTTCTAGCAGAGATGATTGCACCAAGCAGTCTTGATGGTCTTAATAAATTAGGATTCTTCTTGGAGTACTATCATGACAAATAAAATCAGTGGGACTACTAGCAGGGTAATGTATCAGCCTGTAAGGGGCAGGTTGCAGAATCCTATACATGAGATTCTATTTATTTTTCTTCTTTGAATATCTGACCATTTTTGAGTGCCATCACATTTATTCAAAATGTGACGGGTTGTCGTTTGCAGGTCCTGCAAGAAAGAAATTTGGTCAGTTTATTCTTTCTTTCAATAAAAACAAACAAACAAACAAAAAACCTACAAAGTACCAACAGATACAATTTAACTATTATGGTCTGAAGCAAGGCTTTTTAAGACCAAAAAAAGGGTGGTTAATTAACAAGATGATTTCAAATGTGCATGGAGTAGTGATCCTACAGCCATAGCCAACAGAAAGTCCAGGTTTTCCTTTACCATGCTTCTGTATGTTGCTAATGGATGTTGCAAAAGTAATTGCCTGAAGACAAGTTGAATAAACAGTATCCCAATGGAAAGGCTATATTTATAGTGCACGTGGATTTTTAAGACAGGGAAAAATTATAAACTATGTCAGACTTTCATTTTTAGTGGAGTTATGTAGTTAAATATTAAAAAAAATCAACACAGTGGGAAAACAAATATACTTTTAATATCTTACTTGCAAGAGTGCTAGATTTTTTGTTAATGTAAGAGAATAAAGATAATATGGGAGACTAGTGTGCAAAGGTAAATGTAGTTTAGAAAATCACTATCAGAATTCAGAGGCATACTGTTTAAAGGAGTGACTTAAATTCTGCATGAAAGAATAAACGCTTTTTAAAAATCTTCCTAAAACAGCAGTGATAGCCAATATAGAAAAACCTTAAATGCATAGATTAAATGGTGTTTCACTGCTGTTAAAATTCATATTTACAATACTCTGATAAGCATAAGCTTTTTAGATGAAAGTATTTGGTTATGTAATTTACCAACATTGTAAATATTGCATGCATAAAACACTCTAAAAGATGCCTGAAATACTACAAGTATCTTTCAAAGATAGATCATTAAGCTACAAATCTAATAATGCTTCTTATATAGATTTTGCCCTTCTCACGCTGTTCCGCATAATTATATGAAAAGCACAAACATATGTACTTGCATATGCTTCAGCAAATGTTGATATATACATTTTATTCTGTGGTTTTTTTCAAAGATAAATTCTTAAGTTTTATGACATATGTATCACTTGTGCAGTGTAGTGCTTGGAACCTTCATAGTTTTGGAAACAGCAGCTCTGTCCTTTCCAATTCCTTCACAATTATGTCAGGAAACAGAAGTAAAAAAACTTCAAAAATGAGCTGTATTTTGGCTATTGAATTTTATTACGAACAAACCGTCAATGATCTATATTTTAGCTATTGATTAATGACTGGTTGATGATTTGTTCATAGTAAAAATTAAACCTATTTTTCGTGTCCAAAAAAGTTTAAGTATTGTGCTCCCGTTTCACAGAAAGTACTTGTGGTCTGCCTAAGATTCTGTGCTGAGCCTATACAACTGTGTCTGATCTGGTTACTACTCTCTTCTCTGGCAGCTCTGTTTTCATTGGATTCATAACAAAATCTTCTTATGAAGCTTCACAAGAAGATACGAAGAATATTCACTTCTTGTTATCTTCTGTTTCTTTTTGTTTATGGGACTGTCCAGCTCAATAAGATGGCACTCTACCTGTCTATGGAGACAGACAATTCCAACTCTCTCTACTTTACATTACCTTATTCTTTGACCTTGGATGAAAGGCAACTGCTGCAACATATAATACGACTTACAGACAGACACCTTCAATGTTTATTTAGATACTTCCACTTTTTCTTATTGATTAATACAAAAACTATTAAAACATTTCAGATATCAGCCTTGTAGTGTATATATGATGTATCTCTTTAAGGTTTTCAGAAGAAATTACTCATGTGGTATTTATTCTTCTGTTTTATTACATCAAAAAAAATGAAGTACTGGTTTTGTGTATTTTTAATATTACAGCATTAGCTTTGATAGAATTGCTTTTGAAAGAGTAGAACAGGATGAATAAGGTGACAGGAAATGGTCTGTTATGCGATACTTCTTGCAAGATACTTCCTATGTTGTACTTTCAGATAGCTAGGTTTAATATTATAAATAAACAAACGATGTGATATTGGCATATACAAATGTTTACTTGCTGCATATTGTATGTTTCTGTCTGCATAATTTAAATGGGTACACATACATTTGTCTCTATCTAATCACTCGTGTGTGAACACATACGAATGTTAACACATATCCCACCCCAATTTAAGCAATAAGGAATATGCATTTGCAAACTTTATAGGAACATAGATTTCTGTATTGTTAGTAAAGAGAGAATCTCCATGAGAAAAGTCAGATATTGGATGTGTTTTCTCTCTGTTAACTTTATAGGGAGCTTAGGGCAACCCTACCCCTTTTTCTAAGGGTCTTATTTTTATACTTAAATAGATACCATTTTAGATATGAAAGATGGGTCAAGGATAATAAAAAGTAACAGAAATTTTGGCTGCATCAGCTTTCTTGTGAGAGATTATTTCTTTGCAGTAAGAAATTATTTTACTTCTTCACTTTTTTTCCAATGCTTTCCTTTTCTATATCCTTTGACTGAAGCCTTAATCAGTGAAGGCTCAACAATTCAGGAATTTCAGTTTTATACTGCTGCAAAGTCCAAAGGACTTAGAAAAGTCTTTTGATGGGAATTGCTCATGAATAGTTCCCAGATAAAGCTGTCAGCATTGTTGCATGCTTTCGGACAGGCAATCAACATTGTGTCATTAATAGTGGCAAACATTGGAACAGTTGACAGCAATAGGAAAGGGGCTATGGTTGTTACAATAATCTTACTAATGTGCAAATCTGTAAAAAAATAATATGTGTCTGAGAACAAACATGAGCACTCTATCACCTAGATTAGCCTGGGATAATGCAAAAAAATATAAGCTACATCTTTCTTCCCTGCTGTGGCCACCTGTGTCCAGTAAAGATTTACACCTAGAATTAAGAGATAGAATTTTCTTCATGAACCAGCACCTTAGGAAGGTTTATAACTCAGAATAATATTTAACATTACACACAACTTCCCAAGAGCTCTGACACTAACAAGCTGCTTGGGGAGTTATTGAAACAGTGTACCCTTTGATGGTCATAGTTGTAATCACTTCCTCTTCACTTTTAAGTCTTTTTTGGGTTCTAGAAAATTCGTTTCTAAAAATAAGAGATGAAAGTTGATCAAAGGTAAGCATTCAAGGAAAGCTTTTCAAAAGCACTTGGTCTGGGTGAGTCTGTCCTCATCTAAGGAACGTTAGGCTGAGCTTGAACACTTTTGAAAGTGTTACCTCTAGCTCTCCCAGGAACTATGATATCTTCCTAGTAGTCAGTGTGACTATATAGCCAAAGAAAAATCTAGGCCACTGACATGACATAATTAATATTCAAGTTTGTGTGTTGGAATCTAGATCCTGCTACAATAAAAGGGAATAGCTTATGGGAATGGGGATATTACTACATATAATGTGGTAATTTTTTTCCCCACCTTATCAATATTGTGGTCTTCAACAAACACAGACAGTAAAGTATTAATTTAAAATTTATTGAAATGTCTGCTTTAAACAATTGTCACTTCCAGCCAAGGCAGCATGACAGAAAAATTCCTGTCATAAACAATAAGAAAGCAGCAGAAAAAGGAAAGAAATCTGTAACAGAGAGAAAGTACTTTTAAATTAATTTAGAGGGATAACATAAAAAGTAGTCAATTATGTATGTGAACAGACAAAATATACTACAAGAGGAGTATCCAAATCCTGGTACAATAACAGACCATCTTTGGGCTTTGAAGAGGTTGATCTTTATGACAATCTGATATAATCACAGATTGTGACAGAGGCTTGCAAGTGAGTAACAAGAAGAAAAAAAGTGGAGATAAAGGTAATTTTATATAAATCAAGATAATTACATGGACTTTATTTATAAATAAGATAAATATTAAGAACTTACTGGCAATTAAATTGAAAATTATGACCCTGTTTTTAAATGAAAGTAAGGAGTTTTTTTCTGCAACACTGCCAGGCAAGTAGGATCCTCTGAATTTATATACAGTGACATCATTATTCTCAGGAGAAGAGGCTTGACCTAACCAAAGCAATGGGTATTATACGTGTATACGAACTTTAAGGTAATTAAGACCCATTAGAGATTAGGTAAATGCTAAACTCTTGAACTGCTTGACAGTAATTTTTTCACATGACTAGAGACTTAGAATATAGATTCACTGGAGGTTTAATGGCATCATTACCCAATACACTTCTAAAAGTGCATTTCAGAAGTCTCAGTTTCTAGTGCAATCCTCATCCCTATGGGGAAGATGACTGACAGAAAAGATGCCAACTGGTATACAAATCTAGTTCCTATGGATTTGAATTAAAAAATCATTACATAAAATACAAAACCAATGTTGATGCAGAGATGAAAATGTCATCTCATTCTATCCAAGAATTGTTCTATTCATTAGATCTAAATGTCATAGCTAATATTGTTCATTGTTTCTTTCTTGAACAATTGATCCTTAATTCTGTTACGCAGTAAGGAACAGCTGCGTAAGAACATATCCACAAAAAACAATAACCTTCCAAAAATCTGACAGAGGTTTGACTTCTTCCCTTACAGAAAAGAGAAATCTGCAACGCCTTAAACAGGTGTTGGTAAAAATAAAGATTATATTCTGAGTGCATGTGCTTTACTTTGGCTTGTGGAATTTTTTTTTTCAGGGTGACAGTGTTTTTTTTACCAGAATGGACTAAAAACCAAAAACAATTATGTGGTATAAATTCTGGCTAAATATACCTCATCACTTCCAAGACGAGGACGGATAAATCCTAGGTGATGTATTTCTAGTATATATATTTCTGTTTTGGAGAGTCTTGTTGACCAGATTAGGGACAGTTCTATTCATAGTACTGGTTGCTGAGAATCCCTTTGTTACATATCTAACCATTTCATAGAATCATAGAATGGTTTGTGTTGGACGGGACCTTTAAAGATCATCCAGTCGAAACCCTCTGCCATGAACAAGGATATCTGCTAGACCAGGATGCTCAAAGCACCATTCAAACTGACCTTCAACACTTCCAGTGATGGGTTATCCACAACTTCAATGGCCAACTTGTTCCTGTGTCCCACTACCCTCATCGTAAACAATTGCCTCCTTATATCTAAACTAAATCTACCCTCTCTTAGTTTGAAGCCATTACCCCTTGTCCTGTCATTACAGGCCACAGTAAAAAGTCTTTCTCCAGCTTTCTTATAAAGCCACTTTAAGCATTGAAAGGCTGCAATACATTCTTCCTGGAGTCTGCTTTTCTCCAGGCTGACAAGCCTCAACTCTCTCAGCCTTTCCTCATAGGAGAGGTGTTCCAGCCCTCTGATCATTTTTGTGGCTCTCCTCTGAACCCACTACAACAGGTCCATGTCTTCCTTGTACTGAGGATCTCTGAGCTAGATGCAGTACTCTAGCTGGGGTCTCATGAGAGCAGAGCAGAGGGGCAGAATCACCTCCCTTGACCTGTTGGCCACGCTTCCTTTTGAGCGGCTCAGGATACGTTTGGTTTTCCGGGCTGCAAGCGCACATTGCCACACACCCCACCTGGAGTACTGTATCCAGCTCTGGAGCCCCCAACATAAGAAGGACATGGATGTGTTGGAGCAGGTCCAGAGGAGGGACATGAAGATGACCAGAGGGCTGGAGTACCTCTCCTATGAGGACAGGCTATGAGAGTTGGGGCTGTTCCGCCTGGAGAAGAGAAGGCTCCGGGGTGACCTTAGAACAGCCTTCCAGTACCGGAAGGGGGCCTACAGGAAGGACTGAGAGGGACTTTTCACGAGGGTATGTAGTGATAGGACAAGAGGGAATGGCTGTAAATGAAAAGAGGGCAGATTTAGATGAGATATTAGGAAAAAAATTTTCACCGTGAGGGTGGTGAAACACTGGAACAGGTTGCCCAGAGAAGCTGTGGATGCCCCCTCCCTGGAGGTGTTCAAGGTCCGTTTGGATGGAGCTCTGAGCGACCTGGCCTAGTGGAAGGTGTCCCTGCTCATGGCAGGGGGGTTGGAACCCGGAGATCTTTAAGGTCCCTTCCAACCCTTATCATTCTATGATTCTATGATTCTATGAATGTTATTGCAAGTCTTTTGGATTCTGCAATGGGAGTCAGGTACTTAAGAAGTAGTTACTTTGGTACTCAATGTTGAAATATTTAGGAGAAATACATCTACATAGGTAAATAGTAGCTCCTCCTGAGGGGTGTAGTGGATGAGTAACATATTTAAAAGAAGATTGTGTGAGGATCAGCATACAGAGTTTCTCAAACTGAGCAAAAGGAAATGCTGAGATTAGGAATATCCTGAAAATGATATTTTACTGTCAAGGTTAAGGTTACATATACAGTAACAAGATATTTTTTCATAATAATTCCTATTCTTCAATAAGAATTGATCAGTAAATCAAAACCTTTTTTATGATGCCTTTGCATTTACATTGTGTTGATTAGTCAGTTGTTGCTTGTTTTTCCTTTGAAATACATTCGGTTAATCTCTTGAACTGAACATCACTAACATACATACTGTTCAAAGTTATATGGAAGATCAAGCATTTCTGCATTAGGTATTGCTGAGCATTTGAAGAGCATCTGGAGCAGAATTTCCAACAAAGTTTGTTTTGTAGGAAAATGGTGGGTTTTTTTTCTGGGGGAAAACCCCATAAAAATAGTTCACCTTCATCAAACCTCGTTAAAACAGCTTCAAAAACTTAACCAATAAGTGGCATGGGATGATCAGGAGAAGTTCTTCAAAAACGTATTTCTGTTCCAAACTACAGTTTAATGTAGATATGGCCTAGGGCAACTTCACTTGGACTAAACCTTTATGCAACAGAGGGAAGTGTTTCTGAGAAATTATTTTCTGAATTTCAGTTCAAAGCTGTTTTGAACTAATGATGCTATGGGTCTTGAAGTCATGATTACTTTTGTAAGGGTTTTTTTTTTAAAATTTATTTTATTAAACTATTTAATCAATTAAAGGTTCGAGTAGCAAAGGTGCCACATTGTTTTCTGCATCCACTGATAAACCTGCTCTTGACTTTCATGTAATAAGATCAAGCTCAAAAATTTGACATGTCTCATAATGAAAAAACTGTATCTGGGTACTAAACGCTGCTGTTTTAAGTTTTTTAGGTCCAGAAATTATTAAATTAAGTCAATGATAATGTTTAGAAACTTGGTTAAAACAGAACAGATTATCTTCTAGTGGTTTTCCCTCTCAGCTAAGTTCTTCTAAATAACTGCATTTTTCTGAAGTTGAAGGCTTATTTTACAGACAGTGGCAGCTCCAGAGATAATAACACCTGATGTTTGTAGTTGTACTCAGCTAGCAGTAGAAACGGCAGGTAGAAAAGGCCCCTGCTTGTAATTATTGCTATAGCAGCCAAGGTCATTGATAGACCTTTTATGTTCTGCAAGTGAGGTTCATCAAAGGGTTGTACTTGCAGGAAGGGGCGGACAGAATATGTGACCCAAAATTGACCAGTGAGTTATTCTATGCCATACACATCATACACGTTTAAATCTGGGGGATCACAAGGGTCTTGCTCTCTTCATTCACGGCCAACTTCTGAAGAGGTACCTGCTCCTTGTTCTGACTGTGATCCTGATCCAGATTCTGATCCATGAATTCCTGAATCCAGTTATCCTCTACTGCTGAGTCCAGTCCAGGAGTTCTTGGTGTGTGCTCTGCAGCTGCTGGTGCAATGTCAGCCCCCGTGTCATGCAAGTCTGGGAAACTCATTATTGGTTCTGTATATTTTGCATTATTTATCTTTTTATTAGTATTATTAGTAAAGCTGTTTTAATTCCCAATTTATAAGTCTTTCTCCCTTTTCATCTTGTTTAATAAAAGAACATCTTTAATTGAGAGCATCTGCCACTTTTTATTGCCACTCTGCTTTAAACAGTGACACTGTGTTACAGTGGTATACAATTGCAAGAAGAATATCTTAATTTACAAAAAAAACCCCCATTTGTTTACAAAAAGAAGATAGTGCATCAAATGTTGGACAAATTACATTTGTATGTTCAGTGACCTACAATGGTGTAGGACGTAACATTAATATAAAATTGATTGATACATACATAATGAAAGATGTGAGGTTTTGTTTCATCAGAGTTTTCTTATTTTTTAACGTTAAAAAATACATTTAAAACTTTGAAGATTATGAAGTAGAAGAATCTGTCCTTGCAGCAGATTTTTGACAGAAATGCTATATATTTATTCATTTACATCTCTCAAATATTCCATAGTAACTAAGGCTTTGGAGATGCAATATGTAGATGTTCATTCTTTACTTTCAAGTTATAAATGGAGAAAAATGCTAATATTTTGTCTTGCCCTCGAGAAAGTGTTTATCTCAATACAGAATGATTTGATACTATACATATGCCAAGTACTGGTCTAATCTAAATTCACTTTCAGTTTCTAATTAGGCATCTGCTAAAGTCCATAACAGGAAATCTAATAGAGTTGTGTTGTAGTATATCAAAGTGATTAAAGATTCACAGTGTTAAGGTGTCTATAAATGGAGCTCTTATATGAATCATTATACAAGTTGAAATTAAGCTCTTTGCTTTTATGAGGAATGTTTCAAACTTGTATTTTTACCAGAAATTGCACTGGCAAAACACCCCAAAAAATGAAAGATCAAATGATAAAGCTATTTTTTTCCACCATTTCCTAATTGGAATACTTATCCTCAAAGTAACTGCCAAAACTAATTGAAAAAAATATTTTGTGTCTTTTTTCTTTCCTTTTGTCTCTAGTTTTTTGACATTCCAAGATTTCAATTAAAATATGTGGAGAACCTTTAACTGTACATTTTCTAAGTTGATGGGAAAATTTGTGAAATCATATTCATTATTTGTGGTAATATTTAATGAGCTACACAAAAAAATATCTTGTATTGAATTTATTCATTCTGATGGTTGCCAGTGCAGGATTCACATTATTTCCTGTAGTAATTTACAGTTCTTCAGAAAGTCAGCAGAAAGTCAATATGGTAGCAATTTTTTTTGTTGTCCTCAAGTTTAAAGTATTTTTCAGTGTTTTTTAAATCTGTGTCTTATTTTGCTTTGGATTCAATTTTTTTAAAAACATTCTGGACAATAAAGACAGAATATTTCCTTTGCTAAAATATATAAGTAAATAAATAAATAAATATTGTTTATTCAGGGAAGTTGTGAGCCCTGTGACTAAACAGTAATTTATTGAGTGAAAAAAATGATGGCAATCTGTTTCCTCACTTTTCAGAGGAAGTCACTCATGGTCGGTCATGCAAAATTCTCTTCACACCTCTTAGAAGACAGATGGTATGCAAGATTTTCGCCTGCTGCTCTAGAAAATTTGTGGTTTTCCAACATCATGTAGCTTGTGTGTGGCAATACATTTTCTTACTCACCAAGCAGATGAACCGTACAAAGTGCTGAAACTCGGCCCATAGTTCTTGTGTACCTTCATAGCATTTTTAAAAGGCAATGACCTTTAGAACTTGCAGTATTTTGTCTTTTTTTGATAATGGGAATTTTTCCTTCTTGGAAAAAGAACAGAACAATTGTTTCTACTTGTGAGAGTACATGGTGAATCAGAGAGAACACAAGGTACAAGGTCATAATTCCATCTGGGTTGTTGGCGTGAGCTTGGTGGTGTTCAACATGAGATCAACAAGTTCCAGTTCATACTGATTGTGCTTTGGAAGGTGTCATATTCAGAGTAGTTTATAAAAATATATGGCCTTGTAAAGGTTCATATATGTGTTGCAACATACTTGACTTAAAACAAACTAGAAGACATGACATTTAGAGGCTACAAATAATTCTTTAATAAAAAACCTGAAATGAATCCAATGCAAAAAGAAAAAAATCTTGTACTTTATTAACACCAAGGAACATCTGAAATCTCCTATCTGCCTGCAAAATCATAATGAATTATTTGAAAGAAGTATCTGAAAATTGCAATATTTTGACAGATATTAATAAATATAATTATGTGTAAGATAGGAAAATATGCTACATAATGTCTTAAGAGTCACTTCAGAGAACAACACGTTTGAGCACTTAATCAAATACATAGAAATTTCATTTTGGAAACAGACATAGAAAAACATCCTACTTGGTAGAATATTTCAAATTTCAATTTATTGACAAAATATTCTCAACTTTAATTCGTATTTTTAAATATTCAAACTAAGGATCTGATACTATTGTGAACACCTGTTGCCTCTGACTGAATTACATGATTAACATGAAACGAATGTTAAGATATTTTCATTACCACTATGACTACTGGACACTCAAGCTAGCTTTGAGCACTGAAATGTGAAAATATTCTTCACAGCAAATGCCTGAATTAAACTATAATTTTTATTACTCAATTAGCAAAATCAGCTATTTTAAAACATTGTAAGAATTAAAACCAAAAAAACATAAAAAAACAAACGAAAACCACCCCATACAATTCAAAAGAAAACTGAAATGGATAACTGAAACTGTTCTGAGAAGATGAAAAATACAGACACATGTTTTGGACATAGTGAATAAACTTCAGAAATCCAGCAATTAGAATTAAGATGGTACCTAAATTGCACACTTTAGCATTCTTAGTAATCTGCAATGGCTATTGTTATAACTCAACTCTGACAGTAGTACTAATGCTTCATTTGTTGTATAATTTGTGCTTCTCATATGATGCATTACAGGTGGTGATATACTTACAGAGTTAAACTTGTGTAACAGCTCAGAAGTACTGTAGTGAAACCAAAAATCTTAAAATGAACGATTTAACTGTATGAATTAATTTGTTCACTGACAAATCACGTTAACTATGGCCAAGTCATCCCACTGAAGATTTATTCCTGAACAGGGAATGTAAAACTTAATTTGAGTCTACCAGGCTACCTGAGACTGTCACTCTGTGAATAAATTCAGGATGCATCAACAAGAGTCTCTGGAATGCAACTACACTAAACTGAGAAGACAAAACTAGACTGTTGACATGTGACCTCTGGGGAAAGAAGTTCCCCTTTGAAAATACTACCTGGAAAATTTTCGCAAAACTACAGGAAATTGAAAAAGGCCAAAGACTTATGGATCATGTTCTCACAGGCATATTTACCACATCTATTTAGAAACTGACCAAACTGGAGTCGAAGCTACTACATGAAGGTCATGCTGAAGTAGTAGCAATTTGTTATATCTTGTTCTTTTACAAAGTAAGAAGTGCCTGCTGCACCTGCGTCTGGATTGTCAAATTTTAATCTGACACTTAGTCATGTCAGAGCACTGAAGAACCCAGTGGCTAAGAATCAAGCACTGAAGACTCCAGTGGGTAAGAATCAACTGCTGCAAGCATCCTTTCCAGGGCACCTTGTGTGGGTCAATGGCCTTGCCAGGCTCGTCAATGCCAGAGGGGGACTTGCTCGGGTCTGTGTGTCAAACTCCAAAGAGTTAACAAAAGGGAGTGGTTCAGCTTGAACAATGGGCTTTGCTTATCTCATCAGACAGAAGTAACAAGTGATGGCCCAACACTCAAATCAAGTTTGTGATGGCTGGGGTGTAGCAAAGGCTTCACAGCCAGGTGCTGCTTCAGTTAAAGACCAGAATGCCCCCCTGTAAGCTTGTACTAAACTCCCCAGCCCGGGGGCATGCCAAACCACTGAGTCACACTTCAGAGGACACAACATGGCATGCCAAGATCTAACCGATACATAATAATTGACTTAGTCCCACCTCACCAAGATCTGCCAAAGATTTTTCACCAGTATAAAACTGGAACTTAAAAATCCTTTTCTGGAGGAGGATTCAAATGAAAACCTTACCTGATGGACAGGTCGACGGGCCTGGACCTCTTCTCTGCCCCAAGAAGTGATGCTTTTTTGGTAAGAGTCACGCTTCCAACTTTGTTGGGTGCATCCGCGGGAAAATATTATTAACTTAACAACTGCACTATTTACTTGAGCTCAGTCTTTGTAGATCGTGCATTTATCAATGGTAATCCCAAATCTGTGATACTTGTCACTTGAATAAATAATCTATTGTTTCAACTTTGCAAAACTGTTTCAGCAAAAGTCCCTGGGAGGACTCAGACAGGTGAACATTGACTTTGGTAAGTGGCTACATACCTAAGCCCTTAGACATAAACTGTTAACAAAGTCTGGGAGTAGCAGTTGAATTCAGCCTCACCTAGGCTCCTCTCTCTGAGAAGGAGTTTAGAAAGCAAGGGGGTCCACTCTGAACCTCGTGACTCAACGAGATGGCTTTCTCCCCTTCTGCTTATCAGACTCCTTGAGACTCTTTAATGTGACACCTTGACATACTGGATGGGATGCCTCAGATGCTCTGTGCCATGAGTGTGTCCTGTCAGGATGAATAGCAGAGTCTTGCAGGCCTTAGAGGGTTGGGAGAGCTCAGGAATTTCGGGACTGCCTATCGTAGCCACAGCACTAGACAGCTAGTATATCTACGACAAAGTGATGTTATATTTGTTAGAACATTGTCACTATCTTGCTTATCTCACAGTTACCTCATTATTGTAGTAGTCTGCTACTATGCTTCATAGTTATCTCATCATTAAATATTGCTAAACTGTTTTATCTGCTACAGCTCTACTTCAGTTACACAAGCTATTAATCAAAGTAAACTGTTAAAAAATCTAATAGATACCTTATGCAGTTAAAACTTCTTTCCTTACTAGGTAATATACTGCAAACTCTTTTTCCCCTGCTTACACATACCATGTAGAATATGTAACTTCATCAGCGTACTCCATAATGCAGAAATATGTTCATGAACACCTGTTGCTATTTATATCTCCTGTGAGAACCTATGTCTTCCTACATGGTCCTATGGTCCTTTGTAAATATAGGTGTCTGAATGTGGATGTGAATAGCACATGTAACGCTTGGTCCAGGGGTAGATCTACCTGCTGTGATTCAAGACCTATCTTCTCTCTGCGTGACAGAAGATCTCTGAACATAAATGACAAGCGGGTGAGGATCAGAACAGTCTCTGTAACCCTCACTTTGGTTTCTTCACTTTACAAAACTTGAACTGTGTTGAAGTGCCCTGCAAGCAGGATATACACAGCTGAAAAGCACAAAGGACTAGGAATCAGACCACCTAAGACTAAACAGCTGCTGTGAAAAGTGTTAGTATGCTCACCATGCGAACGACACTTCTAATACATCTTTACTGACCAAAGTTTTCAATCAGCAGGGCGAGTGTCAGCCTCCATTACTGCCTGAAATGGTCATCCTCATTGTTCCTTAGTTGCTACGTTCTGGTCTTCTGTTCTAATGCAATTTTTTCTCCTTAGGATTTTACACATTTCCATGGCAGTGATCTCTATCTCGAATACTGGAGCTGCTATTAGTATCTGAACAGTTCTGTCTGTGTTTTTGCTTAGCCTGAAAGGCTTTGATTCACTTACGCTATCACATATTAACAACTCATTTTCTTATTAAAATTAGCCATAGTCACACAGCTGTGCTGGATCAGGTGAGTCTATGAATCACAGGTGTATGAAACTAGTTGACTAAGAGTCAAATGATGGAGCTCAACGAAGTTTCCAAAAATACAGCTATCTAGTGTAATTTAAAGATGTGTAAATTTAGATTCATTCCAGGTCTCTGTCTGCTACTCCAGAAAAGTAGACGTGTGTCTCACAAATCATGTGTCACTCCTGGCAGTGACACGTGGAAGTCTAGGAGCCTTAGAGTGTTTAAAGTGGTGACAGGTACCTGTGTTTAAGCAACTGATTTGTGTCCATGGTGTCAGATATTTACTGTAGGATTTGGCCAACCCAATGCTAGGAGGTCACAATGAGTCTAGCTCTTGCAGCTAGTCATAGCTACTCACAGAATGTAAATTTTGCTTTATAAAAGTCTGTATAAACATGTACTTAGTGTTGCAGCCACCTCCTTCAAGGCCCTGGATTGCATGCCTTTCACAGAAGAGACTGCAGGCCAAGGAATCTTAACTCCAAAAACTTTTTTGTCCCATGTGTTCCTCCAGAAATTTTAGCATATGATGGTCCGTATTTGAAGCCCACTATTGGAAGCTCAATAAGTTTACCATGTCTTAGGAATCTTTTCTTTTGCAACAGTATCTGTGGCAGTCTTGTGGCAATTTTGGACCACTAGACAGTAGGCAATTATTTGATGTGGGAAAGTCCAGTCGAGGCGTACTGGATCTAGAGGGTAGTTCTTCAGTTCTGGGAGGACATTTATTTTGTTGGCACTGAATGTAGCATCTTCCTTGGGTTTATGATTTTGTCCATCTTATACAATGTAAGACTGAAAAATTATTAAGACAGAAACAATTGAGGTTATTATGATCTAAATTTCAGTTTGCTCTCTCCCATGGGAGTATGCTGACACTAGGAACAAAATGGGAGAGTCTCCTTCTGTCAGAATCTTCAAAACGTCAGCATCCAGAATCTCCAAGATGAGCATGTGTGTATGTACCCTGAACTGTTCTATGTTTCTCTTACATACATGGTTAGGTGGACAAGTACCACACATTTCTTTTTTTTTAAATAGATCCTAAAATTTTCACAGAATCACAGAATCACAGAATAGTAGGGGTTGGAAGGGACCTCTGTGGGTCATCTAGTCCAACCCTCCTGCCGAAGCAGGGTAACCTACAGCAGGCTGCACAGGACCTTGTCCAGGCGGGTCTTGAATATCTCCAGAGAAGGAGACTCCACAACCTCCCTGGGCAGCCTGTTCCAGTGCTCCATCACCCTCAGAGGGAAGAAGTTCTTCCTCATGTTCAGACGGAACTTCCTGTGCTTCATTTTGTGCCCATTGCCCCTTGTCCTGTCACTGGGCACCACTGAAAAGAGCTTGGCCCCATCCTCCTGACACCCACCCTTCAGATATTTGTAGGCATTTATAAGGTCCCCTCGCAGCCTTCTCTTCTTCAGGCTGAACAAGCCCAGTTCCCTCAACCTCTCCTCGTAGGGGAGATGCTCCAGTCCCCTCACCATCCTCATAGCCCTCCGCTGGACTCTCTCCAGTAGCTCTTCATCTTTCTTGGACTGGGGAGCCCAGAACTGGACACAGTACTACAGATGAGGCCTCACCAGGGCAGTGTAGAGGGGAAGGAGAACCTCCCTCGTCCTGCTGGCCACACTCTTCTTGATGCACCCCAGGATCCCATTGGCTTTCTTGGCAGCCAGGGCACGCTGCTGGCTCATGGTTAACCTGTCGTCCACCAGGACACCCAGATCCCTCTCCGCAGAGCTGCTCTCCAGCAGGTCCACCCCAAGCCTGTACTGGTGCATGAGGTTGTTCCTCCCCAGGTGCAGGACCCTGCACTTGCCCTTGTTGAACCTCATCAGCTTCCTCTCTGCCCAGCTTTACCGCCTATCCAGGTCACGCTGAATGGCAGCACAGCCTTCTGGTGTATCTACCACACCTCCCAGTTTGGTGTCGTCAGCAAACTTACTGAGAGTACATTCTAACTCTTCATCCAGGTCGTTGATGAAGAAGTTAAACAAGACTGGGCCCAGTACTGACCCCTGGGGGACACCACTTGTCACCAGCCTCCAACTAGACTCATCGCCGCTGATGACAACCCTCTGAGTTCTGCCATTCAGCCAGTTCTCTATCCACTTCACCGACCACTCTTCCAGCCCACACTTCCTGAGCATGATTTCCCTTTGGTGAATCCATGCTGACTACTCCTGATAACCTTCTTTTCTTCCACTTGCTTGATGATGGCCTCCAGCATAAGCTGCTCCATCACCTTTCCTGGGATGGAGGTGAGGCTGACCAGCCTGTAGTTCCCTGGGTCCTCATTCTTGCCCTTTTTGAAGATTGGAGTGACATTGGCTTTTCTCCAGTCCTCGGGCACCTCTCCTGTCCTCCAGGACCTCTCAAAGATGATAGAGAGTGGCTCAGCAATGACATCCGCCAGCTCCCTCAGCACTCGTGGGTGCATTCCATCGGGGCCCATGGATTTGTGGACATCCAGATCACTTAAGCGATCCCTCACACAGTCCTCCTCGACCAAGGGAAAGTCGTCCTCTTTGTAGGCTTCTTCTCTTACCTTTTGCAAAGTTAAAGTTGAATGTCAATTTCAGAGAGGCTGTTGAACAGGATGAATTCCAAAATTAAGATTATGGCAACAGTCTCAATGTTTACCTATTAATACGAACAGTTTATTTGATGAGAATAACTTGCTGTTCAGTCCAAATCAATTTCAGCAAGGCAGGATTACTCAGGTCCTAAACATCGGGTCCTAGCCTGCCACCATTGTGATTAACAAGTCCAGAGAGGGAGCTAAGTGCAAAAGTGTTAGCAGTCATTTAGTTCAATGCAAGCAATAACAGAGCATGACACGCAACATCTGGGTCCTCATGGTCAGAGAATGACTTCCCTGAATGACAAGAACCATATCTAGACGTTGATAAACCCCCTTTTTACACTTTCCCTCAAATAAATGAAGCAGAAATAATAACCAAACCCTTTCTAAGTTCTGCTAACAGAAATTAATCCCTTCCATGCTCACACACAATAAAGCAATTACACTCAATCGCTTCTTCACATACATATATATTAGACATATGGCTTTGTTTCTGCAGTCCATTTAACCTTTGTGAGTGTATTTTCCTTCATCTATTAATCCAAGAATGTAGTGGTTTGACCCTGGCTGGCAGCTAATCCCTACACAGCCACTCACTAACTCCCCCTGCTCCCAGCAGGATGGGAGAATGGGAACAGCAAAAGATTCCAAAACTTGTGGGTCAAGGAAAAGACAGTTTAATAAGTGGAGCAAAGAAAGGAGGAAAACAAGCAAAACAAGTGATGCAAAAGCAATCACTCACCACTTCCCACAGTAGACAAATGCCCAGCCAGTCCCTGAGCAAAGGCTACCTACCCAAAACACCCCTCCATTCTGATTTTTATAGCTGAAGGTTACTCTATAAGGCAAGGAATATCCCATTGGTCATTTTGTGTCAGTTGTCCTCGTTAGGTCACCTGCCCACTTCTTATGCACCCCCAGCTTACTCCCTGTTGGGGCAGCGTGAGAAGCAGAGCAGGTCTTGACTCTGTGTAAGCATTGCTCAGCAACACCTAAAACATGGGTGCATTATCAACACTGTTTTGATCACATATCCAAAACTTTGCACCATAACAGGCTGCTATGAAGAAAATTAACTCCACCCTAGCCACCCCCAGCACAAAGAAGAAAAGGTAGATGTGGCCTTCTCTGTATAACCAGCAGAAGCCTCATGTTTGCAGGGCCTGGCCCTCATGGATAATAATCCCAGTATCTGCTGGAATGTCGAAACAGCAGGCTGTAAGCAAAGCAGGATGTTTGTGAAGCACATTGTTGACAACTACTTGACACAAAGGATTAAGGAGCTGACAAAAGGAGACACTCTCTGATGGAACTGGTTCTTACAAACATAAAATTGGACAGGAAGCTGAAGATTGGGGGCAGCTTTGGCTGAAGTGACCATGGAATTGTGGAGTTCAGGGTCCTGAGAGAAGGAAACAAAGCAAATAGCAGAATCACAACACTGGACTTCAGAAAGGTAGACTTTG
This sequence comes from Opisthocomus hoazin, assembly GCF_030867145.1. Classification (NCBI taxonomy): domain Eukaryota; kingdom Metazoa; phylum Chordata; class Aves; order Opisthocomiformes; family Opisthocomidae; genus Opisthocomus; species Opisthocomus hoazin. Next base: position 57,629,061 of record NC_134414.1, on the reverse strand, counting down.
GCCTGTTTAATGACCTGCATGGGGGAATCCCAAGGGAGAGGGTCCTAGAGAGAAGAGGGGTGCAGGAGAGCTGGTTGATTTTCAAGGATCACCTTATCCAAGCTCAAGAAGATTCCATCCCAATGAGCAAGAATGCAAGCATCTGTTCAACATCTTCACTAATGATCTGGATGAAGGGAGAGAGTGCACCCTCAGCAGCTCCGCAGACGATAAAAAACCATGAGAAGTGTCTAATAGACCAGATGATTGTTCTGCCCTTGAGAAGGACTTTAACAGGCTTGAGAAATGGACCAAGAGCAACCTGAGGAAATTCAACAACTTCAAGTATGAAGTTCTGCTTCTAGGAAAGAATAAACCCATACAATAGCACAAGTTGAAGGCTGACTGGCTGGAAAGCAACTTTGAGAAAAAGATCTGGGGTTATAGTGAACAGCAAGTTGAACATGAGCCAGCAACGTGCCTTTGCAGCAAACAAGAGCAACAACTTGTGTTCCTTGGCTGCAATAGGAGTGCCAGTAGGTCGAGGAAGGTGATGCTTCCTCTCTACCCAGTCCTGATGAGACACATTTGGATTACTGTGTCAGACTCTGGGCTCCACAGTAAATGACAGACACGGACATGCTGGATCAAGTCCAGCAAAGAATAATAAAGATGATAAAAAGATTGGAGTATCTGTCATATGTGGAAAGGCTGAGAGAACTGAGACTGTTCAGACTGTAGAAGAGAATAGTCAGGGGGGATGGAATAAGTTCCCAATGGGGTGGAGTAAAGAAAAAGTCAAACTCTTCTCAGAGGTATCCAGTGACAGAACAAGAGACAATAGACATAAATTAATCTATGGGAAATTCTGCATAAATGTATAACAAAATATGTCATTACTGGGTTAGTCAAGCCCTGGAACAGGTTGCTCAGACAGTTGGTGGAATCTCCATCCCTGCAGCCAGTCAAAACCTGTCTGGACACGGAGGGTTTCCACCAATCTGAGCAACCTGCCCTAGCTGACCAGAGCAGTTGGACTAGACGATCTCCAGAGGTGCCTTCTGACCTCAGTAATTTTATGGCTTTAATTAGTTTACCACAGAGTCAGGTATAGTACAGTGGAAGGCTGCTCTTAAGCCTAAAAACCAACTTTCCTTGAAATAAATTATTGTTTTCTTGCATCTGCTGCCTTCCTACACCTTCTTCAGACTTCTGCTTCTTCAGACTTGATCCTTTCAGCCAGCTTTCAGTCTCTGGCCATCTATCCTGAGAAGATAACCCATACTTCTCCCCAGGGGATCGGAAATTGTGTACAGGGTGCCCTGAATACCTACAGAGAAAATGAAGTATACTACTTAAAATATAAATATTTCTTTATACAAAACACGCACAGAGCTATAGGCCAGTACTGCTTCCCTTTACCTAAAAGACAGTCTTAAGGATAAAAACACACTGAGATTAAGTGAATGTGATTTATCAATAGATTGTAACAGTCAAATTTAGGTAAGTTTACGATATCTGCCAAAGTAAGGGTCCACAAGTTGAATGAGGTGTTCAAACTTCTGGAAGACAGCACAGCTCAGATAAGTATGTGAATGTATGCTGAGATGCATCAGAACAACACATTTCATTTTGTGCCTTCATATGCCCCACTTAGGGATTTTTTTTTAATTAAGTAAGCATTTTTTTGCCACTGGTTTCTGGCTGTGAGCCAAGAACATTGAAGTGAACCAACTCCTTTTCTCTGAGTCCTAGTCATGTCTCTGGGCTTTTCAGTTATTATCACATTTTTATAGATATTAACAACATGCCAACAAATTAACCCTAGCTGAATAATAAGTAGGATGCTCTGCAGCCTGAAAGAATAGTTTTTTTACATAATGCACACAGACTTACTCACAGATACAGTGTGTGAGGTGTGTTCATGGTGGTGGTGAATTAAAGAAGTATCCTGTGATGTTTTGTGCTGTTGGAAGTGAAATAGTCTGGAAGATTTGGTGAGAAGTGTGAAACAAATTCTTTAACTGTCCATACTGTTTGTAAGGAGCAAACAATTTTCATAATTGCTTTATGATTTCCACCTGAAGGAAGCTTTTTGCTTTACTAAAAATGAATGTACAGGAACAAACTAGCACGAGCCCAGTGCAAAAGGGCTAGGGACCAGAGCTCTAGGGTTATATACAGAGTGAGCAGTTTGAAAATACAAAGATGCTTAAAATCTGTTGTCAGTCATCTGTTACTCTCTTGTAAAGAATAAACTCCATTGAAAAGAATACATGACTAGAGTTGTGGCTTTTATGTCTCTCTTTTTACTATCCAATGACTGAACATAATGGGAAGCAAACACATAGTTACAAAGCAAAAAAATATTGCACAGATGTCATAGGAACACCCAAAGGAAACTAGAGAATAGGCCTCTCAGGGCAATTTTCACTTACACAGATGAGCAAACTAGGGAGAAATGATGAGGGAAAACCAGTACACGAGTATACATGAAAGAAAGCCTACTTGCTACCTCTTTAGGAGATGGATAATTTCAATTAGTTATTTTTCTTGTAAAACATTCTTTTGCTTCTAATTTGTGTGCAAGTATTTTCACGCGAAGTGTAACTGTTGCCTAAGTAACAAGAGGGGAGCTCCTCTAGAGCAGCAGATCTCGGCACACTGAGGGGTTTCCTGAGGCAGAGGAATGCCAGGGCAGCAGAGAGACCCACCAGGAGCTGCCAGGTTTTGCGGGAGATGCTGACAAGGCCTGGGTGTTGTCAGAGGAACCGCAACCATCCTCACACCTGTAAAAAGCAGCCTAGAGAGCACAAGAAACCAGGAGCACTGCAAACATGGCATATCAGACAGGTGTGGCACGGCAGTTTGCACAGCAGTTCACAAGGGCAGACACCTCTTCGAAGGAGGGGCATTCCACTGGACAAGTGGGGGACTTGAAGTATGCATAATCCAGCAACCGGGAACAGTACTGTGACCATCTTCACAGGTCAAGGGCACTCACCTTACCTGACCCTCAAGGCAGAATAGTGGGCACTCGCTGGAGAGCAAAGGCTGCAGCTCTGGGTGCACCATCTACCCCAGAGCTGGCCGATGCCTCCACCCAGAAGGAGCTGCTGAAGGGAGAAGCAGCAGAGCAGATCTCAGACTGCAGGAAAGTGCTTAGACCTTTCTCCTGGGAACAAGTACAGGCAGCAGACCTGCCTGCAAAAGGTGTGCCTAGGTGGAGGACCTCCTGCAGCAGGTGGCTGAGCTGCAGGAGTCAGTTTGAAGACTGTGTAACATCAAGGAGCCTGAGAAGGAGTCAGATAGCTTGTTCGAAGAGCAGGCTGCAGTGAACCCACAGCCAAACAGCCAAAACCTCCCCCACTAGAACACATACAAGGGAGGAAGGCAAATAACACAGAAGAGTGGAAGCTTGCAAAAACTTATCATAGAAACTTATGTTGGAAAAGACCTCTAAGATCATCAAGGCCAACCATCCACCCAACAACACCATGCCTACTAAACCACATCCCAAAGTAACATATCTACACGTTTTTTGAACAACACCAGGGACGGGGACTCCACCACTTCCCTGGGCAGCCTATTCCAATGTCTGACCACTCTTTCAGTAAAGAGAATTTTCCTAATATCTAATCCAAACCTCCCCTGATGCAACTTGAGGCCATTGCCTCTCATCCTATCACTAGGTAATTTGGACAAGAGGCCAACACCTGCCTCACTACAACCTCCTTTCAGGTAGTTGTAGAGAGCAATACAGTCTCGCCTCAGCCTCCTCTTCTCCAGACTAAACAGCCCTAACTCCCTCTGCCCTTCTCTGGACATGCTCCAGCAACTCAATGTCCTTCTTGTAGCGAGGGGCCCAAAACTGAACGCAGTACTCAAGGTGCGGCCTCACCAGAGCCGAGTACAGGGGCACGATCACCTGCCTACTCCTGCTAACCACACTGTTCCTGCTACAAGCCAGGATGCTCTTGGCCTTCTTGGCCACCTGGGCGCAATGCTGGCTCAAGTTCAGCTGGCTATCGACCAACACCCCAAGGTCCTTTTCTGCTAGGCATCTTTCCAGCCACTCCTCCCCAAGTCTGTAGTGTTGCATGGGGTTGTTGTGACCAAAGCGCAAGGCATTTGGCCTTGTTGAATCTCATACTTTTGGTCTCGGCCCATTGACTCAGTCTGTCCAGATCCCTCTGCAGAGCCTTCTTACCCTCGAGCAGATCGACACTCCCACCCAACTTGGTGCATCTGCAAACTGACTCAGGGAGGACTCAATCCCCTCATCCAGATCATTGATAAAGATATTAAACAAGACCAGACCCAAAACTGAGCCCTGGGGGACACCATTCGTGACTGGCCACCAGCTGGATTTAACTCCATTCACTACCACTCTCTTGGCTTGGCCATTCAGTCAGTTCTTTACACAGTGAAGAGTACACCCATCCAAACCATGGGCAGCTGGTTTCTCCAGGAGGATGCTGTGGGGAACAGTGTCAAAGGCCTTACTAAAGTCCAGGTAGACAACATTCACAGACTTTCCCTCATCCACTAGGCAGGTCATGTTGTCATAGTAGAAGATCAGATTGGTCAAGCGGGACCTGCCTTTCATAAACCCATGCTGGCTGGGCCTGATCCTCTGGTTGTCATTCACATGCCCAGTGAGCGCACTCAGGGTGAATCGCTCCATAATCTTGCCTGGCACTGAGGTCAGGCTGACAGGCCTGTAGTTCCCCAGATCCTCCTTCCGGCCCTTCTTGTAGATGGATGTTACAATGGCAATCCTCCGGTCATCTGGGACCTCCCCTGTTAGCCAGGACTGCTGATAGATGTTGGACAATGGCTTGGCCAGTTCCTCCTCCAGTTCCCTCAGCACTCTTGGGTGGATCCCACCCGGCCCCATAGACTTGTAAGTGTCCAGGTAACATAGCAAGTCATTAACTACTTCCTCCTGGATTATGGGAGGTTTTTTCTTCTCTCGTTTCCTATCTTCCAGCACTGGGGGCAGAGTACCCTAGGAATAACCAGTCTGACCATTCAAGACTGAGGCAAAGAAGGCATAAAGTATCTCAGCCTTCTCCTCATTCTTGCTGGCAATATTCCCCAAGGAATATTCCCTAAGGACCAGCAGTAGGAAGAGATTTCCCACGAAGTCTGAGGTTCCCTTGCAGAACTGCTTCACCACTCTGCAGACTGAAGAGGAAAGGCCTGTCACATCAGGAGAGATGCTGGAGCCAAGTAAGGTATCCTGATCTGCTCCCCGTCTAACAACCAGCACAACTAAGAAAAGGCAATGGGTGGTGATAGTAGGTAACTCTCTTCTGAGAGGTATGGAGGCACCGATTTGCCAACCTGACGCACTCCCAAGAGTGAAGTGCTGCTTATCAGGGGCTCGTCATATCAGGAACGTCGCCAAGAGACTATCAAGCCTTATACAGTCCAGTTGCTGTTCTCCACTGCTGTTGTTTCACATAGTCATTAACAATACAGTCAGGAGCAGTCTGAGGAGTATCAAGAAAGATTACAGAGCCTTGGGAGTGGGAAAGGGATTCTGGAGCATAGGTTGTTTTTTCATCGATCCTCCCCATCAAAGGAAAAGGCTTTGAAAGGGCCAGTCGAATCTAGCAAATGAACAAATATTTACAGGACTGTTGCCACAGCCAGGAGTTTGGTTATTTAAAACATGGGAATAGCTTTGAGAAACCTGGTCTGTTGGGGGCTGATGGGGTCCATCTGTCAGAGAAGGGGAAGAGTATCTTTCATCATAGGTTTGCCAAGCTGGTGAAGAGGGCTTTAAACTAAAGTTACTGGGGGAGGGGAATCTCAGTCCATACTGCTGCTACCAGTTTGATGCCAATTCTAGCAGTAGATGCCCAGAGCCTGGAGAAGGATCACAGGCCATCAGGAGACCACCTGCAGGGCAGCAGAAAGGAACACCCGCCACTCCAGCCAGTAAGTCATCTTCATTGGGGGCCCAACTTAAATGTCTCTATGCAAACACATGCACATGCAGCAAGGGCAATAAACAAGAGTGGTTAAAGACATGCGCATGCCTACAGGGCTATGATCTTATTGGCATCACAGAGATGTGGTGAGATGGCTCCTATGACTGGAGTGCTGGCATGGAAGGATACAGGCTCTTTAGGAAGGACAGGTAAGGGAGTAAAGGATGGGGTGTTGTCCTCTGTGTCAATGACCAGCTGAAGTGCATGGAGCTCTACCTGGGGATGGATGAGGAGCTGACGGAGAGCTTATGGTTCAGGATTACGGGCAGGGCAGGGACAGGTGGCATTATAGAGGGGGCCTGCTACAGGCCACCCAAACAGGAAGACTGAGTGGATGAGGCCCTCTATAAGCAGATAGAAGCAGCCTCGTGTTCACAAGCCCTGGTCCTCATGGGGGACTTCAGGCACCATCATGTCTGTTGGAAGGACAACACAGCTGGGCGTAAGCAGTCCAGGAGGTTTCTGGACTGCGTTGTTGATAACTTCCTTCTCCAAGTGATAGAGGAGTCAACAAGAAGAGGTGCAATGATGGACCTTCTTCTCACTAACAAGGAGGGGCTGCAATATGAAGCTCAAGGGCATCCTTGTTTGCAGTGTCCATGAAATGGTGGAGTCCAAGATCCTTAGGGCAGTGAGGAGGGGGCATGGCAAGCTCACTGCCCGGGAAATCATGAGAGCAAACTTCAGTCTCTTCAGGGACCTCTTTTTGGTAGAATGCCATGGAGGGCATTCGGTAAAATGCTCTGGAGGGAACAGGAGCCCAGGAAAGCTGGCTAATAATCAAGGATCACCTCCTCCAAGCTCAAGAGAGATGGATCCCAACAAAGAGGAAGTCAGGCAAAAATGCCAGGAGGCTTGTATGGAGAAACTTGCTCCTGGAAAGACTCAATCTCTAAATGGAAGCCTACAGAGGGTGGAAGTAAGGACAGGTAGCCTGGGTGGAATACAGACAAATTGTCTGAGCAGCCAGTGAGCATGTTAAGAAAGCTGAAGCCCTGATAGAATTAAATCTGTCCAGGGACACGAAGTGAAACAAAAAAAGCTTCTATAGGTACATCAGTGATAAAAGGAAGGCTAGTGAAAATATGGGCCCTCTCTGGAAAGAAACAGGAGACCTACTTACCCAAGATATGGAGAAAGCTGAGGTACTCAACGACTTTCTTACCTCAGTCTTCACTGGTAAGTGCTCCAGCCACACTGCCCAAGTCACAGAAGGCAAAAGCAGGGACTAGCAGAATGAAGAAACACTTACTGTAGGAGAAGATCAAGTTCGAGACCATCCAAGGAACCTCAAGGTGCACCAAGTACATGGCACCTGATGAGGTGTGGCAATCCCAAGCACAGTTAGAGGCTGGGCAGAGAAGGCATCAAGAGCAGCCCTGAGGAAAAGGAATTAGGGGTGCTGGTTGATGAGAAGCTCAACATGACCCAGCAGTGTGTGCTCACAGTCCAGAAGGCTTACCATCTCCTGAGCTGCATCAAAAGAAGCAGGGCCAGCATGTCGAAGGAGGTGATTCTACCACTCTACTCCACTCTGGTGAGACTCCACCTGGAATTCTGCATCCAGCTCTGGAGCCCTCAGCACAGGAAAGACGTGGACCTGTTGGAGTGGGTCCAAAGGAGGGCCACAAAGATGATCGGAGGGCTGGAACAACTCTCCTATGAGGAAAGGCTGAGAGAGTTGGAATTGTTCAGCTTGGAGAAGGCTGTGGAGAGACCTTATAGCAGCCTTCCAGTACCTGAAGGGGGCCTGCAAGAAACCTGGAGAGGGACTTTTTACAAGAGCATGTAGTGACAGGACAAGGGGTAACGGCTTCAAGATGAAAGAGGGTAGATTTGGATTAGATATAAGAAAGAAATTCTTTACTGTAAGGGTTGTACACAGAAACAGGTTTCCCAGAGATGTTGTGGATGTCTCCTCCCTGGAAATGTTCAAGGCCAGGTTGGATGTGGCTTTCAGTAACCTGGTCTAGTGGAAGGTGTCCCTGCCCATGGCAGGGGGGTTGGAAAAGTAAGTTATCTTTAAGGTTCCCTCCAACCCAAACCATTCTATGATTCTATAAGTCCTTCTGGTCCCCATCAAACCTCTTCTGAATGTGAGAAGACATATTCACATGATAGAAGAGTGTTGTTGTGGAGTCACTCATGTACAGCACTGTTGTCAAATGGTCCATGTAGTAGCAGCTTTCAAGCATGCAAGTACAAGCAGGGTGGTGTGACCCAGACCCCTTCACAGACCAGGCAGTGCAGTCCCTTGTGATGCACCAGGAATGGAAGGCATCCAGCAGTGTGTTGACAGTGTGGGGGCAGCATGAATGCATCTCCCACTCAGGGCATTGGGAAATGTCCAAAGATTCCTTCTCACCATCAGGTGCATCACGAGTGGCAGAGGGGCATGAAAAAGTGGGGAAGGAGCGATGGCGACCCCTACGTCCATGGTTCATATGTGTGTATGTGTGTGTGTGTGTCGTCACTAGACCTTCATAGGATTAGCTCTACAGGGGTGTTTATAAATTTGTAAGAGTTTATTAGCATCTCCTAATTTATCTATAATTGTGGTTTATCTGTTGTATAAAGGATGTTCATTCTGAATACGCAATTCATGGATTGCCAGTTAGTTCCGTGTCATTAATAAATCAATGAACACCTTCAATCTTGATTTCATTTAAACTATGTCAGTTGAGCAGTTTTTCCTTGTGACAGGATGGTAAAAGTAATTATCCACAGTCTGAAAAGGACATGCATTTTAAATGCCCTCTGATAAAAAAAGCAACTTGCTGGTGCCACTTGTAAACTGCATCAATAAAATGTGTGATAGCATGCTTTGCTTTTAAAGCCTCTGAATGAAGCTTTATAGCCTGTTTAAAAAAATCCAAAACTACTTTGGTTTTAGCTTCCTAGCTTTCCACTTTTCATCCCAGAATATAGGAACTGCAGGAGAAGGTACATGTTTACCTTCCACCTGTTTCCTTGTTTTCTCTGTTGTTTTCGAAGCGAAACACTGTACATGGGTGTGATGTACTCCCTTTGGACATATGTAATATAGAGCAATATGTGCATTGTAGCAAATTATATGCATGCCAAACACAGTTACAGGTTCAAAGTTTGGTTTTCTACCTTGAGCTCTGTGAGCTCTGCAACACTTCTGACTGACACTGGAAAAATCATTGTTTGCTGGAAAGGAAAGTGTACAAAAAAGACAGTCAAAGTGGAGATGACATTCAGAAGAATAAGTTTTGGGACAATAGTATCTGGCTTCTGAAATTCTGGGGCTGTTAAAAATTACACTTTTCCCTATACACAGTCATATTCTAGTATACGGGGTTATTTCAACAGTGTGATTGGATAAATGACAATACAACAAGTGATTTGTAGCATGAGATGGTCTTTGTGTAATGCAAATTGGTACTTGAGTTATGATATCTATGTTTGTATCTATCTGGTACAGAGACTTTTAGGTATATCACACTTACTATCACACTTACACAGTATTTCCTCTGTGTTCACCTGCTATATAACACTTTCAGTTGCATGTGGAAAAAGATAGCAAGGTCTCATATCAAGAGACAAAAATATCCCTACGCTGAGGCCCCAGATATTCTCTCAGAATCCATTCTTATTTCTTTTTATGACCCAGAAATGAACATCTCATAGCACTATTGTTTGTAGATAGAATTTGTATCAATTATCTTTAAAAACAGTGGAAAAAATCTGTGCTGTCTCCCACTGAGCCAGGTTGATGTTTGCCAGACCTTTCATCTTTAAGAGATAGGTTACCATCATTTTTTTTAATGGCCCTCAGGAGGTGCTAGTCATTTTATTTTGATTGAAATGGAACTTTGACTGACAAACTCCTGCCTTGATTGCCTCTCTTAAGTGTCTCAAGTGAGATGAAATCTAGACTAAGGATTTGAGTAATATAAATTTATCCACATGTAATCTATACACTAGAAAAATGGATATTTCAATTCATTTTTTGCTTTTATGTTTTAATTCCACCTTAAGTACTTTTATTTAATACTTTCATTAAAAATTATTTACATATTTAAACAATAGACCATCAAAAATTTTGTCATTAGAATTTACTTTGAAGTGCACAACATTATCCCTCTTCCTAACATTTGAAATATCCTACATTGTCCTTAGCCTCTTAACATGATTTTACGTAGCTTTAAATCCTCAGACTTGGCTATCTGTGTCACTGAAGTGGTAGGATAATAAGGAAATGTCACATTCTACTCTTAATACATTATCTTCCAAAGAAACAGTCAGATAAGATAATTACGAGGAAAATCTCTAAGCCAACTGGACTATCAGCTGCTTGCTATTTTTTGAAGAATGTCGTTCATGAGACTAGCAAAAATAATGATATCTGCCATTTCCCCATATGGAAGCTATGTGGAAAATGCACATCAGAGGATTAGGGATGACTTTGACACCATTAAAGATATATCAGTTTGTTTATTTCCACAGTACCTAATCTGTGCCACATGTAAAATGATAATGAAACCCTCAAACCCTCAAACCCTTGACTAATTTAATATCCTTGTCTGGTTCATATTTTTATATTGCTCTTGATCCACTATGGTAAGACATACTGCTGTCATTTATTTATTCTGACCCTGTATTGGCTTTTGAGTTTGGGCTGGGTTTTTTTCATTTAATTAGGTGTTTTTACTACCTTTATGAATGCCATCCATGAAGTCGTTTCAAATGTTAAAAACCAGAGCAAGCAAGCCCATGCATAACATACATAAATATGAACTAAAGTCAACTTGGTAGTAAGTCAGAGAATTATAATACGTTTCATACACCCAGACTTCATCATATGCAAAAGTTTGTCAGATGGCAGGGATATACTCAATCATTTGTTTTCACAGGTTCCCTTGAACTGCTGAGTCATGGGCTGATTATTAGGAATAACCCTCAGGATCAGTACTGGGGCCGGTGCAGTTTAGTGGCTTTATTAGAGACCTGGATGCTGGGACAGAATGGACTCTCACCCAGTTTTCAAATGATACTGAGCTGGGGAAAGCACTCAGTATACTGCAGGAGTAGGACTGCTATTCAGAGGGAGCTGGACACATTGTAGAAATGGTCTGACAAGAACCTTGTGAAGTTCTACAAGGTCAAAGGCAAACATCTGATCCAAGGTCAGAATAACCCCCTGCAACAGTGCTATCTGGGAGTTAAGTGGCTAGAAATCCACTTTGAGGAAAAGGTCCTGGGGTCTTGGTTGACAGAAAGCTGAATGTGAGCCCATGATGTGCCCTTATAGTAAAGAAGGCCAGTGATATTCTGGGTTGTAAGAGAAAAAGCGTAGCTGGTCAAGGGAGGCTGATCTTTCCCAGTATCTAGAGTGAATGCATTTAGAGTGTTATTTCCAGTTTTGATCTTCTCAATATAAGAAGACAAAGATAAATTGGAGAGAGTCCAGCGGAGGGCCATTAAGATGACCCAAGAGCTGGAGCACATGAAATAAAAGGAGAGGCTGAGACAACTGAGTTCAGCTTGCAGAGAAGAAGATTCCAGGGAGACCTTTTTGCTGTCTACAACTAATTAGTGTTTGAGGGAGGTACAGAGAAAAAAAGATCCAGTCTCTTTCAGAGATGCACAGTGAAAGCACAAGAAGCAAATGACTGAAGTTGGAACATGGGAGATTGTGACTTTCTAAGGAAACAGTTTTTCTGCATGTGGGTAGCCAAACGCTGTTGTGGGTTTCCCAGAGAGGCTGTGGAGGATCCTTTCCTGTAGATATTCAAAAATGAACTGTTCGGGGCCCTGAGCAATCCCAGTGGCTGACACTGCTTTGAGCAGGTGGTTGGCCTAGGGAGCTAAAGAGGTTCCTTCCAACATGGATTATCCTATGGTCTGTGATTAACATAAATGTAAACTCTGCTTACCTGAATATTTGCCATGCCCTACTGACACTCAGCTTACGCAGTCCTTTGAGAAGGTGGTATGTATGTTATATCATTACCTCATTAGAAAATAAACAAAAAATGAGCAGCAGTGCAACAGTAGTTTGGTTCCAATTTCATGTTAAAACTGAACACCTCCTTTTCACTCTTGGTTCATGATCACACACTTGAGCTGTATCATTTCCATAGGACTCTCTATGGTCAGGATTTTGTACCCGCTTAACTAGTATCTTCTCTACCCAAAAAGAAAATTGAGATAAACTGCTTAGTCCTTATAGATATTCTGCTTAGTCTTACAGGTATTCAACAAGCTTTTTTATTCTTCCTCTGGTTGGTGTTTTTTTGAATATAGTATTTCAAGACACTCTCCTGACAGTTTTAAAAGGGGATACAATCTCTGTTTCAAAAATCTTTAAATAAATAATCTGACTGGTATTGAAATAAGTATTTAAAGTTTGAAGTGAAGAAATGTAACAAAAATGGAGATAAATCAGGGTGGTCTGGAATTTGTAACATCTTTTGTAAACATCATTTTTCAAGTGTAAATAATATTTCACTTGGGATGTGCACTTGTGGTATTTAAGCACTTTTTTCGTTCATGGAAAAAATAATTCCATGTGTTTAAAATCTGTTTGTTAGCTCCTCTCAATCTTAATTAAATATATTCACCAGATAAAAAAGGCAAAATGAGTTTAAAGCAGTATTTGTTGTTCACATTCTGCTTTTGTGTTATATGGTTATTTTGGGTTTTTTTCCCTTTCTTTCAGAAATAAGCTAGTATTATATTGAAGAAAAAAATTCAAAGCCTTAGGATTTAATAAGCAATTTTCTTTATTGTCTCAAAATATAAAAAATATGAAAGTTTCTTACTGTCTTTTGCAAAGGACAATTCATTGTTGAATGGTTTAGATTTTGCTGCTCAACCATTTTGAAGCCAATTATGATTTTTTTTTTTACAGGAATATTGTTTGTATTTTATTTCCCATTTTCTCTGGGAAACTCCTAAATGTGTCTGAAAATGACTTACGGAAACTATTACTGATATTGTGTATGCCTAAAATATATAAATTTGTTGGGTTTGTAGCTCAAAACATTCTAGATACACTTGCCTAATTACTTCATAAAGTTGTTACGTACAGTAATCATTGTAGCAGATATTATGTAGGAGCATATATTCTTTGAGTAGCTCTTAATTTCATTGCAAAGTACTGTAAAAATAATAAAGACTGGTTCATATTAAGGATCTGTCTTTGCTGTATCTGACTCCAATATGGGCAACAGTGAGATGGTGACCATTCTCATCCATGTCCTTTGCCAGCAGAAATCATTCACTGTCACACAAGTAGGCACTCTCGTCCCTTGCAACTCTGCCTCTGTTTTTTCCTGGTGAGTGTCTGTGAAAGGGGCAGGACCAGCATTGCTGGACTGCGTCAGCTGCCCCGATCTGCTGCAGCCTGCATCATCACTGCTGGTGCTTTCACCAAAACTACCACCTGAGCTCTCTGAACTGTAACTCTTCTGTTTCTCATACCACAGAAGCCAAGGACTATACCTAACATCACTCTAGATTGCAAAAGAAGTGACTCCTGTAGGGTGCAGACCCTCCATTATACCTCATCACCTGGCTCACAAAGTAGGCTGCCTGGAGACTAGGATGCATGTCAGTCAATGCCTCCTCACAGCCCTTTCACCACCTTCTACTACCTACACGCTGACACTGACATGGGTGGTGGGGCCATAGCTAGGTGGCGACCTGCTGTTAACCTTTATGCCATTCCCTCACACTCTAGTGATATCAGGGAATCTGATCTTCCCCTTCCTCCTGTCCATTGCTGCATTACAAGACCCACTCTCTGCCATCTTTGTATTCAAACTTCCTCCATCTGAGACTATGTAAACTTTTAAGCTCCTCTGAACCTCAAGCAAGTTGGCTATCTGCGTCATCAGAAGAAGAAAATTTGATGGATTGGATTCTGGACACTGCGGTGACAGTTTCTGACAAAACCATATTTCACAGAATCACAGAACGTTAGGGTTTGGAAGGGACCTCTGTAACTCTTCTAGTTCAACCTCCCTGCCAAAGCAAGGTCACCTACAGCAGGCTGCACAGGAATGCGTCCAGGCAGGTCTTGAATATTTCCAGAGAAGGATAATCCGCAACCTCCCTGGGCAGCCTGTTCCAGTGCTCCGTCACCCTCAGAGGGAAGAAGCTCTTTCTCATGTTCAGATGGAACTTCCTGTGCTTCAGTTTTTCCCAATGCCCCTTGTCCTGTCTCTGGGCACCACTGAAAAGAGTCTGGCCCCATCCTCCTGACACCCACCCTTGAGACATTTATAAGCATTTATAAGGTCCCCTCGCACCCTTCTTTTCTTCAGGCTGAACAAGCACAGCTCCCTCAGTCTCTCCTCGTAGGAGAGATGTTCCAGTTCCCTCATCATCCTCATAGCCCTCCGCTGGACTGTCTCCAGTAGCTCCTCATCTTTCTTGAAGTAGGGAGCCCAGAATTGGACACAGTACTCCAGATGAGGCCTCACTAGGGCAGAAGGTAAGGAGAACCTCCCTCAACCTACTGGCCACATTCCTCCTAATGCATCCCAGGATCCCATTAGCTATCTTGGCAGCCAGGGCACACTGCTGGCTCATGGTCAACCTGTCGTCCACCAGAACACCCAGGTCGCTCTCCATAGAGCTGCTCTCCAGCAGGTCCACCCCAAGCCTGTACTGGTGCATGGGGTTGTTCCTCCCCAGGTGCAGGACCCTGCACTTGCCCTTGTTGAAACTCATCAGGTTCATCTCTGCCCAACTTTCCAGTCTGCCCAGGTCGCGCTGAATGGCAGCACAGCCTTCTGGTGTATCTACCAGTCCTCCCAGTTCTGTGTCATCAGCAAACTTGCTGAGGGTACATTCTAACTCTTCATACAGTTCATTGATGAAGAAGTTGAACAAGACTGAACCGAATACTGACCCGTGGGGGACACCACTAGTTACAGGCCTCCAACTAGACTCAGCACTGCTCATGACAGCCCTCTGAGTTCTGCCATTCAGCCATTTCTCAATCCACCTCACTGTCCACTCATCTAGCCCACTCTTCCTGAGATTCCCTAAGAGGATGTTATGGGAGACAGTGTTGGAAGCCTTGCTGAAGTTGAGGTAGACAACATCCACTGCTCTCCCCTCATCTACCCAGCCACTCATGCCATTGTAGAAAGCTATCAGATTTCAAGAGATAGTCACCACCATGGATCCCTGGGTCCTCCTTCTTGCCTTTTTTGAAGATTGGAGTGACATGGCCTTTCTCCAGTCCTCAGGCACCTCTCCTGTCCTCCAGGACCTCTCAAAGGTGATGGACAGTGGCTCGGCGATGACATCCACCAGCTCCCTCAGCATGCATGGGTGCATTCCATCGGGGCCCATGGATTTGCAGACATCCAGATTGCTTTAGCAATCCCTCACGCAGTCCTCCTCTACCAAGGGAAAGTCGTCCTCTCTGTAGGCTTCCTCTCTTACCTTCAGGTCCTGGGATTCCTGAGAGCCTGCCTTGGCACTGAAGACTGAAACAGAGAAGGCATTCGGTAACTCTGCCTTCTCTGAATCCTCACCAGGACACCCAGCTTGTTCAGCAGCAGCCCCACATTATCCATAGACTTTTTATTGGGGTGCGACTTCAGACAGGGCAAATCAGAACTTTTTTTATCCGTCGGTAGGTTGATGTGGGTATTTCACATCAGATGTATTCTGCCTTTTTCATAAATGTTTTTCTCATTTAATGAAGAGTTAATCAGATTTACTGAATTTATTTTACTTGGATTTATTTGACACTACACTAATTCTTGATTAGAAGCAATAGTATTCATCAATCCCTATTCTTCCTTTCAAACCACTAAATATTTTTCTGACCTCAATCTTATTTATATTTTCTTGTTTTCAGGGTTACATCTTACTTAGTCATATCTCACAATCAGACACTTCATACTTCTTTTTATAAAAATAACCAATCATTTTTTTGCTTTAAACCTCTACTGAACACTGAGCTAACATTTCCTTAGAACTGTTATAACCATCATAACTTTTTTAGAATGAAAATGATCAATTTAGGTCCCATAACTCTATGTGCAAAAAGTGGATTTTTCTCCTGTTTACGTAATTTTACACTTGCCTGTAGTGAATTTAATTTTCTTTTTTGTTACTCGATCAATCTCACAATAATTTTCTTCAGTTCCCCACAGTGGTTTATTTTTACTCTGAGTAAAAGTTTGATCCGAGTATTTTTACTCTGAGTCCTGAAAAACCCATCTCTCACTTTTTGAAGTTGTTTATGAATATCTTGAAAATCACAGGTCTTATCACTGATCCTTATGGAAGTCCACTCGTCACTTCCCCACACAATAAAAATGATTTGTTTATTTCTATAATCTACTTCTTATCTTTTCATGCTTTGTACAAGAACTTTCTTTCTCTAACCGAAGCTGCTTAGTTTCCTCTAAAGTCTTTGGTAAGTAACACTGTCAAAAGCTTTTCGGAAAATCCAGGTACACTATAGACAATCTATCACTTTACTAAGTACCTAATCAGTTGTGTTTGGTAGTACATAAAGGCAGCATGGAATCATCTAAAGCACATTTTTTATAAGCCTTTCAGTCTGAGTTGACTAATCTTTGATTTTCTTCTCCCCCCCCCCCTTTTTTTTTCTGGGATGTCTCTTGGTTTGCAGTAGCTCCCACTAGGACCATTGCATTTTTTTAAGACACACAGACTGTAATTCTTAGAGCCTTGTATTGGGTGTAGGTGGCTAGGTTTTTGTAGCTGGGAAACTGTAGGGGTGGCATCTGCAAGAAGATGCCAGCGGTTGCTCTTTGCCAGACACAGCAGCTCTGCAATGGACCCACCATAGGACACAGCTGAGCACATTAGAAAAGATGGTGGTGCCTCTGTGAGAATGTATTTAAGAAAGGAAAAAATGCTGCACAGCAGTGTGTGAGGAGTGAGGAAAAAACCCGAAGTGTGAGAAACAGCCCTGTGAACACCAAGGTCAGAGAAGAGAAAGGGGGAGACAGTGCTCAAGTAGACATTACCCTGCAGGGTCTGAAAGTTATGGAAGAGACCAGGGTGGAGCAGGTATTTCCCTGCAGCGCACGGAGAGGACACATGTGAGCAGATATCCACACTGCAGGCTGTGGAGAACCCCTGCTGGAGTGGGTTTTTCTTGAAGGACTACAGCCCATGGAAAGATCCCTCATCAGAGCCGGGGTGTGGTCTAAGCAGTAATGGAATCTCACATCACATTATAAATCAAGCTTTAATGAGTAAGAGAGATTAGCTCACACAGTGACTCACCTAGTCACCGATAGCAAACACAAGATTAGAAGTGAAGCCGTGGCTCCAGAAGACTAACAGGAACACTTGATGTCTGGGTCATCTGACCGGAACAGCCAAACATGCAAATGCCTTCTGAATGCAGGTAAGAATCATGCCACCCCTTTGCTCCACCAATGCTACTGTGATTTGAGACAAACATAACTTACATGGCAGTAGTGCGTCCTATACACCATCTCAGATGACGTGAGAGTCAGCCCACCTACGTGACAGCACGGACCAAGAGGTAGGATGTCAAATGGGAAAGGTGTAACGAGGAAGGAGTGGCAGAGAAGAACTGTTATGAACTGATGGTAACCTCCACTTCCTACTCCCCTATGATACTTGGGGTAAGCAGGCAAGAAGGATATTGGAGATGGGAATGAAGGAGTAAAGTTGAACATAGGAAAAAGGAGGTGGGAGAAAGGTGTTTTAGTTTTTTCTCTGTATTTATCCACATCCCACTCTATTTTTAATTAGAAATAAATTAAATTAAATTAATTTTCCCCAAATCAAGTTTATTTTGCTTGTGATGGTAACTGGTAAGTGATCTTTCTATCTTTATCTCAAGCCACAACCTTTCTTTCAAATTGTTTTCTCCTCTCTCTTCTTGAGGAGAAGCAATGAGAGAGCTGTCACGTGGGGGTCTGGAAACCATCCAAGGTCAAACAATTACAGGTCTTTAGCATTCTTTGATCCTATTTTGTATTTGAAAAACATCTAAAATAAGCACTTTTAAGTGTTCAGCGGTATTGCAACAGAAAACCTCTATCAACTGTAAGACAATCCTGTCTCTTTTTTCATTCCACACTAAGTATAAACCTTCCAGTTTCTAGGATAAGTATTCTGCAATTTTAAGACTGATTTCTTACACAGATCTAAAACACAGAATCATAGAATCACAGGTTGGAAAAGACCTCTAAGATCATCAAGTGCAATCATCCACTGAACACCATCATGCCTTCTAAAACATATCCCGAAGTGCCACATCTACATGTTTTTAAACACCTCCAGGGATGGGGACTCCACCACCTCCCTGGGCAGCCTATTCCAATGTCTGACCACTCCTTCAGTAAAGAAATTTTTCCTAATATCCAATCTAAACCTTCCCTGGTGCAACTTGAGGCCATTTCCTCTCATTCTATCACTAGTTACCTGGGAGAAGAAGCCAACACCTGCCTCACTACTATCTCCTTTCAGGTCACTGTAGAGAGCAATACAGTCTCGCCTCAGCCTCCTCTTCTCCAGACTAAACAGCCCCAGCTCCCTCAGCCACTCCTCATAAGATTTGCTCTCTACATCCTTCACCAGCCTTGTTCACCTTCTCTGGACACACTCTAGCACCTCAATGTCCTTCTTGTAATGAGGGGCACAAAACTGAACACAGTACTCCAGGTGTGGCCTCACCAGTGCTGAGTACAGGGGCACGATCACTTCCCTACTCCTGCTGGCCACACTGTTCCTGATACAAGCCAGGATGCCACTGGCCTTCTTGGCCACCTGGGCACACTGCTGGCTCATGCTCAGCCGGCTGACAAACAACACCCCAAGGTCCTTTTCTGCTGGGTAGCTCTCAAGCCACTCATCTCCAAACCTGTAGCATTTCATGGAGTTGCTGTGACCCAAGTGCAGGGCCCGGCACTTGGCCTTGTTGAATCTCACATGATTGACTTCAGCCCATCTATCCAGTCTCTCCAGATCCCTCTGCAGAGCCTTCCTACCGTTGAGCAGATCAACACTCCCACCCAACTTGTTGTCTTCTGCAAACTTACTGAGTGAACACTCTATCCCCTGTCATATGTTTCAATACCAAAAGGAAGAAGAATATTTTCTACTTGCACATTGTTTTTTCTTGCAAAGTCTCAGAGAAATCAGCTTTTTTTCTGATCTCAGGTAAATACATCCAGCCTTTCTCCTGCCCTTCTCTCCTTTCCTCCTCTTCTTGGCTGTGTCGTTTCACTAGTGGTCCTGGAATCCCTCCATCTGGAATAACAAAACCACTAATTCATTATCTATGCAACAGTGAACATGAAGAATATATTTTTGTGAAGTACATTTAGCTATTGCTTCTAGGAAGATAAGGAAGTTAGCTTTATTTCTCTTCATATTAAAAATGCCATACCCAAAATCTGGTTGATTTTTGTCTGTGTGTTTTTATCTGGGAGAAATCTTCTTATCTTTGAGGTCATGACTGAAAAAGCTAAGAATATAATGAACAGCTTCATCAAGTTGTTCATTATCATAACAAAAAGAGATTTTTATGAAAAAGGCATCAGACCATTTAACACAAAGCTGGAAAATAAAAAGACAGGGAGTGTTATTCTTTTTTTTTTTTTTTTTTTCTAAATATACTTTTAAAAGGCTCTTAGGACTTTAAAGCTGACTCAAAGTCTTGCAAATATCTACGGACAGAATAGGACAGAGTCAAAACAGTGTATCAAGTCAGAATGAGTATAAATGGTACATAGAATCCATTTACCCTTTATGAAAAAAAAGTTCAGAAATGTTACACACCCTAGAGATTAACAGTTTCAGAATAAATTTCCTACTACTGATTCTCAAATCAATCTATTACCAGTATATAATACTAATGTTGGAATTCCACTAGGTCATTTACACTGCGTAAGTTGGTGCCTGCCTTTATAACATATAGCTCACTTCGTAGAACAGGGAAGAGAAAATGTGATTTTCTATCTTTCGTGTTTTGGTGACTCAAAATCTTCAAGAAAACAATAGAAACAGTATCTCAGGGTCAAACTGTAAAATGTTGATATTGGTAATGAGGTGCTCCTTAGAGACAACGAGTACCATTAATGGCTTTTAAGTCCATTAAGACAAATCTCTGGAGCTATTTGGCTCTTTGTCAAACTAATGCTATGATAATACATATATCAACACTGCTTGTCAATTGAAAATGTACATTATCACATAGTTAATAAGACTATGGAAACTGTTTGAGTTTATTTTAATTTCCTTTATGCTAATAAAGTCCATATTTATCCCTGTTCATCTTACTTTTTCTTCAGACTATTTGCTTATAGTTTATACCAGGATATTTAATAAACTCACCATTATTTTTATAGTCCTTTGGATTCACTGTGACAAAATTAATTAGCATAACATCAAAAACTCCAAAGGAGACATTCCTGACAATCAAAATTCTCAGAAAGCTCAACAATTTTCTTCTTACATATGTTTCCCATTCTCATTCACTTTCTGATCCAAGTTGTAGAGTAATAGACTGTTCTATTTAAAAAATTCTACCTGGACAGATGCAGGATCTGACAAATAGAATATTCAACTCTTTTCTACCAGGTTTCACTGCTGTTTCGGACTAGTCAAGATAAGGAAAGGAAGAGATCACTTAGCAATTATCATCACAGGCAAACCAGACTCAACATGGGGAAATTAGAATAATTTAACACCAATCAAATTGGAGTAGGATGATGAGAAATAAACCCAAATCTTAAAAACACCTTCCCCCCCCTCCCCCCACCTTCTCCCCAGGCTTAACTTCACTCCGGAATTCTCTGCCTCCTCCCACTAAGTGGCACAGGTGGACATGGAATGAGGGTTGTGGTCAGTTCATCACGCTTTGTCTCTGCTGCTCCTTCCTCCTCATGCTCTTCCTCTGCTCCAGCATGGTGTCCCTCCCATGGGAGGCAGTTCTCCGTGAACTTCTCCAGTATGGGTCCTTCCCATGGGTTGCAGTTCTTCATGAACTGCTCCAGCATGGGTCCTCTCCACGGGCTGCAGTTCTTCAGGAACAGACTGCTCCAGTGTGGATCCCCCATGGGGTCACAACTCCTGCCAGCAAACCTGCTCCGATGTGGGCTTCCCATGGGGTCACAGCCTCCTTTGGGCATCCACCCACCCCAGCGTGAGGTCATTCAAGGATTGCAGGTGGATATCTGCCCCACTGTGGATCTCCATGGGCTGCAGGGGAATAGCCTGCCTCACCTTAGTCTTCATGGGGAAAGATCTCTGCTCCAGTGCCTGGAGCACCTCCTCCCCCTTCTTCTTCAGTGACATTGATGTCTGCAGAGTTTCTCTCACATAGTCTCACTTCTCTCTCCTGCTCCAATTGCCGTTGCACAGTTTTTTTGCCTTTCTTAAATATGTTATCGCAGAGGTTCTAACACTGTCACTGATTGTCTCAGCCTTTGTCAACGATGGGTCCATCTTGGAGCCAGCTGGCAATGGCTGTATTGTACATAGGGGATGCTTCTAGAAGCTCCTCACAGAAGTCACCACTGTAACCCCACCGCTACCAAAACCTTGCCACTCAAACCCAATACAGTTTCAAATTGATTTTTTCCCCAGCTATCTTACATGAAGGGCAGCAGTGATAACTTTCTACTCTTTTTACCAAAAAAAACCTCCAAATATCTTTAATGCAAAAGCACAATTCTTTCAGCAAAGCAGAAAAGTTAATGGTCTAAGATATGCATTAATTATTTCTTGTATATTATTGCTAGGCAGAAGAATGAAGCAAAAGAAGGAAAAAAACCCCAAACACAAAAAGCCAACATACACACACACAAGACTGAATTGTTCCGTATTTCTCTATAAGAGATCAGTGGTAGAGGAGAGAGAAGACTTCTGTCCTCAACAGCAACCTTTTCTCCTCCCCATCCCACTGGAGGGGAAGGGGAGGGATGACCTAACAGCTGTCTAGTGCTTAGTTGCCAGCTGCCAAGTCAAACCCCAACACAGTCACAAGACCAAATGGTTTTGCTCCTGCTCCTTTTATTCAACTTCTGATATCTACAACTATTCTAATGACAATAACTGATTTAAAACATAGTTGATCTTTTCTAGAAACCTGATTACATGCATTTACTCATTGATTTACTGATATGAGATAAAGATGCTATGGTAAAAATAACTAAAATCTGTGTTGTAACAGCATTTGTACAAAGGAGCTGAAGTAATACTGTTGAGAAGATGAAATCTGAATATTTTCTACCTTTTGATTTTGCAACTATAACACGTTTTTAACATAAATTTAGGCTGTAATTAGTAAATACTTAATTTTAATTATGCAAGCATTTAATGTATTAATAGATCAATGTCCTTTCTTGCATGTTTTACTAATCTATTGAAGAAGAAAATAACCATAAGTTTTAATTATTGTTATTATTAGGACATTATTAATACAAGGAAATGTCTTGCTTTGAGTTGAAAATACATTGCAAATTCTGAAGTTAAATCATTGCATATCAGTACACTAAGAAGCTTCCAAAAATACCCATTTGAACTTGATCATATGAAGTTCTCCTAGCTCTGCTGTCTTTCACTTTGCAGATTGAAACACTATAGTGTTAGTTCAACGTAACATTAAAAAGCTGTAGAGGCAGTCATGTGATGTTGTAAATTATTTATCACATTTTAGTATTTTCTACTTCTTTGTTTTGGTTTGGTTTTTTTTGTAATTTTTACACTATGAGAATAGCATGAGTTTATGAATCTGAAGTTGGGATGGGGTCAAGCTAAGGCCATGCCCAGGATATCAGCCCGTGGGTGGGGGTTATGTTCAGTTTGGATGAGGTGAAACAGGATCAGACACAACACCAAGACAGCAGAGCCATGGAGATATGGATGGGTTGGGATGGGGCCAAGCTGGGATGTCAGCCTGTGGGTCAGAACCTGCTGTAGACAGACCCATTCACAGCTGGGCAGGGCAAGGCAGAGCTACGGTAAAGATTAGCACTGCGGCAGTGTCGCTGTTGTGGGAACTGGCAGCCCTGGGCTGGACTGAAATAAGGTCCTGTGCCCATTGGCATTTTCAGCTGTAAAAAGCCACTAAGAAAACTAAGAAATGAAAATGCAGTTATTGATTTGTATTTAACAGATTCTTTCTTTTCTGCCTTGGTGTCTTAGCATGGGATATAAGCCTCTTAGCCAAGCCATCTCCCCCTGTAATTGATATTGATCTCACCACTGGGCTAGTCCCTGAACTTGTAACCCTCCTGTTTTGTTTTTTTTCTAATAGAATAAGCAGGTACACCCAGGGCATCGTCTCCTGGGTAAAGCTTTTCTTCACTTTTGTTTCTCCCTAGGCTTGCAACCAATTTGTTTCTCAACTTATTTGGTTTGATGTATTTCTGTTTATTGATTCTTCACAAGTGCATGATTTCTTGCACTCCAGAACAGGGCTAGAAAGGCATTGATGTTGAGGCAGAAAATTAGGTGCTTCTTCTTTGTCCTTGTTAATGTTTATAAATTTATATGATCACTTTAATCCCTAATTTGCAAGTCTTTTCCTAGGAGGTCATCCTGCTAGCTGTTTTCTTACAATCTTATATCCTGATTTGTATACAGAAATCAGTAGATAAACAGCTTGTATTTCAGACTGTATAGGGTCCACAACCATGAGCTAACAGCATAGATGATAGCTTTGAAATTCACTCTCTAGGAATCAGTTCTCAGAGTTATGTCAATATATACCTCAACACACAAAAGTAAATATCTTTATAATACAAAAAAAAAAAAAAAAAGAAAAGAAAAAAGAATGGTAGATGTCTACTTCTACTGAATAAATGCAACTTGTTATCATTGGTTAAAATGGAAACGTCAAATAGCAAAGATTTCCAAGACACAGAGAATTTCTTTACTTGGAAGTTCTCTGAACTGGATAACTAAAGTATAACAAGAATAATATGGAAAATGATGATGGGGCGGGGTGGAGAGGAGGGAGAGAGAGAGGAGAGAGTAGAGAAAAGAAGAAAAAAAGAGTAAAAATAGAGAGAAAATAGAACCTATCTTCACTCAAGCCTGGGTCAAAAAATGTAAAAAAAACGGTATTCGCCCAATAAAACTCAAGTTCAGAGTTCACCCACCCAATTTTCAACATCTGGATTAGTTTTTATTAGCACAATGAATTATTATTAAAAGTACTCACTTATTTCCACTGGCTATCAGGGAGGCAGCAGGGTGTGGTATGTGAAGCTTGAGGTAGACATTTTTTTTTTTTTTTTTTTTTTTCTCAGATGAATTTCTTACCTTAGATTAAATCCTAATTCAGGAGGTAAAATTAGTATGAACACTGCCGTGACGGTTTGAAGGAGTCTGAGGACTTGAAGAGGATGTGCTGAGAGGTGCATCATGATTCTACAAGCACTACTGGAATCTGAAGATCTAAATATGGTAAAACAACATAGGTGTTTTATGTGATAAAACTTTATGTTCCATATTAAATATTGTCTTTGTTTTCTTGTACACCATAGAATACATATATAAGAGAATTTACGGACAGCTTTGATTTTTCAGAATGTTTTTGACATCTGTAATTTAACTCATTCCCTTAACAGGAAACACATATTTTCTGTTAATTCTACTCGGTTTAGGATTTCATAGTTAATCACAGCTGTGATGATACTCACTTTCCTGTGAAGTATATTTCATTCTGCATCTAATTGTACATTTCTCAGTGTGGGAAAAAATATTCCACATTTACTTTGGACATTAAAAGATTGATGGTTCACACAGCAGACATGCCATACCAAGTAAAATGAATACATAAAAAGCCTTTTTGAATGTCAAACAAATCAAAAGCAACCGACCAACCACCCCCCCCAAAAAAATCAAATAAAGTCTAGCCTCTTCTTATGTTAGAAAATCTAGGAAAGTCAAAAGTTTTAGAGCAATGAAACCTATAAGAAGGAATGAATTTTTATGAAAACAGAGTAGAAACTGCCAGGAAAGTACTTTCTTATTGATAGAGTGAAAATCTTATGGACTTTATAAACAGAAGTTTACTTCTACACTAGCAAATTAAACAGGACAACAACCAAACAGTAGAAAGGGAATGATCTTAAAAAGATCAGTAAAGTATCTTTAACCCGTGCTAACTAACGGTCTCATAGACAATAACAAAGCATGAGTCAAACAACAGACTCGAAACCATACCTAGTAGACAACACAGCCAAGGTCACAATATTAGGAAAGGGCGGGGAAGTAGATTTTGATTTTACAGACAAGACCTGTGACAGAACAGTTCTCTATGGTGCCGAAGGATCAGCCTCTTTTATTTAAGAAGAGACCCAGTCACAGGGACCCATTAACTGAATTTCTGTTCTTCATTAGGTTTTTATGCAAAACATTCAGGATTTAATTTATACTTGTGAACCCCTTCAGGACTAGAAAGCCTTTCACTGGTGGTGCTCCTTGAAGTGGGAACTTCAAAATGCAGAGAAGTGTGTGCCCTGAGACTCTGTCAGAAGGAGCACTCAAGAGCTTTCCTCAGTAGAGGGGAAGGGATTAACTCCGAGAAGGGCATTCACACAGTCAGCTGATCCACCCAACTGATAAAAAGACAGCTGATGCATTTGTCTAAAGCAATTGTCTTATGGGAACACTTCAGATCACTTTGTATTGAGAGAAGTTCATCTTTCTTTACAGCAGCTGCGATCATTTACTATACTCTACACTTGAACTTTCTAAGTGAATTGCCACTGCTCATTTCCTCTGAGCCTTCTTTCAGTGTATATATCTCTGTGTGTGAATAGCTTTACTACTTTCTTGGGAACAATCTTGATACTGTTGTTTTGCAGCCATGATGCTTAGGTTTGATGTGAATATGAAGCACTTTTACCTCCGTATTCATACTTCAGAGTTTCCCGTTCATACAATTGTTACACATACACATGAAGTAAACATAATTTTGACAGGATTTTGAGAATATAAATATCAGAGACTTATAGAATTAATTGGTGGTGTTGAAGACTGTGAATACTATAGTGTAAAGCTAGCACAATGAATTTGACATTATTGTAATTCAGATGAGAAAAATAATACTGCATTTCTTTTAACTGGCTCTGGGAAGTTTCTCATTCATTTATCTGGCAGTCCAATGAATCTAAAATAGAAACTATAGTGTTTCAGTTATGTCAGATGCTGAAGTCTATGAACTGTATAAATTAATAGGATTGTAAAGTATTCCATTCCTTTGCATGAGCCTTTCCTTCCCTCTATCTAGATAATCTGAAGAGGTGAAAAAGATGCCTAAAATTTAATTAGATTCTTAACATGAGTTCCTGATTTAGGTACCTCATGTTATGCACCACAAATGCCTTACTAGGTTTTATGTCATTTGAAATATGCTGGCGTTAGCTTCTTAACACAAAACCAAAAATGTCTTTTTTGTCTTTCTTGTAGTCAAATTTTTCTGCAGTTTTCTACTTTTGCCTCCATAAAAGCTATCCCATTTAGTGCTGTAAGCCAAAGGGTTTTTCCACTGTACTCCTGATAAGATGTTCAATGCAAAAGTAATTGTCTTTCATAGAATCAAAGAAGCTACAGATTTTACTGCACTGTTGTAGTTATCTCTGGATTATCAATTAATTTAAATAAGCCATAAAGAGAGTAGCCCTCTGGACAATAATGATAACTCTTGCTAGATAGTAGCAGGCAGAGGAAATGAAATAAGAGGGTGTGATGGGTTGATCTTTGTTGGCTGCCAGGTGCCCACCAAGCCGCTCTATCACTCTGCCTCCTCAACAGGACAGGGGGAGAATATATGATTAAAAAGCTCGTGGGTCAACAAGGACAGAGAGATCACTCATGAGTTACCATCACAGGCAAACCAGACTTGACTTAGGGAAATTAATTTATTGCCAATTAGTAACAGAATAGGCTACAGAGAAATAAAAGCAAAACTAAAACCACTTTCTCCCCACCCTTTCCTTCTTCCCAGCTCAGCTCCTGAGTCTTCTACCTCCTCCCCTTTGAGCAGTGCAGGGGGATGGGGAATGGGGGTTGCGGTCAGTCCATAAAGCTTTTTCTCTTCTGCTCCTTCCTCCTCACACTATTGCCCTGCTCCAATGTGGAGTCACCGTGATGGGATACAGTAGTTCACAAACTGCTCCAGCACTGGTCCTTCCCACAGTCTGCAGTTCTTGCCAGAAAACCTTCTTCTGTGTGGGTTCCTTTCCACAGGCCAGTGCTACTTTCAGGAGCCCACTCCTGTGCGGGCTTTCCTGGGCTGAAGCTTCCTTCAGGGCATATCCACCTGCTCTAGTGTGGGGTAATCCACAGGCTGCAGTGTGGACAGCTTTAGCAGTGTGGTCCTCCATGGACTGCAGGGGGAAAATCTGTTTCATCATGGTCTTCACCAGAAGCTGCAGGGCAATCTCTGCTCCAGCACCTGGAGCACCTCTTCCTCCTCCTCCTCCTTCACTGACCTTGGTGCCTGCATATATGTTTCATCACATTTTCTCACTTCTCTCTCACAGCTGTTGTGCAGTATTTTTTTACTCTTTCTGAAATACGTTACCACAGAGGTGCTACCAACACCACTGATGGCCTCAGGTTTGGCCAGTGGTGGGTCTACCTTGGAGCCACTGGAACTGACTTTCCAACGTAGGGGTAACTCCTGGTGTCTTCTCACAGAAGCCATCCCTGCAGCTCCTCCTGCTACCAAAACCTTGCCATGTAAACCAAATACAGAAGATAAGCTGAAGGTAAAGATTTAGGAAAGTAAAAAAAATAATTAATAACATAAAGAATTAATTTTCACTATCATAAAGAATTTTTAAATGTAATGACTTCATTAAGGGTGGGGGTTTTTGTTACTTTTTTTTTGTTGTGATTTTTATTTTGTTGTGATTTTTATTTTGTTGTGATTTTTAAATTTCAGTTTGGTTTGGCTGGGGTTTTTTTTGGTAGGATTTTATTTCTGAGACTGTAGCATTTTGTGTGGTAATCTGAATGGTTAATTCTGTAGGTATCCCTGCTTAGGCATTTCAAATATCTATATTTGTTTTTATAGGCCCAAAGAAATATAGACCATTAAGAAAGTTAAGACATCTTTTAACTGCTCAGTAACTACATGAGGGGAAGATGTGTCTACTAAGTCAAAAGTCTGTGAGCCTAAGTTCAAATTGTACCAGATATCAGTTTACACCAGATAAAATATGTCTTGACTGAGGTCATGTAGTGTTGCTCATTTCTTATAACCACAAGAACATTAAAAAGCTCTGTTAAAGTTTCAGACTGCAGAGAATAGATTGAAATGCACACTTTTTCTTGTTAAGTTGTAAAATGTTCTGTTACATTAAAGTTTAATTTCAGTGGAAATAAACAATGATGTTATTTCAGTGCCTGTATTCATTCAATGAATTTTCAGATGAAAAGCTATTTTAAATAGGATATTTTAGTGCTAAATTATATATTTTCTTGGTAGTTTTGAGAACAAATGAACAGCTAATGAAAGGCTAAAAACTCTTTGCATCAGCTGAAGAATAGTTATAAATGTTATAAAATACTATTAGGACCTACTTATATCAGTGATTCCTGATGCCGAGGCACTGTTTGGACAACTAGAGATTAAAATCCTACTAAAATATATATGTGTTTTGAATTCAATTGGGATTTATCAGCCCAACTGCTTAAAAACATAATATCTTGTCTAAATTATGTACTGTTTGTTTATTGGCTTAAAACATTTTGTTGGACCAATAAATACAATTTGAAATAATAAACAAGCCTTTAGTTACCATATATTTGAGGATTGTCAGGGACAGACAATTCAGCATAGATATCTAAGCGCAATTGAAATATCCTGTATGTAAGTTCCAAGATTAGTTTTGAAAAAATTATTTTGACCATTCAGGAACTCAGAATTTCTGGGCAGAAATTTCTGAAGAGAACCTCTGTGGGCTTTTCTGCTGCTTTTCTGCAGCTGAAGTCATACACATTACACAGTCTGGTGCAGGAAACCTTCATTACTGCTCTTGCTTTGTCAGAATAATCTAGTTTTATGCGTGAACCTGACACAGTAGTATTTATGTTAGCATACCACAAAGCATACTGTAAGCTTTTAACCCATTATTGGAAAATTCTCAACATTCAGACGCATCAAAGTTTTACTAATATTAATAAATTAAATCAATTATTTCACTAAGTGTTTATTGCTACAAGTGCATATGTAGACAATGGCTTTCTGATTTTGATCACTGTAATTATCCCAGTGCAACATGCTTGGGGAAATTACTAAAAGACTTTGCTGACACTTGTGTTTTTGTCACTCATAAACCTTTTGCTTTTTGCTGCAGTAAAAATATCGGCCACCCTCACTTTACATTTCTGCTGTGGGTTAAACACGTCTTTCTGCAGCTGCACTAGTGAGCTAGCCAGTAATGTCATCTCTCTTCTAACTTCTTCAATGTCTGTTTCACCTTCAACATCAGGACAACCTAGCCCTGCTACAGACAGGTAGTCAAACTGTTACACAATGGCGTTTTTCCCAAACCCCAGAGACCGAGGAAACATTTTTCATTAATCACAAAATTTTTATAAAGGAGAAAGTTTAATAGGTTACATGTGTCCTTTGTGCTTCAGCTGGGTACCTTCACTAAGAACTAACCACTGTTAATCATCTATCATATATTTTGGTCCATATTCAAATACTCTTTCTAATTATAGCATAGTGATAAAAGCCACTAGTGTTTCAATACATCATCCGACTATCCATGGAATGAAATACTATTCAGTTTGGATAAAGAGATAAATCTTTTATACATAGTCTTCATCCACTCAGTTATATAAAGAAAATATGTTTTCCATGCTATATTTCACAAAGATTTCCCCAGAGTCCTTGTTTTCTTGCTTTAGTTACTATGATAAACATTGATTATAGATAAGAATTGGCTACATTCAACTTTTTTTTAAAGTAGTCTTATCTTCTATTATACTTATTATAAAAATTAAAGAGTTGCGCTTCTTTTTCTCCTTTTTTTCTGAAGTCTACTCTAATGTACTGTGTGTAGGTTTCAAGGTTTTGGTAGTATGGTGGTTGCAGGTGTGGCCGTTGTGGGATGAGCTCAAGGACTGCCCTGTGCGAGAAACTGCCAGTTCCAGAAGGCTCCAAAATGGACCCACTGCAGACCACAGCTAAGTCCCTCGTCCAAGTTAGTGGAACCTCTGGGGAAGGAAATTTAGGAAAGGCCAGAAAGCAACAGACAGGTGGGGGGTTTGGGGGGGGAGGGGGAGAAAAACAAGTGAAAACAGCAGAGGGAACATAAAGTTCAGAGGAGGAGGAAGGGGCGCTCTGTGATACCAGAGCAGATATTCCCCATGCAGCCCATGGAAGAGACCAGGTCGGAGCAGATATCAACACTGCAGTTCAGGGAGGACCACATGCTGAAGCAGCTGGACATTCCTGAAGGAAACACGACCCATAGAGAGCACACACAGTGAGTGTGCATCTGGGTGGGAGTCTAAATGTTAGCCAAGCTTATCCCACCAAATCGTTAGACCATACCAAAAAGACAGTTAATTAGAGACTGAAAATTGGAATGCTTATGAAATCTGTCATGTTTAAAAATAAGGAAATTTGAAAAAAATTGTATTTCTCCAAACTTCTCCACCATAGACATCTATGATGTTCCATGATACCGTAAGAGGTGAAGCGATACCTGATCATAGATGAAGAATGCTTACATATTCTTACCCATGTATTAGTTCTGAGTAACAAACTTGTGCATTTTGTAGAAGGAAGATTACTTTCTAACAGTAAAGAAAGTCTCCATGTTTCATTTAAGGGGTTTTTTTTGTTGTTTTTTTTGTGGGTTTTTTTTTGTCCTAGGGGATGGATGTGAGAGAGTAAAGGCAAAGCAGAAATGTAGTTTCTACAGTCAGCATCTACAAAAAATTTAGTCTATTGCTATCAACCTTATTGGTTTAGCAGATTGCACAAGTTGTTTTCCAGATGTTCAGTATTTTTTTATTACCTGCTCTTTAATGTTTTTCACAGGTTTCAACTACATCATGAGTCTGCCATTGACTAGCATGTAATTTGGAAGATTTAACTTTGGCTTTTTAAAGTAGTATATCACTTCATGTATTTAGAGCTAAGTACACTTAAAAACAATGTATTAAAAAATTAGGAATACTTGTTGCAGATTGTTTTTTGGAGTGCATAATTTTTTACTGTATTTCCAAGATATAGAATGGATGTTACCTACCTGACTTTAATAAGGCTTTGACACTGTTCCTTAGAGCACTGTTCTGGAGAAACCAGCTGCTCATGGTTTGGATGGATGGCTGAGCCCATAGAGTGGTGGTGAATGGAGCTAAATCCAGTTGGTGGCTGGTCACTAATGGTGTTCCCTAGGGTTCATTACTGGGGTCATTTCTGTTTAATGTCTTGATCAATGATCTGGATGAGGAGATTGAGTGCTCCTTCAGTAAGTTTGCAGGTGACACCAAGTTGGGTGGGAGTGTTGATCTGCCTGAGGGTAGGAAATCTCTGCAGAGGGATCTGGACAGGCTGGATCAATTGTATGAAGTTCAGCAATGCCAAGTGCTGAGTCCTGCACTTGGGTCAAAATAACCCCATGCACTACAGGCTTGGGGAAGAGTGGCTGGAAAGATTCCCGGAGGAAAAAGACCTGGGGGTGCTGGCTGATAGCCAGCTGAAGATGAGCCAGCAGTGTGCCCAGGTGGCCAAGAAGGCCAAAAGCATCCTGGCTTGTCTCAGGAAACAGTGTGGCCAGCAGAAGTAGGGAGTTGATGTGCCCCTGTACTTGGCACTGGTGAGGCCACACCTCTAATACTCTGTTTGGTTTTGGGCCCCTCACTACAAGATGGACATTGAGCTGCTGGAGTGCATCCAAAGAAGGGCAATAAAGCTGTTGAAGGGTCTAGAGAACAATTCTTACAAGGAGCGACTGAGGGAACCAGGACTGTTTAGTCTGGAGGAGAGGAGACTGAGGGGAGACCTTATCGCTCTCTACAACTCCCTGAAAGGTGGTTGTAGTGAGGTGAGTGTCAGTCTCTTCTCCCTAGCAACAAGTGACAGAACTGGACGAAACAGACTGGAGTTGTGCAAGGGGAGGTTCAGACCGGATATTAGGAAATATTTTTTCACTGAAAGGGTTGTCAAGCATTGGAACAGACTGCCCAGGGAAGTGGTTGAGTCACCATCCCTGGAGGTGTTCAAAAAATGTGTAGGTATGGCTCTTCAGCACGATCACAGAATCACAGAATCACAGAATCACAGAATCACAGAATCACAGAATCACAGAATGGTAGGGGTTGGAAGGGACCTCTGTGGGTCATCTAGTCCAACCCTCCCGCCGAAGCAGGGTCACCTACAGCAGGCTGTACAGGACCTTGACCAGGCGGGTCTTGAATATCTCCAGAGAAGGAGACTCCACAACCTCCCTGGGCAGCCTGTTCCATTGCTCCGTCACCCTCAGAGTGATGAAGTTCTTCCTCATGTTCAGACGGAACTTCCTGTGCTTCATTTTGTGCCCATTGCCCCTTGTCCTGTCGCTGGACACTACTGAAAAGAGTTTGGCCCCATCCTCCTGACACCCACCCTTGAGATATTTGTAAGCATTTATAAGGTTTAGAAGGCATGGTGGTGATGGATTGGCAGTTGAACTTGATGATCTTAGAGGTCTTTTCCAACCTTAATGCTTCTCTGATTCTATAGTTTCCATAGAGTGAACAAACATGCCAACCTGCATGCCTACCTGCCTCCCTCTCTCTCTTTTACTCAGTCTTTTCCTCCCACTCTTTTTACTTTTTTTCCTTCCTTTCATGTAAAGATGAATCTAGGTTAGTGTACTGGGAATGTATATAATGTATAAGGGACACAAAGGTAGCTTCTCTACCTTGGGTTCTTTCAGAATATTGGAAGATTGTCTAACTGTATGGAGAGTTCATTTATATTTCACATTTTAATCTATATTCTAACTTGGAACAGAATCATATTGAGAAATATTTCTAACTTGTGCAAAAATGTAATTTTCATTTGGTGAACAGTTTTAGTAAATCCCAGCTAGTGTTTATCTTATCTACAGCCAATAAAATACTTTTGTCAGTATGATCCCAAAGCTGAGCTAACCTAAATTCTCTCTGTAGTTATAGAGGGAGGGAAAGAAAGAAGGAAAGAGCAAACCTGCAGGGTTCCCAAGGTAATTATCTTTCTAACCTGAAATGCAACCTAGAATACCATCCTAAACTTTTAAGACCCTAACAACAGGTGAGATTATAATAAAAGGCAGGCAAATTAATAGACATATATTCTTTAGAGCCTCAATCTGTTCTGAATATAAAATTCAGAACTTTTTAATGCTCCCCGTATTCTATAGATATCTTTAAAAAAAAAAAAAGAAAACTGCATTCAACAATATGTTATCCAGAATGGGATATGAGAACATAATGCAAAATAGTATCCTAACATTTGTAAAAGTAACATTTAAGTGAAATATAATTAGCTGGCCAAGACAATTATTTGTAGGAGAAGCAATCGCCTAAGGTGAAAGCCTCAATACTTAGTTAAATTCAAATTATACTAAAAATGTAATATTACATGAAAAAATTTTTACTAAATGGTTGCTAAAGCCATGAATACCTGAAAGCTCTGTCATTGACAATCACTGTAAAATAAGTATAAATCTTTTTTATTATAATAGAGGTTGTGATTTTTATCATAAACCCCCAAAATAATGGTTGTTAATATTTCAAAAAGGATAAGAATGAAAGATAATACCTAAAGAAAATTTTAACCTTACATAAAAAATCATCTTATTTACAAATAAACTAAGTTCTCCCAGATGGAAGCAAATACAAGAATTTTTTAAGGCATCTTCCAGAGTACTTATTTTTATCATTTGCTGTCATATAATTATATTTTCAAGGTTTATAAAATATGAATAAGTAGGAGTAAGGCATGAATCCGCTTTCTGAAAAAATAATTGCGCTTAACGATTCTTCTCAAGATTTTTATAATTAACTGTATTCGAATGTATTGTAAACAGAAATATTGAAAGAATTCTAATGTATACCACAATTATCATGCATTAAAATAATGTTACTATGCCAGTTAACATATTAATTATGATTAATACGTTATATTAGTAGTTCATACTCTAATATAATTAAAACCAAATCTCTGTCTTGGCAACTGCCCTTCAGGTACCTGTGGGCCATTGCCAGATCATGCCTTAGCCTCCTCTATGCAAGATTGAAGACGACTAGCTC
Source organism: Opisthocomus hoazin (assembly GCF_030867145.1). NCBI lineage: Eukaryota > Metazoa > Chordata > Aves > Opisthocomiformes > Opisthocomidae > Opisthocomus > Opisthocomus hoazin. The sequence continues at coordinate 57,594,811 of NC_134414.1, read as the reverse complement.
TCCCAATGTCTGTTTGTAGTTATGTTCTCTAGACTCCAGGTCAATTTGGTAGCCTTCTCCAGTTTCTCTACATTCCTTTTCATCAGCAGGACCCAACACTGGACACAGCATTCCAGATGCAGACTCACCAGGTCTGAGTAGAGAGGACTAACAACTTTGTTCACTCTGCTGATCATATTTCCCCTAATGTAGCATAGCAGCGCAAAATTTGCTTTATCTGAGGTAAGACCACACTGTTAGCTCATATTTAGCCTAGTGTCCACTGTGTGTCCCTTGTCCTCTCCAGCAGGACTGCTGACTAGCCAGGTGCTTCCCAGATTCCCCTGTTGGTATGTGGCCCTGTTTCCTCTCAGGTGCAGATCTTTGCATTTTCATTCATTGAACTTAATGAGGTTTCTATTGGCCCATAGTTCAAATTTATCACAATCTCTGTGGGATGAGGACCTGCTATGTGGAGTATCAGGGCTTTTGCTTCTGTCACATTTCTTATTCTTTTCACATTTGCTGAGGGTGCATTGTGTTTCCCCATGTTGATAAAGATGAGGTAGTCTGCTATCTACTGTCTGCCTATGGGCAGCTAAGCCTTGATTATTAGTATTTGATACTCCAAACTCAAGACCTTCACCTAAAATTCCTAATGTTAGGGTGGTTTCAGGGCCAAGTTCACTGTATAGATAAATAATAAATTCCTTATCCAAAATAAATTTCTTGATATTTTCTCACAATGGGTTATAAATATCTCCAGCCTACAGCAAAAACCTGTTCTTCCTTATAAAGTCGTCAGGAAGGGTGTTTACATAGAAATCAAAGCAAACTGAAGAAGGCCTACCAGAAGTATTGAGGAAGGGCTGCAGAACTGAAAGGAAGTATGACCTACAAACTCTTGTCAACCAGAATTGTGTGAGGTAATCAGAAGACAGCACTCTGGATCATGAGTGTCTGCAGACAAGGTCACTGATTGTAAGATTTGGTTTGATCTTATGTTCCTTATTATCTTTATATTACATCATTGCCACAATGTTTATGATATGTCATTGACCTTTTTGATTTTTGTCCAATCATAGGCTATGGAAAGAGTAGCTACTGCTTCTTATATCCATAACAACAAAAATCAATGCAATAAATGCTGTTTATTTTCCCCAAGCATGCCTGTAAAATGCAAATCCTCTTCTCATAGTTCCCTACTCATCTATTCATTTAAAGCCATGAAGCTACAAGAGATGAGAGTAGTTGTAGAACAGACAGGTGTTAACATATCTCATACATTCCACATGGTAATGCCTCCTTGGAATTTAAGATTTATTTTCTTCACAGCACTTTGAAATATCTCTTTAGAAACTGCTGAAAAATAGGCCAATTTTTCTGAAAAACAGAAGCGAGAAACAGAAGGTTCTTTGGAAATGTGAACTTCAGTACATAGTGAAAACTACAATAAACTCTTTGGAGAAATAGATTCATCTGCTCATAATTCTTACATGCTCAAATAATAGAAATAGAGTCTACTATTTGATATATATTCTGGACACTGGCCAGAAAGATATTAATGAGCACAAAAAGCACATTAATTATTTCTTGATTAAAACTTTCTCCTTAAAGTCACAGTAGGTGTGCTTGGTTAGTCTGGGGTGTAGTTGACTTTCTTCATAGCAGCCAGTATGCTGTTGTGTTTTGCATTTGTAATAAAAAATGTGTTGACAGTACACCAATGTTTCAGTTGTTGCTGAGGAGTGCTTACACAGCATCAGGGACTTTCTGTTTCTCTCTGCACCACCAGCAAGTAGGCTTGGGGTGCATAAACAGGTGGGTGGGAACACAGCCAGGGCATATGACCCAAATGATCAAAGGGATATCCCATACTCTATGATGTCATGCTCAGCAGTAAAAGCTCAGGAGGAAGGGCACATGTTTGTGATTATGTCATTTATGTTCTCATGTCAACTGTTACACATGCTGAAGTCCTGTTTTCCAGGAAGCGGCTGGACATCTGCCTGCTGACAGGAAGTAGTGAATTAATTCCTTCTTTGATTTTCTTGTGTGTGCAGCTGTGTTTCAGTTATCAAAGTGGCTTTATCTTGACCCAGAAAGAGTTTTCAGCTTTTGATCTTCCAATTCTCTACCCTATCCCACTGATGTGGGAGTAAGAGAACAGCTGCGTGGAAGTTGAGCTTCTGGCCGGGATCAATCCACCACAGTAGGACAGGAAGATATCTTCTTTAATATGTGCTATATTTAAGTTCAGTTAAGTAAGCATATTATAATAATGCAACATAAAAATCTGATACTGTAGAGTAGGATGAATTAAATATGTAGTTCTATAAATCTGTTTGATGTAGAATTCAGTGGAAGCATTGCTGAACAATTGTTGAAAACAGACTTTAATATACCAAATATAAAATATAGGTGCTTTAGGGTATATATTTCAAGGTTGAATTTAAGGAGTATATAAAATAATTATCCTTAGTTTTAAGAGGCATTTAGATTCGCTTTTTAGGAATTTTTTGTTTTACTGAAAGTTGGCTGTTTTCTTCTTTATGATCTCGGTTTACTCATTAGAGTTCCTCAACAGATGTGCACGCTTCTTGTCTATAACTTCTTTTTCATATCATTTAACATATTTTCATTCTGTTTTGTCTCTTCTATCCATTCTTTTTTCTGTTCTTATTCTTTCTTAAAAGATAAATGTTTCCCACCATAAAATTTTCTCTTTTTGTGTCATTACCTTTGTATTTAAATCCTATCCACTATTAGTTAACACAAAACTAGAGTCCAAAATAGGCACCAAATCATCAGTGAGGAGTCTCAGGCACTGAAAATTAAATCAGCGCAGGATCAAAATGAAAATGTGTTAACCACTTAAGGCAATGTGACAAGAACAAATTAGTCCTAATGATGTTACTAAATTTTTTTTCAGATCATCGTGATAACAATAGTAAAGAAAGATAAAACACGGAGCACGTGCAATTACTGTATATATATACTGGATTATGAAATGGATTACATGATGGGTGAGAAATCATGGGGATGGCCAAATGTCTTCATTTAGGCAGGAAGCATGATTAGTTGTAGAGGGCCGTGATGTGTCCTGTTGTTCTTCCAAAGTACAGAGCAGTCAGGGTTGAAGGATTAACATCCTAATGTCCCTAGGTTGAAATCAGGAACCGTTGCCCCAGATAAGCAATAAACACTGGCCAGATCCTTTAAAAAGTCATCAATGGAATTCACCTGTCCATCTAGCTGACAAAGTTTGATTTACATATTTATTAATTTCATTTGGAAATTACTCATTTTGTTTTGGATTGTTGGAATTATCTACATTAAGATGTAACAGGGACAAATTTCAATCTATTCTCATTGAATTCCAGAACTATTAGTTTCTATTTGCAAAAAAAAGCTGACATTCTCATAAACTGAGTCCATTATTTGGCCTACCTGCAGGTTTCATGCCATGCTTGCCCAGAGATAATTAAATTACAAATTAATGCAATCCATTAATATTGTACTCATTCAGTGTGCCCAAAGGTACTTCTACTTATCTGAATTATCTCTGTTTCTCCCCCTTCCTCTGCTCCTGCTCCCTGTTATGCCTCACTGTTTCCACATAATTTGGAAGAATGAGACACACAGGTCTTAGCTTCAGTTGGCCATGTTGGTTTACATAATTTGGCATGATATTGGGCAAGATTATCCCCAGCCCCACTTTTTATCTCAGACTACTGCTTCTGATCTGTGAGAAATCTGCTCCTATACATGTATAAATATGAGAATGCATGTGTTAGCCTGTGTACAAGCATACATGCATACATAAATACATATGACTGTATTTCCACTTTTATCTTGATAAAGAAATGTCTAGGTAGCCACAATGATATTTGAGACAACATGTATCTGTTTTATCTTTCTGTATTCCCAGAGCAGAATGAAACCCCCACAACCCAAAGAGAAATGTTTAGCAACCACCTACACCACTTAGATACAATTAAGTCTATGGGGCCAGATAGGATCCACCCAAGTGTACTGAGGGAAGTGAGGCAGAAGTACTCACCAAGTCAGTCTCCATCATTGATCAGTAGTCTGGGAGGTCCCAGTTGACTGAAGATTAGCAAAAGTGATGCCCATCTACAAGAAGGGCTGGAAGAATGATCCAGGGAACCAGAGGCCTGTCAGTCTGGCTTCGGTGCTGGGGAAGTTTATGGAGCAGATCATCTTGAGTGCCAACACATGGCATGTACAGGACAATCAGGCGATCAGGCTAGTTCTGCATAGGCTTATGAAAGGCAGATCCTGCTCGACTCATCTGATCTTCTTCTATAACAAGGTGACCTGCTTAGTAGATGGGGGAAAGTCTGTGGTTGCTTTTTGCCTGGACTTTAATAAAGCTTTTGACCTGGCTTCCTACTGCATTTTCCTGGAAAAACTGGATGCTCATGGGCTAGATGGGCATACTCTTTGCCGGGTAAAAATTTTGTTAGATGGCTGGGCCTAAAGAGTTGTGTTGAATGGAGTTATATCCAGCTGGTGGCTGGTCACAAATGGTGTTCCCTAGGGTTTGTTATTTGGGTCATTTCTGTTTAATGTCTTGATCGATGATCTGCATGAGGGGCTTGAGTGCTCCCTCAGTTATTTTGCAGATGACACCAAGCTGGGTGGGAGTGTTGATCTGCCTGAGGGTAGGAAATCTCTGCAGAGGGATCTGGACAGACTGGATCAATGGGCCAAGGCCAAGAGTATGAGATTCAACAAAGTCAAATGCCGGGTCCTGTACTTGGGTCAAAGCAACCCCATGCAATGCTACAGACAAGAGGAAGAGTGGCTGGAAAGATACTAGGAGGAAAAAAAAACTGAGGGAGTTGGTAAACAGCTGTATGAATATGAGCCAGCAGTGTGCCCAGGTGGCAAAGTAGGCCAATGGCTTCCTGGCTTGTATCAGGAATAGTGTGGCCCGCAGGTGTAGAGAAGTGAGTATCCCCCTGCACATGGCACTGGTGAGGCCACACCTTGAATACTGTGTTTATTTCGGGGCCTTTCACTACAAGAAGGACATTGAGGTGCTGGAGTGTGTCCAGAGAAGAGCAACAAGGCTGGTGAGGGGTCTAGAGAACAGTTCTTATGAGGAGCGGCTGAGGAAACTAGGATTGTTTAGTCTGGAGTAGAGGAGACTGAGGGGAGACCTTATCGCTCTCTGTAACTCCCCGAAAGGCAGTTGTAGTGAGGCAGGTGTTGGCCTCTCCTTCCAAGTAACAAACGATAGAACGAAAGGAAATGGCCCCAAGTTGCACCAGCAGATTGGATATCAGGAAATATTTCTTCACTGAAAGGGTTATCAAGCATCAGAACAGGCTGCCCTGGGAAGTGGTTGAGTCACCATCCCTGGAGGTATTTAAAAGATGTTTAGTTGTGGTGGTTAGCGGCATGGTTTAGCGGAGGACTTGTCAGTATTAAGTTTGAGGTTGGACTCAATGACCTTATGGATCTTTTCAAACATAAATGATTCTATGATTCTACAATTTTCACATCTGAGATAATGTGTTGAGGTTCCTTAATTTGCAACAGAGAGAAAATAACACTTTAGAAAAGTTGTTCTATATTATATTATATTATATTATATTATATTATATTATATTATATTATGTCATGTCATGTCATGTCATGTCATGTCATGTCATGTCATGTCATATCATATATTATATTATATCATATAATGTCATATCATATTACATTACATTGCATTACATTACATTATAATATATACATTTTTTGGTCGGTGTGTGATAGTTCTCTCTCAAAGTCTACCTGCTTCCTTCATTGACTAAAAAGGGTGTTTGAATCTGATACATATCTACATTCAGTGAACTGAATCTGAGTCTGGTACAAAAATCCTGTGTGCAGACTGGTTGTACTTTTTAATTGGCTAGGTTTCCCTCTAACTCTGTCCCGGAAAGTACAACACAAGAATATCCATTCTACCTTTTTTTTAATGTAAGATGTATGTGCTCCACAGGATACAGGCAGTTTTAAGTAATTTTTTATATTAAAATATGACAGCTCCACTAGACACCATCTAGAATAATCTTTTTCTATTCCTGAGGAGTATTGCAGCATAGTTTGAACTTCCTCCACAACTTAAGAACATGGTTAAGAAGATGACATGTAGCTATCACTGCAGAAGAGGAGTTAGCACACAGTTCTGCCATGACAAAGCTATGGAGTTAAATAGTACGATGAAACTGTGCTTCAGGAGAGATTCACCACAAGATTAAGGCAGATCAAATCAGGCTTCCATTGTAGCAGCCCACAAATGAGCAAGATATCTAAGCTTCTACTGTACCCAATAGGGGACACAGTATATTTGTCAAGATGTAAGTAGTTTTTAGTGTAATTTGGGACTCCTTAGGTCATCCTACCTGGTTTCCAGTTACCTCTCCAGAAGGATAGGTTTCCCATACATGATCTTTCTTACTCGCACGTGCCCTACATTTTCTTGAATTTTTTGTATCATCTCAGTGCCAGAAGGCCATGTTTAAGCAACAAAAATGAACCCCAAGTCTCTACTTAAGTGTGTTGAATCTCTAAGCTCCTTTGAATGAACATAATCTTAAGGACTCTTTCTGTCTTTGAATCTGAACTGTTTTGCTGTTCTGTGTGAAGCAGTTAAAAATGAGTGAAATATTTACATTGATATTTCTTCTGATTTTAACTGTATCAGTCAATGCTCTAGGAAAACTAGATTTCCTAATGGCCATTGTCAATATACATGGTAAAGCCAACAGTTACTTTTCTGTTTTCCTACTGGCTTTAAAGCTACTCATTTTAAATTTTGAAAAATGACATAACTGTATGAATTATAAGACAGTAAGAGGGATTTGGCTACCCTGACCTTGCTTCAGATACACAAGGATATCTCTTTGGAGGAAAATTTGCAAATGGACAAGTTCCTTTTTCAATTGAGATATTACTATACTAGTTTAGGTGTTTCGCTTCATGACATGGCTGGAAAATTGTCAGACACATAGAATATACGAAAATTAAATAACCTTATAAGGTGTAAAATTCACTAATAACAGCTATAAATAATTTAAACTAAAAATAAGAAGCAAACCCATAGTGAAATAGTTGATTTCATAACATTATTATGTTATTTCAAAACACATCATAAAACCAAAGAAACGAGACTGTGGATTATGAATATTTTGGCAATGATAAAGTTATATATTTTTTTAAATTTGTGTTAGTACTACATCTAGACTGAAAAGATAGCCTGTGCTTTTGATGACTGCAGACTCAATATCTTACTGTTATTCCTCTCTGCTGACACACCAACGGGCTGCTTCTCCTATAAATCACTCTAAATGAATTTTATATTAGTGCAGATACAATATGAAAGACTCTAACAAATGCTTTCCATGTTATCAGGTATCTTTCACACCAGCAGGCTTAGAAGGCTTGTTCAGTAATTGTCAGGACAATGATAAATGGTGTAGCCCATTACAGTGAAGGACATTATTAAACCAACTAAAATTATGACTTCATGATTTAGTGGAACTATTTAAAATATATTTATGAATGTGCATAATTAGAAACAATTGCAAATACATTGGTAAAATGTTTTACCTTAGAAAGAATGTGCATTCAATAAGCAACAGAGATATCACATAAAATTCATTAGTATACATATAGTATATTAAAAATCACTGCTGAAGCAGTCTGTGGAATATGCTTCTAATACAGAAACTGCGGAAAAATATGAAGAAGTAGTGTGCGCAAAACAGTTTTTTAATTGGAGATTTCTCTCAATAGTCAAGTGGATGTGGGTGTGACTGGGGTTATGGGTGGGAGTGAGAGTGGGATAGGGCTACAGAGTGACTTAAATTCATGGAGAATTAAGGCTGCAAATAGTGTCACTGAGAAGTGAATAAAGAAATGGCAGCCTTAACAAATACACATTTTGTACCTATTACTGAGGTAAATCTTAACAGTTAATGTAGAAATTATTTTCTATGTATTATTTTTATTGTTTTAATACAAAAACTTTAAAAATTTTGATAAATGTTTTGGTATTTTTTGATGTTGTTGTTGTTTAGTTGCTTTGTTTTAGCTTTTTTGAACATGATGCAGACACTTGTCTCTCTTTGTTCATTTCTTATTCTTTACTCATTTGCTTATTCTCTCCTTCTAAGAGATTCAGATATGCAATCACAAAAAAGATTATGTGCCACCTAGGTGAGCAATCCTGCACTGAAATGAAAAATGGCAATAGGGAATAACCACAAGAGTCTAAGAAGACTCACAGATTGCATTTTATTTCATCTTTCCGTGGGAACCATTCACAGCTAAATAACACATTTGTAGATACCTGTACTGGTTCACATATAATCAGTTATCATAAAAATGGCTTAGTTTGTCAAATAACTTATTCACAAAATAGCTTGATGATTTCTTATTTTATTATGCTTTCAATCATGACAAAGCTCCAAAAAGTTGACTGTCAGGATTTACTCTATTTTTACTATATAAAATCTTATGTATTTCAATTACATTGCATTGGGAGAAAAAAATAAAAAAGAAAAAGGAAAACCAAACTTTCATCTAGTAGCTTTAATTTTTATGTGACCTGGAATGAAAGAAAAAGGAAAACCAAACTTTCATCTAGTAGCTTTAATTTTTATGTGACCTGGAATGAATTCTGACAGAATTACTTGCAGTCAGATTCTGTTAAGATTAAAGCTTGGTTACCAGCTTCTATAAAAATTTGAAAAAGTATTCTTTTTCTAGCATGGAATTCTTCTTCTCCATTGCCCTTAAGAAATTAAACAGGAAACGAGATGGTGCAAACAACAGAGGTAAATTTTATACTTCCAGTTTCCGTATTAACGTAATGCCCTGATTTAGGCATGAGTACAGCATGAAGGAAGGAAAAAAAAGAAAAAAAAGTCCCTTTTGAAGGCCTTCTGTACCTTGCCATAGTGGGAGTTGTTGGAAACAACTCCTGGTTATGTCAAAGAATTTTGATTTCCGAAAGAGTGAACTCAGTTAATGGAATTTCTGTCACAGATTGTGCTATGCATTATGTACAGTTGTTGAACGGATCACAGAATCACAGAATCACGGAGAATGGTAGGAGTTGGAAGGGACCTCTGCAGATCATCTAGTCCAACCCCCCTGCCAAAGCAGGGTCACCTACAGCAGGTAGCACAGGACCTCGTCCAGGTTGGGTTTGAATGTCTCCATAGAAGGAGAACATACAGCCTCCCTGGGCAGCCTGTTCCAGTGCTCCGTCACCCTCAAAGTGAAGAAATTCTTTGTCATGTTCAACTGGAAATACCTAAGCTTCAGTTTGCGTCTGTAGCCCCTTGTCCTGTCACTGGGAACCACTGAAAAGAGTCTGGCCCCATCCTCTTGACACCCACCCTTAAGAAATTTGGAAGCATTTATAAGGTCCCCTCGCAGCCTTCTCTTCTTCAGGCTGAACAAGCCCAGCTCCCTCAGCCTCTCCTCGTAGGGGAGATGCTCCAGTCCCCTCATCATCCTTGTAGCCCTCCACTGGACTCTGTCCAGTAGCTCCTCATCTTTCTTGAACTGGGAAGCCCAGAACTGGACACAGTAGTCCAGATGGGGCCTCACTAGGACAATGTAGAGGGGGAGGAGAACCTCCCTCGACCTGCTGGCCACACTCTTCTTAATGCACCCCAGGAGACCACTGGCCTTCTTGGCAAGCAGGGCACACTGTGCTGGCTCATGGTCAACCTGTCGTCCACCAGGACACCCAGGTCCCTCTCCACAGAGCTGCTCTCCAGGAGGTCCGCTCCAAGACTGTACTGGTGCATGGGGTTGTTCCTCCCCAGGTGCAGGACCCTGCAGTTGCCCTTGTTGAACTGCATGAGGTTTCTCTGCGCCCAACTCTCTAGCTTGACCAGGTCTCGTTGAATGGCAGCACAGCCTTCCGCTGTATCAGGTACTTCTCCCAGTTTTGTGTCATCCGCAAACTTGCTGAGGGTACTTTCTGTCCCTTAATCCAGTTCATTGATGAAGAAGTTGAACAAGACTGGGCCCAGTACTGACCCCTGGGGGACACCACTAGTTACCGGCCTCCAACTAGACTCAGCGCCACTGATGACAGCCCTCTGAGTTCTGCTATTCAGCCATTTCTCAATCCACCTCACTGACCACTCATCCAGCCCACACTTCCCTGAGCTTCCGTAGGAGGATGTTATGGGAGGCAGTGTCAAAAACCTTGCTGAAGTCAAGGTAGACAACATCCACGGCTCTCCCCTCATCTACACAGCCACTCTTGCCATTGTAGAAAGCTATCAGATTGGTCAAGCACGATTTCCCCTTGGTGAATACATGTAGATTACTCCTGATAACCTTCTTTTCCTCCACTTGCTTGATGATGACCTCTAGAATGAGCTGCTCCATCACCTTACCCGGGATGGAGGTGAGGCTGACCGGCCTGTAGTTTCCCGGGTACTCCTTCTTGCCCTTTTTGAAGATTGGAGTGATGCTGGCTTTTCTGCAGTCCTCAGGCACCTCTCCTGTCCTCAAGAACCTCTCAAGGATGATGGAGAGTGGCTCAGCAATGACATCTGCCAGCTCCCTTAGCATTTGTGGGTGCACCCCATTGGAGTCGATGGATTTGTGTGTGTACAGGTTGTTTCAATGATCTCTCACACAGTCCTCCTCAACCAAGAGAAGTTTTTCTCAGGCTTCCTCTCTCACTCTCAGGGACTGGGATTCCTGAAGGCCAGCCTTAGCAGTAAAGGCTGAGGCCAAAAAGGTATTTACTAACTCTGCCTTCTCTGCATCCTCCATCACCAGGACACCCACCTCGTTCAGCAGTGGCCTTGCATTTTCCCTAGTCTTCCGTTTGCTGCTGATGTACTTGAAGAAGCTTTTCTTATTGTCTTTGTCATCCCTTGCCAGATTAAATTCCAGGTGGACCTTAGCCTTCCTCGTTGCTTCCCTGCATTCTCTGACAATGTTCCTATATTTCTCCCAAGTGGCCTGACCCTCTTTCCTCATTCCAGAGACCATTCTCTTCCGTAGGAGTTTTCTAGAAGCTCCTTGCTCATCCATGCAGGTCTCCTGCCTTCTTTGCTAGAAGTCTTGCTCAGGGGGTTGCACATATCTTGACTTTGGAGGAAGTAATGATTAAATAACCACCAGCTCTCTTGGAGCCCCCTATCTTCTAGAGCCCTGACCCATGGGATGAATCATCTTGCCTGGTTATCTTTTATCCAGAGACTGAAAAGGCCTGAGGAAAATTTTAGCACACACAACCCAGGTACACATGGCCATTTCAAGCGTTATCCTTGTTCATCTGTTCTCCACTATAGCCCTACCTTCAAAACCTGCAAGTGGCAAATCAACTTCAGCACCTCAGCACATTTATGGAGGAGTTATTTGTAAAGCTAAACAAAAATATTCAAAGCTTAGACCTGTTCAGAAGGATTGCTTTCTGCTCCTGAAATAGAAGTAGCGTGGACTATAACATGGTCGGTTGCTGACATTGGTTAGGTCTCTTCTACACTAAAGAATCTTTGGCATTATAAATATGAACACCTCAGTAGAGACATAGCATTTGCTGTCCGAAGGATTTGTCTGCTGTTTTAGTTGGGTTAATTCACTAAATCACGCATTGAATTAACAAAAACTCTTTTTTTAACAAATCGAACATCAGCCCAGGACATTTACCAGTAACTGTTGTCCTTTAATTCGTCCGATTCAACTGCCTTCACAGTTTGCTCTTCCTCAGCTTCATGATACTATAGTGGGACTCCATCTTAAAAGCTTTGGTAAAGTCAAGGTAGATATTAGAATAATAGATTCATTTACGTTGGAAGAGACCTTTAGGATCACTGAGTCCAACCTTAAAACTAACAATGTCAAGACCTCCGCTAAACCATGTTGCTAACCACCACAACTAAAGACAGCTCTACTCAACTCTTGTGAGGCCAAATCTGGAGTACTATTTCCAGTTCTGGGCTACCTGGAGAGACATGTACATCCAGTGAGTCTAGTGAAGGTTTGCAAAGACGTTTATGTGATCCTTTGTCCTGTGAGGAGAGGCATGACTGTTCAGCCTAGAGAACAGAAGGCTCTGGGAAGGATCTCATCAAAGTATTTTAATATCTGAAGAGAGAGTGCAAAGAAGACAAAGCCAGACTCTTTTCAGTGGAGCTCAGTGACAAGACTAGAGGCAGTGGGCAGAAACTGAAATGCAGGAGGTGCTGTTTGAACATCAAGAAACACTTTTTTCTGTGAGAGTGACCAAGCACTGTCACAGATTGCCCAGAGAGGTTGTGGAGTCTCCATCCTTGGAGATGTTCAAAAGCTAAATGGACACGACTTGGAGTAACATGCTCTAGTTGACCCTGCCCTAATTAGGGTGATTTGGCTGAGATGATGTCCAGAGATGTGTCTCCACTTCAGCTATTCTGTAATTCTCTGAGATAATTATACAGTTGCCCAGCAAAGAATGAAATTAAAATGGATAAGCAACCCTAGTAGCTTAAATCACCCTCTCATGCCTTTGAATATATTTGCACACATATACTTATAAAATGATTAGTGTAAAACAATATTCATACTTTTATCTTTCTTATGTTTTTAAACACAACTTTTAAAAATATAACTTCTAACAACGCTTAGAGACTGACTAGTGAAATTTACAAGTCAATGAACCTATAAACTCAAGTTTTCCAAATGTTCTGTTTCAGTCGTCTTTTTTTTCTGGTTGGACTAGATGACCCACAAAGGTCCCTTTCAACCCCTACCATTCTGTGATTCTGTGCTTCTGTGATTCATTCTGTGACAAAATCACAGGTGAAAAAGTTACAAAATTCTATCTAGAGTGAATTATTTTCTCAGCCTCAATTGTGAATTTTTTATGATGCTATAGAATAGAAAGAAACATCATTTGTGAGCTTATTAAGAAAGTTTACAATTGAGTGCTGGTGTCACAAGATCCCTATACAATCTTATAGATTTTTCTAATGGCAGCTGTATATCACATCTGACACAGTTTTAAGCGGGTTTGTAGTTCTGCATGACCAGAAGGAAATTACTTCATCTAGTAGTGCAATATGTTTCTAATTTAGTCTGAAAAAGTGTCTCCAAAGGTGATTTAAACAGATTGGAAAACAAATTTTGTCTACAGTTCCCTATAATGAAATGAAAATTGTAATAGTCTTTTAAGCTGACAACATATAAAAATTAATGCAATAATGTGATGATAGTGATTAAGATGACAGGTAGATTTATAGGATATTTTACACATGGAAAGAAGTTATCCAAAGAGTAAGCATTACAGTGAAAACTGGAAAAAGCACATTATGGATAAAAGAAATCTGCACAACAGTAACGCGTCTAGTCTTCAAAGAGATATAAGATGAGGTATAAAAAGGTCACGTACTTTTTCTAATGTTTCTGTAAAGAAAAAGAAAAAGAAAAGTAAGTACTAAAACTAATTAAAAATGGAGTTTTAACGAATAACTGCAGCTTTGCTTGGACAAAGCTTGTACCTTGAAATGGTAATTCAGCAATGATTATAAAGTTATCCTCGTCTTTTCTTTTTTTTTTTTTTTTTAAGAATTAATTACTTGGAAGCAAATTCCACTTTGATGGGATTTTTAAAATCTCTTTGATGGCCTAATTCAAAAAAGTCAATGTGAACAGAGATAGGTTAAGATTGAGGGTTTTGAAAAAGTTAAGTACTTAATGAGTTGTTAGAAAACATGCAACAAGACAGTGAAAGAAAACATCAATATTCTTCTATTTTTCTTATGTGATGGAAGTAAAGCACGGTAACAGAGCTGCCATACAGTCACTGTCAGATCTATATTAATAACCGAATGACATTCGTGTTTGAATTAACATAATTAGACCTTACTCTTGATTTCAATATTCTATTAATGCTCCAATGTGCAAGACAGTAGCAGCTGTGAAAAACAGATCCAAAGAACTTCTGAAGGCAGACATAGCTTCTGCCACTATAGAAATAGGGCAAAAATTTTATCTGTGATATCATTATATTAATCTGTGATCTTATTCCCGATAGAATGCACCCATGAGTGCTGAGGAGCTGGCAGATGTCATTGTTGAGCCACTCTCCACAATCTTTGAAAGGTCCTGGAGGACAAGAGAGGTGCCTGAGGACTGCAGAAAGGCCAGTGTTACTCCAATCTTCAAAAAGGGCAAGAAGGAGGACCCAGGGAAATACAGGCCACTCAGCCTCACCCCCATAGCGGGAAAGGTGATGGAGCAGCTCATTCTAGAGGTCATCATCAAGCAAGTAGAGGAAAAGAAGGTTATCAGGAGTAATCTACTTGTATTCACCAAGGGGAAATCGTGCTTGACCAATCTGATAGCTTTCTACAAAGGCAAGAGTGGCTGTGTAGATGAGGGGAGAGCCGTGGATGTTGTCTACCTCGACTTCAGCAAGGCTTTTGACGCTGTCTGCCATAATATCCTCCTAGGGAAGCTCAGGGAAGTGTGGGCTGGATGGGTGGTCAGTGAGGTGGATTGAGAAATGGCTGAATGGCAGAACTCAGAGTGTTGCCATCAGCGGCGCTGAGTCTAGTTGGAGGCCTGTAACTAGGGGTGTCCCCCAGGGGTCAGTACTGGGCTCAGTCTTGTTCAACTTCTTCATCAATGAACTGGATTAAGGAACAGAATGTACCCTCAGCAAGTTTGCGGATGACACAAAACCGGGAGGGGTAGTGGATACACCAGAAGGCTGTGCTGCCATTCAACGAGACCTGGACAGGCTGGAAAGCTGGGCAGAGAGGAACCTGATGAGGTTCAACAAAGGCAAGTGCAGGGTCCTGCACCTGGGGAGGAACAACCCCATGCACCAGTATAGTCTTGGAGCGGACCTCCAGGAGAGCTGCTCTGTGGAGAGGGACCTGGGTGTTCTGGTGGACGACAGGTTAATCATGAGCCAGCAGTGTGTCCTGACTGCCAAGAAAGCGAATGGGATCCTGGGATGCATCAAGAGGAGTGTGGCCAGTAGGTCGAGGGAGGTTCTCCTTCCCCTCTACATTGCCCTAGTGAGGCCCCATCTGGACTACTGTGTCCAGTTCTGGGCTTCCCAGTTCAAGAAAGATGAGGAGCTACTGGACAGAGTCCAGCGGAGGGCTACAAGGATGATGAGCGGACTGGAGCATCTCCCCTACGAGGAGAGGCTGAGGGAGCTGGGCTTGTTCAGCCTGAAGAAGAGAAGGCTGCGAGGGGACCTTATAAATGCTTCCAAATTTCTTAAGGGTGGGTGTCAAGAGGATGGGGCCAGACTCTTTTCAGTGGTTCCCAGTGACAGGACAAGGGGCTACAGACACAAACTGAAGCTTAGGTATTTCCAGTTGAACATGACAAAGAATTTCTTCACTTTGAGGGTGACGGAGCACTGGAACAGGCTGCCCAGGGAGGCTGTATGTTCTCCTTCTCTGCAGACATTCAAACCCGACCTGGATGAGGTCCTGTGCTACCTGCTGTAGGTGACCCTGCTTTGGCAGGGGAGTTGGACTAGATGATCTGCAGAGGTCCCTTCCAACTCCTACCATTCTCCGTGATTCTGTGATTCTGTGATCCGTTGAACAACTGTACATAATGCATAACACAATCTGTGACAGAAATTCCATTAACTGAGTTCACTCCTTTGGAAATCAAAATTCTTTGACATAACCAGGAGTTGTTTCCAACAACTCCCACTATGGCAAGGTACAGGGTGCCCAGGGAAGTTGTGGAGTCTCCTTCTCTGGAGATATTCAAGAGCTGCCTGGACAATATCTTGTGCAGCCTGCTGTAGATGACCCTGCTGTGGCAGGGGTGTTGGACTAGATGACCCACAGAGGTCCCTTCCAACCCCTACTATTCTGTGATTCTGTGATTAAATTTCAGTAAGAAAATATTCCTTCAGTTTTGTAGTTACAAGGGAGGAGAAATTTCAGTCGTTGTCAATCATCTGTTTAAGAGGATGAGTCTTAATCTGTACTCCAGCCAGTTACTATTGGAGGTGTAAATGACTAATTTAATTATATAATTTAGTAAATAGGGTGATTCCTTCCCGCTTGTACTGATAATAGTAATACTGAAATAATGCCTAGATATCTCAGTATGGCTTTGATCCTGTGTGTTTACTCCAATGCATATGTGTGAAAGAGAGAGACCACACTAATGATTTAAACGTATGAGAAACTGAGAGGAGATGCTCTAAAGAGAAATGTTATATAGGAGCTGAACATCCAAATGCTATTGCAAATATACTTTGTGGCAAATATTATGGAGTGCAGATTGTTAGTTTCAGCTCAAGTCTTTTCAGCACTGCAGAGAAATATGAAATTTACTGCCCTCGAGGGTTAGGGGGCTGTGGTTGGGCTGATTCTTTTCTACAGAAAAGAGACAGAAGAGATCAAACCTGAAGAGACGGTACTTGCTGTTCCAGATGCACCGCAGTGTGGGTTGGGTGTTTCTTCAGAGCCAAGAGCCAAGTGGTACCTTTTTTTGCAGTTACTGTCTCATACTTTTTCATTGGTGGAAGTAGCAGTGACCTGTAGCCACTGCATAAGTCAACCACACATTTCATCAGTGTTACACGCTGTGCCTCATCATACATCCACGCACCCTATGGAACAGGATAACAGCTTTAGATAACAGGTGTATACACTTCGTGAAAGCAAGTGAGAACTGAATACCTCTCCCTTCAGATTTAACCTGGACAAAGTAGTTTACCCGTTTGTGGAATAATAGCTGAAGTGACATCCAGTATTGTGTTCTGCATGTTATCTCATGCAGAATTTTGTCTGTTTCTGAAATAATACTACCCATTAAATTGTATTCTTAAGCAATTTTCCATTTGTTTATGAAAGCAAATTGCTGATTTTTAAAAATGTAGTACTAAATCATAGTTGCAACATACTGGTGCAAAACTAGAAGCAATAAGAACATAAAATTAAATATTTAAGGAAAAATGTGGTTACATAACACCAAGAATCTCATTGTTTGTGTTTGACAGCATAATCCTCCATTTCCCAAACATAAGTGGGGATAATAAGTGGGAATAAATGGTAGTAAAGCATCAAAAGTAGGTAGAAGAGAAAAGAAAGTCTTCAAAATACTTTGAAATATTTACAGACACTTCATCTACAACTTCCAAATACTATGTGGATGAAATACAGTTACTAACCCCCCAATAAAATATAAATAAATAAAAAAGTGTGTTAACATCTGTTGAAAAACAGATCATTATTATTTTGCAAAAGGAATTATGCTGAAATGTAGACAAGGGTGGAAAGAAAATAAATACAAAGCAAATTGATTTTCTGTAGCTAAAGAACCACATACACTGGGAAAATGCCAGCAACTGCTTTGTTGCAGGGGATGTTATAGCTCCCTAATTCTCAGTGTGACAAAACCCCTATGATCCTTATAATCCTTAAAATATAATGCAGATATTTTTGGCAAAGTTCCTAGTTTTGAAGGTGTGGATTACTATGAGTGGTGAAAAAGATTTGCATTACCTGGTCAGTTAGATGCTTAAGACCAGAAAACAGAGAGCAGATATTTTGAAAGAGTCTTCAAATAAAAGATAAAAATACCCAAACAAACCACCTAAAACTAAAACAGACAAAAAAATTCTCCTAAGAAAATCTCAGTAGGAGTTTATGTGAGAGAAACACTGTAGTGTTTACCTTCATTAGCCTGAGAACATGACAAGTACTAAAACAGACGTTTCCAAACCAGTTGACACAGGTTGATTTGAACAATAATCAAATAACTTTTACCAGAAAAAAAACTCATTCTACTACTCCTCCACAACGTAAAGTCCTCTGTTTAATACAGATATTTTTCTATGACAAGTCATTCTGAACTGTGAATATTCAACTTGACAGTCTTGAAATATATCCTCAGAGCCCAACTGCAGCCTCTCAGAGCTGCAGCAGCCAAAATGGATGAAAAAAAAAGTTGTAGCTAAAACCATATAAAAAGAACATTGCTGAAAAGCATAAATATGTGGTCAGATATTTTGATGTCAATTTTAACACACTTGCTTTCACTTTAGGAGGGGGAAATGGGAGGAGACCAAAGTAGTTGATTTGAAAGTTATTTTAAAATAACAAAAATAGGAAAGTGTTCTTTACTTCTCTACCGTATTCTCTGCATCAAAAAAGTTACTCTGAAAAAAATAGCTGTAGTGATTAGATACAATAAGATGGGATAGATAGATCTAATAATCAGAAGTTATTAATAACAACTGTGGTTGTTATGGTGAAAAAATATTGAATTACTTATTTACTTGATTTGAAAATGACAGAGACTAAAAACTGCCTGGCATTTCACAGAGTCTTGCTCTTAGAAAGATTGGTGATTTTAATACTGCTTGAGTGATATAGGTTGCAAGGCTCTCCTAAGAAGAGGAATCAGACACTTATAAGTGGCTTTGTAGAGATCACTGTAAGTCATCCCAGAGAATTCTGTTGGCTATCTGCTCTTTCTGTAAATCTTGAAACATCTGGTAGCAAGGGCACTGGAGCTCAGCAAAAAGACAGTGGAAGAGCTCCATACAGCTAGCATTCCAGCAACAACAAATTATAGCAAATGTTTTAGCCTGGAGGTCACTCTCCAACACACTTCAGTTTGTGTAGGCGCATTTGCAAGTAGCAGTGATAAACAGAAGATGGGATACACCAAAAAAATGGAAAAAGTTCTAAAGAGTATCAATGCTTTATATATGTCCTGGCTTACTGATGCTCATTTACCTGTTTTGTTGTTGCTGTTATTGTTGTTTTGAGCTATTTTATTTCTATTGGTAGCATACTGCACATGACTGATAATTATTGGTGAAATCATCATTGATTCCTAATCAAAAAGTAAAGTAATTTAATTATATAAAGTATCTGGTGCTACAGTGAACCAAGAAAATGGTACACATCTTTTTCTTTTAAAGTGGAGCACATATAAATCATTTGCGAAGAAAAAAAATTCTCTACATTCAAATAATTACCAAAATTATTTTCCCTTTCCTTTCCTTTCCTTTCCTTTCCTTTCCTTTCCTTTCCTTTCCTTTCCTTTCCTTTCCTTTCCTTTCCTTTCCTTTCCTTTCCTTTCCTTTCCTTTCCTTTCCTTTCCTTTCCTTTCCTTTCCTTTCCTTTCCTTTCCTTTCCTTTCCTTTCCTTTCCTTTCCTTTCCTTTCCTTTCCTTTCCTTTCCTTTCCTTTCCTTTCCTTTCCTTTCCTTTCCTTTCCTTTCCTTTCCTTATTTCCTTTCCTTTCCTTTATTTCCTTTCCTTTCCTTTATTTCCTTTCATTTCCTTTCCCCTTCCCTTGCCCCTTTTAAAGAGAGTTTATCCTCCTCTAGACAGATGTATTCTCTTAACTATTCCATAATCTGTGGATGAATGATATTTGCCTTGTATTCACTCAAGATGGATAGAGTCTAGGAACAGAATGAAACACAGTTGGAGTTGGCTATTGTCTACATATGCTCTCTTTCTGTGTACATTATTTATATAATGTGTATATACACACACACTACTTTTATATACATATATGTACATTACATGTGTACATGCAGGATGTATATGTATGATACATAATGTGCATATATACCTTAGTACAGGAATAATAAAAATGGTTTTGTCCTTAATATGTTAAATTGTCTGCTCTTTAAAAGCATTGGACAGATTTTGCCTAACTTCGGTGAATTTATTCTAATTCAGTGACATTCAATAAAGCTGCATGATTTTTACATCAGCATGAAATTAGAAAGATTTCTTTATAATGAAAGATTGCAGTAAAACAGGATTCTGTCTGAATTCATTTCCACCTTTGTTCTTTTAGTTCCACACTTGCTGTTCCTACTACCTCTGAGTATTTTTCTTCTTTCATCACTGTTTCAAGTAAGCTATTTTTTATAATTATACAGTGCTGTATGATACATTTTTCATTGCTTCATCAGCTTCCACCAAATTAGTATTGTTTTTTTTAAATTCTTTCTGATCTCAGTGAAAACACACAAGACTAACATCCTTTCTAATGGAATCCCTCTTCAACGGCGTCTTTTCACCCTATCTTGCTTTTACTTTTGTGGTGGGTTTATCACAGCCAGCAACTAAGCACCTAAGCCGCTTGTTCAGTCTCTGCCCCCAGAGGGATGAAGGAAAGAATTGTAAGAGAAAAAGTAAGAAAAACTTGTGGTTTGAGATAAAGACAGTTTAACAAATTAAAGAAAGAGGAAGAAAAACCCAAGTGATGAGGAGGCAATCACTTAACACCTCCCACCAGCAGAGCAATGCTCAGCCAGTGTCTGAGCAATGGGTATTTTTGAAAAACTACTCCCCAGTTTTATTGTTGAGCATTGTTACTTGGTATGGGGTATCCCTTTGGTCAGCTGTGGTCAGCTGTCGTGGTTGTGTCTGCTCCCAAACTCTTGCCCACTCCTAGCCTGCTCACTGCAGGGGCAGTGAGAAACAAAGCAGGCCTTGATGCTGTGCAAGCACTACTCAGCAATAGCTAAAACTTTGGTCTGCTATCACACCTATTTTGGTCACAAATGTAAATCACAGCACAATATAGGTTGCTCTTAAGAAAATAAATCCCATCCCAGTCAGGCCCAGTACAACTTTTTACCTCTAAATTTGTTGAAAGGATTGTATTTTACAGTGGCTATAAATTTGTTTGTGGCATGCCTGCATGGGAATTTCCAGTATAAATTCTGTTTTACTAAAATTTGATCCTACTAAAGCAATGACGTCCTTCAGTATCTTTTATCTAGTTTGTTCCGCTACTTTTCATGGTATTCTTTAGGCTCCTAAATTTTTCCCCTTGCTAGAATTTTATTACTGTATCCTCCCTTGCTTCTCCTCTGACTCTTGATTCCTCCACCAGAGAAAGCTGGGGCCCTTGGAGGGTACTGCTCTCCCATTTGAAAGTAAATTTAATGTGGAGTTCTGCCTCTCATGCAGAAATAATGTCTTTCTGTGTTGTATATCCTACTTCTCATATGCCATAGCAGTGATTACAATGTCATGCAGTTTGTGCTAGATGTCAAGAAGCAAGACTGATTAACTTAGTTCTATAATTGCACTGAGCATTTTAGATGTTGCACAAGAATACCACCAGTAAGAAGCAAGGACTCCTTGTTCCCAGAGGATTGGCTCTGCTAAATATTACCTTACGTGGGCACTTGTGCATCTTTCATCTCATCCTGTGACCATCGTTTTTGAAGCTGTATCACTGAGCAGCTAAAAAGAACCTGGAAAATATTCCCCATCTTCTATCTGGATGAGGATATACCCCAATGAATTAAGAAAATCTCAGGGAAATTGAGAGATATTGTTTTTAACTCATGAAGAATAAGTTGAAATAAACTGGTATACTACTTCGGTGAGTGTTTCAATTCCTAGACATTATGGTTGCAGTATTTAAAATGTGCAATGCATGAAGTTACACCATTCCTCCTCTCACTTGAATAATGGCAACTTAAAAGAGGGCTGTAGGAGTGCTAGCCCTCTGCATAAAAACAAAATTAATCTAAAGCCTTCTGACTCAAATTTGTTCTTAAATTCAGAACAGATACTATAAGGTGTAGTTATGTTATTTTCAGCACTTAACAGTAGACCTATCAGAAATGCACTATCTGGGAACATTATCATGCTCTAATCTTGAATGAACAAAGCTTCAAAAAATTAATGTATTATTCCATTGAACTGGGGAGAGGCACTGTACTATGAAAGGCTTTCAAATTTGTAATGCAAATTAGACAAAGGCAAACCAGACTTAAACATGCCTCTGAAATAGATGACAAGCTATGCTTTTCCAAATACAGTGTATTTCAGGGTATTCTTACTGCTTTCATTATGAGAAACAAAAGTCCTATGGAGTCACACGTGAGGGCTTGTAACATTTTCCATTCTCTTTTATTTTCAGAAATTGAAGGCTTTTCTTGTGTTTTCCTTGGTTTTGTTTTGCTTTTTAAAATTTTGTTTAGCAGCCTTAACCACAAAATTAACACTCCTACTTTCAACAGCAAGAGCCCTTTTGCCTCCACTCCCCTAAATTCTTAATATAATTTCTCCCTCAGCCTGGGTTCCAGACACTGATTTTCTACAAGAGTCATTCTGCTTCTGTCCTCGATGCTTTTTGGTAGACAGTATTTCCCTGGTCAAGAAAAGTATAAGACATATTTTGCTTAATATCTTCATAGCTAAATCCTGGTATGATAGATCTATAATCACATAGACTCATAATAGAGTATTGCTGTTTCTAGTAACAGGCTATAATCTTTTTAATTACTTTGCAAGGCCTCAGGACTGAGGTTTGTCAGACTTGCTCAGTCTTAACTTTTCTTCATACACCTGCAACTTGTTTTAATTGGTTTAGCTGTGACAGCAATTTCCCTAACTGAACAAGCATCTAAGGATAAATTGTTTTACTGTTATCTCTCTGTATGTGGCACAACCATAGTTTTGTAAAGATAACAGTTACAAGCATTTATCCTATGCAGACAGAGATATTTACAATTCTGGCACAATGATGTAGCATAGAGAAAGACAGGCTAGGTACAGTAACAAAGACCTTGAGTAGCGGAGTCACAGGATGTAGTATAGAGGGGCACAGGCACAAGAGGATAAGAGATGAGGCACGGGCTTGGCCCTGGAGATACAACAGCTATGAACAGCTAATACACAGTTAAATGTAAACAGACTGGGACCTGGAAAGGACAGGTTTTAAGGGTAAAACAAAGAACAAATAAATACTATCTGACATATGTATGTCACCATGTACAATAAACTCATAAACCTACCCCAACACCAAAATATAACCATCAGCTCCCAGAGACTCTGGGGAGCAGTGGAAAGGTGAGCATACCACAAAGAAACAGGTAGGGAAAATGTGTATGTATAATAATTTTAGGTGCATTATTATGCTTCCTTTTCTGTAAAAATTAATATAGAATTATAGTGATTCTTGAATTAGTGTATCAAGATTTGTATTATATTAACAATGAAGTCTTGAACAGGTTGCCCAGAAAAGTTGTGGATGTCCCCTCCCTGGAAGTGTTCAAGGCCAGGCTGGATGGGGCTTTAAGCAACCTGGTCTAGTGGAAGGTACCCATGTCCATGGCAGGGGGGTTGGAACTAGGTGATCTGTAAGGTCCCTTCCAACTCAAACCATTCTATGATTCTATGATCCCACTCTTCTGCATACTTCTGACACACTGATCCCACAGCCCAGGCTTCAAAGAAATATCTGCAGTGGTAACTTTACAGAAATCTTTTTCTTCCTGTTTAGCAATAGATGGAAGTCAATGTTACACTGTGCCTGTGCACAAGCTTGGCAGATACATGTTGTGGAGTCGGGTGCTGGATCTCCTTGCAGGCAAGTAAAGCACCAAAGGACCAAGCTAGCCCCCATCTTTGCCTGTGGGCAGGAACTGGTGAAAACCTGAAGCCAGTATTTGATTCTGACTGCACATTTTGAATCACAGGAGCTCTTCTCTTGCACTGCCTTCCCTGAGCTGACAAGAGAGTCAGCTCTTGTCTCTGGTACAGATCTCTCTGATGTCGTGCTAGTACTACTGGTATGACACATACAAAATGTAGGAAACTGTAGGCGTGGGTTACGGATCCGTTGTAACGATGTGACCCCAATATGAGTATGATCGTACACCTTTATTAGTCAGCAAAACAAGGTTTATATAGCAAAACTATTACAGCATCTGAATGGTTAAGCCCCCAATCCATATATAGGCAAAACTACTGCAACTCGTTGTGATTGGTGCAGAGCTGCATCTCGAAGTGAAAACAGTACTGTGGCAGGAAACGACAACGTGGCAGGAAGGAAGTGACAGTGTGGCAGGAAACGGTGACGTTCCCCCTGCTCCAGTGTCCCGAGCTCATCACTCTGCCTTCCCAGCAGGGTTCCGTGTCAGCCGCTCCCAAGGCTCACTTCCGGATCGGAACCTGGGTTGCTCAACGCACCAAACTATGTCCCCTCTCGTCCAGCCAGGACTCCACAGGAAACCTTTCTACAAAAACTGTGGTGATCATAATTGTTCATTGTGGCTCAGATCTAGAACAGTCAGTCTTCTAAATGCCTACATATAAACCCAGGATAAACTGAGAGTAGGAGGTAGATGTCTAAATACATATGGACATATTCTGTCTTTTTTGGCTGAAGGAAATAATACAAAATTTGGCTTATTTTTCAATATGAGGTAGCATAAGACAATAAAAATGGTGTTAGAATTTATATTATCTGAGAACAACATGAATAATTAGAACAGGGAGGAAAATATTTCTGGAGTTAAAATTCTGGTGAAGATAGAGTGTATCAGTTTTACAGTGTATGACACTTAAAAGCCTCCTGTGAAAAATCAGTGCACAGGACTTCTGACTGTGACCCACCAAGGTGTAAATGATCTGTACTATATTTTCATGATTACGTAT
The DNA here is from genome assembly GCF_030867145.1 of Opisthocomus hoazin. Classification (NCBI taxonomy): domain Eukaryota; kingdom Metazoa; phylum Chordata; class Aves; order Opisthocomiformes; family Opisthocomidae; genus Opisthocomus; species Opisthocomus hoazin. The sequence goes on along the minus strand of NC_134414.1, from coordinate 57,570,373 downwards.
TTATGTGGAATGAGGTAATTGAACAGATTTATCACGTCCTCAAATAATGAGGAAAATAAAGACTACTAAGATTGTTTAGATATTGTTTTATAATTCATGAGCTCATGCAATTGCAAGATCAACCATGAAATTCAGAAGTCTGTTATCTTGCAGTGAATTTTGCTTTGCTGGAGGGATTATTTTAATAGCCACACTTTTCCTTTAAAATATTTATTAATTGTATGAACTCTAAATAAAATCAGTAGTGAAATGCATTACTTGAAAACCAACAACTGTAAGAAATAGTTCTAAAAGTTGTAGTACAACTCACAGTAATTTCTTTAAAGATGACTGCCAAACAGTCCTGCACGCATATGAATAGCTAAATGATGATAACCACAAATGACAACACCAAAAACATCATGTAGAAAATGTAAGTCTGATTTAGAGCCTGCATTCCGAAGCATAATCCACCAAAGCCAAACAAAATCGAATTAAGGGTCCAGGAAACTCAGATAAGTATCCAGAAAGCTTTTGCGTCTCATGTTATGCAATACAAATTCTGAGTATCACTGTCTTTAAAGAATTGAATACCAAAATATACATTCTGTCTAAAGCTCCTTGGGATCCAGAAACTAAGATTGTCTAAGTTATTTAATAAAGGTCACATCAACTGGAAACACAAAGGGTGGGACTATAACTTAAAAGTTTGTTCTGCAAAAATGTTTTTCAGATTTACTTGTGTCTATGAAAATATGAAACTGCCTTTCCCCATAAAGTGTCTTAAATGCCAGCAAACATCTCTTACTTCCTTAATTCTAATTGGGTCAATATACAACATATTCCCAGGCAAGAAAAAGTCTGATAATAACCTAGCTGGAAAGGAATTTCCTTGGGAGGTTTAATCCATGACTATAATCCCAGTTTGCCCAGTTTCTACTTTCTGTTTCTGGTTTTATCCAGCTTGAAAAGAAATACAAAAAAAAGCCCTGGAAGCCCTTCCCTACTTCTCCTGAGGAAGCCTAAAATCATCTCTTAGAACCCAGAAGGATTTTGGAAGGGAAACACACCACCAAAGAAAATGGGTAGGTATTAGAAAAGCGACAATTTAAACTTATTCACTAGGCTATTCTGAAAATAAAATGACATAATTTGGAACTTACAATTGATAAAAAATTAGACTAACAATACATTTTTAGCTGCATATTCATATTATGCTCCCTTTGGCTCATAACAGCATTTCAAGTAACAGTGCTGTCTTTCTGATCCACCCATTTTGCGGTCCTAAATATACACTGGTCAATCTGCTGTATGGAAACGACAGATGCATCTAGGATACCCACAAGCTTAGAGTTGGGATATTTTCCTGATCTGTAAGAGACAGAGTTGTGAATCTCCTCAACGAGACAGACAATCTGCTCTAGGTGACCCTGCTTTGGCACGGGGGTTGAACTAGGTGCTCCATAGAGGTCCCTTCCAACCTCTACAATTTTGTGATTCTGTGACAAAGCCCAGGTCTCACCATCCATTTTTTGGGGCAACTTTTGTAAGTATCGTGCAAGTAGCTTGTCTCTTCTGTGTTTAAATATGAAAAATTCCTGAATGGAAGTAAGAGAACTGACATTCGAATTCCAGTTTCACAAAGTTATTCAGCTTTGTCTGCCATATGAGGACTCGAAGTCACGCAAAATACAGTCTTTCAGGTGTACTGATTACACTGACTTTTTGACCTCCAACCTAGATGCCTTTAAAGTATTGGATACGTCAATGCTTTACTCAGCATTTTCGGGATGCAGTTTATGGAGATGGTTACCTGAGTTCATTTTTATACAGAGATGAGAAGACTTTGCTAATGTTCCATAATTTACTTCGGTGTCCACAAGTCAATGTGTCACGTTTTGGCCCTGGCTGGCAGCAAAGGACCACCTGATCGCTCTATCACCCTTCCCCCAGTTGAGGTGGGGAGAAGAGTGGGAAGAAAAAGGCATAACTCATGGGTTGGGATAAGTGCAGTTTAACAGAACAGCAAATAAAGTGAATAGCAACAACAATAATACTGATAAGAAGAATATACAAAACAAACAGTGAAATGCACAGAGCAACTCTCACCATCCAGTACCCAGCAGGCTCCCGAGCTGCGATTAACTTGCCCCTGGCCAGCTCCCCCACTCAGAACTGCGAATGATGGCACATGGTATCGAATAGCCTGTTTGTTTGGCCAGTTTGGGTCAGCTGGCCCAGCTGTGTCCCCTTCCAGCTTCTGGAGAAAATGAATCCTGTCCTGGCCAAACCGAGGACAATAAGTTTAATTTTGAAAGATATTTAATGTGCATTGTACATAGTTCTAAGAAAAGAAATAGTAGAAATTTGAAACTCGTGCTTTCTTATGTATAGTAATGGAACTCAGTACAATAATGCTATGTGAACTACCTGGGTGACTAGCAATGTTCAGTCTAGACTAGTAAATCATAAACTGATCTTAGAATTTGCTTACCTTACAGCACCCAATTATATAACGTGGTCTTGAAGTAAATATATAGCATAGGTAAAAGATCGCATTTTAGAGACTTTCTGATCTATCTATATATCTTTTTTCACTAGCTAAAGTGAGTGATTGCTTGTGAGAGTATTAGCATAAATATAGATGGCAGGTCTGAAACTCCTGCTTTTTCCTTTACATTTGTTTCATCCCTAATTTTTATTTTTCTAGGGATAGTTAAAATATAAGGTATTTTCTCTCTTCTTATTCTTCGTTGCTATTTTACCCAAAAATCAAGGAAAAAAAAAACTAGTGAAATGATTGAGTTCTGAACATTCAAGGTTGAACTCACCTCAAAGAAAAGTAATTAGCTGTTGAAGTGAAAGCAAATAAAAGAAATAAAAACCCTGCAAACATTAACCTCAGAAATTATTCTAGAAATAACACAAAATGCACTTCACAATTCAGTGTCAAGTATCTAAATTACGGAGGTTGGTGAAGAAATTTTCAGAGAATCTGTGGTTATAAACCAATATCCCATAAATAGAAAGTTTTCAAAATCATGGAAGTAAATTAAAGAGTTAAAATGACTGAAGTATTTTGTATTTCATTTCTTCTTTGTTTATTTTGTGTTTCACTTGTTTGGTACAGAACATTGAGAAAAAAGTACAGACAGGAGAGAAAAGAAATACAAAATTCCCCCTTTAACACAAAATTGTTCCTAAAAATGAGTCAAACATAACTGAAGTAATGTCATAGGTGGAAATACAAAGGTGAAATTATTTTCTAAGAGAAAACAGCATTCATATTAATATAATCATGTTAAGAATAACACTTTCAAATTATTCTCAGCCCTTGTTTGTTCACAGTTGAAATGCATACACATTCAGTAGCTTCATTAGCCTTCATAATTTAGTCTCAAATATGTGTTTCACAGTGGCAAAGGCTGGAGTCTGTAGCAGGCACTTGTGTAAGTACAGTAAGCTGCAATGGTGACCTGAGTGGGAAATATCATGAGCTGCAGTGTGCCTATTGAAATGGGTCCAGCCCGCCTTGAGACAAAGGAACACAGCAGTGGAAAATATTAATTGCACACCAAAACTTAACTATACTATACCCAACCAAACTCAACTATACTATACCCAACCCAACATCCAATTAGAGAAGAAAACAGGGGGCCTGCTGTAACATATCTAACAAAGGCACCAGCAGCTGTTAAGGGCTGGAGAGGAATGCTCTGGGGAGGTGATCCATGAAGTCCCTAAAAGCAGCGGGATCTGTGGGCAACCCACACCAGGACAGGGACACCCCAGACAGACTACAGCCCATGGACAACCCATGCTGGATCAGGTACTCCTCTGTGGGAATGCAGCCCATGAGTGACTCTGGCCAGGCAGGAACACTTAGAAATGGACCTGTAGGAATCCTTAAAGGCAGAGACACATACTAGCTCAACCTCATCTGCTACACATCACCTGGCTGGATGAACTGGACAGACTGAGTATAAACTATGGTGAAAATAAGCAAAACTGAGACAGAGAAGAGGAGAAAACAGACATTTATGTATGTGTATGTGTGCAAGTGTATGTGTGAAATGTATATTGGTGCTCTCTCTTTATTTTTTTTTCTAGATACCTTAATCAGTGATCAGCAGTTTGTGACAGAGGGCAACAAAATAAGTTAGGTAAAATTCCCCTATTCTAAGCTTTTTTTTGCCTGTGACGGTGATACACATAGAATACATCATCACTGTTGTGTGGAAATAACATATTATGACACTAATGTACAATTCATAGATTCATAGAATCATCAGTTGGAAAAGACCTCTAAGATCATCAAGTCCAACCATCCATCCAACACCACCATGCCTTCTAAACCACATCCCGAAGCACCACACTGAACAGCTCCAGGGATGGGGACTTAATCACCTCCCTGGGCAGCCTATTCCAAAGTCTGACCACTCCTTCAGTAAAGAAATTTTTCCTAATAACCAAACTGCCCCTGAGACAACTTGAGGCCATTGCCTCTCATCCTATCACTAGTTACTTGGGAGAAGAGACCAACCCCTAAACCCCCACTAAAACCTCCTTTCATGGAGTTATAGAGAACTGTAAGGTCCCCCCTCAGCCTTCTCTCCTCCAGACTAAACAGCCTCAGCTCCATCAACCGATCCTCGTAAGACTTATTGTCTAGACTCCTCACCAGCCTCGTTGTCCTTCTCTGGACATGCTCCAGCACCTCAATGTCCTTCTTGTAATGAGGGGCCCAAAACTGAACACCGTACTCGAGGTGCGGCCACACCAGTGCCGAGTACAGAGGCACGATCACTTCCCTACTCCTGCTGGCCACACTATTCCTGATACAAGCCAGGATACCGTTGGCCTTCTTGGCCACCTGGGCACACTGCTGGCTCATGTTCAGCTGGCTGTCGACCAACACCCCAAGATCTTTTTCTGCCAGGCATCTTTCCAGCCACTCTTCTCAAAGTTGTGACCCAAGTGCAGGACCCGGCACTTGGCCTTGTTAAACCTCACACAGTTGGCCTCAGCCCATCGATGCAGCCTGTCCAGATCCCTCTACAGAGCCATCCTACCCTCAAGCAGATCGACATTCCCACCCAACTTGTTGTCATCTGCAAACTTACTGAGGGAGCGCTCCACCCCCTCATCCAGATCATTGATAAAGATGTTAAACAAGACCAGACCCAAAACTGAGTCCTGGGGAACACCACTCGTGATGGCCGCCAGCTGGATTTAACTCCATTCAAAACCACTCTCTGTGCTTGGCCATTCAGCCAGTTCTTTATCCAGCGAAGAGTACACCCATCCAAACCACGGGCAGATAGTTCCTCCAGAAGAATGCTGTGGGAGACACTGTCAAAGGCCTTACTAAAGTCCAGGTAGATGACATCCGCAGCCTTTTCCTCATCCACTAGGCAGGTCAGGTGGTCAGAGAAGGAGATCAGGTTGGTCAAGCAGGACCTGCCTTTCATGAACCCATGCTGGCTAGGCCTGATCCCCTCTACAACTTATGGCTATCTTCACTTGATTTTCTTAAATTAAATATGGCAATATCTTAAAAGTTTTTTTCACAGATACAGTATAGAAATATACAGAATAAATATGCAATTTTTTTTCTTTATTTAAGGTAATCGTTTTGACACTTGCTTTTTAGTAAATTAGTATTAACAAACAGTTAAGATTTCTTCAATGTAGAACTCAAACACATATTTACACACTTGTTAACTACTGGTGCTGGACAGGTAACACTATTTGATTAAACCTTCTAATAAAACTGTTGCACAAGAAGAACACTATTTTAAACTGTGCTGTAAAGAAGTCCCTAAAAATATTTTAAAATTTGGTACACTGCTTTATAAGCAGTGTCACTCATAAGTCATAAGTCCATGTACATTCTCATTATGTTAACCAGAACCAATGAATTAATACTTTAAAACACTGAACCCTGTAACAAATTCTTGTTATGCATTTATATAGTCTGTGATATTTATAGATCATAGAAATGTTATATATTTATATTAAATATATATATAATAAATACAATTAAATATAAATATTATGTATCTATTTACATAATTTTATCTATGTACATATATTAAGCTATGGTTTCATATATACTTATATGCAACTTTCAATCTATAATTTAAATACTTAGATAAGTACATTTCAGTTCAATATTTTAACACCCAGCCAAACTTATTTGAAATCATGGAAGTATAACACAATAAATTTACGGAGCTTGACTCTTATGCTTTTATTCAAACATTTACATGACTACACTACAAGATGAGATTGACATCAGTCTAGTTTTATGATAGTACTTGTCATTTTAGATTATCAGAAAAACGGCTCAATACTTCACTTTTAAAGATTTTTTTTCATAAAAAAAAAGGCTTCTTTGAAATATTAGGCATTCTGAATAAAAAAATATTTTGCAAAAAACTGTATTTTTCTTGTGAGGAAATAAAAATATCTTACTAGAATTTCAGGTTTTCAAATTAAATGTCTCTTTTAAGAAGAAAAAGAAAACATGGGTTTTTTGATTTTTTGTTTGTTTGTTTGGAGGATTTTTTTTTAGGATTTTTTCTCCCAGGAGAATAAAATTTGTGATCACCTTGAGCAATCAAAGCATTTGACCAGCTAAATAAGGACCGCATTCCTTCTAGATATTCATTACCAGTTGTCTTGATCCTTTTGTAATGAAATTTCCTTTTGACTCCTGGAGTGCCTATACATTTTCCTATCCACTGGGACATATAATTGCATGTCTTTAACACTATGCAGATTGCTTTCATGCACAAAACATCAAAAGAAGCATACTTTTTTTAAAATGAGTTTTATCTGGAATAAATAGAGCCTTCAGTGTGACTGCAGAATGAAGAATATTGGACATATATTGATAATACAAATGGGGGAGAGGGAGTACTTGTACTAGTTTTATGTGAACTGCTTCTGACTTTATTTTCTTTTGAGATGCACTTGATAATATTTTGTACTGTCTTCATAAGACAACAACAACAGATAGGTAACCAAACGTACAGACACAGCAGGAGTCTGTCCTTACTATTCTTCCTGCAGGGTGAAATTTTCATTCTGCTAATAGACATTGCTCTTAACTGATTGTGGAGTGGAGGGAAAGAATCCTGCAGGAGTGTACTGGTGTCAAGGCAAAAGTCCATTGCTATGCAAGATATTCTATCTTTTGTTGGTGCATAGCTCTTGTGAATGAAACTTCTAGTAAGTGTTTTAACCCTTGCTAAAGACAGACATGAATCTCTCGGTTAAGATCCTCCCCACCTGCTGTTGAGTGGAATGTTATTAAAGAGACGATTTTATAAAGCACATGCACAAAAATCCAAAACTGTTCGCAGCAAACTTTGAACACCATTAGAAAGAAAAGGCTCTGACCATATAAGGCTTTGGTTTTAGCGGTACTCTCTTGATTTCTGTATTTATCCTGCTTCTGTTATGAACTGAGCTTGCAGCTGGCACTGAAGAGCAAAGAACAGGAAAGAGTAATTTCATGCTTGCTAATATATTCTTCTGATGAGCAGACACTGTTTAAATTAAAAGTACATTAACAAATTTCAGCACGATCCAGGAGATGCACAAATGAGCCGCCTGATGAGCCCACAGATGCATTAAGGTTCATTTTCTTCCTTTTCAAATTCTCTCACATTTTCAGAATTCATACAAGTTGCTACCTTTCCTTGATATGCTATTAAGTTAAACATTATTCATTGAATCTGAAAAATCTTGACTAGAAAAATACTGTATATTGTACAGGATTCTTAGCATACTGCATAACACAGTATTGTTAAAGAATTTTAGTCATTACGATGCATGGAATGTATGCAGCAGCTATCTAAATGCCTTAAATTTTGTGTCTGTAGTCCTTGCAAGATGTTACAGCTGTATCACAAAACAAAGGCGTGTGTATATACCTCTATGTATAGCAAGCTGCTCCTTGATGGCAGTGATGGTACTGAGTTAGGTTGTGATTTGCCAGTATCATATAGCTTAAAGTTATTTTAGTCACTTTTCAGTCTATCACTGATCTAATCATCCACCGTTACGAAACTTCTCCCTTTTATTTGGAAAGGTTATGTATGGAAACTTCATATTTTGTCTAATGTTAAGCACAACTTTCCTTTGTTACAAAAAATGAGGTGTCCATTTATTTATCCCACTTGGTTCTTTGCATCTGTGTCCTAACATTTATCATTGTCATACAACGCTTTGTGTTTTGTCATGTCTGAACATATGACTGTTAAGAGTGTATACATGTTTGGAAATATAAGTGAATAATGGTAGATGAATGTTTTTAATAAAATTTGTGGTTACCAACTGTTGAACAACAAAAAGCAATCAATGTAATTACAAACTTTTATGCCTTTTTGCAGAATGGAAATTTGTTCCTAAATATAAAATTCAGTATTTCCTTCTACAGACAGTAGATCATCAATACTCAAATCACTGATACAGATAATAAATTAACGTGATAGATAGGAAAGATATAAATTATTACATCTATTATAGTAACTACTATGAGCATGGCTATATTAAGCTTTCCCAGATGAGATTTAAAACAGTTATTTCAGACAGAGATAACAATATTGAAGAATTCAGCAGAATACAGCTATTATAATAGGGACTCCTAGACAAGATGTCTTCTGTGTACAAGAATAGAGTGAAAGTAAAACTTATTCCTGTTGCATTCAAATAGAAAAAGTTGCTTTTGTGCCTGAGTATGAAGACAACTCTCAATAAGACGCTCTAACTTATTTTAGTCTTTTACAGACTGTATTAAATTGAAATAGAACAGGAAACACTCACTTCCTCTTCTGGCCTCGAGTAACTTGATAGTTTTCTCTAAATTTGAGATCTAGTAGTCCTGCCTTTCAACTGAAGTCCTGTAGATATCTGTTGTGAGATTAGTACTATTCAACTTTAGAACTATTTACTTAGCTGATTGATAGAAATTGCACTTAATAAAACTGTATGACCCCAGAACTGAGGAGGTTAAGAGCACTTAAAAAGATGACATCAGAATTTTATCAAAGTTTCGAAAGACTAGCCCCAAACAGGGGCTAATAATAGGATTACGTTCCATAAAGCACTTCAGAGAAGAAATCCAATGCATAGCTACAAAATGAGAAAAAAAATGGCTAACCTTGAGTGTTGTAGAGAAGAATATGGAGGTTATAAAGGACTGAAAACTGGTTTTGAGCAGAAAAGACAAAACTTATTCTGAGGTAGACTAATATGATTGTTGCATGTCAGGCAAAAACAATAACAGCAAATAGCAATAGTAAAAGAAAAATAGTTTTCTACTACCTGATGTTGATGAGACTGTAGCTGTAATAAAGTGCATTTTATAGGAACATAAAATAATGTCTTAAATTAATAAAACTGTCCTTTCCTCTCCTTTCCTCCCCAATTTCCCTAATCATGAAGATGTTCAGGAAGGAAGATACCCTATTATGTTGACTTCAAGGCACCAACTCTTAAAGAAGATATTAGAGGTCTGGAGGAAAGCAACAAAATTAGTTGAGTAGAGGCTGAAAAAAGCAGACATACCTAAAAGATTAAAAGAAGATCTAGAAAGACTCAAATAACGTGGAAAATATACAGGGAGACTGGTAGCACAATTGCTCTCTTTGGTAATTTGGGTTATTAAGACATTATGGGGAAGGAGGAAACTGAACCACAGAATCACAAAATCACAGAATTGTAACCAGGGTGATGGAATCAGTTAACCATGATCATGAACAATGTTGCTATGTCCCTTGTACAGCCCTGTCCATCTGGACTTTAGATTTGGGAACAGGGGGTCTAGTCTCTATGTAACCATTAATGCTAACAATAGCAGGTAATTGTGTTTCTGTCAAGAGAAATCATGGAGTGTGGTTTTGTGAAGCGGACTGAAGAAGCTGACCAGGATTGCCAAGATTGTGAGCCTAGTATGTAAAAGATAATTCCAGCAGGGGGAGATCGCGATCACCAACTTTCTGGCCCCCTATTCAAGTAATACCACCTACTCAAAAACAAACAATAGAAGAGGGTAACTGAGTCTGCGCAACAACTTACATAGGAAGCAAGAAAGTTTACACCAATCGCCAAAGAGAATAATACTGAATATGCATGAATAAAATAAATATGTATATTTTTGATCTATATAAACTGCATGGAAAAGGTATGAGGTATGCACGTTCGGTGGAATTATCCTCCGTGCATCCAGCGCTGCAATAAAGAATGCCTGCCTTTTAACACTACGTTGGTGTTACGAGGTGTTATTTCTGGATTTTTGGTGACAGAATAGAAGGGTTAGGAAGGGACGTCTGGGGATAATCTAGTCCATCTTCCTCCCTGCGAAAGCAGGTGCACCTAAAGAAGGCTGCACAGCACTGTGTCCAGATATATTTTGAATATCTCTTCTGAAGAAGCAGACTCCACAACCCCTCTGGGCAGCCTGTTCCAGTGCTCTGTGAAGAAATTCTTCCTCATGTTCAGACGGAACTTCTTATGCTTTAGTTTGTGCCTGTAGTCCATTGTCCTGTCGCTGGGAACCACTGACAAGAGTCTGGCCCCATCCTCTTGACAACCACCCTTCAGATATTTGTAAGCATTTATAAGGTCCCCTTTCAGCCTTCTCTTCTTCAGGCTAAACAAGCCCAGCTCCCTCAGCCTTTCTTCATAGGAGGGATGCTCCAGTCCCCTCATCATCCTCGTAACCCTCCGCTGGACTCTCTCCAGTAGCTCCTCATCTTTCTTGAAGTGGGGAGCCCAGAACTGGACATAGTAGTCCAGATGAGGCCTCACTTGGGCAGAGTAGAGGGGGAGGAGAACCTCCCTCGACCTACTGGTCACACTCTTCTTAATGCACCCCAGGATCCCACTGGCCTTCTTGACAACAAAGTGACACAGTCCAATAATGAGAGTGATTAAATGTCCCACTCCATCAACAGGAGTGACTCAGATTCGCCGTTCCCCTCGGCTGAGATAAGGTGAAAGGACAGCAGAGATCCTGTACCAATTTAAAGTGTTTATTCACAATTATGAAAAAGAAATTACTGTGGCGTGATTGTGATAACTAAACTACTGTGGCACGATTATCACAAGCCTTGCTTTTATAGTTTCAAAGGAGAAGGAAAAGAGCATAGGGGAGATAGAAAAGATAGCAAGGAAAGTAGAAGAGGTAGAAATAAAAAGACATCAAGAGTCTTGAGGACAGTGCTCATTTGGACAGTGCTCATTTGGACAGCAGAAGGGAGAGTCCATGTGCTGGGGAGCATTGCTGAACCAGTTTGGTGGCCCTTTTTTATATCCCCTCTTTCCCACCCTATAGTGTGGCTTCTTCAGTTTCGATGCTAATTTGATGACCTGCACAATTTGGGCTTCAAGAGTCTTCCAGAAACACGTCTGGGGGATGTGAAGCCTTCTAGAAATGAGAAGGTGGTCTCGCTCCCCCCTTGGCTTGTCGGTAAACTGGCTCAACTCCTTTAGCCATAATCTGTGTCTGTGGTCTTATCTCCAGGCTACGTAGATAAGGAAGTTGTTTCCAAAGGAGTGCTTCCCCACCTTAGCAGAGCCCCTTCCTTCAAGATAACAACTGCATTGATATGGTAACAGCTGTATTCTTTTGGATGAGAAGTTTGAGACATCTGCTACCTGGGCACAAAGGCACACTTCTGGTTCGTGGTTAACTTATTGTCCACTAAGACTCCTAGATCTCTCTCCACAGAGCTTTTTTCTAGCAGGTCAACTCACAATCTGTTCCGGTGCGTGGGGTTATTCGTCCCCAGGTGCAGGACCCTGCACTTGCCCTTGTTGAACCTCATCAGGTTCCTCTGCACTCGTCTCTCCAGCCTGTCCAGGCCTCGCTGAATGGCAGCATAGCCTTCTGGTGTATCCACTACCCCTCCCGGTTTTGTGTCATCCGCAAACTTGCTGAGAGTACATTCTAACTCTTCATCCAGGTCATTGATGAAGAAGTTGAAAAAGACGGCACTGAGTACTGACCCCTGGGAGACACCACTAGTTACAGGTCTCCCACTAGAGGCAGCGTTGCTGATGACAAACTTCTGAGTTCTGCCATTCAGCCAGTTCTCAATCCACCTCACTGTCCACTCATCCAGCCCACACTTCCTGAGCTTCTCTAGGAGGATGTTATGGCAGACAGTGTCAAAAGACTTGCTGAAGTCGAGGTAGCAGTCCACTGCTCTCCCCTCATCTACCCAGCCAGTCATGCCATCACATAAAGCTATCAGATTGGTCAAGCATGATTTCCCCTTAATGAATCCATGTTGACTACTCCTGATAACCTTCTTTTCCTCCTCTTGCTCAATGATGACGTCCAGGATTAGCTCCTCCATCACCTTTCCCGGAATGGAGATGAGGCTGACCGGCCTGTAGTTCCCTGGGTCCTCCTTCTTGCCCTATTTGAAGATTGGAGTGACACTGGCCTGTCTCCAGTCCTCGGGCACCTCTCCTGTCCTCCAGGACCTCTGAAAGATGATGGAGAGTGGCTTAGCAATGACATCCACCAGCTCCCTCAGCACTGATGGGTGCATTCCATTGGGGCCCATGGATTTGTGGACATCCAGATTGCTTAAATGATCTCTCACACAGTCATCCTCAACCAAGGCAGGGTCATCCTTTCTGTAGGCTTCCTCTCTTACCTGCAGGGCCTGGGATTCCTGAGGGCTGGTCTTAGCATTGAAGATTGAAGCAAAGAAGTCATTTAGTAAATCTGCCTTCTCTGCATCCTCCATCACTAGGACACCCACCTCATTCAGCAGCAGCCTCACATTATCCCTAGTCATCTGTTTGCTGCTTATGTATTTCAAGAAGCTTTTCTTGTTGTCCTTGACTTCCCTTGCCAGATTCAACTCCATGTGAACCATAGCCTTCCTTGTTGCATCCCTGCATGCTCTGGCAACATTCCTGTATTCGTCCCAAGTGGCCTGACCCTCTTTCCACATTTCATGGACCTTTCCCTTCCACCTGAGGTCCACTAGAAGCTCCTTGCTCATCCATGTGGGTCTCCTTCCTCCTTGGTTAGATTTCTTTCTCATGGGGATGCACTGATCCTGAGCATGGAGGAAGTGATATTTCAACAGCGACCATCACTCTTGGATCCCCTGCCTTCAAGAGCCCTGGCCCATGGGATTCCTCCCAGTAGCTCCTTGAAGAGGCCAAAGTTAGGTCTCCTGAAGTCCAAGGTTTTGATCCTACTTATCACCCTGCTTCCTCCACGCACGATCCTGAACTCTACCATTTCATGGTCACTGCAGCTGAGGCTACCTGCAGCCTTCACATCCTCAACCAGTCCCTCTTTGTTTGTTAGTACATGGTCCAGCAGAGTACCTTTCCTCATTGGCTCCTCCACCACTTTCTTCAGAAAGTTATCATTGATGCTCTGCAGGACTGCATGTGCCTGGCTGTATGATCTTCCCAGCTGATGTCAGGGTGGTTGAAGTCCCCCACCAGAACCGGGGCCTGTGACTGTGAGGCTCCTTTCAGCTACTTGTAGAGGGCCTCATCAACTTCCTCCTCCTTGTGAGGTGGCCTGTAGTACACACCCACAGTAACGTCACCCATATGAGGCTGTTCCTTAATTCTAATCCATAAGCTCTCAACTCCTTCTTCATCCACCCCCAAGCAAAGCTCAATACATTCCAGTTGCTCCCTCACATATAGAGCAACTCCACCACCTCTCCTTGTTGGCCTGTCTTTCCTAAAGAGTCTGTAGCCATCCATGACAGCATTTCAGTCATTTTAGCTGTCCCACCACATTTCTGTGATGGCTACCAAGTCATAGCTGTCCTGCTGTATAATGGCTTCCAGATCCTTCTGTTTATTGCCCATGCTACGTGCATTGGTGTAGATACACTTGAGCTGGGCTTTTGATCTCACCCCTGACACTGGCATGCCAAGCCTGGGCTCATCTCTAGTGAGCTGGGTGATGTCCCCTTTCCCCTTTGAACCTAGTTTAAAGCCCTCTCAATGAGCCCACCATCTTGTGGGCAAGAATCCTTTTTTTGCCCTTTGAGACAGCAGACACAAACAGATCAAGGAAATTCCTAAAGCATGTTGAATATAACTCTCTGACACAGGTTTTAAGAGAGTTGACTAGGAACGGAATGACACCTGACTGGCAGCCAGTCACTGGTGATATTACCCAGGGCTCAATTTCAGGGCCAGTTCTCTTCAACGATTTTGTCAATGACCTGGACACAGGAGTTCATTGCACACAAAGTAAGAAGTATGTTTGCTGACAATTCTAAGCTAGAAGGAGCTGTTGTTTCCTTCAAGGGTAGAACGGCCTTGGAGAGAGATTATGGTAGATTAGAGTGCTGGACAATCACCAACTGTATGAAATTTAGCAAGAACTAATGCTGGGTTCTGCACCTCAGAGAGCATAATCCTGTATGGACATATGGATTAGGAGACAATAGGTTGGTGTGCAGACCTGCAGAAAGAGATCTGGGGGCTCTGGTTGATGGCAAGCTCAATAAGAGTCAACAGTATGTTCTACAGGTGAAAAGGCCCAACCATATCCTGGGAAAAATTAGACACAGTATAGCTAACAAGTTGAAAGGACTGTCCAGCTGTAGTCAGCTTTGTTGCAACCTCATCTTTAGTACTGTGTGCAGTTTTGGGCTCCTGAATGTAAGAAGGATATAAAAAAAATAAAGTGTATCTGAAGGAGCACTACAAAGATGGTGAAAGGATTAGAGGGCATGACTTATGAAGAGCAACAGAGGATACTAGGCTTATTCAGCTTAGAGAAGAGGAGACTGAGAAGTGACTTCATTGATGTCTACAACTTCCTTATGTGGGAGAGCAGAGAACGTGCTGATATGGTGCCTGGTGATAGTACACAAGGGAATGGCTTACAGCTGCATCACTGGAAGTTCAGATTAGATATTAGGTAAAAGTTCTTCTTTGAGACAGTGGTCTAGCACTGCAACAAGCTCCCTAGGAAAGTAGTCATGGCTCTAAGCCTGTCACTGTTCAAGAAGCATTTGGGCAATGCTCTTAATTGTATCACTTAACTTTTAGGTTGAGCTGTGTGAAGTCAGGAGTTGGACTCAGTGATCCTCATGGGTACCTTCCAATCGAGATATCCTATAATTCTCTGATTCTAAATAAGGTATCCCAAAACACTTTTAGAGTGAATAAAAGGAGGTGAGCTCTTCTAGGGCATGATTCATCTAATTCTAAATTAGACTTGTACATATGGTCTTCCATATTTTTCCTTAAAATAGCCTGTACCTCCTCATTTACTGTGATATATTTTAGACTTCCAGACAGGTCCATTAGAGATGTCTGAAGTTATGTTGGTTGAACTGCATCCTTAGTAACCTTAGCCCTTCAGCATTGCTAAAAAATCTTCTAAAAGGAAAACAAAATAAAGAAATGCAATGCATCTGCAGTCCTAAACTTCTTTGTAAAAGTCAAGGACTCTGTAGTTTTGCTTTAGGAACAAGATTTGTAATTAAGCTACGCTATCAAAATATTTTTTTTTCTTCTAAAAAGGAAAGTCAATTCAAATCAATTGTTCATTCACTTAAAAGTTATTTTAGAACTTCCTTCATAAAGTGTAATTGTTTACATGAAAAAGCTCATTTTGTTTATAGTTCATGCTAAATGAAATAAAGGTAATAATTTAGCAATAATTTAGATTGTAAGTAGTACAATGAATTTCATAAACATGTTTTCAGGAAGTTATCTAAAAAAAAAAGCATGCTAGGTACAGGCTGAAACAATAAAAAAAAAATCCACCCTCTATTGTTCTTCAGTCCTCTTTTTTTCTTTCTTTTTATTCCATTTATTTTATTTCCTCATAGGGAGTGCATTATGCTAACATATTCTGCAACTACCTGCATGATGGGACAATGTGTCTTGTTGATCTGAATGTAAATACATAGACACAGATGCTCTGAGCATATCACATTAGTGTCTTCTCCCTATTTAAAGAAATCTCCCTAATCATCTCTATCACTGGCTATGTATACCTTTATCATTTTAAACTTACATCAAATATTTGTGAGTAAAATCACATTTCATAAAGCCAAACAGATCTAATACGATGTGAAGACTCTGAATAAAATCTAATGAAGCAGAAAAAAAACAAGTTTCCTTTGTCTTCCAGCTCTGAAAACATTTCTAGGTACTTTAGCAGACCACAATTTCCATCCATTGCACCAAAAAAGTCAGGATATCATGAAGTTGTACGTGCAGGACAAGCAAAATAGAACTGAGCAAAACCACGGTCCCTCTACTGAATAGAGCAGGGGATCTAATGACAAAGGACATGGAAAATGCTGAGGTAAATATATAAAGTATGTTTTCATGAAGAAAAGCTGAACTCGGTCCTTACTGGTAAGACTAGCCTTCAGAAGTCCCAGGCCCCTTGAGACCTGAGGGAAAATCTGAAGCAAGGAAGACTCACACTCAGTAGAGGAAGTTTAGGTTAGGGAGAATTTAAAAAAATTGGTCACACACAATTCCATGCGACCTGATGGGATGCACCCACAAGTGCTGAGTAAGCTGTTTGATGTCATTACAAGAGCACTCTTGATTGTCTTTTGTGGAGTCCTGGCTGGACGAGAGGGGACATAGTTTGGTGCGCTGAGCAACCCAGGTTCTGATCCGGAGGTGAGCCTTGGGAGCGGCTGACACGGAACCCTGCTGGGAAGGCAGAGCGACGAGCTCGGGACACTGGAGCAGGGGCAACATCACCGTTTCCTGCCACACTGTCACTTCCTTCCTGCCACGTTGCTGTTTCCTGCCACAGTACTGTTTTCACTTCGAGATGCAGCTCTGCACCAATCACAACGAGTTGCAGTAGTTTTGCCTATATATGGGTTGGGGCTTTAACCATTCAGATGCTGTAATAGTTTTGCTATATAAACCTTGTTTTGCTGACTAATAAAGCTGTACGATCATACTCATATTGGGGTCACATCGTTACAACGGTCCGTTACCCACGCCTACATTTGGTAGCAGAGGATGGACGGTTTCCCCTGCAGGAGGCCCTCGGTCTGCGGTGAGCAGCTAGAGAGGGGGGCGTGGGAGTAACGGCTGGGAGGGTCCTGCCTGGGTGCGGATGCGCAGGGCAGGTACGGACGGCCGACTCCCAGGGATTTTCAAGCCACACTGGGGCTGCCTGGCGCAGCTAAATTTTAACGTGGAGGTCGGGGTCGCTGGCATGGAGGTGGATGCCGCGGCAACGTTGTTAGTCGGTATTCTCTCTAAGAGAGGAATAGACACAACGGCAAACCAACTCATGAAGTTGATTAAACTGGGGCAACGATGGGGTCACTTTGCGGATACCCCGGTACTGATTTCCGTCTCGGAATGGCAAGAGTTAGGAGAGATGATGTGGGAAAGGACAATAACGGGGGAGGACAAGGAGGAAAAGGAGATAAAAGCCGTCCGCGAGCTCTGGCGAACAGTATTACACACTTTAAAAGCCATGAAAGCTGAACGAGAGGTGGCGTGTGCTGCAGCTCAGATGCTAGCTCCGGAGCCTGGGAAGGATCACGCGCCTAAGCCTGGGACATTAGCACGGGTTTTCGGGCTACCTGCCGTTAGAGGGATGACTGGGATCACTTGTAACACAATTGCCGAGATTCGAGCGAGTGCAGAGTGCGGTTCCGGTCTCGGCGCAGAGGGGGGTGGCCCACCAGAAGTTGCTGCCAGAGACATCAACTCGAAATGCCAGCCGGACGCGGTAGTACGACCGTCCCCAGGGAGCGGGGAGGAGTCGGGCGCGGAACTGCGACTGTCTTTCGGAAGAGGGGAGGAGCGGCTAGTACCATCCCCAGAGGGGGAGGGAGAAGGGGTGCGGCTTACGACATCGGCCCCTCCTGGGGCGCGGCATGCAACATCGGCCCCTCCTCTCTATCCACCCTTGCCACATTCCAGCGAGGCGTCTCCACTCCCGACGCCTTCTGATGCCGGCCAGAACGAATTACTCAAAAAAAAAAAAAAAAAAAAAAAAACAAAAACCGTGCGATCTGTTGCAGTCAGTTTTGCAGCATCTTCAAGACAAGAGCTCGCAGTTCCAGCATATGTCAATTGTTACCAACCCCCCCACCGGGAAAAAGAGGCTTCTTCTCCGAGATGTTTA
Organism: Opisthocomus hoazin; assembly: GCF_030867145.1. Classification (NCBI taxonomy): domain Eukaryota; kingdom Metazoa; phylum Chordata; class Aves; order Opisthocomiformes; family Opisthocomidae; genus Opisthocomus; species Opisthocomus hoazin. The sequence continues at coordinate 57,552,252 of NC_134414.1, read as the reverse complement.
GCTGGGCCTCTGGCACGGATCACACCTACCCGCTGGAGCGGTGTTACAAGAGATGCCATCCTAGATGGACAGTGGAACGTTGCCACCATTATCTGAGGTACACAAGCCTCAACCTGTCCTGTGGAACAGGTTAATGGATGACAATCGTAAGTACAGGTGTTTGGCCGGAGGAGTAGCCACTAAGTTACCACGTGAAGAAAGCCGTGAGCAGGGTCTGGGTCTAACAGACCCTGAGCAGGAATCAGGTCTGCTTTCCCTGCCCCCCCCCCCCCGGCTCGCTGGGGAATGGGACAGTCACTGAGAAAAGGAGCGAAGGCTCCATTAAAGAATTTTTTTACAGTGAAGTTTGAAAGAACAAAGTCTTGCAGTTTAAAATAACTGAGGAAATCATTACTTGGAAATCAGAGCATACAGCTTTAAATGCTCTAAAACTTGCAGAGACTATCTCAGAAGCAGCTGCTATACCTCTGTCCTTATCTCAAAAGCAAGGACAGAGCAGCAGTCTGCTGAAATTTAACCCTACATACGATGAAATTCCTACCGAACATGAGAAGTGCGGGAAGTAAATCTGCCAAAACCTGACGATCCTTTGAATCCAGAGAAATGGGAAGTGGGGTGTAAAAATCTGGCATCCCGAAAGTGTACAACAGGGTCTCTCGACAGCAATTGGCGTACCCGACCTGAGATCAAAACGAGGTGAATTCCAACATAAAACTACACAGTCCCTCAGACGCTGTACAGCCGCCGCGCCAGCAGTCACCGCATCGAACGGGTCAGCAAACCTTACACCTGGTGGGGCACATGGCTCCCCCTGGGCAACCGGCGGCACGGTTCCTCCCCCACCCCCCCCTTTCCCCCCACCCCCCCCTTCCCTCGATCCCAGCGCGCCGGCCCGTTCCGGCCAGCCCAGAAGCGGCGCGGCGAGAACCATCTTTTCTAACATTCAAGGACTTGGTTACAAAAAATGTATACAATTCAATTACTGCAGTAGAATTCCTTGTGAACAAACAGCTGGACTTTATTATCTTTCCAAGGTTCAGATAGTCTACCTAGATGATGTTATTCACTCTGCTGAAAAGTGAAAATATTGACTTTACAGCTGAAGATTTGTCCCCTCTATTTACTTTGTCAAAAAGGACTCAGATTTATTATTTTCCCGAAGATCAATGCCAAAAGCAAAAACTGTTTTACAAAAGATTTCAGATAGAATTGCAATTGCCTTTACCTTCAGAATTAATGTCGAATTGCCAACAAATTTGTATATCATTTATGAAGGTTTTGTTTTACAGCCTTTCCCTCTTTTCGATCAGTGGTGTGTTAACACGCAGAAGTTGAAGACTCTGGAATGAATCTTTTTGTCTCATACGCCCATGAAAACATTGACTTCAAAGGTACACATCATAGTGTCCTTAATAGCACAAGGTTGGAATCACTGTCAGCAAGTTGATACTATTTGCCTGCTGCTGGCTAAAGATGACTTTGTGGCTTTAAACAGTGAATCCTTATCACTGCAAGCCGCTCTAGCTGATTATTTAAATAACATACGTTATACCCTTCCACAACATAAGCTGTTACATTCCCTCTCTCAAATTTCATTGCAGCCAAAAAACCAACGTGTTTCTGTTCCTATTAAAGGAGCATGAACAGTGTTTCAGAAACAAACAAATTCATCAGATTAGCAATCATCTATTTTAGTCGTTGAAGGATCCACACAAATTTTTAAGCTATCAGCGGCCTTGCACATTTTTTTAATTGTTTTCGACTGAACCACTCAATGTTGTCACAGATTCTGAATGTTGTGAATATTGTTCAACGCATTGCAGATGCAATTGCTATTGAAATTAGAAAATCGTGTACGTGTATATTTTATAATGCATATATAGTTACATACTACTCTACTAAAACCAATAACTGAAGAAAAAATTGTAGCAGATGAATTGACAATGGCAGCAGTACTGCCACACAGTTTCAAGCAAGCCCGATTATCTCATGACTTCTTTCATCAAAATGCTTCTTCCTTGCATAAACAATTTGCTTTGCCCCAGGGGCAAGCCACAAAAAATGTTCATGCATGCCCTGATTGTCAATGTATTACACCCGTACCATCGTGTGCAGGAGGGAACCCTCGTGGTTTACGAGCTGATGAGTTGTGGCAAAGTGATGTTACACATATATCAACATTTGGTCGACTGCATTGTGTACATGTTAATGTGGATACTTTCTCAGGATTTCTGGTAGCCACGGCACATATGGGAGAAAAGGAACGTTTCACGGACAATTTCTGTTTTCCTACAGGACTGGAGTATACAACATGTTACAGGTATACAACATTCTTCTACTGCACAAGCCATTGTCGAAAGTGTCCACGGGACCCTCAAAGCTATGCTAAGTAAACAAAAAAGGGGGAATCCTATGGGCAGTGTTACCCCACAGGAACAGTTAATGTACTTAATTTTTAAAATCGTTCTGATGATCAATTATTTACAATAGCAGCTGACCGTCAATTCGGGATGGTCCCTCCATTTGTGGTTCGACCAAAAGTATGGTATAAAGAATTTGGGGAATCACAATGGACAAGTCCTATAGAACTAATAACGTGGGGAAGAGGGTATGCGTGTGTTCTTCTTTCAACAGGCCCTTGATGGTTACCAGCAAAATATGTGAAGCTATATCATGAGCTGAAAGAACGTAACGCAGAATCTGATGCCAGAGGTGACCACGCTCACTCTCAGGGAGCAACCTCTGACATGGAAGCAGAAGAGACCCACTCTGGATGATCCTATTACACAGGGAACACTGAAAAAATTACAGCAAACACAAGTACTCTGATGACTGCAGTGGGTGCACCACCCACAACAATTAATACATTCCTTGCATATTTGGCAATTATCTCCCACAACAGCTTTTGTATAACGAAGCAATCTTGGAGGACACGGTATACGCGATTTTAGAACTGCGTCTGCACAAGAGCAAAGGTCAACTAGCAGACACCGTGAGGAAAAGTATAAATCTTCACCTGAGGGCTCCTGACAACTGCCTAGAGGTGCCAATATGCATGTACAAAAGACATTAATAAAAAAAAAAAAAAGGGGGGGGGGAGAAATGGAGAATGATAAGTACTTTCCAGAAATGTAATGATTATATGATTATGTATGTTAACATGGCATAAATATCTAGTAAGAGTGTCTTTTCGGTACACACATTTGAGTAGAACTATTCCCTGTGCGTTCAGTACTGCAGTAAAGAATGCCTGCTTTCTAGAACTCCAACATTAAGTTTTAGGAAGTTAATTATTTTGCTGCTTTCAAGTAATAGATTTTGGGTACCCAGGTAGGACGCTGCTCTTGAACTTCAATGGTCCGAGGGATTGCAGGACCTCCAGCCGGCACCGAGGGATTCTCGGGGACAACCTCTGATCACTGGACCAAAAAGTTCTGAGCGTGAACCATTAATAAGGCAAAGGCATTCTTCCAGTATTGTTTCTTGTTGCCTATTTGTTACTCATAGTAAAAGCTTCACAGCATTGAGCTATATCCCTGACGAGAAGGGAAAGTGTCCTTTCTAATCCTGAATTGAAAAAAGAGTACTCTTCCTGAAACTGAAGCTTGGGAATTTGTCTGTTAAATGTTGAATATTATTGTAAGTCCTGTCTTTGCAATATTTGGATTTATGCTAAAAACTTGGTGTGCCTGTGTGTGTGTGTGGTCGCGACCATGAACGTGTGATTTTATGTTACCGTGTTTGTATTTCTGTGATCTGACGGATTTATTTGGTTTCTGTGATCTAACGGATTTGTCTGGACTAAGTAACTGTTTTGTGTCTTTTGGTTTGGTAAGTTCTGCAGGTATTGACTATTTCTGGTTTTTGACTTTAGATTGTTGTATATGGACTCTGATTTATTAAAGCTTCGGAAGCATTTGATGCAGCAGGGAATAGATGTGGTGATGTTTGCAGCTTTATGTTTTTATGTACATTAATTTTAGCCTATATAGTTAATGAGTCATAGTTCTAGGTACATTGATCTTAACCTAGGTAATTAATATCGATAGCCAATACTAAATGTTATGGATGTTCGTATATATGATAAGTATACCTATAACCCAAGTGCAAATTTACTGAGCTCATATTATTGATACACTGCTATTTCGATGCCTGACGTGGTGAGATGCATTCCCTCCCATTGACAATAATGATATGTTGTGGTCAAGCGGTACTTTAATCCCACCATCCACACAGGAAGAAAATTGGATACAAGTAAATCCAGCAAGAAAATAGAATACAAGTAAATCAATCTACACCCATATGCTAGGTAACAGATTTACCATCAGTATGTATCATTCTCAAGTTAATTTAATCTTTCTTTATATCCAGCAGGTTGTGGTATGCACTTCACATCTCTATGTCTTCAACTAGCATTTGTGTTCTTATACTGTTAGTATTGTAGTTTCTGTGGGCCTCTGAAAGAGTGGTAGCAAGCTGAAGACCAAAATTAATGTCAGCTCTCATCATCATCAACAACCTCATCAACTATACCTGGCTTGCTCAAAAAACAAAAAGGGGGAATTGTGGAGTCCTAGCTGGACGAGAGGGGACATAGTTTGGTGCTGTTGAGCAACCCAGTCTTGGTAATGGAGATAGACCTTGAAAGTAGCGAACACGGAACACTGCTACAGAAGTAGATTGGTGAACACGGAACGCTGGGCAGAGAAGCAAGCCAGTGTTACCACAAAAGTCTTGCAATCCCTGCTAGAAGATCAGAGTAGTCTACGACATGCAGTATTGCAAAATAGAGCCGCAATTGATTTTTTACTGCTGGCCCAGGGACATGGTTGTGAGGATTTCGAAGGCATGTGCTGTATGAACTTGTCCGATCATAGTAAGTCCATCCACAAGCAATTATAATGGCTTGAACAGCACGCCAATCAAATACAACAAAGCCAGGGATTTTTTCATGGATTTCTCACCTCGCTCTTTGGTAATCTGCCCGCGTGGCTTAACGGTTTAATTATAGAAATTTTGCGCATATGTATCGTGTTACTTGCTGTTGGAGTTATAATATGTATTTGCTTTAGCTGTCTTAAAAAGGCTCTCTCCAAGATGATGAAGCAAACCTGGCTTGCTCAAAAAACAAAAAGGGGGAATTGTGGAGTCCTGGCTGGACGAGAGGGGACATAGTTTGGTGCGCTGAGCAACCCAGGTTCTGATCCGGAGGTGAGCCTTGGGAGCGGCTGACACGGAACCCTGCTGGGAAGGCAGAGCGACGAGCTCGGGACACTGGAGCAGGGGCAACATCACCGTTTCCTGCCACACTGTCACTTCCTTCCTGCCACGTTGCTGTTTCCTGCCACAGTACTGTTTTCACTTCGAGATGCAGCTCTGCACCAATCACAACGAGTTGCAGTAGTTTTGCCTATATATGGGTTGGGGCTTTAACCATTCAGATGCTGTAATAGTTTTGCTATATAAACCTTGTTTTGCTGACTAATAAAGCTGTACGATCATACTCATATTGGGGTCACATTGTTACAACGGTCCGTTACCCACGCCTACAGTCTTTGAAAGGCATGGCAATTGGGGAAGGTTCCTAAAGGATGGAAGTCAGCAAATATCA